>NC_139230.1:155311418-156707376 GCF_977018435.1 Lepisma saccharinum | reverse complement strand
GGGAGTGTGAAATCTCACTTTAACCTGTAGCTCTAGTCACAGCAGCTGTTCTGATCGTAAAGTGGCCTTGAACTTTTTTCTTGTCAGAATACAAACTTAAATCAGCAATTTTTTGTCAACTATTAAAGAAATTATTTCCCATATTTTAATAAAATGTTTAGTACAAAGCTTATTTTGAAGTTAAATGACTAGGAAAACGGAAATGTCGTTCGACCCCCGTAAATTGTCGAGATTTCACCCACCCTGCATCCCTTTAGCGGATATAAAGAGACACATACGTGAGCAGCGAATGAGAGGAACCGGTATGTTAGATGGTATAAAATCATACTATTTCTATACAGTTTCTAGAACCTCCACCCTCTCCAATGGGAATTCCTTAAGTACAAAAACAATAATAAATATAAATTTTATTTAAATATAAATGCATGAGTCACGGTAGATCAGTCGACCTCCGTGGCGGAGTGGTTAGTACAACGCACTATATAACAAGGATCCCATATTTTAGTTCGGTTCGGACTTGGGTGTTTGTATTTGTCCCAATGAGAATACAGAAAACAGAGAAAATTGACATACGTGAAAATTGAGAAAATGTGAATAACGGGGGTACTACCGCATAGGGGTATTCTTTAAAAAGAAAGTCGTTAGGGTGCCTGACTACCATGCGAGAGACCCGTATTCGATACTCGGTAGGAGTGAACTGGGATTTTTTCCACCTGTTGAAGTGGCTCCGGCTCCCACCCAGCGTTGTATAAAGTGGGTACCTGAAGTAAACTCTGGGGGTAATGGCGGCCAGGGGCGTGATACTGATCACATCAACCCCACCTTCGGCAGTGATCAAGAAAGTGTGAAGTCCTAACTCCACCCCTTCCCCATACGCCTTCATAGCGTTGCGCAAAGAACAGGAGAGCACTTTATTTTGTAATAAATATAAATATACGAAGACTTATATTATGTACCAGTAACATAAGTAAAATACATGTTAGTCTTCACAAAAAAATTGATTTATTGATTTGGTGTTTTAAGTCCACTTTATGCACAGTAAGGCTAATCGGAACTGGACCTACAGTTTAAAGTGGGATCCGAACCACTTGTACCTCCATCGGGTATCGAAATATAGGTGTGTTTCACCTACGTCACAAACTGTTGCATTGTGGGATCGAGCAGCCATGATTATGGCGGGTTCTTGTAAACATTCGGAATTCAAGCGGCAGGTGGAAGATTCGAACCTTGTTTACGATAGTATACTTTGTGCAATATTAGGTTGTTTAGGTCTAACAGGCACTCACGTTTATCCTAGAATTTTCCGAGAAAGAACAGAAGATACAATTCACGGCACAGAATTTTCCGATTGTTGATTAGAATACGCCGTCATGGCGAGAATAAATCGTGCCAACATTAATGAACAAAACAAACAGTACAGAGCGGTGGGGCGAACATTTCTTTTCAGGTAAATTCATATATCGCATTTCTCTGTGACTTTTAGTACAAATGGATTGAACTGGTGTTTTTTTATCATACTTGCAAGTAGCGTTTTCTTGTTATTGTTTTATTAGAAAGAAAGATGTTGATAAGTTTTACGTTAAAAATGATAACATTCAAAGTTAAATTCATCTTGATGATTGCACGCTTGTACATATGTCCAGAAACTAAATGCTCGTTGGTTGTGGCCAAATATGGAACTAACTATGGCATGAGAAATTATTTGAAACATGTAACAATGCTCCTTCACATTTACAATACGTGAGTTTTGTCACAGTAATGTAGACGGGAGAGAATAAGTTACATTTACTAGAAGTACAATACGATAAATCTAATTCCTCGTCGATGCCACTTAGGATGTGTTTTTCGTGTAGTTTCTCCAATACTAAATTACTTCTTACAGGAGGCAATAGGGTGGACACAGAGATATTGGCGAAAATCTCAACCCTTTGTGGCCCACCCCGTGAGGTAAAATATGAGTTGATTGTTTTTAAATAAAATAGAAGAACAATGACAACCCATATACCCAGGTCCTGGGCGAGATGAGAATACGAGTTCCCAACCTGTTTTTAAATTGGAAATCTTCAGAGATACGTCAGCAAATTATCATATTTGTATAATAAATTATTGAAGAAAATTATATTTAATAATTTCACTCGCACTAATAATGTCTTTCTTTGTTTTCCGGGAGCTGAAATATGAAGCTGTAGGAAGGGAGTAAGAACTGCTTATATTATCCATTGCCTTCTTGAGTTGCAAACGACCCAAGCATTTAAATACCCCGCACTTGCTTCGTGGCAGTTGGAGGTGCTTTATTGTTAACATATTAAAATCGAGTGTGCAAGGTCCAGAGAAAGAAGAAAAGACAAGACAAATTGCTTTTTATTCGAGAAATGAATAAATGGGTAAAAATGTCCACGTAAGATATAGTGATTTTTTGCGAAAATTTTACACATGAGAAATATGACAAGAATGTTTAATTTTCCCGGCCCCCCTTAGGCTTAGAGCTTGTATGTCACGCTCCTGATTTGACGTATTATAACGTTTAACTAGAATTTAAAACCAGATGAAACAGAATGTTTTAATTTTAGTGCCTTCAACAATTAGCCTGTTCCATCTTTTTCCCTCTCACTTCTATTTAATACATTTTTGTATCAACCCCATGAGACGCGAGGCCCCGGGCGGTAGCCCACTTCGCCTACCTCTTGATACGCCACTGCATATACCTCCTTAACAAAATTCTTGGGCACCCCGCTGCAAGACAACCAAGAATGACGTCATACTGCTGAGAAAACCTTCGCGTTCACTGTGTGAATTGTGGGCTCAGGCAGAGATCACGAAGCTTGCCAATCGTAGAACTGCGCATGCTCAGCTCGCAGTCTTCTTAGGTGGACTGTTGAATCATACAGGACATGGACCATCCTATATATGACCGAATTCTAAGTGTCCTCGTTTACAATATGTAGAGTTAACAAGAAAACATTATGTTGCGTAGTTTCAAGGAACAATAATTTAAATGTAACAATAAAGAAATTGCAAATAGTGTATTATTTAAATCTAGTGTTTGCATAGAATTGATGTAACTACATTATTTTCTTGTGCATCATGGGTTTACTGATGAAGCTATGCTATTAAATCTTGACTCTAAATTCATAAATGGACGCAAACGTTAATGTTGTAGTTGTTAGTAGCCTCGTGGGAAGCTGTCATTTCATAAAGTGATGTCTCTTGCAATTTTCCATTCATATTTCTTCAGTTCCTATTAAAATAATAAATGATTTATGTTGTTTTATATCTTGAAAAAATTATGTAGTTTTAGGCGTTGTATACATGCAGTGAGCCAATAAGATATCGACTTTGTATCACTGCACTCATCATTCCCCATCCAAATACAAACCTTTCTTAAAAATTGAAAAAATATCATCACCTCCTCCACCTTCTCCACCCCCCATCCACCGGCCGACAACCACATCACATCCCTTGCTTACAAAATTACTCGTCTCTCCACTGCACGGAGGTTTCGATTGTAGATCCACGTGATTGAACCAAGGTCTGACGTCATATAGTCATATATCGTATCGTGGATGCTACACGTTGAGGCAGATATCACTCTTCCACGAACCTTTGGGTAACGTTCTATTGCAGAGCAATCAAGGAACTAACTTCCTCTGTGTGAATTCTATCCCGGGCAAAACAAGCTTTTCTGTGCATGATCCCTACTTCCCGACACTTCCCTTAAATACCTAAACTTGCATTTATTGTCGATTAACATATAAAGTCGTATAATATTTTTTACAGAAGCCTTAGTGGAAAAATGAAATGCTTTGTCAACGTAACATTGTGGTCAAGTCGGTATAACTTCCCAACTTCGCCTCTCGTCAAAGGCATTCTTTTTTACAGTGCAGTGCCAAATAGTGTATACCTAGGATGGAATTAATTACACATATCGGCACGACTGTTATTTTTTAATAAAAATGTAATGGGTTTGAGATATTACACTTCTCTCAAAATATGGAAATGCATGTGAACGAGACATACATAACGCTGCCTTTTTTTATTAGAGTTCCACCTTAATTTTTTATTCTTTGTCCACCATAAAATATGTAACGCGTATATATAGTGTAACCAAAATACAGAAATATTTATCTTAACTTGAAATCAGTTATTGCTGTTGAATATATTCTGTACTATAAAAATAAAAGGCATTGTCATCATCTCAAAAATTGAACATAGTTTATATTGCTTTTACCGCTGTAGTATATTAAATTTTCATCTGCAGGGTTATCCTCATATATTATTAGATAGTTTCAATTTCTTCTATAATGCCAATACTTTCTAAAGTTCAATTACAATTTGTTTGATATCTTAGAATGATGGAAGCTGAGAGCTCTCGGTCTTCAATCCTTTCAAATACTTCAGTTTCTTCGTTTTCTTTGTTTCGGTTTCCCGGAAACGTGGAATGCCTACAATATCATAGTTCGACACATACTTTCGCGCTTTATGCTCCAACCTTATGAGAACTTGCAACAGTTTTCCGACTGCAGATGGCATACGCGGGTAATGCCTTTTCGCTGTCTGGCTGATCTTCAAAGTTTCATCTTCGTGGAATTCATTCTCCACTTCGTTTGCTCTTTTCGACAAATTTCGTTTCACCAAGTTCACATTACGACCTAGTTTGCAGCGTTACGAAGTCTCTTCGCCTCTGACTCTCCTGCTGCGTCTTTCGAATTTTGCTAAACTATTTCAGTACACCGAGGATCAATTGATAGATAGATTCCGCTGAAAGCTTTGAAACTTTCATAATTCGTGCATCTGCACTCTCTCCCAAACCATATTTACAACTTGCTTTAGGTAGTGTGGAAGTTATTAAAGATTACAAGACCAAGTACTGGATTCGCTGTCATCTTAAAGATCACATAAGGATAGCACAAAATTACATTAGTTCCACCCCAAGCACGTCTGAAATCTGTTTACTTATGATTATAAATTCAGAAACGATTTCTTTATCACCGTCAAATACACACACACACATGCATCACAGTAATAAATGTGGGTGTGTTTGTGGAGAGCGAAAGAGAGAAATACACAATAGAGTGTGGTAGAAAATGCCATTAGGTCCCACGTAATTTTGTATCAGAAGTTGGAAAGGTTTAAAATACATATAACTTTACGTATCCCGGTAAGACATGGCTGTTTGTGTATCTGTCCTAATGTTCTGAATGAAAATGTAAAGAAATTGAGTTAATTTGATTAGATGTTGAGGTGGGGAAGGCTATCCCTTAAGAGGTTTCCTTTTAGTAATAATAATACTACTAATAATAAAATACCGTTAAGTGGTCAACTTTCGATATCACCACCGACGTTTCCGGGTTCAAGTCCCGGCCTGGGCATGGGTATTAATCTTAGTGAGTGTCCCTCTCATTCTCAGAGTCGCGATTAGCCAAAAGTGACAGAAATGTGAGTTAAAGAACGCAATATATACATAATGGAAACACAACCTTAAAATTAGCAAACATATGGATGAATGTCACCGTGAAAAATCGACAAACGTTCGTAGCTCATAGAGGTCACGAAATCAAAAACTTTTCCTTCACAATGTTTTTGTACATTGGAATTTTGTATCGTTGCTCTGAGATCGTCGCGATTAGTGAAAAGTGTAAGAAAAGTGACACTGAATACAAATATCAACAAAATCAAATGAAATCTATGCTCTGAGCTTTCGGACAACGGATGTTTTCTATGTACTCACCATGCTAAAAGTTCACGGTTGCCACTCATATCTACTTTTTTCTGTCGGATGAAATACTGAAATCGTTAGGAGAGCATATAAATAATACTGGGAAACAAAAATTTTGTTGCATTGATACCAGCACTTGTTCTAACCTAGTTTGGGTGCGCTGATTTCAAATCTGGTTTGGGTGCGCTGATTTCAAATCTGAAGTTAGTTTTTCTCTGTAAGCTCTTGTTCTTTTTTGCAATTCAACGTTTTAATTGTTAATATTTATATTAAATTTTCAAAATGCAATTAATTCAACATTTTAATTGTTAACATTTATATTGGATTTTCAAAATGCAATTAAACATTCTAAAGTTTGATTCCATCTTGTGTACTTCCTAGCTAAGATACTCTTCATGTATTCACACAAAGAATAGGTGCATCATAATATGTATTACAGTTTGAAAATAGTGCAAGTATTTGTTCGGAGTATTCAACATATATTCATTGTAGTAATATAAAAGTATTAATTTAAGGCATGTTTTCTTGAAAGTAACATATGTCCAAGTGTAGACGGAAAGTAATGTAAAAAAATTGACATAGATACCATGCAAAGTTTAAATAGGTTCTATTCAGCCAGCAATTTGCACTTGTAGCTGTTGCATTTGTGGACTTGCTCAGGGAAACCTCATTTAATGCCCCCAGACGTAGCGTGCCACCATATTCCTGTCCTATTGCCCATCTTCAGATCTTGATGAAAATCATCTCCTTGATCATTTTAGAAATCCGCAATGCTGTCAAGGAATTGATCAAGATGAGTGTTCAGAAAATCGATCTTTACACTCATGTTGCACCCAATATCGCGAAAAGCCAACAACATCCTTTCATTCACAACCTCATAGTTATCTGCCTTTTTGTTGCCAAGAATTATTTTTGTAACTGCCACGAAAAACAGACACGGTGTCTTCTCCTTGCTATTCATCGTCACGACAATACATCGTTACATACAAGGACACAATTTTGAGGTCCATCGAACACATCTGATTTTATCTTCTCGAAGGGCAAAGCAGAAAAAGCAGAAACTATATAGCCTATGTTGAAAACAATTACCATCAATATACAATGCCAAAATTGATGTGGAGCAGGGGGAAATTGATCCTGTCTCGGGTGAGGATTGGTTCATTCACAATGTTTGGTATCGCTGCTTCCAGAGTTTCAAGGATGGACACTGCTTCTGTTGTGCCCAGTGCTTCTATTGAGTATGGATAATTCGTGAAGCCTTTCTGCTGTCTAAGCAGGAAGTTGACCATTTTGAGATGCACACAAATGATCCAGTTGTGCTTGTGATGTTTGAGTAAGTTAATATGAATTTTTATGGGATTATGTTCTTCTCGCAAATGCACTGAGTAACTAACCAACTGGAACCGCTCTGTTGTGCAAGTGCGCTTAGAGCTATCGAGAATTTATCTTCATTCTTTGGACTATAAGAGTAACACCTAATTGCCTGAGAAGACCTGGGATATCATGGCAATAAACAAGACGTTTTTCTTCTGAATTGAAGTCCACAAAAATGGTCCTGGTTTTATGTAATATGACGCTTTTGCTGAGCAGTGCAGTACAGAAATAGAGATATTTTAGTGAATGGTTCGCCGTTGTCAACCTATCCCCAGTGTAAATACTAATTGGTGTGCTTTTCTGCAAAAGTAAAAGATTCAAATTGCATGATAACTATAGCATATACAGGAAAACCGGTTTCATATATTTTTTAAAAAAGTGCTATTTTGCAGCCGTCAAATTATACGGCGTCCAGCACCTTACCATAACTAAAATATAACTAATATAACATAACTGTAATGTCGGAGTACTAAAATATTCTTACTATTCTTACCTGAGTTAAAAGCTGAGGCTGTAAAGGGGCACTCAGCACACATTAGGAAAAAATACAGGACAACACACACACAGCCCTACATTGGATTATACTGGCCAGAGCCTCGTTAGTCTGCAAAATGCAGTCCAGGGTGTACTACGTGGGAGTGAGGTTGACGTGGATGGTAACCCCCTACAGCCTAGTTTCAGATTTGAAATGAGCGTTGGAAAAATACATAGAAACAGTATAAAGACCTAATGCAACAGAAAAGGAGAAAGAAATGTTCTCCAGTGTAATATTATGATTTTAGAAACGTCAGCATGATGAATTCGTTGGCTTAACCCTTCCCTAAAAGTATACATTGATCACCATATACGTACACGCTGCATCGTAAATTTCGTACAGAGATATTCATACTCCAGAACGGTCGTCGCCTAGTAACACAATGTGTATATGTCTTAATAGAGCTTTCTCGTGGCAACCATTAATTTTATATACGTAGCTGCATAACTACGTGATAGAAAATGTCATTTTTCGTGGGCTTATAACATCAAAACGAGGCATAAATGAACAAAACGTTATTGAGAAAAATTGTTACTGGGACAATGGGACAATAATTGTATATAACGTACAGGAATGATAAAAAAAGTATAAGGCAATAATCAATTATTGTCTTTTTTTATTGGAAGCCCATTTTTCTCAGCACTACCCTCATTGTGAGTGAAAACACCTGCAAAATCGAAGAATCAAGTGTAAGTTTTACCGTATGTCGTTGTAAATAAAGTTGGTAGAAGGATGGAAATAACAACAACAGCAGCAAAATATATAGTGTAGTTAAAATTTTTAGTACGTGGTGCGTCATGAAAAGAGAAAATTAAAAACTCAGCTTTTATCGGTAATGAAGATAGAATTGACTCAACTGAGCAGAATTCTAATCAAACTGTTGAAGAATGAGTAAGAGAGCCTTAGATATCATTTCGATCACGTACAGATTTAACCACTTCCTTAATTTGCGCACTCTCTTCGGGGAAAACTTCATTGAAACAGACATGCTCGTGAAACATCTGGTAAGTCTCAGCGGTTCGCTCTTATGAGTTCATTGTTCTTCGAGAACAAAACCTAATAATTTTATAATCTTGTTTGAAAAAGTGTAAGAAATTGATGCTGAATATTCTTATTTATACTCTCATGAATAACCATCAGTCTCCACAAATATGTCGATATAAGTAAGAACTACTTATCCAAACTGTATTTGTTTATTGGAAATTATTTTACACGATTAAAGAACCATTACTCAACATTTGTTCTTTGACTAAACGTGGGCTGAGCCTACATTTTATGTGGGATCTAAAACACTGCTCTATGCGTCTTCTTCGATCTCGAGACACCTTGATTACAATACGAGAGAGTTAGCATAGAGAAATAAAGTACTGTGGATGATAATGTACGTTTGTAGAATAACTTTAAATTTCAGTTTATGAAGTAAATTGAATGTCAGCTTCTATTGCACACACAGTTACGAGCAAAGTTCATTATATAGTTACAGATTTTTTCTCTGATGTCGTATTCTGATATTAGAAACATACCCAAGCACGTTTACCTCCTACATCAACTCATGTTTTGTCTGGTATACGATGAAATGCCATTTTTTAACCTCAGGAAGTACTGATTTAATTTTTTTGCGCATTTGCTTTCGGTATTAAATATAAATGTTACGCAAGTCGAGCACTAAAATAAGTGAACAATGATGTAGCAAGATACGAGAGAAGAGTGCCAAGCACCCGATTCAGTTTGAATTTAAATATTAATGTTAAAAATTTAAGACAATTGTAAAAATAATATATTCATGTAATTGTTTTGTATGTTTCAGCAAGATCTGTACAACAACAACAAGAACGAATAACCAGAAATGATCAGAAAGCTACATTATAAGAGTAGATTCACTACATCTACAGTTGTTTTTTCCAAAGCGTGACCTCGCTACAGCCATTCCTGTGCACCACTCGCTACTTCGCTACTTTTGCATAAAAATTAAACAACCATATAGATATTCAAAAGATTCCCTTAAGTTGTTTTTAGGGAGTTTTGAATCTATATATTATAAAATCCAAATCATGTTATTCTAGCCGTTATAGCGATGGGGATGGATTATGTAGATAAATCAGGTGGAAGAAACTGCGAAAAGAAGCCAAGGAAGTAAGCAAACGTGATCTATTTGACATCTTATTTACATGCAAGAACTGAAGAGAGGATCGTCTCTTAAAAAATTGTGCTATAAATTTGAGAAGTCTCTTGAGGTCACAAGAAACTGTCTATTTTTTCAATTTATCACAAGCATCTTAATTTATACGCCTTTGCACTGCATACTTCGTACTGCAATTTTTCATCCATTTGCAGTACCGACAGAACTTTGAGACAGCTATAATTCTGTTACAATATACTTTCCGTCGTCATATTCGAAATTCCTAATTACTGCAATTGACATTTCAGGTATAATATAATTACCCTACATCCGTAATTAACTCAATTTGAAATAATATATTTCATATCATATTGTACGAGCAATTGAGAAACGCAAAGAAAATAACACCATTAGAAAACAAAAGCTTTCTTTATTAGTAATATCATTTTTTTCTTGGATACAAACATAAAGAACAATATCATATGTACAAAACATTGTAACAAGTATATAACAGTAACGTGTCCCATGTAGTAGAGGTAGCTTCTATGGAGTAGAAATTCAACTTCAGACGAAATCAATGTTCTACTTTGTACCTGGAAAATAAAAGACACTTCATGAAAAATATATTATGACCTCTTTTGAAAAATGTACTTTTATATTCTCTAACCATCTACATTTTACTATAGAGAAAATTACAAGAGAAAAATTATGGAAAAAAGGAAGTGTCAACATTTGAAGCCAATATGTCCTTAAGTACCGTTCAAGATCATAAAATTTATTCTGACTTCTCCACTATATTCTTGTATATTCGTATATTCGTCCTTATTTCCTTGCCTAATAGAGAATTCTTTGTTTAGAAAAATCGCACTCGACCATGATGAACTAAATAAATTATTACTGTAAATAAAAATTCTAGATCCAAAATTGTTTTTATGCACCATTCAGTGAGCGAACATAGCAAAACGTTATAGAGGAGATGTAGAACGAGGTGTCTATCATAGGAATTAGGTCCCTGTCACATATATTTTAAAATTCTGTGTAAGATGTACCACTTTGGCACATAAATCTTTCACCATATACTTCACAAATCTACATTTGTGGAAAATATTTTTATTTCAAATTGAAAAGATATTAGTTTGTGGCTTACGTTTGAGGACAAGCAGGAATGTAGGCTTCTTAATGAATACAAGACTTGCTAGGAGGAAATGCATGGCTGTATTCGTCTTATTATAGATTCATTAATGAATATAATAGATAGGGAACAGTTTAGTTTCATGTATTTTTTTAAAGTTGGTCAAGAAAATAAATTGGAATATAAATTAAGTATTCCGTTTCTTATGGATAGAATTGAAGTGAGAAACACTATTATTCTGAATTTGTAAATTATCTCTAATTTATATTAGCAGTGATTAATAGGTGTTATTGTAGTTAGGAATAGATTATGAAACTTGGAATTTTTACTCAAATCCAGGAGTCTAGTATCCTTACCTGAAATTTGAGTCGGATATAAAAAGCCTTTACGTCCACTGAGGTGCTCCGTAATAGTGGGTAGTCTTATGTTCATGATGATGGTGGTGATGCTTGTGCTTGATAACCGGAATATGAACCGCAACTGGAACTGGCTTCTCCACAGGGACTGGAACCGGTCTTACAACTGCGTATGGCTTGTGCACCAGAACTGGCTGCGGTACTGGCACCTGCTTCTCAACAGCAACTGGAACGTTCTTGACGACGGTAACGGGAACCGGTTTAGGAACAGGGATTGCCACGGGCCTGATGACCGGAACTTGGACAGTTTGCTTGACTGGAACATACTCGGTTTTGTAGACTGGGACCGGTTTGTGAACTGGATAAGCGAAAGGAACAGGTACTTTCTTCTCAACTTGGACTGGATAGGGCTTTGGTACAGGTACTGGAATATGCTTGATGACCTCAACAGGAACATGTTTCACTACAGTGACAGGAACTTTCTTCTCAACAGAAACATAGTACGGTTCATGTTTCACTATGGTGTGCGTTTTATGATGATGGTGGTCGTGAGATGCTTCAGCATGGCCGTCGTAGCCACCACCCAACACGCTACCAAAACCAAGACCTCCCATTAGGCCTCCTCCATATATAAGGGGAACTCCTCTCTTTCCTGGCTGGCCATCGTCGTCAGCTATTTGAACCTCCTCCGGAACATTCAGCTTGTCGAACTGAATACTTCCTTTTGCCTCGTTTTTCTCGGTAACGACTTGTGTGGTTTCTGACGGGTTATCATCTATGGCTTCTTGTTCGACTTCTATTTCTATCTCAACAATATTTTCTGGTAGGTTCTCTTCCATCTTGTCTTCTTCGGTATCTGTGTTGTTTAATTCCACGTCTGAATTTTCCACAGTGACGTCACGTTTTTCTACTTGGCTAACCTCCTCCTCATTTTGCACGTCAACCTCATTTTTCTCTTCTTCCGCATACGCTATCAGTACCAGAAGCAGAACGCCTATAAACTGCAGAAAAAATCAGAATATAGTTTTCGCTATTCTTACAATAATCTTCAAGTCATATCGTTAACTAACAAAATTTACCATAATTTTAGAAATGTTTTTAAAAAGACTGAAAGAGTTATTTTGTGACTTTTTACAGATGCAAATATGAAAGAAATAAACGGATTGATGATATATTGGCAAAAAAACATATCCTACTTGAAATATTTTTATAAATTTTGGGTTCGTTTCCAGGTCACAAAATACAGATGAGATTAACTAATAGAAAATATGGGAATTTACTTTATAAACGTATAAACTTTCCTTCCACTTTTATTTTCTTTTTTATTTATTTATTTTTTGATATTTTTACAGATTAGCATGTTTCATTCACATTAGAAATCTGAATTCATAACCAGAGAAGAGTTATTTCGTGGAAGTTCAGTGCGTATCGTAAGCTTAAATTTCTAGTTACTAATATATTCACTTGTAATGACCTGTCGCACGGTATTTCGCGGGTTCGAGTACCAGCCTGAACATGGATGTTAATTGGGATTATCCCTTCATCAATTTTATCTAATGGTGATCACTCATCCTCATCGTCGCGATTAGTCAAATGTGACAGAATTGCTACCTAAAATAATATAAATAAAATATTTATAATGACAATTTTGTTGTGGAATGCAACTTGTTCGATTGAAGTAGAAGAAATCCGTAAAATTCATTGTACCTGAAACTGAATCCAGCATTCTTTAAAAAGACAACAATGTTGTAAACTCAATCTGTAATGGAAATATTCTATCGAAGTGAAAAGAAAATTAGAAAGGCTAATTGTGTCTCTATCTGATATAGTAGGCTCATTCAAAAAGTAAAGGCAATTTTAATATACAAAATAAGGAAAGAAATGAATGATAGTATTACCTGTGTTACTTTCCTAGGGAGATTTCTTGATTCTCTCTGCTCCTTGTCCGGAATTTGGTATCTCTGTTTCTTTCCAGAAGAGATTAATTTGTTGGATCCCACGCAAGATCATTTCTCCTCAACATCTCTCACCGATTAACAACTCAGAGGCTCGACAGATGTTTTGGTACATAGAAAGAACTAAGTCGAAACGGTCCTGAAGATTCCACTTCTAGAGATCCTTTTTGGTTGCTCCCTGAATTTGGTATCATCTTGATCAATATTATGTGTCTTGTTAACTGCATTTCCTAATTTTATTTCGCATAGATCAAGTTCATATTTAACTATGATTTTGTTTCATATAATCTTCTTGCAATGCGATTCTTCAAAATTTTACAATCTGTTCCATGATATGTCCGTATATTCTATAGACACTGTGTTTTCTTTGTGAAGTATTGAAGAGTTGGTAAACCCTTCTCTCAGCAATTTTCTTTAGATTTTCTACCTTGCTGAATGTAGATGATGTTCATTTTACACCTTCACAAATTACTTTCACTTGTTATATCTTCAACTGACGTGATCTTTTAATATCATATCATTGCATTCTATCAATTACCTGGATTCTTACAAGTTCATTTACTTTTGTAATCTTACGTTATCTCTCTCTGTGCTTCCGATATGATGACTGACAGACAAATGTTGAATGGCGAGAGTATATATAATTTCATTTTATGACCTTCAATTACGTCACAATGAAGTTATTAAGAAATTGCCTTTACTTTTTGAATTACCAATTAATGGCAAGTGCCGTGTTGAAGATCAAATTATTGTACTTTGGAAATTATTATGTATTTGAGTATATTACTTAGTACCACGTAAATTTTCAAGAATTTCTTTTGTGAAGTAACTTACATTTCATAAAACTATTTCTCCATTTTAATTGGGCTATAGTAACATGAAACTGTGAAAATTGACACTTTCTTCTTTGAGTAGTTCAAACTTTTAATACTATATACAGCGATAGATTTCTCATCCTATTTTTGTTGTTATCACCAGCTTAAGACAGACAGCTACAAGGAATTTATTAACATGAAATGTAATAGTGGAATATCAGTATACATTGTGCCTATAAAATAAAATATTATTGTTGCTTAATTTGTATTCTTGAAAAAAAAAATGTTTCAATGTATTTCCACTTATTGTCTATGTTTTTACTTTATTGTCAATTATGTCGTTCATTCATGAGAGTACTAACATTGTTTTGAATTTACTTTGCTTACTGCCAATTTTCCTTTTCTTTTCCACAAAGAATATACAATTATGCATTTGTAGTACTTAATCAGTACTATCATTTTATATCGCTTAAATGTTCCCGTTCATATTTGAAGTAAGCAATCTCAATAATCAATTTAAATATAGTATTTTCCTATTAAGGCATACACATGTATCTCTCTTCTTTCTTTGCTGTTTCCTTGTTCGTTCTAAATGTATAAGGACAATTCAATTTGTTTTTGGTTTTTTCCAATTCTTTGAATTCCGTTTACCTTTGATTCACTTCCTGTTCGAATGATCTATTCACCAGTCAATTTTATTTATGTGGCTTCTTTGCATATTAGGTGCTTCGTTGGACAAAGAGCGAAAGCATACCATATCTTCCAATATTAATTCTGGCTGCCATTCTTATTAAGTTTACAGGCACAGAAGCAGACAAGAGAAAATATTTTCGGCTCAATAAATTTCTTTCCTTGTGTTTTCTTTCATGGTTTCAGCTAAAATGCATTGTTTACCTTCGAAAAATTTCTGGGATCATCCACATTTTAGAATCTGTTTATGTTTTTCTAGGTGAAAGTCGATACTCCTCAGCAATCATATGGGTACAATTGTCATAATGTATATAGATCATTGTCTTGTTAACTTCTTTCCCTCATGAAATTGTAATTTCAATGCACTCTCCTTATTGTAAATGCACTGTTTATTTTCATTTAATTTAATTACGATGATGCACATATAAATATGTACGTATAAAAATAAATAAAATATATTGAGGGATGTTTCTATCCTATTATGGAAAAATTATAAATTATGTTTGTAACTTGCTTAAATATTTTCACATTTTCGGCCATGTTCAAAGAATCCTTTCCTTAGATCTCTCACAAATATATGCAGACAGGTTGTTCATAGCCAGGAACTGGATTTAATTCTAAATATTGCTGAATATTGGAAGAGCAAATATATTCTACTATTTTCAATTTTCAATGTTCGCATTAGTCTCCGTGCTATGACTTCAAATATTCTGTATTTTAAACTTATATAATTGTTTACGAATTATAATATTTAACGCTATCATATATACATTATGTCTTACACAAAAATATGTGTGTATTTGAATCAATTTGCATATTTATTCAAGTTTTGAAGATATTGTTCATGCTGTTTGCCTTGGTTCACTTTGATCATATTGTGTGATTTAAATAACGCAGCCTTAATTTGATAATATAATATTTGCTTTCCAAAGTCAATTCATGTCTAATTTTATTATTTTTATATTCATTTATTTTTTCCTTTTCAATTCGTATATTTCAAATGTGTAATTTTAGAACTCTGTTTGTATCAAATTCCATTTCAAAATGTTTCATTTCTGGAACATAATTACCTGAATTTTTTTTGGAGTGAATCTTTCTCATTTTCTATTGGAAGGAACATTAGATTTTCTTTTCCTATTGATTAAACCATTCTTGAGATTAACAATTATGGAATCAGATTTTCCATCCTCATATCTGGATCAATTCATTATCTTCTGTTCACAGTTATGTATTCAAAATGTATACATTATGCTGTATATATTGCTGCAGAGAGTCATATCTAACATTTACATTGTCGTATGTTTTTACCAAACACTGCTATTCGAATTAAATTTAATGTTTTCCTTTCACACAATATCCAACTTGTAGACGAATTATTTCAAGAGACTTCCACATAGCACGTTGGAAAGTAAATAAACCCTATGTGTCTCGTAGATATAAGTTTTTATCTTATGTAACCAAATTTAAATAATTTGAATGATACAGCTTGAATGAATGTATCCACTATTGTCGCTTCTAGATGCAATTGCCACTCATTTGACCTCACACAATTCGCCACATGACATATTATGCACATTATAATGATGAAATACTGCTTCTTACAAACTCAATGTGACACTTTGGTACTCAACTTGCATTCAAATATTATTACTTTATTAATGGAGACTTTGTCATTTAAAGCGGTTAGAAACAATTAGCATTACAAATGTCAATGTTAGTCATTTATATAATTTACATGTGGCTCAGCACGAGGTGTCCTGATACACGCCACACCACACTTTTCGTTATTCCAGTACTTTCTCAGATATTTCCCATTCAATGGCATCTGATATGGAAAAATGTGAACAGAACAGTATAACATGGCTCAAAATATATCAATGACTGTTGTTAATTTCCGCTTAATTGCACGATAACAAAATATGAACACTAAAGTCTGATGTTATCCCACAAGATAATTGAAACTCTGTTATCTTTAAACATCAAAACTGAAAATTTGAAACGATTGATATTGAATGCGACAAAAGAAATAAGAAAATAACATTCCAAACTGAAAAAAAACTCGTTGGACGTTTAAACTTAATTTCAAGTACTGAAGACAACGATAAGACTTTGAAACAGTATTCGACTTATTGACTTATTCGAAAAGTTTGCATCCACGTTCAAACTCTCTCTTCACTCTCCTAACATACCTTGAGTTTCATTGTGTGTTGCTCCTTTGACTGTTTCCAATGTGTTACTTCACTACTAAACGAACAAAGCACGAATGATGCCAAATTAAAGATCCCAGCCCTTTTATACCACGATGTATTCAGAGCTTTCTCCAGTATTAAAAATAAACTTTCTCTTTCTTAGCATGCGTCTCTATACTCTTTGTAAGTTATGACCTTTCGAGATCATCAACTGGTTCGCCATCTCTCTCTTTCTTGTTAAAAATGCATGAGCATAATTTTTCTTTCATTTAATAGCATGTAATCACATAAACACACGCATGTCTACATCGTAAAATTTCACTGTAAGGTTACCTACAGTGACGTCGCTCTTCGTCATAGAGATTCTTACATCTATATGCATTTGAGGTAGAATTTCATAGCTCTAGTGAACAGGAAATTATAGCCTCTCATAATCCTTAAGAAAGTATACATTGATGAAAATTATATTTGTCATAAGAAAAACCTTTACATGGTGAAGCGTTCATTTGGTCGTTACGTAAGTTTATGTTTGTTATTCAAAAAAATATATATTTTCTTCAAATATGAAGACTGCGAGAATTTTATAAATACAAGATGCAAAGCATCTAGAAAGAAAACAAACCAAATGAATTATCTTTTAGTGATAGATAATATTAAAATGTGTGTAAGACAGTTAATTATCATATAGAATTGCTAAGTTCCTTAAGCTGAAGAAATGCATATTAAAATCCTCTCTCTGTATATTTTCTATATGTCTAAGAGCCCATCATCAGTGTGTGTGTGTGTGTGTGTGTGTGTGAATGTACAGTATATATATTATATATGTATATATATATATATATATATATATATATATATACACACACACACGCACGCATATTGTTTATGAGATTATATTATGGAAACCGGCCTATGTACACTCTACAAAGGCCGAGGTCCCACGTTCGAACCTTGGTTAAGGCATGGTCAATTGGAACTAATGATGAATCACCACCACACACACACACACATACAAACTTTCCGACCTCTTTTATATAATTAATTTTTATCTTGACTTGAACTGTTTTTGTGCAGACATGTGGACAAAAACAAATTCATATGCAGCACAGCAATTTTACACTCTCAACACGGTTATCATAGATATAATGTTGCTGGTTATATTTTGAGTGTTTTTCTAAAATTCTGCATAAAATGCATTTAAATAGCATAATCAATTTTAATCTATTTTCATAAGGCATCGAGAGAAATCGTTTGTATAGTAGAACCAGTAGAACATTTCATAGAATGTTGAAAATATTAATTTTACAGAAGTTATATTTTTTGTCTTACCTGATTAAAATTCATATTTCAAGTATTTTCTATCAGATATTTGCTGCAAGAATTTATTTGAAATAGTAAACATATGAGCCTCCCTGAAAACTTACGATAAACATCCAGACTGGATTTACAGCATTTCTGTAGATAAAGTAAAAAAAAAGGTAAAGTGCTCCCCTGTGCTTAGCACCACGCCATGAAGGCGTATAGGGGGTGTGGGGGTAACGCCCCACACTTTCTTGATCCGGTCGTGAGTGGAGGTGATGTCATCAGCATCACGCCCCTGACCGCCTTTACCCCCAGGGTTTCCCCCAGGTACCCATGTTATTCGACGCTGGGTGGGCGCCGGGGCCGCTTCCATCGTTAGAAAAGTTCCCGGATTTGAACCGGCCGGGGATCGAACCCGGGACGTTTAGCATGGTAGTCAGACGCATTACCGACTTTTTTTTTTTTTAAAAAAAAAGGAAAGTCCCCTAAGCGGAAGCTTCCCCCATCACATTCACTCATATCATTTCATTCACATTTCTATTTCAGGACTTTTTCAGGACAGACAATCACAAATACCCATGCCTTACCCGGGACTTGAACCCGGAACCCCTGGCGTTGTAGCGCGCTCTGCTAACCACTTCGCCACGGAGGTCGACGGCTGAGCCACCGCGGCCATTTCTGTAGATAAGATGCTATCTATAAGTTTAGGTCTAGTACCGAGAAGAGCTTATATTTAAAAGTGAATTTTCATAATCACAAAAATTCAAATAATTCATTCTCGTATGGAGACAGCAGATTAACAATTTCGTAATTCAAATTATCACATCAAAATTAGGCTAATAAATTTTCTCTCGAAGTCTTCATAATCTGGTCCCGGGTTCAATACCCGCTGGAAGCACATAAACTGTAGGTCCAGTCCCAATTAGCCTTACTGTGCATAAAGTGGACTTAAAACACCAATTCAATCAATCAATCAATCTTCATAATCTGAACTTAAAACGATGACCATAAAATAATATCATACAATTAGTTCAACATTTTGAATGCTGAACTACGACCTGTCATCAAACAAAATACTGTATACCTATACTCACATTCATTCTGCAAAACAGATTTTCTCACATTTGAAAACAATATGTTGTATTTGCTGTATACTGTGGTACGTTTATCATTATTCTTTCTCTCATAAATTATATGAAGTAGTCTGGCTTGCTGAAGTAGTCTGGAATTCTTCTGATAGCTGCTTGCTTTAATCCGTTAATGAGCTGAAAAATTGCATTAAGTGGAAAGCAACTTTCTTGAGTGCATGTGCACGTACAAGTTGGTTAATTACTCAGTGAGATAACTCATGAAGATTTATTAATAAATAAATAATGAAGTTTCAGTTTACTAGGAACTGAAAAGCATTGTGACTTTTGTGTAATTCAGAATTGTAATTTCATTTGATTTATGTATATTATTATAATTAGTTCACATGTGAATTTGCTTTTAGTAGTCTCGTATCATGTGTAAATGTGCAGCTTACGTCTAACAACAATTATATTGCACATAAAAGCTGATACGTTTTATCTTATGGAAATTAAACCAGCAATTTTTATACTAGAGACAAATATCATTAAATTTGGAAAATTGAATTCTCCCTTGTGGTAATCACTTCGATGTAATGAGTGAGGAGGTGAGGCTCAATGCATTCACGAATCTGGTAAAACTTGTTTATCTTAAATACCAGATTTCAGTGGAGATAGGAAAAATGAAGATAAGTAAAATTTTGAGCAACCCTCCAGAAATCCAAGTTTACCAAATGCAACATGGACTTATTTGATATGAGAAACTGATTTACCTATTACCAAGAGAATTAATTTGATCATTGCCCTGATTTCGTACGCACATATCTAAACAGTCGTTCCTGCAGTTATAGTTAGTAATGAAAGTATTGGAGTTGGATACATCAGTGTCGTTACCTTTGATTTAATGGGGATGCCATGCAGTATAATATCTACGCCAATATCTTACATGTACATACATTTGTACAGATTATTGGGGGAAGCAACCCCCTTGCCCCCGCTAACGATGTCTGTGGTTGGACAGGCAATTATGTCTATTTTGTGCACGGAAATATTATATGTTTTCTAGAAAATGATTAAGATTACATGGGGTTCGACTTCACTGAGGAGAAGTCCCGAGTAATTTAATCAGGCTGCTTAATTAAAATCTCCCTTTGGTTTTTGTTTGTATAGCTATACATTACCGCCATTTCAACTTTGATACAAAAAGCAAAATTTTATTTTTCTTATTTTCCGTCACGTTTCTTTACTCTTTTTGGCTTTTACTTTTGGCTAATTGCGACGATGATAAATGATGGACGAAAATTAGATGCAAATTACACTCACAAATTACGTTCATGCTCAGGTCAGGGTTCAAACACGGAACCTTCACACTGAGTTCCTGCTTCTGCCAATCAACGTTCAAAGCGCTGGTCCACTGAGGTTACTAATTAACTTTGTTTATGGACGAAATAATTTAGTTATTCTCCACAGATTTCATTATAATTTTATTACATATGCTTTCTGTGATATGTTGTGCTTACTGGTAACATTATCAAATAAAAAAAGTAGGAAAATAAAAATTGGCCCAGATTCATTCAAATTTTTATTTCATCGTTTATCTTTTCATTTCTTTTCCACCTTCCCCCCTCTTTATAATGCTGTCACCGTGTAATCAAGGTATCCCCGGTTTGATCCCGACTGTGGCACATTGCACAGTGGTTTGGATGAAAGATTAAACCGTAAGTCGAGTCCCGATTATCCCATCTAAGCATAACATGAAATTAACGCAAACTTTCCCAAACGTTTTGACTTTCAATCTAGAAAGAAGTACAAATCACATGAAGGACTGAATTATATTTATGTAAAGGCAAATGACATATTTGTAAATTGAATTGTTGAGGAAAATAATTTTCATGAACTCATCACCTCTTATGCGCAAAAATGTATTATCATAATCACTTTCCTATTTCACTCAATGAATGATTTGATTTATTTTACTTCCAGTTTTTGTAATTTGTAGCTGATTGCGAAGATGAGGATCAGATGGAATAGATGAAGGAACAATGACAAGGATACGTGATGGACAGCACACAACACAAATCCCATTGAGGATTATACTTGCCATGGGTCCAGACGCCAGAGCCTCGTTAGTCTAAAAAATACAGTCTCGGATGCACTACGTGGAAGTGAGGTTGACATTTTGGTGTCTTGATAATGGGACACCCCTTTCTCGATGAATACTGGTATGATGTGTGATCCTCCGTTACACATTTCAGAGGCAGTTATTAACTCTTACAACATCAAAGTGATGAAGCTTATACGGAGTGAAGCAAATATGTTCCTAGCTCATTTTATGAGCAAACAAAATAATTGGTCCTTCCAGATCCTTCCACCCTCCTTACCCATATCCGTAACCAAGCGATGGCATGTCAGGGTATAAAATAAGAGATAAACGACCTTCAATTTTCTTCTAGACCATTAACACTCTTCAAACAACGTGAAAATTGCATAAGAAGAAAAAAAACTAACCATGTACGATAAAAATAAGAAGAGAGGCTGAAATTTCCTAGTCTGAAATGTAGTCTCCTCCAAAGGATGATGTTAGATTTTGGTAATTTATTTTACGTTCAATGCCCTCATATTCGTCGCCAGAAATATTTTAAGGGGGAATCAGTCTGTTTATTGTAATGACCCCGAGTTTGCCATTACTTCGTGGTTTTATATTATTATATTTTATATTATTATTGTTAGTAGTATTATACAGTTAATAATTCATATATATATATTCATAAATATGGCCGCCTTTATAATCAAAATTATACACATATCTACAAGTATGAAAAGCGGTAAATTTAAGCAATTTACATAGTTTCAACATTAATCGTTTCATTTGCTTTTAAATGTTCTAAGGAGTGTTATAAGTTTCATTTTGATCAGTGAATTGAAGCCGAAGTTAATAATTTCTGAGTTAAATTCCGTATATCTATTTGTTGTTTCATGTTTCTGGCAAACGCCGTTCGTTTCTCTTATATTTTGAAAGCCATTGTTGATGTATTTAAACTCTTGTGGGGTGAGAAGATCACGTGTTTTTCATTGCATTGTTGCCACCACATACCTAAATTCACTGTGCCAGATTACTGTACTTTTCTAATATATTACTGTTGGCTTTTATAGAACTTCCTAGTATTAAAAGGGTTATTGTGTCTGGTAACACTGTGTAACTGAGGAGGTGTTTTCGCCTCCCAGGAAAACGGTTAGTAGTCGCGCGGAGAGATTTGAAGTAGCCAGAGGTGCTTCGCGTTACGGAAAAGATAGGCTTACGCATCTCGTGCTGTACCGTTCAAAAGTATTTGAATTGTAATTTTCGTATTACATTATATACGTGCGTGTCTATAATAAACGTAAAGTTGAGCATATTGCGTTTTTTTCTTTATTTCGAAAGTGTATTTCGTACTTGTGGATACCTGCATCAGGAGGACAACCTCGTGGGTTGTCATTGTTGGACTTCACCTGTGGATCCAAGGGGAAGGAACGCAGTAACTCAGCCCGATCCCTGGGATTATCCAGCATGCTCTGCTGAGCTTATAAGGTAAGTGTACTTGTGAAGTGCACCGCTACGTGGGACGTAGCAAGTTTTGGCGCCACATCGCGGGGCTCGTGAAGAGTGAAGATTGTCCTTTCTCTCATTGTGTGAAGTGCTTCCCAGTGGTCCCGAGTGTTTTGTGTCCTCCCAAAATTTATACCACTTTCCCAGAAGATGGATAGGAAGAACCTAAGGAGCCAATCACGCAGCGTAGTACAGGAGACGACAGCGGCGTGTTGCAGCACTACTTGGACAGAAGAATCTGGATACCGATGTCAAAATTGTGACAGGTTATTCCACACTGGGTGTGTGGCACGAGCAGAGACTGTGGTCGGCGAGAATGACAAGGAGTTGCTGTGTCAAACGTGCTTTGAACAGAGGATGCGGCCGGTGGAACCTGTACTAGGCACCGTGTCAGTGATCCCGGATTGGATAAAGGCCGTGATGGAGAGACAGAATCAGATGATTGCTGCCATTGCTGAAAAGGAACGTGAGCGGGAAGAGACCAGGTTAGCCCAGGAACGTGAGCGGGAAGAAAGAGACCGGCAACGACAAGAACAGTTCGTCAGCGCTATGGAACAGAAGGAACGTGAGCGGGAAGAGACCAGGTTAGCCCAGGAACGTGATTGGGAAGAGAGAGACCGGCAACGACAAGAACAGTTCGTCACCGCATTATCGGAAAAACAAAGGGAGAGTAATGAACAGATAGCGGGAAAGTTTGGTGACATTATGCAACAACTAAGTGCTCTTCTTATTCAAATACAGCTTACATCTGAACGTATTGGGCAAGTCGAAGAAGCACAACAGGGTCTAGTGTCCAAGCAGACTGTCCATGAGTCCGATGTAGGCGTGTTGAAGGATCAAGTGACTGAACTTTCGCAGGACATTTCTGGTCTGCGGACCCAGCTAAAGGAGACTGTGACGGAGACCCACGAACCTACAAAACGACATTGCAGACCTTCGGCAGCGTGTGACAAATTTAGTTGTTCGAGAGGAAACTGTTACCCCTCCCGTAGGCGAAAACATGGGCCACAACATTACCTCGTCGCCCCGTCGCATTGCAGAAATGTACGTACAACAGCAGTCCTTGCAGATTGAGAGAGATCATCGACCTTCTTTGCGCGAGTCCGTTGTACCTGCTCGAGAGACAGTTCGGGTTGGACAGTACGACGTTGACGAACGACGAGTAAGAGATGAAGTGTCCGATTCGGATAGTGCCCCTTTAAGAGAGTGGAATCTTCGTTTGCCACGCATGACAGACATAAATCAGTTACCAAAATTTGACGGAAACATTGAAGCGTACTCAGCGGAAAAATATCTGACAGACCTAAACTTTAGCTTTCACCTAATGCATGTACCTTATGAGTATCGAGTAGGTTTGCTGTCTCGAATCTTTGTGGGAACGGCTGAACATTGGCTTTCCGCGAACCGTGATCAGTTCCAAAACTATGAGGACTTTTGTGAACAGTTCCGGGCACAGTTTGCTTCCCCGGAAGCTAAACAACGACAACTTGCTGCTTTGCGACGGCGTCGTTATTCTAGGCAAACTAATTCGTCCATGGAAAGTTACGCCTGGAGTACCTACGCTGCTTTCAAGAACTTGTCTGACAGTTTACGAGAAAATGAAGTGGTGACTTTGATAATCGAACAGCTCCCTTTTCGAGTGCGACATCTGTGCCTTGCCAACGCTCCTAGGAACATTCGTGACCTGACAACATTTCTTAAAAGTTACGAAGTGTGCGAAGAGCCGATGGGTTGGCAAACGTATGACAACACGGCTGGCGTACGACGACAGGAAGACTCTAACTTTCGTCGTACACAAAATAACCGAGCTCCACAAGTAAGGATGGTAAGACAAAATAACCGTCCTAACAATCAAAACCAAAATTCATTTCATCCGTACAATACTTCTCGACGGCAGAATCAACAGAACCGGACGTCTCAAACAGATGAGCGGTCAGAAAGAACGAGGCAATGGACACCATCTGCTCGTCGACGACAGCGGTACAGGCCGAGCTACCAACGGTCAAGATCGGACTCTCCCCGTCATAACCCGATGGTGAACGCTGAAACAAACACTGATGAGCCGCCGTTAAGTCACGAACAGCAACAGGCCATAAATGACACTCGAAACTACTACTGGAACATGAATCAGGCAGGTGGGAATTCTCCGGAAAACTCTCACCTTGCTTAATTGATCAGCTCCGTGTTGGGCAAGGGCATCTTTAGGAGCTATCCCACGTTAGTGATTCGAGATCTTTTGGAGTGACCACGACGATTGATTTAACTGAAACTGAAAAGGCTGTGATCCGAGGTGCCGTATTTAAAATTCAAAAATTATCTTCAAATAGCACCACTCCGATCGTGAATAGTAACATCGCTGGACTTCCGGTATCTTGTGTCATCGACACCGGAAGCGAGGTATCATTGTTGAATTATGAAATTTGGGAACGTTTAGTGCAGAAATTCAGTGGTATGACACTTACAAAAGAACCACAAGTTAGGCTGACAGACTTTACAGGAAAGCAGCACGTACGTGTGTGTGGAAAACGAAAACTTACAATATCATTTGATGGACAGGAAGTTCAAGTGGACATTTTTGTGATCAAAAACATTCCGGCAGATATGTTTTTAGGAGTTCCGTTTCTGCGTGACTACAAGGCTAATGTGGACTTTCAAACCAATCAGCTGATACTTCGCCTCGATGATGAATCATCCTTGTCTGAGAATATAGTTTTTAACGTGGGTGCAAATGAGCAAAGGAAGGCTGTGCACCACGTTCAGTATGACAAGTGGATGGCTAGTGAGGAGGATTTGAAGTGCAAGGTCGATGAAAGTATTACTTTGAGTTTTTCAGAACGAAAGGAACTGTTAGATTTAATTTTAAAATATCAACCTACGTCTTCTGACAGACCAGGAACGGTCAAAGGACTGGAATGTGAAAAAAAATTAATAGATCAAATTCCTGTATTTCGGAAGGATTATCCGATTCCCATCGCTAAACGTGCTGCACTCAACAATGAATTAGAACAGTGGAAGGAATGGAGAGTTAATCAAGAAATGTTTTATTGCGCCTTTATTGTCATACGAATCAGCGATTGTGGTCTTATTTCATCATTGATATTGTTTTGGCTCCCAAACATTCGATCTCACAAGTCATCCAACCCTTGCCCGAAAACTCACAAATGGATGCATTTTGAATGAAGGAAGGAAACTCGCAAGTGCAAATGAACTTATAGATTCAATTGTTGTTTTGTTCTTTATATTACTCAATACTGTCGAACAAAAGAATCCATTGTTAGGTTGAAATGCAAGAAGAAGAAAAAAGAACTGAGAGTATAAGAAAGATATCTGTTTATTTCTCTTCAAAGCAAGAACGCGCTTTTTCTGTAAAAGCCTGTAACAATGAATGAAGCTTGCGACTGTAATTTCCTGTAAATATTTGTATGTTTTCTTTTGTTTTGTTTTCTTTTGTGGAGAAGCATGACTGTAACAATGCATATAGATCGGTAACTTTTTCTCATGTTCGGCGATGGTTGTCAAAGTGCCGACAACTTTTCCTTTTGTAATTGTTTTCTGTGATTGTAGAACCGCTTGTATTTACGAATCGTATATGTTTCTAATGTAAGTTAAAACTAGAATATTTTGATT
Organism: Lepisma saccharinum; assembly: GCF_977018435.1. Classification (NCBI taxonomy): domain Eukaryota; kingdom Metazoa; phylum Arthropoda; class Insecta; order Zygentoma; family Lepismatidae; genus Lepisma; species Lepisma saccharinum. The sequence continues at coordinate 156,680,913 of NC_139230.1, read as the reverse complement.
GTCAAAGAAAAACACGAATAACATATTGCAAGCTAAAGATTAAGCTCTGTGCAAATGTAAATTCTTTTGGAAGCTTATTTTGTAACAATGCTTTGAGTGAAAAAACAAGATATTTAAAGATGGAATGATATTTTTTTGTGTACAAGAATGGAATAGTACACTAACTTTGGTTTGTTATCTCCATAATCTGTTTATTGTGAATACGTTGCAAAACATTTGTGTAATCAATGTTAAGATACTTCGTTGTTATACGTTTTCTGGCACAGACAAGTTTTACATTTGTTTTATATAAAAAAAATACTTTTCTTCGCTTTTCTCATTAAAGATTTTTTTTTATTTGGAAGAGGGGGGATATTGTAATGACCCCGAGTTTGCCATTACTTCGTGGTTTTATATTATTATATTTTATATTATTATTATTAGTAGTATTATACAGTTAATAATTCATATATATATATATTCATAAATATGGCCGCCTTTATAATCAAAATTATACACATATCTACAAGTATGAAAAGCGGTAAATTTAAGCAATTTACATAGTTTCAACATTAATCGTTTCATTTGCTTTTAAATGTTCTAAGGAGTGTTATAAGTTTCATTTTGATCAGTGAATTGAAGCCGAAGTTAATAATTTCTGAGTTAAATTCCGTATATCTATTTGTTGTTTCATGTTTCTGGCAAACGCCGTTCGTTTCTCTTATATTTTGAAAGCCATTGTTGATGTATTTAAACTCTTGTGGGGTGAGAAGATCACGTGTTTTTCATTGCATTGTTGCCACCACATACCTAAATTCACTGTGCCAGATTACTGTACTTTTCTAATATATTACTGTTGGCTTTTATAGAACTTCCTAGTATTAAAAGGGTTATTGTGTCTGGTAACACTGTGTAACTGAGGAGGTGTTTTCGCCTTCCAGGAAAACGGTTAGTAGTCGCGCGGAGAGATTTGAAGTAGCCAGAGGTGCTTCGCGTTACGGAAAAGATAGGCTTACGCATCTCGTGCTGTACCGTTCAAAAGTATTTGAATTGTAATTTTCATATTACATTATATACGTGCGTGTCTATAATAAACGTAAAGTTGAGCATATTGCGTTTTTTTCTTTATTTCGAAAGTGTATTTCGTACTTGTGGATACCTGCATCAGGAGGACAACCTCGTGGGTTGTCATTGTTGGACTTCACCTGTGGATCCAAGGGGAAGGAACGCAGTAACTCAGCCCGATCCCTGGGATTATCCAGCATGCTCTGCTGAGCTTATAAGGTAAGTGTACTTGTGAAGTGCACCGCTACGTGGGACGTAGCATTATAAAACTTGAATAGTACAAATAATGATAATAATCATTATACAATAATAACTGATATAAACAAATCCAATTGTCGCGATTAGCCAAATGTGACAGAAATGCGACTTTCAAAACTAAATCAATCAAGCCAATCAAGAAACTAATGCAATACAAAAAGTAAAAAAAAAGTAAAAAAGTAAAGTGCTCTCCTATCTTTTGCACCACGCCATGAAGGCGTACAGGGGATGGGGAGTAAGGCCCCACATTTCCTTGGTCACGGCCCGAAGATGGGGTGATGTGATCAGCACCACGCCCCAGGCCGTCTTTACCCCCAGAGTTTGCTCCAGGTATCCACTTTATACGACGCTGGGAGGGCGCCGGAGCTACTTGAACAGGTGGAAAATTTCCCGGTTCCCCCCCGCCGGGGATCGAACCCGGTTCTCTCGCATGGTAGTCAGACGCCCTAACGACTTTTTTTTTTTAAAGGAATACTCCTATGTGGTAGTATCCTCCGTTTTTCACTTTTTTCTTAATTTTCACATATCTCGGTTTTTCTCAATTCTCAGTTTTTTCTTATTAGGACAAATACAAACATCCATGTCTTACCAGGGATTGGAACCCGGGACTCTTGGCGTCGCAGCGCGCTGTGCTAACCACAAGCCACGGAGGTCAAAATGGGTTACCGCGGCTATCAAACTAATACAACATACCTTTATTTCAAATGTATTATTATTATTATTATTATTCAACAAACTTTTATTCTCAATCCACCAGATGATTTGTACTGTGTACATTTCATACATTTACTGTACCTACTGAAAAGCATACTCATTATATTTTCTCATTATCATTTACAAAACTTATTCAACAACAAGCATTAATAATTGGGGGGGGGGATTTAGTCCTATAATTTATGTTGTGTGATCTCTTACATAAAAATCTCATTTTTTGAATTTCCAAAACTCATGGAACCATTCTTTGGATTGAATGGTAAAATTTGAAAATGAAACATGAAATTCTTCTCTGGTTCCTACATTTTACATTTAGTTTTTTTTTATTTTACATAACACATTTATAACGCATAATAACTGACTGAAATTTATTTCTGTTATTGACAAAAAATTAGAAGTTTTTGTTGTTTGTGAGTTGCAATGAACGATGGTAATTTAAAGGGGGGGATTCGACGGACTGGTTTAACACCTCTGCTGGACGCCCATGAATGCCTCTGATGCAAATTTAGATACGATGCAACGGATAAAGGTCAACAACATTCCAAGGAGGTTGATATGGAAAGAAGCTCTGATAACACCACTCCCCAAGGCGACTCGAGCAACTAATGTAAACGACCTTCGACCTATTAGTGTTCTGCCTGTGTGTTCAAAACTCCCAGAAAAAATAATCTATAAACAGACGTTTAGCTTCGTTGCCCAAAACAATATTCTTCCACCCTCACAGTCAGTCAGGATTTCGGCCGGCACAAAGCACTGCTACGGCTTTGTTGGAAGTCACAAATGACGTCCTCAAGGCTATGGATAAAAAATTCCTCCCTGCATTAATATTAATAATTATTGGACCTGTCCAAAGTATTTCATACGGTACAACATAAATTACTGCAGTAAACTGAAATATTACAATTTTTCACAATCATAGCCTTAACTGGCATTTCTCATATCTAAGTAACCGAAATCAACGTGTAGAACTGTCTCCTACTTTATTATCTAATACTTTATATATTTCATCTAGGTCCCTTATTGTTTACGATTTATATTGCAGACCTACCCTCAGTTGTAAAATACTGTAACTTACATTCCTATACTGATGACACCCAACTACACTAAACCATTCTATCCAACAGAAATTGCCATAAGTACTGAAGACGTAAGTAATGATTTGGGTGCGATAAAAACATGGTGTGATGCAAATGGTCTTACAATTAATGCTAATAAGTCATGTTATACATTTATTGGAACTCGAAATGCTATTTAAGCTCGGTCGAGCTCACCAATACAACAATTAAAATAAATGGTGATGTCATACCTAGAGCTCAAGTAGTTAAAAGTCTTGGACTAATATTTGATACTTGTCTGTCATGGGAAGAGCATATTAGCCGTCAAATAAAAAAAAATCATTTGGAACACTTAGTTTCTTGTTTAAATTTCACAAACTATTATCTTCAGAAATCAAACAGTGATTAGTTGAAAATCTCATATACCCATTTCTAGACTATTGCGACGTAGTGTACTCTGGTAGAATAAATAAAAATTTACAAGGAAAAATTAAAAAATGCCAAAATGCTTGCATGCGGTTCATATTTCACATCCCATGGCGTGAGCATATTTTACCTTCCATAAATAATAAGAATATCCTCAATATGTACCGCAGGCGACTACTGCATGCATATTGTCTTATATATAAAATTATTAATTCTGACAGGCCATCGTATCTGCCAAACATGTTGATCCCTCGCACCAGTGTTCACAGTCACCATACAATAAACAATTTCAAATTTAACCTTCCACTCTGCAACACACAGGCATATCAGTCGTCGTTTTCATATTTTGCTGCAAAAATATGGACAAGGCCTTCGGTTTAGCTTGAGCTCTGACCTTCAGCTGTGCAGAAGCCTGCCGTCAGCGCGACGATGTGAGAGTTCCACTGAGAGCAGAGTTGCTAACCACCTTAACCTACATCCATAATCTGACTTCAGAGCTTATTGCTAGGGGTTTTCGGTACTTGCACTTAGTTTCCTTTCTATAAGTGACAGTTTGAGAAGGTGATAATTCATGACAGAGGATTTTTCTTGTCAGTGAAACCCCCATTGATTAAGCCCTCTCGGTGAAAGAGGCATCCTCCCTCCCCCTCTTCCTCTCCAGGAGGGGGGAGAGGGGCAGATCCTGTTATCACTAGTGAGTTGATTGTTGACCTGTGTTGCAGGGTATTTTTATTCAACGGAAGCTGGGGTGAAAGCTGGAAAAAATATTGGAGAATGCAAAGTGATTCACAGTCAGAGTAGAGAAATTATCTCAACTTGCATACGTTTATGAAGAAAGAAGCTGAGAGTGCTCTTGCGTTGAATGTTAAACAAGTGCAAAAGCATGTTTCCGCTGCTACTGATGTGTCATTAAGTACTTCGAAATGCATCTAAAACGAAAATGATCGCAACAAAGTAACTGGGAAGAGATTACCACGCAGAAGACGCCTAGCAAACCACGCAGAAGAAAGGAATTTAAAGTAATGTGGACGAATTTGACAAGTGTATTGTTCGTAGAACAATTGACGAATTTCATGATCGTGAAGAACAGAGTGTTGAGTTTCGGGTTCGTTCTGTTCTTCTGTAATCCAGGAAATGGAGTTAAGAATAAGACTGAAGTTCCAACACAAACAAAAGTGTATCGTATCGTACCCAAGGTATTGGGTAGGATGTATAAATTCTTAGCATAGTAGGAAACAGAGATAGGAATGCTGAATAAGTAATCAGGCAAAGGTCGGGTGATTGACTTGGAAGTCGTATGTGGCATGAGTGTTGGAATTGTCAGGAGGTGTGATCAGTTGGCGAGAATACGAGAGAGAGTAAGGACTACGGATTGTGAGAGAGGAGCAAAGTGGGGAACGACTATTGGACGATGGTGTGTGACAAGAGACAAGTGATAGTTGAGAGGACAAGCTAAGAACAATCTCTATATATTTGTAAGGCAAGTAATATCCTTTCATTAACCAATCCATATCGATTCAGTCATGGAGAGTATAAAACCCATATCTAATCTAAGCTAATTTCTATCGCCATTCCTTTAAAAGGTAACCTCTTGCATTTATCACATTTAGGCCAAGCGAGTGATAACCATCTGAGAGATGAATGAGAAATGATTACATCACCCAATTCAATCTAGAGGTTCTTGGTTCGATCCCAAAACGCAGCATGGGAGTTGCGTTACGTGGTGGACGTGCTTTGGGCTTCTCATCCATTTTTTGCAAATGTGATGAGAAAACAGTGCAGTACGTGAAATACTGCGATTTTCATCTATTTCATCCCGAAATATGATGAAAATGATAGAGCCTTCTAGCTTTTCAAAATACGTACGTGCGATATGGCGCCGGAATTTTCACTTGTTAGCGCTTCACGTTATGTTAATTATTTATTTATTTTATTTATTTTAATTGAAACACAACAGGCGCATGCCCAATTACAATGTTCAATATGGGATGACACCATTACATAAACAAGAACATAACTAAGAAAATTAACAAGAAATATGAATGACGCAATATACATTTTACATTTAAAATCAATTGTGAGAAGAAATTAATTATTAGATTATAGAAGCAAAGGGAACACAGAGACAATACAATAATAAATGAAGCTAAACTGTTGGATATAACCTTACAAGCTGAATGAAAACCAAAATTCAATGAACAAAACAAAACAAAACATACAGAAATTCAGCGATTAGATCTTATGTTACAATTACATTTAAATAGGTCTACGCTTGGATTACTCTTAGAAACTGAATTAAATAACTTGCACATTCTCCTCATGGGTTCAGCTTCGGTCATTTTGGTTCTTCCAAGGGGGATTTGAAAGAGATCAGTTCTGGGCCTTAACATACAGTTTGGCACATAAAAATTTAAATTCGACAACAGATTAAAAGAATCTATTTTACCATTGATAAGCTTGGAGAGAAAAGTTATTTGACTTGTTTGCCTCCTTTCGTCGAGTGACGGAATATTAAAGATTTCGCGTAATATGTTGCTAGGAGTGAGTTTTGGATATGTACCATCAAGTTTAAATAGTAGATATCTGAGAAATTTATTTTGAAGCTTTTCTAATTTTTCGATATCTTTCTTGAATTGCGGGTTCCAAACAAGAGAAGCATATTCGAGTTTAGATCTGACGAGCGTATAATATAGCAAGAGAAATGTTTCCTTTTTTCTAAATTGATGACCCATTCTCATTATAAATCCCAAATTTCTGTGAGCTTCGCTTAAAATGCGGGCAATATGTGATTGGAATGTTAACTTTTGGTCAAAAGTGACCCCTAGGTCGGTAACTATATTCTCACTTTGTACTAACACATTAGAAATAGTGTATGAATGTTGAATAGGGTGTCTGTTGTGGGTGAATGATACAAGTTTACATTTCTTTAGGTTTAGGCTGACTTTATTAATTTCACACCACTGAAGCAAGTTATTCAGCTCTTCATGTAATATTGTACAGTCATCAGCGTTTTCGATATTTTTGTATATTTTAACATCATCAGCAAAGATTAATGTCTCACTTTTTGTGAGTAGTTCAGGCAAATCGTTTATAAAAATTAAATATAGCAAGGGACCAAGGTTCGACCCCTGTGGAACTCCCGAACTGGCCACGAATTCGGTTGATCTGCAGCCTTGATACACGACATATTGTCGGCGGTTCTGCAGATAGGAAGAAAGAAGGGTAATAAGTGGAGGAGAAAGGCTATTGTTGGCAAATTTCTGTATTAATATATCGTGGTGAACTGTATCAAATGCCTTTGAAAAGTCTGTATATAAAACGTCAACTTGCCCTTTATTAGCTATACTGGGTGCAATGTAGCTTGTCAGTTCGACAAGATTGGTTACGGTTGAGCGTTTTTGGACAAATCCGTGCTGTTTGGGGGAAAGAATGGGTTTAATATGAAAATATATATGTTTGTATATTATCTGCTCGAAGAGTTTTGCTGGTACTGACAATTTTGCAATAGGCCTGTAGTTACATATGTCAGCCTTATCAGCGGCTTTGGGAATCGGACAGATTTCTGTTGTTTTCCATATTGCTGGAAATCTCGAAGTTCTGACAGCCAAGTTGAAAAGAGTGTGAAGAGGGTACTTACGAATTTCCGAACATCCTTTAATTACATAAGGGGGGATTGAATCAGGGCCGGCGGATTTTTTAGGTTTCAGTTTTTTAATGGCTTCCTCAATTTCATTTAGTGATATTTCAGAGATATTTAAGATACTAGGAAGTGAGTTCATGTTTACATTAGGATGCGGATCTTTGTAGATAGATGGTTCTTTGGAATATACGGATTCAAAATACTTTGCAAAGAGATCTTGGATACTTTCATTATCGTCAATGGTTTTATCATTATACTTAGTTGGCTGCACGGGTGGATTTTTTCTTTGATTTTTAATGAAGGACCAAAACTGGTTAGTATCATGAGCAAGATTGATTTCGGAAGTTTCAATATAGTTTTGGTAAGCTTTACTGATCTCCCATTTTAATTTCGTTCTTAAGGTTTTATACTTAATTTCGTGATGCGTTACATTTCCCATTCTTTGTTTCCATTTTTTGTGGTGACGTGATTTTGCTTTCAGATTTTTAATAATTTCCCGCGTGAACCAACATGGGTAAGATTCTTTTACAGAGGAGCGAGAGCGTGGAACACATTCATTAAAAATGCTTTCGATTATTTCATAAAATTTATCAACGGCAATATCTACGTCTTCGCATTCTTTTATTTGGTCCCAGTCAGCTAATTCGAGTTTCCGATACAAATTAATGAAGTCTGCTTTCTTCAAATTATATCGTTGGATGTTTGGATTTAAAGCTCTTTGTTTAGGCATGGTTTGTGTTAAAGTTATTCCTAGAGCCGGATGGTGTTTATCTTCGCTTACCAGAGGCTCTTGGCGAAATATTTTAGTATTTTCAATATTTGTTAAGACTAGGTCGAGAGTTCTACTATTGGCGTTCTGGATGAAATTTTTGCTTTTGAGGTCGTTGAAATCGAGGAAATATTTCAGTTCCCGACATTGTGCGCCTAACGTGAGCAACTCAGTGTTGGAATTTTTAATTTCAGGGATGTTGAAATCACCTGCAATGACCAACGGGCTCCCCAGAGGATAATGTGCAGTTATATGACTAAAGAAGTTCTCGTATACGTCCACGGGAGATGCAGGTTGAATATACACTACACACATGTAACAATCGCGACCAGATTCTGTTTTAAACTTTGTAATTAAACTGCCAATGCTTTGTTCGTGTAAAAGAGCATCGACCATTACAGGATTAAATTTTCTCTTTATGGCGATGAGGACACCGCCACCTAGTGTTTTGCCAGTTTCTAACGTGTTGCGATCTGACCTGAACACGCTATATCTATCGTCGAGTAGTTCGGAATCTGAAACTGAAGAATTTAGCCACGTTTCCGTGCACAAGACCACGTCGTAATTGTTACTCAATACACTTAAAAAGAACTGTTTGGTTTTTGATCGAACTCCTCTCAGATTCTGATAAATTATGTTCATGCTAATTATGTTTTTTTCATTGTCGCACAGAGTTTTGGAAGGGTCAGTTCTAGCAAGATTGATTGACGTCTCCACAAAAGCAGGGACACGAACAAGTGAAATAAACTTCTTACCTGACAAGTTGCGCTGGGCGTGGCTACCTTGACGTCCTCAAAGAGCTCGGAGACCGCTACCTCTTGCCCACTTGCTCCCCCTTCCATCCTGCATTCCTAGATTTCCTGGACGAACGAGGGGTGAGGGTTCTTGACCTCCGCTTTCACTTTGCTCCAGGCGGGGACCAGCACTTTGGGCATCAGAAGGGTTGCCAGGGTCAGCTTGCAGATCGCGCAGGGAATATCTTATGTTGTCGACCACAAGATGGCGATAACTAATGTACGCACGGTGACCAGCGTTCCGGGCTCGGTGCATATGCTCGAGTAATCCTTGGCGTTCTTTGCGAGTGGAATAACAGAAGTCTTGGTCCAGAAATATCTTCGTTCCCTTCAGTTTGTTGCGGCATCCAATAACTTTTTCTTTTTCTTTGTATCGCAAAAAGCGACAGACGATGGGACGAGGACCTCGGTTACTGTTTGTGTTGATCCGATGCGCTCTCTGGATGGAATCCTCTTGCAGATCGATGTTTAATTTGTCCTTAATTATCGTTCGCACTTTCGTCTCCGTCTGGCTCCAGTCTTCTCCCGAGTCCCCTTCTTCAACACCGTATAACACCAAGTTATCGCGTCGGCTTCTGTCTTCTTGGTCGTCCAGTCTTTGTTCCAGCCAGTTATTTTGTTGAGACAGTTCCTCCACACGTTTCGTAAGGGAGCCAACATCTCTCTGCAGAACGTCCACTCTAGTGACGAGGGTTTTGAGTAAGGTGCCGAATTGCCGAACTTCGGAAACTAAGGAGTCGTTCGAAGCCTTGAGTTCTTGCAGCATTGCTTTGATCTCTCCCATTTCATCACTGGGCCCAGGATTTTGTTCCACACCACCTATCACTAGTAGCACTAAAATCACTAAACCATATGCACAATAACATTGCTTCGATTCAGAGCTACATTCCGCAGACACCTGACATTTCAGGCCTGATTTCACCACGAACATTCCAATCCGGCAACGCCAGGTCTCGGTCGAAACCCCCATTGCTTACCACGAGCTTAGAACGGAGCGGCTAGAAAACACGTCCTTCTTCCTCTTCAACTACCAAAGATGAAGAAAAGAAAGCAAAAGGTAGGCCTAGCAATATGCTATGCAAATAAATAAGAGTAGAGTTTTAACTAGGTTATTCGGCTATTGGCTTGTGAAAAGATGAGAATTAACATTAGGATGTTGCATAAAGGTTGGTTAAATATTTTAAAGATGTGTTCAGTACTGTCGTCACTCTGTTATGCGATTGTTGAACCTAACTTATCAAATTTCCGGGAGAGTAAACAATTGAATTGCTGATAATGTCCTGTCAAAGCCACGGGGGGATGAGAAAAGAAAACAAGCAACTTAGTGCTAATTTTAAGCTAATCAAGCATTTTTCCTGCGCATAGGCTAATCATAGAATCATGGCGCAATCTAGATTTATCCACCCCGACATTCTCGAAACTATCCATCCAGGGCCTCCCCCATGGCGCAGTGGTAGCGTCATTGCCTTGTAATCAAGGGGTCCCGGGATCGATACCCGGTAGAGGCACAAGTGGTTCGGATCCCACTTTAAACTGTAGGTCCAGTCCCGATTAGCGTTACTGTGCATAAAGTGGACTTAAAACACCAACTCGAACTCGAAACTATCCAGTTTCAAGGTAACATTCACGAGGATGTATTAAAATTCATTGACAAATTTGAAAGTTTAGCTATTCTTAATGAGTGGAATGACTTAAAGAAAAGGCAAATGCTACCGGCATTTTTGAGTGATTCAGCATTGGAATGGTTCAATACTTGGAGTCGAACTCAGGAAGCACAGGATATAGATTTTGTAACCTTAAAAACTAAAATTGTGGAAGAATTTACGGAACCGGGGGACACTTTTCAATTAGAGGAACAAATCAGATTACGCTTCCATCAGGAAAATGAACCTGTTTCAAAATATGTAAGAGAAAAACAGTTATTGTTATTAAAATTAGATCCTGCCATGAACATTAGTGAGCAAATTAAGCAAATAAGAAGGGGTTTACAACCTAACTTTATGAAAGAAGTTTATAACAGGGAATATGATTCAGTGCATGAAATGTTACGAGACCTGAAACATGTTGAACAATTCAAACATCTTGTGCAAAAACGTAAAATTCTAGAAACTGAATGTGAGACAATGAAAGCTCTGTCGTGTTCTGAATCGAGTCGAGCCTACATGCCAACTCAGCAAGCTATCACATTGCAGCGCACGGTCAATGGTCATGTTGACATAAGTTATTCTCAGGCTAATCGGGAGATCGAGGAAAGATTAAATGCACTACAACAAGACCTTGATCAATTACAGTCGAACACGGGACTCCAATCTCATGAGTCAGATTTAGTTTCGCAATTTCAGAATCTTGAGGCTAAAGTAAATGCACTTGCAGAAAATCGGAAAAAACATTCATTCACTGAGTCATCATTCTCATATCCAGTTAGAGAATATGAACATACAGATAGAAACAATAGGAGAACCTATTATCATAATAGTAATCATAGAGCTCAGAATAGAAATACTTGGCATAACAACCACAATGATAATCTCGACACACAGTCGCAAAGCTCGCATAGGGGGCGATGCCGCAATGGCGGTAACCCTCGATTTCAGCGTTCGCACTTTTCATCTTCATCTCCGCGAACATTTTTGGAGCAACAACAGGGGCGCGAAGATCCAAATAACCATACTAATCAGGTTGTTAATGCAAATTACTCTACTTTTCGTAAGAACAGAAGCAATTTTAAACGAATAAGACCTGCATATGACGGGGACCTAGGTGTAGGACCTACGGGGAAAACTCTAACGGTCTCTACTTTTCCTTCTGAAGATTTGATTTACATCAATGTGAAAGTAGATGGGGAAATTCGACAGTTCATCCTGGATAGTGGAAGTCAAATTTCGGTAATTGGAGATAAGAACATACCAGTCAATGCCAAGCGATTAAATATAAATAATGCGATTAGAGGGGTCACTAATAGTCAACTGACGGTTAAGGAAATTGTGTTGCTACCATTTTCTATACATAACCAAACATTTGTTCATCCATTTAGAATCGTTAAGGATTTTAATCAAGTTACCATATTAGGAAATGAATTCTTGAAGGGACAAAAGGCTAAGTTAGATTTTGAGGAAAATAAGCTTACCTTGCATAGATTTGGCACACCTCCTAGAAACCAAATTAAAAATGAGAATAAGAAAGCTTTTGACGTGTCAATCAAAGTTTCCCATTTATTACAGCATGTTTTGCAACCAGAATTTGTAGCTGCTAAAAAGATAAAAGTGAAACCCAGGACACATTTGTGCATTCCACTGAAATTGGCTAATTCATATGACAAAGATAGGACACTCTTGGAACCGGACCTACAGTTTCAAGAGAAAACGGGATTGATGGTTGCAGAGCAATTATTAATCCGGATTCGAATCTCATTTGGATCACAAATCCTTTAAATTATAATGTTACAATTAAGAAAGGCACTATTATCGGGAAAGCTGAAACATGGGATAGGCCAATCATGAGTAACAATAATGATGAGAATAAGGATGAAATTGGTGAACAGGCACAGGTTTTTGCGACGGAAGAGTCAGGGAACGTCAGTGACGCACGGGCGAACCCTAGTCGGTTTGATGTGAATCCGAATTTAGAACCCCAGCAAAAGGAGCAACTTTTGGCTGTTTTAATGAAATATCCACATGTTTTTGCGTGGTCAAAGGATGATATAGGTAGAGCCACGAATTATAAACATAGAATTCAACTAAAAGATGACACAGAATTTCACTTAAAATCCTACCCGATTCCAGTTCACCTTCGTGATGAAATTAAAGATCAGATTGAGACTTTATTAAAGCAAGGTGTTATTTCTCCTACAAAATCACCCTTTAACTCTCCAGTTATCCTTGTAAAGAAGGCAAAGGTGTTTTATAGATTATGCCAGGATTATCGCAGATTGAATGTTTCGTCTGTATTTGACGCTCTGGGTGTGAATAACATCAATGAAATATTATACAATATGGGGGGCAATAAATATTACTGTACGGCGGACTTGAAGAGCGGATTCTTCAATATTCCTCTCACCGAGGACAGTAAGAAATATACAGCATTTACAATACCAGGAATGTCACAGTATCAAATGAACGTCGTGCCACAGGGCCACGTCAGTTCATCAAGTGCGATGACTCGTTGCATTCACCTAGCGTGCTCAAATTTGGATCCCAATCACTTTGCCCATTATGTGGACGATTTATTTTGCTTCGGAAATACCTTTGAAGAAATGATCGTAACTCTGGAGAAAATGTTACAATGTTTACAGGCCGCGGGATTGAAGCTTGCAATAGAAAAATGTCACTTCGGATACACTGAGATTATTGCTTTAGGACATAAAATTTCAAAATTTGGCTATCGGATCAATGACAAAATCATTGATTCTATCAAGAAATATAAGACACCGACAACTGTGAAACAAGTTCGCACATTTCTCGGATTAACATCTTATGTCAGGAAGTTTTTAAAATCATATTCCGAGATGGCACTTCCTTTGCAAAAGTTGATAGGAAAAAAGAAGAAATTTCTCTGGGGGGAAGAACAGCAAACTGCGTTTGAGAGGTTGAAAGAAGCTTTACTTACAGCTCCTGTATTAATGGCCTATGATCCATCCAAAGAAGTAAGGGTATATACGGATGCAAGCAGTAAGGCTATTGGCGCAGTGATTTTACAACCGAATGCGAACGGTGATTTTCAGCCTATTTCCTATTGCAGTAGAGTTTTAAAAGACCATGAAACTCGACTTTCAACCATCGAGCAAGAATTGTTGGCAATCATATACGCATTTAAGTCATTCAGATTCTTTTTACTTGGGAGACATTTCGAATTATTTACCGACAACCAAGCAATCACATTCATTCGCTCCTCAACGCAACTTTCAAACAAATTATTTAGATGGTACACGTTGATGGCCGAGTTCGATTTTACGCCAATTCACTGCAAAACTACACAAAATATGGCGGATGCTATCAGCAGAGAAACAGAACATGATCCACAGGGAGAAGACGAGGAGCTTCCAGAGCCACGTACATTGTTATTGTTAGATGAGACAATTGATGTTGCTATACACCAACGAGAAGATTCTTTTTTTGGAAATATCATGAATATATTGGAAGGAAAAGAAGACGAGGGGAGCAACAACCCACCCAACCCCTCCCTGCAGAGGCAAGCTTGCTATTATGTTATGGAAAATGGACTTCTTTATAGACAACATAAACTGGGAGCTACGACTAAAAAATTATTATGTATACCGAAGTCACTTCGCAACACTGTTATTGAGACATTACATAGTTTACCAGCTGGAGGAGCGCATTACGGCTTCACTAAAACATACAAAAATGCACTAGATAGGATTTACTTTCCATTTATGAAGAACCATATTCAGAAAATGGTCAAGGAGTGTGTAATTTGTCAGCAGAATAAGCGCATAAAAGGAGCGCCATATGGAGAACTTTTAACGTTCAACTCACAGAAACCATTCGATAGAATCGCTTTAGATTTTAGCGGACCGTATCCACCAAGTGGTTTGCTCCGCCATAAATATATACTAAGTGAAATCGATCATGGTACTCGATTTTTAATTGCTCAATCAGTAGCAGATACTTCAAGTGAGACAGCAGCTAACTTCCTTTTTGAAAATGTAATTTTACGCTTTGGATGTCCTTCTCATATAGATACGGACAGGGGTACTTAATTCACAGCTAGTTTATTTAAAGAACTATCGGAGAAATGTGGAATCCATCTGAAATTCGCTCCAGCAGCTAATCACAATTTAATTGGATTATTGGAACGATCACATGCTATTTTACAGGGACTTATGAAAAACTTCGTGAACTCAAAACACACAGACTGGCTTTTATACTTGCAATCGGCCGTGTGGTTGTACAATGTTAATTACCAGGAGAATTTGAAGAACAGTCCATTTTTTCTTCTTCATGGATTTACGCCTAGATTAGTCTGGGAGAGCGGACTACATTTAACGCCCAGTGTGAATGTAAACAACGAGATGAGATTCAAGATTCTCGAAAAGGCACGAGAAGCAGCTTATGAGTCTCTACAGAAAAGCCACCGACAAGCAAAAAAGTACTAAGATAAACGTCACCAGTCCATTGAATTTACACCAGGAGAATTGGTTCTAGTATACGATGGCAGTCATCGTGTACACACCGCTAAATGCTTTTCGGGAGTATTTAAAGGACCTTGTAAAATTATAGCAAAAGAAAATCCCAATGTTTACAAAGTGGAATATAAGACAAAACGGGGACAGACAGTCGTAGACTCAATTTCGGTCCAGAGATTGAAGAAATACTATGCTTCGGAATACGGTAGCGACGATGAGAATGTAAATTGTGATGATGAGAATGAAGAACAGGAACAGTCAGGAGTGAATGAGTGAGAACATACCTTTTACCCTGTACGTAACTTTCTTTTCAGTACTCTGATGTACTAAATAAATTTTACATTTTGCAAATATTTTTTTTAAACGAACAAACACTAAAATTATGTGAAATATTATTGTTTAGCCCTTAATAATTGCACGGCAGTGTAAAACTAGTTATTACCACACTAAAATCATTAGTTATAACTCGTAGACATCGAGGTTTCATAATAATGAACAACAAGTACAGGAAAGCGCGAAAATAATAATAATAATTAATATTATTATATTCACGAATAGTGAACAAAGGGAATGAATGTAAGCAGCGCGCAAGAAATTTTCCTCAGGTTTCTGAATGCCTGCAGAGAACCGATGGAAATAATCTTTTGTGAACTACAAAGGATAAATAGTGTAAGTCGATAATAGACTTTAGTATTTTTTATGAATATTTAAACACATTCGGTAAGGAAAACGAGAATTAAAATTCTCTATGATTTAGCGTGGTTAGTCAAAATAGGGTTAAACAATTACATATTTTAATATTTCAGTTGTTAAATTTAAGTTAATTACATTTATAATTTTAATAACTAAATAAATGACAGAAATATGAGATTATCAGTTTTATAAGATTTAAATAACGTTAAATAAAGAGAACAGGTAAAATAAGAGCTGACTAGGCATACAGCCAGTAAATTATTCAATTAAACAAGTTACAGATCAATAATAACTAAATAAGAATTGCGATAATAAGAATTATAATATAGATAATAATAATAACGAAGAAAATAGTAAACATATTGAGTTATTTGATATTTACGACAGTCTTGAAGAAGTAAAGTATCTTTCATTAAACACGTACAGTACATTACATTGATCCATCTAATTTGGGATATTTCATTCCAAATATCACTCTACAATTATTGAATGTTATAATCAAGTTGCTTAGAGTACTTCCTAAGATATTTTCCCGTATTGTAAAATCCCACTACCATAAAATTTCCCTCACATGTATTTCACATTCTGAAAACGATATCGCAAATCAGCTTCGAACGTCTTCATGGTAAATTATCTGTCGTCAGCAAAAGGATAAAGTTCAACCGGGGTGCAACGGAAATGTCCTTCCTCCTTAAGCAATGGGGAAACTTGAGTTACATTCAGAAAGACAGAACAACTGACGAAATATGCAAGTTAGGCATTCTATTCGTTTCTTGCGGCAACGATATCTACCTACATCGGCAGGAGCAACATTCTCTCTTGACATGAAGTAACCAACACGTTGCAAATTGAACAGCAGATATCTCACATTCCACATTAGCCGGGGAACTGAATAAACTGCCGACAGAGCATTCTTTCAACTCAGGCTATCGACTTCAAGGATACAAAAGAACATGCAACCTTATGTCCGTTCAGAACGATATTTCTTCATCTGGTAACATTTGGAATATAAATTGCAATTAAGTTTTCATTTTTATGTCATTTAATTTTAGGTGATTATATATCTAGTTAAACACCACCAATTGTCAACTTTCTTTTTTTTCTCTTCATATTTTTTTTTGTATACACAATTGTATATTATTTTCCTTGAATATTCTTAGGCTGATTGCAATATCATTAAGGGAGAAAGAGTCTATAATGGACAACAAAATTTCGGATTCTTAGAATATTATCTGATGTATTTCAATTTATGTGGACAATATTAGCAAGTGCAAAGGAAATTTTACAATTACTCTTTATTAATGACGATATTTTATCAATATTATACAAACAGAAGGACGATTGATCAGCACATTATTTTTTAGTAATATTTAAAGTACTTCATTCAATTCAATTGTTATTTATAAATATTTTCAGTTAATTTAAGTATTCATATATTTTCAGAAATAAATTATACGTAATTTAAATTTTGCAGTAGTCTACAGTATACACTCATAACACTCTCAAGAGTATTTACAATATTACGTTCAATTCATATATAAAGTTCAATTGCTTTTAGTAATTATTAGTAGTTATATTTATTTATTTATTTTTCTCTTTTCAAGATTCTAATTATATTTGGTGTGTAAAGGATGGCATTAATTAGAATTTGGGTAATTTATAGTAAAAGTAAATGTTATGACTGAATCGGTACTCCTTTTCAAATTCCATTTCCTAAAATGTAACAACCCTCAACTACAAGATTTTTCATACTTGTAATATTTACAAGCACTATTTTTTTTAAAAAAATAAGGGTGACTTAGAGGCGCCCTTGTCTCAACAAAACCTCTACACATACCGACATATTAAGTTCTCTCACACACACAACATTACACCAACGATCAGGAGGAAATGCCTGTTCGGTATATGAAGCAAATTTCCTTCCCAAAACCTACCTGAATTGCCTCACAGATAATTCAAATTTTAACGGTGAAATGAACATTTTAACAATATTATGAAACCATGTTAACAGTCCTCAGTTCAACTTTTTCACAGATGTCAACGTCAAGAGATGGTCACCAGCTAAAACCTTGGAGAAATAAGAAATCAACACGAATTACACCTGAAGGACGGAGAGAAATTATTTATCCTACGATTTTTTTTTAGAATTTCTCAAGATTTTTATTTCTGAGATTTTTCTTTTAATTTTTCGACACGTGGAAACATGAATTACAATTAGACCTTTCATCCATTTTAATTACGCAGTTCAGCAAAATCAGTTGATAAGCACCAAATCGTTTAACATGGATCTCCTTCATTCTATTCTAATTAACTCCTACTAAAGTCAAGTAGTAGTGAGACCTGACATTCAACGCTGATAATACATACATTGATTTGAAGGAATATTTACATACAACTAAATACTTCACATTCACAATTCGACGATATGCAGTTCTCTACTATACATTTTTCTTCAATGACAATATTTGGAGCTGCAAAGTTAATGCATCAAAGTGAAAAACATTTTTCACGGCCACAAGGAACTAATATATACATATATACGTGGTTTGGTTCAAGAAGAAACTTCATTGCTATACGCAGAGACTATTAAGTGATGATAACAAGAGTAAAATTATGGTATTTTACTTGAACTCTTTATGAGAATCAGGATAACTCAAGGATTATTTTATGGACAAATGTTAGTGCTGTGATTTTATCTATCGAACACTATTATATTCTTATTTTCAAATACATAAATTCATGTACATATATTATTATTCAAGGACAGTTATTGATACAGTGTATATATTTTGATTAACTTCAAATTTTCTAATTAAATATTTATTGTGATAGTTGACATATATTATAAATAAAAACGACAGCGATATTTAAATGATACAATAAAGTAAGAGACGGTGAAATTTACATCGATAATGACATATGTGTGCAAGTGTAACTCGGATGAGTATCACAAACGTTGCTGATTTTGTAAATATTAACTTCCAAATACACAACAGTGTTGTACAGTGTCAGTGCTTGCAGGATCGACTACACTACTTCGCTAGTGTGTCATTGAGACATAAATTTTGACAAGATCCATTTTTGTGGAACAATGCTTTTATAATTTTCTCACGTGGTGTCAGAGTGTTGCATGCTTATGCACGGACTTCGCTACGTCATCTTGTAGTATTGGAACTCAGATGTGTAGCATAAGCCTCTCAATGAATACGCGCACGAGCAGATTGTCAAGTTAGCATAACAAACTCACGTGCCAGTGTTTACCTTTTATATGATTTACGCAGACATGTATTTTTTTCATCTCTTTGTTTCTATCGGGACTCGTGATATATCTATATTTTCAGGACCTATATTATTCCATTTACATATATTCTGGGTAATGGTATGTTATTACAATATTTTTAGTACACTATATTTTATAATAATAATAAAAAATCTCTCCATAGAAAGGATCGATATGGAATACAACTTTAAATCTTTCATCTTTAGGTGAAAATCAAAGGATTTTCTTTAGGGGGTAGAGGAGCGTATCGTACCCAAAGTATTGGGTAGGATGTTTAAATTCTTAGCATAGTAGGAAACAGAGATAGGAATGCTGAATAAGTAATCAGGCAAAGGTCGGGTGATTGACTTGGAAGTCGTATGTGGCATGAGTGTTGGAATTGTCAGGAGGTGTGATCAGTTGGCGAGAATACGAGAGAGAGTAAGGACTACGGATTGTGAGAGAGGAGCAAAGTGGGGAACGACTATTGGATGGTGTGTGACAAGAGACAAGTGATAGTTGAGAGGACAAGCTAGGAACAATCTCCATATATTTGTAAGGCAAGTAATATCCTTTCATTAACCAATCCATATCGATTCAGTCGTGGAGAGTATAAAACCCATATCTAATCTAAGCTAATTTCTATCGCCATTCCTTTAAAAGGTAACCACTTGCATTTATCACATTTAGGCCAAGCGAGTGATAACCATCTGAGAGATGAATGAGAAATGATTACATCACCCAATTCAATCTAGAGGTTCTTGGTTCGATCCCAAAACGCAGCATGGGAGTTGCGTTACGGTATAATTCACCAACACAATAACAGAATAAGTACAACAACTTACATATCGGTATAAATGAAAGAAGTCTCGTCACGAAGGACGGCTATGACTTTGAGGCATACATGACAGGAGCTAAAGCACAGACTGTTGAGAAACAACACCTAATAACCAGGTCTGGCGTTCACTGATGATACATATCAAGTACGGCGTATCTGTTCAATCGGTATACGACACAGAGTCCTACTTTAGATTCGTATGTTTTCTTTTTCCTTTTTAATGAGACAACAGCATATAATAGCCTTTGCAGTTTCATGTCTAGTAGAATTGTAACTTCCGCGAATTGCAACACTGCTCCAATGAGTCACGTGATGTCCTCTGCAGACGATAAACCTTTCCCGCTTTGCGCATGCCAGAGCTCAGGCTAAACCGAATGCGCTACCTAAGAGCATGCAGAGTATATTTAAAATACGTAGAATCATTCCGTAATGAAGCAAATCATTTTCTTTTAGTGTAACGTTCGTCGTCAAGACTGGGTGTTGAGACTTGTAGGATTATCGGTAATTTATGAATAATAAACAAGCTTTTTACCGATGATCGCTACATTAGCAGAGCAGATATTGTGTTCGAACACTATGATGTAACTTGTATGTTTATGTTATGTATATTGTCTACATCATTTTTTCTTTCATTTTTATTTTTATGTTGTCGTATTTTCACAATTTTTGTATCATTTTATTATTACGACATTTTTTACAATTACTTGATAAACAGTAGCATTCTGTAACTAAATCGTACATTATTGTATACTGTATTAATACTATAACCACATGTGTATAAGAATTGTAAATTTAAATGTAACCTACGACACGGGTTAGGTGGCAGAACAGCCTCAAGCTGAACCCCGCCCACGCAAATAAAGAATTTGAATATTATAGAACACATCAGCTTTTACAGCTTGATATAAATTCTGTTACTACTATCTTCACCTCACATACACCTTTTCATTGCTGTTTATAGTTTAATATTCTTTAAGATTTAAGAAACAAAGAAACTATACCCTGTCCCAGCTATCTCTGGAGTAAGGCCGCTCATAGCGTCAGAGAAGGGGAGGAAATCGAGTGGGCAGAGCGAAGTAGTACACGCTGCTGCGAAGGCTGGTAACTGCAGTCCCCCCCGACCTCACTCCGCCCCCCGTCCACGCAATCGAGATTCCTCTCACGTGTTCATTAGTGGAGTCGTCTCGCGTCACAACTTGCGCAGAGACTTGTCTTCGTTCGCTTGCTCCAGAGATAACTCAGACAGGGTATAGGGACCAATGGAGGAGTCAAGAAAGATAATACTACAGCAAACCCTTTCATTGCACAATTCGTACGGCTAGATCATAGAAGCATGTTCCATTGTTGTCTGACTTTCCTGAGTCTATTCGTATATTTGCACGTTTCTTTCCTCTCTTTTACTTACCAAATGTATTTTTCCCCACATAGAAGTTTTGCACTTTTTGTACATTATTGTAGCCGATTAATTATTAGTAATATGTGAGGTGTTCCAAAGTTGGGCCCCCTCAAGTAGTTTTTCCTCTGTGACGTTTATTTTTTCATTGATAAAAGATTCTCTCATACGTTGCTTAAGGACTCTCTCTGTCAGAACCAACTTATATAAATACTGCCAATAACGTTTAGAAATTTATTTTAAAAAATGGGGGGAAATTGTAGTTCAGAAATAACGCTCCAAAATCGAACCCATAAAACCAATATCCATACCATTATATCCCAAATTACCATTATCAATAATAATTTTGTGGAGAAAATATAAAACTATCTTAAGTTACGCAAATAAATTAAATAATATTTGTTTATCCTTATACTTATACAAAATTATCATTACGAACCTACAGGTACGTAGTATGAAGAAGTAACTTCTATCTTGAAATTGTTCTCTTTGAAAGCTAGTATTAACTAGACTAGTAGTCAATACTTTATTAGAAGAAAGTCTCTTCAGTTATATTTTATGAAGAAATGTCCATACATATATTAGTCTTTCTCTTCACATGAACATTTCACACGGCCCCAGTCACTGCATAGTAGACATTGCACCCACCGTGGCAATCAGACGACCAAGTGCCTTGGAGAACATGCAGAAAGCATCATTCGTAGTCGGTGGAATTTCCATTGTGGCTGAAGTTGACGTTCAGATTCATCTCCTGAAGACTCGTCTACCTCTTTAGGAAACGGAAGTGGTCTCTGAGCTTTTTTTATTTCACTTGTTGTGAATTGATTTGCCCTTCTCTTTACATGGATTCTTGATAGCATGTAATGTTAATTGGACCTTATTAATTTTCTAGTGCATCTACTAGACAATGGATAATGTCCAACAATACTTTACATGTAAATCTTTTTTTCTATTTGTTCTTTCTATTTACATTTTTTTAAAATATTCAATCTATATCTATTAAGCTAACATGCAACCCTTTTCATATTTTTCAGTACATATTCTTTATTCCATCTTTGTATTTTATTAACCCTAGCTAACCCGACGGGGAGGGGGACCTGTCAGGCCCACCACCATTACTATTTCAATTTTTCTGCTGTGAAAATTTTTATAAAATGATTGAAAATAAATTACATTGTTCCCTAGGGTGTTCTCAATATTTCTGTATTATTTTTGTTCGTAAAAACATAAATTAATGTAAATAAGAAACACAATGCACTTGCTAGACCGATCATGTGCCATATTTAAATGAGTGTTATTCGAGACACTCATGTGAGTAATAGTGTACAATTGGTTGGTAATGATGGTAATTTTTGTAATTATTATAATTAATAAAACAAGTGACCCCTCTTTTAAACAAAAATAACATTAATACAAATTATTATGATTTTTTTGCTTTAGCGAATGGTGAAATATGTGTGACACTCATGCAATTATGGGTTATTATTTTTATTATTGATGATAATTTTTGTAATTATTATAATTAATAAATAACTGCACATATATAATCAACAAAATACGCAGTGATTCAATAACAAAATGGTTTCTTGAATTTTAGTGATAAAAAGAAGGGTGGTCCTCTGAGCCCCCCCTCAGGTAATTAAGTTTCTCGTATGGCATGGGTAAGCTAGGGTTAATGTCCCAAACAAGGGTCTGTTGTAAGAACGGCCCTTGAGACCGAAACACACTCGCTCTATGAAAGACGATATCATTTCTACTACTACCACCACTTGTACTCATTCTAACACTAAGTTTTAAGAGAGCACCCCTTTTCTGTTCTCCAGGTGAATGCTTTCTTTTTGTTGATGGTGGGATCTAACGTACGACAGACCTGTGATTTTACTACAAAGTCGGATCAGTACTACACAAAGAATCAAATTGGAAACTGAGAAAAATCGAAGAAATAGCCAAGATAGCAAGGACTCCAAACTCTATGAGCCCCACCCCACCCTAGAAAGTAGAAATAGAAACTTAACAGGAGAAAAAGTAGCGTAGGCCGTGGATTTGTAGTAAAATCACAGGTGTGTTGTAGATCCGATCCCAAACCCCGTAATTAAAGACGAGAGGATAGGTGCTCTCCCGACATTTAGTGTAAGAATAGGTATAAACTGTAAAAGCATTAGACAATGGTAAATATCCAATGAACATTGCATGCTGATAAATAACCATTTTGTTTGTTTGTTTCAGTTTATTTTAAAGTCCACTTCGTGCGTAGAAAGGCTAATCGGGACTGGACCTACAGTTTAAAATGAGATCTGAGCCACTATGTGACTCCACCAAGCATCAATACCATGGATTTCTTGATTACAAAACGACGACGTTACTACTACGCAATCGGGGGGACCAAAGAACCGTTATCAATAATATTCAAGGAATTAATGAATTGTTTTGTTTGTAAGGAACACAGTCAGAGTCATATTTTCAACCTTTTCTGCCAGATGTCTTCGTGTTCGTGACCTGTGGCACAATTCAGAGATTGATTTGGCATCTTTCATTTCGTTCTGCTACTTTCGTCTAATCACGAGGATGAGGATGAGTGATGCATTGCTGAAATTTATGAGGGACACAAACAAAGAGTGTATTTGAACCCGGGAACCCTCGCGAACCTTTGATGCAATTTGGAAGGGACTTATTGCGATGTAAGATTCTCCAGGTGACCTGCTAGAAGACTCGTAGGACAAGGCAAGGTAGCAGATGAGGAAGAAGGTTAAGAGCAAAAAGACGTCCTATGTCCGAAGATTTCGGATACCCAATTGATTCTTAGGTTACAGGGTAATTCAGTTTCTCGACGAGCCTCAGGAATGAAATGAGAATCACTGAACATCAATCTCCCATCAATGGAGACACATGCTTTGTAACAGGTTGCTATTTGTGTGCCAATTGAATTGGTAACGAGATTATTGTCACTTTGTTTTCTCGTGCATAGGTTGGGCTTCCCCGATGGCGCAATGGTATATTCGTAGCCTTGTAATCAAGGAGTCCCGAGTTCGATACCCGGTGGAGTCACATATTTGTTCGGATCCCACTTTAATCTGCAGGTCAAGTTCCAATTAGCTTTACCGTGCCTAAAGTGGTCTTTAAACACTAACTCAATCAATCAATCAATGGTGCTGAGGGATCAATATTCTATCAGCCACTGTGTTGTGGGTGTCACAAGTACTGTAAAATATGAGACATTGAGCTGAAATTTAAATAACATCGTGAAATTCTGATACTTATTTGAGCGAAAGTGATAGCCCTGTTCCAAGAAAGCGGACATTACCGTAAGCACACGCTGTGGAAAGTGCACTTGTAGTTGTTCATGCGAAGATATATTTTAATGCACTAAGAAGAGGCGATTCAATTTTTACCCAACCAGTTTACAGTATAAGGCATTCGTAAGTCGTTCATAACATGCATATCATATTAAATTATTCTATTTATGGGCATGAAGTGCAGCCAATGGCCATTCGCACGAGCATTATCAATCCTGTTACGGCATTTAAAAAGAGAGCGAGAACGTACCGTGTATATTAGCAACAAACTTGCTGTTCTACAAAGGGCAGTACATTCCTCGAAGGATTCTTTTCATTGCGCACGTATCTCTTTTCGTGCCACGCATTTTTTTCTTTTCTTCGTCTACGCAGCGTAGCTGCAGGGTATTATCATACCTCATTAACATACGGCAAAACACAGAGGAACAGACGACTGCGGCAAGCAAGGAGCCTATTAATAATTTAATAGCTTGAAAGGGTCGACAAGATTTGCCATTTCTTTCCTGTTAGCAGAGACACTTGTGCTCTGTATTCGAAATGCGCTTCTACTCTCTTCATAGCTTGCTTTTGTGTACGTGAGTCAGAACACAGGGCCGAGATAATGTGTGCCCATATGCAAGATGCTTTTCGACCTTATCGTACAACTAATTTTACAAGGATAATTATTTGTGGTAATAATTACAACTGTTCTTTGATAATGTTCCTTCCATTTTTCAAAATAAAAGTAGCTATCCTTCATATGTAGTGGCAGTTCGTTTTCCCACTTTCATTTCGGATGGATCGAATAAATTACAACAATAAAGCTACACGTTTAGGTTTTATATTCAATGTGCTCCAGGGATTTCGTAGAGGAGGGCCCTCTGTCCTCTATGGTTTTCACATCACAGTGATCAGCAGAACCCGTGAATACTTCAAACTACAGACGAAACTCAAAATCTCGATTTTGAGATACGCATTATGGTTATTCCTTTTGGATATATATATATATATATATATATATCCAAAAGGAATAACCATAATGCGTATATATATATATATGTGTGTGTGTGTGTGTGTGTGTGTGTGTGTGTGTTTATGTATGTATGTATTCGTCAATTCATACAAATAGTAAATATTTTAGTCTCAGCTCTCCCCGAGGGAACGGCGTCCGCTATAGGACAAGACGATGCTGGATCGTCGCATCCCGTAGCTCTACTAACCGCGTATCCTCTGGGAGAGTAGAGATCGTACCGGGATAAGGCGGCAAATGGTAAATTATAATGATCGATACTCTCTCCACATGAGGTTTATTGATGTGACTGGAGGTAGGGAATGTAAACGGAAGGCACACTCACTCACTCACCTTGCCTAATCCGGCGCGACGCTTCCTTTAGTACGGCGTATCTCAAGATCACCAGCCCAATAGCTTAGGCGTAAATTTCGATGATAAAAGGAGACAAAAGAGACCACCACGTAATTGCTCCTATGCTTATATAGCAGGTAGGTACATGACTTCCCTGTCGCGCTGGACGTTTGAGGTTCGTGTGTCACTTGCACCCTACCGTTTACAATATGAATCGATATAACAGCATTTCAAAGTTATGAATTTGGTATTACAATATTTCTTACTGTATCTCTTTTCAGGCCCGTAGAACCCCCCCCCCCCCAGATTTCCTTCTTGCATAAATGAATGGGTTGTTTCTGGAAAGAGGCAGACTCCAGAAGTCTGAGGTCTACTACATTTAGTAATTTTGGTTTTATAAGCATTAATGCAAGGGTACGAGATGTCCCAATTTGGTCGGAACAGTTCACTATTTTTAATCCCTGTGCTGACTTTTTCCGAACAGCAGTCTTTATGAGAAAATGTCTTTTTTTGGTTGATTCACATTGAGACATGTTTTTCATTATAATAATCATTCCTGATATGTATCATTTAACTTGTAAATATATTACTTTCTAAACACAGATTATCATTATTATAAATGAAATCAGACCAAATCAAATTAAATCATGGCTGTTCAGTGGTGCTGGTATAAGACAATTAAAGGAAAATTGAAAACATTGTTAATTTTGGAATACTTTACTATTCGAATACTTTTGAGAATTGAATGTAAGCAACAAGCACCAAGCTGTACGCCGTGTGACAGCCTTTCTCTGTAAACGACTGTACTGTTGACTGTTGGGTCTGGGAGAGGAAAGGGGGGGGGAGGCTATCTCTGAGTTGAATATTTTTCCCGTTACTTTGGACCATAATATTGCAACTCTACAATTGTACGTCCAGCTGCAATACTACCATAGCGTTGGTGGTCACATCCAGGGTACGAAATTCCTTCACGTGGGAGAGAGGCCATCTCCCACCTTCCCACCAATGATCTTGTTCTAAAATTTTCCGAGGGGAAGAGTTTGTGTTATAACAACAAAAATAAGCAATTAATTTTGACTTCAAACATACTTTACTAAGAATAATATCAGAAACACATAGGCCTACACAGATCGAAGAATAATGAATAATGTATATATGTGAGTGAATGTTTCATACATCTCTTGTTCTCTCTCTCTCTCTCTCTCTCTCTCTCTCTCTCTCTCTCTCTCTCTCTCTCTCTCTCTCTCTCTCTCTCTTGTCTTTCTTTAGAGCTGGTAACAACATGGGACTAAAACGTACTACCATAGTCATAGATAAGATTTAAAAATTATATCAAGTTGGATTAGTAAGGAACGGAGCCGTAGCTGCGAAGGGGATTGTCACCCTAGGCACTGAGACAAATAGACAAATATATGTCAGATCTTCAATTTGCAATCAAATTGCAGATGTGAACAATAGCACATATTGCTTGAATGAAGATGAGATGGGATTCACAACCGACTGCCATTTTATTAACCACAATTTTGGAATGCTAAGTTTTCTTTTCGTCGGATTTAACGGAAAAGAGTAGGTACATAATATTTCTTCAATGTCTAAATATGCCAGCTAGAAAGCAATAATTAAATAAAATCTAAACCTTATTAAAAGCATTTCACCTATCTTAATTTCTTGGCGTTTTTAATCAGAGTTGTTAAAGGAATTAATTTGCTAGTTTATAAATGTGTCAAATTAATTTCTTTATGTATATTTAATTATATTATTTAATTATTGACAAGTTCACATAAGTTTAATGACAATTATATATATATATATATATATATATATTCATTATATATAGGGACATTGAATTTTCGCGATGCACTAAATCGCGAAATGTGAAAAAAAAGATGCAATTTTGAATATTCTGCACGTAACTACACCCCCAATGATGAAATATGCATGAGTTTTATTCGCGAAGTAATTTGAAATGTGTGCTTTTCCACGAAATGAACGATTTTTCGCGAAATAACCGTGAAATATCATCAAATTAAGTAGAAAACACGCAAAAACCGGAAATCGAGGTTGTGCGC
Source organism: Lepisma saccharinum (assembly GCF_977018435.1). Classification (NCBI taxonomy): domain Eukaryota; kingdom Metazoa; phylum Arthropoda; class Insecta; order Zygentoma; family Lepismatidae; genus Lepisma; species Lepisma saccharinum. The sequence continues at coordinate 156,653,184 of NC_139230.1, read as the reverse complement.
GCAAACTGTCGATTTGTAACGATACGTTTGCCTAAAGTTTCCTACCACTTGCAGCTGAAGAACGTTTTATCTTCGATCACATCAGGAAGACGCTGCAAATTTGGATTTCCCATGCACATAATCTCAGTTCGAAAACTTCTCTCCCTGTCAAGCTGCATTCCTTTCTTCCCCCGAATGTCTACTCAACTTCCAGTTTCATTGAACTTGCTAGCTGTAGCAGCGATAAGATTAGTCTGTTCCCGCACATGAAGGGAAACAATGGTGTAATTTGTGTTCAGTCATGAATGAATTTTGTTTATCATCATGTGATTTTCAACATGTGTTTGTGCATGTGCAGTAGTGATTATTTTATTTGTTGGACAGCAAGGATATCCTTTAAATACATACAATGAATAAATCACTTGAGATATGCAATTTAGAAATGAAGTGATTTTGTGTTAATGTTTTCTTTTTGGTTGGACAGCTAAGTATTTGTGTATGTGTACAGTATATAAAAAAGAAGTAGTTTATCAATGTTTAGCTGTTTTGTATGTTGTTTCCTCTCATAATGAAAGAGTGTGTGAATTTTTTTTTCCACCGCTGGTATATACCGCTGATCTAACATTTTATTTACCGCTCTCCTCAGTTCTTATTTACCATAAATTTGTCTCTCTAATTATATATATATATATACACAGTATCGGGCTTGGCCCCCTCTCAAAAAAATTCTGGGTACGGGCCTGGCTCTTTTATATTTTGCCAGTTTATTGGTCTTAACAAAATATCATTATATTACGGATTTTCTATATTCATGTTCTTTTGATGTAAACATTTCTTAGGGTAACGGACTTCTATTCTTGAGATCATAGTTTTAAACTCTGTGGCCACAGGAGTTTCTATGCTTTTTTCAGCTAATCCAGTGTAAAACTGCCACGATACCTTTAACGAAGGTTCTTGCTTCACTTTCTTGTCCATTCTCATTACCTCGTCTAATTACAGTACAAATAGAGACATTAATAACCAAAACAAACAATTACAACATAATTGCAAATTTGAATAGGCTACGAAAAGTATTAAGACAATCTATGAACACGAACATTTTTCTATGTTTCATTGCTGTGTGTTTTAACCTGGAACCTGGAACTGAAATTTTCGTGTTAGAATTTATGCAAGATTTTTAACTTTTAACCCCTTTTTACTTTGTTTTCACATGGATAAATTTAAGATTATACACAGTGTAGATAATCTTGAAGAGCGAGTTGAAATATATATATATATTTTTTAAGCCTTCAGAATTGGTCAAAACTTTGAAGCAACATAAGTGCACTTGGTGTTTCCTCTATCGTGACCATGGTCACTCTTATCGTTGCCATGAAAGGTCAAGAGGCTACGTATAGAAACAAAACAAATAAAAACTGAAAACGTAAACAGTAGGGACAACAATTATACACAGAAAAGATCGACTAAGCTAGTCCCCACAACACAAAAGCAAACAATCCTTGTGCATAAGAGTGCAATATCCCCATAGAATATTACAACCAACTTTTAGTAAAATTAAAATAATAGTTTTGCTTCTATACTCTGTATCTGGAATCTGTGGAGCATGGTCACTCATAATGGAAGAGAGGGGAAAAAGCGAGTTGGTGGAGCAACTGAGTCACTACTTGCTCAGAGACTTGTTTTCGTACTACTTTGTTTCTTTAGGTAATGGCTTAATTGGTAATTATCCTTTGCCTATTTTAACACTGTGTTTAGAGGCAACAATCATAATATAATATCTTCTAAATAAGATATTTTTGTCTGAAGGCCCAGTTTAGGATGGCAATGCAGTACTACTCTCCCATTGCAGGCAGATTCAGGGTTTTGATTTATTATCACAAATTCTCCGATTACGAACATCTTGAGTTATAGTTCTAGATCATCTGTAAGATGCTATATGTATTTCAAAGTTTTGTTTTGAGTCTGAAGAAGTTCTGCTAGATGGCTGCAACGTCACGTCTGTAGTGTGTTTTTTAAAATAAATATCTGCCTTGGTCAGCAGTTTTAGTGTGTTATCTGTAAGACGATCAGTAAGGCCAATGATAACAAGCCTTCAGGTTATTGGTTCAAAAACTACACAGTTCACTTTATGCACAGAAGATGATGTCGAATCAAAGAGAGACGAAACCTTTCGTTTACAATGTGTTATTTTTTTAATAAGGTTATAGCATGCTGCGAACCTCATGAAGGTATGGTTGCATCTTTGTTCAGTGCAGGATGTACAATATATGTATTTAATTCACCATTCAGAGAGAGGTGGAAAAAATTGATGCAGAAAGAGGAAAGAATAAATATTGAACTAATGAGTTGTATTCGAAAGATAAACATATTTTTCCCTCACATTGACACAAGTCTTTATCACAAATTCTGTAATGTTTGACAAACGTTTACTTGTTAAAAGTTAAATTGACCATATCGTGCCTTTTATAGTATTTTTTGGGATGATTTCAGCTGTGTGTATGAAATTAATGAGCAAAACAGGGAGTATTTTACTATTTCTAACTGCCAGTTCTGCCAGTTTATAAAACTGTTTTATAAGCGTTATTCACTATGCAAGACTTTAATACATAACTTTATAATATTTTTTATCTGTACTTACTTCCCGTGTATCCATGTATTTTGAGTATCTACATTGGTAGATAGTGGCATACGTAGGGAGTGGGCGTTGGCAAATGTTTTACCCCCCCCCCCCCTTTTGCGCAGGATCACATCCTTGAAAAGAGGGTGAATTATAACTCTGATTACTTTAAAAGGAAGTTATAACTTACCATTACGACCACTTCCCCCTTGTTCAATTCCCTAGGCACGCCATAGGTACTCAATTAGAATTTTACTGTTCCATGTATTCCTTTACAGCAGATTTGCATGGTAGATAAATCCTCGTGGGTTTTCTCTCCACGTTCTGCATCCCTGACTTCACACGGAATATATCCTGGCAAAAGTTGAAAAACTCGCTTTGATATTGTCGCAAAATGTAAGTATTCCAAAGAGTAAAAGGAATCTTACATGTACAGTCATGGACACTTCTGCATTGTAAAGAGACCATTCACTTTCAATAGAATGGTTACAACTTAGAAGTATCTGTGACTGTACATCCAGAGAATGAATAACAACTGTTTGCAGAAACTGCCAACCTTGTATTAAACACAAGAATTAGCCGACCTCCGTGGCGGTGTGGTTAGCACAAGCTAACTAAAACGCCAGGGGCCCCGGGTTCGAATCCCGGCCTAGGCATGGGTGTTATTTGTGAGTGTTCCTCATCAATTTCCTCATCTTCTGCCACAAAAGTGGCAGAAAAGCTAAGTAAAATAAACCAACTCAATCAATCAATCAAACAAATACAATAATTATGGATGATTTCGATGTCTGGCAGTGTCTTGGTCTCGTTTCGAGTTGAAAATGCCTGTCTCCTTCTCGGTATCATCTCGATTTAGAAACATCGGCCTGATTATCGTCTCGGTCTCGAAGGGCAAGCCTCGATCTCGTGCAAAAGCAGGGCCTCCTCGATGGCGTAGTGGTCACATCGTTGCCTTGTAATAAAGGGGTCCCGGGTTCGATACCTGATGGAGGTAAATAGTGGTTCGGATTCCACTTTAAACTGTATGTCCAGTCCCGATTAGCCTTTCTGTGCATAAAGTGAACTTAAAACAACAAACCAATCAATCAATCAATCGTGCCAAAGCAGAAGAAACTTGAGGGTTCATAGTAAAGTCCAACATGCACTCATAAAAGGTAAAAAAAAAAGGTAAAGTGTTCCGCTGTGCATAGCACCACCCCATGAAGACGTATAGGGGGTGTTGGGGTAACGCCCCACACTTTCTTGATCCGGTCGTGATCAGCATCACGCCCCTGACCGCCTTTACCTCCCAGGGTTTCCCCCAGCTGTTATTCGACGCTGGGTGGGCGCCAGGCCCGCTTCCACCGTTAGAAAAGTTCCCGGATTTGAGCCGGTCGGGGATCGAGCTCGGGACCTTTAGCATGGTAGTCAGACGCGTTACCGACTGAGCCACCGCGGCCACCATAATATGAGTGCGGCAACATGCACTCATAGTATGAGCGAATTAAAGTGATGTTCAATGTGATACACAACATTAAAAAAGGAACCAGAACTTCCTTACATACAAAATTATACCAAAGTAGTTTCAAAATGTAAACCTTTCAGGTAATTATTTGTTTGGCATTGGTTTGTTACAAAAAATAACAGGAATATCATAATATTTAGCGCCATTTTTTAAATGTAACCTGTGATATATCCTTCACCCTTCGTAGCCAAACCTATAACTTATGGTGAAATGAACTTTATTTCTAGAAAAAAAAGACAACTATAATATCATACCTATCTTTGATTGTTGACCAAACTTGTCCTAACTATAGCAACTTATCCCTCATTATGAAAGTATTAATAAAAATATTGTTCACGTGGAACCAATTTATTATGTTAATCTGCTACTCTGAGATAACAAATGAATAGAGAAAGCCTCTGAAACTCAAAACTGTTGCGATAGTGGAAACTGGAAACTGGTCTAGTATAAAATTATGTTAACTATTGGATAGTTCTCTTACATAGTAGGCCTAATTGAACGCTCTACAGAAAATTTGACTTCATATTTGGTATCAGCAAAAAAAAAAAAAAAAAGGTAAAGTGTTCCCCTGTGCATAGCACCATGCCATGAAGGCATATAGGGGGTGTGGGGGTAACGCCCCACACTTTCTTGATCCGCTCTCACAAGAGAACTACATTACAATTGTTTTGTCGTCAACAGTGCCGGATTTAGAATGTTATCACCTTAGGCCAATAAAAAATTGCCACCCTTCCAACAATACTCTCAGTGACAGTATGCTATATTATGAGTGTATCAGCAATAAACATAAAAGTACACACAATTTAATAATTTACTAAAATTTATTGAAACACACACAGACACACACACATTGTTTGTTTGCACTGTTTCTTATTCTTTCTGTACTTGTCAGACCATTCGATAGATCATTAGAAATTCTGTTGCAGTAGTAAATCAGTAATATAAAAGTCAACTGCAGAGTATTTTTTCCACAAGTTTATTCATTAGCGTGAAAGTACATATTAAAATATATTGACTTGAAATCTTGTATTTAGTCAATAAGCAACCGAAAAAGTATATTGGCTCATCACATTTACTGCCTCCATCGCGGTTTACAACTTGCTCCAACAGTGCAGCACAATAATGTCGTTCGAGTTCCACGTGCGGTAGATAAAAAAATGGAGATAATTTCTTTCCACATTACATATTCATCAGTTTGCTAATTTTTTGTGAAACACGAGGGCACTTTGCGAAGCTCTGGTTTCCCAACACGTGTTTCCAGAAATCTCTTCAGCTTCACACTGCCTTCATCATTATACTAGAACTGCTATTTTACTGTTTATCTTTTAGGTTTCGTTGGTACATTGAGATTTTTTAATAAACTTTTGCCACAAATACAAGAGGAATGGTTATTTTACATCCGCACAATCAATATTTAATTAATATTGCATATTGCTATGATTAGCGATTCTTCATTTTTCACTCTCTCACAAGAGAACTACATTACAATTGTTTTGTCGTCAACAGTGCCGGATTTAGAATGTTATCACCTTAGGCCAATAAAAAATTGCCACCCTTCCAACAATACTCTCAGTGACAGTATGCTATATTATTAGTTAGAAAAAAGCATCTCCGCCATTGTCAGACTTGAATGCACTTTATATGTATAAAAATGTTTGCAACCACCTTGCGTCATTGTTGAAATTAGCGCATTTTTTGTCTATTGAATTGTTTCTGTACTGAATTCCACTCAATTGTAGTAGAAAAACAAAAAGTGACAAAGATTTTGTAAAAAGCAGCGAACAAGACCCTGAAACGCTTATTTACTTCACATAAAAATACATTTAATAATCTTTGCCGATCCAAAATCACTCAAAATAGATAACGATAATTTCTTATGTCTTATTTGAATCTCTGCTGACATGTGAGAACCTCCAGGTAAACTCGGGTATCTTATTTTCTATTGTTAAGAAATTCAAGTATTTCTTATTTTTGTCGAAAATTGTCGGGAAAATGGGTGTTAAATAGCACACTTTTACTTTATTAATCAATGACGGCGATTAAGGGGGGGGGGGTGGAGCACTTTTGCCCCAGCGCTATGGTCTCTTAATGCTAAGACCATGTCTATCAAGAGAAACTTTGATTGAATGATAGATTTATTTAGTTTATTTTACTTCGCGTTTTGTGCCTCTTGACTAATTTGCGAAGATGGGGATGAGTGACGAAATGATGAAATTGATGAATGCACATTCACAAACAACCAAGCCCGAGTAGTAGAGGAACGGGATAACGTCTGTCCCTATTTAATATTCGCAATTCATTTGTATGTACTTATAACTAATTTGCACGGGTTTTAATTAATTTGCGCGTACTTAGAATTCATTTGCATGTACTTAGAATACTTTACATTTATGTATTTGCATGTTTATAACTTTTTATGAATATATATTTATTTATTTTATGAAAAATATGTATATAGAAGGTAATTAGAGGTACTAAACGCTATGCATATGGTTTTATATTCATTACTGCAAAGTATGTAATGTATAAAATGTTAATATTAATGTTTATAATATTGAAAATAAGTTTTCTATGGTTTATGAACCGCTATGAACGGTGGTAATGGGTGTAGGTACAGGTCCAATTACGATTGGGGACGGTCCCGGTATTCGAACCCGCGATATGTAATATTATTAATTAGTACTATGTAATAATGTATGTTATTATGGTATGAAACACGATGGTCTCAGACGCTAGACAGAATACTGTCTCCGAATCTCGACTCGGCGGTGAAGGTAGACGAGAAAGGAATTTGGGGAAGTGCGGTGATGCCAGACAGAGAGAATGAATTAATATTCCGCGCAGGTAGACGAGAAAGGAATTTGGGGAGTGTGCGTTCAAGGTCAAATGACGTCACAACGTCAGAACAAACAAAGAACCCGATTGACCAATCAGAACCGTTTTTTTCAAGGTTAACCAGTACGCAAGAACAGGGGAAAGCTATGCAATACTGTAGGGCAGGGGAGAGATTGAACCAGACAACAAAGGATGTCTGGAAATGCGCAGCAAGGGTCAAATCTCTGAAGCTATGCGTCCCTTGTAGAACCGGTTTCCGCCGCCAATTAATATTCCGCTCAGGTTTGCCTTCAAGGCACAGGACGCTTTAGCGCAGGTTTTTTTATCTGTACTATGAAGAAGGGAGAGCTATTAGGGACGGGGCCTACAGTTTTCACCATTTGCTTTTATCACGGGGTAACGAACCTAGGACCCTTTGATTATTGATTTAGGTAGTAAATGTATGTTACTGTGTGCTATTTAACTTAATTTTGAGTTTATTTTTTACCAAACTTTGACTTTATGTCAAACATTTTCACAGCTTATCCTTATTTTTACAAAAATAACACTATTTGTACTATTCAGGCAACATTTTTTATTAAATTTTGGACTCGAAAAGATATTTTTACAACTTTTTAACTTATTATTTTACAATTTTATGTTAATTTTTTACCAAAATAACACTATTTGTACTATTCAGGCAACACTTTTATTAAATTTTGGACTCAAAGACATTTTTTCAACTTTTAACTTATTATTTTACAACTTTAAGTTAATTTTTTACCAAAATAACACTATTTGTACTATTCAAGCAACATTTTTTATTAAATTCTGGACTCACAAAGACATTTTTTTCTACGTTTAACTTATTATTTTACAACTTTATATTAATTTTTTACCAAAATAACACTATTTGTACTAATCAGGCAACATTTTTTATTAAATTTTGGACTCACAAAGACATTTTTTCAACTTTTAACTTATTATTTTACAACTTTATGTTAATTTTTACCAAAATAACACTATTTGTACTATTCAGGCAACATTTTTTATTAAATTTTGGACTCACAAAGACATTTTTTCAACTTTTAACCCTTTCACCCCCAGGCACATCACGTATGATGTGTTGACAGGATGGTCGTGCAGACCAAGCACATCACGTATGATGTGTTGGTAGTGTATTGTTTTCTTTGTAAACGTGGGTATCTGGTTTGAGGCAGGGAAAAGGAAAATTCTTTCTGGGACGCTCTACCGTGAAGGTTCTATTGTTGCCTTCCGTAATAACCAGCAGGTGTGTGAAACAGTGGCGCCTGTTATGGCCATATATGTAAATAAGCAACGAGCGTTTGTTGGGCCTATTTGTTGAGAGTTGACGAAGAAGGACGGTTGATTTCTTTCATTTCGAAAATGAATTCTTTTAGTGATTCTAGTGATTCAGACTATATTCCGGAGAATTCTGGAGCCTCTACGTACAAAATCTGAAGTATCTTCGGAATCCATTTTGGAAGATGAAGAAGACACACCATTATCATACGATGGGTGGAAAGTTTTGCCAGATGAACCTGTTCTCCGGAACACTTTGCTAAGCACCATAAGGTCAAGAAGAAGTAGAAAGTTTCCATTTGGACCTGCTGTACTACTATGTACTTGTTTTATGTATTATATTTATTATGTTATCCATATAACAATGTAACATTTACAAAATTTGTAGCTACAAGTGAATAAAGACACAATATGTAATGCAATGTATTTCTTTTATGTGTTATATATATTTTTTTATTACATATTATTATTACACTATGTACTATTATATAACGCAGTATATAAATTTAAAAATAAATTATAAAAATCATATTATCGTTATCACTGAACATTTCACAAAGTTCAAAAAACAACAAATAATTAGAGAATGGACAAGAATAAGTAGGACGTTTTCATCTGGACTTGATGTACTATTCTATACTTCGTTTATTTATACTAATATGTATTTGTTTATGTATTATATGTATTATATTATGCTTATCCATATAACAATGTAATATTTACAAAATGTGTAGCTGCGAGTGAATAACGACGCAATATATAATACAATATATATTACATATAATGTTTATTATGTATTGTTATTTCTTTATGTACTATTACATAACACAGTATATAAAAACAAAAACAAATTATGGTTATCACTGAACTTCCTACAAAGTTCAAAGAAATACAATATTAATTGGGGTGAAGATTCAGGCAATATTTGTCATGCAATATTAAATTATTTTATTATTGAAGATTTTACATTAGAACCTGGGATGTAAAGGGTTTTCACGTTTCTCTGTCTGGGGGTGAAAGGGTTAACTTATTATTTTACAACTTTATGTTAATTTTTACCAAAATAACACTATTTGTACTATTCAGGCAACATTTTTTATTAAATTTTGTATTTACAAAGAGATTTTTTCAACTTTTAATTTATTATTTACAAGTTTATGCCTATTTTTTACTCAAATAACACAATTCTATCTGTTCAGGAAAGACTTTTAGTTACATTTTCGACACACAAAGTGTGTGTTCTCAACTTCTATCTGTTTATTTCACAAGTTTAGGCTTATTATTACTCAAATAACACAATTCTATCTGTTCAGGAAAGATTTTTAGTTACATTTTCGACACACAAAGTGTGTGTTCTCAACTTTTATTTGTTTATTTTACAAGTTTAGCATAATATTTACTCAAATGACACTATTTATATTATTCAGGCACCATTTTTATTACATTTTGGACATATATATACACACACACACACACACACACAGAGAGAGAGAGAGAGATTTTTTCCAAGTTTACAGGATTATTCTCTAGTTTACTCAAATAACACAATTTAGATGTGTTTTGAATTATATTTTGGATGCAAAAGTATGTTTTGACAAGTTCTACCCTTTTATTTTACAAGTTTAGGCTTATTATTACTCAAATAAAACAATTTAATCCAGTCAGGAAGGATTTGTTATTATATTTTGGATGCACAAAGAGAGGTTTTCAACTTTTTTATTGATTTTTTGCAGGGTATGTATTAATTTTTATTTATTTTGTTTTGTATCATATATACATTTACAAATTTTTAACTTAGAGTTTAGTATTTATTTAATTTTTTAAAAAACACTAAAAAAAAGTACTTTTAGCTAAAATGTAAGCCACAGAATATATTATTATTATTATTATTATTAGGGTTTACTGATTTCCACTATGCTATTTTTGGTTCTGTATTTCTATATGTATTTATTTAGGGCAGGTTACGCCTGCCACGTAGGAAAGTTTGTTTATTTTAGAGTTTGCTGAGTATTTTGTTACTGCTATACTAGGTAAAAGTTTTCTAAATATACCAGATAGAGCTCTATATACTTTTGTTTTTGCTATTTTGGAGATGATGCGATCAGCACCACTCTCCATCTGCTTTTTATTTTATGTACCCAATATTATTTTGAGGCTTAGTGAATTCTAGAGCCTATTTATGCAGGAGAGAGGAGAGAGGACTTGAAAATTTTGATCTCAGACAACCCACAACTATTTGTCAGAGTATTTTAAAGGATATTTTATACTTATTATGTGCCACTAGAATATCAAAGCTTGCTTAATTTTTATGTCTGTAACGCATTTATTTTATTTCTAGCTAAGGCTTACTGGATAAAGTACACGAAATGTTTAACATTTCAACTATTTGCTTTTATACGAGGGCAATTTTTTAGTGTAACGAAAATTATGATGTGTCTATAAGGTCTGAAACCCCTTTACCGAGGGTCCATATTTGGACGCTTACTAATATTGTTTTTTCCCCTTACATATAACAATTTAACAATATAAATACAATACGAAGTTAACAGACGGCTTAGGGGCCTAGGTCCACTTTCCAAAACTTTTTTACTATTCTAGAAGAATTATTTAGCTTTATAGCCTTTTTCAAGGTATTTTTGAAGTATTACTGGCTTCTTTGGGTGCATCAACACTTGGGTTATTTCCATTTGGTTTATTATACGAGGTTTATTTTTTACTCTAAGATCAATATATGTCTCCGAGGACTAAAATACATTTATTGAAGCTAAAAGCTTAGGCTGTAACTAGGGACTTAGCATGTATATCGACAATTTATAGGACAACACGAACCTTACAAAGGATTATAGGTGATGTACGACCACACGCCAGAGCTTTGTTAATCTGCAAGAAGCAGTTGCAACTAATGCTATGAGGATATAATGTTAATTTTTCATTGTTTCACAAGGAGGCTATTTTTTACACAACCAATATTTGCTTTTTCAAGTAACTACATGTACCAGAAGCACACATGCCAACACTAACTAGATTTTGATTTATACTATCTCAGGTGCTAAATGTATCAAGAACACTGATTGTACATATTTTTGAGAATCCAACTATATCAGGATTTTTCTATGTAAGTATATTTTTATTGACTGGCTTATTTAACAGATCAAACAGAAAGACGGCAAAATTCACTAAATGTAGGTGATTGCATGAAAATAACTAGATCAAGGGGTGACCAACAGTGAGCTGAATGTATATATAGAGGGTTGCGCTCTATTATTCTCACCTTCGCTGGATTGGCGAAGGAACGCACTTGTGGGCGGTAGAACCTGAACGGGCTCCACCATGGCATCGGAGACTCGAAGCAGATGTTTTGGAGGATGAACCCAAGTAGGGTCATAGGCGCTACGACCAATTTGGTCATTGCTTTTTATATGAGGAACCAATTTGGCCCACTCCCAAAATTAATTTAGATTGCTTATAACTTATGAAATTTGAAGTCTGCACAAGATCCGATGACAAAATCTAAAATTGTAACAACCCTGCCAGGTACTTGAACCCTGGACAGATAGGTTAAAAGCCTAGCGCTATACAAACTAAGCTACCTGCATTTTTAAAAAGTTAGTTATGTTAAGAAATATATTGAAACACCTGAGAACACTCTTGGTCTGGTTCGACAGAGAAGGAGACAACATTTCCAAATTTTTACAGACTGGGTGTATTTTTCCACTATAGAGGCCTTCACTATATGTAATTCGAAACGCTAAAGTTCAGCTAGCTTCCAAAATTGAGGTAAAAATTGTGTTTGGCGAGATTAACAAGTTACAATTATATCCAGTTACGGACAAATAAAGCTAAAAGTCTCAGATTTGCTGTACTAGCCAAGTTTTAGTAACATTTTCTTCACTTTAGTACAAATATCAAAGAAATAGGTATATTTTATTTATAATTTGACAAAATGTACTAGTATTTAATTCACAAAGTTAGGTAAAAAACAGTATTTTTTTAAAATATTGTTACTGCCTTCAAATTTTATGTTATTTAGCCACTAACAACTGGTTTACACTGCTTGGCATCCTTTAAATAGGAAAAGAAGGAATTATTTGTTTAGTATTTTTACTACTTTATATTTATTTAAGAAAACAATTCTACACTTTAACTTAATTTTAACAAATTGTTACTAATTTATATATCAAAGTTATGTTATTTAGAGTGCATAAAGGCGTATAAAGTTAATATTTGTACTTATCAGTTCAACTAACAATTATATTTTACACACAAAAGATACAGTTAAATTACTTGAATCAGAGAATAATATTTTACAGTAATTGATTCATTCAGCACTAGTCAGTACTTTTATGCATCAGAAAGTTTTCTTAATTTTCTATTACGCATGCTATTTTGGGCTATTCTTAAAATGTATTTCTAGGGCAAACTGGTTTAATTTTCTGCTTATAATGCAAAGTTGACAGTTTTCGCACAATGCATTGTACATTTGTTATATTCTCTACGTACAATCCAAATATTATGCTTATTTAATGTATAACTAACTAACTCTCTACCCTTCTTAAACCCGAAGTTTCATGGCTGCAGCAACACATGCCTTTCATCTGTCCCTGTCCTGAGCAAGATCTATATACTCCTTTCCTTCCCCACCAATTTCCTTTAGGTCCATCTCTACATTATCCCTCTATCTTTGTTTTGGTCTTCCTATTGATCTTTTACCATCAAGTTTCCCAACAAGAATCCTGTATACTCTTCTTTCCTCTCCCATTCGTACCACATGATCTATACACCTAAGTCTTCTTGATTTAATCATTCTAATAATATCTGGACATGAATACAAATTATGTACTTCTAATTTATGTAACCTTCTCCACTCATTTGTCTCCTCATCTGTTTTAGGCCCAAATATTTTCCTAAGGATTTTATTTTCAAATAGTCTCAATTTATGTTCCTTTTTCAATCTAAGGGACCAGGTTTATTTACTGTATTTAACTTTTATTTTTTGTAATTAACAAAAATTAAAAGCTTATACTGTAGTTATTATATATTTTTCTATCAGCTTATTTTGAAATTAATATTATTAGTTATAGTCTTTGATTTATAACTATATTGCTTTTTTATCAAAGGCTTGCAATTCCACTTGAGTTTAGGATAGGTGTCAACTCGCAGGGAATTACGGAAAGTGAAAGAAGTGTTGGTGTTGTGAGTAAATGATGCAATTATAGCGATTACGAGGGAAGTTCTCAACGACGGTATCTTAAATTCTCATAACAGCCAAGATTTCGTGCGTCTCTAGTTAAATCGCGAGATATTTAACATTCAACCATAGGAATTGTACCAATATAATGTCGATTTAATAGAAAAGAACTATTCACGATTTGTTTCAAGTAATATACATTTCTTATCAACAATTCTCTCCTGCATATTATAATAGAAAATAACATTAGTCCTATAATTATGAAATTTATAATTTTGGCACTACGTTGGTCATTAATATACCCATTCTTTGACTATTGTGATAATGTTTATGGCCCTCAACTCTCGAAAAAGCTCAGTGCAAAAATACAAATGGTGCAAAATGCCTGCATCAGATACATTTTCCAACTAAAAAGATCCGATCATATTCTTCCGATTTTAAATAACAATCAGGTTCTTACTATGGTAAACAGAAGGTGTTTCGTCCGCGGTATATTAGCAAAAGGTAAACCGCAGTATCTGTTCGAAAAAATGCATTCTCGTAGGGATATCCATGAATATGCTACTCGCAAGCGGAACAATTTCGATTTACCCCATCATTCTACCACGGTCTACAAATCATATTTCTCCTTTTCGGCTCCCAAAGCATGGAATGCATTGCCTGCATAAAGAACCCCGTAAATTTCAGACGTAAAGTAAAATATATATTTTAATGGAACAATGGCAGAGTCGCGGCACATATTGAAGATATCAAGTCACTACATGAAATTGTATTTATATTATTATGTATTACTTTTGTCTTTGGATAATTTCACATTGAGTGAAAGATATCCTAAGGCCACGAAGATAATTAAGGACTAAATGTGGTAAACGTTGTAAGTGCCAAAAGCAAAAGTGTTGGAATATCGCATCGTTCCGCACATCAGCCCCGTAAGAACATGCTCACTAGTGACCTCTTTACACGCCCTTTGAACTATAGAGCTACCAGCCACATTTCACGTTTACCACATTATAAAGCATGGCACATTTCACAGTTTAAAGTGAAAAACGGTGTTTGAATTATTGTGGCACTTACAGCGTTTACCAATTTTAGTCTTCAATTCTCAATTTCACCTGCAAATGTCCTGGCTTCAAGTCCAGACATAGGCGAGGTTTTTTATTTGTTAGTCTTCTTTAATTTACGTAATCTGAGCATCATTCTCCCTTAATCTTGGGATTAACCAATATTGAAAAGTGGTTCTAAATAAGAACAAAAATGAAGACAAGTGTAAACAGACACGCACAGCAAGAGAGAGAGGGAGAGAAAGAGGAAAATTGGTTTTCTCTTTGTATTTATAGTGTCCTTTGAAAATTCATTTCCTGTTTTGTCAAAGAAAAGTAGGGCTAGTTCAGTTGTTTTTTTTACTCTGACGGCCCATAAATGATTTGGCTAAATAACGTACAAAATCTGCTTCAAAAATATATCACATATTTGAGATTTGGACAAATAATGTACGTTTTATCATAGTTGAAGTTCTGTATATAACACTAGAAATATTTCACAGATTAGGTAATGACGTCGGGTTGAGAGACAGTGACAGCGCGAGTGGAAGGTAGAAGGACGAGTGGCTCCATTCGATCAGTTTGGTCCACTTACTACCTCTCAAACAACAAGAGAAACTTCATAATTAAACAGTATTCGGAAAGTTACTTTTCAAAAGTAACATAGTTAAAGTTACAGTTACTTGGTTCAAAAAGTAACTGAGTTAGTTATTTGGGCCAAAAAGTAACTGAGTTACACTTACAGTTGTTCATGTTAAAAAGTTACAGCGTTACAGTTACTGGTATATGAAAACTAACTGTAAGTTACTTTTACAATTACTTTCTGATGGACATTTTCTTGCAAACTAATCAATGATAAAAAATTTGCAAATGAATAAATACCGGTAGGCTATATGAAACTTATTAAGGGGGGATGTCCGTGTTTTTTCCTGTTGTGAGTCTTTTGGCTGCTCTAGCTTTGCTTTTTCTTACAGAAGTCTAATTTTTGGTCAGATGGTTTGTATTGAACTGGAGCACATATGTGTATTTTCTTTACCCTCTTCTCCTAACGCAGCTTGTGTGACATAGTCTCGCATTTTTAATATGGTGGTATATGTATTTGTACCTTTTTCTTAGATACGGTTAGGCATTAATTGTTTTACCATATGTTCTACAGTCGTGTGTAACAGTGTTGGACTAGAATTGAGGACTAAAGTGGTAAACGTTGTAAGTGCCAAAAGCGAAAGTATTGGGAAATCGCATCGTTCCGCACATCAGCCCGTAAGAACGTGCACATTATACTGAACGCAGCTCTAAATGCGGCTGACCTTGACGGCTATTTCTGGCCCTATCTGTCCCCCAATCGTCTTCGGGGGTGTGTGGCTTGATGGGCGTCAACAAACTCAGTTGCGAAGTAAATGCTAAAGGGATCACATCGCTCTCCCGAAGCAACGTTGCCAAGCGTACTTCTGCTTTGCCAGTTGTCAATTTGCGTGTTTGCATGTGAAACTCTTTTGTGTAGGACTACTTGAGCAGTTGTACAATTAACCGCCCGCTGATATCTCCTGCTTGAAATATCGTTGCCCGAGAAGACTCTCTCGCGCATTACAGTACGTTTGGCAACATGTGGTGGACCCAACGCTAATTTGTCTCGTCCTGCGAACAACGTTCGATACCTTGTGACTCGAAAATGCCCGACCTCAGTCGAAGAAAATTCAACTGATCGCTGATTCGATGTTTCTCAGCCGCCAGTTGGAGTTGCGTTCAGTATAGTGACCTCTTTACACGTCCCTTGAACTACGTAGAGGGCTACCAACCAAATTTCACGTTTACCACATTATAAAGCATGGCACATTTCACAGTTTAACGTGGAAAACGGTGTTTGAATTGTTGTGACACTTACAGCGTTTACCAATTTTAGTCTTGAATTATTATTATATGTTACATGTTTAGCCTTTTATGAAAAAAATCAGGATTCAGACAATTTTAATACGTGTTTTTTTTTACATACATGCTAGTTTAATACAAACGTTTACAACAGCAGGACAGTGATTCTAGTTCAGTTAATACAGTTATATTAAAATAATATTTGTTCAAAATTTGGTTATTTTGGTGTTAATAGTTTTTTAGAAAAAGGAACATACATCTCAAAAAATGTAGTTTCGAGAAATTAAAGTTTAAAGACTTACAATCAGTTTTCCACTCTGAAGCACTTCACAGATTTCAAAAAGCACCGTAACCATATGCTTCATCTTCGGCTGCTTCTTCTTCTTCGTTCCTGCATTTTCTTTTCTTCATCCTTGTTGTCTCTGTGAGCTTCTGGATTGCCAACTCAGATTTAGTTATTCTCTTTATGTCCATATCTATCAGTAGTTTGGCAGTATATTCACCACCTGAAATTCCCATCTTCTTCAATACGTCAGTTCTTGATGCACAACCATTATTGAAACAAATAACAGCATCAAAAACTGCAATTTGAACGATCTTCGAACCTGCAAAAGTTGTTTTTGGACACATATCAATGCATATCAAATTCCCCATTGTACCACATGACGAACATGAACATGAAGCACAAACAGCACTTGAAAGGCACTTATAATCAATTACACGAAAACCATCACTTGCGCTCCTTTCTTCTTTTGAAAATGAAGAATCAGCAGCTGGAACACCTATCTTCGACTTTGAAGCACTACTTTTATTCCACTGAAATTTGACATGCAGCAGATTTACTTTTGGGTCATTTCCAGTCGCCAAACGTGAGGTATATCTATTTCCATGAAACTTACGTTGTTTGAACACACCCTTGCGTCTACCCATTGTTCAACCTTATTGTATATTACCGCAAAGAAAACACAAGTGCCTGCTTTCGCGCCACAACAAAGAACGAGTAATATCTGAATACAGATTGATTGATTGATTGATTTGGTATTTTAAGTCCACTTTATGCACAGTAAGGCTAATCGAGACTGGACCTACAGTTTAAAGTGGGATCCGAACCACTGTGTGCCTCCACCGGGTATCAAACCCAGGACCTCTTCATTACAAGGCGACGACGCTACCACTGCGCCATCGGGGAGGCCCCATCTGAATACAGAGAATGAAAGTGAATACAATAATGAATTTGCTCTTTTCTTTCCAGATTCACAGACAGAATGTGCTATTTTAATAATTACAAGCTTTTAGCAACAATAAAATGATAATGAAAGAAACATTCCCAAATCGAGGGAATGATGTGAGAAAATGAAACAAATATAACAAAGTACCTCTGGTTAAATAGGGCGTAAAAAGGCAACAGATACGTTAAACTCATTTGCGTTTTGGAGGGTTTCCTGATGTCGTAGGTACATACAATTTGAAGGACTTAAATTTCAAGAACAGTGGATAGTGAAAACATAATAATTGAAATATCGAAAATTTTGATCCCA
Source organism: Lepisma saccharinum (assembly GCF_977018435.1). NCBI lineage: Eukaryota > Metazoa > Arthropoda > Insecta > Zygentoma > Lepismatidae > Lepisma > Lepisma saccharinum. Next base: position 156,635,315 of record NC_139230.1, on the reverse strand, counting down.
AACATAGACATCCCCCTTAATGATTTATTTATGTTTCTGCTATAAAATTCATAAATCTTCACATATTTATGTTATTACAACATGTAAAGATGATGGAACAATTACAGAAAAACGTAGATGTTCTAAATAGGAAGCCTAGCTTCATAGCTTATACGATCCCACGAAAATCCTTTGGCCTCAGCATCCAGATAAGACACATGGTTAGATTTTGAGTGGCTAAATTTAGCTATTCCCCCACGTTACAAAATTTAATACGTTAACAATGTAATGTCGTAAAATAACTGTAAAAGTAAGTGTTGACAAAGTAACTCTGTTAAAGTTACAGCTGCTTACTTTTAACAGTATCTAGTTAAAGTTAAAATTCCTCAAAAGTAACTGTTACTTGTAACTCCGTACACAAGATTTTTGTGCCATCTTGCTCACTTCTTTCTGGTGAACTTACTGTTGAACGGTTTATTAAGGTTTATATTTATTTTCTGGAGAGAAATCAAGCGATGTTAGCATCATTTTCAAAATGATGAGGTAACGTGTAAAATAGACAAAAAAAAGTTAGGAATTAATTGCTTGAGGCAATAATGAAATGGAACACCAAAAACAATATTATTGAAAAAAATGCATGAACACTAAGACTGAAAAATAGAACACATTCTACCATGTCAATTAATACATTTTCATGGTTCCGTTCCCTTGAAAGTGTATTAAGCTGCTTTGAACAAGACTTCTCAGCCAAGGATGAAAGAAAAACAAATAATTACACACACGGTTGTGTGGTTTTATGAGTTTAACGAGCATGAATTAAATACTTGCTGCATTTGCTTTTATGTGTGAAAGCCAGCTTTAGAGCTTATATATAGTGTCGATCAGCAATATTAATCTTTCTAAACGTTATGTTCCAATACCTATGAAGTTAAAATTTAATTGCGATACCCGTCGAATGGTTGAGCTTCAGTTGGCTGTCTAGCAGCAAAAAATCGTTTCTCTTTCTTAATATGTGATCTTTTCCAGAAACTATATATGGCTGGGTCATTACCTCATTGGCAAAAATGACAGTTGCAAGAATATTTCTTATTAATTTCGTATATTACTCATGTAGGTGCGTACTGAAAGTCGTGATCAACTTTTTATTTCAGACGTAAATGTTCACGTAGAGCGATGCGCTGTATAAGACAGTTAGAACCATCTATTGAGACAACATAAACTTGAAAGTGGGGTGATCGGCGAAGTACGTATGCGCATTAGCGAGTAGCGAGTAATGGCTCCGTTTGACACGTCGTTTCGCCAGCGTGCAGTAATTGAATTTCTGTTGAAGGAAGGTGCATCGGCATCAGATATCCACCGCCGATTGCAGGAAGTGTATGGTGATCAGTGTATGGCTGCCAGTAGCATCAGGCGATGGATAAAACATTTTAGAGGTGGAAACACAGACATCAGTAATCTCCCTCGCACAGGCCGCCCGAGAACTGCCTCGAACAACAGGAACGTGGCTCGCGTCCAGGAAATCATCCAGGAGAACAGGCGTGTTTCTCACTCCTGGGGAAACAATCAATGCATCTCACTACGTGCGCACTTTGAGAAAACTTCGTGAAAAACGTCCTGGCATGGATAGTGTTATCCTCCAACACGACAATGCCAAGCCGCACACAGCACAGCTAACGAGGGATGAAGTTGCCAGATTTGGGTGGGAACTCCTTCGACATCCTCCCTACAGTCCAGATCTGGCTCCTTCTGACTTTCACTTGTTTTCTTTTCTGAAAGAACACATGCGGGAAAACAGATATGACAACAACAAGGAAGTGGAACTTGCCGTTTGGAGAATACTCAGACGTGCCCGAACGGAGTTCTACAACAGAGGAATTTTCAAACTTCCAGAACGTTGGCAAAAATGTGTCGATTTAGATGGTGATTATGTTGAAGACTAATAAAGGTATGTACTTTAACAGGCATATATTAGATTCTTTTTTGTACAGTTTACTTACTTCTTGTAACATGTTGATCACGACTTTCAGTACGCACCAAGTTCGTACAGTGCTCTGAAATACCGGAAGCAATGGGTTCGACAATCTGTGTAAGCCATTTATGTTTCATTAATTTATTTATTATCATAATACAATTATTCAAAGGGTTGAACATAAAGGTCTGTAGTGAAGCGTGTTGACTGCAAGACTGATGATCTTGCTTTCGATGGATCTACTGTTGGATTAGAAATTATAGATACTCGAGTTTGGACAGCAATTAAAAATTAACCAGTAGAGCTAAAGGTATCTGAACCCAAAATGGCCTACCTAAGGTTTGCGGCTGTTTCTAGTGGTGTACAAAGTCAGAATGGTAAAACAAGTGGCAAGATTGAAAAGAGGAAACATTTCTGGGCGTTTACTGAAAATTTTATTAAAAAGTTACGTCATATATTTTGTTCTTCACATCAAAATTTACAACATAAATTGTAAAGAAAGTACAACTATGTTCATTTTATAGGTAGATAAGTAAATTGATACACTTACATTTTATTTACATAATGGCATATGAGATTTGCACAAAGAACTAACATTGTTTACAAACCAATAAACAAGGGAGTGACATGTCACAATTTGTTACCAGAGGACCATGATATTACACATCACAGCCTGGGGAAATGAAAGGTCGCTTATCATACTTAATGCGCTCCACACACTATGTCACATTTGCGCATGTCCTTTACGATATATTCCTATGTAGGCTATATTGAGTACACCTTACATAACGATTTTTCCCCCTCGTTATAAACAGTACTATAAATTAAAGTCTAAAATAAGTACATTGTTGTAAAGTACGAATTTATTTATTATATTTATTTATTTATTTATGCTAGTATTATCCTGCTGAAAAAAACAGCTGGCTGGCCTTAGGACAGCAGTACATATACATGTAAATACAAAAAAGTCATAATTTATAATACAAGATTGAATGATAATGTTGGGACTGTACAATAGAAATACTAAATCCAATAAGAGGTACAATAAAATATTAATGATATATACATTAAATATAAATGATAAGTCATTAAAATAGGCCTGTTGAATGATTAAAATACAATTGATCTTTAGGCTCGTTGGAAATCATTATAACTACTGACTATGGAGTTTAAAAACTCATTATATTTATAATCTGTGGATGTTGTCAATAACGACCCTTTAGCGCGTACTCGATACGGCGTAGCTCGTATAGATATTCTCGATAAAAGCGTAGGGACAGAGTAGTAACCTTCTAAAATTTTCTCAACAAATTTTATATAATTTCTGTTTCTTCTAGCTGAAAGGTATTCAACTTTTAACTTGTTCAATAGGTTGTCATAACTATAAAATAATTTGAACAGTTTAAATCTAAAATATAAATAGGAAAGAAATGTATTTTGTATATTCTCAATGATGTCACATTTTCCAACACCACAGGAAAAATTCCATGTAACAGAACTGAATTCCAGAATGGGTCTGACAAACGCCATGTACATAACTAAGAGAAGGTAGAGGTTTTTCAGACCTTGCCATTTGTTAATGATCCAAACTGTCAGTATTCTACTTGTTGACACCATATGATTAAGATGCACCTTAAAGCTAAGTTTCCTGTCAAGAAAAACTCCAAGATCCTTAACATCTTCTACAAGACTAAGATTCACATTGTCTATGTTATAATTGTAGCAGGAGTGCTGTCTCTTGCGTGATAAGGTCATTGCAACTGACTTAGACAAGTTGATAGATAGTTCATTATTATCTAACCACTTCTTAATTGAATTAATGTCCGTTTGTAGTTTATAATGGTCATTTACATAATTAATCTCTGCATACAGCTTAAAGTCATCAGCATAAAAAATACATTTAGAATACTTTACAACATATTCTATATCATTTAGAAATAAAATAAACAAAAGGGGACCCAGGGGCGACCCCTGAGGTACACCATTGTTGATAAAACTAGGTTTCGAAAGAGCATTTTGAAACCTGACTTTAAAAGATCTGCGCCTAAGATAATTACTAAACCAGTTACAATAAATCGGTGTACAACCATAGTTGCTAAGTTTAGCAACCAATGCTTTATGGTTCATGAGTTATCATAATATGTACAAGAGATATAAACACTTATCACTTGGAAGATGTAGTAAGTAATAACTTACATATACAATATTAGATCATGTAGAACACAGTCACGAAGCCCAGCTTTTTCGGATCATTGTCTTCAAGTTACTGTACTATAGGTACAGTCAACAAGTTCAATCACGTCAATCGGACATTGTAAATAACATACTAACGCCATTTGTTAAATTAACCATGTAACTACTTGGAAGCAGCAAATTGACCATATTGGGCACTAGGCAATAATGGGTTCAGGTACCTTACGTCCAAAATTTGCAACATAAATTGTAAAGAAAGTACAACTATGTTCTTTTATAGGTATAGATAAGTATATTGATACACTTATATTGGGTACTAGGCCATATTCGGTTTACGTACTACCTTACATAAAAACGAGTTATATCAAAATTTAGATTTTTCAATTCTGCGTTAATCTGTGCCAACCAAATTTTTTTTGGAGTATTTGTTATATTTTTTATCGTCGTGAGAACAAAAAAAGGGCCGTTTTTTTAGTTTTGCAAAACGATCTCTCTCTCTTTGAAATTCTATAAATCAAAAACGGGTTGTCCGATCGTGATGGAATTTTAGTATGGTGCAGGCAGAAAGGTTTAAACACAATTCTTAATTTTCAGATTTTTAAAGTTTGCCAAAAAAACAGTTCTTATCAATTTTGGGTACAATAACAATATTGATCTTGTTTTGAATCTCTTTGCATGTGTTTTTAAAAATCCATTATCATTGCCGATTCACATTGCGAAAGGGATTTTATACAGATTTTTATTCAGGGGAGTAAAGCTGTACGTGGAACGTGGCAACACCCCGCAAGCACCAAGTCGCAGTGTAAGCCCGCAGTTTGCACGGATCAACGGACATCGCTCACGACGATAAAAAATACCTATAACGAATACTCGAAAAAAAAATGGTTTGGCATAGATTAACGCAGAATTGAAAAATCTAAATTTTCATGTACCTCGTTTTTTTGTAGGCCTAGTAGTTAATTCTTAATTGCAGTCTAAATTCGAGTATCTATAATTTCCAATCCGATAGTAGTTTAGAATTCTCTACCTTAGATTGCGTAGTGGTAAAGTCGTCCCCTTGTAAACAAAAGGTTCCGAGGTCCTTACCCGGTGGAGGCACATAATACAGTGCCTTCCACTTCAAACCGTAGGCCCACTACCGATCAGCTTCTCTGTGCACAAAGTGAATTTAAAACTCAAATTTTGTAACTTTCAAGTAAGTACATACAAGTAAAATAAGGGTGTGTGTCTGAGAATGATTGATAAAATTTCGTGATTTTATTGTTTCATGACCTGTGTACAAAAGAACTTAAAGGAAGGTCGGGGGTATCGGATAGCTGCTGGTATCGGACAAGAGTCGTTTCAAGGATTGCTGCTTGATGCAGAATCTGTCATACAACTGGAATGTTTCACTGAATTAAGAGAGATGGGACCTCGCTATATTGGAAGTAGACTCCTTGCCGTTTGTGAGCTGTGGTACGTTTTGTTAGTTTCTGGTGTTTCTGGCTGCACGGAGATAATTTCAAGGACTATTTTACTATTGCAAACATTACTTATTAAATCTGTAAGTTGTATGTTCCAAATTCCCCTAGTTTTACTAACGCTCGTTTTGTGGTTCAATTTTCATGGCGTGTCTTTCGGCTGGTATCGGACAAAGAGGTCGCGGGTGGTATCGGACAATCTTTGTGATCAGTAGACTTGGATTCTTGTGATTGTGTTCTGTTGTAGATACATATGGAGAAAATATAAGGAAAATGGAAAGAGAACAACATGAAAGAAGCCATGCAGAAAGTACCGACTACGGAAATGGCAATAAGGGAAGCAAATGAGATAGATATTCGGTTCCCAAAAGTACACTAGGTGGAGATAGATTTTTAAATGTTGAAGCAGGGCAAGAAATCCTAATAAAACCATGCACAGACAATAGTGGGACGTTCCAAATAACATTCTCCGATGTGTCTCTCACAAACAAATTTTGTTTATCAAGTCAATAAACAACTTTTTCTTCATATACTGTTTCTGTCCGACCCTCAAAATCAAAAGTAATGGTGTCCCAATAAGAAGAACACATTTAATATTTGTAAAATAACACTATATAATTAAAAAATGGCAAATATTTTTACATCAGTATAACGAGTAAATGTTCCGATTTAAGAATGCCAAGTTTGGTTTACGCAACATGTCTTGTGTGTGGGTTGGCGGCACTGTTCTTACAAGTTCCTTTATCAGTGATTGTTGGCTTAATCGGCATGGAGCGCTACACAACGGAACAACTAGTTTGATAGTGAAAACTATTACAAGAATGGCGAGTGTTATGCAGAGACTGTTAGGAAGCTTCGTGCAATACTAGGACGTGACAGTGCACCCAATAAGAGTACAGTTCGCAAGTTGATCAAGAAATTTGAGGCAAAAGGGTCGACAGCAAACATTAAAACACCGCGCTCTCGATCTAGCCAGTCTGTTGAGAACATCGCTATTGTGCGTGACAGTGTTATGGTGAGTCCTAAAAAAATCCATTCGACGTCGTTCACAACAGGTGAATATTTCGAAAAGGTCCATGCATCGCATTCTCACGAAAGATCTGCACATGCATGCGTTTAAAATTAATTTAACTCAGGAACTGAAACCAAATGATCACGTGAAACGGAGACAGTTTGTTGAATGGGTTTTGGGGATGAAACTGGTGGATGAAGATTTTGCACAGAAAATATTGTTTAGTGACGAAGCACATTTTCATTTAAACGGTTTCGTCAACAAACAAAACTGTCGCATTTGGGCAACAGAAAATCCGCGAGAAATCCATGAGACACAATTGCATCCACAACGAGTGACCGTGTTGTGTGGATTTTGGGCTGGTGGAGTGATAGGACCGTACTTTTTTGAAGACGATGATGAAAATGCTGTAACAGTTAATGGAGAACGGTACCGCAATACGGTTTGCAGTTTCCTGTGGCCGCATTTGAACGGAATTGACACTGAACGCATGTAGTTTCAACAAGACGGCGCTACTTGCCACACCTCCCACGAGACGATTTCCTTGCTGCGTGAGAAATTTCCGGGTCGAGTCCTCTCTCGCAATAGTGATCGGAACTGGCAAGCTAGGTCATGTGACCTTACTCCTTGTGACTACTTCCTTTGGGGGTTTCTGAAATCAAAAGTCTATGTAAACAAACCCCGAACAGTGCAAGAACTCAAGGTGGAAATTGAACGTGTTATCAACAGTGGCTTAGCATGGTCATTTATTTACCAGAGAATTCCAAATACAGCTTTGGCCATTTTACATTGGAATGTAATAACAATGGAAATAACAAAAAATACAAACGGAAGTAACAATAAATAATAATAACATAAACTAAAATACATACTTTTTCCCTTCATACTTCACATACATATGAGATAAAGTGGATTACATCTTGTTACACAGTAGCTTTTTAAAACGTGACTGGTTTTAAAAATAATCAACTTGGTTTGGTAGTGTGTTGTATTGACCGGGTAGTCTGTGGAAGAGAGAACGCTGTATTAGGCTTAATCTGGGTTTCTGATATGTGAAAATCTGAGTGCTCCTTGTGGTGCGGGATGGTACTCGAAAGTGAATTTCTTGAAGAAGGCGATCACTTCTTATGTTTCCATTGGTTATTTTATGGAGGAAAATATGGTCTGCAAGTATGTGTCTATCATGAGGGGTATGGATATTTAGCATTTTCAGAAGGATGGACTTTTGTAAATGTTTTGTGGATGGAATTCGGTGGCGAACAATGGCCAGGAAGAAATTTAAAACAGAATTTAGTCTATCTAATTTTGAGGGGCATGCTATAGACCAGATCGGAGAACAGTATTCAAGTTTAGGTGAAACGAAAGATTTGTAAAAAGTGCCGAGAGCAGACAGGTTGTTTATTTCAGTAAAACGATAGAGGAGATCCAGCATACGCATGGAACCCTTCGGGTGGTAAAGCCAAGTCCGAAGGAAGGGTCGGCCATTTTTTGTTTAATAATTTACTTATGGCATTAGTCGCCACAGGTATTGTTTATTTGCCTGAAGTCAGCTTGGTTTTCAATAAAACATCATTCATGCATGTTTTAGCTAGAAAATGAGATGCCTCACTATGCCACAAATACTTTGAACTCTGGTGTTTTATATTTTTCGGTATGACGCTAGTCATTAGAAAACCTACCTGAATCACAAGCGCCTCTGAACAACAGTAGAAGTCATTGTTGTGGATGATCCAATTACTGATTGATTTGGTTTATTTTACTTCGCTTTTCTACCACTTTTGGTTAATCGCGAATATGAATAAGAGTGATGATATTTATGAAGTTGATGAAGGGACACTTATAAAGAACACCCGTGCTAACGCCGGGATTCGAACCAGGGACCTCTGTAGTCTTGGCGCGCTGTGCAAAACACTCTGACACGGAGGTTGGTGGATGATCCAACTATCGTACACTCTACTGCCGTAACAGTGCCGATTAGTAATTCAGACCATTCTTTATTGCATCTTGGAATGGTGATAAACATTTTAAAATAATTTTGTCCACAGACCATTCGATGTTAAGAGTTTTCAAATGAATGCTAAACATTTCCATTGACACAATATTAAGCAGTTAGATACTAACGAAAAAATAATTATAATAAAAAAAGAATAGTTTTGCGGGTTAAGTGGTAGAGCAGGCACAGGCTGAACTTCTACCACGAGGACTTCACCAACTTATTTGACAAAAACTGTGTTGATCTTTTAGTTTTTAATACACATCGCTGTTCGTGCGATAAATTATACAATGCAAATGATCATTAAGAAATGATATATTTGAGTTTGGTAAAGTTACGTCAGTCAATATTGCGTATTGTAGCATCACATAGCACGAGTGGCACAAGCGCGCAGAATCGGGTAGGAATTCTACCGCTGTCGTCTGCTTCAGAAGTCAGGAAGGGTCACATTAACCAATCACGTAGCCCTCTGCTCCATACGCTGGTGTACGAGAGAGCATTTGCCTGTCCAAGCTTTCCCTCCAGAAAGACAGCAAGGAATATAGAGTTCTTTACGCCGAATCTGCCCGGCGTCCAGGCAGGAAAGGCATTGAAAAAAAATGCTGGAACGAGTGTTGTTAGTGGAGCGTTGCAAGCGGATCGCGAAAAATAGCTATTATAATGCCATGAAGGTCAAACATATATGAAATTAGTCAAGATGTACTTTATATTTACATCATTTACGTATTTTTGAAATTTTAAATCAGGGGACGCCGGGAGTATGGGCGTACTATACCGCTACGCCACTGGTTATCAACCACATCGATGTGCAAGTGTGTGAAAAGGTGATTGCAAATTTCATCGAGAGAGTGAAGTCCTGCAGAGAAAGTCGTGGAGGACATATGCCGGATGTTGTATTTCATACTTAAATCGGAACATTTACCCATTATAACGATGTAAAACTATTTGCCATTTTGTAATTATATAGTGTTATTTTACACATCTTAAATGTGTCCTTCTTAGTGGGACTATAAAAAAGAAACGACTTTGAAAACTGTTTTTATTTTTAGAAAAATATGTTTTGAGGGTTGGATTTGTATAAGAATAAAGTTTTATATAATGTGTAGTACAATTATTTTTAGATGTCGAAAGAAATTATATCTTGAAAAATCTAATGTGTCCGATACTTTCCCCACTTTAATTTTCCATCAGAAATGAATTAGAGTGAGTGTTATAAGCATGCATTAACATTTCTATGTTATTAAGTGTTTTTAAAAAAATATTGAACAGTGTTTCTAGAGTCGATATGGTAATTGACTGCCACTTGGGTAACGCAGTTTGTTTCTCGGGTTGGATGACCACATATGGGAATATTTTTTGTTGGCTTCTCTGCATTCGCCTCGGTGGCCAAACGCGACAAGTCGTGGTTTGTGCACGAGTATATATTCCTTTGGGACCGTCAGTTTATCACTTTCATCGTTATCGTCCCGATTAGCCTAAAGAGGAAGAAAAGCCACACACGATCACAATTCCCCAAAATGTAAATTCCCTGCATAAGTGCTCGCTTAGCATCTCATTAGTGTGTACCTGGGGAGGAGAGGTGGGGGGCGCTCCTCAATGTAGGATATGAAAAATGCATGTAGTCCTACCTCCACGCCTCATGTGTGTCTTTATGTCATTACAGGATTTTTTGCGAAGCTATGCAGTGTCCCACCGTTGTAACGTATAAAAGCGCTTAATTAATATTTATGCTGAATTTGTGTTCATTTATTCATTAGAGGCATACGACGGATTTAGGAAGAAAGATAAAATTGTCTTTCTCCAAAGTTCAGCGTAAATTTTACTACGAAAACCGCTGTGAATCTGTAGTAATAACTCGATTAACTGTATTGTTTCTGAAAAAAAAGTAAGTTTAAGTATCTTAGGCAAACATGCTTCAAAAACCTTCATAGAAAAGAAAAAAATCATTCTCTCTATTCTTACCTAACGGTTAACAACATCTTAGTTATGTTAATTATTTTGGCATTTACAATTGTGAATCCTGCAACTAACACTCCTTGCTTGCAATTAGAACGTGGGATTCAAGTGTTGAAGCAGCTTTTTCTTCCATCAGTTGCAATTTTAATGTTATTAGAAGAAAAATAAGTATATTGTATTCACAAAGTTTCTAATAACATATGTCCCCAAGAATCGATTCCTGACCTTGTTTGATTATTGTGTTTTTCTGAGCATGCAAATGCACCACATATACATTCATTCATTCATGTTTCATGACCAATTCTTTGAAAGATCGCATTCTTTAAGAAGAAAACCGCCGCACGTAATTCACATTAAATTTTACGTACTGTACCATATTCTTGTAATATATTTATATTTTCTAATTTGCATCGAATCATTTGAAGATTTAAATACCAAATGTGGTAGATCTAAATTGCTAAAAAATAACGCTGCCTCTTTGTAACATAGGCTGCACAGAACGTAACACAAACTAGGAGTTTATATTGATTGGATTGATTTGGTGTTTTAAGTCCACTTTATGCACAATAAGGCTAATCGAGACTAGACCTACAGTTTAAACAAACTAGGAGTGTAAAAATATTTATAATGTTGGTAGAGAAATGGCACAGTATACCATAGAGGGCGGACACCCAAGCACTGATTGTTTGCAGTAAACAGCTTACAAAGTATGCAATGGAAGAGATTTGTAACTGAGATTCAGTGCTGCTAGCAGACGGCGGCGCTATTGTGATGTCAAATATCTTTGCAGCATCTTCTTGTAACTCGAAAACTCTTGTATTATCGAGAGGGAGCGGTTCAATGTACGTACAGTTAGATTGTTTAGTATAATGAGCATTTTAATATTACGCATTTAAATATAAATAAAGTTCAGGAAAGTATAGTCTTAATTATTTCTTTTCTCCCACCCGATTCCAGGACATTTGAGCATCCCGAAGAAACTATTCGGGACACCAGAACAAATTATATCATTCCAGGATTGTCCCGACAGAACGTACCAGCCACAAAACGTACCACTAGGGTTTTCGCGACGAAACGTACCACTCAGATAAACAACTACCTTCAAGATATTTACTCCGCGACAAAACGTACCACTTCAAGGAAAACGTTTGTTACGTTCCTAGCAACTTTCCTCACCCTTTACTCCTATAGTCGGGAGCATGGAGTCTCTAAGGGTCTACACTGAAACCTATCTTCAGGGTAGGTGCAGAACAAATCCAACCAACGTCGTGAAGTTTTAATGAAAAGTTTATTTACTGCTTGAGTGTTTACAGCCAGTGGTTAGGTAACTCGCAACTGGAACTTGGAGATTAATGGTTAATAGATAATTTCGAACTTACTAGAAAGGTCAGACTAGAGTGGCCCAAACCTAGGTTTTACAGAAGAGCGGCATACACCTATTCACTTCTTCCTAGACTTGGAGTTATCACCCGAGATTGCCAATTTAGGTTTTTACAGAAGAGCGGCTTGCACCTATTCACTTCTTCCTAAATTGGAACTTATATCCCATTCGGCTAACCTAGGTTTTACAGAAGAGCGGCATACACCTATTCACTTCTTCCTAGATTAGACCGTTCCTATTTGGCCAGTCTAGGTCTTTAAAGAAGAGCGGCTTGCACCTATTCACTTCTACCTAGACTGACACCAGAACAGACCTCCTTACGGACCAAACTCCTTCGTATTTATACCCAAAGTTCCAGCCTCGAACACCTGTCTTTAGGTAATTTCTTATTACAATACTCTAAATTACAACAGAAAGATATTTGAAAAATACATAGTTTGGCAATTAATAATTTACAAAGAAAGTTTACATATTCATTTGAGTTAACAATTATTTCTTTAACGTTGATAAAATCTTACATTTTGGAAATATACAAATTTAAATGTTCCGCCATTATTTAATTACAATTAGGTTAGTTCATCAAACATGGATAATCTTTGATTGGCAAATCTATATTTACATCATAATAAATGCTCGTTGTCTTAAGCGAGCTGTCTTCATTAGATAGTTACACAAAGGTGAATACATTAGTTCAACAACGCCTTGATTGGCGCGTTCATATTTGCGTCACAACATGTAGTATCACGGACATTAACAATGACTTGAGGTAACACTATATCAAATTTTCTTTTTAACACGGCATTGCAAAGTTACAAAATAAGTAAGGTCGTAACAGGTTCCCCCCTCTGTAGTTTAAAGGAAAATTTGAGAAACGAAAGTGAAACAAATTTTTCTTTCTCTAAACTCTTTGCCTTTCTTATACATTTTTTTTATATATATACACCAATTGCGTTTATTTATTAAATGATTAGTTCAGTACAACTAATAATCATATTGTTTCCCAAATATTAATGCTTTATCAACATTTATAACACAACACTAGAAATTATATGGTTAGATTTCAATTAAGTACATGTCTTAAATACAATTTTATATTCAAATTTTAAACTGTTAAATCAACATATCATACAATTCTCAAACGATAATATTTGATCACAACTTTTTAAACGGCTTTCTTTTTTTATTATATATATATTTTTTTTCAATTCAACATAACAGTTTTTTAAAGAATTAACAAACAAATACAACGGTTACACACATTTAGTTAAACAAGAATTTGTTGCTTGATTAATTATTTCCTGTAAAGGTGATGTTCAGTTATAAGCTATTTCAGTAATCACCATTTTTTCTTTAATTAGGTTTTCTTTAAAATAAACCGCATCCCGTTCCAACTAAACAATTTCTTCATTTCTCGCTTGGCACCATTCCGTAACTTTAGTTTCTTTGCCAAGAGTTGGAGGAAAATCTTCTTGTTCATTTTCACTTCCGGGCTTAGCTCCAGGAACCATCCTTGCCAATCAAGGACATCCTTTTTAGGAACCTTGTCTTCCTTCAGGGGACTAGTAACTAGCGGGGCAGGTTGATCGTCATAAAAATGGTCATTAATTAGTTCAGGGACGTTTACTAACTCCTTGCGCACTAGGGTTATCAAAGCTTCAACAGGAAGGTCGTCCACTAGCTCATCACAGGTTAGTTTGTTAACGTTTTTGTCGTTCCCAACTTCCTTACAGACTGCCTCAATACTAGAGGAAAATTTGTTTAGTATGTCTCTTAGTTCAGCCCTATGCTGCCTCTGCTCAGCTTCGATCTTCCTAAAGGTATCCTGTAGTCGTTCGTTTTCCTTTCGCCTAGTTTGGATCAATATTGAGGTAAAACTTTTGGTAAGATCCTCTAAATATCCCTCTAATCTTTCATTGTCAGAAGTCCAAGCGTTGGATTGTTGAAACCACTGTTTGTAGGACTTGTCGAACTCCTCCACAATTTGTAGTTCTGCTAAGCTTAACTCTTTGGGTATCTGAATAGCAGAGCTCTGTAGTTCAGCCATGTTAGTTCTCTAACAATCTTAATACGTAATGCTTAACCGTTTATCATAATCTCGCTTTTTAAAGAATTTCGAGCCAGACCTAGACCTTTATGTAATAATTATTGATCTCTCTTTTTCTCAGTAGAAGCTTTTTAATTCAAGAGTTTCTCACTCTTCCTTATTATTTGACCTCTCTTATAAACGTTTACAATTCAAGCCATCTTTGCTAACGCTATGAGGACTCAGCCTCTTAAAATAACAATTTCTTCCTTTAAATTGTTACAGCAATTTCTCTTCTATCCTCGAAGAGTAAGGGAATCAACCTTTTCCCCTGGTAGCCCTTCCTTGGCTTACCAAGCAATAACGCTTACTCGGCTTATGGAAACATCCTCGGTTCCCTGTGATCAGTTTATAAGGTCTTTCTTTTCATTCAGGTTCTGCACTATTATTAAATTTCTGTTTTTCTAGGTTCCAGTCCTCCTCGGCTCGAGCTCCACTTCTCCAGCAATTCCTTTCTACGTTCGGCTGAACAATTAATTTTTTTAAGGTTGTGGAAATTCTCCTTTCCTAAAACTTCCTTCGTCCAGGGATCCCTTAGCAAAGCCACATTATTCCCTATTTCTATTATTTCATAGGGACCTAGGAAATATTCGAAAAATTTGGCGATTTCTTTGTTTGGTGCCGAACTCAGTTTACGATTTCTTTTTAACACTAAATCTCCGATGTTCAAAATATATCCGCTTTGCTCGCCTTTCTTTTTCTGAGTTCTTGGTTTATATGAGGCCAGGAACAATTTGATTTCCCATTTGATCTTTCCTTCGTCTCCTTCGGGCCATTCTAAATGCTTCAATAAATTAGAAGGTACTGGCTTGTTATAAAATAGTTCAGCTGGGGCGTATCCTGTAGCTTCGGATACCGAATAATTAATCAGCCAGCATACTTTATTTACGTATTTGTGCCAAGAATCATGTTGTTTTGAGCATAAAGTCCTCAGCAACCTTACAATTTCTTGGTTTACCCTTTCTACGGGATTACTTGCAGGATGATAGGGAGTGGTGAACCACGGAATTATCCCATGTTTCTTTAAGAAATTAGCCCACTTATGGGAAGTAAATTGAGTCCCTCTGTCTGATAAAACATATTTGGGTTTAGGATAATGAGCTATATATCCTTGTTCAAGTTTATTTTTTACTTCTTCAGTTTTAGCAGTCCTTAAAGGGTAAGCTATAGCGTATCGACTGCCTACATCCACCATGGTGAGGATAAAGTTAAAAGTTCCGGATCTAGGTAGCTTTCCCACTATGTCAATAGACAATACTTCATGGGGTTTGTTTGTTCATAATGCTAAATTGTTGTCTACAGATTCCTTTCCTGTCTGGTTTGTTTCGGGAGCATACCAAACATTCCCGCACATATTGCGCAATCTTCTCTTTCATTTTCGGCCAGATGAAATGAAGTCTTAGTCTTTTATACGTTTTTGTGAACCCGAAATGTCCCGCTTCGTCGTGCTCGGCGACCATTACCTTAGGAACTAAAATGTCTGGAACTAGTAATCGGTAAGTTCCTCGTCCCTTCTGATCCTTGTAAAACAACAAGCCTTCATGTAGCAGGTAACCGGAATCAGGTTACAAAAGAACGTCTTCAGAGATGTTACGGCACCATTCATCTTGAAGTTGGGCGTTCCGCCACTCTCGCAGTTCTTCTCCTGCTAAACTGGGTGTTCTCGTCAATCCCACTGAGTAAGTGACTTCATTTTCAGGATCGTTATCCAGGAAATTTTCTGCTTGAGGATATCTACTTAGGACGTCGGCTATCCCATTTTGCTTGCCACTAATATGAAAAATGGAGAAGTTAAATTGCTGAAGTTTTAAGGCCCAACGGGTTAACCTAGCACTCCAGTCACGGCTATTCTCTAGCCATATCAAATTTTTATGGTCAGTATAAACGTAGAACTTGGTGCCATACAAGTAGACTTTGAAATGGTCTATTCCGAAAAGTACTGCTAAACATTCTAATTCTTGCACGGTATAGTTTCGTTCATATCCCTTTAGTTTCCGACTGGCATACTGTACAATGGCGATGTCTTCTAAGTCCGGAGTTTGTTCTACTTTCCCTTGGAACAACACCGCTCCTAATCCAGTCAGGGAGGCGTCACAGAGCATGCAGAAAGGCTTGGTGAAATCAGGGTGCGCTAGGGCAGGTAATTGGACTAACTCCTTCTTCAGAATTCGAAAACTAGCTTCATTTTCGTTAGTCCATTCCCATTTGACATTTTTCACTAATAATTTCTCCAAGTTTGCTGTCTTTCGAGACAGATCCTTTACGAACCTTCTTCTCCAGTTTAATAACCCTAAGAACTGTTGAAGATCCTTTTTACTTCGAGGTCTAGGAAATTTTAAGATAGCTTCATCTTTTTTAGGGTCGACTCGAACCCAACTTCCAGATATAATATGGCCAGGATACTTAATCTCTGATTTCACCCATTGGCATTTTTTCAGTTTTACTGTAAATCCTTCGGCCTTTAGCTTGGATAAAACCCACTTTATGTGCTGGAAATGATTTTCCAGAGTGTCATCAAAGATCAGCAGGTCATCTATGTAGATGGTTAGGAACTCTTCAGTGTGAGGTTCAAACAAAGATTGCATGGCATGCATAAATACAACCACAGCGTTCGATAAACCAAAAGGCATTCTCGTAAAACACCAGGAACGTCCTTTATATGAGAAGGCTGTATATTCTTGATGTCTATCGTCTATAGGGATTTGAAGATATCCGGAAGCTAAGTCTAGGCAACTAAAATACTTTTTTCCTCTGAGTTTTTGTAAGGCTTCCTGTAAAACTGGTACCGTGTTTCTTGGAGTTATTATCAACTTGTTCAACTTTCGGAAATCAATACACGGTCTCACCGAACCATCAGGTTTATTGACCACCAGCAGAGGGTTTAGATATGGAGACTGACATTGCCGAATTACACCCCACTCCTTCCATAGTTCCAATTCTTCTTCCAACTTCTCTCTTTTTGCCATCGGAATGGGATACGGACTAGAATATACTGGTTCCTGGGACGTCAGAGGTATTGTACATTTAGCATTTTTTGCAAGTCCCGGTTTGCAGGAAAAAATCTCCTGGTATTCCAATAATAACTGCATCAATTCTTCTCTCCTTTCAAAGCTGAGTATCTCAGGAGAATAGGCTTTCTGTCTTATTTCTTCTTCATTGGCCATCCAGGCATCAATGATGACTTGACTAATACTGTTTTCAAAGTCCGACGTATTTTTTCCCGTCAAGGTATTTCTTCCTAATAATTCTTCTTCCACCAGCAGTCCTTCTTTCATTAAATACAGTCTTTGGTTTTTTGTATCTAAATTTGCTTGATATTTCTCCAAAAATGGGTAGCCCATTAATAAGTCAGCATCTAAATTCCGACTTACATAGACCAAATCTTCAAATACACATCCCCCAATTACAAAGTGAATTCTTCTACATCCTACTATTCTAGAACTTTCCTTTCCAGTAAAATCTCGTAGTTTCACTCCGGGACATTTCTGAAGTTTAAGTCCGGGTAACCTGTCCCGTAACTTAAGCCAAATTTTATATTTCATTATAGTGCATTCACTCCCTGTATCTATAGTGCACTTAATTTTTAATCCTAAAATTTGGGCGATAATTTCTGGTTTCTTGGACGACAATATTCCCCTATGTTCAGGTTCTTCTATCTTTTTCCATTCTTCATTTTCGACTTCTAATTCTAAATGTAATACTTCTAAAATATCTTCGGTGAGGAAATTGTCGGTACTCTCATTTTTCTCCGATGCAGTTTTCTCTTCCGTTGTAAATGAGAGAGCTTCATTTACAACGAGGGTTGGTTTAAATTTTGATTTGGGAGCATTGGACCTTCCCAAGCTGGAGCGACAGGATTTAACTCAGTCGGGACTTCTTCAGTTTGGCAGGAGATTTCCTTTGTATTAGAATTTCTATTGAAGTGGTTGTTGGGGAAACGGGATTGGTTCCATGGTCGTCTATAAGGTTGACTTCTATTGCCGTTGCTATAGAAATTCCGCCCTTGGTAATCCCTCTGGTTTCTATTATTGTTCCTATTAGGATTCTGAGGTGTTCTGGTCGCTCCTTCACTTTCGTTGTTAAATCTAGGCGAGACTATATTAGTCTGCCTAACTCTGGGTTGAAACGGCCTTCTGTCTTCCACCTTGGGGTTATCTCCCCTACTTATCTCCAGTTGTTCGGAAGCTTCATATCGACTAAGATAATTTGCTAGTTGTTCCATGGTTTTTGGATCTCGAGTCAATACTAGTTGTCGAACTTTCACCGGAAGTTGGCTGATTATCAAATGCAAGACTTCACCCTGATTTACTACTTCCACCAGATTGCAGTAGTTTCCATAGACTTCCCAGCAGTATTCTTCTAACGTTAATCCAAGGGACCTCTGAAATTTCTTATTCCTTAACAGCTGCATTTCTCGTTGTTTAGCCTCTAAAGAAGCATACTGCTTTCGAAATGCATAACAAAACTGATCAAAACTCTTCCACTTCCTTTCATTTGCTATAAACCAGGATTTGGCCTTTCCTGTCATTAAGGAAGGTAAAATTTTCAACCTGTAAAATTCTGAAACTTGCATTATATCTAGATAGGTCTTTAAACTTTCGATGTATCGTTCGGCCGAGACTGAATTTATTTCTCCAGAAAACGTCTCTAAGGCTTTTATATCTGCCAGTCTAAAATTCTGACACTTGGATTTCCTAACTCTGTTGTTAGTCTCTTCTTCCAAAAGGTGATTGAAGAATTCTTGTGACTTCTTCACTTTCTTTGAGCGTCGGCTTCTATTCAACTCCGAACCTTCGTCGGACGTAGCACTCGAGGATGAGAGGTTACTTCTTTCAGTATACCTCCTCTTAGATACACTAGCGATAGGAGTGGCCAAATTGGCACAGTGAATCCTCTGACTTTGGTCTACTGATTTAGCACTCAAAGGTAGACGTTCTAATTTCATGGCCAAAGAATCTATTTCACTAGAAGTTTTGTGAAATTGCCATTGTACTTCCTTTATTTCGTCTTCCATTTCCTTTCCTCTTTGCAGTTTTTCTTCCATCAAGCTCTTGGTAGTTTCAAGCCTTACACTTTCAAATAAGCTTGTTAATTCCGTTTCTTTTGTTTTCCTCTGACTTTTTTCTTCATCTATTTCTTCCAATAAAGCTTTCTGGGTTGCTTCCATCTGATCTTTCACTTCTTGACTCATTACTTGTTTAAATTCTTCCATTTCGGCCCTCATTCCCTTTTGGCATTCTTCTACAGTTTTTTGTAACTCATTCTTATTGATCTTACACTCTAATCTTATTTCCTCTATTAATTCTCTCATCTTTTTACTATCTTCTTCTCTTTCTTTTTGTCTCTTCTCTTCATCTTCTTGTCTTTCTTTCTGTCTCTTCTCTTCATCTTTCTGTCTTTTCTCTTCATCTTCTTGTCTCTCTTTCTGTCTCTTTTCTTCATCTTCTTGTCTTTCTTTCTGTCTCTTCTCTTCATCTTTCTGTCTTTTTTCTTCATCTTCTTGTCTCTCTTTCTGTCTCTTTTCTTCATCTTCTTGTCTCCACGTTTTCGATAAATCTATCATTTGGTTCGCAGATTCAGATTTGTTTTGACAACCTTGGCATTTAAAACTAGTTCTATCAATATCTTCATTCGTGGTATCCATATTCAAACAACTCAAGTGGAACAAACACTCGCATTCTTGACATTTGACAGTTCCTTCTTCGGACTTGGAGTCATCAGTGCAGCACTTAAAGGTCGCCATGTTTAATTTTCTTTGTTCCCCCCTTAAATACCTTTTAGACATGACTAAATACTAATATTTGAGTTTTCACATTTTTAAAATGTAAGTCCTTTTTCTTGAAGAATATTTTCCATACTAATGAAGTCTTTAAGTTATTGCTTCTTATAGTAATCTTCTACTCGTCCTTGGTCATCTTCTTCAACTGCAGCGGTCAGGATTCTTCAGCTTCTACGGCGCTACTGCAACTTCGCTTCTAACGAGGACCTCTTCCGTAATAGTCGTCTGGCTGGATTCTTCAATTGCCGAGCCTCTACGTTGTATGCCCAGTATCCAACGTCGGTGGTTGAAGTTCTAAACTGTCGTGGCCATCACGTTGGGCGCCAAAAAGGATCTGTTACGTTCCTAGCAACTTTCCTCACCCTTTACTCCTATAGTCGGGAGCATGGAGTCTCTAAGGGTCTACACTGAAACCTATCTTCAGGGTAGGTGCAGAACAAATCCAACCAACGTCGTGAAGTTTTAATGAAAAGTTTATTTACTGCTTGAGTGTTTACAGCCAGTGGTTAGGTAACTCGCAACTGGAACTTGGAGATTAATGGTTAATAGATAATTTCGAACTTACTAGAAAGGTCAGACTAGAGTGGCCCAAACCTAGGTTTTACAGAAGAGCGGCATACACCTATTCACTTCTTCCTAGACTTGGAGTTATCACCCGAGATTGCCAATTTAGGTTTTTACAGAAGAGCGGCTTGCACCTATTCACTTCTTCCTAAATTGGAACTTATATCCCATTCGGCTAACCTAGGTTTTACAGAAGAGCGGCATACACCTATTCACTTCTTCCTAGATTAGACCGTTCCTATTTGGCCAGTCTAGGTCTTTAAAGAAGAGCGGCTTGCACCTATTCACTTCTACCTAGACTGACACCAGAACAGACCTCCTTACGGACCAAACTCCTTCGTATTTATACCCAAAGTTCCAGCCTCGAACACCTGTCTTTAGGTAATTTCTTATTACAATACTCTAAATTACAACAGAAAGATATTTGAAAAATACATAGTTTGGCAATTAATAATTTACAAAGAAAGTTTACATATTCATTTGAGTTAACAATTATTTCTTTAACGTTGATAAAATCTTACATTTTGGAAATATACAAATTTAAATGTTCCGCCATTATTTAATTACAATTAGGTTAGTTCATCAAACATGGATAATCTTTGATTGGCAAATCTATATTTACATCATAATAAATGCTCGTTGTCTTAAGCGAGCTGTCTTCATTAGATAGTTACACAAAGGTGAATACATTAGTTCAACAACGCCTTGATTGGCGCGTTCATATTTGCGTCACAACATGTAGTATCACGGACATTAACAATGACTTGAGGTAACACTATATCAAATTTTCTTTTTAACACGGCATTGCAAAGTTACAAAATAAGTAAGGTCGTAACACGTTTGAACTTAAAATCAAAAGAGAATAAAGTGGTTATTGGCCCGACGAGTGATCACGTTTGTGGAGTCCCGAATGATGCTCAGTTAGATGTGAAGAAGTGTATGCAAGAGGCGAAGAAAAGGGTTCGAGAGGAAGACACGCCAAATACCAAGATTTATAACTTGTCACGTTTAAGAACAAGATGCTGCAATCCATTGTTTGCGTACCTTACATCACATTTCACCACTCTATTGTCAGCGGCGACGTTCGTTCGCAGTGTTGCAACCTGGAGGGAGCGGAATCGTCTGAGAATTTTCAATGAAATTTGAATGTGAAAGGCATGAATTAGTATCCCGTCACCTACGCTACATATTGATTACGCTAAATTCTAAATGCATTTTGATATTTTCCCTTTAAACCATAAATGAATTAAGTTATATTAGGGATATTTCTTACCAGCATAAGAAATGTATGAAATAAAACGATAGAATAATGAAAAATATATAAACGATAGAACTGAGCTCACCTTCTAAATGTTTTCCAGTTCTCCTTCTTCAGTTTCACTCTCCCACTCATCCGAGTCTGTGTCTACCGATGAATCTGTGTCCGTGTCTGAATCGGCTTCACCAAGTCTAATTATCAGTTCATCTACACGCTCGCCCATAAGTCCATCTCCTTCAAAGTAAGAATCTTGCAGCCAAGAGTAAAGAGCATGAACATTTCAATGCTTTAGAAAAGAACACAGGCAAGCGTGTTATCAGATTGCCTTCTCGTAGTGATTGTTGTACGATAAACAAACGAACCACCACCCCACTCGGTTTTTTTTTTAAAAAAAAAAAAAAAAACTGGCCACTGCTCGATGTTGCATTCAGAAAATGAAGTCATTCGCCCTGTAGTTTCTCTTCGTTATAAACCTTTAAGCACGTGAGTAATACTACAGTTTACGATCGGCGCACCGCACGCATTTTCAAAGGCCGAATTAAATAAAATGAACCACTGATATAATAGGAGCCTGCATGCACCGTCACGCTAAACAGTGAAAATTGTTTGTCATATTTGTTTTAGCTTAATTTTGCTGTGTTGGCACCACTGATACTCTCAACGCCAGACCAGTGAGTAGAAGAGTGGTGGGGAGGATGACGTAATAGGAAGTGCTCCGCAGCGATCTGCGCATATCGGGACTTAACTTGTCAGGCTATAAAACGATACTGTAGGCAACCTTCACAACAAAGGTTAGGTTAGGTTAGGTTAGAACTGACATAACTAAAACGAAAATCGAAAAAAAGACGAGATGATAAAACAAAAGCAAAAATGTGGACGACAACTTAACCACAGCTGATTTTAAACTGCCAAAATAGTTATATATGCATTATATAGTAATTTGCCAGTCTAAAGCGTGGATAAAGTGTGATGGAAATTTACAAAACCATCAAATGGTACGTTTAGTCGCATCGCAAATATTTTTAGACTCATTAGAAGACCCTTCGCAGGTAGCCGGTCAGGTGGTAGGTACGTTTTGTCGCTGGCACGTTTTGTAGGTGGTACGTCCGGTCGCGTATTCGTATTGTAGACCTAGGTATGATTAAACTATCAAAATCCAATCTATCAACCAGGCCATGAAACATTTTGACCCACTGTTCAAATGAATGAGGGATAGCAATTTCACATTTTTGGAATAAGTTGTTTCAATTTTGAAATGTGTTGACTGTGTTCAGAGAAACGTGAGTTCAATTCTACTACAAAATGGTCCAAAATTGGACAACGAAGGTTAACCTTGTAATATTCTTTTGTGTTCTCAGCTGGTGCGTTGTTCCCCCAGATTTGGCGGCTAGGTGTTCTAGATCTTTTCATTTCTTCATCATAGTTTCTAAGTAGTTTCTCTGCTTTGGAATAAATTTCATTAAAGTTCTCAGAACTCTCTCTTAGGTATTTTTAATATCTCTATTAGAATTCTGACATGTTCACAGTTCTGATTGGATTGGATTGATTTGTTGTTTTAAGTCCACTTTATGCACAGTAAGGCTAATCGGGACTGGACCTACAGTTTAAAGTGGAATCCGAACCACTATGTGCCTCCACCGGGAATCGAACCCGGGACCGTTCACAGTTCTGAACAGCCCACCTTTTGAGGTGCCCAACATAATCTTGCACTGCATGAAAACAATTTGGTTAGAACAAGTGAAGATGTTTCAAACTCCCCACAGGTTACACAGTGAAGAAACTGAAGAGCCTGCTGAAATATTCCTCTTCTACTAGTAAATTGTAAAGTATATAAAGTTTCTGCAATTAGTGAATACAATTCCACAAGTCACGCTACTTAGTATTGATACTTTCCTGTTCATCTTGTGTCAAGCAACTTGATTATGTTACGGTGTTTCCCTGGTTATCTTGCACTGCGTCTTTAAAAACCAAATTCCTTTAAGAAGACTCGATGGAAAATAAGTTATAACTGATTTGACAGTACCAATGCAGTTTCTGATCGCAGAAATTCCGAAACTATAAGGACATTGCATACATTTGGTCTGCAGTCCCATCTAGTGTGTGGAATTACGTAATTTCCTTCCCATCCGTATCCTGTCCTATGCGTCTCGAATTTAGGAGAATAAAATAAGTTCGAAGAATTTTTTATGAACAGGTAATCTGGTAATTTTACTGAACCAAAAAAGGGGGGGTTGAACCCGTTGAATCCCCTCTTAAATACGCCCATGGCTGCAATGCACTGTAACATTTCGATTGTTGTAAAAGTCCAGGTAAAGATATATCAAACTTTCTAATCACCATACTCGAACATGTGCAAACTTAGACGAACCACTGAGACCAGAAAGTTTGAAGCTCATTTTATGCTGAAATAGGCTAATCGGGACTTGAGCTACAGTTTAAAATGGGAGCCCAACCCGTGTGTAAAGTGCCTCCACCGATGATAGACCACCGGCAACCATTGACTACAATGCGACAGCTTCTTTACTACACCATCGGGGAGGTCCTGTGGGAATAATAAGAATATTCACAATGAAAGTCTTATATTTATGGACAGTTTGATTTTTCTTCTAAAGATTTAATATCATAAATCCTTATTGTGAATGATATAACGATAAGGATAGTAATATGATGATAATAATAAATGTGTTACGATAATGAAAAAGTTATTTAGATGCCACTGAGATTGTAAAACTTCCCTCCGATCTAGATTCTAAGAAGCGAAGTAATGCGAAGTGATTCGTGTTGTAAGTTTACTTTGTGCCCCAGTGTAATGGACCTACCTCTGAAAAATAAACTAATCGAAATTAGTGCACTTTCATTATGCTGTAATTTAGAAATACTTAGTACACCACACACACATACCGATATATATATATATATATATATATATATATATATATATATATATATATGGGCCTCCCCCATGGCGCAGTGGTAGCGTCATTGCCTTGTAATCAAGGGGTCCCGGGTTCGATACCCGGTGGAGGCACAAGTGGTTCGGATCCCACTTTAAACTGTAGGTCCAGTCCCGATTAGCCTTACTGTGCATAAAGTGGACTTAAAACACCAACTCAAACCAAACCAATATATATATATATATATATATATATATATATATATATATATATACATATGCATGGGCGTTCTTTGTGATTGTCATTTCATCTATTTCATTTGCGATTAAACAAAAGTGGAAGAAAAGTGACGCTAAATAACAAAATTAAAATTTCTTATATTTCGAATGAAAAGAACTCTGTAGGAACCCAAATACGTCATACATCAAGACATTCAGATTACGTCTTTGAGTGGATTGAATGTGTCTTAAATCGAATTTTCAAAATTTCATGGTGGAAACAAATTCTATATCCTGTGTACCGGTTCGCATTATATCCAATTTTATGACCACTTGAGTTAATCAAGGTATTTTACCTTTAGAAGAAAATCTTCAACTCAAACTTGCAAGTTACGGTACTGAAGGAAACACAGTTATTCACCCAGGAACAACAAAGTATGACAATCGAAAAGATACATTATGTGTGCAAATTTATGCACATCGCAATGCATGTTGTCGTCATACAAACATTGTTTGTTTGTTTAACGTTGCGTGGTTAACGGTTTGGACGTTAATGCTCTTGATTTTAATGATGAAGCGGTTGAACGACAATATACTCCTTACGTGCAATTGAAAGAAACGTGGGATTTAAAGTTTTAAAGCAACTGTTGCTTCCATCACTTGCGAATTTAATTTTATTAGATGAAATATATGTGTATACTATAGGGTTTTCCATTAAGAGCGCTCGAACTTTGAAATGAAATGAAACAAATTGTGTAAGTGATATCACCATGCTTGTACTTTTCATGTAGACCCACAAAAAATCTAATGGCGTTAAATCACAGGATCTGGGAGGCCAGCTGTTGTCGCCACCTCGAGATATAACGGAGCCTTCGAACTTCTCATGCAACAAAGTCAGTGTATCGCGTGCAGTATGGCACGTTGCGCCGTTTTGTTGAAACCGCATGTTTGTCAGATCCATTCCATCCAATCTAGGCCAAATAAATTGTTAACATTCGCCCCCAAGGCCAACATAACTCGCGTCATTGGTGAAATTGAGCCACTTTTGTGCGGCCATTTGGCTGATATAATTTTTAAAACATAATGTCATCGAATTGGCTTCAAAAGAAAAGTACAAGCATGGTGATATCACTTACACAATTTGTTTTATTTCATTTCAAAGTTCGAGCGCTCTTAATTAGAAACCCTTTACATACATGTACATCAGGCGCGGTTGGCCCTATAGCGCATAGGATCAGTGAACCCCCAGTAATATACGATAATCAACTCGAGAATGAACATTAAACAACGTCTTTACATTTTCACATTATTTCAATAAAAATTCTACACAATAAGTCATGTATTTGTGTCCGTAATACGGCGAACTCTTTTGCTGAGAAGTAGAAACCGCGAATCGGCCGCCCTGATACAGACCCTCAGTTGAACCCCCACAGGACAGCTCTTGCCATTGTGAAAGCTTCGTGCGGGAGCAGAAGCTCGAGGAGGGTATAGGACAAAATACATGGAAGGTGAGATTTGCAGAACCTATGTTCAACCCAACGGTCATGCGCAGTTCGTTCTCTCGCAGAAGCCGCGGGACAAGGCTCCGTTCTCGCTGCTTCCTCCCTTCCAGTGTTGCTGTGTGCGGTTCAAGTTTGAAGCGCACACATTACATATTCAATCTTCTCTTTGTATCATTTTTGTACCGAACTTCTTGGAATAAATGCAAGATTGTGGCAGAGATGGATGAGTGGAAACAAATAAAAGCTGGAATTAGATGCAATGAATTAAAATAAAGGATATACACTACCAAAACAGGTCGTGCATGCATTCAGAGGTTTTTCCTTAAAGGTGGAAACACTTCGGGTTCGCGAAAGAGAAAGAATGGCGCGAAGACGAGACTCGCTGTCGCTCGGTGTCAAAGTCTCAAGTTCGTTAGTTTTTGAAGTGCTTGGATACTTGTTGGAAAGTATTAAGTGATGCTGCGAGTGAAGCGAGGGATGGACTTTAACTAGGTTATGTCATTTGATGCAGTGTAGGCGTTGCTGTCCGCGCAGGTAAGAAATGACCGATAGAAATGCACATAATTAACGTAAACAAACTTCCTTGTCCACTGAAAAAAAGCGTGTGCTGGTCGACCAGCCCCAAATTTGAACAAACCTGTCGCGTGTCAATGAAAGGGTCTCAGGTTCGATTTCTAGTATGCACATGCCATTAGTTGCCATTTCCCTTTAATAAATGTAGGACCAGTTCTGATTAGTCGGCATGGACGTCCGGAAGGGGAAAAGGAGGCCGCCCCCATGGAAATTGAATGTAAACCAAAAATTATATATTACAGGCATATAATTTAATTTCAGTCACAGTAATTTTTGGTAATCATTATAAAAGCGTTGCAGTAACTTCAGACTGAAGGAGTGTTTTTTGCTCCTCCTGGGGAAAAAATATATTACTTGCCCCTACTTGAGGACGTCCATGATATTCCAACAAAACTCAACTTTTTTCATAAAGGCACAATTTATTGTAGTTTCAGCCCTAAATTTATTCGCACAACCCTAATACAAAACCTTATACTCCCAGATAAAAAAAATTCTGGACAATTCTTTTAAGCCCTCCCTCCCCTCATCCTTTTGTTAGGCGAAGGAAGTCTATTTTGCGGAAACTGAATATATGTCACATGACTTCAGTGAACCCCCGGGTAAATAATGCACGAGCCGCGCCTGATGTACATTTAAAGTTGGATTGAAATATATTGTGTTCATAAAACTTATACCAACGTGCTTCGCCAGGAATCTATTCCAGGCCCCATTGATTATGATGGTTTTGTCAAACCACACAGATACATATGTACATACACACACACACACACACACACACACACATACATACATACATACATACACACATACATACAAACATATATCATTCATACATACGCAAGTAGTCACCATGTTCTCTCCGTAGGCGTAGTGGTAACGTCGTCACCTTGTGATGTAGGGGTTCCAGGTTCGATACGCTGTGAAGGCATATTATACATACAGTGGTTCGGATCCCACTTTAAACTGTAAGTCCATTCCCGATTAACCTATTCGTGCATAAAGTGGACTTAAAACAACAGTTCAATTCAGACAAATAGTCACCAATACAGTATATGTATGTATTAAAATATATTTTAATACTTTTGGTTGCCAGTTCATTCCATACACGGTATCATAGAAATTAATTTATGACTCAAGTAAAAGTGATTTCTTTCCCACAGAATGAATTTCTGGAGAGACGAGATTACAAGAAATTATCACAGGCTCGTGATTTCCCAGATGTGTGACTCGAGCCATGATAATCTGTGGACTGCGACCAATAGAGGTGACGTGCAACACTTCATGGGTTTGTAAACAGCCATTTAATAGGAAAGTGAAAAAATGAAATATTAATGGCCGTACTTGGTTAGCAACACTAGAAGTCCGGAATTTTGTTGGCACTTGTAGACAACATGTAGCTACACAAGTACTGACCATAAAACAGCATGGAAAATCATAAATCTTAATTGTGCTCTGAAATTTGACTTCTGACAGAAATTTTGTTGCATCTGGCAACACCAATTAGATTGTACCGCTCGGGTTCAGACACAACGGAGCTTTCTACCAGTACAGATGGAATCGAGCTTATACTCTATCCCCGGAATTTGTGGAGAAAGGCCGCACATAGAGCAGAGAAAATGTGGGGATCTAGTGGCCAGAGTGAAGTACACGCTGCTCGAAAGCTGTTAACTGCAGTCGCTTTCCTTCCTCCACGCAATCCCGTTCCCTCTTACGTGTTCATTGGTGGAGCCATCTCGCGTCACTACTTGCGCAGAGACTTTCTTCATTCACTTGCTTCAGAGATATCCGGGACAGGGTATAGGAAAGTAAAAACAGGGTTGACAGGTGCAAAGAACAATCCTTCCAGCAGTGCCTTCTCAGGGCAAAATTATGAAACATGAATGTTGATGCGGTTATATGAACAGAACTTTGGTATACAAGTTGCCTGCATCCAGTGGCGACGATTGGATGAGCGGAGGGGGGAAGTTGCCTATCCACGTTTTGCTACTTTCGCCCCCGCACTTTGCTAAACCTCATCTATCAAGGGTAAGTAAACTGTCCTTGCCCCTCTAAATTTTGGCACCTTGCCCATCCAGTTTTGGAACCCAATCGCCGCCACTGCCTGCATCTATTGACAAAATTCTATACTGCTGGTGTTTCCAACCAACATTATAAGCTACTAAAAGAATACTTTTTCACTTTGTTCATAAAATCGTTTTTCACACGACCTCCATTGTGGAAAACCACAAATTGGCATGGCACAAATAACAGAGTTGCATATTATGCCCCTGTAATAATTTCTTATGACCTATCCTAAAATTGACATTACCGAAAAAAAACACTCCGATTTGAGTCATTGATTAGTTTTCAGAATTAATTAAAATTAAAAATTAAAATTAGAATTAATTAAAATATATTGATAGATGAGAATGTAGAATGTAGAAAACTCAATGTGTTTTCATATTATAAGTAAACAAAGTTAGGATTGCGAGACATTTGAAACACACTAGTCATGTGGTATGTGTGTGTGTGTCACAGGATTCAGGCGCTGAAACGGCAAATAAAGCAGCAAAAATTTGTCACAAATAATCGATACATCTCAGAAAGATGAAGTTAAATTAATCCTGGCACAAAAAATTAAAATCATCAAAATATTAATCAATGTCAAAAATTAAGCTGTAACATTATATTCGACAGTTTGGTCATTATGAACAGTCAATGTTGCAACATACGGAATAGCTGTTTTAATTTATATTTTCAACTTGTAGGCGATAAAAAGGATACGATGTTTTCGTAGGTTCATGTGATCTAATCATTTTGATAGGTCTATTAGCTTTAACATGTGAAATCAACGTAGTAAGACCATTGAAGCAGAACTAGCCCCTTTTGCGCAAATATTCATGCATATTTCACACCGTCAAACCAATTCGGAAACTAGGAGAGCTGGAGAAAATCTCTACTAAAAGGATTGTCCAGAGTAGAAACGTTAGGAGAAACATGACTGTCCGAAGGAGAACTATAAATATTCATGAAATCGTCTACCCTTAGAGTGGCAAGAGGATACAAGCAGGAAGGAAACGTGGAAGGGAGTCAAACTTTTGCTGTATTGCAGGAATGGATTTCTGAGGTCCTAACGAGTTGCAATAATTTCTCCATATTTTATGCACTTCGCAGTGAGGAATGTTCACGGAGTTGCAGACTGAATAAATTAACATTAGGTGCAATTCTCTATTGTACGTCGGTGTTTCACGTTTGCGTTTGTATTGAGATTATGGACAGTTTTCATTGGAATAAGTTCATCAGTCTTGCCTAGATATAAGTAAACTGACGCAAGAGTCTCATTCACCGTACTCGTTCATTATCGCAAAATGTAATAGCGATACATCCAAAATATATCTGGTTGCTTATGCTACAAATACCACGGAATTTGTTCTTAATAAAGATCAAATAAGTGATATATGTAGGATATAATTATAGTAAACAGTTGGAAAATTATTGTTCCGCTTTGCTTATAGTTTTTATAATTACATTCGTTGCGTTTAGAAAGTTTTGAGAGTATCAACACTTAATAATAATAATGCTACCTTCATTTGGTGCAAAGGTACATCAACCTTAAACTTAAAACTCAGCTAGCTTATCTACAGGGTAGGGTTCTTTGTAGACAACGAAACCAGACAGGATGCCTTCCAATGGAGACGTTTAAACGAATATATTATTTAAACACAGGATACATGGAATAAGAATTTTACATGATCAGCTACATTCTTCTATAATTTTCTCGTTTACATTCAATTTTCATCTCAATATTCTTCCTTCGTCATGGGCAGATCTGGATCGGGACTTCCTTCTCAATGGACGGTCTGGATCTGGACTTCCTTCTCAATATGGAGGATCTGGACTTCCCTCTTAATGGACGTTCTGGATCGGGACTTCCTTCTTGATGGACGGCCTGGATCGGAACTTCCTTCTCAATGGGCGGTCTGGATCTAGACTTCCTTCTTAATATGGAGGATATGGACTTCCTTCTCAATGGACGTTCTGGATAGGGACTTCCTTCTTATCTTCTTTGTAAACTTCCCTCTGGATTTCAATTTAGGTTTTGACTATTTAACGAATGCCTTTATCCTTTTCCAACTTTTTCCTCCAAGCTTTGGGAATAATACTAATATCCTCCCTTGGGGCTTCGATCGGAACGCGCCACCACTAACTAGGTACAACAGAGTGTATACTTGGTGCAGCCGATTGACATGCGCATCCAAGTAGGTGCTACAGTTAAACTGCGCAACCAAAAAGTGCTGTGGGGCGTCGATCAGAACGCGCTCGCCACTGATGTAAACAAAATTTCCTCTATAGGAACGGTAAATCAATCATACAGATGCAATATCTGTTCGAAGCCACAAACTTGTATCAGTGCTTTGACTTCCTTAATTTTCATATTAACTTACATGTGATCATTGATTTGATTTATAAGATATATATATTAATTTACTTCTTTCATATTTATTCTTCGTCTTCTTATAATATATTCTATTGTTTTTCATCTTTCCAATTTGCTTTGTTCTTATTTATGAAGTTATTCACATATATTATACCAATTCTTAACCTTGCACGCCTGGTGCTGCCATCTCTATTCGTCTTTGGCAAACTATTCACATTACTTGGTCCTATTGGGTACGTAACACAATATTCCCCCGTTGGCCATAAAAAAAATTTGTCGTAATATATAATATATATGCAGATACATTTTTTTTTTCAAATTATATATGTAAAAGTCTATTATTTCTTCTTGACGCTTTCTTTCTTCTCTTCTGTACAATTATATCTTCTAATGTTATCTAAATTCTCTCTCCTTTCTACGTCTGTTTTTATGTGCTTTAGAAGAACTGTATTTCTAAAAGTACTTATCACTTCAAATGGGCCTTCATATATGAAAAATAACTTTTTGATAGCTTTCTCTGCTTACATTGCTTTTCACTTTCACTGTGAAATTATATCTCCTGGCATGCAGCATTTTTCCTCATCTCTCGATTTATCTCTTCTTTCTGTTTTCGTTCCTAGATATCTTTTCACCGTCCCGGAAATATTCGTGACATCTTAAGTTATTCTTAAATACAAAATATAATTCTTCAATAGCTCATCTCCTGCAAGTCTGCTCGTCTGTTCTCTCCAAGATAGTTTTTACTTGACGATGTCCTGCAAAAATAGTAATTTTCGTTTCACCCTTTTCTTCTTTCAGCAATCTCTCTACAGATTATCAGTTAGCTCAGATTTTTCCGTTTCAAAGAACTCTCTCTCTTCTCTAAGTTGACCATCTAAGTGTTTTTATCAGCTACAATAATTCTTCACCTCAGCCTTGATTTCATATCAGCATGTATCTAGATATATTTATTTTCTGTAATTACAACCCATTCTCGGAATACAACCGATTCTTCTTTAACTTCTGGGATTACAACCCGTTTCATTTGCACTTTTCTAAATACATGATGACTTTTAATCGTCTAAGCTTACAAAGAATATATTTTACTGATACTATTCGATCTTCTTTCATATTTTCTTCTCCTTTTCCTGAGAGTTTTCTTCGTAATTAACTTCCTTCTATGCCTAACTTTTCTATCTTCTTCGTTCTTCTGTTCGTACAATTGAAAAGTTGATTTCCACTTTCCATATTACTTTCTTTTGCATCTCTTCTTTTACTGGTTTGATCTTTCACTATCAGTCCCATTGTTCGATGGAGTGGTGATATAAATTAGCACTTATTATTCTTTCTTAAGATCCTTCTTCATCCTCTTCCAACTTTCTTCTAATAAAGAAATTACTTTCATTTCTCTCTTCTTCCAATCTGGTTTCTGCCAAGACTTCTTCTGTTCTAGATCTTCATCAAATGCATGCTCTCCTTGTCTTTTCCGTCTCGTCTTCTTCTTCCTTCTCTTTGGCGAAGTAGAATCAAAATCCGTTTGATCTATGTTGACCCTTTTTAGCATATTATTAACTTTCTTCAGGTTCCTTTCTATTTTTAATTTCTTTCTCTTCTTCTTCTTCCATGTCTTTACGTGAATATATCTAAATCTCATTTTACTTTTCTTCCTTCTTTGTTTACATCTTCGGTTATGTGTATGCTTCTTTTCTTCCTCCGTCAGAGACTCAACACTGGAACTTTCTTCTTTCATCTTCATTTCGACATGGATCTCTTCATCATTACATTGACAAGTAAATGTTTCATCCCTTGCTATTCCTCTTTCTTCTTCTTCTATTTTCTTATCTGTCTCTTCTTTGTTTATTTCGCTTAACTTTATAGCTTCTTCGTCTATCTTGCTGTCATGTTGTTCATTGGAACTTTCCTCTTTCATCGTCCAACTTCTATCTTCTATCAGAATCTTTGCTTCTTCTATCTTGTTTTCATTTTCTTCTATTCTGGAAACATCTACTTCTGTCTTGCTGTCATTTTCTTCTGTTCTTGAAACGGCTAATTCTATCTTGTTTTCATTTTCTTCTATTCTGGAAGATACTGCTTCTATTTGCGATTTATTTTGAACAATTTTTCTTTCCATACTGTTGGTTCTGTGTATATTCTCCTCTCTAAGTTTTGAAACTTCTTCCTCGATCGTCCTATTTATATCCACGCTTTTGTTTTCGATTAGCAGTGTTGTTTCTTCAATCTTCTTTTCCAATGATCTTCTATTTTCTTCACATGTCTCGGTTATTATCTCGTACATTTTCTTGCTTTCATTTCTTACTTCTTCTAATTTTCTACTATTTTCATCGAGCCTTTCTTTCACTTCCTTGTTATTTTCTTCTAACTTTTCTTTTACTTCTCTGTTATTTTCTTCCAACTTTTCTTTTACTTCTTCAATCTTCTTCAGTTCTCTGTTATTTTCATTTATCTGCATTGACAGCTTTTGGAACATTTCCATCAAGTTTATTTCTTCTGTTTTCTTCTGCTTTTCTTTTAGCTTTTCCTTCTTGCATTCCTTACATGTATAGTCTTCTTCCCTTTTACTTATTGATATGTATTTCTCCTTTCTTATTCCTTCGCACATCCAATGTTTCATTTCCTTACATGTGACACAGAAAATAATTTCTTCCTTGTTTCCTTCCTCTCCGCAACAAATGAAAGTTTCCCTTTTTTCTCCGTCTTCCTTCATTGTAGCTTCTCCATTCTCATTTCCATCTTTATCCTTTTCCTCCATTTTCAATTATTCTTTCTCTCTTCGCTGTCTGGTTCCTAATTCTCTAGCCCCAAAAGTTGGTCGCCATTTATTTAATGCTACCTTCATTTGGTGCAAAGGTACATCAACCTTAAACTTAAAACTCAGCTAGCTTATCTACAGGGTAGGGTTCTTTGTAGACAACGAAACCAGACAGGATGCCTTCCAATGGAGACGTTTAAACGAATATATTATTTAAACACAGGATACATGGAATAAGAATTTTACATGATCAGCTACATTCTTCTATAATTTTCTCGTTTACATTCAATTTTCATCTCAATATTCTTCCTTCGTCATGGGCAGATCTGGATCGGGACTTCCTTCTCAATGGACGGTCTGGATCTGGACTTCCTTCTCAATATGGAGGATCTGGACTTCCCTCTTAATGGACGTTCTGGATCGGGACTTCCTTCTTGATGGACGGCCTGGATCGGAACTTCCTTCTCAATGGGCGGTCTGGATCTAGACTTCCTTCTTAATATGGAGGATATGGACTTCCTTCTCAATGGACGTTCTGGATAGGGACTTCCTTCTTATCTTCTTTGTAAACTTCCCTCTGGATTTCAATTTAGGTTTTGACTATTTAACGAATGCCTTTATCCTTTTCCAACTTTTTCCTCCAAGCTTTGGGAATAATACTAATATCCTCCCTTGGGGCTTCGATCGGAACGCGCCACCACTAACTAGGTACAACAGAGTGTATACTTGGTGCAGCCGATTGACATGCGCATCCAAGTAGGTGCTACAGTTAAACTGCGCAACCAAAAAGTGCTGTGGGGCGTCGATCAGAACGCGCTCGCCACTGATGTAAACAAAATTTCCTCTATAGGAACGGTAAATCAATCATACAGATGCAATATCTGTTCGAAGCCACAAACTTGTATCAGTGCTTTGACTTCCTTAATTTTCATATTAACTTACATGTGATCATTGATTTGATTTATAAGATATATATATTAATTTACTTCTTTCATATTTATTCTTCGTCTTCTTATAATATATTCTATTGTTTTTCATCTTTCCAATTTGCTTTGTTCTTATTTATGAAGTTATTCACATATATTATACCAATTCTTAACCTTGCACGCCTGGTGCTGCCATCTCTATTCGTCTTTGGCAAACTATTCACATTACTTGGTCCTATTGGGTACGTAACAATAATAATAATAATAATAATAATAATAATAATAATAATAATAATAATAATAATACTTTGGTTTCCTCACGCAAGACTTTCATTAAAATGGCAGAATATATGCCAAGTGATTTTATCACTCTATCTTGGATGCGAGTTTGGTTACATTTTCTCTGAGTGGCAACCAGGGATGCCAACATTCGCTGGTGCCATGGTCACCATATCTACCTTTTTTCTTCTTTTACTTTTCAAGATATAAAGTTGAAAATCAATATGCTGGTTATGGAGTACATGCTACTTTGAATATAGCAAAAGAGGAAAGTTTAAAGTAATTGAAAATGTAGGTTGCCAATTTGAACTTTCCAATTTTTGAAGGTAGAAAGTTGAAAAACGGAGTGCTGGTTATTTATGCTGTGTGAACACAGCCAATTAGGGAACTTTTTTAATAACTGTAAATGCAGGGTTGTCACATCTAACTTCGTCAATTTTGAAAGTATAAAGTTGAAAATTAGTATGATGATACTGTGCATATAACTGAACAGGGGTATTTCAGAAAACCAAAAAAAGCAGGGTTGCCGTACTTAGTTTTAATTTTTGAAAGTATAAAATTAAATATTGGAATGTCCTACTTTGAATCCAATCGAATACATTGTTGTCACATTAATGCTCATTATTAAAGCTAGGAAGTTAATATCTCTATCTAATGTTCCTGCTGGGAACATAACGAAATAGGGAAGTTGAAAATACAGAAATGCATGGTTGTATTTACATATTTACATTTTTTTTAGCAGAAACCTGGAAATCGTTAAGCTGGTTACTTATGCTAATGTGGTTATCAGAGAAATTGGAAAGTTTGGTGTTGCTC
This sequence comes from Lepisma saccharinum, assembly GCF_977018435.1. Taxonomy (NCBI): domain Eukaryota; kingdom Metazoa; phylum Arthropoda; class Insecta; order Zygentoma; family Lepismatidae; genus Lepisma; species Lepisma saccharinum. The sequence continues at coordinate 156,599,314 of NC_139230.1, read as the reverse complement.
TGGATGAAGAAAGCTGGAAAACGGTGTACTGCTTAGCTATCAGGTATATAACCAAATTGTGGAATGCCTGTTGCGAGAACTTTCAGATACCAATAGAATTATTAAACTGAGATTGTTGGTAATGTTTTTATTTAGTACGTTGCACGCACCAACTGAAAGCGAGTTTTCATTGATGAACAATATCTGGACAGCAGACAAGTCGAAACAAAATCTATAAAAGATTAAGACACCTGATAATCACAAAATGTAATTTACTTCCACAATGGCGTATGTCCTGCATTTTATGATTTCATTTTCAAAAACGATACTTTGCTACGAGCAATACGTGCCTCCCCGATGTCGTATTTGTCGTTGCCTTGTAATGAAGAGGTCTCGGGATCGATACCCACTTTAAACTGCAGGTCCAGTCCCAATTACCCTATCTGTGCATAAAGTGGACTTCTGTCAATTCGACTCCTGTTGTAAATGATGGTAAAAAGAAGTGCTCCTCTTTGCTTTGCACCACGCCATGATGGCGTATGGTGGTGCGGAGGTAGTGCCCCACACAATCTTGATCTTGGCCGAAGGTGTGGCCGTTGTGATCAGCACCACTCCCTTGCCGCCTTTACCCCCAGAGCCTTCAGGTACCCACTTTACATAGATGGGCGTCGGAGCCGCTTGAACAGGTGGAAAAAATCCCGGTTCTTTCCTGCCGGGAATCGAACCCAGGTCTCTCGCATGGTACGTAAAGGCGGCCAGGGGCGTGGTGCTGCTTACATCACCCTCACCGTCGGCCGTGATCAAGAAAGTGTGGGGCCCTAACACCACATCCCCTATATGCCTTCATGGCGTGGTGCAAAGCACAGAGGAGCACTTTACTTTTACTTTTTTACTCATGGATTAATGAAAACCACTGTCCAGCTGTTAACTTTTTCATATTTTACTTCGTTTTTGGATAATCGCGACGATGATGATAAACGGTAATTAAAAGTATCAATGCGATCGGCAACTCGAATGTTGCATTCTTATTATATTCGATGCAGCTCTATTTCGTATGGTAAGCGTAGTAATAGTTTATGGGAGAAATAAACTTTATAACAAGTGAGAAAGACGAAATTTGACAGAATCTCCGTTAGGTTGTTTGTTCAGTTCTCTATTAGAACTTACGATGAGGTAAAATGTTATTCATTACGTAATTAGAGTTATCACTGATGTTATGAAACAGACTATTCGCGTGTGCTCTGTAGTTCGTTAGTACTGTTTGTTCAGTTGCAGAAAGTATCTTCAGGCCAATCACGGTAGTCCAGAGGTTGTTAAGAAACCAGGGCTCCTGTGTTCGACTTTCGACAGAGGTAGGACCATTTCTTTCCTCTATGCATGTTTCAGTTTTATAATATACTGAACTACAAATCAAATGGATCAAGAAAACTGCCAAACGATGTTGCACTTTTAACTTTATCTTTTACATGTATTGGCAAGATTATAATACATATTTTCAAACAATAAGTTTTCGGATGACTAACTAAGCATGTCACGTTAAAAGTAGAATATGAAAAATAATAGAACGGATGGTTCAACAGTAAAGACTGCGAAATATGACCCAGTTGAAGTAAAGTCGAGACCATATTGTGTGATTCGGAAGCTTTCTCGCCTGGTTTTATAACCAAATGACCACCAAAAACTGTCGGACAAAGGAACATAATCACATGAAGTATCAACACCAGTAAAACGTTTCGTAACGCAGAATTGCTTTACCAGCACAAACTTTTACATGAAAACACATTCTCTTTATGAAAATCTGCGGCTTATAAGAGTTTACTGCCTGAGGGATGCTTCTAGCGTCAATTTTTATATTGCCATTTCTGTGAAGTTGTGTAGCGAGAGGTGGCAAGGAAGTTACACATTGAGCAGGCGTATCAACTCCTGTCTCTCACAAGCTCTTTTGTTTAAAGTTCTGGCTCAGATAAAATAGCATTGAATTGCACTAGAACCAAAAACATATAAAGTAAAATTTATTTTGTGCATAACGGAAGTAAATTCAACAAATAATTTTATGTTAGAGAGCCTATTATAATTCGATGTACACATACATGCGAAAAGAAGTTTATATATGTATCTCCTATCTTAGAAGATAGGCCTACTTTCTAAAATATATTATTCAATGATTTTGAAAGTATCAGCCACACTCCTCCTCTTTCAATTTAGAACTGTCTACGATTGCATGTTTGAAAGTTTAATTAATTTGTCAGTACGCGTTGGAGTTGATTTGGAACCAATTTAAATCGCTTATGTAAATTACAAGTCTGTTTCATTATAATCAAAGTGTCCCGGGTTTGATCGCCGCTGGGAGCAAATTTGACAGTGGTTCGGACCCTACTTTAAAATTCCAGTCTCGATTGGCTTATCTGAGCATAAAGTGGACTTAAAAATAACTTTGAAACAAAATTTAATGTTTGTTCAGGAATTATCTTTTAATAATATAATATACTCTTCTGTAGTACAATATTTTTTTATCAATCAGTGTTGACCATGTAGTTACAAGCAGTAGAAATGTCGCAATTTATTTAGAAAATCTAAAAACAAACAAAAAACGATACGAAACTAGTAAGTGTTATTTAAATTGACGTTAATAAAAAATACAATCACGCCACGACTGAAACTTATGTTGATAATTTAGTTGAACTGTTCAATGAAGGTTTTCATAAACATTCCTCTTTTTAATAAGGACTTATTTACGTTTAAAAATTCTAAGGACACCTTGCTTCGTTTTAATTTCTAAAAAAATACGCCTCATAGTTTCTACATCATTATACACATATACGTAACATGCCAACGTAGTTGTTCCATAAATGTACTACTAATTTCTAAAGTAACAATAGTTAGAATTTTGTTTCCAAACTGAACCGGGTCAGATAATATAAAAAAATACACCTTCTTGTATTTACACACTAAGCCAGGATATGCTAAGAAACAATTATGAGCGGATCCAACTGCTAGTTAGAGCAACTATCACGGCATAAAATCATAAAATGTCAAGCAGTCCTTTGAAAAGACTCCAGGGCGCTTTGAAATGGCTTTCGGTATAATCATTAGTCGTAGAGACTTAAAGTTATTGCTTTGAGAATTTGAGGGATGCTAGGAGGTCCGCTCTCTTTTTACGGAAGATAAATACACATTATTATTATTATTTAGAATCACTAGAGGGAACCATGAAGACAATAACCTAATAAATTATTCACACTGATTTTTATCCGGTTATTTACTGTTCTACTCTACTCTATTTATGTTTAAAAATATGCATCATTATTGCGTTTTAAAACACCAAATGCTCAGCTGTACTCGGTGAATACCAAGAGCTAGGAGGGGGGGGGGGTTAGCGACTGACCCCGATTGATTTTTAAATTTTTAGTAAAGTAAATGCGAAGACAAAATATAAATTTTTAAATGAATTTATGCACAAAATACTACTAAATGCTATTTTATATAAATCTGTTTCATTTTTATTACGGATTACTGACAGTGTTGCCCCAAAAGTAAGGTTTACTACTTTTAGAGAATTAAAATATGCTCATTTATCTGCGACTCGTTAACAAATATTTGATACCCTTGTATTACAGTATTACTTTATTCAATCAGTAGTTTAAACTATAGATAAATATAATCTAGTATATTTTTAATTTTTCATGTATAATATGAAAAATTATTATGTGTTTCTTAGTGAACAAATGGCAAGTATTTTTCTTGAAAAATCTTTAATCGCGAGTCGTTACTTCTAACAATTGATCATTTGCAAATCCAGAAATTTGAATATTATATTTACAAGTGTCATTTGGATTATCGACCTTCCCGAAATTTGTCAATCGTATATGTTAGTACCATTAGCGTTTGAAAGCAGGAAATGTTACTTTAATTATTATACTTATATTTCGGAAATATTTGTGTTGCAAGTGCAACTATAATATTTAAATAATTTCTGGAAGAGATGAAAATTTACCTATGTTGCTATAGATGCTTCGGTACATGGGTAATATCCCTGGCACCCACCAGCAAAAATAACGGCAAAAAATAATTCTGAAACAGTGAAACCCATATGGAAAAAAAGTGAAAACGGAAAATAATTTTCCATCCATTTGTTACAATTTATATTGCCAATTGGCATTGTGTGTTCGAGGAACGAATTGTAATGATCGAGAAATGAAATGCCCAGTCACACGTCCTCTTCTTCCTTTGGCATTAGCAAGTAGTGGTATTGACTGTATTATAAACTCAAGAAAGTATGAACCCCCCTCAAGCAGATTTGCTTACACTTAAAACTTGCTCAACATGCCCATATGAGCTTTTTGCTCAAGTGTGGAACCCCGTCTAATCCAAGATTTTTGTGAAAATGCCCTCAAATATTTCCTGAGAAAGTATGAACCCCCCTCAAGCAGATTTGGCCATACTTAAAACTATGCCAAGTTCCCATATGATCTTATTGCTTATAGTGTGTTTTTCTGTCAAAATCCCAGGAATCTTGAATTGATATAAAGCTCATATCTATTGGGTTCTGAGACCCAGTAGAGTGTGGTGCATGGTTTTTATTGCCTTGTAATAAAGGCTCGGGTTTGAATCCTGGTAAAAATGTAAAGCCTCCTCTGATGGCAAAATGTTAATATTGTTGCTTTGTAAACAAAAGGCTCGGGTTTGAGTCCTGATAAAATTTATAAGATTGAAATACATGTGGCAAAATAATATCTCCACACGTGAGATTTTGAGAATAATTATTCCTAGTTGATATACAACTCCCAGATCTGAAAGCTGGTAAAAAGTGTTGTTCAACAGAGCAAAATTATTCTCTATTGGGAACCACCCGCTCAGCCATACAATAGGGGAAAAGCGGGCAAACATAATTAATTGTTTGCATGTTTTGCCGGCACGCAAGAGATATAATCTATACAGCTAGAAGGGAGCATTAATGATTTTTCTGTGCGATTCACTGAAGAGGTCATTAATTTTTCTGTGTGACATGTAAAAATGTGACAAAGATTATTGAGATAAAAATACACATTTTCTGTGCAACATGTAAAAGTGTAACAAAGATTATTGAGATAAAGATACATATTTTCTGACACAGTAGCAATGAACTGCTTTTCATGCTGAAAGCAATTCTAGTTTTGTATTATTCTGATAATAAGAGCCTAGGCAAGGCTTGGAGAATAATTCATTGCAGTCAAAATCCAATTTTGTCTGTATTAAGGTCTCAGAACCCAGTAAAATGTGGGCATATTCCATATTGAGAAGTGTTAATATTGTTGCATTGTAATCAGGGGCTTTGGGTTCGAGTCCTGATATAAGATTGAAATACATACAACTGCCCACAAATAAGATATTCACTGCTAGCTGATAATACAGTTGAGGTTTGTGTGTTGTATAACAGCATAATAGAAGCAAATATCTTCTAGAATTGCTCTGTGACTCTCTCATTTCTTACATCATAAACATATGATTTTTCACCTATGAGAATAACACTACATATGGTGTCATCAGGTAATGCCTCATGGAATTCACAGATAATTTTAATGTTTGTCCTGTCATTCACCACAACCTGTTTCCTTTTTGAAGTGTTGATTACAAACATGGGTCTCTGTGCTTTGAATTCATCTGGTGTGTAATACATGTCAGTATTGCCAGTAGTGACCCTTTTGAATGCCGTAAATGCCTCATATAATTTGAGGAAATCATTCTTGGACATGTCTAAATTGTAATTTTCTCTAGGGAATACCTCATTTCTGCCATTTTTAAGATATATGTTCTTGATGTTGCAGTTATCAAATCTACTTGAATTTTTTTCCTGATTATTGTGTCTCCCAGTCTGAAACAGTACCACCACAAAATCAGGCATGTCGTATTGAATACTGGAGAATGAATTTGTAGCATCAAATTCATAATAAGTACCAGATGCGGGCTTCTGTACAGATTGATATGTATAAAATTGCAGAGGAACCTGTGGATTTTTTATTATATCTGCTTTGTATTTAAGAGCATAACTGGCTTCATACTCAACAACCGGGATTCTTAGCTCCATAGTCTGAATAATGCATTTGCCTGCATCTGGTAGGGTATTAGGCAGAGCTTCCCCTGTAGAGTTTATTGCACTGTACCTCATCAAAGCATTATTATCATTTGCAGCTCTTCTAAATGTAATTCTTAACCCACCCTTCCACATAATATCTTTGTAATCTGAGAAGAATCCTGGCAACAGGCGCATGGGGAACAGCACTGTGTGGTTCTTAGATATAATTTTATCACCAGCCTCAAATCCACCTATTTTGTAGTAAGAAGCCTCGGTTTTGGATAATTTTAGTGTGGCCAAAGCTGTGGAGGTAATGCCGGGGTAATCCACTCTGTTTATAACAACACCATGCTTTCTGATCTCAATTTCAGAGAACAGATGCGGCACAAAATTGTCCACCAATCTTATATTTGAATTTGCCGGATAATCTGTACCATCGAGCTTTACAACATCAAATTTGATGTATAGATCTGCTCTGTGGGGGTGTATAAAGCCATCCCCTACATCAAGATCAACCTCAATCTCTGTGTTGAGTTGATTTAAATTTGCAAATGTCCTCCTGTTTGGGGGGGAATGATTGTAGCTCATAACTCTCAATATTTTCCATTGTATGTATTTTTATTTAAATATTAATCTCTATGATAGCAGTTGTTGTGGCTCCAGCAAACTCAACTAATTCTTCTTTTTCATTAGTGACCATCAATTCAATATAATCTATTCTATTATGACACACAGGAAAATATAATTTTGGGGATGGAGTGTAGATGATTGGCTCCATGAATTCGGAATTATGTTTGAATGTTGCAATGATGCCAGTTTGTTTGTGAGTGCCTATACCATTTGATTTGGTGATCATACCCTCAGCCACATTACAGTGAATATTCAGAGTCTCTATGGCTAAGAATTTAGGTATATTCATAGCAGTGTGTTTGATGCCTGCTTCAAGTTTTGTGTTGTTCTCAAATCCTAGCAGTTCTCCTATAGTACCCAGATCCACTGTTTCTGTGGCAGATACAATCTCTACTCTGTGAGTGACAGAATTTTGAGTTAATACTATACCTCTGGGTAATTGAGCATTTAGAGTAGATAGATTATATTGCCCTGGAGTGATGACAATTTTTTGATCCCCTACTGCAATTTTGTTGTTGTGGTGTGTAATATTAGGGATCAAGTACATGCCATAAAATGCTCTGAGAGCTATTGTTTTGGGATACACTATGTCATCATGCAATTTGAGTTTCAATATTGAATTTTGGCTGGTGAGATGGAATACCCCCATGATGTTTCACATACCACAAGGCTTTTTGAAAATTTTCAATTGATGGTTTATTTATTTGAGACATATATCTGAGAACAGATAAACACAAATGTCCACAATTAACATCTTTGAAATTTTGAACACGGGCATTATTGTAATAAAGATTAGGTGATTTTAAATATTTTATTAAATTTTCAGGTTGAACACCTCCAAATGAATCAAACACAAATGCCTCATTGTTTAAATATTTAAGATAACAGATCCAGTGAGTGCCCTGATTTTTGTACTTATCCAAATTAACAATGCCACACTCTTTGTTGAGTGGTTGTTCTGGTAAAGAATCAGACATGTACACACCCCTAAAATTTTTGTTGCCCAGTGGCTTGATTAAAGCTTCAATATCTTGGTTTGTAAGCGGCTCTTGTTTTTTTTTAAACTTATTCATGGCTCTCTTAACACCTTTGCCTTGTTTCTCCATGGCCAGGTTATGGCGCTTCTGCTCATCTAATTCTGCCCTATTTTTCTTGGCATCTATTACTGTTTTTGCTATGGCAGCTGATCCCCCAGCCAAGCTCCCAACAGCCCCGAGAGCTGCTAAGATGGCAGGGATGGTAAATATGAAACCCCCCACATGTGATTTTTTTCTTGATTGCTGTAATTTTTTTAATTGGGGGGTACTAAGCAACAATTTCATACCATGCCCTTTTGCAATACAAGAATTTTTTTTCTTGCGCTGCTTTTTGGTTAAAAGACTATCAATAGTTTTAAGAGATTTAAGACCTGCATAAGGTATTTGATACATAACACCCTTGGCCTTCATTGTAGGTTTATTATATATATATTCACAACCCCCACCCCAGTTTTTGTTTGGTGCTCATAGCTATGGTGGTTCCCAATGCTGCTATTCTCTCACTCAAAGATGCATCTTTGCTTACAAATCTACCAAATGCAGCCTCTTCTAATTTCTTGTCTGCAACATGTCTCTTGTCAAGATCAGAATGTGTGTTGTATGCTATGTCATGGTCTCTACAAGCAGCATCTAGGGGATTAACACCAGGATCACCTCTGTTTAATATATGGTCCAATTTTGTGCCTGGACCACAATACTGATAGCCTGGAATGTGTAGTTCAAATGGCAGCTTGTTTATAATGTCATTAACCAACCCCCGACCCTCAGAAATATTCCAAAATTTAGGTGGTAGAGTATTAATAATTTTTATAAGATATCCAATCCCCTTAGTGTCATTCACTATAAAATTAGACAATTTTGTGCTTATCATGTCCATAATTCCAACCTTTTCATTGTAAAAATTGTGGTTGCCAGCATTTTCCTCCCCAGCTATCACCAATAACCTATCCACAAGTTTCCTGACATCATCAACCCACACAAATTCTTTAGGCAGGGTGTTGTATTGTTTGATTCCACTACCTGTCTTGATCTGTGACCATATGGGCTAGATTAAATTGTTGTATTTTGCCCCACTGCTCGACTTGACTCTTTTTTGTGTGGGATCATTGTTCTGGTATAGAGCATCTGATTTTATTAATATTTCTTTGTAATATTCATAGTCTTGATCTGTATAGCTGCCAGGCCTTTTCCTAGTCATCAGTTCCCACAACCCAGGTGTGCCGGGGTACTTAACAAAAGCACCTTTTTCTCCGAGACGAGATTCTGAATAAACAATCAGATCATCTCCCATAAATTTTACTCTCAAATTGCCAATTCTATGTATGATACTGCCATCAAGCTCTGTGTCAGCATATAAGCCAAAGACCTCATCTTTATTGTCTTTAGGTGTGGTTAAATATTTTTGAGCAAGAAGACCCAATTCAATAGGATCCTGAGTAGCTTCAATTCTTCGAGGAGCAATAGGACTAGGTGTATGAATACTGGAAAGTGGGGTGAATGGATAATCTAATATGTTCCTAGCAGCTACAGGTACAAGCTCTGTGATCAAATTTTGATTCTGCTCTGTAACAGTTTTGATATTCTTACCTAAATTATTAATAGCATCAATGACAGGCTGTTCTGTTTGTTTGTGTTGTTCATAAATTCCACGGTTCTCTGATTTCCATCCCTTAAATCTTTTTACAAGATAATCTCTTAATTTAAGATCATCAATGATTGGCCTTTTCATGGTTATTTATTTATGTTTCAATGTCTAGAAAATTGTTGATTTTATTTCTGTATTTGCCACTATTAGGTGTTCTTGTCATATCAATTGTGACAAACCCATAGCTGTCCTGGTTCCAGCACCTACTGCAAAACTTGGAAAAATTATTGTAGCTCAAGTCCCCACCTACATATTCATCATGTATGTGTTTGAGGTTGGTATGATCTTGATGAAACACACATATAAAATTGCTGTTGTCTCGGATCAGTTGCTTCGGAATTTTAGAAAAAGTCTGTGCCAGGTAGAAGCAATCAATGTTTTTGTGCCGGCCCTGTGTAAAGAAATTTCTAACCTTGTTTTGATTATCCAGTATAATGTCATCAAACACAACAACAGAATTATCGAGACATTCATGAAGTGGCTTAACATCTGGTTCAAAAGTGGCTATATCCAATCCATCATATAGCTTCATGAGCTGCTGATATTTTAATTGTTCCAAGCTCTTAGAAAAGACATACAAGTGCCTGTTTTTCCAGTCTAACCAGTTGGGTGCCAATAAAAAATTATCAACCATTAGTGTAGTTTTACCACAAGCAGATGGCCCAACAATAAGACATCTAATATTATCAGGCAGCAAGTTGCCATTTCTCTTATTCTGCTGTTCAGGTTCTGGCAGCCTTTTTATAACATCCCAGGTGTTCATATTATTATTTTGTCTGCATCGATCCAGCTGTGTTCCGGAAGTCCTAGCCATTTGACAAATAACTTGTTGCCTTTTCTGCGGATTATTTTTTCTATGAGATATGTGTCAGGCTGTTTAGTTTTGCTGAGCTCTTGTTCATAGAACCTGCCTTTGAGAATTTCTCCTCGGTGATCTTTTATTATATATGTGTTAAGGGTCCCGGGTTTAACTTGAACCACTGTAAATAATTCAGTGCTCCAGTTTCTTGTAAAGCCTCTCTTGAATAAGTGCTTATATTTGCTGATTCTTACTTGATCACCCACCCTGTATTTGGCCTTTCTTGTTGTTGGCTGGTATCTAGGATAATAAACAGTGCTGATCAATTTTTGCTCATCAGATGAAGTTACTTCAGAGGGTTTCATGTTGATTGTGGAATGGACCGAGTTGTTATATTTATGTAGAAGTTCTGGAAGAATATTAATCCATTTATAATTACCTTGAAGTGTAAATTGTTTATACATAAGATTTTTTAGGGTTTTGTTGAATCTCTCTACAATTGAGGCTTTGAGGTCACTGTAACTCGAGTAATGTTTTATTGCCTGGCTTTTAATAAATTGTTGAAACACTGAATTATAAAATTCTTTGCCATTATCTGTTTGCAAATAGCGCGGGGATCTTCCACTCTGATTGATGATTGTCCTGAAGGCTTCTGTAACACATTTTCCAGTCTTGGATTTGAGTGGCACAGCCCAGGCAAATTTTGAAAATGTGTCTATTACAGTGAGTAGATACTTGTAGCCCTTGTTGATTTTGTCTAAGTTTTTCAACTGTCCACTTGCCATTTCAATCAAGTCGCTCTGCCATAAATCATCTATGCCCTTTGTGACTACTGGCAGTCTCTTATAATTATGTCTGGCTTGTCTGTGTAATTCATCAACAATAATTTGTTTAGACATAATATGTAAACAAGAATATTGCAACTATGGGGTGTTCAGCAGCTGATACTGCAGGATTTTCTAAATATAATTTGTCCCCTATTTGTATTTTAAATTCCAAAGTGCCATCATCTTCAGTATAGGCTGTTTCTAATGTATTGGGATCTGTAAAATCCTCTAACTCTACACTGGTGATTTTCACTTTGTTGTCAGCATTTGTTATTGATAAGGTGGGGTAGTGGTGTGCCTGTGGTTGAAGCCAATATTTGATCTTGATTGGTCTCAATGTGCCCCCAACAAAAAACTGGTAATAAAATTGTGCAGGGGACAGCATATATATTTTGCCGCCTGGTGTAAATGGTGAATCATATTCTTTGTTGGGGATGCTGTACAATTCAAGAATTACTGTATGTTTTGGATTCTCGATTATGCCTGTTATTTCTTTTTCTGCTGTAAGCAATCTGCTTGTTACAGATTCAAGGTGCTCATTGATAGTCCTAACAACATCATCATGGCCTGGCTTGATTTTTATGTCCACAACAAGTTTCTTGTATTGTTGCACAATTTCTTGTAGCTGGGTGGCAAAAACAGACAGGGCATTTGCTTGATTGGATTCCATGGTCCCTAGCTGTTGCTTGATATTAGCTACAATTTGTTGCAAATTTTCAATAACTGCCAATTTTGAATTTTGAGCAGTAAGATCATGGACCTGTCTTCTGATATCCTCAAACAGGGCATGCAGTTCATTAATATGTTGATTGGTTGGTAGAGTGGCCACTGTCTGTGTGAGATGTTTGATCTCTGCCTGGATATTCTTGATATCTTCTGATTTCAATATGCGATTCACTGCTCTCTTAATATTTTTAAGTTCCTGTGATGTAGGGAGATTTGACACTGTTTTTTGCAAAAATTCAAGTGCCAATTTCACATCATTTAATTCAGAAGCATCAACCACACCACGCATAGCATCTTGGAGCAGGGCTATATCTGCCTGAGAGGGTGTGGATTGTTGTAAAATTTCAAGTTTTGTTTGGATATCTTCGATCAAGTGATGAAAATGAGATAGTTCAGATTCAGTGTTGAGGTTTTCAAGCTTTGTGATTTGTTGCTGGACACTGACAAGGGTATCTACAATTCCAGGCAATCGGGATTCTAGTACATTTGTCAAATCATTTTGCACTGCTGCTATTGTACCTTCAAGATGGGTTATGGAACTTTGAATTTTTCCAAAATCTTCATATGTTTCAAGTTGCAGCTTAATATTTGCTACACTCCGAGTTATTGCATTCAAAGCATCAGAAGATGGCAAATTGTTCATAAAATTTTCAAGTGTCTCAATTTTTTCTTTAACCTCGGCTATGGCATTGTGCAGAGGATCCAGATTAGGTATTTGGAGTGATTGAATCTGTTCTTTTAGAGTGGAAATCACTAGATCAAAATCTTCTTGTGATTTTATGCTTTTGACAATTGTTTGGAGCTGTGCCTGGACATTATTTATCTGCTCTTCCAATTGCTGTTTCAATTGCTCAGAATTGGTGGCCTGGGTCTTAAATTTGGCTTGAAGAGCTGCTACAGCTTCTTCCAAACTTTGAAAATTATCCAATGTGGCCAGATCAGTATATTTTTGAAGCAATAATTTGAGTTCAGAATCAATTTTAAGAAGAGGGTCCATGCATTGTGATTGTAAATTTGTAATTTCTAATTGAAGACTGGCATTGAGTGTAGTTTGTAAAGCTTGTAAATCACTTCTTAATTTCTTGACTCTGACATCAAGCATCAGAATCTCATCACTGTGATCTTCATGTCTTGTATGGCCAAATATATCATTAGGCATTTTTGTTTTAGTGGTTATTTATTATTGAATATCTGATTCTTAATTCTATAAAAAAAGGTATAAGCTTGTCATATGACCCAGGGACCTCAATATATAAGCAGTCACCAGCAGAAACAGTATATACAGTGCCAGAAATCATGTTTGAGTGCTTAATTCTATAAATATTTCTCCCTACTGAAATTTTAACATCACCCTCAGGGGTTGTAATAAATTGCAATTGCCCACCTACAGGTAATTGGTAATGATTTAAATTATTGTTAAATATGTACAATATTTTGCCTGTTTCATCATCAACATCTGTAAGTATGCTGTTCAGATGAATAATTAACAAGCCACTCAGTTTAGACAGCATATCAGAAGAGGGTTGTGGTGTTGGTAGCTCCATAATAGCCTGTTTTTTGAACCCAAATAAGTTCATAGGCATGTTTATTTATTTCAAATCATGCTCTGTAATTGGGCATTGATTCCCATTTTTCAAATCACAATGCCCCCAAGGTAAAGTATGTATGCCACATGATAAAATGCATCTCTTATCATCATGTGGGTCCAGAGCCACTTTTCTTACAATATTTGAAGTCAATAAGTGATCCACACTCTGGATTCTGGATTCTGATGTTTTGATTAAATTCTGGGATTTGAGGCAATTTTCATAATCTTCAAATTCAAGCTCTTTTTCAACAGTTACTTTGCCAATACCCTTGGCCTTTTTGGCAACAGCACCACTACATGTCTCAAAACTGTACATCTTGGCACTTAACCCAGCAAATTCCACAATAACATCACCAAGTGTCTCATCTTTTAACTTGCCGGGCACCTTTTTGTTGTGGGGTTGAATTATTGTATGTTCACTGGTATCAAAATATTTAAACAATTCAGGCTGTGACATATCTTGATAAACATCTTCTGTTTTAATATCAAGAATAAAACTATCCGTGTCCATGTACATCAATTTTATATTATTACCATAAAAAGGTTTCAACACATCATAATACAATGTTAACATATGTAATTTGGCCAATTCCAATATCGCAGCCCCTACATAAATAGGTTTATCAAACTTAATTTTTGTTTTCTTCATGTTGAAAAGTGCCATGTGCTCATCATAAATTCTTCTATAATTGAAATTAGGCTTTGCAACCAATTTTTTGCTCAGGCTGGGGTCAGTAATTATTTTAACATCGGTATGTTTTCTGACATTTTCAATTGTTTTGCCATACACTGAATTCACCATCAATTTAAACAAGCCCTTATCAAATTGGCTCTTTGCAGATGTTCGAAGCTCTGTGTTTGTATCAATGTATGGTTTCAACCATTCTGAGTGCCTGAACCTCAAAACTTTGCCAACTTTGGTCACTTGAACACCATGTTTCATCAGGAACTGGAGGTTTTTGTAATATATGACATAGCCTTGTTTCGGCTCTAGAGTCATCATGAGCTTCTTCTGTTTAGAGCCAGGTGAGCACTGAACCTCGGGAATTGGGGGCAGATCAGAAAATTTATTGTGCAAATCATCAGGAATTGTCAGATCAACCCCTAAGAATAGGCCATAGTCACTGTCATCAAAATCCTTAAGATCTTCAATATTGAAATCTTCAACCCACTCAAGCCCTGCATATGGCAATTTATCCATCATAGCATAACCATACAAGCTGTTGGCATCCACATAAAGTATAAAATTTGATGGCCGTGCTGGATCATAATCAGGCATACATTTGTTATTTGCTCTGGCATATCTCTGGGAACATTGCACCATCCCCCCTCTTATACATTTCTCCATAAACAGATACTTATCTTGATCGTGGATCAGATCCAAATGCATGTTAGTGTTCAAAAACGTTGCAGACCATGCTAGGCTCGGGGCACTGAAAAAAATATATTGGATCCAGTCTATAATTTTGCATGGAAGATTTTCTGAATGCCTGCAATATATCAGCTAAGAGGGTGACATCAAGTTTCAAATATGCCATGTGATAATCACCAAATGTCTGGCAATTTAAATTGTTCCACATCAACTGGGCATGGTGATAATCTTCATCAGTGATTCCAGATCCTCTGATTTTGCTGTAAAACTCTTCTTGTGGTGGCAGAGAACACTCATCAAATTTAGAAAAATCTGTAACATAGTCATATGGATATACACCCTTCCGCCTAATTAATTTCAGGTCCTGATTTGGAAACAATGCACGTGTGATTTTGAATTGATCATCAGATAATTGATTTGCCAGTGTAGCCAGGCTAGCAGATAAAATTCTGTAAGAATCAAGAAATCTTATGTGAATAGGAACACCATTAACTTTAATTATCTTGCTAATAGATATATATTTTTCATCATTTTCAGCTAAAATGTTTAAATTCTGCTTGTCAAACCCCTCGTATCTGATCAGATGATGGAAATCATAATTGGATGCTCCATGGCAAAATATGGGGACAAATCTTGGTCTCTTGATCTGAATATTGCAGCTATTACACAGGGCCATTAAGAATTTACCATCTGTATGAGAATGGTGTTTCACCTTGATATTTGTATCTGAAAATTCAGAATCACATACCGGGCATTTTTCTGCATTGTTGAAATCCTCAATCTGTTTCTCTGTTAAAGGCAACATGGGTTTTGATTTTAATAAGATGTTAGATGCTATGTCACGGCACTCATTTTCTATTCTATGTGCAAATATTTTGATGGCATCTGGTCCCATGTATAAGTGTGGCTCACTAGCTACACCATCCCGTATAACTATATAACAAAAACTGGAAGGTTCATGTAGCTGGTATGGTGTAATTGAAGATTCTTCAGGATCTGGATTGCAGAATGCAAGAGGTTTGAGATTTGATTCAAAATCACAGACAATATATGCTGGGTGTTCCGACAAGGCTTCAAACTTTTTGAATTTGCAATTTTCACTTGGATTGGGCATCACCATATGAACAGGTTTATGATTTTTACAGTATTTTAAATGCTCAATTAACTTATTTTTTGCAATTTCTGCACTCTCTTCACGAACCCCTTTTACCATTTTTTGACCATAAAATACAGTTAAGCATCTTCTGCACAACTTGAATATTGTATTGGATTTGTCTAGTTGTGTTCTCACTAAAGCTTCAAGATTATGTATCAGAGTGTAATGATATGTGCCATCCTTTTCAATTAAGAGCAGATCAATCGGAACAGCAGAATCATCATCAAATGTACTGATTCTGAGAGGTTCTATCGAGCAATTGCCAGTGGAACAAATAAATACATTAATAGATAATTGTTTGCCATTGATATGCTTGGCCCTTTTTTCAAATTTATCAATATTCTGAACAGACATTGGATATTCTAAACCCTCCATTGCTTCATCAAAATCATTTTCATGTTGTTTATAATAAGTTATTCTCTCAGGATTCCTTGAAACTGGAAACAAAACAGCTAATATACACCACAAAAAGCATTTCTGGTCGGTATTTTCTATATTAACCACGGCTCTTTTGTTTTTAATATTTGCAGGTAATGGCAGATATGTAGAACCTTGTAATGGGCTGAATTCAGAAATATTAATATATAACTTATGTGGAGAGCCGCATAGGCTCCATCCAGACTCTTTTGCTGCAAATTCAGAGTGTTTAATATTCAATTGATTTATCAAGCTGCTTATTATTTTGTCTGAATTTGCATTTGAATATACAGGTACAGTTTCTGTTATGTGGGGCTGTGTAAATTTTGTGCCATTTGGCTTTTTATATTGTGCAAACAATTTGAGGGACAGCTTATAAGACCCATTTTGTGCATTTAGAATTGCCTGCAGATCAGAATTTATACTGTTCAAAAAATTATTAATACCACATCTTGGCTCTGATACAAACCGATAATCTCTTAATTGGGCATTAAAACTGCTATGGATGGGTGCATAGCGTGGCTGCTTTGCTGCTCTAGCATTAACAGGTGCTTCATGCTTCCTTTTCAGACCAGAAGTAGATGGTTGTGAGGGCAATGTTGATAACTGTGCAGAGCAAGTATCTTTATGTTTATATGTGAAGTATTGCATGTTATATTTTCTATGGCATTTGGGGCATATTTTTGTGGGGGTTCTGTATTTGTCCGGGTTACAAATCTTTTGGTGCTTGGCCCAATTGGGGCTGGATATATTTTTATTGCATTGATTACAATATTTTTGACTTGGCATTTTTGTTGTTGTTTATTATATACAATTTCCTGGGTTTCAAATCAAAACTCTATGCTGGATAAAAAATATCAGCTGGGTTCAGCACTGTGCTTTGTATATTTTGTGTGTGTGTGTGTGTGTGTGTGTGTATGTGTATGTGTGTTAATATTTTTTGGCTTTGGTATTTATATAAAATTTCTTGGGGTCCAAATCAAAAACTCTATGCTTATCTTATGACAGGTTGTAAAGCCAATAGCCTACAAGTGGAAAAAAAAATAAATATTCATTCACACTGACCTAGCACAAATACCTGCACGGACATGCATGTCTAGAATGGCAATAACCTTGTTATGTATTGATTTTTGTATAACAGGCTGGGACAGATATAAGCCTGACCCTAAATATGAGTGGATTACAACAAACAAGCTGGATGTCAGGCAAAATATTGTTCAATATACCAGAAATATGATATTAAAACAAACAGGCCTGTAAGTATGAGAAGCACTGTAACAACACATCTGTTTTTCTCAACCACTCTCACAATAGTGGCTGATGCAATTGTTTGCACGCAAAGCTTCATTACTTGGGAAGCAAAAATCAATACATAACACAGTGCCAGGTCATTGCCATTCTAGAGGGGCTCTGCATATAGATAAAAAAATTGAACCTGGCATCCAATTAAACTTAAACCTGAAGTAAATATGTATATGTAGGTATGGGTTTTAGCTTAATTTCAGGTATAGCCAAAAAATATCAATTTTTGACAAGTTTATGGACAAAAATCCGGCTGATGCAATTTTTGTAAGTATGGCCAAATCTGCTTGAGGGGGGTTCATACTTTCTCAGGAAATATTTGAGGGCATTTTTACAAAAATCTTGGATTAGACGGGGTTCCACACTTGAGCAAAAAACTCATATGGGCATGTTGAGCAAGTTTTAAGTGTAAGCAAATCTGCTTGAGGGGGGTTCATACTTTCTTGAGTTTATAATACAGTCAATACCACTACTTTAGCAGAGTAATGATCCATGTAATGCATCACGATGAATCACTTAAATTTTGCTTCCCCCCCACATATCATGTCACTGTGGTTGATTGGGCAATAATTTCTCACCATTCTTCTTTAGACAACAAACTTGATAGTAGATGTAGGGTCTCCCGATGGTACAGTAATACGAGGGGGACGCTTGTAGTGGTTCGGATCCCAGTTTAAACTGTTACGAGTCCCAAGTAGCATGATCATAAAGTGGATCAATTTGCAACAGTCACGAATCCAACACATGATTAGACACCCTAATTTTTTACAGTGATTATCCAATCAAGTTTGATGAATCAGTATAAGATTGTTTTGTTTTACACATATCATGTCAGTGTGGCTACTACACATAATTACACGCATGATATCGTGTGCTCAGTCTTAATTTGATTTTTGATTTGATTGATTTGGTTTCATTTACTTTGCTTCTCTGCCACTTTTGGCTAATCGCAAAGATGAGGATGAGTGATGATATGATAAAGTTGATGAAGGAACGCTCGGACACTAGTGCCCAGGCAGGGATTGGAACCCAGGACCCCTGGCGTCGTAGCATGCATACTCGGAGATCTGTTCAGTCCTAATCTTAAATATGGAGAATTCTCTGATCAGAAAACAAAATGTAGTGTCTCTCTCTCAGAAATGAACTGAACCATTTTCATAATAACATCAATAAAAAGTATCTGAAATTTCCATAACATGATTCGCAAGGGACGCATTTAAAAAAATTAAAAAATAAACGCGTTCTTAGTACTACGATGTTTCTTTTCAACGACATGTGATAAATTTAACGAATAATTAATTTAAAACATTGATTGGCTGAAACCGCACATTGCTGAAGCGAATGTAAAAAAAATCAGAACATATACGATGCCTTTCCCTTTATTCGTGGAAGAAATGAGCTGCACTTCAAAATTTCATTGCGTTCAACGTATTAAATATCGCCTATTCGAAGTTAACGTTGGAACTTTTACCTTCAAAGTGGAATGAAATTTTATGAAAATTGCTTTGCGATGGTAATTCAACCAAACCCGGGCAAGTGCTCACTTCGTCCCTCACTTCCCGTAACCAAGCGTAATGGTTGACCGACTCTCAGATACGTGTCATGCCTTCGTGATTACCTAAAGAGCGTAGAAAAAATCCCAGCACAGTAGCAAATTTTTCTCTCTAGGTAGCCACTTCAAGGACAGGTCTTAGGGTTGGTTTATTTAACACCAAAACCAGTATCATTGAAAATTTGGAAGCACAAGTATATTGCTATAAGTAATAAGAAGTAAAGTATTAGGCCATGTAATTTCAATTATGGTGGTGGTAACTCTTGAAATGTAATTAAGAACAACTCATATATTATGCCAGTTTTTCAACAAAGTTGCAAAATATTGCCCAGAGGTCAATGTAAGCGGTAGATCTTCTCCGATTATTTTCCTTAACGTTATGATTCAACGATAAACTTGTGATAGGGTCTAAATAAAATGATCATAACATTTTGAAAACAATACCCGTGCATATAAACTATAAACATGATATAAAATTCACCCCCACCAATCTTACACAGGTGTCTATCGTATTAAGTAGCAATAAATGCAAGGAAGGACATAAGAAATTCTGCTTCGGCTCACGATATACTCCGGAATGTTCAGGGTTGAAGACCTGGCCATAATATGGAAGTCTTCAATTATTTTCTTACCTGTTATCTGCACATCGCTCACTCTCATCGTCACAATTAACCTTATGAAGGCAAGGAAATGGCTTAAATAACCAAAATAAAATGCGTCTCATGTTCTTTCATTCCGTATCTAGAAGCCACTATTTGTTACTCAACAATAGTCTCGGGGAAAAAAAAAATCTGGAACGTAAGAAAATATGGATTCCTTGCAAAATAATGGACACGTCATCTATTTGCTCCCGTAACACAAGAACTTAACAAAAACAAAATGGAAAAAGATTGCAACGCTGTCATTTAAAATTCATTTATTTGTTAAAATTGATACAGAGATGAACTCCTTCATAACAATTGAATATATCAAATAGGTGCGATGATACAGAATGACACAATTGGGTTTAAAGTCAATATATGTCTATAATCACCATACTTATGACAAGACCTGAGGTTGTATAGGGGTACTAGACAAAATAAGGACAAATATGCAATAGTACAAAAAAAGAAGTGACCGAGGATTATCCTGGATAGAACCTCGTAGGTTTGCACAAAGACAGTTTGCTGTTTCCAGTTTCCTCCTTCCAAAAGAGTACCTCAGTACCTTCCAAAAAGTACCTCAGTACCTTCCAAAAGAATACCTCAGTACCTTCCAAAAGAGTAGCTCAGAACCTTCCAGAAGAGTACCTCAGTACCTTTCAAAAGGATAACTCACTATCTTTCAAAAGAGTACCTCAGTACCTTCCAAAATAATACCTCAGTACCTTCCACAAGAGTACCTCAGTACCTTTCAAAAATATCACTCCTAAGCAAAATATAACTAAACAGAAATATTACTTACATGGAATCCAGAGATGCACTGCAGCAAAAAATTTGTCTACTAATACAATGCAAGCCATTTTTCACAATTTGTGTACTGCACATTAAACTTTAGTGCTGGAGAAGAACAATCTTTTATTTTATTGTTGCAAACCGCAAGATGTTTCGTCCTCGCCTTGGGGGTGGAATTGGCAAAGGGTTATTATACGACAAACGAATATTGGATTTCCTGAAAGCTTTCTCCTTCAACCTGCAAGGGATGGTGAGCCTGAGTAATGAGGGAAGAAAGTGCAGCTGCGAATTCCCTCGCTGCTGTCCCGGTTAAGATGTTCTGGTGGGACATGTCAGCTGCTTACTTTGGAGACAGCTCCTAAATGGATACTTCCTCAATAGTAGGCTAAAGCGGGTACTGTTTTAGCAAGGGTACCTGATTGTAATCGAATTGCTTCGGTAATGCTCCTTCTCCGATGCATCGCTGGAGTTCTCACACCAATTATGTGATAATTAGTTCTTAGTAGTACTATTCGCTACGTTTCTAACACAGCATCCGTCTGGTTGAAATTGTTGGAAGGATGATTGCCAATGATACAGTACATTACATTCAAATATGACACCCCCAATAACATAGTGAATCAAGGGCACTCGGGTTCAGTTCTCGTTGGGAGCTAGTTTTAGTGGGTAAAGTTCCAACATATACCCTGTCCTATCTCTCTCTGGAGCAAGTCCCCGCAAAGTGGCAGAGAAGGGGGTGGGGGGTTGAGTGGGCAGAGTTAAGGCTGGTAACTGCAGTCGCTTTCCCTCCTTACACCCAATCCCGTTCTTCTCACGTGTTCATTGGTGGAGCCGTCTCGCGTCACTACTTGCGCAGAGACTTGTTTTCGTTCGCCTGCTCCAGAGATAACTGGGACAAAGTGTAGATTGCAAGATCGTCGAAACCAATTTTATTTTACTTTTAGGGGATCCCAAGACAAAATAAGAAATTCCCAAACGTTCACCTTCAAGTTAACCAAGATTATTATCATTGCATGTAAACATTACTTCAGAACACAAGAATATGTAAAGAAAAGTTATCTATATTGTTTTTAAGTACTCATTTTTGTTATAGAGCTTAAATATGTACTAGGTTTATGATACATTCCATTGAGTATTTTTCCTTAACTGTTTATATTTGATTTTCTTCTTGTTTAATATTATAGATGTTTATTTACTAGTATCATTCTTTCAACAATAATGAAATATTAATTAAGCAAAAGCTTATGCTATTTATAATTATGACGATTGACATATAAATATGTACCACAGGATTGGTCCAGTCGGTTGTGCGTCTGACTACAATAAGAGACACTCGTTTTCGATTCCCGTAATAGATGATCTCAAGCGAAACTTTCTCATAAAATGTCCCTGAACTAGAGGCTCTGTGACTCACCCAACCTCTGATCAATGAGTACCAGGGGATAAAGGAGGCCGGGGCGTGGCGCTGATCACATCAACTCCTGTGTGTGTCATCGTAAGGTAATCAATCAACTCCACTATTGCCGATAGCAATTGGGGATTATATCCACACACCCTATGTGCCTCCATGACGCCGTGAAATGCATAATACGTGGGGTTGGAAATTAAATAGTGGCAACACTGCTATATATACGCCATGCAGCGGAACCGGTGTTTCTCACTTATACCACATGTTACATTGATACCTACGCTACCGCCCAGTAAATGGACTCTTCCTTCCAACACTTGGCGCATGCGCAGTGACGAAAGGAATAGACTTCCATTGGAGTTGGAGGTCTAAAGTTGTGTAGTCGGAACCCCACTAATGTAAAATTTCTGGTGATTCTCGCCGTACCTCCAGGACAGACCGTCAATTCGCAGTATTACTGTTCATTACTGTATTACTGTTACTGGAACGTAACCTGCTACCTGCGTTGCTGCTTTCACTTTCTGCTGAATCCTCCCATCATTTTGCAGGGCAATGCTCGGGCGCATGCAGCGCAACCTGTGGCTGATTTGTTAGCTGGATGGGGCTCTCTACCAGCCCCTGTGACTTTGATTTGATCCTTGAGATGAAGCTTCCGAACTGTCACAGAGATTATTCAGGCAATAGACCGCTCCATTCAAACCATCAACAAAACAGGTGATGCTACAGAAAAACTACGACTACCAGATCGTTGGCAACGGTTGTATCTCTTTTGTTTATTTGTGAATAAATAGTTTCCACTGTTAAATTTCCAACCCACGTATATATGTATGAAAAAGGTAAATGTACCCCCTGCACGTGGATTGATTTATTTGTTTTATTTAACTTTTCATCCACTTTTGGCAAATTGTGAAGATAGGGTTGGAGGGTAATAAGATGGAATTAATAACAGGACAATCACAAACACACATAGACAAGACACAACACAAGCCCCACACAGCATTATACTGGCTGCGAGATCAGGCGCCAGAGCCTCGTTAGCGTGCAAGAATGCAGTCGAAGATGTACTACATGGAAGAGAGGTTGAAATTTGTGTGCTTGTTGGATAGTCGCTCGGGAACGCACATGGGGATGTGGAGATAGGACACCACACATTCATAACCTCGGATATTTGTGGAGGTGATGTGATCAGCACCACGCTCCGGCCTATTTCGACTCGGCGTTCCTTCATATGCGCATTTATTAGAGGCTAGGTGAATCCCAGAGGCACTCCATGCATGGACATTGTTGGAAAAATTTCCAGGAATCGCACCTGGGTCTACGCGTGACAGCCAGACGCTCTACCACGGTAAATTTAATATGGACGATGATTTAGTACGTGATATGTTAATTACTAAAGACGGCAAAATTGTGAATGAGAATCTCAGTGTCATTCTCGCGAAAACAGGAATCCAGTAACCTTTAATGTCATCCCGCGTGCCGACTGGACCACCGCACCTTTGATGTGTGTATGTATCAAATAGGTGCGATGATACAGAATGACACAATTGGGATTGAATTATGTTTCCTTGAGCATGGTATACGCACATCCCTTGTGAGAGGAAAACGAAATTTATTACAGTCAGAACCACATGAGGGGTTTTGTGGACTGCATCGAGAAAAAAAATTCCATTTAAGCAAAGATTCATATCAAAGATGTAAATAGTAAAATTATGAAAAGACAACACTAGCAGGCATGCCATATTCACCAAATCATCAATGGTAAAATTAAAACAGAATTTCTAATCAACCAATTTAATCTACGTACGTCTACACGATCAAACCGCAACGTAAAGTTCTTTCACAATTCCACCACAAAGTTCCCCTTTCTACAGCGGTCTCCCTTTTATAGGCTCCTCACTTACACGAGTACAATAATCTACCTCCAAATGTTGCCTTTTTTTTTTTTTTTTTGCTAAAACAGAGTTTCCGGCAATCGTTAACAAAGTATGGGTAAACTTTATTTTTTTTTCTGTGTCTTCGTTTTCGTTTTTGTTATTATTCCTGCTGTTGCAGTTTCAGTATAAAACGAAACTTTAAATAAATAAAATAGAATCCGCAAAATGTGGCATTACTGGTATACCAACTTGGATTCTCCAAAGCATATATCAATAACTAAAATGCATATATGAAAGACACATTATAGTTTACTTCTGTGGAATCATACGTAATGTTGCCATGCACAATAAAATGTAAACATTTAGAGTATTTATTTGTCATTAATTATATTTTCTTGGTATGTTGGGAAAGATAAGAAACAATTGCAGTAAAAAAAAAATGAACTATGATTGATTGATTTGCTTTAATTTACTTCGCCTTTTGTGCCACTTTTGGCTAATTTGCGAAGATGGAGTTGAGTGACGATATGTTGAAATTGATGAATAGACACTCACAAACATCCATGCCCATGTTGGGATTCGAACCCGGGACCCCTGGCGTCGTAGCACGATGTGCTAACCACTCCGACACGGGGCCCGGCAAAAGGAACTATGAATACGGTCGACACGGGGCCCGGCAAAAGGAACTATGAATACGGTCTATAATGATATATACAGAAAAATGAGCAGTGGCAATAAAATTATTAACTTTATAATTAATAGAGCTACATGGGAGAGACCTAAAGCAAAGACATGAAGGAAATTAATTACAAATCAAAATACTGATAAAATTATTTAAAGATCACATGGAGGAGGAAATTGAAAATAGTAATGCAATTATGGAACTTAGAAAATAAACATCAAATGAAACTTAATGACCAAAGAAATAAAATACAGAATAGAAAATTCAATAAAATAATAATTTCATACAATGAACAGAAATTCTTAGAGACAAAGAGACAAGAACGAGGAGGATAAAGAACTAATGCAATGATAAATAGAAAATAATAAATTAATGAAGGAATAATATGGAAAATTATACAGAAAGAGTGTGAGGGATGATGTCGGAAGTGTACTTACTCCACGATCAATTTCTCTTCTACTTGGTACACACTTGCCACTCACAAAGGCTTGACGCCTGCAGCCGGTTCCATCCACTTTGGAATTGTGTGTTGTCCTTAACTATGTCCTTTTGTGTGCTGTGTACCACTATACAGTCTCATTTTTGTAATACGTGTAGAGATTTTCGGACATCAGTTTAATATTTTGTTTTCATAAACATCTAGCCCTACATTGATTGTATCACTTATTATAAAGATTTTCTCTCTACCAGAAAGGCTTCAGCTTTCCCGCTTGTAATTTACGATACCTGTGCTCTTTGTTGTTGATTGATTGATTTGGTTTATTTTACTTCGCTTTTCTGTCACTTTTGGCTAATCGCGAGGATATGAATGAGTGACTATATGATGAAATTGATGAAGGGACACCCACAAAGAACACCCATGCCCAGGCCGGGATTCGAACTTGGGACCCCTGGCGTCGTAGCGCGCTGTACTAACCACACCGTCACGGAGGCAGGCTTTGTTGTCGATTAGTATAGTCAAAGTACTGACGCGCCCATAATTTTATAACGATTAAAAAAAACAACAGAATTCTATCATATCAGAAATATACAAACACTAAAAATATACTCTTTTATTCTATAGTGCGTACAAAACTTGAATTTGGCTCTGTCATGTGGAACACAGAAGTTGAAAAACATTCCGCAAATTTAGAACATTGTACGGTCAAAATTATTGAGTTACACGAATTTCAAACTGGAAGGCGAATACCTTAGGTTCGAACCATATACTAATCTAATAGAGCAATTCCATATGGACAGACTTGACCACAGAAGGATGGCCCAAGATCTTATGCTACTTTGGAAAATTTTTAATGACAAACTCCGATTTCCTCTGTGGCTTTCACAATTCAAAATACGAATTCCGAACATTAAAACACGACCCAAGCATGGAACCTTCTAAGTGAGCAGAGCCCAAACAAATATCATGAAAATGTTTCCTATTTGGAGAATGAGTGCGCTCATACTACAGAAATGGGTAATAAAAGCATTCATTTGTTTGCAATGTCATATTTACACTTCAAGAAAACAGTTATGAATACATTGACTTGAAAAAGAGATTGAAATATGTTATGAGACTGTACAGTATTGTTATTCTATGTGCTACATGAGAAATTGTACTACTATAATATGAACTCTGTAAATTGCTGTAAACCTGTTGAATTGAGTTTGTAAATAAATTAATATCGTCAGAATTTGCCAATGCCATTTGCCATCAAAAACATACCTTCCCTAGAAATAACTTATATAAAGCAAGAACTGAACATTTAATTCCTAATCAACCTAATCCGATTAATGGTTGTGTATAATGGAAAAAATAATAATTTGATGCAATGGTAAAAAAAGAAGAATACTAGAAGTAGAAAAATCAGATGTTATATCACTGGATCCAGGGGTACTTTCGAACAACATGTAAAAAGGCTCATAAATATTCATCGAAAAATCTGTGTTACTTCTTTTCTCTCTACACCATTGTATGCAATTTCAATCAGTTCGTTCAAATGTTAAGTTTACTTTTTGGAAAAGAAGACAATTCCAAGAGACATTTTCCCCGTTTCCCTTTCGGAACTTACAGAAGTCTTGTTCCTATTATTATCGCAATTCTGATTGTCTTCTTAGAAAAATATATATCTGTGGAAGTCGGAACCAAAACGGAGCAATTCTTTAATTCTTGCATTTTCTAGAAAAAGCAGAATCCTATTATAAGTAGCCATTCGTGATGTTGGTTTCTCTATTTTTGATAAAGAGACACAAAATCTGTATCGAGTATCTAGTATGTATTTAATATCGTAACAATGACATAGCCGACTCGGTGATCGACTTTCGATCTCACCACCGAAGTTCTCGTGTTCGAGTCCCGGTCTGATCATTAGTGTTCTTGGTAAGTTTCCTCTCATCAATTTCATCTAATTATCACTTATCAACATCGTCGTGATTAGCCAAAAGAGGTAGAAAAGCGACGTAAATAACAAAAAGTTCCACGAAATGACTGTTACACAAATTTAGTAGTTGGCATGTTCTTCCGTGAATCTGTAGCCTTAACAATTTCTGAGATAGTCTTAATTCACACGCTATATTCATTGCGCCGGCCTCTGTGACGAATTGGTTATCACAGCGCGCTACGATGCCAGGGGTTCCAGGTTCGAATCCCAGACTGTTTGTGGGTGTTCTTTGTGAGTGTCCCTTCATCAATTTCAACATATCATCTCTCATTCTAATCTTTGCAATTAGCCAAGAGTAGCAGAAATGCGAAATAAAACAAACCAAATCAAACAACCAATCAAAGCTATAATCATCGCAGGTATCAGAGATTGTGTATATTGGATCACTATGCAAATGATGTGTCGAACTGATGAGCATTTTGACAGTCGATTGTTTGATATGCACATATAAACAAAAACGCGGATCGAATTGTTTAATACAGTATTAAGGTAGTACATATGTAATAGGTCTTTTACTACAACAAATTTTATCTTTATAAGTCTAGTATGTTCAAAGATAACGGGAGTATTTTCACGCGAATTGACTGACACAAACATCATGTCAGAATATTTTTCGCTATCACTGCTTTGAACTGGAAAGAATGAGTGTTGACTGTATTTTTCTCTCGGCAATATTGATACTTCAGAAATCGGCCAGCCTTGCCATATTGAGGTAGCTCATTTCAAGTGAACTTGGATCGATACTGGAAGGTCCCGTTCACACAAACCACTGAGTAACGTCACTCAGAGACGGGTTCGTTTCAAGTTTAACTCCACTTTATGGCACAGATAGACTAATCAGGACTGCACCTGCGGTTTGAACTCTGATCCGAACCACTGTGTGTCTCCGCCGAGTAAAGAACCCATGACCCCTTGATTGCAAGGCAACTACGTTACCACTACACCATCTAGAAGGTTCCAGAAACGAGTTCGTGGCGTGTCCCTTGCGTGATATATTCTGTAGTAAGATAATATGTTGCTTTACACGGACAGGTACTATGTACTTTCACAAGAGGAATGTTTGATTGACTTTCTTTGTTTTACTTCCATTTTTGTTCCACTTTTGGCTAATTTGCAAAAATGGGGATGATTGATGATATAATGAAATTGATGAATAGACACTCACAAATATTCATGCCCAAGCCGGGATTGCTAACCACTCCGTCACGGGGGCCGGCAGGAATGATTGTGGAACGTGAGTGCCTCAAAGAATGCTATGCAAACGTGTTCCTCGGTGACCCCACCCTGTGAGAAGGGACATGAAGAACACCATAAATCATCCACAAAGACACCAATTTGCACCATACACAGTAAAAACTATGCAATAGAGTTGCCACCAAAAGTGGTGGC
The DNA here is from genome assembly GCF_977018435.1 of Lepisma saccharinum. NCBI lineage: Eukaryota > Metazoa > Arthropoda > Insecta > Zygentoma > Lepismatidae > Lepisma > Lepisma saccharinum. The sequence goes on along the minus strand of NC_139230.1, from coordinate 156,571,026 downwards.
CACATTGGTGTCAATGTGAAATTGACGTTGTTTAGCACCATCTTTGGTGTCTTGTTAAACCATTTGCTGTCAAACCACACAAAGTATGAAGCCATCTACACTCGATTAGGTGTTGAATTAGACCAGTTATACTCCGTCTCAGCTAACTGTGGAGCAGGAAAACGAAAGCAAGTCTCTGCGCAAGTAGTGACGCGAGATAGCTCCACCAATGAACACGTGAGAGGAACGGAATTGCGTGGAGTGGGGGAATGCGACTGAAGTTACCAGCCTGCACATCAGCGTCTACTGCTTTGCTCTGGCCAATAGTTTTCCCTCGCTTCTCTGACGCTATGGGCGGCTTTGCTCCACACTTATAGCTCTTTTCAGTTCTTACGGCGGGCGCTCTAGAAGCTGGCAGGAGAAGTTGGGAGCGGGGATTACGCAACAGACCAACCAGACAACAGCAGTGGCGCCGAGAGACACGACGCGGCCGGAAAAAGTACTACGTGAAACTCGTTCTACTGGCCGCTACGTTTCTTATCGTGCTGGATTGGTCGCTTCCCAGCTCCCCACTTCCCCAGCTACCTTCTAGAGCGGCCGCCGTAAGAACTGAAAAGAGCTATAGCTGGGACAGGGTATAGGGTGTCACACTACTTTTGGTGGCAATCAAGTTCTAGAGTGTATGTAAAAGAACTGGTGCAGGCCAGTTTACCATATGTTGATTGAATGAACCTATATTTCTTCTAGTGACCGAACAAAAGAAATGTATTTTGATGCAAGTTTGTGAAAATTTTACAATACTTGACTTTTGTGTAGGGAGCAAGGGAACTCAAGGGTCTTTTTCATGAGAAGAGTGAAAGCAAATCGTGAAAATCCCCGGAGTAAATCGAACTCCAGCATCGACGAAGAAGTTGCTAAGGAGGCGTAGGGCCCGATGAGTACCTTGGCAACGGAAGTTTTTCCTGCGACTTTCGTGGTGTGATTCCACTCCACCACAATCTTCAGTTATATCGATTTTCCATTGCGTTAGGTCTGCAGGCACTTTCTTATTTGCTTCTTCGTCTGACTAGACTGCGAATATCCCAACATTTATTACTGAAGTGGCCGAGGCATTTTTTCAAATCAGTGCAACCCACTCAGAACCGAAAACCATTCAAGACCGTTCGCAGAAACTTTCTATTTTGCACCAATTCCCTTCACGTGAAATCAGCTCAAGAAACAAGAATCCCTATTAAGACATAATGTATATTTTTGTATGAAAACTTTATTATTTATTTTTGCTAAAATATTTATGAATGTTTTGAATCATTTAGTATTAATAACATTAATACATAAAAGTTGTACAAACAGCTATTTTACACTAAGTTCAAACTAATTATCAAACAATGTTTTTCTAAAAAAATATATTTTTCGTCATTTACATATCGGTTATTATTAAGAGCTAGAATTTATCTTATTCTGTAAGATGAAAGATTTGAAATGTTATTGTAATTATAAAAAATAAATTGGCAGAGACATTTCTACTTGGTATCTACTCACTGTTAAAAATGACAGTCACAAATAACTAATTCAATATATTCACATGTTCTTTACTAAGGCCCAAATATTTGCTTTGCAAAATCAATTTTTTTTGGCATTCTCGTGTTAGTAAATCGGATTAATAATTTTCTTTTCATTGTGATGTGGCATATGTATTTGTATACTACAAATACAGGCAAAGCACGTAAAATGTTTTAATCTTCTAAACTAGCAAATTTTTCATGCAATCAACGTTGAAATAAACGGACAATCCTTTCTTACAGAGCAACAGTATGATAACGATGATAGCGGGAGAATACAGACAATACTCGCAAAATAACTCTGTGACTAAATGGCGGCTGTTACTTCTGAATATTTGATTTAATCAAAGTGATTTATTTTTATTCCAACAGTGTAGCAATTTGTCTAACCGATTGGTCCAACACTAACACTGCTTTGGAAATTACCTCTTGCACAATCGTCGTGTAATGATTGTAGATCATACAAACAAAAATATATATTTACCTTTTCCATCTTTTATTTATCTTTGTATGCTTGCTTGAATAATATGTAATAGTGTCTATGAACAGTGTAATTTTAGTTGTCGGCTCATATATTGTACATTGAAACTGCTCTCTTTCCTCCCCTTATCTTCAACTGCTTTGGACAAAGTCTCCTTAACACTTACTTTCATAATACACTATATGGAAGAAAGTCATTGGACACCAAATGTCAGCGGATACCATCAGTTTTCTTGCAATCAATAGGACGTCGGTCCGCCTTTGGCAGCGATAACAGCAGCCACTCGTCATGGTAAACTGGCCAAAAGGTCATGTAGTACACCGAGTGGTATATTCCGCCATTCCTCCTGCAGTACAGTCACCAACCCTGGAAGTGTAGAAGGGCGAGTCGATCACGACCTCAATCGGCGCTCCAGTTCGTCCCATAGATGTTCGATAGGGTTGAGGTCAGGGCTCTGAGCAGGCCAATCCAGTCGGGTGACATTATTTTCTGCATACCACTCCATAGTAGCCCTGGAAACATGACAAGTCGCATTATCGTCCTGGAACACACATTCTTCGTATCCATAGAAACGCCACAACGTGGGGAGCATGGGGTTGTCGAGAATATCTCGGTAGGACGCAGACGTCATGTGGCCATACACCGCTACCAGTGGACCCATGCCATGCCAGCTGAAACAACCCCAGAACATGATGCCGCCAACACCATATTTCAATGTACGCACTACACACTCGAGTAACAGACGTTCTCCGGGTAATCGCCATACCCACATTCTCCCATCTGATCGAAACAGTGTGAAGCATGATTCATCGCTCCATAGCACCTTCCGCCATTGCTCCACCGTCCAGTTTCTCCGCTTTTTACACCAGCGTAGTCTCTGCCGATTATTGTTTTTTGTTATCAGGGGTTTGTGGGCAGCGGCTCGACCATGATAACCGAGCGCATGGGCCTCCTTGCGAAGTGTCTTGGTCGAAACAGTCAAATTCGTCGCATTTTGAAACTCTTCTGCAATCGAATGCATCGGACAGGTCCTGTTTTTCCAAATCTCCCTCTTCAGCACTCTCCTGTCCCGGTCGTTCAATTTCGTGGGTCTTCCACTTCGTGGTGCATTGCTGCAGTGTCCCTTTTCCTTCCACTTCTTGATGATAAAGACTACAGTTGATTTAGACACCTGTCAGGCATCAGCTATGCTACGTATACTCATGCCTCCTATGGAGCAGCCCACTATGATCCCTCTTTGAAACATGCTGAGCAATTTCCTATCCGTCATTTTATCCGCGAATGATCTGATAAGCCTCCTGCTGCCGTATATATACTCGTCTGTACTCTCTTTTCCACGAGGAGTTCGTTTCAGAGTTGAAACCGGGGTGTCCAATGACTTTCTTCCACATAGTGTATAAACTATACATTTTTCTTATTTTACACTGCCTTTCTACATCTCTGTGTTAATATCAACGATAAGGATGAACGATGAATAGATGAAATGAATGAGAAGACTGACACACACACACACACCAAAAAACACCATGGTACAGGTGGGACTCGAAGCCAGACTCTTTCGTTGCAAGGTTGCGAGTCGAGTATTAAACGCATTTTGCCACCGAAGTTGTTACGACATAAATTTAGCCAGGTGGATTGCCAACACTAGTTTATTTAACATAACCATATTTAATAAGAACACTTCATTAATTTATACTGAATTTCACAACTTAAGAAAATCTGAAAATCGAACATCGCATGAAGGCATGCAAAGGTACTGACGTAGGAACCGATAGAGGTGAGAGGTGTTCAAATTTTTGAGTGGAGGCACAGCACCCCCTTAATAGTCACCTCATATTGTGAACCTTGTGTAGCCTCATAAATTTGGTGGGCAAGTTCAAAAAGCTAAAGATAAAATAATTTCATTTTATTGATGGAAGAAGTTTATTTTCATTTACGTTATGTCGAGAAGCATACAAATCAAACAGTAGTAATGCTAATGATCTGTGATATCGAAAAAATGGTGGGGATTCATATTGCAAATTATCTTTTCCTTCACTACCGTTAAACATCACTGATATTTTATAGCACATTTTCAATTTTGTGTAAGAGGTTCCAAAATGTCTATAAACTTCTCAATTTGTGAAACTAGAGATGTCACAATCGCTCATTTGAGTTTTAAAGAAATTGCTTGGTTGGTTGAGATGGTGTTTTAAGTCCATTTTATGCACAATAAGGCTAATCGGGACTGGATACAGTTTAAAGTGGGATCCGAACCACTATGTGCCTCCACCGGGTATTGACCCCGGAAAATCTTCATTATAAGGCGACGACGCTACCACTGTGCCATCGGGGAGGCCCCAAACAAATAGCGATTCAGGAGAAAATCAACTGATGTGCCATGAACCTGCTCTGTAGTTTAACTTCTCCGTCCACTGAAATGAGGAATCACATATCACGTATTGGTTTTGTGGAACGTCTGATGCGTTTGGAAATAGCATTTTTATAGAGAAAGTGAACAAGTGACATGTTAGTGGCATATAACCTTAGTAAGCAACACTAGCAGTTCAGCAGTTTGTTAGCAAACTTAGGCAATTTGTACCAAGGTATTGATGATCATACATCAGTGTGGAAAATCATAAATGATAATTTTCTCTGAAATTTTACTTTTTATAGTAAATTTTCTTTCACCTGGCAACATTTCTTAGATTATGTTTAGACAATACTTAGGCGCATGCTATCTGCGACTGTTGAAGAAAATGTCATAGCTAGTGTTGCCAATCAAGACTCTACGCCTCTAAAATAACACTTTATCACTCATCCCACATAACAGCTATTCCGAAATCCATAAAGCATTGCCAATGACCAATATTGGCTACAAACCATACATATATTAACATAGCATCAGCTACAAAGCATCATAGGTCTCCCCGATAGCGTCGTTGCTTTGTAATCAATGGGTCCCGGGAAGCATATATTAGCTCGGATCCCACTTTAAACTGTAGGTCCAGTACGATTAGCATTACTGTGCACGAAGTGGATTTATAACACTAACTGAATCTGACAAAGCTTCAAATTATGACCTTTCAATAATTTCTGATAAGAGAATTCTCCCCAGAAATTGGAATTCTGGAAACAAATATCACTCTGACTTGATTCATTTTTTAGTTTAGGTTTATAGTATATCCTGTCTAGAATGAACCGGCAATGGACGAGGCTTCATTTAGGAATTCTAACTCTTACTAACTACGTACTTTTAAAAGTAAGTAGCTGTAACTGTAACAGAGTTACTTTCTTGCAATAAAATTTATGTTATCAACAGTTACTTTTACGGTTAAATTGTTAACATGAAGGGAGGGAATAGCTAAATTTGGCAACTTTGTTTCGAACTATGTGTCTTTTCTGGATGCTAAGGTGAAAACATTTTTGCGGGATCGCCTAAGACAAGGGAGCTAGGCTTCGTTGCCTGCTAAATTTAGAACATTCACGCTTTATTGCAATTGATCATTTTCAAATGAGCGAAGACGTGTTCTTGGTGGATTGCTGCATTTATTTGGAACATGGTAGTCGAGAGTGTAATGTAAATAAGAGAAAGAGAGAGGAAAGTAAAATGAATTGATATTCAAGAAAAGCTGACTCCTTCACCCATCTCCTTTTTCTATTTGTTGTAATAATATATGTACCATAAACATAATTTAAACAAATGTAAGTCTTCATATTATTTTAGTAAGGTTAATGATTATTTATTGTATAATTTGTTTGTCAGAAAATTTGCAGTTATTTTTCAAGTAACAGTAACTGTAGCTGAGTTACTTTTTAAAATGAGTAACTGTAACTCAATTACTTTTAACAAGTAACTTTGCGAACACTGGCATGTACGACGCGATCCAAAGGCCTTCCCCGTCAAAGCACACAGCTGAGGCGAGATATGAAGACACAGTAACCGGCGCTGCGAATTTAGAGGGAAAATTACGAACAATTCTGAGAACCAAACCTCGGCCGCATGTTTTATGAGTCCAACTCCATTCTTCTCGAACCACTGTGCTTTTTGATAAATGACACAACTCTAGTAGAAGGCAACCCTCACATGGGAAATCACTGTCGCCTTGTAATCAAGGGTTCTCGGTCAGTGGCGCAACCACAGGGGGGCATTGCCCTCCCAACCTTTGGACGGAAATCAAATCTTAGGGGGTAAGGGGGGGAACATTGACGGCCAAGAGCACCTGTAGGGGGCAAAGAGGGGCAATTGCTACCTTCGATTTCAAAATTTATGCAAATGAAAATATATTTCCTAATTTTTTTTTTGCATATCTTTGCTCCCAAAACCTGCTTTTCTTGGTCTTATCAAGTTCATAGCCGTAGCTAGGGTGCGGCGGGAGTCATCTATTGGCGCCGAGCGATCTAAATGAAAAAAAGTTGTAAAAAAGAGAATAACATGGCACCCCGTGAAATTATTTGCGCTCTATTAAATCAATATTGTTTTCAGTTTGCAAAAAAATGGATCTAGAAATCTAAAATATATGATTGTTTTCTGTAATGCATTGTAAATAACTAGAGAGAGAGAGAAGTAAGACTTCTCTTAATTGATTTTGTCTTAAATGTATGAACATGAGGAAAAGGAGCCTACACATTTGAGATCATTTTTGCTGTTGGTTTATTATGAGATGGATGAATTGATTATGTAATGTATTTAAATAATATATGTTGAATATATATGTATTAAATAAACTTTGAATACGTACATAATTTAGGGTTAGCATGTTGCATGTGTATTTTCTTATTTTACGTCTCTCCATGTTGCATATGTGTAAAACATATTGTACATGAAAGTTATAAATGCTATATGTAAAAGAAGAATTAAAATCGGATTGAATTTATCAATCATTTTCTCTGTTTCAAAAATTCAGTTTGTGTGCTTGTTTTCCATTATTTATATAAAATTGAACGTTTTGAAAGAAAAATTCAAATAGTTTGTTCAAACACAAATGCTTTAGCACCGACTTCTACCCCTTTGTTGGTTAATTTACGAGGTTAATAACGTCGTTGATAGGCTACTATTACTACTACTACTAATAATAACGTTATTATTATCATTGGTACGTTTATCTTGGTACTTGCCCACCCACAAAAATTCGTGGTTGCGCCTCTGGTCTCGGGTTCGATCCCCAGTGTATATACTTACATCACACGGTGAATCGGGCCCACTTTGAAGTGTAGGTCCAATTATCATGATTTATTATTCTACGAATTCATAACGTAACTAGATTTCTGTGGCGTATAGCACTCTAAACAGCTGGCTGTATTTTCATGAAATATCATTATTTGTGTCGATTATATTGTAAGAGCAAAGTTCTCTAATAATTTTCAAATAAGATCAAGAATGTAGTTCCGTGACGTAGTGGTCGGCCTATCCTGCTTGGAAGCATGAAATCCCAGTTTCGAACCTTGGGACATTAATGTGTCATTGTGTTACATCATCCATTTCATGAGTACATCATTCATCCTCATTACCACGATTAACCCAAGAAATAGGAAAAATAGGAATAGAAAGAAAAACAAACAACTAAGACAGTCATAAAATACAATAATTTTATAGGATTGGAAGTTCAGCCACCAGACCCTCGCTAGCCTGTTGTTGCATACAATAGTGGTAAGCCAAACAAGCTGGTAAATAAAAATAACCAGTGGCGCAACAGCCCGTGAAAGGCAGGACCTAACTACTGACTGCCGGCCTGCAGATTATCCAACGAGTTACGGGATGACGTGTGGGCAGCACGACGAACACCCAATCGTTGTTGTAGGTTTCCATAACCGGGCTAGGCTATTCATTCGTAACTCCCTCAATTTCCTAACGATGATGAGTGGCCTCCCGTCCCATACACAGGCAGAAATCTCAGGCGAAAAGTTGTTGCGAAGCACCCAGGAGACTCGAACCTGCGCGCTTTCTAAAGCCGGAAGCCAAAGCATGACGTAGACAGCACGGCCACGGTGCGGGATCAAACAAGCTGATATTGGAATAAAATAGGACCATTTGGACTCAATTTGAGATTCCCCTAGCACAGCCCTGTCCCTTCTCTTCTTATATTCCAAAGTGTTTCTGGGCCTCCCTGATGGCGTAGTGGTAACGTCGTCACCTTGTAATCAAGGGGTCGCGGGGTCGATACCCGGTAGAGACACATAGCGGTTGACATCCAACTTTAAAATTGTAGGTTCAGCCCTGATTAGCCTATCTGAGTATAAAGTGGACTTAAAACAAAAACTTAATCAATCAATCAATCAAAAGTATTTTGGGAAACAAACTATTTGGCAAGTAGAAGTATGATTTGAAAGTACCATTCACACTGGGACAGAATGGGGGATTTTTCTTTTAGGAGGAATGTTGATGTTTAATTTTCGATTCTCACTCGTTGGTATTTTCACCTTTAACTCTTTTCTTCCCTTCTGTTGCCTGCACGTTAATGATAACAAGATTTCGTTTGTACGTTCATCGACAGAGTCCTCCAGGTAATCTCGCAGCTTTCGAATACGGCGACATCAGGAATAAACACTTGGAGCTGGTTTCTATCCAGAAAATGAAGCAGAATGTGAGGTGTTGCAGGGGCGAGGAGGAGGAAGGAAAGGAATTACAGCATTTTCAGCCGTGCCATACTTTGATAATCTTCTTAATTCCGACAACATTAAGTGCAAAAAGCAGATAGAGAAAATCAGAAAGAAACCGATGATGAAGTGTAATTCGAATGAAGCCCTTTTCTCATTCCTATAATGGAACTTTCCTGAAGCTTATATTAAAATTCGAGTCTATTCCACTCTTAAAAAAGGGGGTAAAGAAGAACATGAGTTGATGTCAAGAGAAGACTGAAAACATTTATGGAGTTAAAGTTGATCGTATTCGACCGCAAACATCCCTGGAAGAGCCGAAATAAATGCATAAAACAATTTAAGTTTTGATAAATTCCACCACAGAAGGCCAGACTGCAAAGGATATAAGAACTGTTTATTTATCCAGGGATCACAGATAATAACACTCCCTTCGACGTGAATAAATTTTATAAAGGTTATTTCAGCTGGATATAAAGGACATAAACCAGAAAAATCTTCAAATACTGAATAATACGAATGAACATACTCATATATTTTTCGAGTCCATGTCGCTTGCCGAGAGTCATTTGTGCCGAGGCTTCTTATCGGTTCATTTCCGCCGCGACATATGTCAAGACCTTCCTTCGTGGGTTTTCCCACAATCCGGAGTGTCATTACCGCCGCGCTCACGTGTGTTTATGACGTTGCCCAGCTCCAGCTGTGTTTATCTTCGATTGAAAATGAAGGTGATTGGTAAATGAATGTGAGATGAAAGTATATATGAGGGATATATATTGGGAAATTAGTATTTATGTAAAACTGAGACTTTAGAGAGACAAGATGGCTGAGAATATGGAAATGATAGAAACAACGCGTGCAATGCCTTCCAGCTTTTTCATACCTACAAGAATTCAAATAACGTTTGTATTGTTGTTGTGCAAGTGTATTGAAATATTGTGTTTATATATACATAGCTATTACGTATATAATGTTTGCAAAAAATTACACTGTATTTATAATGTTTTTGACGATTTTATGTAGTGTATAATAATTTAGTGTAGACTGGCACATATATGTTGCTTCCAAAGTGTACATTTACGTAGAACTTGTAGAATATTTTAACAATACTGTATTTACAATGTTTTTTTAACGATTAACGATAAATGATTAATAATTAATAGGCTGATACTGATTTATGTATTTTCTGATGTAGAATAAAATTGATACAAGTAATCCTGTGTAACGTATTTTGAGTTGTTTGTTTGTTTGAGTTGGTGTTTTAAGTCCACTTTATGCACAGTAAGGCTAATCGGGACTGGACCTACAGTTTAAAATGGGATCCGAACCACTTGTGCCTCCACCGGGTATCGAACCCGGGACCCCTTGATTGCAAGGCAATGACGCTACCACTGCGCCATGGGGGAGGCCCCTCGTATTTTGAAATAAGTAAAGAAAAGCCATATATGACTCTCTGGATAGGTTTAACATTTCAGTGTAAATACAGCTGTGCTTCGTCATAAACACACGTTTGATTTTATGTTTTAAGTCCACTTTATGCACTATGCACCGTGAGAGCGGCGGTGATGACACTCCGGATTGTGGGAAAACCCACCAAGGAAGGTCTTGACATATGTCACGGCGGAAATGAACCGATAAGAAGCCTCGGTGCAAATGACTCGGCGCAAACGACACAACACCATATTTTTCACATGTGAAGTTCACTTGTTGCGACTATGCAGGTTAAACTGGCTTGTTTAATGCATACGAACCTTGAAGTAAGCGCGCAGTGGAAGATTTTCGCCTTAAAGGTCTACTTATTAGCTATGGGGCAGCTATGCTATTGGAATGTACAGATATAACACTGTTCCAGATTATGCGAGTTTATTTACATAATGTGCAAGCACAATTAGACTACATAAATAAATAGAGTTTGTTCGACGATAAACTCGCTGAAAAAACAACATGTCTTCTCACTTAGGCCAGTTTGATTGATATTCGTTTAAATAATTAATAATGAACTAAATCTGTCTTTTGACTGTCAAGTTAGTTCTTCACGTAGTATAAAAGAGAAAGATTATGAACAAAATATAATTGAGTGAGTGAGCGCAAGTTCGAAACTTAAAACATTACGGAAAGTACTTATCCTTCTCCACCATATCGTGGTTCCTCGGACACCTTCACAAAGTGTCTACCTTGAGGAAAACAACTTCCTCTCTCTGGGTCAGATCAGAATCCAAAATGCGCTGCCTGAAGGGCTGCGAGGTTGCACCGAGGCTTCCTTATTACGTCATTGTGTAACCGATTCTATTGACCTCTGGTGGCAAAATTAACAATGATTCCATCAATCTGGCACAAATGAAACAGAAATATAACATAATGACGGCTCCGCGCGCACTACGGCCCATACGACGTACATATAGAAGATGATTTATGACATTTTTCTCATATCAATCGGATTCCAGTAGCAAACTAACAAGTTGCTTGTGCCAAGGAAATTTCCGTTTCCAAGGAAACTACGACTTCTCTCCGAAATTTAACTTGAACTTCGCCGGCTAACAAGTACCTAACATATGTTTGGGTTTTGAATGGTTGTATAGTTACTTCGTTGTACGTAACACACACACACACACACACACACATACACTCTCATTTCCCACGCATACATACATATACATATATATATAGACCACCCCACACACAGGACCTCCCCGATGGTGCAGTGGTAGCATGGTCGACTTGTAATCAAGGGGTAACGGATTCGATACCCGATGGAGGCGCATAGTGGTTCGGATCCCACTTTAAACTCTAGGTTCAGTTCCGATTAGCCTTGCTGTGCATAAAGTGTACTTACAACACCAAATCAATCAATCAATCAATATATATACACATATTTACATATGCCAGCCCCCGTGGCGGAGTGGTGGCCCAAATTAAGAATAATGCTCAGTAGAATTTGTCGTACTTCACCAAACTAAGTACAAGCCAAAGATATTATCTTACCAGAGTTTCATTTTTATCCAAGGACAAAGCAGAAATCAGTTCAATGGTAAATCGCACAATATATCATGTTTTTATTTCCTACAGGAAATAATTATAATTATTTGGACTTTGGATTAACTCTCATACAGGAACATGACAAAATGTATCCAGCCTACAGAAAATTACATATGCCAATTTTCTAAATGTAATATATTCATAACACACTTTGTAATACTTTTGTAACCATTTATTGTACTTGTATGCTTTAAAAGGGAAATAAAAGAAGAGTTGTTTGCATATCGCGCTACGACACCAGGGGTACCGGATTTGATTCCTGGCCTGGGCATGCATATTTTTGAGCGTCCATTCATCAATTTCATCATATCGTCACTTATCCCCATCTTCGCAAATTAGCGAAAAGTGGCAAAAAAGAGAAGTAAAATCAAGCAAATCAATAAAGCAATAAATATACATACATAAATACACACGCACACACACGCACAAACACACTCACCATCACACACATACACACATATATGCACATACATCAGATAAGGTTTACAAAATCGTGTCTTGCAGATATCTTTTGAGGAGATGTTATTGCAAGATAAGAACTTCCACATTTATTACTAAGTTACTACAATTTTCTAAACAACTGAACCCGAGATTACTTTCCAATAAGAATTTTCCATTCATGCTCTATACGTAAGAACTTTTGCACCGTTTTGTATAAAGCGTAATTTACATCTTTGGATAAATACAGTTCTTCAATGAATACCGTATATACGAGTAAAGTGATGTAATTGTACCTAATATGAGTTCATAATCTTACACATAATATCTTTGGCTGAAAATGGTTAAAGTCGACTTGTATCATATCAGAAGAGAATATTTATTTCCTAGTCCAAATCGTTCGTTTTGTACGTGTCATTTTCCAGCAAATGGTCAGCTGGTGGTACTTTTTCCTTTGCACTGGCCTGGTCGATGCACGTCATTTGTTTCTTTCACATCCACGCCTTGACTTACAAGCAGCAGCTGTCTTTTGTTTTGCCGTGCTATATCAATGTGTCAACGTGGAAGCTTGGGAAGACACTTCCTAACGTCTGCACGAGCAAGATTGATATAGTTTTCGCTCTTTATTAGAACCGTTAGACCTCCAAACGTCTTTCTCTCCGCCACACTAACGTTTGCACGGACACTGACAATGCGTCTTAGAAAGGGAGCCTTCCTGGTTCATCGTAATTTAATACGTTACATCCTTTATTTGCTTATTTTTCGGAGGCATTGTGAAGGCACTGAAAGAAGTGTTGCATTAATCCATTTACGCCTAGTCATCTCTGGAATGGACACTTAAATATTTATAAATCTTCATGCACGTATTTAGTTTATTAACTTTTTAAGATGTTGATATTGAATTTAGTACAACCAACATGTTTAATATTTTGTTTCAAATTTAGGACCTTTTCTCTCTCAAAGTTACAGTGACAACGTTTCGTCTTGGAGAAAATTCCACTGTTATACGCAAGCAGATATGAGAGTGATTCAAATGAAAACGGAATAGTGGATGTATTGGGTTATATTAATGTAATTGTGAGGCGACAACCCTGTGCAGGGGTAGAGCGGGAGGTAAGGAAGGAAACACCTACTGCATAATGGACTCGCCCTAGATAGTCGTGCGTGAGCACGTGATATGCGCAGGTTGTCGGGCAGCAGTATCGTCCGAGCAGCAATCAAGTCCAAATGGCCCGCCCTGTTGTCCTCTGGAGTGAAATGATTTTGTTGCATGAAAACCAGCGGCCACATACGTCAGAACACGTTGGCGACGTTTGGATGGACAGTGTTGGAACACACACACCGTATATCCCTAATCTATCGTCATGCGACTTCCTTATCTTTGGTCCGTTGAAAAAGACATTGAACGGTCTACGCTTCCACTCGGACAATGTTCGCAACTGGTTCTGATCTCAGCCGAAGGAGTTCTACGAGCCCGGTATTCATCCCTTGGTGTGTAACATTGGAGATTATGTTTGAAATAAACCTTGTTGATTTCATTCTGTGGCCCCTGTTAGGTTTTCATTAGATCCACCCTAATATATTCTGTGCCCTGTGCACTGACAAAATTGGTTTACAGTGTTCATGTCACTAACTACTAACTAACTCCCTAGCCTTCTTAAACCCGAAGGTTCATGGCTGCAGCAACACAGGCCTTCCATCTTGCCCTATCTTGAGCAAGTTCTATATATTCTTTTCCATCCCTACCGATTTACCTTATGTCCATCTCAACGTTGTCCCTCCATCTTCGTCTTGGCCTTCCTACAGGTCTCTTACCATCAAGTTTCCCAACAAGAATCCTGTAAACTCCTCTTTCCTCTCCCATTCGTGCCACATGGCCTGCCCACCTAAGTCTTCTTGATTTAATTATTCTAATAATATCTGCACATGAATACAAATTATGTACTTCTAAATTATGTAACCTTCTCCACTCACCTGTCTCCTCATTCCTTTTAGGTCCAAATATTTTCCTAAGAATCTTATTTTCAAGTACTCTCAATTTATGTTCCTTTTTCAATGTAAGGGACCAAGTTTCACATCCATATAATACTACAGGCAAAATTACTGTTTTGTATATTTTAACTTTTAGTTTCTTAGATATTAAACGAGAAGACAAAAGTTTATGAAGAGAGAAGTAACATGCATTTCCTGAATTAAGCCTGCTTTTTATTTCCTCTTTAATATAATTTTCATTTGTTAATATTACTCCTAAGTATTTGAATTTGGAAACTGGTTAAAACGAGTTGTTATCAATAATTAGATTTTGATTATTACCTAACACTTGGTTTCGGCCTGTAAGCATATATTTAGTTTTCTCTTTGTTAACTTCCAAACCTGTCTCTTTAGCAGTTTTGAAAAATATTTAACATTATTCTTAATTGTATTCACATCATCCCCCAGTAAGTCTACATCATCTACATATGCTAACAACTGAGTCACACCATTTAATTTTAGTCCTTCTTTAGTTTCTTTTACCTTCCTAACAGCATATTCTAAGGCAAAATTAAAGAGCAATGGAGATAATGCATCTCCTTGTTTTAATCCATCATGAATTGTAAATTTGTCAGACATATTAATACCCACACGAATTTTACTTTCTGTTTCACTGGTGCATATTTTTATCATACTAACAAGCTTCTTAGATATTCCAAACTCTACTAATAATTTATCTCTTTTGATCAAATCATATGCTTTTTTTAAATCAATGAATAGCTGATGGACATTTTGAATATATTCCCACTTTTTTTCAAGTGTCTGTCTGATGTGAAAAATTTGATCTGTAGTTGATCTGTTACGTTTAAATCCACATTGATAATCACCTATAATATCATTAGCATATGGGGTTAGTCAGTATGAAAATATTACATGGACTATAACAAGCATTATTTGGATGCCAAGGAATTCACATCTTGTGAAAGACAATTGCATTCTACATAAAAAAATAGGTACATTTTCCAACTAGTCTCCTGTCACTATTTGAATAAAGTATTCTATAAATCGTTAAGCGTAGTCAAGTACTAAATTACACATCACACCATCTGTTCTTTCTGATTCGTAATATGTACGATCCCTACAAAGTTGTAATATTATTAGTTATATGTATTTATCTTAATTTGAGTATTGAGTGGCGTGAAGAAAACAAAACGAAGAAGTTGTTAAAAATAGACACTGTTTTAAAAAATCGATACAAAATAATTCCTTGAACGAACATGGAGCTGCTTTTTTAAATGAAACTGAACCTAACAATGAGGATGTGCGTTGTGAGAGTGTGAAAAGAAGGAGAGTGTTTAGATAGAGCAAGAGAAGTGTTAAGTACTAAGAGATGTAAAAGTGCAAATGATTCTCAGTCCACACAGGAGTTAGAGAAGTGTGAGATAGGGCTCAGGAACAAATATAAACAAAAAAAAATTACAGACAGAAGCCTTTTTCCAGCAATAGTAAGTGATGAAGCAAAAAACATATTAGGCGAACCTTGTCAACAGAAAAGACCGTTTCGGGTTTTATATAGTTTTAAACAACTAATGGGGTTACATTCGTCAAAAACTGGCCAAAAATGTGAAAGATTCTGGTTATGCTATTCTCCTTGCCGTACTCTTGACTTGAAAAATTCACCAATAAACAGCGAGGCAACCTTAATTGTAAAATAGGTATATTTACAGTAAATGTGAGACGGAATTTGACATCAATATGGTGATTTATGATTCAAATATCTTCTACTGTAAGATTATATTACATATTATTGTTTTATTTTCATTATACTTTTATTTTATTATTTATATTTTACTATTACTTCTGAAAGAATCAGGAATTGGCGAGGTGAAGGACAAACTGAACTTATTTTACATTGTAGAAATTTAAGAGTGAGAGGTCCTTCAAGGTTCCTATCAGGGGAGAGGGGGCATCTCCGAAATCGTAAGTGACATCACTGTTCCTAATCGTTTAGATTTAAGTTAAAGAAGATATTGGGAAAACGGTTGCTTAAAATTTTCTAGATTGGCTGCAAAAAGTGTACATCTTTTATTCACTTAAGGTAAACGTGCACAAAGTAAAATGACTTTGGTGAAATTAAGTTTGAAAAAAATAAATTTGTCATTTGCTTTAATCGTAATCAGAGGCAGCTTTTTAATGTTTTGCGACACTTCACTAACCTAGTGTATGTAACTTCTGCTCATTTTCTGAACTCATTACCTTTGAAAAAATACTAATTTGCCCCTTCACTGACTGAGTGACCGCTGGATATTAAAAACGTCTGCGGAATCTAAATGAAGTTTATTTTTACTTTTCACGCAGACGGAATTGAAAATAGTTCCGTGATCTCAAAAGAACCCGAATCCGAAGCTTAGGTTTTAGAAATCCGTTTTAATCCTTTGAGAAAAAGATTTTAATGGTAGCTCGTAATATTCCCAATGGAAAAGGATTTATGCCTGATGAGAACGGCCCTAATTAATTGAGCAATTTACGGAACACAGTCCTTCCTTTCCTCGCCGTCAACAGCTCAATTCCCCTCAAGCAATTCGGTGCCCGAGTAGCGTAGTTGAATAAGGTTTTCCGCTGGAAACGCATTAATAAATTCGCCGCGAAGATTCCATTCAAGTAAACACGCCTCGTGATGTTTTAATTGCATAATCAACCCTTTCAGCTTACGTGAAGCTATAATTGTATTTCCAACCTAATTTCCCGCTCTTCATTCAAATTAGCTACGACGGCGATTGCGTTTCTACAATGTTTCAAACCAGTTCTTTGATAGTTAGAAACTATGGTCATAAAAATTGCAAAATATAACGCTTCAAATTATTACCTTTTCTCTATTTCCTCTTTAGCGTTACTGTGCATAAAGTGGACTTAAAACACCAAATCAATCAATCGATCAATCTATTTCCTCTATTTTTTTCAGATTTTTACCTTTACTAAGTGTGTTTGACCTTTTGTGATAAGCCTCATTTTGGAATTATGAGGAAGTGCCAATAACATCACTGAAATTCAAAATGTCCCGGCAATCATAATACTACTCGCAGGTATAATAGTCGAAGTGTTTTGAGTTCGCTTTCTTGTGAGGACACAATGGAGAAGTCAGGATCCAACATTAAACAATAGGCTGAGTTTCGATTTGCCTGCATGAGCATAGAGTGGACTTTGAAAGAAAATACGAATAAAATGAGAGTCCCTTCGTCATATCAGTAGATTTAACATTAAAATTTACCTCTCCTGTTACTCTTCACAATTCATTCTGTTAGTTAACGCTGCTCAAGGCTGTCCCAGTTCTTTTCAAGTGATGTGATTTCTTGAACACATGAATATTATTAAAAAGTTAAAGGTTGATGATTTTGTAAATAAATTAATAAAATAAAATAGTATTTTCTATGATAGTAATTTCTTGATCAATGTAAATACCGTAGAATGTGGTAAATAAAGAAAATGTTGTTTCGTTTATACATGATTTTTTTCCTTTTATTCTTACTATGTACTATGTTTGTAAATTCAGACAGAGTACAAATACATAATATTGCAGTGACATGGTCAAATATATCACAGATCTCATCTTTCTGCTGTGATTCCATATGTCAATGGCTCGTTTTAATGCACATGAATAAAAGGTATATGCATTTGATGGTTCTTCATACTAAATATAGCTTACATTTCTAGGACGTTACTACTCTGGAATAGATGATAAATACTTCCGCATAGTTTGTTTATAATACGAGTAGTTCGATTAAAAGGCCAACGACTACAAGAAAGATAGAATTTCTGGACGATGTTGGCAGAAACAAGAAAAGGGTATTGGTTTTCACTTTACAAAGAAGATGTAAAAGGATCGTAAATGAGCCATAAAATAATCTCTTCCGTCTGCATGGAGCATAACGACTTAAGGCCGTACTGAAAGATTAGAACGACAAGTCTGCAAATGAACCTTGTCCGAAATGTAACGAATGCATGTAAACAAGCAAAACTTCTGCAATTTACAAAGAGAAGTACGCTGTAAAGATGTTGAGTGGAGAATTCTATTTCTGTTACCATCGAACTACCGCAACAAAAATAGTCATAACCGCTTTTAAAGTAGGCTATTACTGACTAGTTAACATAATTAAAAACATATAGAAATTTAAATTTGGAATGTTTTTCCTGTATGTCTCAATAATGGATAGGCCTGTATGTAGAACATGTATGTGCCTGTGTGTGTAATTAATATTCCAAGCACGTAGTAGTAGTACATTGTTTTACATCTCATTCTAGCCACCGCACAGACGTGTGACGACATAAATGCGCGTGCACTCACGCAAAATGGTCACTTCCAATTTGTGTAAATTAACAGGCAGACTGTTAAATTTTAACGTTACAATATAAATTATACGGTATCTTCTAACAGCGTACTTAGGAATGAAATACTATATCAAACTATAGAATACCAGTATTCACATGCAGAATGTTTGCAAAGAGCAATGCTAGTGTATATTCTTTACTAATTTTATTTAAACCCTTTTTGTATTTCTCTAGGTTAGCAGTGACGTTGAGAATTTATTATGATCTTATAAAACAGGACAGGTTCAGAATACAAATTAGTTCGTGATGCCATATTGTTCAGTTTCATGATTATTGCCGTCATTAAATCCTCTTTCAAAGTTAACGGGGTGTTACGAGCGACACCCAAATTCCAACTTCTCTTCCACATAGTACAGTACCACCTGGACAATTGTAAAACGCTGACTGCATAAATAAGGGCCTAAGATCGTCAATTTTCGCTGCCATCCAACTACTGTTAAAAATAAATGATCCCGACCGTTTTTAAAGTAGTAACGGTCATAACATAGTCACCCTAATTAATATAATTTGAATGATTCAGTTTTAAACAATATTTAAACGTATTTATGGTGTAATGAAGTGTAATTTGGAATCTTCATTTAGTTTTACACATGATAAAATATTCAAATTGATTTTTTTAAAAAAACGGATGTGTACCCTTTTTACAAATTAACAGGCAGGGTGTTATATTTTTAATGGAAGAATATTGTAAAATTTTCGGTAACTTTTAACAGAGTGAACTGCATTCTTGCAGACAAACTAGGCTCTGGACTCTGGACTCACAGCCAGTACAATCCTCTATGGGGCTGTTGTTGTGACCTGTCCACGTGTGTTTGTGATTGTCCTTTCAACATTTTCATTATAACAACTTATAAGACGAACCTCATCCTTGCGATTAGCCAAAATTGGCAGAAAAACTAAGTAAGTAAAACAAATCAAAGAATCAATCAATGTTTAAGGTGTTAACAAGACATTATAAACAATATGTGTTGAAAACCTGAAACACTGAAAGTAATTGTAATTTCTGATGACATACTATGTTTATTTATTATAAAATATGTGTCATATTGTTCAAGAGGTTGCGGTAAGAAGTGGACAAGGGGTGAACACTCTCCAGTTGACCAGTTCAAACCAATTCTCCACCCATATTTTCGTCAGCCACTGAAAAATGAAGACTTTCCAAATACAAATAAACAGTTTGCATCTGATTTTATTGCTATGTTAAATGTGACACACTCTTTGACTTTTCAGGGTACGTTATGATATCCACAACAACAAATATTAAACAAAATACATGTAAAGAGATACAGCTGTTGTTTGCTCAATCTGACAATCGGTTACCAAAAGAGGTATAAATCTGTTTAAAAATTTTAATTTTGAATAGACTAAAATAGAAAATGTCTTTGTTTAAATACTGTGGTGCAGGCCCTTTCTTATAATCATAAAAGATGTTTTTTACTTTTTGGAAACACTTTATGTATATTTTACAGCTTCAACTATCAGAAATAAAGTTCTAACCGATTGCTTGAAAAAAGCAGAAACTGACTTCTCGTGATAAGAAGGACAACAACAACAACACGTTGGTCATGGCGAGTAGATGCTATAAAAGTCCTCTTGCGAGGCTATAAAGAAATAAGAAATGCACTTTTTGAAATTTCAGAGGTCAAAGAAGATTCAGGACAATCACGTGTTACTGCTCTAAGTTTGCATAACAAAATGTCGAAGATGGAAACGGGCCTCTACACAGCATTTTGAGATGATATCTTGGGACAAGTAAACAAAACTAGTGAAACTCTGCGGAACCCTAGATTGGACGTGAACACAGCCGCCTCGGCACTGACATCGCTAACAAGCTTCATAGGAACAAAACGGGATAGCTTTGAAGAATATGAGATGAGAGCTGCTGAGTTAGCTGATTGCACTGACAAGGGAGATTATCTAAGTGTCCCCCTCCGATTTCCATTAAACTTGGCAGGTGTATAGAGAGGCCCAAAGGAAGAAATACGTGCTTTCTTGTTTCGGCTAAAAAACGGTTTTAGGGGGCAAAACCTCCCCTCTAATGTCAAGATGAGGACAAATTGAGATGGGGATCTGACCCCTGTGTCCCCCTCCGATTTCCATGAAACTTGGAAGGTGTATAGAAGGGCACAAAGGAAGAAATACGTGTTTTTTTGTTTCGGCTAAAAAACTGTTTTAGGGGGCAAAACCTTCCCTCTAATGTCAAGATGAGGACAAATTGAAGTGGGGATCTGACCCCTGTGTCCCCCTCAGATTTCCATGAAACTTGGCAGGTGCATAGAGGGGCCCAAAGGAAGAAAATCTGTATTTTTGGTTTCGGCTAAAAAACTGTTTTAGGGGGCAAAACCTCCCCTCTAATGTCAAGATGAGGACAAATTGAGGTGGGGATCTGACCCCTGTGTCCCCCTCCAATTTCCATTAAACTTGGCAGGTGCATAGAGGGGCCCAGAGGAAGAAATACGTGTTTTCTTGTTTCGGCTAAAAAACTGTTTTAGGGGGCAAAACCCCCCTCAAATGTCAAGATGAGGACAAATTGAAGTGGGGATCTGACCCCTGTGTCCCCCTCCGATTTTAATGAAACGTGGCAGGTGTATAGAGGGGGCCAAAGGAAAAAAATACCTGTTTTTTTGTTTCGGCCAAAAAATTGTTTAGGGGTTAAAAACCGCCCGCAAATGTCAAGATGTGCACAGATTGAAGTGGGGATCTCACTCCGAAACCACGTAAATCTTGCATAGGAACAACACGCTCATATAATTATAATTGGAACACACACAGCACAGAACTGTATGATTGTCAGTACCAAACGCAGTGCAATTGTAGAGAGATGCCGAATTCATAGACACCGTTGTTCCCCGATAGGCATGGGCATAACAATAGACGGATTAAAGCAGGGTAACGGAGCATCAAAATAGCTGCACACGGGAACCATAATCCTATCAAGCATCACCTAGATATCATATAGGTGATATCCATAGCCAAGGATACAAGAGGGGGACACAGGGGTCAGATCCCCACTTCAATTTGTCCTCATTTTGACATTTGAGGGGGTTTTGCCAACTAAAAACTGTTTTTTAGCCGAAACAAAAAACACGTATTTCTTCCTTTGGGCCCCTCTATACACCTGCCACGTTTCATGGAAATCGGAGTTGGACACAGAGGTCAGATCCCCACTTTAATTTGTGCTCATCTTGACATTAGAGGAGAGGTTTTGCCCTATAAAACCTTTTTTAGCCGAAACAAAAAAATACCTATTTCTTCCTTTGGGTCCTTTCTATACACCTTCCAAGTTTCATGAAAATCAGAGGGGGACACAGGGGTCAGATCCCCACTTTAATTTGTGCTCATCTTGACATTAGAGGGGAGGTTTTGCCCCCTAAACAGTTTTTTAGCCGTAACAAAAAACACCCATTTCTTCCGTTGGGCCCTTCTATACACCTGCCAAGTTTCATGGAAATCGGAGGGGGACACTTAGATAACCTCCCTTGTGAGTATGAGAGTGGAAGTGAAACACAGCGCAAGCGCAAAATAATCGTGCGCTTGGCACCTCTTGACTGTGTCTAAGCACCAGAAGTTGAGCTGACACCATCAGAAAAATTTCGAACCCAAAGTGTCCTTCCTGTCATAGATCAATTTGAATCTTCATTGCTTCAGAGGTTTGAGGCATACAAACTAGTTGACACCCGTTTTGGGTTTCTCAACAAGTTGGATACGGTTACTAATGAAGAAATAATTGCAGCAGCTCAAAACGTAGTAGAAACATATAACAATGACTTACACGATCAATTGGGAAATGAACTGATTCAGTTCAAGGCTTGTTACCACGAGTTTCAGAAATATGATGAGGAAAATGAAAAAAATCATTAGTCAGGAGAGGTGGATGTACAAACTCCTCCTAGAAAAGAAACATCAAAAATTGTTTTCCTAATATCGAGGTCGCCCTAAGAATGTACCTGGCACTTATGGTCACAAACAGCAGTGGAGAAAGGCCATTTTCAAAATTGAAGTTGATCAAAAACAGGCTTCGAACCTCCATGTTAGAAGACAGGCTCAACGTTTTGGCTTTGCTCAGCATTGAAAGTGATATTTTAAGACAATTAAGTTATGTAGATATTATAAATAGCTTCATTAGTATGAAGTGTAAGCGCAAACCAATGAGTCACTAAGATTATTTGACACTTTTACTTTAGGTCCACAGACTGAATATTGAAGGTTACAGTACTTAAAGTCCAATTCAAAATAGTTTGTGAAACAGTCTTTACTTGTATCTGATCCCGAGTTCTCTGTGTTAAGTTCACTTCCAATTATTGTAGTCAATTCTATGAAAAACACTAAAGTAGCTGACCAAGGCAGTTTGTTAAGATTTAAAAACACTTTACATGTAACGTTTCTACTCTCTATCAGGGTCTTCCTCAGACAATTTTCTTTTTTAGTTCGTCTGAGGAAGACCCTGATAGAGGGTAGAAACGTTACATGTAAAATGTTTCAATATTTTAATAAACTGAATTGGTTAGCAACTTCAGTGGGTTTTTTTAAATATGGAAACAAGACTTAATTATATTATCAATTTTATGTCACCGAAATAACAGTAGTTGCAACCGAGACATATTTGATACAAAGAGCCAAAGTTTTCTACTACGCAGTTGTGGAGAACCAGTTCATGAAACTAAACTCAGTTGTGCAACTACCTTCTGAAGTTCAAGGCTTGCAAGACGGCTTTCGTAATGAGACGTGTGGTCTGCGAGTGGAGTCCCATGCTGTTATTATAGGACTTTACGAATTACTATTTCTCTTCCAGTGACATGTCACCATGTACGTGACAAAAACATACGTGTTCTGTATGTTCAGCGCTTTTGTTTAACTGCATAAAGTGTAATGTAGTTCGACAATACGCAGGCATTTTGAATAAGTAATGGCTTGTAAAACAGTGTGTGAAAAGGTCAGTGGAATGCACAAAAAATTTGAGTGCTGGTTTACTCTTGGTTTAGAAGCAACTTTAGTGTCTCACCTCCGATGTTCCCTGGTGTTCCTTTTCCATGTGAGCCTGGGGATCGGGAGGGGGGGGGTGTTGAACCAGTACGACGACCCTCCCTCCAAATTGACATCCTTGAATTCATTTTAAATTACAAGAAAGCAGAGAGCTTGTTATCTTTATTGCTAATAACAGAAATAAAGTTCAGTTTGTGTTCGAACAGAATACCCAAAGTAAAATCTGCCTTTAATAAAAAAATAGTGTATACAGGTAGTACAGGGACCAGATTATGATTTTACATTCTACCATTTAATCGAAAGAATAAATTATTCCACACTTCTCAAAATTTAAAAAAATAGATTTTCACGTGTGAGGTTATAAAACATAAACTTATAAACTAAAATCTCCCCCAGGCTCTCAAAGGTTTATCTTGAATCAGATGTGTAAAAGTTAAGGGGGTTCTAAAGCCATGTTAAAGCATAGGCCCAAATTTCAATGGATGAGCGTACAACTAATATAGATTCGGTAAGGAAGAAATTTTCCGATATAAAAGATTGTTTCATTCACTAGAACATGAGAACCTTATAATTTTGTTACGATTAATGATATTTAAGTAAATAACAGAAAATAAAAGGTCTTCGTCATGTTCAAACTTTTGCGTACAGATGGTGCTGAAATGGTAGTTTTGTCAATACCGGTGCATTATTTTTCTTTCGTGACTAGTATGGAAGATTTCGTGGTGAAACAAAGATCACATGTTCTTCCTGCAAGCATCTGAAATACTATGTGAAAAAATGAAAACATTTCGTACCTTCAGAGAGTAATGCTTATCATTAAAATTTTTGAAGTGGCGTTTCGTCGCAATATACTCCGTGGTGCAGATTTTAGCCAACACTGTTGCCGAGATTTCACTCTTTGCTTTCTAACGATATGATCAATACAAGTGCTTCGAAATTGTGAAAGTTAAACCAAGTTACCAGAAAATAACGAATCCAGTAAATGTTGGAAGAAGGAAACATCGGAAAAAACGGAAAGGTAAGTCTTATATTTAAATGCTTGTTGTTTCATCCATCAAAAGCAAAACGTTTGCAATATGCAAGAATGATGCAGAATGTATGATTTATTTACATGTTGAAGAAATACCTTCCGATATAATTTCTGTGAGAATATCGCTTCGACGTGTGTACATTTTCAACGCAGCACGCATTTTTTCCTTACAAACGAAGTTGATAAATCTAGGCAATTATAAAATCATAAGAAAATGTTATTTTAATTTAGCCATAATGAAGATATTACAGTTTTGTTATTATTACTAGAGCATGAAATACCTTGATATAGATTATATTCTGGCATTAAATCGATATTGCACAAAATGCTTTACTATCGTTCCTGTAAGATGAGATTATTTTCGTATTTCACTGGTGCTATTGAAAAGTACGTACTTACATCGGAATTTGTATTAGAAATCAGTCGTTCATTATAGTTTCACTTTGCCCTTGTACATGGTTGGAACGAGTCGTTTCTGGCCTGTTTTGAACAAGATTGTTCTCCTTTGTATATACACATATAGCTCGCAAGTGTTAAATGCATTAAGTAGGTTAAGCTAAGTTAGATTGGATTGGAATAGATTTAATGTGAGATCCCCGAATTTTGTGCAAGTTCTGGGCAAAGTCTGTTATCTTCTTTCACAGAATCAGGTCAGAAAAGCGGTTTTGTAAGCTGTATAAAACTCTTCCGTTTTCTCGTTCTTTCATAATTTTGAAAGCCTTGTAATGGTAGTTCAGCATTTCCAATAAGTTCAAGCTTTATGTATTTAAAGTGTAAAAGTACACCCTAACAGCTAAAAGAGTAAAGTCCTAACATTCTACCAAACAATAGTTTGCGTGTTTACTGAGAATTTACAAATTAGTATAGATTAGGAAAGTTTACTAGTTTACATATTTTACAAGTGCAAAGCCAATAATTTATTCGTGGGTAAGATTGATTGATTTTCAGAGAAATCATAATCTGTCCTGATTATGTTACGAATATTTGATTCAATAACTTACTGAAGTCCAAGTCATATTTAATATGCGCTGTAAAGATAGATCTGAATCTGAGCTGATATAGTGAATCAAACCTTTAATAATTCTGTTATAACAGGACCACTACGTTAACAATTATGGTGTAGTTTAGATCAATTATATTCACATCCACTTACACAACATCTCTAAGTTGTTTTAATTTTATTATTAACTCAACTTGTCTCAGGTTGTAACAATGTAATGAAAATGTTTTTTTTTTCATCTTTGTTAAGTTCATAGTCTCATACACCACATTAACAATATTTTTATTTGCTCCTTTTGCAGATGAACTTTTGAGAATCCATTTGATATGTCTTCTAAGAATACCTTGTAATTTGTAAAAAGGACAACAGATTTGACTAACAATGGCAACACAATACCGTTGAAGTTTGTTGATATGCTTCTATGGAATCAAAATCGTATTTTTGGATTGTTTGACCTGTACACAATTTGTAGATACATGGTTGAATGGTGATGGTTTACAAGATATCAAGAGTTCAAAATATACTCAAGAAATTATGTTGCAAGACTTCTTAATATCTGGTTGCAAGTAGTCAGCATTTGGGAACGGTATATTAGAGAAACTTCAAATAATGGGAATGGTATAACGTGTGTGTCTTGTCTGTCAAGTTATAGCACACATCCCTTGAAATTTTTGCTAGTTCCAATTTTTAAGGGTATTTGCCCACCATTGATTTCTGAATGGGATGATGATTACAAGACAGCAAGAAGCATACGTATCTCTGAAAGAATGACATAATGTTTTGCAGGATGAGCAAGAAGGAGAATGAAGTTACATTGAAACAAAAATGTTAATGTGAATTTATACGTATATCCAGAATATATAGTTTTTGTAGTCCTTTCATGATTTTTGAATGATTTGAATTTTATTCTAATGGTAATTATTACCATATTGTATCTTAGAAAACGTTTCTTACAATTCTTATCTGAGTAATGCTGAACTCTAAGATATCAACAGTGTTTGGAAAGTTACTTTTCAAAAGTAATTCAAAGTTAAACACTTGAGAAATTAATTCAGTTATAATTACTGTTGCTTTAAAAAGTATCTAATTTAGTTACTATTAAAATAATTGTAATTATTACTTTATTCTAGATTAGTTGTATCTTTTAAGACATGGTTCAGAACATGAAATGCAAGCGCACTATTAATTTCATCACAGATGACCACCAACGACTTGGCATTAAGATTCATATATAATTTTAACTGCTGGTCTCCGTGTTGGAGTGGTTAGAACAGCGAGTTACGACGCTACGAGTGTCTGGTTCGAATCCCGGCATGGATATTCTTTGTATGTGATCCTTCATAAGTTTCATCATATTATCACTCGTTCTCATCTTTGCGATTAGACAAAAATGGCAGAAAAGCGTAGTAAAATAAATTAAATCAATCAGCCATATAATTATAACTAAGTTAATATATTTTATATATAAATGCAGAGGCAATAAAATCCACATCTTTTACTTAAAGATGAAAAATAATATTTTATTGTATTTTTGTTGAGCAAACAATCAGAATTACTGTTTGTTTGAGTTGGTGTTTTAAGTCCACTTTATGCACAGTAAGGCTAATTGGGACTGGACCTACAGTTTAAAGTGGGATCCGAACCACTTGTGCCTCCACCGGGTATCGAACCCGGGACCCCTTGATTACAATGCAATGACGCTAAGAATTACAGTTGAACTGTGGTATACCAATGAGGATTGTTGGAGATTATATAGCCTTATGTCGAGATTATTCTAATTAAAATACGCTTGGAAGAGATACATTCTGGTTCTTGGCGATAAATAAGATTGTTCTCATGGTCTCACGATTTCAATCCATTGTTTCAGGCGAGGATATGATTCAACAAATTGTAAAAATGGAACAAAATAAACTTCCTTTCTATGCAAAAAAAATAGTAATTGTACACTTCTGTTCAGATCAATTGGTACATACTTCAACTGTTCGACCCTATAAAGAGTGACACTTTATGTGAACAGGAGTGTACAACTAACTTTCAATTTAGTTACTAGTTAGGTGGAAAAATAACTGAATTTCAGGTGCTAATTTCATAAAGTAAGTAGTTTACAGTTACTGTTACACGAAAATGTTACTGTTACTTCCAAAGCCTGCTGCAGAACAAACCAGTATAATTCGTGAAGAACTGTGAAACAGGACTTTGGACAGCCCGACCCTGTGGCCGAGTGGTTAGCACATCGCGCTGCGACGCCAAGGGTCCCGGGTTCGAATCCCGGTCGGGCTTGTTTGTTTGTGAATGTCCATTCATCGATTTCATCATTTCATCACTCATCCCCATCTTCGCAAATTAGCCAAGAGGCACAAAAACGCGAAGTAAAATAAACTAACTCAAATCAAATCAAGGACTTTGGACATTGTGCGGAAGCAACTTGTGTAAAATTGTAGTTAAGTATTATGAAACGAACAAAAAATCACTCTGCTTCTCGTTTACCTTTATTCCCAGTTTTCAAATAAAAGCGTCCCCGATGACGTAGTGGTAACGTCGGCGCCTTGTACTCAAGAGGTTCGACACATGGTGGAAGTGCATTACACAGTGGTTCGGATCCCACTTTAAACTGTAGGTTCAGTCCTGATTAGCCTATCTGTGCATAGAAGGGACTTAAAACATCAATTCAAGGTTTTCAAATAAATAATTTTCTTATAGTATAATAATTTGAGCTTTAATTTCCATTGTAACACTGTTGAGCTTTGTTTCCATGTTAATAAAACATTAAAATGCTGACCAAGGAAAACGTTTATAGTATAAAAAAATATACATAAAAACGTAACTTTTCCACCCTCAATTGTGAATATTCGTTTGAAGAAGACCTTTTTGTTAGAGGATGGAAACGTTACGTTTTTATGTATATATTTTTTATACTATAAAAGTATAAAAAGTCATGATTTTAATGTTTTTTGAATTTCCATCTTCAGTTTTCTTCCAATATTGGGAATAAGAACTTTTGCAGGTTTTAATATACCCGAAAATATTATAAACTAAAAGATTATTTGGTCTTATCGTCATCCTGAGAAAATGGAAGACTTTTTTGTATCAATTTGAATTCTGTAAGAAAAATACATTAAGAAACTGAAATTTACGGCCTTGTAGAAAAATTAACATTACTACTTTTAAGCATTTTTCAACAATGTTTATAATTGAAAAAATTGAAAATGTGTTTTATCTTTAATTTCATTTTACTAATACAGGGTGCGGAAAATGACGTTTCAACAATGAAAGCACGGTGCGTTGCGTTGTGTTCTACCCAAGAATATTTTGAACGGTCACTCCATACACAAGAAAAGAACTTCGCTGGAGCAAGCGAACGAAAACAAGTCTCTGCGCAAGTATTGACGCGAGACGGCTATTGCGTGGAACGGGTGAAAGCGGCTGTAGTTACTAGCTTTCGCAGCATCGTGTACTGCTTCGCTCGATCCCCCACTCCCCCTTTTCTACCGCTATGTGCAGCCTTGCTGCAGCAGAGATAGTCGGGACAGAGTATAAAGTCTCCAATCAATGGTAGAAAGTACTGTCATACATAATGAAGTGTACAGTCAAAGCAGGCACGTATCCAGAAATTTCTTTCGAGGGGGCTGAACAATATATTTTTAAGGGGTATAGATATAAACTCACAAGTGTATGTTTAAGGCCAGTGTCCGCTAAATAGTAGCCACCGTTTAAGGCTGCCATTTTTATTACAACGTGTTTGTCCGTTTCTTCTCATCAGGCATCAAAACATCTTTGGTGTTTGAGTGTTTTCACGAAGCTGTTACACAATGGATGGACAATCCACTCGACAATGCGAGATTCAAACTGTGGGCTGCGAACTGGACGCACACAGTTTTCGAATATTTCTCCCTGATTCGAGCCTGAACACCACTAATGTGTCTTGTCTTCCCATGTTTGCAGCTCTTATACAAGCTGAAACCCACCAAATTGTGTATATTCAAGCCTAAGCACTCGCAAGTGTTCGAAATTGTCCGTCACAGCTTCCGCAGTCTTGTCATATATCGGCACGAAACAAAGGAAATCTTCTCGAATACAGCTGAATCGAGAAACAATTGATGCACAGTGAAAACCCTTCCGTTCCCAACACATCTAATGTTTCGTCTTCCAATATGATAAAATGCTCACTTATTTATCTCCACTGGCGTGCCCAAGAGAGTGAGTGTTGGTGGAGGTCATAACCCTCCTTTGGCCCAGTATTTCTAAAAAAATGAAGGTCAAAAGAATAGAAAGATGGTAAAATGAGGACTGACTACCGAAAAGAGTATACGTACCCCCCCCCCCCCACTTCGAAAATCCTGGGTATGCCAGTATAGCAACGGCACGACATACCAGAGACCCTGGTTCGGGTCCTGGCAGAGCCTGAAAATTCCGCTAAAATATCTACATATGCAACATCTTCCTGCTTTCTCTTCTTGACATTCATAAACTTTTAGGTTGTCCCTTTGTAGTAGTTAAGTGTTTGAGTTTGTGTCAAACCCAGTTGGCTTAAATAAAAGTTATTTTTATCCCATGAAAGTCTCGAACTGCATACACGAAATTTGGCCCAGGCACAAATAAAATTACAGTTGAACTGTGCAACTTATTTATGTCTTAGTAAACCGCCCCAATATCCGGTACTCGTGAAATGTTCACTTTAGAGACCTTCAATCTCTTCGGCTCATGGCCCGAACTAGCACTACACTGAGGCTCCTAGTTGGCAATATCTTCAACTTTGGACACGAACTGGAACTAGAAGTAGACTTCCGTAGTTTACAGGAAATTGCGTCACTAGTCCTCTTCATTTTCGAATTACTAACAGATTCTGTTCTACTGATCAACCGGGAAATTGAAGCCGGATATTTATTTACGTCTTCATTATATTCTAGAATGTTCCGCAGATAAAACCTTTCGTTAATGTTACCAGTAGTTCGACTCCGCCTCTTATTTAAGAATGTTTCCTTTTCAGCTTTCCAAAGAATAAATAATACAAAGAATCGTCCTACTCGTGGCAGGCTTTGTTGTGCAGCTTCTAAATGATGACAAATCTTTACACAATGATCGCGCTCGCTGCGACAACAACAATGAAAGCGCAATAAAAGATTACTTGCAATATTGTCAACAAAAGGGTTATAGAACATTCTCCGTCTTGCCTCGTTAATTACGCTCCTTAAATTATCGTCACATTATTCAAGAAGCCAAAAAACTAATTTATCCAGTGTAAACTGATAGATTTCCTGCGGGAGCTCGACCTCCTGATCTCCACCTTGGATACGTGCTATTATCAATAAAATGGTTATGAAACATTCTCTATCTTGCCTCCATAATTATTTATCTCCTTAAATTATCGTCGTATTTTTCAAGAAACCAAAAACCTAATTTATCTATTGTAAACTGAAAGATTTCCCGGTGGGGGGAGGGTCGACACCCCTCCCTGATCCCCACCTTGGATATGTGCTATTATCAATAACAGGGTTATAGAACATTTACCTTGCCTCGATAATTATTTCTCTCCATCGTCACATTATTCAAGAAGCCAAAAATCTAATTTTATCAAGTGTAATCTGAAAGATTTTTCTGGGGAGGGGTTCGAACTCCTTGATCCCCATCTTGGATACATGATATTATCAATAAAAAGGTTATAGAACATTTTCTGTCTTGCCTAGATAATTATTACTCTCCTCAAATTATCGTCACATTATTCAAGAAGCCAAAAACCTACTTTATCTAGTGTAAACTGAAATATTTCCTGAGGGTGAGCTCGACCCCCTTATCCTCACCTTGGGTTCAATTACAGGGTTAGAAAATTTACCTTGCTCGATAATTATTTTTCTTCTTAAATTTTCGTCATTATTTTATTCACACACACAAGAAACCAAAAAGTCCCATTTTATCTAGTGTAAACCGAAAACTTTCGGGGGGGCTCGAGGCCCCCCTTGGATACGTGCCTAAGTCAACGCAGCATTTGCTTCAAACGAATTCACAAAATGTTTTCAATTATTTCAATTACTGTTCTCACTTGGCCCGTTTCGCGTTTGAATTAACTACACTTATAATTGTATTTTCTTCTCTGCGTTCTAAATATTAAGATAAATACTGAATATAATACAACGGATTTTATATTAATATTTAACTACACTTATTATTGCATTTTCTTCTCTGCGTTCTAAATAATAAAAAAATACTTAATATAAAACAACAGATTTTATATTAATATTTCGACTATTACTACCTTCCACTGATGATATATTGCTTATTTCTCTAATAAGAACATATAACTAAAATCTCATGATTATCAATTTCCCTGATTTACTACTATTTCTTTTTAATACACTAACTCACCTCTAACCAATATGGCTTAATCTCACATTGAGTACACTTATCGACCAACCTGTATGTATCTGCCTTGATTACGCGGAGATCTGGCAACATGGCCCTCGGTTGCCATGGCAAACGGTGCTGCCATCTGCTATCGAAAAATTACCACAAAATTGCCTTTAGTACGGCCTTAAGAATAAAATAGAATAACCGTGCATTTCACAACATTAACTGCATGAAATGAGAAATAATTGTGCTAGATATTCACTCATCTGGTGGATCTCACAGACGAGTCTCCCCAATAATACGAGGGTCGTTCAAGTCAATCGGGGACTTTTTTTAAAAACAAATAGAAGAATAAATTTCAAAGTGTGGTAACTGGATTTATTTTTCCACATAACCTCCTGCTACAGTTATGCACTTATCCCAGCGTTTAACTAACGACTGGAATGCTTCGGCATAGAAAGATTTATCATTACGGCGGAACCATTGTAGGACAGCATTCTTCACTTCATCACCAGTGTTGAAATGTTTTCCTCTAAGGAATTCCTTCAGGGTTCCAAACAGGTGAAAATCACTTGGCGCTAAGTCAGGATTATAGGGGGGTGTGGTAATATCTCCCAGCCGATTTCCTGGAATGTTTGGAATGTGCGTTGAGCGGTATGCTGTCGTGCATTGTCTTGCAAAAAGAGAACACCCTTTGTGATGAAACCAGGACGTTTCTTCCATAAACTCTTATGCACATCACGCAGAACACTGCAGTAATACTCACTGTTGATAGTATAGTATTGATACTTGCAATTTCACGACAGGTTATGCGACGATTGTCCAGCATCAGCTGCTCCAAGGGGTGAATATTCGCAGGAATAACTGGCGTGGGCTGTGATCCACCACGACCGGGATCGTCAGTAATAAAGATACGGCCATCTTTGAAGCGCTTACACCACTCAAATATCTTACTGCGACAGAGTGTCTCATCACCGTACTGAGCCTGAAGTTTTCTGTAAATTTCAGCAGGTTTTCTGTCCTCGTTCACTAAAAAACTTCATCACAACACGCTGTTCCATGTAGACGTCCACACTGTTGTCCGCCATCTTGAATAACGGTCTATGCAGAAGCGCGGGAAATAAGCGCCGCCTACCAGTAACAGCACACAGTTGCCAGTTCCTACTGCATACAAAACCTCCAGCCTAGGCGTCTATTTAAACCTGGAAAAAAAATAAGTCCACGATTGACTTGAACGCCCCTCGTATAATAATAATTATAATATATTTGGAATAAAATTTGTTCATTTTTATTAGTTTCATAATAATGATTATTGTTTAATAATAATCACATCCATGATAATTGTTATTATTTCTACTATTCAAGTTCTATCAATGACCTGAACCCTCTTACAAAAAAATCTGGAGATGCCCATGAATGTGAGTATACTCTCACCAATTCAATGTAATCACTATTCATCTTATTGTCGAGCTTAGCCTGAAGAGTTAGAAAAGCGAAGTAGAATCACACCCTCGTATACCACGTTTTGTGGCCTGAGGGCATAGTTTTTTTTGCTTGTTTTTGGTGACGTAATTGGGGATAATTTGCGTGTTTCCGGTGACGTTAATGAGTTGAAATTCTCGGAATTGTGTGTGAGTATAGTTTCTGGGGGGGGATGCGAAAAACGTGTTTAATGTGTAAAACGTTGTTCTTTTTTTTATTTTTAGTAGTTCCTGGAAACCGTGAGAGTTTTGTCGCTCGTTAATTGAAAAGAAACGAACCTGGAACCTTTTGAATACACAACAACATTTTCAGCCAACTTGTTTTGCTTTCAGAATATCTGTTCGTGCATAAATGCTAATCGGGACCGATAACACACTTCTTTTTCTTAAAAAAGAGAAAATAATTATTAGGCAATTTGACAACATTGGAAATCGAACCCCGGGATCTTTTGATTTCAGCATTAACTCTTACACCCTATTTACACTTCTTTGTGCACAAAAGCTAATCGGGACTTTTAAACATAACTCCATGTGAGGGGTGGGGAATGCGGAAAACATGTTTAATGCGTAAAACGTTGTTCTTTTATCTTATTTTTTTAACTTCTACAACATATTTACATTTTAGTTTATTTCCTCTTTGTGTACAAAAGCTAATCGGGACTTTTTAACAAATGTGCCCTTTGCATCAGTTCAGGTGAGAGATCTTGGACCACAACCTGTACAGCCCTGACCTTGCATGTACCCACTTTCAACTCTTTGTTCAACTGAAGAGGTTTCTGACAGGACAAGGATTTGACAGCTACACTGCGGTAGAGATAGTTCCAGTCTTTGCTGTCAGACACATATGTAATAGGCATACAACATTTAGTGCCATGCGGGTGGGGAATGCGGAAAACATGTTTAATACGTAAAACGTTGTTCTTTTTTCTTATTTCTTTAACTTTTACAACATATTTACATTTTAGTTTATTTCCTCTTTGTGCACAAAAGCTAATCGGGACTTTTTAACAAATGAGCCCTTTGCATCACTTCAGGTGAGAGATCTTGGACCACAACCTGTACAGCACAAAACGTGTATATATATATATATATATATATATATATATATATATATATATATATTGAATACTAATACGGAAAAGTGAAACATAAATCTGCATTGGTGAACGTTATAAAAATTGGCAAAGTGCATGCTCCCAACCTCAAATTTACTGCAACACTAGTATTGCAATGAAATTAACGCCACTCTCTGTCCTGTCTGTTTAAACTCGTGAGAGATGGTCATTAATCTCTCACTGAGTGAAGTTATTGTCTAATATTGTGAAATAATAAATAATAATAAATACGTAAATATTTTAATATCATATTTACTCGAATCTTTCAATCATAAAAACAAATCACCTTCTTCAAGAATTTACTTTTCTCTGCCAACAATGCTGAATTTTCACTTTCCATCTACTGATTAATACGAGGGGTGTCCAGAAAATAATTTCCAATTAGTAGGGACATGTCTGGACACATTTTTCGCCCGTTTTAAATATCGAAATAATGCGAATTGTTGGCGTTTTTAGCGATTTTCTAAAAAAAATTCCTAAAACAACGAAAAATTCCATGAAATCCAATAGTAAAAAATAAAAAATACACCAATTTGAAAAAATAACAAAAAATTAATGTCCCTACCGATTAGGCATAAATATGACAAGAATATCAGTTGTAATTTATTGCATTAGTAACAGCACAATCACCACCGTTGTTCTGGAATTTCTCGTAGAATGGCACAAAATTTTGTATGCCTATGGAATATGTGTCTGCCAGCAAAGACTGGAACTATCTCTACCGCAGTGTAGCTGTCAAATCCTTGTCCTGCCAGAAACCTCTTCAGTTGAACAAAGAGTTGAAAGTCGGTACATGCAAGGCCAGGGCTGTACAGGGAGTGGTCCAAGATCTCTCACCTGAATTGATGAAAAGGGCTCAGCTGTATGGGGTTGTGCACGTTCGATTGGCCTTCTGTGAATTGTCCGCGGTGGCTCAGTCGGTAACGCGTCTGACTACCATGCTAAAGGTCCCGGGTTCGATCCCCGGCCGGTTCAAATCCGGGAACTTTTCTAACGATGGAAGCGGCCCCGGCGCCTACCCAGCGTCGAATAACATGGGTACCTGGGGGAAACCCTGGGGGGTAAAGGCGGTCAGGGGCGTGATGCTGATCACATCACCCCCACTCACGACCGGATCAAGAAGGTGTGGGGCGTTACCCCCACACCCCCTATACGCCTTCATGGCGTGGTGCTAAGCACAAGGGAACACTTTACTTTACCTTTATCGTCTGACCATACTATCAATCACGACTTCCGGTCTGCACCGAGTTTCGAGGTTGTCAAATTTGGATATTTAATTCCATCTGTTTAAAAGTCCCGATTAGCTTTTTTGCACAAATAGGAAATGAACTAAAGTGTAAATAGGGTGTAAAAGTTAATGCTGAAATCAAGAGATCTCCGGTACGATTCGCAATGTTGTCAAATTGCCTAATAATTATTTCCTCTTTTTATAAAAAAAAGGTGTGTTATCGGTCCCAATTAGAATTTATGCACGAACAGATATTCAAAAAGCAAAACAAGATGGCTGACAATGTTGTTGTGTATTCAAAAGGTTCCAGGTTCGTTGCTTTTCAATTAACGAGCGACAAACTCTCACGGTTTCCAGGAACTACTAAAGTAGTTCCCAAGTTTGGCAAAATTGGGTATTTAATTCCATTTGTTTAAAAGTCCCGATTAGCTTTTGTGCACACAGTGTAGGTAAATTTGAAAACCTGAAAAACCTCTCCGGAAAATTTTCCTAATTAACCTACAGTGAAAGTAATCGTATATTCGGAATCTGCACAACAAGACCTTTCAATAGAATATATGAAAGGGAAGTCTACGGCCAAAATTAAAATAAACAACATGGCGGCCATGTTGGTGGCCTCCATTTTCATGACGACCTGAGATGACAATTAATTGTATAATATTACGATGTTTCTAATCAAACGGTTCCAGGTTCGATTCCCAAGTTTGACAAGATTTGGTATTTCATTCCATTTGTTTAAATGTCCCGATTAGCTTTTGTGCACAAAGAGGAAATGAACTAAAGGGGAAATAGGTATGAAAGTTAATGCTGAAATCAAGAGATCCCAGGTTCGATTCCCAATGTTGTCAAATTGCCTAATAATTGTTTTTTTCTTTTTTAAAGGAAGTGTGTTATCGGTCCCGATTAGCATTTATGCACGAACAGATATTTAAAAAGGAAAACAAGCTGTCTGACAATGTTGTTGTTGTGTATTCAAAATTTTCCAGGTTGGAGTCCCAATCAAAATCCTCCACACAAAATAAACCCCGCCCATTTTTTGGATAATTAATACCATTTGTTTAAAAGTCCCGATTAGCTTTTGTGCACAAAGTTGAAGACGATATAAATAATAGTTTAAATATAAAATGGTTAAAGCACATCCATCCTCACATGTTCCTATTATCTTGTATCCCTTCTTTTTATACCTTCTTTTATTCTACGTCACGTTTTCCGTTAAGCATATTTAAGCAATTTAACCTCTCTACCCATTTCAAACATACCGCCCAACGGTTCCGAGAATTTCATAACATTTTCCTTAGCTTCTCAACCGTCATCTTCTTTTCAATTAAAGACCGAGAAAACTGTCACGGTTTCCAGGAACTACTAAAAATAAAAATAATAACAACGTTTTACACATTAAACACGTTTCTCGCATCCCCCACCCCCCAGAAACCATACTCATACACAATTCCGAGAATTTCAACTCATCAACGTCACCGGAAACACGCAAATTCCCCCCAATTACGTCACCAAAACAAGCAAAACAAATATGCCCTCAGGGCACAAAACCTGGTATATGAGGGTGTGATACTACTAGCGACATAAAAATAAGAAAAATAGTCTTGTGAGGAAGTATAGGCAAATATTATTCGCTTGGAGGGTATGAAAAGAGCAAAAACCTTATGTTTTTGCTTGCACCATTTCTCCGCGGCTGTTTCAGGTAAAGGCGCCCACAGCAAGATTAATTACCTCAAAGCGAACATACATTATCCCAGGTCAGGTTCCCCGAGGAAACGAAATGGCTCGGGGAAAAGGGCCGTGCTGCAATTAAGGGTCTTGATTCAGGGCGATCGATTAAATTCTCGCGGAGCAAAATCGTTAGAGCCTGCGACAGTCAGAAGTGAGTTGAAAGCTACCTGCCCGATAAAAATCTTCTAATTAACTTTCGATGTCATCAGATCGTCGTTCATACCGTTGAATGAGCTCGATCCGTCTCTCCCTCCCGGATTGTTGTGAGGAGGAAATTTAATACTTGTGAGGATTTTGTTTCCTGGGAAGAAGCCTCAGTAAAAATCAGGTCAATTGAGAAGATGGAAGAAGATGCCAACTTAATACATCCGTCAAAAGAAATGGCTTTAATTAACGAAGGTCTGTACTGCAAAAACCGAGAAACCAAATTAGCGATTTATTTTCCCCGCTAGAATTCTGACAATGCATACTTGCACAGTCGTTTAAATAAAATAGTATATCATGTGTAGTGTGGATAGTTAGTCATTTGTACACACGCTATCAATTCTTGAGGTGCGCACAAAATATATGATGTATTTCTTTGCTCGTTGAATCTTTTGTTTCACTGCATCAGTAGGAAAGGAAATTTTCTATTTTACATAGAGTCGAAACATTTTTCTTAAACATTTGAAGAAAAATTAGTGTCAGCAGTTTGTTTACTTTAATGATACAAGAGAGAGAGAGAGATTACTGATAATATTATTAATATTACAAATGTAAATTGTCAACTTTTGAGGGTCTCGATACTTTTAAATTCAAGACACTCTTTGCTTGCAGGAAAAATCAGTTTTAATTTGTTTTCATCCTAGTCAAGTTGATAACATTCAGATACATGGGGATTTATCCAAATTCAAATAATAATATGTTCTTGTTGTTTTCCCTCAGGATTTAATAAATTTGCCTGTAAAGAATTATTGTAATTTCAATTTTTCTTGGGCCTCCCCTATGGCGCAGTGGTAGCGTCATTGCCTTGTAATCAAGGGATCCCGGGTTCGATACCCGGTGGAGGCACAAGTGGTTCGGATCCCACTTTAAACTGTAGGTCCAGTCCCGATTAGCCTTACTGTGCATAAAGTGGACTTAAAAACTCAAACCAGTTCAATTTTTCTTCTACTATGTTTATTTGATGTAGATGCATTGTAACAAATTTTCCATATAATCAAACTTAATCACACAAACCAAGTGTAATTCATACAAACATAGCATAACAAAGGATGCAATCATTTGTTATTTGTTACCGACTGAAGAAAATTAAAAATTGTGGTGGTATTTATACTTCCAATATCGCTTATATTCATGAAGATATCTTACAATAACTTTATTTAAATTTTGGTCATTTTATTGCATACGGAAAACGGAAAATGAACTTACTTAGTGCTTTGTTGTATTCAAGTAATCTGTGAATTGATATGCTTTTACCAAGGGGAAATACATTTTTGACCTAATTTTTGGTCACGTTCAAAAATGTATGATTTACACACACATACATATACAATGCACGTTGTTTCGTCAAAAGTTTTCATCCGAAAAACTTACTTACGTGTAATTATCCTCACGACCATGCATGATGTATTCCCGATAATTCACATTGCAGTAATTTCAAATTAATGATGCATTATAATTGAGAGATTTCCAACAGAGAAACAGCAAATGTACACTTTAAAATTACATATTTCCGATGTGATGCTTATTTCTGAACATGGCTACTATTTTTTGAAACCGAAAACATATCTAGAGAAATTGTGTAGTATAGGAAAACAGGCAATGTCTTCCAGATGAGAGAAAAATAGAATTCAGTGTGAATAAGAACTCATGTAGTGCATCTTAATGTAAAAATATATAATACGCGGGTATCGTGCTGTGCAGACACGAACATTAAGTTCTACAAACGTCAGAGAAAGTATCTTTAAAATATTTCGAAATACACGGCACACATACACACACACATGCAAGAGTAAGAATGGAGAACGAGGGTTCTCACTTGCACACTTTCGCTCAGCAAAGCTCTGAAGCAATTTTTTATATTTGGAGAATCTCTGCTTTTCAGCTGCGAACCTTGCAGTGAATCTTGGACGTATAAGATCAAGGGTAAAGAATCTCAACTTAAGAGTAACAAAGGAACTCGTAACTTAGTTCAGGGGTAGTAAAATTTTTTTTTTTCTCTTCAGAGAAATAAAGAGTTCTGAACCTTCTTTGATCCACGAAATATATAATTCGAACAGCAGTAAGAACCTAACCTTGAACTTTTCGACATTGGAAGACGAAAGGCTCCTTCTCAGATACTGAATGACACTTAAAAGTATTTTTTTACGAGTTTTAGGATCCTTTAAACAATAAGCAAAAAAGAAAGAAAGAAATAAAGATAAATCAGGCCAGGTAGTTTGCTTTACAGACTAATACATCTTCACGTACATATATATTTTTCAATGCAAGCAATGCATTAGGTTGGTATGCGGCTATCATGTTTTCATTAAATTTAAATTGTAGTTTAATAGCATAATACAGCGATCTTTTTATGTGAAATATTCTGTATGTGAATAGACAACAACATAGGGGAAGGTTGGCGAAATTGGACCGTTGCCTAAGATGGACCGCCTCTGTTTTTGCCTATAGAGGAGTATTTGAAACAGGTGAGATGGCACTACTGGTTGGGTACAGTGTATTGTGCAAATGACTCACAATTAGAGACGTTCGACGAAGTAGGAGTGCCATTATTGGGTTTCCATTGTTCGTGGTGCAATTATTCTGCTTAAGATCTGAAGCTGTTGTGTAGAGTAGGGGTAAGTAAACAAATATCCTGTATATTATAAAAGTGCCATTCATTAACCACTAACTACATGTCGTAAAACTAGGGTTTAGTTGCGCATGTTCGTATAACGTCATATTTTTATTTACGGTGAATAGTTACCTAAGTTGGACCACCACGTGTTTCCTAAATTGGACCGACCCATTTTAGGAGACGTTAGGTAAGGAAATCTATTATTTGTTAAATTTTGACAGGAAGTAATTGGATGACTTTCCTTAGGTTCCCAATATGTCGGAAAGAGGCACGTGTAGGAAATGAAACGAAGATGATTTGCAGATGGCTGTGGCTGCTTACAGAAAGGTTGACTATGAACTCAATGAGTGTCCCCGCGTATATGGAGTGCAAACGGCTACAATAAAGAAACACGATGACAGTAAAAATACTTTTTCGAATACAATAAATTGCTTCGATAGGCAAGCAACCTTTTCTGCAGAAATTGAAAAAATTCTCGCCGACCACATTCTGTTATTTGAGGAAAGGTTTTTCGGCTTTCAAAATATTTAACTTAGGTAAATAGCAGCTTGTTTCAACAAAAATATGTAAATACATCAGTGAAACCTACATACAAATATTATTTCATTTTAAAATTGTGTGTTTCTTTATGTTACATTACATTAAGTGTCGTGTGTAGATTGTTTCAGCGTAAGTTTCATATTTCCTATTTTTCAGTAAATACGTTGTAAGTATAATGAAAATTGTTGCATTGAAATGTTGTTTTACACAAAAAAAATTTAATTCATTCTAATGTTAATAATAATTGTTATTTACAGTTTTACTTCTCAGGTCCAACTTAGCCAACTGTAAGTTCAAATTAAGCAACCGGTTTCCCAATTGGGACCATTTATCCTTTATTTCTTATTTAATAGATGTTAGTACTTATATATTTAAAAATTTATTACTATCCGATGAAAGTGCACGTAATGTTTTATATTTTTTTTAAAAAAAATATTTCGAATTAGTCATTAATATATAAATGAATTAAGAAAAACCAAAAGTGGTCCAATTTCGGCAACCTTCCCCTATAGTAATGCATGTGATTCATTGTCATCGAGTAGAACAATCAAGTGAAAACGTCGTTGAGCGAAAACAATGAATTTGTTAAGTGGTGAGAGAAGAAATTTCATTGAGGTTGTGGAACGGGACACTGCTATATACTTTCTCTTTCCTTGAATTTTCCAGCTTTTTTTGAAAGCTGAATGTGAAGACTATAACAATTATTATGAGGAGTGGTCTGGATATGTATTTAGAAATATCGAATCTATAACTTGCTTAATTCACATATATTATGTTATGGGGAGTATAATTTCTAACAGATTATATTTGAAGACGACATGCACAAAATGTTAACG
The DNA here is from genome assembly GCF_977018435.1 of Lepisma saccharinum. Classification (NCBI taxonomy): domain Eukaryota; kingdom Metazoa; phylum Arthropoda; class Insecta; order Zygentoma; family Lepismatidae; genus Lepisma; species Lepisma saccharinum. Next base: position 156,529,499 of record NC_139230.1, on the reverse strand, counting down.
CCCTGGCAGGAAATTTCATGATTTGTTGGTGATTTGCAAAATTTGTGGTTCTTCCTTTGAATGGTGATTCTTCATTAGGTCTCTTAATTACAGACTTGGCGACGGAGTGATTATTTATAGGACTACGCTGCGAAGTCTGAGGTCCTAGGTTTCAAGAGTTAATATAACTCATCTTCAACCAGTGAAAGAACGTAAAATAACCAAAATAGAACGAAAATTACAAATCACAAAATATTTATTAATAATTAAGGTAGTTTCTAACTGAATACCGAATGGACATTTTGTTACCTTTGAAATTTCCAGTGAATGAATAGCTGAGAAAGAAAAATTTGCGAGCTTAAAAATAAAATATAAAACTAGCTACTGTTTTGTTAATATATACTGCTCTACTTGAATAGGATCTGACGTCAAAAGTACATAATTTATGCATATTATTGCATTTAATAAGCAACAAATCATCTATGTAAGTGAATTCCAGATTGCTACGGATGAGGGTATGCGGTTAATTGACCTTTAGTAAGGTACATGAACTTACATATACTAAGGGCATTGACTTGTGCATTACGACAAATTTCTTTGAATTGAAAGTAAAGAAAAATGTTAAGAGGACATCCTATGAAGAACCATTTTATGTAATTAAGAATTAATTTTGTTCTGTAAGATGTAGATACGGCCAAAATATAGGCTGTTGTTTTTACAACATAGTGATAAGAACAAATTGAAGATGTTACGTGCGTTTAATATTTTAAAGGATGCCATTTAAAATACGAGGCTGAACAATTTTCTTTATTTGATAACTTCTAAAACAATAGTGTAATGTAAAATTCTAATATGCACGTATTCAACTTCATAACTGACTTACATAAGTGGTAGAACTTGATGTCTACGTTCCACTTGAATACATCCAATCCTTGCATTTATCTACCCTGGTAACAATTCAACATGTATTGTAGCAATGCAATAATATAAAATTATTTGGTTAATTAAAAGTGCTAAATATAATTATGTTAGATTTAACAAATATGTAAATACATAATACTGATTTTACTTAATAGCTACAAGGTGTCCCATAATTCTGGACCCACAGAAGTAAAACACGTAGACTTACAGAGCTTTTTTAAGTGTCCGCCTTTGTATCGCATACACAATTGAAGGCGAAGTCTCCACTCTTGCAACACTTTACGGATCACGGTCCCAGTAATTTGCTGACATTCCTCCACAATGCGTTCATTAAGAAGAAAATGCTCTGAACTTTAACCTTGCGCACTACGTCTTTTAGGTGGCCTCAGAAATCCAAATTGAGCGAAGTGAGATCTGGGTTCCTTGGAGGCCACTTTATTCATCCTCAGCGTACAGTCTAATATGCAACAAACTGAGTGTTAAGATAATGACGCTCTGAAAGCACGTAATGCGGAGGGGTGCCATCCTGTTGAAACTCCTATGGTACAGACATATATTTAATTATCAATAATGTAGCACACTTTAACTTAGAATGGATTTCGAACGAGACTTTCTCACTACATATTGAGACTATTTGCTATGGCTGAGCCGATACCGATGATCTTGAGTGGCTAGAAGAGCGAAACAGCTCGCTTTTCAAGATTTGTCCTTTTCAAAGGTTCGTTCACCCTTCCTTGTGACTTGGGGATCCAAAACAGAAAGTTCCATGTAGATTTTCAAGAAATGCTATACCATCCTGGGAAGAAGATGACAAGATCAAAGGCAGGACTAAAGTGTTGCACCCAAACGTGACATTGAAGGCGTGTAACTGCCTGGTGGCCAACACTATATGGAAATAAATGAAAATAAATGAATAAAATAAATACTATATGGAAATAAGTTAAAAAAATAAATGAAACTTCCTCGCAAACTCATGGGGCAAGAACGTGGACGTTACCAAAACCAGCATTATTATCATGCAGGGGTGATTTCGGAGTTCTTCCAAAAGGGATGAATGTCACTGTGGGGGAGGGAGGGTTGTGGATTCCTACCCTTCTATGTAAGTCTCTTGTATGACTGCTGGCCGATACCGACACTGCAGCGACTTATTTTTATTGCAAATAACAGAGAATAATGGACAGCAGGACATAAACAGAGCTGGCCAAATGAGCATTATATCTGTATTTGTTTATATTTTTAACGTCGTTTTCCTCCATTTCCGGTTAACCCAGATGACAAAAATGTTTACATGAAATTGATTCACGGACATTTATAATAGTCACCGATTTTTTTATGTAACTGCAACACTTTAAAAAGACTTGCAACATTTCAAAAACTTCCTTCTTCTTCTCTTTTTTTGCATCCTATGGGCAGGGCCGGACTGGCCCACCGGGACATCGGGCAAAATCCCGGTGCTTCCTCTCGTCTCGACGCCCTTCCGAAGACACAAATCTGTTGTCTTCCCCCCCCACCCCCACTAATTCTCACAATTGGTCACAGATTTGTCAGTTGTAAATAAACCTTTTATTTCCTGTTCTCTCGTGGACTTACACAGAAGCGGATTAAGAGCCGACTGACTGGGACACCGCCCTCTGAGGAGGGGGCGTCACTTTGATTAGCTTCCAAACCTTATTTCTGATTACGTAGCTATTTCTTTGTTGATGTGTCTGAGTTAATTTTTAAGTCCAGTTCATGCACAACAAAAACTAATCGGGACTGGGCTTATAGTTTAATGTGGAATACGAATCACTCCACCTAATGCGTGCCTATATGTATTTTCAGTTCTTACGGCGGGCGCTCTAGAAGATGGAAAGGGAAGTGGGGATCCGGGAAGCGACCAATCCAGCGCCATAAGAAACGCAGCAGCCTGTAGAACGAGGTTCACGTAGTACTTATTTCCGTCACGTCGTACCTCTCGGCACCACCGCTGTTGCCTAGTTGGTCTGCGGCGAATTCACCGCTCCCCTTGCCAGCTTCTAGAGCGCCCGCCGTAAGAACGGAAAATACCTATAAAAGGTTTGGATTAATTGAAGTTACACAACACATTAAGTATATAACAAAATCAAGTAGCAATTTCAGCTAAAATATTATTGTTATTTTGATGTCGTTATTGAATTGAATTATTGTTTTAAGTTCGCTTTATGCACAGAAAGGCTAATCGGGACTGCACCTACAGTTTAAAGTTGGATCCGAACCACTATGTGCCTCCACCGGCTATCGAACCCGGGTGCCCTTGATTAGAAGGCGACGACGCTACCACTGCGCCATCGGGCAGGCCCATTGATGTCATTATGCAGGTATTAAATGAGCACATACCTACAATAAAAGTGTTCTTTAACAGTAAAGCTTTAAGTATTTTTAAAAATCAGGCTATTACTTTTCGTCGTTAAACCATAAATATACAATATGGTCATTTTTTTATTATTGAAGGAAGGTGAAAAGTTGGAGGACTATGATGGAAAGTAGGTAGGGCGTCAAAAAAGCCATCTCTCCCGGGTGAAAATTTTATCTTGAGCCGAATATGGCTTACAAATAACAAAGTAAGACTGAGGCGCCTGCTAAACAGAAACAATGAATCAAGGATTAGTAATAATAATTTTAAAAAATCACGAAAGTAGCCGACTGTACAGAAATTTTTTCTTCGAAATTCAGGCAAGGATGCCCTCTCACCCCTGGTCATCCACTGGCGCCGTCATTGGTTTACCTTCTTAAATGACCCTCGCAGGCCGGAAATAAGCAAAGGTCGAGTATAGTGGTAACATAAAATCCGCTTTATATGTGGAATTATTGTCCGTTTGGATTATTTTATGTTTTATTGTATTTCATTACTTGTTTTAATGTTAACAGCGTCACAAGAATTTCCTATAAGCATTGCGGTATTTGAAAAAAAAATGCAGAGTACGAGAATTTCCAGTTACTTCTTTCGAAGCATTGAGGTAATACATAAATTATTTAAGATAATAGGTCTATAGCATACCCAAAGATTTACAATCTATGAGGGGGGTGCAGCAATGAGAGGGAAGAATCCCCTCATACAAATCCCACTATGTTTATAAGTCACGGAAAGGATTTTTGTTTCTTTTCCACGAATTAGAAAACTTACTGAGATTATTTCAGAGCACATCCAGACATGATGCTATGCTCCTGTCTCAATTCAATGCTCGCAGGCACAGCACAGTTGACCAACTTGGTTATTCATTTGTATCTGGCCTCAAATACGCAGACAGTCAGCGGATGAAGATTACCAGTGATGACGAATTGGTGAACGTGGAATGGAAATTTGAAGAAATGGATCAGGTAGAAATCATAACTGAAGGTGAGAGGAAGTGTGCAAGTAAACGATGCAACGGCTGCACCAATCTACACACAGGGTTATTAGTGAAAGTGTATGTGTTATATGAGAAGTTACTGAAATGATAGGCATTACAATCAAGGTTTTCTCTTAAGGCAAATTGCCACCTCCCTCTTGGCAGTCGCAGTCCGACCTTGCATATGGGTATAGAGGGAAGTTCAAATAAAATGTCACAAGAAGTTTTAAGGTGCATAGTCATACATGAGAATAATTTGGGATTTATTTTTTATTTAATGTATTTAATAGAATATGTTGTGATGAGTTGTTACGACTCAGTAACTAGCATTTATTATTTTAAGCTGGAATTATACAAGTATCGATATCGATATCGGCATTGGTATCGGCATCCGCAAATGATGGTATAGGCTCAGCCCTACAATTTGCACAATTATATTAATTAATACAGTCATAATACAAGATATGTTAAATCCTTTTGTTGCGAAAAGAGAACTTTAAAAGTTTCGTACTAAACAGAATGTTTCAAATGATATCGTTTTTGACATTACTTTCAATGCATTTGATGAGAAAAATAATTTTCATTATGGTAAACTGCAGTTCCATGAATCTGTTTCAGTCGAACTAATGATGCGACACCATTACCGGCAGGTGCTTCATGCAATTAAGACGTATGCTGCAGGTAATTAGCAGCAAGAGTTAACTGTCTTCAGAATTCGAAGTTTCGAACAAAATTCACAATTTTTGTTTGACACGAACCGTTCTTCTAGAACATACTCTAAGCTAGGACGGGGAAGTATGGGCTGTCGCCCCGGGCACCGACGCGAAAGGGGCGACGAACAAGCAAAAAGAGAAAATTAAAAAAAAAGAGAGTAAACATTGCGGAGCACCTTGGAAGTATTGACAGATTGAAAAGAAACAGATCTAAAAGTTTTCTTTCAAGATTTATTCATGATGGTACAATGTTCAAGCTGCAATGTGTAAGGCCTTTTTGAAAACGGAAACGGTTATAAATGGGATACGCACGCACACACATGCACTGCATTACGAGACATTAAAATTATTCTCAGTATTTATTAATAACTTCAGTTGTACGTTCTGCTTTATATTATAAATCAAATGATTTGATTTGGATAGATTTTCTATCATAAAATATATCCAAATGGAATAGCACTTTACTTTTGTTGAAGCTTCTTAACATTTTCATCCAGCTTTTACTTATCAAATGTAACGTTGTAATACATTATAATACGATTCTACTGCATCTACTGTGCTTCTTATTTATTTGGAAATTATGGGACTTGTACGTGCACTTGAATACATTTTAGAACGAGTTAAATTAGTTCTTTACCCCAAGCATCAGAGTAACATCCGTTGAATGCTCATGGGTGGAATGTTGTTACACGAATATAATTCTCTACAGAATGTTCATTTCTTGAGTACATTTTCCTACAAGAAGGCACAGTATTTGAGGAAACCCTCGTGGTGGAATCTAAGCCTAGGATCGCATTTTATGCATCGATCTGCAGTAGTAGAGCATTAATACATGTGTCGTTCAAAATGTCGTGAGTAGTGGCCAAAGGAGGTCAGGTCGTTAGTGTTTTGAAACCGACAACTAAAATTCGCAATGGAGGTAGTAGATATAGCGAATGACTGAAACGGTATTTCATTTGAGCAAAATCGTTTGGAGAGTCCAAAAATAGCGGATGAAAAACAGATTTTTCTTGTGACACACACTCTTTTTTGGTGTACAATTTTCGTCAAAACTGACGAAAGTTTCGTCTAGGTAACATTTTCGAAGTGCAGGGAACTAAATTCGCAGTAGTGTTGTTAGGGCATATATTGAGACAAAAGTTTAAAATACAATTTTTAAAACATATTTCGGATTTGGGTTGGTAGTGAGGGGCCAATTCTCATACACTGTGACAAAGATAACTGCTGTAAATTTAAAGCAATCGAATATTTTTTTTCAACTATGGAGTATTCTACTTTTTGTACGTGAAGGCAAATCATGAAAAGGTTTCAAGATATCGAACGAAAAACAGACATTTCCTTTCTTGTGAGATATTCGAAATTTGTTCATATTTTTGAAAACTATATTTCCGTAGTTTTAGAGATCCTTTTTATATAAACGATTTCTGTATTGTAATGAAATAGTTATAATTTAGCAATATTCCGATGGCTGATATTTTGTGGTATTCCTCCAAATTTTGAATGATGGGATTTCAAAAGCTAACGCTGTTCTGTGTTCGACTCATCAATTCTCGAAAGGGTGTTGGTTCCCGTCGCGGCCAGGATATTGGTGTGTTAATTTTTGCATACATTTTATGCAATCATTATATATTCTCATCGTCACGATTAACCTAAGTGGTAATAAAAGTGGCGTGAAACTTAACACACTGAAAAAATGCTAAAGATAAAATCTTATTGTTTACATTTGGATTCTGCATATAAACGCGTGATAGTTATCTTACACGTTATGTTATAAAGACAGGCTGGTGATATTAAACGCTGATCGTCTAATTGCTATCATGTTTTCTCTATTTCTTGTATTATTGGGACGTCATCTGTTACATTCTTAATTGAATTTGAAGTAGTACAAAAACTTTTTTAGTGTAGGAAACGGGAACCGAAATGAAAACAGAATGGAATGGCGTGAGAGAAGTTACTATTTTTAGAATAAGTAGGATATCGAAAAAAAAGCGGATTGAAGACATTAATGAACGAATAAAACTAAACAGTTTAACAACAACAGTCGTCATATGAGAATAGCTACATATTGACAGTCAGGTGATTGGATTGGACTATTATTTTAAGTCCACTTTATGCAGAGAAAGTCTAATCTGGACTGGGCCTACAGTTGAAAGTGGGATCCGAACCACTATGTGCCTCCACCGGGTATCGAACCCGGGAGCCCTTGATTACAAGGCGACGACGCTACCACTGCGACATCAAGGAAGCCCTACAGTCAGATGAAGACACCACAACATTAATAAAGTTCAATATTCTTATGGTTTCTATTTTCTTATTTAATGTCGCTTTTCTGTTACTATTGACTAACTGCGACGATGAGAATTAATGCTGATTAGATGAAATTGGTAAAATGACACTCACAAAGAAACATCCTTGCCCATAACAGGATTCGAACCCTGGATCTTAGCCGGCGAGATCTTGCCAGGCTTGCAAGGAGACGGTCTCATTTTTGTTATTTACTGCGTTCTGTTTATGCAATACATGGTATTTCGTTAAATGTGGCAGTCATAAAAGAACTGAAGGTGAAGAAAATGCCAGAAATGAAATAGATATTGTCCTGTAAGCAAATGATGATATGTTCCTTTAATGTATCATCCTTAATCCTCGAATTCATACGCTAAATCTGATTAGTTACATGTAATTTGACTAATGCACGATTACAGGTTGAAATCAGGCGACATAAGCAAGCTTCAAGTAGTAGGACCTTCTCCAAATTGGCAGTAGACCAAAGATGATGAAACCGGCGGTAAGCTTCTAGCCTTCAATAGGTGAATAGCCGCATCATGAACCCAGACGATGATTGCAAAGGTAGAAAGCAATCATACACAGCAACCACGATCTGAGGGAACTGAGCTCGTATAACTTGTAAGAGGCATACGACTAACTGAAACTGTTCAACATTCGCTTCAATCTGTAATTAGCACAATGGTATGAGAAGTGCACGATCGATATAATATGGAATTTATGAGGATATAGTATATAAGGTAAAGTGGTTCGGACGTAACATGAAATTTGAGAACAAAGAAACAGTTCAGCTTATATTAAAATTAGTCAAGAGTTCATCACAGGCAATAAAAAAACACTGGAAGGATATTTAATATGAATGCACATCTTGATGCTGGAAAATAGAACGCAAAATTTAAAATCAAAGAATTAATCCTTCATTTAAATGCCTTGCTACCTAGTACTGTAAATATGTAATTGGTTCGGTTTGCATATATTTATACTCTTGGAGACGAATATTGGGGGGAATCATATTATCTTATACGTTGTGGTCTTACATTTAAACAGTCCAATTCTCTTTCATGGCAGTACGTCAAGATGTATAGAACCATCATGAAGAAGTAAATGATACGAAGCGGTATGCCAGAGATGCCTACAATAGATGGCCTTTTTTACTTTAAAGAATATACGAGGGTAAATCAATAAGTCGGTTCCACGATTTTATCACAGCAATTTATTGGTCAAACAAGACGACAATAGGTGTGCAGGAGTAGAAGTTCGTTACTTATTTTTCTACATATCCACTACCGAAAGCAATGCATTTTTCCCACCGTGACACCAATTTGGATATGCCAGTGGCATAGAACGTCGTCGACTGCTGCTGCAACCACTGCCGCACAGCATGTTGCACTTCACGATCAGACGAGAAGTGCTGGCCAGACAATGCCTTCTTCATAGGGCCAAAGAGGTGATAATCAAAGGGCGCCAGATCTGGACTGTATGGCGGATGTTTCATGATTTCCCAGCTGTACAGAGCGATTTTTTTGACACGTTCACAGGTCGTCCGGACCGCTCCTCGTCCGTGACACTGGTGCGACCGGCCTTGAACTGCTGACACCAATTCCCAATGGCTTTGCGGCACAGGACGTCGTCCTCATACACCAGCTTCATCCTCGCGTGAATCTCCGTCGGTGTCTTACCTTCAGCTCAGAAGAACTGCACCACGGAACGCTGCTCCTCAACCGTCGACGATGTCAGGCGGGTAGCCATGTTTGTCACTGCTGCCATCTGTGGCAGAGACAAAGGAACATTACAAAATCACTCATTATGACCTCGGGTCAGATGACATTTTCAGTACCCAAAAGTTCACCTTGGTGTGATTATCCAATCCTCTGCAAAAAAATCGTGGAACCGACTTACTGATTTGCCCTCGTATGAATGATATTTTAGGAAGTTGACCGGCACACTTTAGCGTTGGTACTAGTCGATTTCACAAGGATTTGGCAAGAATTCAAGCTTCAAGAAATTCCACCTGCAATTTTATTATTTGGCTCACATTCACATCACATCTTTGTATGCTGATTTTGAATTGGGTTATTTGAGCCTTAGACAATATCTGCTGGAGAAACCTACAGCTTGATTGTGAAGACCTTTGGCCTTTTCTCATATTTTATCTCTAACAAGAATCAAATCAAATCACTTTCATTGTGAGATAATTTGATCACTATGAATCCAAGCAAAATTGGTCCTGATTGATGGAGGAGATTCTCATTCTCATTCTCATTATCTTTAGTTGCTGCAGGTAATATTGAATGGGCCAAAAAAGTGACTTTGTAACATTACCAATAAAAAATCCTGAGCAAAACCGTGTATCCTGTGCATTGTACTCACGAGTGGAGGGGAGGGGTAAAGTAGAGCAGGCTTCCTTCTGGTCCGGGTTAAACGGTTCGAGGGGAAGATGTACGAAGGCTTCTGATCGAAGGTTCTTTTGTTTATGGTCGCTCTATAGTAAAATGTTACTGGGAAAGATTTCAGACGATAATTCTGCCCTCGGTACAAGTAATGGAAACCCACAACTTCAGAAATTGAGTTACAGTTGTTTAAAAAAACCTTCGTGGCTCTATCTTTCTCTGTTCTTAGAGTTTGCAAGTAGCATTGTCATCCATATTGTCAATATGTATATCGTGCACTACGTTACCATCTTCACATTTTTGTAGTATCATAATGTCAACACGGTCGCCAAGTCAGGGGTGTATTGTGTATGTCCGATCGTGCATCGATTGGAACACTTGGAAAGTGTCTTTTCTCTAAGATTTTGAAAGTAGCGATTCATCAAGCAAACTATTAAATAGCTGCAGTTCCATAGAAAATGTGAAATGTACGTATGCAGTGTTGTTTTTTCCACATAGTTAATTATTCCATAAGTTTTGTTGGATGCAATTATGTTGCCCCAGCAAAAAATGTTTGGTGTCAAGTGCAATTATCTTGATTAAGAATCATCTGATATTTTTGTTTTCATTGTAATTTGTTTTCATGGACTTGAAAGATTTAGTTATTTTTGCATCAAGCCTCCAAAATAATTCTAAAGCGAATCCACCGAAAAAATGAAATATGAATTAAATCAGTGGACAGGCTACAAACGGAAACATTTTCGAAATAGTTATTGTTACTAGTACATATTACATACAAAGAAAAAGGACAAAACCAACTATTCCCGGTAAGATTGTATACATCCTAGAAGTTATCTTGCCACTATGGCAGAATTTTTGTTAACATGTATTAATAATGAACGGCGATTTAAAGAGGATAAAGGAGTGATGTATGAATATGTTCAGTTCTCACTGAAATATTTCCCTAATGTCAAAGGCTTTAATTTGTTTATAGAGCCTGCCGGAAGGGAATCAAAACAAATTCCATGTAGAATCTCCGCCATTATTCGAATAAATCTTGTTTTAAACAAACAAACACCTTCCATTTTCCACATCTAGGTTCCATTCCTACCCATTGACCGCTAGAGGTATTTAAATCTTCCGCAATTCTCTTACTTACTTTTTTTTTTTTTTATTTGATTTAGTTTATTTTACTTCGCGTTTTGTGCCTCTTGGCTAATTTGCGAAGATGGGGATGAGTGATGAAATGATGAAATTGATGAATGGACATTCACAAACAACCAAGCCCGACCGGGATTCGAACCCGGGACCCTTGGCGTCGCAGCGCGATGTGCTAACCACTCGGCCACAGGGTCGGGCTCTCTTACTTACAATTAACTTAACTCTCTCAAGTATTATTTATGGATTCCGTAAACAGAAAAATAATTATGTACTCACATGCCCATGCGCGCGTACAGTACAAGTGGTACTAGTTTTACTTGTTTCTTGCGAATACAAAGAATGTACTGAAAGTAATGAGCCAAATGATATTACTCAAAGTCAGAAACCACTATTTTTATTCTACCTATGATATTACATAATTTGGACCTTGTTGTTACGTTTCCAAATAACATTCAGATCGGTCAATACATGTTCGACACCGTAACGGCAGCTGGAAAATGCCACTCTTGCAGAAGTCCATTTCTGCACGACGTAACCACCGGCGAACCTCATCCTTCGCCTTGCTTGTCATCGTTGTCAAACTTGGTAACCCGAATGCTGTTCTTCAACGGAACAAACAAATGAAAGTCGGACGGGAATAGGTCTGGGATGTGGGGAGGACATTTGCTCCCAGCCCATCTTTTCAATTTCCTGTGCAGTGCGCCAAGCTGTATTAGGACGAGCGTTGTCATGTTGCAAAATGACATTGTGCTTGTGATAACCAAGAGTCTTTGTGATTTCCTGTCTAGCACTGTGTCCAATGTTCTGATAATGTGCAATTTTTCGTACAGTTATCCTGCTGTAACTTTGGATAAGGTCGTCAATCCGTTCCGTGTTGTTGCGCCTGTAAGCTGTTTTCGGTCTGCCATGATGAGGCTTATCAACAACGTCTGTGTTACCATCTCTAAAATGTTTCAACCCCCTTTTCACTGTACTGTAACCCATGCAGGTATCTCCGTAGAAGTTCTGTGAGCGCCGGTGAATTTCTGCAACTCCAGCATTTTCACTACCAACAAATTTCACGACAGGAAGTTGCTGAAACAAACTGCCAGTGGGCGACATTTTTCTCCTACTGACAGCACTGGCAGCAAAAGTGCGCATGCGCCAAGATGACGAAGATAATTTAAACATTTAATGATTTAAACAAAGAAGTTTTAAAACATTTCTGGCCGAAGCGCGTTTTCCATTATCGTGCAAAGAATTCCGCATATAATGCTGATACTTTCGGAGGAAAAATATAATTTTTAATGAATTAGCCGTGATCCTTTTTCGGCGGGAAATTGCACCTCCCTCGCCCCAAAATATAGATAGAATCAATAAACGTTACTAATTGCTAATATGATGCCTCAAGGCTTGTGTGCCACTCAAAGCATTTACCGAGCATTACCTGAGTCACACTATGTTCCAACAGTAAAATAAATAATAAAAAAAATAAAAAGTGAGAATATATGCCACATCATATATGTACATAGACTATATATTCTAAGTAAGTTCACCCATTTCTAACCCCTTATTGATTGATTGATTGATTTAGTTTATTTTACTTTGCTTTTTGTGCCACTTTTGGCTAATTTGCGAAGATGAGGTTGAGTGATGATATGATGAAATTGTGTGAATGGACACTCACAATCATCCATGCCCAGGCCGGGATTTTAACCTGGCGTCGCAGCGCGATGTGCTAATCATTCCGCCACGGTGGCCGGCTTAACCCCTTATTCTATCATCATCTAGTAACATTAGCTTAGTTTCTTTACATAGAAATAAAAACTCTGTACGAATTTCCTCGTTCTTCACAACAAGATTATTTCAAACATACTTCAAATTGATATCTTCTAATTCCGTTCATTTTAAGGACTTTCAATATGACATATGCACTTACATGTCACTGACATGATAGTAGGCGTACAGCACGCAAGCATACCATGGGCGAAGGTCCCATGTTCCCTGAGTCGCTGTATCCTTGTGAATGTGCGACTTTTGGGGTAAGCTTCTTGGTACAAGCATGCAACCTCCCATGCACTACCATTAGCCTACATATCCGCGTAATCTTCATTGGTATGGTTCCTTTCATGGCCGAGGTGGCCTTGGAGCGGCGGCTAGCGCGCCGGGATGTAAGTGCGCAACTGCTGGCATTTAAACCCACAGATGTATGTAGACCATGGCACTGGACGCGTCAGTCCTTCAGTATCCAGAAAGCTGGTGTTCATTTTGCACGTGTTTGTGAAATGTTAAGGTGTTAACAAGTGTTTGAGATTGTTTTGTTTTAGTTTACCTGGTGGTTTTCAGCATTCTAATAATGCAACGCTATCCGTACAATTTAAAACAAGGAATTTTTATGTACGACTCTTACGTCATTACGAATTCTTGTAGGGAAGTTAGAATGCGTTTTGCATCAGAATTACCAGATGTTCCTGTTTCACACAGAGATAGTGTTCGGATTCTTGTGAACAAATTTAGGGAAATGGGGTCTGTTCTTGATAAGATGCAAAGGGTAAAACGGCGTGTGCTGACAAAGAAGAAGCTAGACGACATTGCAGCACGATTGGAACATGCCCTAAATTATCCCTCCGGCGCCTTGCCCAAGAAGCAGACATTTCCAAGACGTCTGCGTGGCGAGTTACAAAACTTTTAAACCTGAATCCCTACATTAGAAGAATTGAAAGAAAATGCCAGGATAGAAATTTGAGCAATTTTGGAATAGGAACTGATGCGTGTTAGTGAAAATTTCCCATACATATGCCGTAAATGTGTGGATGCAGGAAGACATCATTTCCAACACCTCTTGTAACAAGGTACGTGCTTATATTAATTGTAACTGTCAATGTAATTGTACGAGCTTATTTTATTACTTAGCTAGCGGTTCCAGTTACGCGGATGTTGTATCCAGTTTGCCGGCAGACGCGCTTTTACTTCCCGGCGCGCTAGCCGCCGCTCCACGGCCACCTCGGCCATTAAAGGCACTGTATAAGGTTGTTCAATTTTGACTACGGTAGCACAATTGACACTCCTCAGACAAGTGACGTGCCTGGTATGTCTTCCGTCCTGTACAGGGATCAGTTTAAAACGGAGTGCGCAAGGAAGCAAGCGTACGATGTATACAAACAGACAAGTCAATGGCGGAATGTAATCATGCATTCGCAGTTATCTAACAAACTGTTTGCTTGCGACCCCATGTTTAATGAGACTACTTGCTTCTACTCTCGTGTACTTTTCACCGTTTCAGTTTGCGCTATCACTTCTGGTGCACCCACTGTACACACACACACACTAATATGTGCATAGGAACTCAGTTTTAGCCATTTACTGTAGCCGTTATGTTAATGCACTCATTTGTGGACAACAATGTCCAAACCTAACAATATTCCCCTAGATTATCTTTAAATATAATTGGGAATTGGGTGCCACGGTGTTCCGATTGACCTCCATGACGGAGTGGTCATCCCAGTGCGCTACGATATCATGAGTTTCGGGTTCGAATCCTTGGCGAGACATAAATACTTGTTCTGTTCATGATTAGAAACTGAAGAGAAAAGTAAGACATTTGAAAACAAGATTAAAAGTTATAAATTTCTTACTTTTTTTTAGCAAAATACAATTGAGTAAAAAATACGAAAGAGACAGTCAATGTAACAATAATAGATCTTCTTGAAAAATAAATTGGTAGGGCGTCTGAGTGTACCGCGGAGACCTGTGTTCAGTTCGCCGGGTAGCTGATCTCAGGAGACGAATATTAGTGAGAATGCCATTGTCTTGTATGATTAGGTTCTGGATTATGCAAGGCAATTTTCTTTGGAGAAGTACATGACTATTATGAAGAAGTAAATTATACACTGTCCCCGCAAATAAGGCTCAGGGGCTGTTTATAAACATGTGTGTGTTTGTGTGTGTGGGGGGTGTACATACACCTCCCCCCCCCCACACACATATATATAGCCTATATAAAATACATATGATAACCTGTTTGATTACTCAAGAGTCCAGAGGAAACCAGAATAATGCTCTGTTGGGTTGTGTTCTCCAGTGTTTGACCATCTGTTGTTGAGTGCTCCTGTACGTACAACCTCAGCTTTTAACATACGATAAGGGACTTTTGGCCACCACTGTAGGTAAGGAAAATTTAGTACTCAGAGATAGTATAGATTTAGTTCTTGCTAAGTAATGAATGTATGAACTAGTTCTAAAAATGGAATGAGGGTGTTTTAACGGATACATTTTATTGTCAGGGTCAACCATTAATTTTGTATCAGTTAAGAGTCTTCCCTGTATTGAATAACAGATAGAAAAAAAATGTATATGCACTGATTTGTCCATATTATAAAAATCAATTGAATCAATTCTGTTCCGGGTTCGATACCCGGTGGAGGCAAATAGAGACTAGACCTAAAGTTCAAAGTGGGATCCGAACCACTATGTGCCTCCACCGGGTATCGAACCGGTGAGCACTTGGTTACAAGGCGACAACGCTACCATTGCGCCATTGGGGAGGCCTGTTTACTCATGAAAGGGTCTGTCTGTTGAATAGGTGTTGAGAGATAGAAAGCATACTTAATATTAATTTTTAAAGAAAAATCGTACTGTTCCTCCTCATGGGGTACTGCCGGGGGAACGGGGAGGGGGTAGAAAGAGCCATGCACTCCGAGGTTGACGTCTGTGACCATAACAACTAAGGTAATAGAGTAAGGTGGGGCAAAACTGCGCAGTTTGAGTTCATAATTTTATATTCAAGCTATGAAACTACAGACACACATGAAAAATGCAATACACATTGCACTATCCTTTGCTGACTCACAGTAAATTTCCGAAAGCTGAATGAACAATATTTCTGCGTGAAACAATTACAAAACCGTGACCATGCAAATGCGCAGTCTTACCCGCACCGCGGGGTAAGACTGCGATCAAGTTGGGGTAAGAATGCGCACTTTCTACACAGAGTCACATTTGTATAAAAAGAAACACAAATCACCTAAAAAAGTTCTTCTATCATATGGGATACATTTTTCGTGGCATTCTCACAGTAGGCACAGTGAATTCCGTCCTTCACTTGGGTTAGGAATCGCTAACACAAATCACAAATAAAGGTTCCTCTTTCATACGAGGTGCAATTTTCATGCCACCACTCGTCATATGTGGAACACTGGATCCAATCCTCTACTGGTGGATCGCTGTACTTCTCATTACAACCTGGACAATTGTACTCTTTCTTCTGGCGTTTTCTGCTTGCTACATTGCTTCAACAATGATGTTCCGTTTCTGTTTCCCCTGAATTTTCTCCTTACTCTTCTCAGCCAAGGAGGCTTCCAAGTTGACTTTGAATGGAGATCCAGTTAACACCTGAGACTGCCTTCCCTTTCGTCGGCGGTGCTGAATATGCTCTGCACGTGGAAGTGGTGATATCTGGTTAACGGAAATGTGCCCGTATGATCCAGTATTGTTAACCCCACTTGTTGAAGGCTGCTCAAATGGAGTTGGAGCTGATACATTTGTCACAGTAGAGGGAAGAAGCTCGTCCTCAGTGAAGATGTCTTGATTGAATGGGCATAATCCAGTCACTTCAAAGCCCTTCATGGCATTCCCAACTGTAGCTGCCTTCCCATATTCCTTTGTAAAAATGGATGCCACTTGGAAAACTGTGATTGGGCGACCCGGATGGTTACTCATCCACTTATCACACTCAGATGAATGAAACGACTTCAGTGGACTAAAAAATGATCTAATGGCTGGGCCTTGCAAGCCACACACTTGCACCTGCAAGCCACACACTTGTGGGGTAAAATTGTGCACGTGCGCAGTCTTGCCCCGTGCTGCTTTCCTGAACAAATCACGTGATGCTGCCCAGCCATTGCACAAAGCAATGGAAACTAATACACAGGGGGGTTCGGCATTAACACAGCTTCTTCTATCCATGAAAATCGTAATATTGTATACATTCACAGTGACGTAGTACTCAAAACACAAAGTACCAAAATAAATAGCAAACACCCTCAAAATCTTTTCACTTACTTCTCTCAGCACAACGAATTTCAAACGTATCTTCACCACTGTCCACAGCTAGCTACCATCTTGGACGAAGTAACGGTGGTGCAGTGGTGCCAACTGTGTGTGATTTTCACCTCGAAAACCCGGTGCGCAGTCTTACCCGCCGCGCAGTCTTACCCCACCTTACTCTATACTTTAATCTTAATTTAAACTAACAATTAGTGAGTATAAATGTATCCTACCCTTGAATTTAAGGCTATTCAATTAATGAGACTATAAATATCACCAATCTCGTTAGTAAAAGTGATTGAAGTTTCTTTACACTAGAATTGAAGTTTCAGTTTTATTCATTGGTGCATTTTGGGGATGACAGAGTCACACCATAAAATAATTCATTATTCTTACAATAGAAAATCTATATTAAATCTGTGTCCATCGCTGTCCTGTCACTTTTCACTGAAACTGTAGCAATATCTCATCTAGACATTGAAGATTAATTCTTTTTGGAGAATTACGTGCTTGCAGTTTATATGAAAACACCGCTGAAATAAATCAACCGTGTTCAGGATTTGCGAGTACAGGCATGCTGTCCCCCTTCCCCATGGGAAGTGGATTATTGAAATTCGAATTAGGAGTGAGTTTCAGGCACCAGGCCTGTGTACGTTTATTGAGTTTATTAGTTACGTCATCATTGCAATTTGCTCTGTTCGGGGTTTCTAAAGAAATATTCGTATTGTTATACAATATCGGTTCCCATTTATAAAGAAGCAAATATGTGAACTAAATTTTGTGTTTCTCATGTTCATTGTTTAAATTAAGAAGGTTTGATTTTTAATTTCGAGAAGTATCGGGTTAGAGATGTCAGAATATCACAAATATACAATTTCAAATGTTCTGTACTAAATTTTGCGTTCCTTAAATATTAGTCATAAAAATTATGCATAATAGCTATTTTTAACACACACACACACACACACACACACACACATATATATATATATATATATATATATATATATTAAAATCATAGATACGTAGATCAAAACAAAGCCGATAGAAAAAACATTATTTCTCCACATATTTCAAGCGGACATAGAGAACCAGTGGCGTAGGAAGTTTCTTGCTTGATTTGGTTTATTTTACTTCGTTTTCTATGCCACTTTTGGCTAATCGCGAAGATGGGGATGAATGATGATGTGATGAAATTAATGAAGGGGCACTCACAAAGAACACCCATGCCCAGACCGGGATTCGACCCCGGGACCCCTAGCGTCGTATCGCGCTGAGCTAACTACTCTTCAACGGAGGTCGGCCGAAAGGTTTTTGATTCTGCGAAAAGTCAACTGATTGAGCGTTCAGATAGTAAGTTGGGCCTTCTTTCAAGCCATAAGCACAAAACATACACACACACACACACACACGCACGCACATGCACACACACACACATACACACAGGGGTGCCATTAAAATGCCGCTCGCGGACAACATAACCGCATACAAGACATAACTATACTCGGTATCATTTCTGTCATTAGTGCTTCTTTTTGGCTATACGAATGTTCAAAAAGCCCGTTCTTCCGCCTTTGTGAAGCATGAAGATTAATCAATGTAATTTGATTGATTGATTGAGTTGGTGTTTAAGTCCACTTTATGCACAATAAGGCTAATTGGGACTGTACCTCCAGTTTAAAGTGGGATTTGAACGACTATGTGCCTCCACTGGGTATCGAAACCTGGACCCCTTGATTTCAAGGCAACGACGCTACCTACCACTGCGTCATCGTGGAGGCATTAATCAAAGTAAGAATAAATGTCTGATGAAGGGAGTGTGTGTTCTCCGGCAACGTTAGTTCAAAAGTGTTTATATGCTCGTAAGCAACAGGCCACACAGGTTTTAAGTTTCGAAGTAAAATTTGCATAAGCTCGTACTGATAATACAAAATGAAAAAGTTAAGTGCTCCCCTGTGCTTAGCACCACGCCATGAAGGCATATAGAGGGTGTGGGGGTAACGCCTCATACTTTCTTGATCCTGTAGTGAGTGGGGGTGATGTGATCAGCATCACGCCCCTGACCGCCTTTACCCCCCAGGGTTTCCCACAGGTACCAATGCCATTCGATGCTGGGTGGGCGCCCGGTCTGCTTCCAACGTTAGAAAAGTTTTCGTATTTGAACCGGCCGGGGATCGAACCCGGGATCTTTAGCATGGTAGTCAGACGCGTTACCGACTTTTTTTCCCCTACACGGACGGATCCCTCACCATCCCCACTTTTTCTCACTTTTACACTTTTCAATTGTTACAGTTTCTCATTTTCTTATCATCTGGACAAACACAAATACCCATGTCTTACCCGGGACTCGAACCCGGAACACCTGGCTTTGTAGCGCGCTCTACTAACCACTCCGCCATGGAGGTCGACGTCTGAGCCACCGCTGGCCACTGATAATACAAAAAAAAAATCAGATAATAATTTTGCAGTATGTGTTTTTTTCATTTTATGGCTATTTTCAAGATAGTTTTTAACACTTTATAGAAGTTACCATTCGAGAAAGAAATGAAGCCCTGGGCCACATTTCATTGCTTTGCATTCTGGATGTTAAATATTTTTCTAATTACCCATAACATTTTCCGAGATGTAGTACTAGGATAGATTTACTTTTCGTTTGCGTTGTTTGGATTGAGCGATAATGTAGACAAAATTTTGATTTTTTGCGTCTGGATTCTCTGTTGATACATTGACAAACTTCATATAAAAATATTATCTTACCTTCAAATATACTCCTGATACTACATATGCAGTCAATTGTAATTTATGTTCTTATTTTACGTACCTGAAAATAAATAAAAAGACATAGTTACTAACGAATCCACATACACGAATATTAGAAAAATTAAGTTAGGTATTAATAATTCGTAAATCTATAACACCATTAAGCCTTGTTTACATGTTTATGAAAAACTAAATATGTTGACCAAGGCAGTAATTTATTTTATTAGGTGAAAGTACAGTTGACAAGGGAAAGACCTGCTAGAAAATTCCAGAACAACTTTCTAATAGTCTGGAGGGAGTAATGTTTGTGTATATATAATGCCCTGTTTTTGTATCTTGTTATATTTGTACTTGATACAGAGTCTGAAGAAGACCTTGCCAGAAGGTTGAAACGTTACGTTTAGTTTAAGTTTTTAATAAAATAAATTACTGCCTTGGTCAGCATATTTAGTTTTTCGTAAATCTATGTGAAACTCATGATATTCTAATATTTATTCTATTCAACTAATTAATTTCAGTAAAACGTAATTGTGTTTCCTTCTTCTTTAGAAGATAACATATTTACGGTTTTAAATTCATTTCGAAATTATCAATACATGTTATTGAAAAGTTAATTAATATTAGTAAACTGCGAAGTATTTATGCCTGCCCTGAAGAAAATATGCAAAATTATATACACATCTTATATTATACCACATTGATTGATTTGGTTTATTTTACTTCGATTTTTTGCCCGTTTTGTCTAATTGCAAAGATGTGGATGAGATATGAGATGATAAAATTGAGGAAGGGACATTCACATGCTCGGCCCGCAATCCGAACCCAGGACCCCTGGCGTCGTAGCGCGCTGTGCTAACCACTCTACCACGGAAGTCGGCCTATTACCACATAAACACACACACACACACACACACACAGACAAGCGCGCGGGTGCGAGGTCTTCAAGATGTGTGTGTGTGTGTATGTGCGTGTTGTGTGGGTGCTGAAAGTTTTCACAATAGTTGTGACATTTTATAATGTAAAATTATGTGAACATATAGAAAAACATAATTATAGACTTTAAATTTTAGATAATTTAAAGCATAAAATAAGAAATCAGTCTTATTGTTGGAGCTTAGTTGGAGCATAGGGATATATGTACTTTATTTTAATGAACACCCATTTTGATACTTTTGAACACACTTTACATTGAACAAATGAATTAATATTCTGATATTAATAATGAGAGTAATCCTAATATTTTCATGATAACGTATGAATACATTCACACACACACACATATTCGTACTGATCACGTAATTTTAGAGTAAAATATGCGTGTAACCACCCCCATCCCCACACACACAGTGTTCGAGAAAATTATGTTAGTCAATAGATACACATTAAACGCATCTATATCGTACGTACATAGTAATCTTTCCTTTCAATGGATGTTGTGTTATAATTAATTGGTTTGTTTCTAAGTCCACTTTTTGAACAGAAAGGCTAATCGAGATGCGTATTTACAAACCCTATAGTGCTGCATAACCTCCAGCGATATGTCTTCTGATTGGTTGTCATTTCGGAAGTTAATGCACTGTTCATTTAAAGTAACGCTAGATGGAAGGGTTCAAATTGACAGTGTAGATTTCAGGATCCATTCCAACAATAAGAAGAAACCCCTTTAAACTGAGGTTGGTTTTTCAGCACATTTTTAAGATTAATGTTTCGAAAGACAGAAAAACATAATTCCCCTTGAAGTGAATTATTATCTTATTTAAAGTCACATCAATGCAAACATTGTAACTATTTATGACTATTGAGAAAATACAAATGTATATCCAACTTACTGCAAACAATACCACAATGAAGCCAGTGGTATGTATGATGAAGTGGGTTGCCCAGTAAAATTATTATACAATTTATTGCATTTTCAATGTCATTTCAAAAGATCCTTGATATTGTTCAACAATATCATGCTTCTAATTACACCTTGTAACACTTTGTTCTCCAGGTCCCCAGGTTTTTTGTTCATTTGTTCTTCGTTGTGTAACGTGTGCAACTGTCCCCATTGTGAAACAGTTTGTTGCAATAACTAAATAAAATAATTTGACAAATGTCACTTAACACATGAGTATATAAATCATTTTCCTACAGTCACCATAGTAACGAATAATTAGACAAAGTTTCACATGCATAAAATACTACAGGTAAAATTACTGTTTTCTATATTTTAACTTTTAGTTTCTTAGATATTAAACGAGAAGACAAAAAATTATAAAGAGAAAAGTAACATGCATTTCCTGAATTAAGCCTAACTTTTATTTCCTCTTTAATATCATTTCCATTTGTTAGTACTACTCCTAAGTACTTGAATTTGGAAACTGGTTAAAACGAGTTGTTATCAATAATTAGATTTTGATTATTACCTAACACTTGGTTTCTGCCTGTAAGCATATATTTAGTTTTCTCTTTCTAACTTCCAAACCCATCTCTCTAGCTGCTTTGAAAAATATTTTAGCATTATTCTTAATTGTATTTACATCATCCCCCAGTAAGTCTACATCATCTGCATATGCTAACAACTGAGTCACAGCGTTTAATTATAGTCCTTCGTTAGTTTTCTTTACCTTTCTAACAGCATATTTTAAGGCAAAATTAAAGAGCAGTGGAGATAATGCATCTACTTGTATTAACCTATCATGAATTGCAAATTTGTCAGACATATTCATACCCACACGAATTTTACTTCCTGTTTCACTGGTGCATACTATTATCATATTAACAAGCTTCTTAGGTATTCCAAACTCGACTAATATATTATATAATTTATCTCTTTTGACTGAATCATATGCTTTTCTTTAATCAATGAATAGCTGATGGACATTTTGATTATATTTCCACTTTTTCTCAAGTGTATGTGTAATGTGAAAAATTTGATATGTAGTTGATCTGTTACGTTTAAATCCACATTGATAATCACCTATAATTTCATTAGCATATAGGGTTAGTCTTGTTAAAAGAATGTTAGATAATATTTTATATGTTGTTGAGAGTAAAGAAATCCACGGTAATTATTGCAGTTCATTGTATCACCTTTCTTAAACACAGGAACAATTATGGATTCTTTCCACTGATGGGGGATTTCATTCCATATTAAACAAATTAATTTATGAATTTTACATATTAACGAATTCCCACTATATTTAATTAACTCAGCTGGTATTAAATCAGTGCCAGATGCTTTGTTATTCTTTAGCCTTTTAATAGCATCTTTAACTTCAGTCAAGTTAGGTTCTGGAACTAAAGGTTCTGCTGTGTGTTCTTCATTTACTTGTGATTTATCTCCTAAATGAACATTTAAAAGGTCGTTAAAGTAGTTCTTCCATCTGTTTAAAATATCGCTTGGATAAGCCAAAAAAACACCGTTTTTATCTTTTATCAAGTTTACTCTAGGTCGCCACCTCTTTCTAAATTCATTTACACCTTTATATAAATCTCTGATAGTTTTGTTTTTGCTGTTTGTTTCAATTTCGTTAATTTTGCTTTTCAATTAATATATTTCCTTACTTTTAAACGTACGGTTGACTTCTCGCTTTATTCTATTATAATTGCTTAAATTTGTATCATCAGAGTTATTTAACCATCTAACTCTACAAAATTGAACGTTTTATTTTCCTTAACTGCTATATTCGTAAACAACATTTCAGCGATTGTACATGCCTAGTGCTTTTATAATAGTTGTATTTCTACTAGATAAGATTCCAAAAAAAGAAGAACTAGACTGTAATACCACATGTTTACGTTTTGAAGAAAGACTTCAGCATTCAAATTTCAAGCAGTTCCAGCTGAAATTATAGATGTTCATCGGCTTCTTTTTTCAATAATAGAGAATACTTTGATCATCATGAAATATGTATTCATGAACTTTACCCCTATCCATATTCTTTCCTTAGCAGTGAGTTTGCCGTACTAAAAAATCTATGGGGCTACAGGGGGGCTGAGACCTGTTTTGGGAGGGCTTCAGCCCCCCATAGCCTCCCTGTAGAGCCGTCCCTGTTCCTTACCAGGGTCCGAACTTCTAAATTTGTCCACAACCACGGAAAAATAAAAGAGCATCTTCTTGCTTCTGAGATTATATGTCCCGTCATAGTTATTTTACTTATTATTCATCGACAGCTTTCGGCATTATAATTAATTTTATGGTGGGAAGTAACAATCGTACTACTGGTGTGTCAATTCTTTGTGAAGAGAATGAAAATCCTGAATGTGTAATTTAAACTTATTAAACTTGGTACTATCATGTAATAATCATCTGCTAATTTTAATAAATACATCTTAAATTTAAATTGAAATTAAACCTTAAGTTACCCTATGTTGCTATAGTTCATGCATTGGCTCAATTTGAACTGACTTCTATTTCACTTCGAAACATATATCTACATCTTGTTCAATTCTAACACTGCATGTGGGATCTTTTACATCACTTCCTACTTCCCAGAAGCAGTTGCTTTTGAGAAGCCTTTCCACATGTGCGAAATGAATACGGTACTGGATGAAATTGTTTTCTCAGCAGGCAACCCTCTAAAAAAGTGGATAAAAATATCTTAGTTCCTTTCACTATATGCATTTCTTACAACGTTGAATCCATAGTTTTTGTCCTGAAAGTGCACTGAAAAGGTATTCTTGCGGAAGGGTTCAGGATTAAATTTAGTCAGAGTTCGTTTTGCGTTGACTTTATAAACTAATAAGCTAATAACTGGACTTACAGCTTTACATTGGATTTGAACCCACTTTATATCTGACTTAAAACAATATTTGACGTCATCGTTCATCTTTTTCGTCTGGAATAGCCAAATGGCAGAGACGGAAAGCAATACAAGATAAAAGGCGTCCGCAGTGGAGTGGTCAGCGTAATGCACTACTAAGCAAGCGGTCACAGGTTCGAACCCTGGGTAAGACATTGATGTTTCGTTGTATTTGTGCCATCATCTCTTCAATCAGATTGTCATTCATCCTTATCGTCGCGATTCGAAGAGAAGACACTTCTAAGTGTATTATGATGACAGTAGTGTTGTAGTTTGCAGTGCTGTAGGACACGTATAATATGGGGCGAGCAGTTATCTTCAAACATTTCAATGGTTTATTTAAATCTCTCCTTAACGATTAACTTAAATTAACATTTCAAGGGTAGAATCATGCACAGTACAATGAATGAATGCACAGCGAACATCCTTGTAGTAAGTAAGAAAGAATAGAAAACATTATTATATTCAGTCGGAGAAGTTGGGAGTCGCTTTTTACCAACCTAATCCGAAGAAAGCCGTGTTCTTGTGTTGTTCTTGGTCCTACTTACCGACTTCCGGACGATCGATAACCGATGCTCCATTTGGTATTCGAACGAAAGGAAAAGGTTTTAAAGTATTGATGCCGGTTGTAAGCGGCGTTAGAAGTGAAGGCATTCAAAGGCGTTGGAATGTCTCTAGCTCTGGAGAATGGTTCTGTAGTTGAACAAGAAACAAGTTCTCATGAAGATTGGGATCCATCCAAGAATATTGTCATTATCTGTCAATATTTTAAAAAGATACTAATTCATAATGTTTCAAGTTCCCTAAAAAAGAGATAATAATGCCTGTTCTTGTCTTTGTAGTAATGCACAGGTATGAGGTATTGGTTTTAGTTTTAGCTTCATATTAACAGTGCATTAGTTATACACACACATGAACATATACCAAGCGAAAACTTAAACATTCGACAAAAAGTGATTGTATAACAGACTAGATACAGCTCAAATTTACGTGAGGTATCAACAAAACGATCTCAATGCTACAACACTGATCAAGAGAACTTCAAAACACCATGTTTGGCTTTTTCAAGATGGTGCCTTGGTCAAACACTTGCAAGAGTAAAGAGAAGTGTTTGAAACCCTTTGGAAGCCTAAAATGTATAGAAATTCTCCGGCAAATGAAAATTCAATATATCTATGCATGCTTACCGCACCAGTAAGTTTATGAATGGAGGAGGAAGTTCGACAATGGCCCCAGTTTGCAGGCAGATGGGTGGAAAGATATTCGCATTGGCTCCTAAGTGACAGTATGTGCATCCCCAAGATTCTTCTTCTTGAGATATACATGTACTAACAGATTTGAAAAATGGATCCATGCTATTGTAAAATGCAGAAAACTTGTGCATAAATCTGCTACATACTTAATAAACAAAAACAAATTAAGGTTTCCATTTGACTTTTCCTCGTATACTATTTCTATTGTAGCAGTAGTTTTCAGAAAATGTAATGAAAAATATCAATTGCAATATGCATCCTCTACTGCAATATATATGAACAAATGAAATCAATTTGTAAAAATACAGTACTGAAATAAAAAGACGAACATTAACTTATTGTCATCTGTGAGTAAATCACTACTGCGTAGCCTTCCTAGAAATAAGGAAGGGCTGCGAGAGGTAATTATGTCGATTCATTGGGAATGAAATAGGTTCATCCTATGCAAAAGGAACGAACATACGCCTAAGAATTTACGTAGTCGAATTATAAAATACCCGTTTATTTCCACATTTCTAAATAACTGGTACGTACAACAGACAGATTCACATTTAGGTGAGTGAGGACCTTCTCCTGAATGGATGCTATTCCTTTGCCGGCTCTACTCTCGTTCTTCCTTTTGCTCCAAGACTCCCGATCATTCCCCTCTCTACGTCAACAACCGTACCACATTTTACATTAGCACCGCTCCGCATTCCAGCTCATGCTGACGCTTAAACTTCCTTGTTCATGCTTCTTTCCTAACACACCACATACCCCTTCTTCTGGAAAAAAATTCGAATTGAAATTTTGAAAAGTAAAAATGAAAATATACCAACATTAGCATGTACGTATCAACCTAGACAACAAAAGAATAAAGGATAACAAGAAATATTCATAATACACAACCAAGAAATAAAATATTCATACATAAAATAGGTGTTTGAACGTCTCAAAATTGAAAAATTCTCGACGGTCTTTTTCAGTCAGAGAATGTAAAATACTTTATTAAAACCCTGTAGTTCTGAGAATTTCCACTCGCTTGTTTAACCAAACCTCGACCACCATGATGCGCACAGTGGATGTAATACTACACCCGACCAAAGTTTCTGCGAGCGTTGCATCTAGCAACGTGAGAGAGAAAAATCTCTCGAGCTTCGCTTCAAGAAAGTCTCTTTGAAGCGAACCTTTCGTGACTGCACAAAATCTCGATGTGTATAATCTATCGTCGGTCCTTGTTCACTTTATTTAATTATTGATGTGTTTTTTTTTTCATTGTGACGGATTAAATCAGTCATTGCCCATCGGAACGTTTTATAAGTTTATAGTTTTATAGTACAGTAAGAGACATACGTTTTATCAGGAAATTGTCCTGCACGATTTTCATTCATCTTCCTCCTGCACCATACGTGGAGTTGTACTGATAATGGTGCGAGAATTGTTCACTATAATTTTGAATGACTTTTGCCGCTTATAAGATTACAACTGTAATCGTACTCACTGATTCACTTCTTTTCACAACATGACCACTTGAATAATGCGGGGGAAGGGGGATTGTGACTGTCATTGCATGGGGTTGAAGGGGTAAATCACTTCATGAGGATTTATGGTTTCCACAGTTTGAAACCAAATCTGCATTGATTCTCCGCCAGTGTCCACCGTTCTGAATGTAGGCAAGGTCGGTCGAAACCACAGCTCCAACTCGTCTCATCCTCCATCCAGAAACACCATTACGTGACTTTTTACTGTTCTCTTTGTACTGCATGCTATACCAAATGTTTGTACATTTGAGATTGTATGATGCTTCCGATGCTCGAAGGTATCTTCGATGAAGGTCCCGTACTGCTTGCCTCTGCGTGGCCGCATGACATCCTTCGGCAATGAAATAAACTTCACAAGACTACGTAAATTAGTGTAAACAAAGGTAAAACTTTGAATAAGGATTGAATAGAAGGAAAGCACCAAAATATATTTGTATGTCGATAAAATATTTAAATGATCCCATGTTCGTATGTATTTATTGTTTATTTAAATTACTATTAATTTTTCCTACGCTTATTGAAACTATTAAACTATTTATATACACATTAACCTATTCTCATCTAACTTAAACTAAGATTCACTAACCTTGTGAACCATAAAAAGATTTGAAAATATCAAAAATGTACAACGTTTACAATAATTAATTTCTAACTGCATGTCGAGTTCGTCTGCTTTGTGTGAATGATAAGCGTGAAAGGTTGTGCAAATTTATGTTGTTTATTTTTATTTGATATGGCCACAGTATGTATTCTTACTTGACAAAATATTAATAATTGTATTTAATTCTGCAGCTTAGGTGATGACAATGATCAGCATAAACATTCATCAAAACAAAAGGTGAACGCATTTGATGTCGCAATGTCATCTATTATTTTTATGAATATTTACGCTGATCATATCGCATATCGCATATTGCATATTTAGTTGTAAAGGAATCTTTTACATGGAATTATTTAGTTCCGAATATTCGTAGTATCATTCATTTTGCTTGCACACAATACACTGCAAGTTCAAAATTTTCTAATCTAAACCAGGACTGGTTCTGTAGTTCAGTTGGCAGAGAAATAGCACAATATGCCAGACACCCGGATTCGAGTCCTGGTCGAGATGGCGTTTTTCGCTTACATTTCCACGTATTCTGAAATAGTTCATGTCTTTCTGAATTACTAGAGCAAAATTGTGGTTTAGAATGACAAGAGAGAGGAAAGTGTCTGAACATGGAATAGGGTTTTAACATGAAATACCAGCCAATCTGTTGTACCCTTAGGTGTAACAATTTAGTGAAGGTGACGGATGATCCTTTTGCAGCGCATTGATTTTCAGTCAGGAGCGAAATGAGTTGCATGTAACATGTCCTGAATTAATTTGTGGAGTTCAGACTTGTTGATCATTTAAGGCTAGCTTTATAGAGGTCATTATCATGTTCACAATTTAATCTGTAGAAAATGGGATCAATACATGCAGATAGGAGTGGCTTTAAACATTGACTGTAAAGGTTTTTGAGTTTAGTTACAATCTTAACTCCGCTTATTATGGTTACTTAAACAAAGATGGCGTAGCTTGCCATATGGAATTCCAAGAGTTTTCAAATATGGAATAGTAATGGTCGAGAGAAACTCCCAAGAAGTGGTATTGAAGTAGATAGGAAGGAAACCAATACTTAACACCGGACATGGAAGAGAAATTGGTACGTACAATTCCTGATATTTCTGGAAACTCTTTTTAACTAAGAAGTGATGTGAGGATTATGGCATGCAAATTAGCTAAATGAAATAAGATGATGTATACGTCAAGGTTTGCAGGAAAGTCATGACCTTGTTCAGAAGCATACTTTGCATCATTTGCACTGTTCAAAATGTCGCTCACATCTTTGATCTTTTGCAGACTGGACAGACCAAACTTGCCCGCTGATTTTAATGTTCATGAAAATGGAATGACAGTTGTGCAGTCCAAAGTCTCCAAAGTAATTGCTCACAAAGCAGAACTCCAGGTGAGTCAAATCAATCAGCTCTGCAGAACAAAGCTCACTGATCTCAGTAAACACGAGTGTGGAAACAAAGAGTTCACTTCAATGCTCGTTTTTACAAGAAATAAATTATCTAACCAACTAATCCATGTTTATAATTTCTGCAGACTATTAGCCTATTCATATGAGTTTGTATGAATGCATATATATTAGTTTTAATATTTGCATACCTTCTTTATTAATGTACAGTTTATGATTCTGTAATTATAATAAGTTATTGACCTACTTGTATTTTATCAATGTTGGGTACACATTCATTGGATTTCCTGCAAACCCTTTTTTTCAGTTCAGCCTACTTTCGTAAATTTTTGTTCCATTATTTTTGTTGAAACGTACATTCTTTTCATAACCCCTATGGAGATCTACCATTACAAAAAATGATTCCACTATTTGGTTTAATTTGGTACTCTTTAATTTAATAGATACAAGAAGAACAGAACCGATAATTTATAGTATTCTTTTTTGTAGTTGTATCGCCTAATTATCTAGTGTATTTATGTGTGGAGTATAATCATCTCTGAAATGCTGATAGTAATATGGGCAACCTGCATCCCGTAAACTATTTGTGTTAGAAGATCTCAGTGTTGTCAGTATTTTTCTATTATTTAAATTTACTAATCAACTGTGCAGACACTCCGATAAAAATTATTGAATGTTCCAAAATGGTCAAATCAAAATGGCGCCCAAAATTTACCGTAGAGTTTTATACGACTTGTTTTCTGGGTAATTAGTTCAAAATGTTTACATATATTACGCTCCTTTTGTACGAAATTGAGTCCAAAAGGGACATCGGACATGGTCTGAAGAAACCAACTTGGACACATTTCTGTCCATACCAATCACTGTAACAAAATATGTAGATAATGACTAGATATTTTAATTGTTTAACTTTATTGTTTTATGTAACCCTGTATAAATAAATATGTTAATTTTTCGTATTCAAATGCACATATTATTCCTGATAATACATTTCGTCTAGAAAATAAAACTTAATCTCTCAAAGTGTGGTTTTAATTACGAACACAAAACTTGAGTGTAACAATGAAAAATGAAACAATGGCCAAATTATATAATGATTACTTCTTTTTGTTACGATGCTACTGTGTTAACTATATACCTTTGAAAAATAATTTAGTGCCTTCAGAGGTATATTCTAGAGATATTTAATAATTCATCAATACATTAAAACATATCTTTCAAGGTTAAGGTAGAAAAATTAATTCACATCTTTCATCAATGCAAAAACATTGACGTCTCTGAGATCTATTGTATAGAGTAGTTCACTGAAGACATTTTCGACAGTTTGCTTCCAAATTACAGAATGAGAATATAATATAAGAAGCGAAGTGTGTAGTTTTTAAAGTCCCAGTCTAGACTCAAGTTGACGGTTGTACTGATTTGTCTACTGATCAAAGTAGGCAGAACCATTTCTCCGTAAAATATGTTTTCTCCCAGCAACTCCACATTTGCTTCACAAATGTATTGTCAAATTCCGCTCGTGCTGAATGATCATAGCAATTCTTCTGCTTTGTATCGGGAATGAAGTTTCCGAAAATTTTGTTAATAAAATTGGTTATTTAAAGTCTCTCTCCTACCTTAAAAGGTTAGTCGCAGCGATGAGTAAGGCTCACGAGTTAAATCACCAGTGAAGTCACTTTGTAGTACATAGTGCAGATCCCATTTCTAACTGTAAGCCCACTCTCAATTAGTCTATATGGGCATAAAGTGGACTTAAAAAATTGTAACACCGATCCCCAGGCAGGAACACCAAACTAGAGACCTCTACATGTCATGTCTCAATGTCATACATAGATTTAATAAATACTGCATCATACGACAGCTTTGGTACTAATTTCTTAGAGCAGAACAGTAAAAAGGCACTAGTAAAAATACATGTGAATAAGTGGTATCATTGACGGTAAAAGTGTGAAAAGATATGACTGCTACCACATTTTACTGGTCAGAAAAGATTCAAAATATGAGAAATCAGATCATGTAAGATCAAACTATTTATTGTTCATGAGATTAAAATTTAATAGAAAGAATCGTTATGTTTTACTATTTCACCAAGTACACGACCGGATCAAGAAAGTGTGGGGCGTTACCCCCACACCCCCTATACGCCTTCATGGAGTGGTGCTAAGCACAGGGGAGCACTTTACCTTTTTTACCAAGTACACGTACGCTATTGTAAATGAGTATTTGATTTACACTTTACATAATAACGATATGTCGTTCTTTTTAATAGAACACAAATCTCCATGGAATATCCGTAGCCGCTGATATTTTCAAATTTCTGTCTAGACGAAATTTTTGGTGATTAAGAAATGGAAGTTTCAGTATTTTTAGAGTATCTCTCGAGCCATAAGGTTTTAATTTTCTTAAATGGTTATAAGGTTCGTTGTTTAGGAGGGGCGGGGAATCGCTAAGGATGAAAGTCACCGATATTGTGACCACGAAACTGCAGAAAATTTCTTGAAACAATAATTTAAATTTAAGATCAGAATAGTATTTGAATACAGGTTACGTAATTTTCAGTGTAAAAAATATAAATGTTATATAAATGGATAAAGGTAGCAATTTCTAAACAACTGTAGGAACTACCTGGAATTAAATATGAGTTTTTCGAAGGAGAGTAGGATAAATGCTTCCTCCATGACAGACAGTTAGTTGTGCATCGAATAAAACGAATAAGCAACAAAACACACCAGTAGCCATATAGTTCGGAAAAATGGATATTTAATCGGAATATGGTAATTAAGCTTCGAGGGTTGGAAATGTGTTGAGATATATCGCTGTTGAAACGTGTCCAGGATTGCAAATCCTGGAACAAAATATCTCAAATATACGTCTTCAAGTTTTTTTTAAAGGGAGCAGTTTCATAGGAGTCGGGGTTGATAACATTACATGTTTTTCTTTTTAATGATTAGGTCGGTTTTTCCCTGTCATTGGCAGTGTTGCAATCCCTCATAGGTTAAGTTATAGCCAAAAAGAGAGTAAAAGGCCTTCATACTCTAATGTGCTCATAAGTTGCATTAAAGCAGTAGAAAAGTCATTTTGTAAATTTAAAACACGGCAAATAAGTAGGAATCGACGTTGAACCAGAAGGAAATATTAGGTAAAAAAAACCCTTAAACTTTAAACATTCTCGGTAGTGTCTAAATGTAACTACTTACACCATTTCTCTACATATTCAGGATTGAGTCATGAATAAGATACAAAATAAATATGGTTCTTTATTACTGACCGAAATCTTTGCTCATATTAAAAATATCGAAGATTTGATTTGCGTTGGAACAAGGGTGACTCTATCACGCAGACTCCAAGTTTAATTATGTTTGTTTTAGCTAAGAAACAAAAAATGGTGGTTTCGCAGGAACCGCGAGAAGGAAGAACTGATGTGCTCGTGCAGACACTTTATTACACTGCGGAGAAACGTGACTGATCATGACGAATTACGGCAATAACGCCGACGCTGATGGAAAAGAAAATAAGCCAGTTACTTTGTTCTCGAAATGAAACTGCTCTGCTTCTGAGGAACGCAGGCTACACTTCTTTTACTGACTTGAGAAATCCATCCTGGGTGTCCTAACAAGCCCACGAGTTTTGTTATTTTTATTATTTTTATATCTAGTCAGCATATGCAAATTTCTGTTTTCTTTTTACCTGAAAAGTAAAAATTATGGTTGTCTTACAAATCATCCCAATATTTATTTATTGAGAAAATTTCAGATGTAACACATAATATCCATTTCAAACTGAAATAACCAGTGATGAAAAAGAAAAACAGGAAAAAGTACAAAAATGTGTCCAAGATGTCATGATTTATATTAGATACTTAGGAGAATTTAATCTAATGACCGAAAGGCACATTCTGAAGAAAAGATATCCACACATTATGTTATTATTTTTGTAATAATTATTTGAATATTGTAAATTTTCCCTTTTTTGATATTTTTTGATGTAGTGAGGAAAAAGGGTACATGAAATTATAGTACAGGGTGTCGCATATTGTGTCAACTAATTTCAAAAGAAGGTGAGTACTTGTAGTAACTTTATATGGTTATCAAATAAAAATATACACATATGCATTTAATACAGTGCATAATATGGACAATACAGACATCAGTGCACCTTGAAAATAACGTTCTCTAAATGTCCTCCTTCTGTTTGGATGCACTGTTCGAGGCGCTGCGGGAAGGCTTTCAAGACGCGTGTCTCAACATGTCCTCTGGAATTGCGTGAATTCCATGGCCACTGGCGGTTCATAACATTACTCGTGGCTCTCCACTGTCTAACCCAGCTCGAAATGTTGTGTATCTCTGGAACAGGTGCATGGAGATATTCATTGTTCCGCCGCAGGGCTCGGTGCCTGTTTTGATGAAGGCTTCCACCGCCGAAATCCTTGTCTTCGCCGGTCAAGGCTCCATGGTATACTAATTGCCTGACTCCCAGGTATACCTCACACGCGCACGTGCATTCTGGCAGGGTTGCCAACTCAAATTGGTAGATGCAATATGCGCCACCCTGTATCTAACATCTATGTACTTCACCAAATATTGAATATGCAGCAAATTTGTTTGTGATGCTACAAATGTGAATTGTATTAACTGTATTTCCAAAAGTTTTTAGAAAAAATTTTCGAAGTTATGAAATGAAACACAAAATTATTAATGTTTTCTTCAAGAAGAACTAATATTTTATCGTCTACGATGTAGTAAGTGAATTGAAGGAAATTATTAAATAACATAGTAAAAATTCAAAGCAAATAAAGAAACGTAAAATGCGAAACATGTTACTGCACAAATAGTTGATTGGAAATATTCTTTCTATTCTCTCGCATAGAGAAAATATTCTACTAGGTTGCATTCTGCATTTTAGAGTTTTGATTTCATTTTAACTAAAAATGAAAGTATCAACATTAATAAAGAGAGTTCTGACAATTTGCAACAATATTTAAATTTCGTGGAGGTTGAGCTCCAGAACTTCATCTTTAAAAGGGCTGAACTGGGAAGAAGAATGTCTTTAAAAAGGGCTGCAATATAAAGAGATTGAGTTACTGGTATGATATATGATAAACAACAAATCCTCTGACAAACTAAGTACAATTGCTACATTTTTTCACTTGATTTAAGATGGAAAATAAATTGCTGCTTTGGAGTTACCTTTTAAGGGAGATATTTTGAAAACGGGAACTAGAGTTTAC
Organism: Lepisma saccharinum; assembly: GCF_977018435.1. NCBI lineage: Eukaryota > Metazoa > Arthropoda > Insecta > Zygentoma > Lepismatidae > Lepisma > Lepisma saccharinum. The sequence goes on along the minus strand of NC_139230.1, from coordinate 156,495,149 downwards.
ATTTGAACCTTATCAATATTAAACCGGCAATGAACATAATTCTTCTCATGCACGGACCTCTCATTATGTGGGCTGCTGCGCTTAATTGTACAAAAAATAGCATAAGCACAATTTAATGAAATATTTTTTCCCAGAAATCTAACAGCATTTCTGAAACTGTACTGCTCTCATGTGTGACTATAATTATGGATATTGGATGGTTTACGTGAGGGAGGGACTAAACGGAGCTGACATGTATTTCTGCAGGAAGAAGTATGGTTGGCATGGACTCTGATATTCACAAACCTTTTCATTTTAGGAAGAAGAAGGTAATACATAGAGAAGGCTCTCCTAACAGAACAAGAGATTGTTTTCCAATACCCGTTGTGCTTGTGAACCATAACAAAGCTCAGGAAGGCTTAACATAGAAATATGGGACAAAAGATCCCCTTTTTTTGCATTGGTCCAACAGAGACTCTGAACAATGTGCAAGATAGTTGCAATCTCCTGTGAGCTTTCCAGTAAGCCGATGAACCTTTGAAACCCCGCAGACGACACACAAAGATATCCCCAGAGCTGCATTTCCGATTACGGAAGAGCGAAGAAGACAGCTATTCGCGTTCGTATGTTACGACAGCAACAGGGTGCAAAAAAAGTATATTTTCCTTGATGCAGGTTCGGTTAATTTGTCCACTGCATTTTCAAATCATTGAAGCTTTTGTTCGTGTCGTGGCATTATTGAATGTCTCGTACTTGCAGCTATTTCTATTTGTATTTCAACCTTTCTTAGATAAGTGATTATTGGATAAAATAGATGATTTGCTGAACACAATGGCATCCCTTATCCATTATTCTAACCTAGTACTCGAGTATTCTCGTAGAATATTAATGGACTAAACTGTGTGGTTTCAGATTCATTTCCCTGGTATTTTTAAGGCAAAAATATCCAGTAATTTGACTGATGTTCAATACATGAAGCAACTAATGAAGAATTAACACCCAAATTCTTATTTTCATAGTAAGAGTTTACAACTTGAGTAATGTATGGAATGTTAAAGAGTAAATAATTGAAATGAGTGGTATAAATATGATACTGAATTAAATATAATTCGGAGGTTAAAAAGATTTTTGAAGATCAATTCGTAAAATAGTTAATCTGAACTGGACATAAGGTTTTGAGAGGATATAACCAAAAGTTCTACCTATCAGGTTTTATCTTCGATTATGAAAAATATAATTCTTAGGAAATTTGTATGAACAATTTTACTTTAGATGATGATTCGTGAATTATTAGTTTTACTACGTTTATTTTATTTGGACATTTATTATAAATATTTCAATAAAATAGACAAAGATAAAGTTTGTTTAAAGTCCACTAATAGTGGTGCAGCAACGTTTATTATTTGGTGGCCAAAAATTCGAGTTTCCCCTCCACACCCATATATACAACAACGCACGTGGATTTTCTGTTTTCATATACAAAATTCACACACACATTTTTTGTATTTCTTTATAAATTTATTCTTGTTTTTTAAAAATGTTTTTAAGGAGGTTTTTAAAACATAATTCCTGAACAGATAAAACTCTGAATATTATTCTGAGTTTATTTGAAATTTAATAACATGGAAAGTCAGAATTTTGTCAAATGAAAGTTACAAGAAAATAACGCTATCCATTCTAATGTCTCGGAAACGTCCCTGCTCCATTTCAACTGAAAATCTCCGTTACGTCCTTCTCGTTATTGGCTCGAGTTGTAAATTCCTGCTCACGTTCTGGTCTCGATCTCAACTCAAAAGTTTCTCAATGTTTATTTTATGTTCAATTTATTATCAGATGGGGGTAATTGGGACTGGTTCTCCAGTATAGAGTGCAATGTGTCTCTACTGAGGATCGATCTCAGGACCCTTGAGGGGTGACAAGGCCTCTAATCTTGCTTAGAATCACTAAATGCATAGTATAAGAAATGTATATGTACAGCGTACCAACACCCGATTCTCGAAACGTATAGAGGTCATTTAGGCAATAACATTTTCTTGCTTGACGCCTAATTTTGACGCTGCGAACCCTTGAAAGGCAAACTTTCTATCCGTAATATTAAACACATAGGCACAAAATTGTAACTAACTGATTAACTTTGCAGTTATCGTAGACAAAATGTATGAATTATCTGTCAACAATCAGGTAGACTTCCGATTTATACGTTTAAATAAATCACATTGTTATGTAAAATTTTTTGGGGTACATTTTTCAAATTCATGCCAAAGTTTTGAACAAAACATAGTGCCTCGGACGCGAATTCTTATCTCTTTTAAATTTACAGAGATTTTTCTCTGTTCACCTAGAGTTTGAAAAGACCGAACATCCTCGGACAAAGTTATGAAAACAATCTGTTGAATAAATAACCTGCCGAATACTAAATATGACATACATCTGTGAGAGTATTTCGATCTGTAGTTTCATTACCTTATATTTCCAGAAAATGTAACTACTTGTTTTTAATAAATTTAGAGGGGCATTTAGAGGCACGTTATACACCTTAAAAAGGGTGGGCGGTATGTGGACTCTCACAATTTACATTTTTATTATTCAAAGTTAAAAATAGAGTTGGCTGAATGGTATCATAGAAGTATCTGAAAATAATTTATCCTTTTAAACGACATGCCATTTTAAATGATATGACATTTTAAAACATTTATTTATGCATCAATTGAAATAGGAATCTAATTATAACGATGGAAAATAAAAAGTTTTAAATTATGTAAGTTTTATAGGAATTGCAAATCTCACAATTACATCTTTAGTGACAATTGAATCAAAGAGATGAAACAGGAACAAAAATTTGTTGGTTATTGAATTTCCTATGGTTTTATGTAACCTATAAAACAAAAGTCCATGGTCTCGTTATCATCGTTTGTGTCTGTGATGCTTCAATGGTGTCTGATTAAAGAAGAAAAATTACATTCCATCCAATTTCCCTGTTATTGGTAGTTGCTGAAAGTCGGCAAAGTATAAAGTCTTACCGACTTCGGCAAATCGAATCAACGTTTCATAATTCAACATAATTGTGTAGAAGAACGTTTGAAAGACCACATCCTTAAATTTGTCAAAAATATGTAGTTGTTCAATTTTGACCGTTGAACTCTTATATCTATGGCTTGATAAAAAAAAATTCAATATTTTAAAATTTCCCCCTGAACTCCTACTATTTTAACTGTTAAAAATGAGTTCACAACAAGCTTGTCATTTTACTTGTTCTGAAGTCAAATATATTTACTGAAACTTCTTGTACAAAAATTTCAATTTTTAAAATTTACCCTATAGTTTCAAAAAATGTAACTAAAAATTTATAGTGGAAGCACATAATTTCTGAAAAATACATTTGAAAAATTCGAAAGTGTATGGCAGTCGTGTACTTTTCTCAAATAGATTTATATCTTATCTACTAATCGGTTACTTCTTTTGAAATGTGTACCACCCCATTACACAAAGGGGCATAAGCCTTTGATTGATTTCCTGAAACTAAATTTTATCTAATTTCATCTTTTACACGCATCATTATAAAAGTTTTCCCAGAGTATCGATCACGTACCATAAAGTTGTGTGGATTTTATTCTTGTTGAAAGTAAGATAATGTTTGTAAACAAAATAATAGTTTTGTCCTTAGCTATTAGAAATCATGATTTTTGAACAGCAGCAGTTTGTTACTGTCAAATTATTGGAGGGGTCTAATGAGTACAACTTGAATCTACGGATTTGTGGGTTAGTGTACCTCCTTGAAAAAATTGGGGGTTACATTGTAATCCCTGTTCCTTCGCCACTGTTTAATTATGCTCATTTGTGCTAATTGGAACAATATTAGAGAGTTATGTACTTCCTGTGTAATAAAGTACGAATCAATTTCGTTGTTATATTATCAGTGATGTAAATAACTAACATTATAATATATGTAATTGAGAATTTCTATCATTCTAATATGACAGAATAATGCAATGTAGAGGATTGCTGTGAATTATTGTCCGTATGTAATTTTTGGCAGAAAAAAATATTATTTATATATCTATCTTCTACTGTTATATTTCATCGCACCGTAAGATTGTACCTGGATTTGAAGGTAAGATTTACAAACAATAGTATCTGTCGGCTGAAGACATTTCCCTTAATATATACACTGTGCATCAGGATTGACGTAGTTTCTTGCAATTATTAAGCTCCTCAGGCAATGCTAAGCAGAAAATTCATCATTTACAAATTAAAAGGAAAGCCTATTAAGGAACACCCGAAGGCCAATCTTGTTCTTTTGTTAGCGTGTTGCTGAAGTTAAGCAAAGTTGTTAACTAAATTGCATCTAAGTTGAAACTTCTGCAATACAATCCTGCATTGTTAATGCATACCTCAAGTTCAGTCACGTAACTATGTCGGGGTTTTGCCCCTCCTTCAATTATTGTAACTTATTTTCTGTGCAGGCAAATTGATGTTGAAGTAAAATATAAGGATGGAAATCTACACGGAGACTGAAAGACACTAGTAAAATTTCCAATGTAATCGTTATCTTAACGTAAGTCCAGATTAGATAGTCATTATTTTTTATTGCTGGAAAAATACATTGTTTTTTACAAAATTTGAAATAAATAAACTAGATTACTTTTATTTTTTCTTTTCAATAAAAAGCAATATTTTTGGAAAATATGTTCCATAGAAATGTTTATAGAAATTAAATGACTCCTACCATGGATCCCATATACAATCTTTCGAGTCGACGTCAGCAATTTATAGCAAAATGAATCCTGCAGAACAATTACAGAGCAGATCTTCAGCAATAATAAACCTTTCGTGTTCGTGCAAAATGAAACATCACTTAGCAATTGATGAAAAATAAATGGTATACCGTACAACAGAAATGTTACGTAAGGTGAAAGGAGTTCAAGACCATGACCATAGTATTACATTTCCACTATCTTGCAACCTTATCATCCTAATAATTTACTTGCGTTTAGAACGAACTATGAAATTATGCCAAAAATTGTAAAAATTACTAACCTGAAACATTGTAACCGCATAGATCTTCAGATAAGCTTCAATATTCATAGGTTAATATTTGTTTTCTCCTAGACTTGTCTGCGGTAAAGCCCCGAATCTGTATCAGTTGCGTACGGTTCATTTGCATACATCTCCAAAATGAGTGTCACTGGCGTACAAGTGATGGACCAGGTGATGAGTCTCAGATGCGTACAGGCTATATCTGTAAGACATGTACTTTCTCTTTTCGGCCAATCAGGGTGCGTTTTCTTTCTTTTTCCCCACTTTATCTGTAGCTAAGGACTTCGTCACTCGTTATCGATCACTCGTGACAAACTACAAAATCACCTGTTATACCTTTGTCTTAGTTTTTCGATTAAGGATGGAAAATTCGATCGAAATCGCGGCAACTACCAAGGGCAAGCCAGCTACGCGAGAGGAGATCATATTGGACGACAGGATTTTATCGATGGCGGATGGCAGCAGTTTTTACTAGCAGACAATGGCCAAGAGGAAAGGATTTTGGTGTTTTGTGGAACGAGAGGAAGACAGTGTTTGCAAGGTCAAGAACATTTTTTCATGGACGGTACCTTCAAGAGTTGTTCGAGCCAGTTCGCTCAGATTTATACCATTCACGCTGATTTGGGAAGCAATCATTAAGAAACCAACGTCGCTCCAATTTTATTCGCCCTTCTGCCGGACAAGAAAAAACTACCTATCTACGGTTATTTCGGTTCATTCTTGATATCGCCCCGAATTGGAATCCAGCGAAAGTGTCGATCGATTTCGAGGCTGCAGCGATATCGGCGTTGAAAGAAATATTTCCGAGCATCAGGATTCACGGCTGCTATTTCCATTTCAATCAGTGTCTCTGGAGGAAAGTGAAAGAAATCGGACTAACTACAAGGCGCAGGAGTGACGAAAGTACCAGAAACACCGTGAAAATATGTGCCGCGCTTGCATTTCTAAAACCAGATGATGTAGAAGAATGGTGGCTCCACTTGATGGAAGATACAAGTGAAGAAGAAAAAAAATCACCCCGTAACATTTGGTGGGAGTGAGGCCGGCAGTCGGTAGATAGACACTGGCCCCCCACGGGCTGTCTTTCCACGGGTTACTATTATTATTAATTTAATACCTGCATAATGATATCAAAATATCAGTAAACTCTTAGCATAAATTGCTACGTGATTTTGCAATATATATATTATGTCATGTAGAAGAAACTTCAATTAATTCTTGTCTACACAAATTCGATCCTCAATAAATGGCCCCGCTTATACAGTATAATCAACAATAATGTTTTGGCACTACTCAAGGAGAACACTCCGGTTTTGACGCCACGCGAGGTGTTGTTTGAAGCAACGCTGAAACTTATCTTATCCACATGTTATAATAATAATAATATTTATTTTAAGCAATGAGCACGATTTTACAACCAGGTACATTACTATGCCAAAATTGGTTATACAAAATTATAAAATTGAATACATAATTATAAAATAATACAGTGGATCCTACAATCTTACACATCATCATAAACCATCATAAATTCAAATTGTACATTCCAACAAGATCAGCTACTAAACCTCTGGCCTTATTTAGACATGTAAGAATTGAGATTTACCTATGAGAATATCTGGGAATTTTATAAGATATATATAGGGCTATTGTAAATGATCTTCCCGATTTCAAAGTTTAATAACTCACGTTTATTTATTCACAATGACATGCAAGCACATGCACAATTTCATTCACATTTTTGTCATCTCAACATAGAATTAGGTTATGTGTGCAGTCTGGAAATATTCTGAGTTGTTGCAGAAGCACATGCTTTGCTGAAATATTAAGCTATATTTCTTCTAATTGTATGACAAGCCCTCATTTGGACAAAACGTATTTACGCATGGTTTCTCCGATACGTTGCTATTTGCCAACATACACTTTGCATACTGCTTTAACGTTACAAATATTCACCGTGCGCATTGACATGTTTGTCCGAAAGCTTCAACATCTGTAGTACGATACGGGTAGATACGATAAGGGCATCCCTCGAGTGTAAACATCTCTTACAAAACTCACGAATTCTTTCTTTAATGTAAACACATAAAATACGAAAAGCAATATGGGATGTGTGTTGCGATAAATGGATTAACTGAAGTAAAAAAGTAAAATCAGTTACTTCACCCAGGCAGTGTCTCTATTGACATGATTTTTTTCCATATCATACTATCGTTTTTAGAATCTTATACGGTAGCAAAAATAAATGCCAGTGGCAACCACGAACCTTTCCATGGAGTTGCAGGATAAATGCCTCTCATGTCAAGAAAAGTCCTCAACAAGCAAACCGTTGCTAAGAAAATTTCTTTTCTTTGATGTCCTCTGAACACTATGAAAATTTTCGGTGTTGTACGGTTATATCCCGTGAATTTATGTTCAAGACAATTACAAGTAGCAAAAATTGTGATTGATTCTATTTTAAATGTTATTCTACTTATTTTCCACGTCCATTAAAAGTATTGCAGGGCACAGTCTCCTAAATTTTGTGACAGAAAATTCTAGCAACTCGTCTGCTGTAAAATGGTTACTTATATTTATATTCATGTATCCTAAGCCATTTTGTCACTTGCAGAATCGATCTTAGTTGCAGAAAACCTGGTGTTCGGGGAAGAAGGCGAGGCTTTGCAGGCTTCTGCTCCGTGGTAGTGATAAGGTCCCTCAGAGAGCAGGTAAATGGAGCCCTTATGAAGTTGGTTTCGTTATTAATACACGTTTGTTCCATAATGTAAAGAGTACAACATTTTCCTATGCAACGTAATGTAAAAATTAATATGAAACATTACTTAATCGAATAAATCATTAATTCATCAAAGGATTCCTATTTTTGTCAAGTATAATTTTTTTTGTGAAATTCAAAAATTAATATAATTTTAAAAATGCCCACAATATTTTCACAAATGATCTACGTATCCAGTACAATGTGTATATATATGGTGAAAATAGTGTCTTGGGTAGACTGAGACACAGATATACATGTTTGTGTCTACGTATAAAAAGTGTCTATCTTAGAATTTCCGTAGTATCCATCACATGAATAAAAGTAGCCATATTTTTACTAGCTAAGTAGCAAGTAGCGCAGATGATAAGCACATCTCACTGAAAAATGTTGTATCTCGGTTTCGATTTTTTTGGGTAGGGCTTGGAATTTTCTTTGTTGTATCTCACCAATTTAATAACGAAATTCATATGAAAGCAACAGAAATTAGGGGAAATCAACGCATACAAGAACACTTCACAATAATTCATGAATTGCATATATAACGTTAATCATAAACCATTGTTTCATGTGGGAAACTTACTTCGTTTAGTGGTTCGAGTATTAGATTATTTGAGTTTATTAATTTACTGATGAATATGGAATGACTAGAGATAAGAACCAACCATAGCTAATTATTGATAAGATTAATAAAGTAAAATAATTCTGCACAGAAAATAATTTCATTTATCAACATGGTAATGTTTGTTTTTGCATATGGGTTAGTTTTGAACTGGAATGGCCAAATATTCCTGAAGAACTCCATAAAACATTCATAGTATATAAACGTATACATTTGTTCATATGTTTGATAATGCAAACTCTCCTATAAAGTACGGACTTTTTTAATGATTGATAAACTGTATTAAAAATCTTCCACTTTGACAAGAAAAGTTAAAAAAAGCATAACAGAAAATATAGCTCTAATGGTACAAGTAATATTTATTAAAATTAAACTTATGTAAGTATGCCTGTGTATAAACTAATAAAAAGCAAACTGTTACATTTGTAACTCGTTTGACTGAACAGGTAATAATTTAGTCAACGCTGTCACAAATAATTGATGCACTGTTATCTGTAGGACTATCACACCCCCTTTAAGCTTGATTCACACCTACGCTCCAGTAACGCTCGGATCAACCTCCCCCCATGGTCCGGTCAAATATCGTTAAATGTTTTTTTAAAGAGAAGCATTCACACCTTGGTTTTGGCGTTCCCGTCAAGGTTCGTTCGATCGCGCTGAGCTCGGGGTCCGGTTACGGCCGGATGGAAACAATATTTGACTGGAGCGTGAGGGGGCGGAGCTTTTCTTTGCGAACCTCGATTGTTGATGTAAACGTCTGATAAGGTTCAGTAGCAGTCTTCAGCCCCGTTGCAGAGGATACGTAATCCAGTTTTGTGCGTAGAAGATGAACCGTCAGGAGGCAAAAACCTATTGAAACACAGAAGGCGAGTAATGATAAAATCCCACAATATTTTCCTCCCAATTCTGTTTGTAAAACATCGGTCAACATATGCGATTTCATGAATCCGAAAGAAGAAAAACTGACCGAAACAACCAAATTACAATTAGCTAATGAAAAAACTTAAATAGGGAACTAACCACAAATATGATCCATAAACGCTAGTTGTAACGACCTTTTTCCAACCCGTTTCAACAAAAAAATCTTTAATTCAAAAAGCTAACCTATTGGCGGTCATATTTACCCGGACAACCAAATTGTCATTTTTGTGTGTGCAAAGGAAAAGCAGGTGGTGATCAACCCTCTGCCAATGGAAAAATCATTCTTGATATCTAGCCCCGAATCAAGGTTAACAACGAACTTGTTCTTCGTTTACGGAAAACGATACAAAAATAGTCCCTATTTTTCTTTTTTTTAAAGTCGAGGGAGGCCATGTTTCACACGATGTGCGTAACAATCGGGTCCTTGAAACTAGGCTCACAACCTGCTCTATATTTGTCACGTGTTGTATCGGAAACTTTTAAATAAAAGAAATGGTCAACAATGTCGATATGAAACAATGAGCCCCACATTTTTCACGTCAAACCTAGACCAACAAAGTAGTGTTACCATTTTTGACATTTACAGTGTTGCACATTGTAGTTGCAAATAAACGTTTTCCGATTTCAACCAAAAGTATAACATCAATAAACAACATTATATTTATAATAGTCGACCGCCTGTCCGAGTGGTTAGCACAGCGTGCTACGACACCAGGGTCGAATCCCGGCCTGGGCATGGATGTTCATTGTGATGTTCTTTCATCAATTTAATCATATTACCACCCTCAAGATTAGTCAAAACTGTCATAAAAGCGAAGTAAATCAACCAAGTCAATGAATCCCCGCTTTCGTAATTCTTTTTCTTTGTCATTTTCTTCTAATTAATGCCAGTGCTGCAACATCCAAGTCCGTCTTTGAAAATATCTTAACATTGTAGTTAGCACAATCGGCACGCGTTTTATACAGAAAAATCGGTGTACTCTGTTAAGAAACCAACACCAGACTCACGTTGATCGTACCTTAACTGGGGCGAAGCTTGCCAGCTAGTGTGGATACCCCCTGACCGTGAGCGGAGAGTTAGGGGAGAGTGACCTGAACGTTGCTTGAGCCTAGATGTGAATCAAGTCTAATTGTCCCATCCAAGATTCGAACCTAGGCCTCACCGATGGCGAAGTGGTAGCGTCGTCGCTTTGTAATCAAGGGGTTCCGGGTTCGTTTCTTGGTGGAGCCACATAGTGGTTCGGATCCCACTTTAAACTGTAGGTCCAGTCCCGATTAGCCTTACTGTGCATAAAGTTGACTTAAAAGACCATATCAACCTAATCAATCCAATCTAAGATTCTAACCCAGAATCTCCACTGGGAGATCATTAATCGAAACTTCAACGCACGGAGACGGCTCGGGAAGAACGAAAGGGCAACAATAAAAAAAAAATATTGGCAAAAGTAAACTAGTACAGTGCAAGCAGATGTAGGAATTACTGACCAAGAACAAAATGAATAGATGGGGAAGGAAATTAGGACACAAACACCACAAATGTTAGCGATCCTTGGTAACATGAATTTGGACTATTTGACCAAAGTCGACCTGACAATTGTGTACGGGTGGGAAAAAAAGCTTCCGTTTAAGCATCCAGCAGGATGAGATTGCTAAAACCGCACTCTCGGGTAGGTAATTAACTTTCCCTTGTTGTCCATAGTGTGCCGCACGTACGGAAATGGAAGTTTGTTAGCGGCAAATCCTAGAGTACAAAAGGGTTGTTTATTTAATAAAAGTGATGGCGCAGGAATTCCATGAGTTTTGTGCGTGAGCTGCTCTTAAATTTGCATTCCAGCCGCGCTCCAAGCTGGAGAGATTCCGTTCCAGTCTTACAGGAACAGCCGAGAGAACGTAATCAGCCGGATATCTAATCCCTACTGGAGAAAACAGAGGGCAAAATTCTCTCACTTCACTCGTCGTTCTCAAATTATTCGCCACCGTTTTAAGTCTTCGAAGGAAGGAAAGAGTGGGGAGACATAAGTGTGATATTTACTTTGAGAAAATGATTGTGTCAGAGAGGAGGAAACTTGCAGGTCTTGAAATCATAAACGTAATGCATTTTGTTTCCAATTACAGAAGTCACATTATAAAATGAAATCAGAATAGATAATATCTAAGGGAAGAAAAGAAGCAGGTTATCGCAAGAGAATATGTAATAAACAAATTTATCTTGTAATGCTTTCACATATATAAAGAGTAGGAAACTTTCTAAGAATCCTTGAATATAACGTGTGTGTTTCTAAACGATAAAGAAGGATTGAGTAAAGCGTATTAGAAATCTGAGTGAATTAGCTGATCCGAATGTTATCTTCAAGAACATATCGCCGATCTCCGTTAGCAATGAACGCTCGCCATCAAAAACGCTACGTAAGTGGGATATTTTTTTCTGTTTCCCTCTGGCCAACCAACATTTCGGCCAGTGCTATATGTCAAAAACACAAACTCGAAGTGTAACATCGGGAATCAGTTTTTTTTTTTCAGACCGGCAGAACGACTTAAATTATTTTCGACCTAAATTTCTGCCACTACTGTTATTATTATTTTTTCTCAAATTATGTGTATTAATTAAACAGACAATAGTTTGGGGGCGGAACGCCCCGTGTATAATCATATCGCAATTTGGATGTTTGTACTTGTGAACCCTTCAGGTTGATCCTGCTGTATATATTGCATGGCATTTTTTTTTCTTGGGTGCTGCTTCCCAAGTTTTTTTAAATAACTTATTTAAACATTTGAAATTGTATAAACATACTCCGCGTTTCCTGACCTATATGCAATGGAACTGACCTTGCCCAGGAAGCAAAGATACATTTTCTTCTCTCTTACGAGTGCTACAGTGTTTGCGTGTGCTCCGTGTGTACAGTGATAAACACCGCTACGGTGACACCATGAAAAATGGCGAGTCAGCATCAGCTGACCCCGCGTAGTACGCGTGCCATCAATGTTGTTTATAATCCAGCATTTTTAGATATTTAAGTGCATGATTTTTGGTTGTGTGTAAAATTTATTTTTCCTTACACCCACCCTTGTATAATAGTAATTTTTTTGGGTTGGTGTAAATAAATTGTCTTCTAGAATTGACTGGTATGGCCGGGCTCGCGTTACAAAAAATTAACTTCCCTGCGTGAACCTAATTTTTTGCCCCAGGCAGGTGTGTCGTATCATGCCGAAGGCATGACTCGAATCCGGGACTCCGGGCGCCATAGTCCGATAGTCTAATTATTTCATAAAAAGAGCCCAAGTATGAAAGAAGCTGGAAAGAGCATCTTTCAAGCAAATGCCACCTGCGATCTTAAGCGGATGTAAAAATCCGCTGATACGAATTCTTCCGGAATCGCAGGAAAGATACTGCAAACACAGCTTTACGCTGAAAGCACCGTTCTTGAGAGACGCGTTCTCTCAACGGCCGAAGTTCGAATTTTGTTTAAATAGCTCGGGAGAATATTTCTTCAAACAGTCGGTATCTGAAATCTATCGCGTGCACAGTTAGTGCCTCGGAATTATACAAGTTGTTGAACTAAGAAAGTTATGGCGTGAATAGTTGTTACTGAACGTTACAAAAGGAGTTACAGCGAGGAGTAGTACATTATCGGAAAGGAGTTCTATTTCAGGAGAGTTCATCAGAGTTTCATCAACGAACCAGCGAGTCGATCGTCACTTCGAGATCTACAGGTAACGAATGTTCCTCTATCCTTGTCTTTCATTCTCTCACATCCTTTCCAGACCAGTCAATTATAGTGTTTAAAGTTAATCGTGAGTGTAGTTCTTATTTCCCCTTGCTTGGTTAAGTGTAGACGTAGCTCTTCAGAGCTATACCCCCTCTTACGATACACCTCTCGCAGCCAAATAACTTCGAATATCAGGCTTCACATAGCCTATCTACGATCTCTTAATATAAAAGATCGGGACTTTGTACGTTATATAGCTATTAACAAATGTATCCTCAGAATACACTCATAAATTCAGTGTTTCAAAAGTCAAAGAACCCTAGAGATTATGACATGAAAACTGTGAGAGATATTAGCACATAGTTCACTGCACTATAAAGTCGAGTCTCCTGAGGGACGACCTCTGTGAGAGAGTGGTTAGCACAGAGCGCTACGACACCAGAGGTCCAGGTTTCGAATCCCCGTTTGAGCATGGGTGTTAGTAGAATGACAGCACTATGTTCCTACGCGTCAGCAAAAATTTGATGCGCCTGGTGTTATGTTACATCCGGTGTAGCGGGGTACGAGCGATTTTATTGTTGAGTCAGCAGAACGTGTCTGATCACGTTGAAGGCATCGGAAGCGGTGGGGGAGGGGGTCAATGGATTTGTCACGTTGTTTTTAGATGTATGCTAACCTAACACGTGCGTATGTTTGTGTGTGTGTGGAGGAAATGCGCGCGCAACCATTGCGTATGATTCAAAGACATGAAGAAATGATTTAAAGATGGCGCCGAAGGTGCTTTACCCCGAAAGCTTAGCGGCTAAGGTTATTGCTCTGTAAAACAAGAGGCGTCGGGGGTTCGATTCCTGGTAGAGTCAATATTGATTGATTGATAGATTGAGTTAGTTTTTTTAAGTCCGTTTTATGCACGGCAAAACTAATCAGGATTGGAGCTACAGTTGAAAAGTGGTGATTCGGAACACTATGTGCCTCCACCGAGTATCGAACCTGGGACCCTTTGATTACAAGGCGACGATGTCAATATTGAATGGTCTCGATTAGCCTGTGTGTAAATAAAGGCAACAAAATGGTTGAGTTCGAAAATCGAGTTGGGTTAGTGGTTAATGTTGTCACCTGGCAATGAAGAGGTCGCGGGTTCGATTCTCTAGGTAGTTAAATTAGACCAATTGTTTAGTCCCGCCATTATAGGTCGCGATTAGTCCATCTGTGCATAAATAGTGATTGAATAAAATCAATATGGCGGCCTTGGGTTAGTGGTTAATGTTGTCGCCTGGTAATGAAGAGGTCGCGGGTTCGATTTTCTAGGTAGTTAAATGAGGCCAATTGTTTTGTCCCGCCATTATAGGTCCCGATTAGTCCATCTGTGCATAAATAGTATTTGAATAAAATCAATATGGCGGCCGCGTTTTGTGTTTAGCGGCGGCGGCGCGGCGCGGGGCGGGGCGGGGCGGGGCGGCGCGGCGCGGCGCGGCGCGGGCGCGGTGGGTGTTTTTTTATTCCGCGAGATGTTTCAACCAAGTGGTTGAGGGTTCGATTCCCAATGTTGGTGAAAATTGGATATTCAATTGTATTTGTTTAAAAGTTCCGATTAGCTTTTTGTGCACAAAGAGAAAATGAACTAATTGGAAATAGGATGTTTATGCTGTAATGAAAAGGTCCCCGGGTTCGATTCACAATGTCAAATTGGCTGATAATGATGTTGTTTTTAAAATAAAATAAAAAAGAAGTGTGTTGAGTCCCCATTAGTATTTATGCAGGAACAGATATTAAAAATCAAAACAAAATGGCTGTGACTGGTGTTTAGTATTCGAAAGGTTCCAGGTTCGAGTTCCTAGTTATAATTTTTTTTTTTTTTTTTAGTTTACAGAATTAGTCCCCATTTATTGCGTTTTGGCGAACACGTCCTCCCCCCTTTGTGGCATTTGGACATGTTGGAGATATACATAGAAATTGTTGTCAAAGTGGCTAATAATGATTTTCTGTTTAAATAAAAAAGAAGTGTGTTATCAGTCCCGATTAGCACGAACAGATATTCAAAAAGCAAAACAAAATAGCTGATATTGTTGTTTAGTATTCAAAAGGTTTTGGGTTCCAATGCTGGCAAATTTGCAGAATAACATTGATTTGTTTAAAAAGTGAGTTACTATTCCCGATTATTTTTGATACACAAATAGAAAATGGGGTGATTTTGGAGTTTTGCAACCAAGGGGCTAATGTTGGCGTTTTTTTAACGCAGTCCCGATTAACCGTAATGCATAAAGCTGTTTCAACGAATATCGAACCTGGAACCTTTTGATTACAATGCAAAGACTTTACCACTAATGTATGCTATGTTTTAAAACAAAAAATAAATAATAGTATCGAATTTTTAAAAAAATGCGTTACCAGTCTCGATTAGCCATTATGCACAAACAGATGTGTTTTGAAACCAAAGGGGGGTCGAGGGTTCGATTACAACTGGGTATGTGTGTTGAGAAAACGAAAGGTCAACAGGCATGGAAAGTTTTTATTCGCCATCTCAAAATAAGTTTTTGGGCTTGGTACAGGTAGCTTTTTGTAGAAAGCCCCACAACGACATCAACGTGGCTACCATCTGTGGGGGCCTCTTTTTTTTAAGTTGGAGAGGGGCACAAAGCCGTTTGTACCATACAGCGTTGCACCGAAGAACCAACTTGTCAACTAGTCACTCACTCCATCATTAAAGTGCACAACATAATATCAAATTTGCACTGATAATAAGCAAAAAATTATAGCGGCTGCATAATTATATTTCAATGACAGCAAATGGTTTCAAATGAATGGTTTTCACTTTTATTTTTTACTAAGTAACAGATTTGGTAATGAAAAGCTTTAACATTTGCATATAATATGAGATTTGTTTTGGTATCCAGTTTGTATGTTGACCAAATCACAGATATACTATTACTAAGGATAGCATTAACTTAATCTAATAAAAATATATTCCACTGCATTACAAAATTAACTCATTCTGTTTTCTGTTTTTTGAATCCATATGGTAAAGTCTCGAAACTTGATGCACATCTTTTTCTTTTGGTATATACCACCTGAAAAACCCTTATTTCCGGCTTACTAACAACGGAATGTGTTTTCGTGCGTACGATTTTGTTCGAGTTGAGTAAAGTTAAAGAGGAGGTGTTGTTGAGAATAGCATTGGTGAGTGATTCGAAATTGATTGTGCTGCTGTTTTTATGGTTTAGACATATGCCTTTCACCTTGCAAACAGTAGTAACATTAGTATTGTCTGGATTTACTACCTCAAATGCATAACTTTTCGGTCCACTGGATGAAAATGCTCTGATATAAGCATTTTTCCCATAGAGTTCTAGTTCATTTGTTAACTCCCCTAGGTAGTCTCCAACAGGCAGATCAACATCACCTGGTCTTTGAATATAAATAACACTATCGGTATCATAGTACAATACATTTTCGCCTAATGTATCCAAATATTCATAAAGCTCTAATCGTGCATGTGTTGTAGTGTATGCTGCAATAACTACATTTACAGTCGATAATGGAAGTGCAGATTCTTCGAGATATTGCCAGTGAACTATCAACATATCTTCATTTATAGGTATAACTTGATGTACTTCAACATTGGGATTTTCTAGTTTATCGAAAAAATCCTTAGGATTATTGATAATACTAACTTGACCAGGGTTTTTTCTCTCTGTCCAAATTTACCCCAAAATGAATTCAGCATAAGTTTTGCTAAGCTTCGTAATCCAGGATTAGCACATATTCTGTTTTCATCCAACAACACACCCTCCTTTTCAAAATAGTCAGCTATGTATTTTTTTTTGGATTCTTCATCAATACACCACAATGGCCAGCCGCTTGCTTCAACTTTTGCTTTGAGAAATGTATTGATGTACTCTGCAAAAACACCACCTGATTTGTTTGCAGGATCATATTGTTCAACATTATATTCCCATACCTCATGTAATTCTAAAATTTTGTATTTCTTTTGAACTGCCTTCTGAACTTCATCCACAACCCAGGTTCCAGTTATAGCTCTTTCCCTAGCAGTATGGTTACATTCCGCCTGGTTTATTTCATCGGCACAAGTTCTACATAGAGGGAAAGTTAATTTTGAATTGGTTCTATATGGTAACACAGGATGGTACAGATCTCTCGGTGGAAGTATTGTTGCTTTGACAAGCCCCTCAAAAGAATAAATATCGGGGCATTCTTCCCCCACATAAATTTTCACCGGATGGCCAACTGGAAACTTTTTAACTTTGCAACAATAAGGGTACAGGCTACATACATCCTTATATTGAATTGTTTCATTTTCTTTCACAGTGTAATGTAGTTTGGTAGCATTAGTTCTACCACCATAAAACGCCTCCCGGGGAATTATGGGGGCTTTAATTGATAACGGATGTTTTTCAACATAATGTTTCATGGTTTTGTTATTTCTCAACTGCTGGTGAAATTCGCACCCCCACATCTCATGGACAATGTAGTTAAGTGCTTTTAATCTGGTAATTTTATTTTCTGTTCTTTCATACCGAAAAGACAAAGTATCATATGGGTCATCATGAAGAGGTTCTGTACGTGAAGTAGGGAAACATTTGACACAACCATGTGTTCTGCATCCTTGATATTCAAATACATGATCTTCCCCTTTTTGATCTTTAAAATATCCATCTACTTTCAAATTTCCTCCAACTTTTACTTCTGGTCCTCTGGCTGCATGTTGGATTTCGATTTTATGTTTTCTTTCCTCCCAAACCAACCATTGAATAGCCTCTATAGACTGAATATCACACCATCTGTATCCGTTTTTAGGAATAATTCCTATATGTTCTGCTTTCAAAAATCTTTTACGGAATACTTTATTACAAGCTGAAGCGATGGTGATGGCTTCCAATAATGGGTTCACTGTTGTTTCTTTTTCAAAAGTGGTCATGAATTTCAAACAGGCAGCACGTAGTACATTAACATCTTCTACACAGTATTTTCTCAACTCCTTCTGCATATCGAAAACTACCACTGTTTTCTGTTGTTCACTATGCCATTCCAAAAAACTGGTTCTCTGATTCTCCATCATAGAATCAACAGCGTAAAATTCAGTACCAGGGATACATCCGACATATTCTTTATTTTTCAAAGTATTAAAAAAATGAGGAAAATACCCTTTGGACATTGGGAGATCAAATGCTTTCGGTAATTTGTTGAGCGCCATTGGAATAAAGTTGAGAGAATCTATGAAATGGATATTGTGCATCTTCAAAGATAATATTTTGGCTCCATTCATGATCACAGACGGTGTCCATTTCATTTTTTCGATCATAGTTTGCAGTACAAAATGCGAATCATACCCTCTACTATTGTGTGCAATACACACAATATTGTTAATTTTGGTGCGGTGAGCTGAAACAAATTGCAGAAAATTGTAAACAGGTTCTGTACTATCAAAAATGTGCTGTCTTTTTCCGCATACACTGCACCATTGAGACATATCTTTGTTCTCAATGCAATTATAGCATACATTTTGGCACACCAAAAGATTTGGAATATGCAGAAAATTGTTTTCAGTGCCTTCTAGTTTTGTGTCCTGCCTCGATTCAATATCGTAGAAAACAAGCATTGCTTTTTTTGATATAAGAGAAGATATTTGTTTGCTATAAATTTTTTGGATGTGACATAGATGTTCAGATGGTACCATATTTTTACAGCTGACACAGAATTTCTCTCCACATATATGAGGATTTCTGTTTGTACGGATAGCATACGCTTTCAGGCATTTTTCACAACATTTTACTGTCTGACAAAGAGAGTTTTTTCTATTGTAACATGTTTTATGATTATTGTAACATTTTTGACCATAGAAAAATCTGTTACAATCAGTGCACTTTATTTTGGTTTCTGAAACAGTACATTTGGGCTTTTCTTGGCATTGTGAACAAACAGCTGTACAGGATCCTAGATGTCTAGAAACATGATCATATTTTTTATGGCAAGTTTCACAATAGAAATTAGCGGAGAATGCAGCTGTAAGAGATGTTATAACATTAAAATGGTTGTTTATGTACACCAAATTTAAAGTTTCGCGCCTAGGTAATAAAGGACCTTCATATATCACATCACTCCCGGAAAATCCATTATATACGGTAATCTTGAAATCAGATAAATAGTCCTGAAATTTTTGAATTTCGGTAGTTCCTCCACCACCATTCAAATTTTCCCCAGCTTCTCTGCACAGTTTATCCACTTCTTCTTCCATAACACATTTATGTTGTCTAACATACTGATAACGTTTTTTAGGTTCATTTTTGTAAACATTAATACCTCTTGCCACAACCAACGCATAAGCCAAACACCTGCTATCGGAATTTTTAATAGTTATAATTCCTTTTTTTAGTTTACAGAATTGTTCCCCATTCATTGCATTTTGGCGAACACGTCCTCCCCCTCGTGGCATTTGGACATGATGGAGATATACATAGAAATTGTTGTCAGAAAGAAATGTTGTATTGCTCTGCAATACTTTTTCCAATGCTGCCCACAATATATCCATATTTACCGCCTGTGCTTCCCGAAAAGATAACCAAAAAGGGCGATCAGGGTGATCTTCATTTCTGATAGTAATACCAACTTGGTCATGCTCGGCCACATCACGTAGAACATATTGGACCAGTTTTTGCAATCCCTCCTGAACCGATATCACCGGATTCTCATTGTGTGGTGCCCCCCGCAACCGAGCACGCACCATTCGTCCTTCCATATTGAATCTTTGGTAACGCCTTTTTGTCTCTTCTATAACTTCAACATGATGTAACACTGCATCATCGCCACCGCCTACCTGTTTGCACACATCCGCTTCCTGAATACAATCCCGAAGAACCATTTGGTATAACGCTGGCGAAATATGATTTGTACATTGCTCCAATTCTCTAGTGTCTAAAACAGATTCTAAATGGAAAATATCTCCACATTTTTCATCGGTTGTTCCAATACACCCAAATATCCCTGTATCCTGGTTGTTATACTTGTTAGGAAACATTTCAACATGTTGGTTGGTCTCACTAGAAATAGAGACAGAGGGTCTGGATTGATTGCTGTTAATAGCAGTAGAGGTAGAGGGGGTAGAATGTTCTGCTGACTCAACATTAAAACCGCTACGACAGAATGTAACATAACACCAGGCGCATCGAATTTTTGCTGACGCGTAGGAATGAATAATTTCTACGCCAAACATAATAATTTCTATAGCAAACAAATATCTTCTCTTATATCAAAAAAAGCAATGCTTGTTTTCTACGATATTGAATCGAGGCAGGACACAAAACTAGAAGGCACTGAAAACAATTTTCTGCATATTCCAAATCTTTTGGTGTGCCAAAATGTATGCTATAATTGCATTGAGAACAAAGATATGTCTCAATGGTGCAGTGTATGCGGAAAAAGACAGCACATTTTTGATAGTACAGAACCTGTTTACAATTTTCTGCAATTTGTTTCAGCTCACCGCACCAAAATTAACAATATTGTGTGTATTGCACACAATAGTAGAGGGTATGATTCGCATTTTGTACTGCAAACTATGATCGAAAAAATGAAATGGACACCGTCTGTGATCATGAATGGAGCCAAAATATTATCTTTGAAGATGCACAATATCCATTTCATAGATTCTCTCAACTTTATTCCAATGGCGCTCAACAAATTACCGAAAGCATTTGATCTCCCAATGTCCAAAGGGTATTTTCCTCATTTTTTTAATACTTTGAAAAATAAAGAATATGTCGGATGTATCCCTGGTACTGAATTTTACGCTGTTGATTCTATGATGGAGAATCAGAGAACCAGTTTTTTGGAATGGCATAGTGAACAACAGAAAACAGTGGTAGTTTTCGATATGCAGAAGGAGTTGAGAAAATACTGTGTAGAAGATGTTAATGTACTACGTGCTGCCTGTTTGAAATTCATGACCACTTTTGAAAAAGAAACAACAGTGAACCCATTATTGGAAGCCATCACCATCGCTTCAGCTTGTAATAAAGTATTCCGTAAAAGATTTTTGAAAGCAGAACATATAGGAATTATTCCTAAAAACGGATACAGATGGTGTGATATTCAGTCTATAGAGGCTATTCAATGGTTGGTTTGGGAGGAAAGAAAACATAAAATCGAAATCCAACATGCAGCCAGAGGACCAGAAGTAAAAGTTGGAGGAAATTTGAAAGTAGATGGATATTTTAAAGATCAAAAAGGGGAAGATCATGTATTTGAATATCAAGGATGCAGAACACATGGTTGTGTCAAATGTTTCCCTACTTCACGTACAGAACCTCTTCATGATGACCCATATGATACTTTGTCTTTTCGGTATGAAAGAACAGAAAATAAAATTACCAGATTAAAAGCACTTAACTACATTGTCCATGAGATGTGGGGGTGCGAATTTCACCAGCAGTTGAGAAATAACAAAACCATGAAACATTATGTTGAAAAACATCCGTTATCAATTAAAGCCCCCATAATTCCCCGGGAGGCGTTTTATGGTGGTAGAACTAATGCTACCAAACTACATTACACTGTGAAAGAAAATGAAACAATTCAATATAAGGATGTATGTAGCCTGTACCCTTATTGTTGCAAAGTTAAAAAGTTTCCAGTTGGCCATCCGGTGAAAATTTATGTGGGGGAAGAATGCCCCGATATTTATTCTTTTGAGGGGCTTGTCAAAGCAACAATACTTCCACCGAGAGATCTGTACCATCCTGTGTTACCATATAGAACCAATTCAAAATTAACTTTCCCTCTATGTAGAACTTGTGCCGATGAAATAAACCAGGCGGAATGTAACCATACTGCTAGGGAAAGAGCTATAACTGGAACCTGGGTTGTGGATGAAGTTCAGAAGGCAGTTCAAAAGAAATACAAAATTTTAGAATTACATGAGGTATGGGAATATAATGTTGAACAATATGATCCTGCAAACAAATCAGGTGGTGTTTTTGCAGAGTACATCAATACATTTCTCAAAGCAAAAGTTGAAGCAAGCGGCTGGCCATTGTGGTGTATTGATGAAGAATCCAAAAAAAAATACATAGCTGACTATTTTGAAAAGGAGGGTGTGTTGTTGGATGAAAACAGAATATGTGCTAATCCTGGATTACGAAGCTTAGCAAAACTTATGCTGAATTCATTTTGGGGTAAATTTGGACAGAGAGAAAAAACCCTGGTCAAGTTAGTATTATCAATAATCCTAAGGATTTTTTCGATAAACTAGAAAATCCCAATGTTGAAGTACATCAAGTTATACCTATAAATGAAGATATGTTGATAGTTCACTGGCAATATCTCGAAGAATCTGCACTTCCATTATCGACTGTAAATGTAGTTATTGCAGCATACACTACAACACATGCACGATTAGAGCTTTATGAATATTTGGATACATTAGGCGAAAATGTATTGTACTATGATACCGATAGTGTTATTTATATTCAAAGACCAGGTGATGTTGATCTGCCTGTTGGAGACTACCTAGGGGAGTTGACAAATGAACTAGAACTCTATGGGAAAAATGCTTATATCAGAGCATTTTCATCCAGTGGACCGAAAAGTTATGCATTTGAGGTAGTAAATCCAGACAATACTAATGTTACTACTGTTTGCAAGGTGAAAGGCATATGTCTAAACCATAAAAACAGCAGCACAATCAATTTCGAATCACTCACCAATGCTATTCTCAACAACACCTCCTCTTTAACTTTACTCAACTCGAACAAAATCGTACGCACGAAAACACATTCCGTTGTTAGTAAGCCGGAAATAAGGGTTTTTCAGGTGGTATATACCAAAAGAAAAAGATGTGCATCAAGTTTCGAGACTTTACCATATGGATTCAAAAAACAGAAAACAGAATGAGTTAATTTTGTAATGCAGTGGAATATATTTTTATTAGATTAAGTTAATGCTATCCTTAGTAATAGTATATCTGTGATTTGGTCAACATACAAACTGGATACCAAAACAAATCTCATATTATATGCAAATGTTAAAGCTTTTCATTACCAAATCTGTTACTTAGTAAAAAATAAAAGTGAAAACCATTCATTTGAAACCATTTGCTGTCATTGAAATATAATTATGCAGCCGCTATAATTTTTTGCTTATTATCAGTGCAAATTTGATATTATGTTGTGCACTTTAATGATGGAGTGAGTGACTAGTTGACAAGTTGGTTCTTCGGTGCAACGCTGTATGGTACAAACGGCTTTGTGCCCCTCTCCAACTTAAAAAAAAGAGGCCCCCACAGATGGTAGCCACGTTGATGTCGTTGTGGGGCTTTCTACAAAAAGCTACCTGTACCAAGCCCAAAAACTTATTTTGAGATGGCGAATAAAAACTTTCCATGCCTGTTGACCTTTCGTTTTCTCAACACACATACCCAGTTGTAATCGAACCCTCGACCCCCCTTTGGTTTCAAAACACATCTGTTTGTGCATAATGGCTAATCGAGACTGGTAACGCATTTTTTTAAAAATTCGATACTATTATTTATTTTTTGTTTTAAAACATAGCATACATTAGTGGTAAAGTCTTTGCATTGTAATCAAAAGGTTCCAGGTTCGATATTCGTTGAAACAGCTTTATGCATTACGGTTAATCGGGACTGCGTTAAAAAAACGCCAACATTAGCCCCTTGGTTGCAAAACTCCAAAATCACCCCATTTTCTATTTGTGTATCAAAAATAATCGGGAATAGTAACTCACTTTTTAAACAAATCAATGTTATTCTGCAAATTTGCCAGCATTGGAACCCAAAACCTTTTGAATACTAAACAACAATATCAGCTATTTTGTTTTGCTTTTTGAATATCTGTTCGTGCTAATCGGGACTGATAACACACTTCTTTTTTATTTAAACAGAAAATCATTATTAGCCACTTTGACAACAATTTCTATGTATATCTCCAACATGTCCAAATGCCACAAAGGGGGGAGGACGTGTTCGCCAAAACGCAATAAATGGGGACTAATTCTGTAAACTAAAAAAAAAAAAAAAAAATTATAACTAGGAACTCGAACCTGGAACCTTTCGAATACTAAACACCAGTCACAGCCATTTTGTTTTGATTTTTAATATCTGTTCCTGCATAAATACTAATGGGGACTCAACACACTTCTTTTTTATTTTATTTTAAAAACAACATCATTATCAGCCAATTTGACATTGTGAATCGAACCCGGGGACCTTTTCATTACAGCATAAACATCCTATTTCCAATTAGTTCATTTTCTCTTTGTGCACAAAAAGCTAATCGGAACTTTTAAACAAATACAATTGAATATCCAATTTTCACCAACATTGGGAATCGAACCCTCAACCACTTGGTTGAAACATCTCGCGGAATAAAAAAACACCCACCGCGCCCGCGCCGCGCCGCGCCGCGCCGCCCCGCCCCGCCCCGCCCCGCGCCGCGCCGCCGCCGCTAAACACAAAACGCGGCCGCCATATTGATTTTATTCAAATACTATTTATGCACAGATGGACTAATCGGGACCTATAATGGCGGGACAAAACAATTGGCCTCATTTAACTACCTAGAAAATCGAACCCGCGACCTCTTCATTACCAGGCGACAACATTAACCACTAACCCAAGGCCGCCATATTGATTTTATTCAATCACTATTTATGCACAGATGGACTAATCGCGACCTATAATGGCGGGACTAAACAATTGGTCTAATTTAACTACCTAGAGAATCGAACCCGCGACCTCTTCATTGCCAGGTGACAACATTAACCACTAACCCAACTCGATTTTCGAACTCAACCATTTTGTTGCCTTTATTTACACACAGGCTAATCGAGACCATTCAATATTGACATCGTCGCCTTGTAATCAAAGGGTCCCAGGTTCGATACTCGGTGGAGGCACATAGTGTTCCGAATCACCACTTTTCAACTGTAGCTCCAATCCTGATTAGTTTTGCCGTGCATAAAACGGACTTAAAAAAACTAACTCAATCTATCAATCAATCAATATTGACTCTACCAGGAATCGAACCCCCGACGCCTCTTGTTTTACAGAGCAATAACCTTAGCCGCTAAGCTTTCGGGGTAAAGCACCTTCGGCGCCATCTTTAAATCATTTCTTCATGTCTTTGAATCATACGCAATGGTTGCGCGCGCATTTCCTCCACACACACACAAACATACGCACGTGTTAGGTTAGCATACATCTAAAAACAACGTGACAAATCCATTGACCCCCTCCCCCACCGCTTCCGATGCCTTCAACGTGATCAGACACGTTCTGCTGACTCAACAATAAAATCGCTCGTACCCCGCTACACCGGATGTAACATAACACCAGGCGCATCAAATTTTTGCTGACGCGTAGGAACATAGTGCTGTCATTCTACTGTGTTCTTTGTGAGTAGCCCTTCATCAATTTCATCATATCATCACTCATCCTCTTCGTCACGATTAGCCAAAAATGAAATAAAAGCGACGCTAAATAACAACATAGTCCACTGGGACATTTTAAAATACTTTTAATTTCCAATATATTCCATGAAAGAAAATCCAGGAATTTATTAATGACTCAGTTAGAAAATAGCAATTCTCTGGGGAGAATAGAGCATGAGAATTATTTGAGGGCTAGAAATTGGAGTTTTGTGACGGGAACGATGCCAATCTGCGCACAAGATAGAGCAGCGATTTTATGAGCCAAGTCATCGAGTGATATTTCAGTGACATATAATCTTGGTGTGCAACATTGTCTGTTCAGAATTTTGTCGGATGACGCAGGTACTGGCAATATAACCACACGAAAGATCACAAATCATAATATTGCCTTGGAATTTTACTTCGGACTGTAACTTTATTGCGCCTGGCAACACCTCCAGTTTATTCCACTGAGCATGACATTTTCTCGCACGATACTAGATGCAATTTGAAGTAGCGAAGACAAACCAGGGTAGCCAGGTGCAACTAAGAATCCTTTTGGAAGTGATGATTGTGAATTACGATTTTTGATGCGATTGTTTGGTCAATACTTGGTCACATTTAACCTACAGTTGCTGATCGTGTCATTTTTTTCTCGTGTATTCAAACATTCTGTGTGTGCTTAGGAATTTTACAGAAATTTTAAATACATGAAATACAGCAAGGAGAAATATCTTGAACACTTTTCTCGAATGTATATATAAAACCACACAAAGTTATGTTTCACAATTTGTCTTCCAATATTTCCTATTCATTCATTTTCAGATATTTACTACATCCTGTAAGTTATACTCCCCTTTTCCTCTGCGTTGTTTGGGTTGCATACGGGCTAGGCGTTTCTTGTGAGGCGTTCAAGCAGTGGATGGACCAGTGTGGGTCGAAGAAAATAACGGATCAATCTCGCACGACTTGGCAGAGAACGCGGCACTTTAAGCTCTGCCCTCCGCTGGTATGATCGAATGAGGAGAACAGCCTTCTGCAATGGTAATGGTGTGAGCGTCCATCACATCCAATGCTGCAGGCAATCGAAGGCGAGTCATATCCATAAAGCGGCGGGTAAGTGGCAATGGCAATGGCAATGGCAAAACGTTAATTTATCTACACGGAGATGTGAGTGCGTAAATGTATGCTCAGAAGAGGTTTTTTTTGTACGTTCGAAAGCGAAAGCGCGTTCCACACATCCATAGGAAATTTGGCTGTCTAAGCTGCTAGGTTCGAGTGTTTTGTGTTTTGAATATTTTACATTGCGTCTCTACCTATCTACTATGGCAACGATGGGGATGAATAAGTGAGTTGATGCAATAAGTGAAAATAAACTCAATGAATCGTACAGGTCTTACACAAGATTTCAACTTAGGAATCCTACGGTAACCACTCCTCTACGAAAGTTATTATTATTATTAATTTTATTATTATTATTATTATTATTAATTTATTATTATTATTATTACTTTTATTATTATTATTATTATTATTATTTATTATTATTATTCTGGAATAATATCCAGATATCTGGAAAAATGTGTTTATTGTACCTGTAACTAAAAACAAAGATGGGAAAGTCAATGATATTAATAATTACAGACCAATTACTATTTTAAATGCCATGGCAAAGGTTTTTGAACACATAATTGCATGCTGACTATGTATTTCTTTTTTAAATAATATATTGATGGAAATCAGCATGCTTGTTTTAGAAAAAGTTCTGCTATTACAAATTTATTGGATTTAATAGACTCTCTTAAATCTAACATTATGAAGCAAACCCAGACTGATATTTTATTTATTGACTTGGCTAAAGCCTTTGATAGTGTCCGCCATCAGCTATTAATTTATAAACTCAACCAAATGGGAATATCATCACCATTTCTGAAATAGTTTTCCAACTTTCTAGTAAATAGAACTTTCTCTGTTAAGATTGGTGAAACAATTTCCTCTAGAAAAGAAATATTTTGTGGAGTACCTCAAGGATCGCCACTTGGTGTAATTCTATTTGATGTTTTTATCAATGATGTTACTTTATGTTTTAAATTTAGCACATGTTTACTATATGCAGATGATATAAAAAAATAAGAGTATTTTAACAAATAATAATGTCGTTCAACTTCAGGCTGATCTCGATAGAATGACATATAGGTGTGTTTCACCTACATCACAAACTGTTGCATTGTGGGATCGAGCAGCTAAGATTGAGGCCGGTTCTTGTAACTATAGTTAGTCCTATTCTTGAATATGCTAATGAATTATGGTTTCTGACAGGCACCATTCACTTTCAAAAAGTTGAATCAGTTCAAAAACTCTTTATCAGGTTATTATGCACAAAGTTTAAATAAAATTACTATGACCAACATTACTTTGAATGGTTAACAGAGTTGAATATGTTTACCTTAGAAGAGAGAATGAAATTGAAAAGGATAAATTTGTGACTGTGCTTTTGTGTGCGTACATAAATATTTCATTTTTGTGTAGGCAAGTACCTAAGTACCAATCACTTGCATGCAATTTACTATGTGCTGTTATTGGCACTTGCTGTGGGCTCCATAGAAAAATAAAATGTATTTGACGTTGGGAAGACGTTGGCGACTCAGTTGCCATAATTTAACCTTTGAATATCATATCAAATTATGTTTTGGTTAAGAAGTGGATTGAGCCCCGGTGTTCGAGTCGGTGAGGTACCTGACCGTTACGAGGGAGGATTGGGTTCTATTCGGTTATGTCCGTAATTTTGTGTTTTATATTTTATAGCAACACAACCACAATGGTCGAGTTCGACAATGTGCGAATCTTGCCTCCCCATCCGCTATATGACTTAATGGTCGAAGTAAGTAGACCTATTGTCCCGGTACTGAACCCGAAAATGGGGCTCGGTGGGGCTCGCAGTGTTGTCAATGCTTTACTCGAAAAAATCACTAAGGTTTTTGGTCTAACCTAACCTAAAAAGCAAAGGAACTGCCAATTTTGCTTGAGAGTTCACAAACCGGAAGTGGGGCTCGTGGGGCTCGCAGTGTTGTCAACTTCTTACCCGAAAAAATCACCAAGGTTGTGGTGCTCGTCGTAGCTTTTTATGATGTATATTTTGAGGGGCAGAGTTGGCAACACTGTGGGTTTACTGTAGCCTTTTATGAGGGGGGTTTATTACCCCCCTTTTTATATTTGGCAATTTTATTGGATGTTTTTTTTTTGAGGCTCGAAATTATTATTTGAGGCTTGAAATTATTATTTGAGGCTCGTCGGTATTACGTACCCACTCTACAAAAATTCCACTATATGATTTTTTACTGGCTAAGCTAACCTACAAATAGGAATTGGCAGCACTGACTTATAAACCCACTGGGTCTTCTTGGCATGTTTTTTCATGATGTGTTGCCAGGCTATTGGGCATCTTGGCGTATACAATGTATATATTTTGAGAGGGGGGTTATAGCTTTTTATGCTGTACGAATACTAAAAACTTGACAGTGACAACCAACAGAGTAAATAAACCTACATGCAGAAACTAACAACACTAGTTTCTGACAGTGAATTTGAAATAAAATATTAAACAAAATACATGAGTAAGCACTGTGATTACAAATAATACCAGTGTTATGCCCCCAACTCCAACTGGGCAACTGGGGAAAATAATTGTACAACAACTTGTACCTAATTGTACAACAACTTGTACCTAATTGTACAACATATACACAGACATAAAAAAAAGAGCCTTCCCGTAACTTACTTCATGTACAACTGTGAAAAGAAAGCATATGTGTTCTGTATGCACATATTCATTCTTATTTTTCGAAGTTGAATGAAAGCACGTGTTTTTACGCCTCTCGTAATACTGACCTTGCCCCACTGATTTTAAATTGCTTCCATCCGGTTTTTTTTCCTGTGCTATTTCCGCATGCACGCAACATTCGCTTTCAATAGACAGGCTAGTATAGCAGGCTCCGAGTTTACAATTTATTAAATTAAACAATAATTTATGTAAGAATATACTTGTACTTACCGAACACAAAATAATAAAAGCACATGTGAATTTTTGCGTGTGTTCAATGTTATATGACGACTGAGTAAAAAATAATGTTGACTCCCCGAAAGATAAAAGTTCCCGGTTCGACATCAGATGCATGCAAATTTTATGTTTTGCTCTCCAAAATCTTGATTTTTATGTTTGTGCTATTTGTCATACAGCAGAGGAGAAGAGGGGAGAGGGCAGGGGAGGGGGTACTATTAGCGCCATCTATTAGCAAACAATAGAAATAAAAAGTAGCGTCAAACTTTTTCAACACCCAAAAATTTTAAACGTCCTCGCGTAGTAATACGATCTAGCTGAAGATGTTTGAAGGAGTACTCTTAGTCGACGAAGCTAATTGCTAGGGCCCATATATTGCTAAAATGTTCTTTGATTTGCATATTTCTCATACCGCCATATGTTGTTCTAGTTGACTTCTTCCAAAAAAATGCTAATTAGCGAGAGTTAATTAAGCAATGCAAGTAAAAGAAGCAAATAGGGCAACATGTGGCGGCGTGAGAATATGTAAAAATTCGATTCAGAGGTGGATCGAATTAAAATTGGGGGATATTTTGCATTTTTTCCCTATAATGTACAAAACATTTACCGTACATAATCTTTTCTATTTACAACAGTATAAAATAAGAGGAATGTGTGACAATATCCATATTAATTAGGAAGGTATGTTGTATGCTAAGTTAGCTAATTGTGTCTTCTACAACTTCACTGTATAGAGGAAAGACAATATTGTACGTTCGTGAAAATTATATATAAATAAGACTTAAGCGTATTATCTGCTTTCATGTCAGATTTTCCCGACCTGTGAGCTGTAGTGTTTAGGTGACAAGCGACGTGCTCAAATATGATACTGCTGACAATATTGTACGCCCCGTGAAAATTATATATAAATAAGGCATAAGCGTATTATCTGCTTTCATGTCAGATTTTACCGACCTGTGAGCTGTAGTGTTTAGGTGACAAGCGACGTGCTCAAATATGATACTGCTGACAATATTGTACATATATTGTATTGTATAGGAGACTAGAAGCATATAATTTGGCGAAAAAAAAACCCAAATAAGGTCATAGAAAATAGTTTAAAAAAAAGTGAGCAATTATATTTTGCATTGCACAGCATTTGGTATTAAATAACATACCCCCAAAAAATCTCTGCATTATGCGTTCTGTAAAAAAATTACCCTACGTGTCAAACTGCTGTCAAAAGCACTGTCGTACTTGTGTGCCGGGAAAGCAAATATGTACGACCAAACTGTGCTCTAAGTGTGGAAAAAAATATTTCTATTGCCAACTTCAAGTTGTTTTTTTGACACGTATATATATTATTATTTTTTTAACAGAGGAAGAAAGTCCGTGCTTCGGAAAACGCGTTGATGTACGTAATGATATCTTTCTTCTCCTGCTCAGACTTATACCAATCTACTGTGTACCGTCTTCTTCCCTGCATCGCCTCGTACAGTTCGTCCGACCTCTCGTCCAATTTTTTCCCTGCGGCCGAAAGCAGAATGTTGAGATCACCGCACCTCAGGCCGCTAATCTCCCGAAGAAGGTCCTTGAGAACCATTTCACAAGGGATGCGAAATTCCGGTGTTGTTTTTGCTATGATTATAAGTTTCTCTACATCCTTACAATCTCTGTTTACTGCATGTTTAAATATTTTACATAGTAGCTCGGGCGTCAAATCAGTTATACGAGACATGTTGTTATTATTATTATTTTTCACTCTATGTTATTTATATACCCTACCCCAATTTTTTGTTTCGTGTTCATGGCGATGGTGGTACCCAGTGCGGCGACCCGTTCACCCAACGATGCGTCTCTGTTCACGAACCTTTCGAAAGCTGCGTGCTCTAACATAAATAAGGCATAAGCGTATTATCTGCTTTCATGTCAGATTTTACCGACCTGTGAGCTGTAGTGTTTAGGCGACAAGCAACTCGCTCAAATATAATACTGCTGACAATAATTGTACGCCCCATGAAAATTACATATAAATAAGGCATAAGCATATTATCTGCTTTCATGTCAGATTTTCCCGACCTGTGAGCTGTAGTGTTTAGGTGACAACCGACCTGCTGAAATATGATACCGTTGACAATATTGTACGCCCCGTGAAAATTATATATAAATAAGGCATAAGCGTATTATCTGCTTTCATGTCAGATTTTCCCGACCTGTGAGCTGTAGTGTTTAGGTGACAAGCGACCTGCTCAAATATAATACCGTTGACAATATTGAACGCCCCGTGAAAATTATATATAAATAAGGCATAAACGTATTATCTGCTTTCATGTCAGATTTTGCCGACCTGTGAGCTGTAGTGTTTAGGTGACAAGCGACGCGCTTAAATATGATACCGTTGACAATATTGAACGCCCCGTGAAAATTATATATAAATAAGGCATAAACGTATTATCTGCTTTCATGTCAGATTTTGCCGACCTGTGAGCTGTAGTGTTTAGGTGACAAGCGACGCGCTTAAATATGATACCGTTGACAATATTGAACGCCCCGTGAAAATTATATATAAATAAGGCATAACCGTATTATCTGCTTTCATGTCAGATTTTCCCGACCTGTGAGCTGTAGTGTTTAGGTGACAAGCGACGCGCTCAAATATGATACCGTTGACAATATTGAACGCCCCGTGAAAATTATATATAAATAAGGCATAAGCGTATTATCTACTTTCACGTCAGATTTTCCCGACCTGTGAGCTGTAGTGTTTAGGTGACAAGCGACGCGCTCAAATATAATACCGCTGACAATATTGAACGCCCCGTGAAAATTACATATAAATAAGGCATAAACGTATTATCTGCTTTCATGTCAGATTTTCCCGACCTGTGAGCTGTAGTGTTTAGGGGACAAGCGACGTGCTCAAATATGATACTGCTGACAATATTGTACGCCCCGTGAAAATTATATATAAATAAGGCATAAGCGTATTATCTACTTTCATGTCAGATTTTCCCAACCTGTGAGCTGTAGTGTTTAGGCGACAAGCGACCTGCTCAAATATAATACTGTCGACAATATATTGTACGTATATTGTATTGTATAGGAGACTAGAAGCATATAATTTGGCGAAAAAAAAACCCAAATAAGGTCATAGAAAATAGTTTAAAAAAAAGTGAGCAATTATATTTTGCATTGCACAGCATTTGGTATTAAATAACATACCCCCAAAAAATCTCTGCATTATGCGTTCTGAAAAAAATTAGCCCTACGTGCCAAATTACTGTGTCAAGTAAACATTTTCAAAGGCACTGTCGTACTTGTGTGCCGGGAAAGCGAATATGTGCAACCAAACTGTGCTCTAAGTGTGGAAAAAATTTTTCTATTGACTACTTCAAGCAACACCAGCTTACTTGCAAGAGCACTGGAACATCTCTACCGCAACCTTCCAAGCGAAAGGTAGAAGTAACCTCCCTCGATGCATCGCCACCTGCCAAACGCGTCAAGCTGGCGAAGAAATCAGACCGATTTGCGTTTGAGCATTTATTAGAAGACTTTAACATAACATCAGACAGCTTCTGTGATGTGCGTAGTTTTCTGGAGAGCGAGCGAGCTAAGATAATATCCATCCTCAACGATGCATTGGCTACATACTCCACTAAATTCTATGCTGTGCTATGCTGCAAGTATAAGAAACCGTCTGATGAAATATATAAATTCTTCCATGCCACAAAAGCAAAAACACTGCATCAGGCAGATGTCACTGACCTCGACAGCATCTACGACAAGTTTGTCGAGGAGTTTGTGGCAAAGCACGAGGAGCATCAGGCTAAAGGCTCGGGCGGTTCGCTGTGTGGCGACCCCCACGAACTTTGTCTAACACTTAGCAAGTTCCTACCACTGGCAGGGTCTAGCTATATTGCCCTGCCACCCGAGGTTGAAGCAAGAAAAGCTGTTCTCAATATTCAGAACAAAGACACCAAATGCTTCCTCTGGTCGGTGCTGGCAGCATTGCACCCTATACCTAGGGAAAACAATCCACGCCGTGTTAACCACTACAAGCAGTATGAGTCGGAACTGGAGGTTGCAATGGCCGGGATTGCCTACCCTGTAGAAGTCTCGCATATTCACAAGTTTGAGGTTCGTGCTCGTGACTTGTTGGGCCTGCAATTAGCCATCAATGTTTACGGTCTCACCGAGAACAAAAATGAGGCCCATCCCATCCGGGTGAGCAACGTGAGCAACAACAACAAGGTACGAGAAATCAACCTCCTGCTCATCAAGAACGAAACCCATCACCATTACACCCTTATCCGTTCCCTCTCTCGGCTTGTTTCGAGCCAACGGAGCAGTGATAGTCACCACGTCGAGGTGTGTCGCAGGTGCTTGGCTATATTTTATAATCGAGAACAGCAGGGTTACCGGTACATCAGAGGTCCCAACATTGCTGCTGAGAAGCTAGCTCGCCACATGTTCTATTGTAGTACCAACAAGCCTGCACGAATTATCCTGCCCGAACCTGGTGCAGTAGAGTGCTTTCGCATGCACAGTGCTATGGTGAAGCATCCTGCCTATATTGTAGCAGACTTCGAGGCCTTTCTTCAACCTCTGTCTAACTGCGAGCCCAACCCCGAAACATCCTCTACCATTCCTTTCCAAATCCACGAGGCCTCGAGTTACTCCTATGTTGTGGTGTGGCGAGACCAACATATTGCCTCCGAGCCCTATGTGTATCGCGGTCCCGACCCGGTCAAACACTTCCTGGAGAGAATGCAACAGGAAGCCATCAATATAGGGAAGGTGCTGTTGGCCCCCAAGCCCATGCTGCCTCTGTCTCCCAAAAACAAGCATCAGCACGAAATGGCTCTAAATTGTCCTGTTTGCAAGTCGGTCTTCACTGACGATAACAAAAAGGTCCACCACCATGACCATTATGGGACCGGAAGCTACATTGGCCCGTGGTGCAACAGATGTAACTTGAGAGCCAGGGACCCGCGCTTCATACCGGTCTTTTTTCACAATGGCTCGGGATATGATTTCCATCACTTGGTTACACATCTAGGGTACGACAATGCGAGAATCAATGTCCTGGCGCAAAACGAGGAGCGTTATATTAGCATCAGCAAGTGGGTGCCGATCCCCAACTCAAGCAACAGCATCGAGCTTCGGTTCCTCGACTCTCTGAGGTTCCTCCAGGCAAGCCTCGATGCTCTTGCTGGGAAGCTCAGAGACGACCAACTAGCCATTACTACATCAAGTTTCCCGAACTTAGATGTCGCACTCATCAGACGTAAAGGGGTCTACCCCTACGAATACGTCACAGACCCTTCCAAGTTCGAAGAAGAGTTGCTGCCTCCCCAGGATAAGTTCTACAGCCAGCTGAGAGGTTCAGGTATTACCGACGAGGAGTACAAGCATGCTCAGTCTATGTGGGTCGAGTTGGGTTGCCGAACTTTCGGTGATTACCACGATGCATACCTGAAGCTTGATGTGACGCTTCTTGCCGATGTGTTCCAGGCGTTTCGGGCGACTGCGATAAACATTTACAACCTGGACCCTGTATATTTTTACAGCCTTCCTGGACTGGCATGGTCGGCCATGCTCCTGCTGACTAAAGTTAAACTTTCACTTATCACCGATAATGATATCATGCTTTTTATCGAGAGAGCTATCCGGGGCGGCATGGTCCAAGTGTCGCAACGCTTCGCACACGCCAACAATCCCCACATGGCCACTGGTTACGACCCCTCCCAACCATCAAGCTACATCATGTACACTGATGTGAATAATCTTTACGGGCACTCCATGATGCAGCCACTCCCAACAGGACAGTTTGAGTGGGCTGACCCCTCCAACTTCGACATCGAAAAAGAGTGCGACGAGTTTGGGTTTTTTGCCGAGGTGGACCTTGACTTCCCCGAGAAGCTGCAGGATACATTCTGTGACCTTTCGCCTGCTCCGGAATTGAAGTGCCCACCTGGCTCGGATCAACCGAAGCTCGTCATGGACTTGGAGCCCAAAAAGCGTTATGTGCTACACTACCGGAACCTCCAGTGGTTAATGCAGCAAGGGGTCTCGGTCAAAGCAGTTTACCACGTGCTCTTGTTCAGGCAGTCTCCATGGTTGAAGCCGTACATCGAACTGAACACCAACCATCGCACTGATGCCACTTCGGAACTTGATCGCGATTTTTTCAAATTAATGAACAATGCGGTATTTGGGAAGACCATGGAGAATGTGCGAAATCGCGTTGATGTGAGGTTGGTGACGAAGAAAACACAGTGTCGTCGACTTGTTGCAAGCCCACTGTTCAGGTCTCGAACAATTTACAACGAACAGATGTCTCTGATTCACATGAACCGGGGCAAGGTGCTACTCAACAAGCCCATCTATGTGGGAGCTGCAGTTTTGGATCTGAGCAAGTTGTGCATGTTCGAGACATATTACGGCATACTACGTGCACACTACAACCACAATATCTCGCTCCTCTACACAGACACAGACAGCTTGGTGTACCATGTTCGCACGGCCGATGCGTATGGTGATATGGCCAAAGTTCCAGCTCTTGTCAAGCTCTTCGACACATCGGGCTATCCCCAGCTAAACCGGTATGGAATTCTGCCCCGGAACAAAAAAATACCCGGCAAACTCAAGGACGAGAAAGACGGGGATGTGATTGTGGAGTTTGCTGGACTTCGTGCCAAAGCCTATGCGATCCGGGCTGAGGGTTCAGTAACAAAAAAGGCAAAGGGTGTAAGCAGGCAAGTGGTTCGGGAGCACCTCAAGTTTGAGGATTACCTCGAGTGCCTCAGAACAAAATCGCCCATTCTACAAAAAGAGCATCGTATCCAAAGCGTCGATCATGTGCTTACAACTAATATTGTCAGGAAAGTTGCTCTGGATGCACACGACGACAAGAGGTGTATTCTTGAATGTGGGGTCCACACACTTCCGTGGGGCCACTATCGCCTCCAAACTAGTAAGGCCTGCCCAGAGTGCAACAAAAAGTAATAGGCAATGCGAAAAAAAACAATTTTAATTTACTTCCACTTCCTCGATTACATGCATGCATGGCACAGCAAAATTAAACTTCTGGAAACTGCTAATTGCAATTTGTACTTATATATATAAAATTCCACATTTCTTATTGTGTGCTATTTTTTTTTATTTATTTAAAACTGTTCAGTCACTCTTTCATTCTTGACGTCATACACAAATGTTTTCTCTGCAATAAGAATGACACTGCACAGAGTATCTGCAGGCAAGGCATCGTGGAACTCGCATACAATCTTGATGTTGGTACGATCGTTGACCACAACCTTCTTCCTCTTAGATGTGTTGATGACGGTCATGGGTCTCCGTGCTTTGAATTCGCTGGGCGCGTAGTACACGTCCACGCTTCCCTCGGTCACGCGTTTGTAAGCCGTGTAAGCTTCGTAAAGTTTGAGGTAATCGTTTTTGGTCACGTCAAGGTTGTAATTCTCGCGCGGGAACACTTCGTTGCGTCCATTTTTGAGGTAAACGTTCTTGATTTTGCAGTCGTCGAACTTGCTGGAATCTTTCTCCTGGTTGTTATCGCGCCCGGTCTGAAAGAGCACTACGACGAAATCTGGCATGTCGAACTGTATGTTGTTGAACTGTGTCGTCACGTCGAATTCCATGTGACTTCCCGACGCCACCTTCTGCACGCACTGGTAACCGTGAAAGTGAATCGGCACCTGCGGACTTTTCAAGATCTCCGCTTTGTACTTGAGGGCGTAGTTCGTTTCGTATTCCACCACCGGCATTCTCAATTCCATGCTCCGGATGACGCATTTCGCTGCTTCGGGTAAAGTGTTGGGCAGCGGCGTGGTGCCGTCCGGACCCAAAGTAGCGTATCGCATCAGTGCGTCGTTGTCGTTGGCCGCTCTTCGAAACGTGATCCTTAGTCCTCCCTTCCACATGATCTCCTTGTAGTCCGAGAAGAAACCGGGCAGCAGACGCATGGGAAAGAGCACCGTGTGACTTCTCGTCGATATTTTGGTTCCGGCTTCGAATCCCCCGGCCTGGTAGTACGCTGCGTCCGTTTTGGATAATTTCAACGTTCCCACTGCCGTCGACGTGATGCCTGGATAATCTATTCTGTCGATGACGGTGTTGTGTTTCCTCACCTCCACCTGCGAGAACAGGTGAGGCACGAAGTTGTCCACGAGTATCAAGTTTGCTGCTGCGGGAAACGCGTCTCCGCTTTCTTTCTTCACCACGTCGAATTGAAGGTAGAGGTCCGCTCTGTGAGGATGAATGAACCCGTCCCCTACGTCCACGTCGTATTCGATCTCCCTGTTCGCCTCGTTGAGATTGGCGAACGTGCGACGGTTGGGAGGGAAAGATTGCAATTCGTAACTTTCGATTTGCTCCATTTTGCATGTATGGTTATTTATTATACGTTGATCTCCACGATGGCCGTCGTAGTGGCACCTGCGAAATCCACCACGTCTCCTTTCTCGTTCGTCACCACCAACTCTATGTCGTCTATGCGGTTGCGACATACTGGAAAATAGATCGGCGAAGAGGGCGTGTAGATGATCGGTTCCATGAACTCGGAACTTGGTTTGAAAGTGGCTATGATTCCCGTCTGCTTGTGACTTCCTAACAATCCGTCCGAAGATTTCGTGATCATGCCTTCCGCCACGTTGCAGTGTACGTTCAGAGTCTCTATGGCCAAGAATTTAGGAATGTTGGTTGCTGTGTGCTTGATGCCAGCTTCGAGTTTGGTGTCGTTCTCGAAACCTAAAAGTTCTCCCATGGTGCCCAGGTCCACGGTCTCCGTCGCGGATAGAATTTCCACTCTGTGCGTGACCGAATTTTGAGAAAAGTATGTGCCTTTGGGTAACTGAGCTTGCAAAGTGGAAAGATTGTATTGTCCTGGCGTGACGACGATGTGTTCGCTTCCAACGCTAATTTTGTTGTTGTGCTGCGTAACATTAGGTATGAGGTACATGCTGTAGAATGCACGCAGAGCCACGGATTTAGGATAGACGATGTCGTCGTGCAGCGTGAGTTTCAAGATTGAAGATTCGCTCGTGAGATGGAACACGCCCATCCTAGTGATGCTGTTTGAGGTTCCACAGTGCTTTCTGGAAATCCTCGATCGTAGGGTTATTTATTTTAGAGAGAAACGCGAGCACGGAGAGGCAGAGATGACCGCAGTTCACGTCTCCGAAATTTTGAATGCGTTCGTCGTTGTAGTATATAGAGGTTTTGTTCGTTTTCAGATAATGAATTAAATTTGTAGGTGGAACACCTCCGAAAGAATCGAAAACGAATGCTTTATCATTGTCGTTTTTGTGGTAACATATCCAATGCGTGCCTGGATTTTCTTGACCGTCCAAGTTGACTACTCCGCATTCTTTTTTTTTAACGCTTGAAGGTAGCGAGTCGGACATGAAAACTCCTCTGAAGTGTTTGATTTGTAACGGTTCGATCAGAGATTCAATATCTCGGTTGGTGAGTGCTTCTGTTTCTTTTTTTTAAACTTTCTCATTACGCCCTTCCCCTTCTTCTCCATGGCCAGGTTGTGACGTTTCTGTTCTTCCAACTCGGCCTTGTTCTTCTTCGAGTCGAT
The DNA here is from genome assembly GCF_977018435.1 of Lepisma saccharinum. NCBI lineage: Eukaryota > Metazoa > Arthropoda > Insecta > Zygentoma > Lepismatidae > Lepisma > Lepisma saccharinum. The sequence continues at coordinate 156,456,053 of NC_139230.1, read as the reverse complement.
GACGGTTTTCGCGATGGCGGCACTTCCGCCGGCCAAACTTCCAACGGCCCCCAATGCTGCCAGGATGGCTGGGATGCTGAATATGAAACCTCCGATTTTTTGCTGTTTCCGCGAACGTTGCAATCTTTTCAATTGAGGTGTGCTGAGCAGCAATTTCATTCCATGTCCTTTCGACAAGCAAGAACGTTTCTTCTCGCGTTGTTTCTTGGTGAGTAACCCATCGAGGGCACCTAGATTTTTAAGATTGGAGTATGGTATCTGGTACACGACACCCTTGGGCTTCATGTTGATGCTCTATGTGTTATTTTCACGGTATGTTATTTATATATATATTCTGTGATTTTTTTTTGTGTAGTTTTTTTACGGTATGTTATTTATATATTTTCAAGGCCTCGCAGTCGTTACACAAATTCTATTACGTGCTTCGTTTTCTTGCCAAGAAGTTCCTTTGTCCCCTTGTACACGATTCGAGTTTTGTTCTCGATTAAAATAGATAGCTTCTCGTCGGATAACATGTTAGCGTATCGATCTGGTAAAAATAGACTGTATTGTGCGTTGAGCAACAGGCGTACCTTGGGACCATACTGGGTAGAAACGATTGAACCGGAAGTTATCGTGTAAGGTTTGTCGACTTCCAATTCCTGAATTTTTACATACTCGACTGACAAATTTAGCATTTGTTTTAATGCTTGGAGATCGCTCATTTTTTCAGTTGTCAGAGTGTTAGAGAGAAATTTAATTGCTTTTTTTTTTTCACTATGTGTGTTATTTATATATACCAAAAATTATTTTTTTACGATGTGTGTTATTTATATATCAAGTTTTTTTTTTTACGGTATGTTATTTATATACCCCACCCCAATTTTTGTTTCGTGTTCATGGCGATGGTGGTACCCAGTGCGGCGACCCGTTCACCCAGCGATGCGTCTCTGCTCACGAACCTTTCGAAAGCTGCGTGCTCTAACTTTCTGTCTGCTTCGTGACGTGCGTCCAGATCCGTCTGCGTGGTGTTGTAGGCGATGTCGTGATCTTTGCATGCCGCGTCCAACGGATTCACACCCTTGTCTCCTCTCTCCAATCTTTTCTCGAGTTTGGTACCCGGCCCGCAGTACTGGTAGCCAGGTAGATGCATCTCGAAAGGTAACTTGTTGATGATGTCGTTCACGAGTCCCTTTCCTTCGGCCACGTTCCAAAATTTCGGAGGCAGCGTGTTGATGATTTTGATCAGGTAACCTATGCCCTTGTCGTCGTTCACGATGAAGTTGGAAAGTTTCGTGCTGATCATGTCCACGATGCCAACCTTCTCGTTGTAGAAATTACGGTTGCCTGCATTCTCTTCGCCGGCTATCACCAACAATCGGTCCACGAGTTTCCTAACGTCGTCCACCCAAACGAATTCTTTGGGTAATGTGTTGTAGCGTTTGACGCCGCTGCCTGTTTTGACCTGGTTCCAAATCGGTTTGATGAGATTCCTGTACTTCTCGCCGCTGCTCGATTTCACCCTATTCTGCGAGGCGTCGTTGTTCTGGTACAAGGCATCCGTCATGATCAGAATTTCCTTGTAACTTTGGTAATCTTCGTCGGTGTAATCTTTCGGCTGCTTTTTGGCGACGAGTTCCCACAGTCCCACCGTACCCGGATACCTGTTCCAACTATCCTTGTCGCCTAAATTGACTTTAATATCGTTGCCTTCGAAGGTCACCTTCGATTTCCCAATCTTCCACACCACACCGCCGCCTTCGCTGGTTTCCATGCTAGGATACAATCCGAACACTTCATCCTTGTCGAATTTCCCCGTGCTCAGGTAGTCTCGTGCCAAAGGTCCCAACTCGATTTTATCCGAAGACGACGACGTGCTACCTATGGCTCGACGTCGTGCCGGTGCATCCTTCAGTTCGAACGGCGTCGAAGGAATGCTCGAAATGGGTGTGGGTACGGCGTAACTTTTAGCTGCGAGCGGTACGAGTTCATTAATCAAATTTTTATTTTGTTCCGTGACACTTTTAATTTCTTTACCTAGACTGCTGATGGCATCGATCACGGGTTGATCCTGACGTTTCTTCTCTTCGTAGAATCCGCGATTCTCGGATTTCCAACCTTTGAAGCGTTTCGCGAGGTAATCGCGAAGCTTGAGATTTTCGTCTTCGATTTTTCGTTTCGTCATGACGTTATTTATACACGTCGTTTATCACAACGTTGCAACGTTTAGAAAGTCGTTGATTTTGTTTCTGTATTTTCCGTCGTTGGGTTTCCTCGTCATTTCGATCGTCACAAATCCGAAATCGTCACCGTTCCAGCAAGTAGAGCAGCAGCGTTCCGAAAATTGATTGTAGTTCATGTCTCCGCCTACGTAGTCATCGTACGCGTGCTTGAGGTTGGTGTGATCTTGACGAAACAAACATATGAAATTAGCGTTGTCGCGCACTAACTGTTTTGGAATTTTGGAAAACGTTTGAGCTAGGTAAAAGCAATCCATTCCTTTGTGACGACCTTGCGTGAAAAAGTTGCGAATTTCATTTTGATTTTCCAGGATGGCGTCGTCGAACACGACGACTGAATTTTCACGACAATCGTCGAGTGGTTTTATTTCCGAGGCGAACGTTGCAATGTCCAGACCATCGTACAGTTTCATCAGTTGCTGGTATTTGGATTGCTCCAAACTTTTCGAGAACACGTACAGGTGCCTGTTCTTCCAATCTAACCAATTCGGTGCGAGGAGAAAATTGTCCACGAGCAGTGTCGTTTTCCCACACCCCGAAGGACCTACGATCAGACAGCGGATGCTGTCGGGGAGCAACTCGCCGTTCTTTTTCTTCGTTTGACTTTCCGGATCCGGTAGACGCTTCACCACGTTCCACGTACTCACAAGATCACTTCGTTCGCGTCGATCCAACTCTTTTCCGGAAGTCCCAGCCATTTGACAAACAGTTTGTCACCTTTCCTACGCAATACTTTCTCGATGAGGTACGTGTCGGGGTGTTTCGTTTTAGAGAGTTCCTCTTCGTAAAATCTTCCTTTCAAAATCTCGCCGCTACTATCTTTTATTATATACGTGTGTCGGTTTCCAGGTAAAACTCGAACCACGGTAAAAAGTTCCGTGCTCCAATTTTTTGTGAATCCCTTCTCGAAGGTGCGTTTGAATTTGCTGATCCTCACCTGGTCTCCAATTTTGTATTTAGCTTTTTTTGTCGTGGGTGTGTACTTTGGACAGTAAACGGTAGAAATTAAACGCTGCTCGTCGGACTTGGTAACGTCAGCTGGCTTCATGCCTATCGTTCTGTGTACCATTTCATTATAGGTGTCGACGAGTTCCGGCAGGATGTCGACCCATTTGTAATTTCCCCGAAGCGTGAATCGTTTCCACATGTGTGTTTTCAAGGTTCGATTGAATCTTTCCACGATGCTGGCTTTGATGTGACTGAAGCTCGAATAATGTCGAATGCCACGTTTTTGAATAAACTTTTGGAATACGGCGTTGTAAAATTCTTTACCGTTGTCCGTTTGCAGAAACCGTGGTCGTCTGCCACCGCTTTCGCGAAAAATTAATTTGAATGCTTCCGTGACGCACGTTCCCGTTTTCGCCTTCAAAGGTAGAGCCCATGCGAATTTCGAAAACGTGTCTATGACGGTGAGGAGGTACTTGTTGCCCTTGTTCAATTTATGCACGTTTTTCAAATTGCCGCTACTCATCTCCACGAGGTCGCTTTGCCAGAGGTCGTCGATGCCCTTGGTTACCACGGCCAAACGTTCGTAGTTGCGGCGTGCAGGTTTATGCAATTCTTCGACGATGGCTTGCCTAGACATTTTTTTTAGAGATTACGTTTCAAGAGAAGCACCAGCGTGATGGGATTCAAAGAGGGTGGCACTTCGCTCGTGTTTTGAATGATCAGCTTATCGCCGGCACTCACGTCGAAAACAGTGAGATCTTCGTCTTCGTGTATTTCATATATGTTGCGCGTTTCGTTCCAACGTGCCAGAGGAATATTTCCTGCTTTCTGGACACCACGATTCGATATCAAGGTCATGGTGGGAACGCTAGCTTTTCTACCGTGAGACCAGTACGAAAATTCGTTTATCTGAATCGTGCCGTCGAGGAGAAACTTGTAGTACGGATGATAAGGATGCAACATGTACAGTTTGTTACCTTCGACGAACGTGGAGATTCTCTGTTGATTGGGTATGCTGTTGATTTCGATGGCTTGCAGAGAATGCAGTTTAGCGAATTTAGTATCGACGCTAACGAGGTTGCTGTGAAGCTGACCCAGTGTGTTTTGTACGGGCAGCAAATGTTCGACTATGGTATCCGTTACGGTAGAAAACGACGGTTTGATTTTCACTTCCACGTTCAACTGCTTGTAGTTTTCGTTGAGTTCTTGCAACTTGGCACCGAAAGAGGCCAGCGTCGATTCCTGCGTGGATTCCAGCACTCCAACTTGATCTCTGATGTTGACGACGATGTTCTGAAGGTTCTCGACTTGATTCAATTTCGAGCTCTTCTCGGTAAGATCGTTCACGATGCTTCGCATCTCTGTAAACTGCGTGTGAAGGTCGGCGACGCTCTGCGAAGTGGGCAGCGTCGACACCAGCGAACTAATTTCGTCTCGAATCTGTTCCACGTTCGCCGTTTCCGTTTCTAGTCGTTTCAGCATTCGAGATATGTTTCTTTTCAAAACGTGCAATTCTTTGGAGGTGGGGAGATTGGCCACTTTACTCTCGAGATCGCTCAATGAACTTTTGATGTCGCTCGAATCGGATAGTGCCGTCACCGCCGTTTTCAATTTTTCCAAATCTTCGCTCGAAGGTACGCTCGTCCGTAACGATTCCAAGTCACCCTGTATGTTGTCGAGTACGTGATGAAAATGAGCGAGATTCGTTTCGACGTTCAAATTTTCTAAATATTCGATCTTCTGCTGAACCGTGCTTAACGTGTCTTGAATGCTCGTCAACGCTCTCGCTTCAGCGTGAATATTTTTAATTTCTTCGTTGATCAATTCCAAGGACGCCTGAAGCGTGGCGATGGTGGTTTGAATGTGTTCGAAATCTCGATACGCCTCCAATTGAATTTTTATGTTCGCGACGCTTTTACCGATGACCTGCAGTTCGTCCGACGATGGTAGGTTCGTCATGGTATCTTCCAAAGTCTGCAACTTGGATTTAATTTCTTCCAACGTGCTGGTGAATTCTTCTTGTAATTTGGAAACAACGACGTGCAAGCGTTCTGCGTCTATATCGTTCACGACGGTTTGAAGTTCAGAGAAATTTTTTTCTATTGCGGAAGTTCGTTCTTCGATTTCGAGTTTCAATTTTTCCAAATCTTCATTTTTCGATTGAAATTGCTGTAATTTGGCCAAATCATTTTGAAGCGAATCCACGCTCAACTGTATATTTTGAACATTGTCGTAAGAAGGTACGTCGACATAATTTTTTATGAGCGTTTTCAGTTCGGAATCGATTTTCAGAATGGGGTCGAGACATTGCGTTTGGAGCGTAGCGATTTCCGACTCTAAACTTTTGTTTAAGGTCTCCTGCAAAGCGATCAAATCGGTCCTCAACTTCTTAACTCGAATATCCAACATGAGAATCTCTTCTGCGTGGTCTACACGCTTGGTGTTGCCGAAAATGTCGTTAGGCATTTTTGGTTAACGGTTATTTATAATAGGATAGACGATTCGTAATTCTACGAAGAGAGGAATGAGTTTGTCGTAATCTCCGAGAAGTTCCACGTACAGGTAATCTCCTGCAGAAACATCGTACGTAATGTTAGAAAGCATCTTGTCGTGCTTGATTCGAAAAATATTCTTGCCGGTAGAAATTTTGATTTCGCCTGCGTTTTCCGGATTCACGGTGATTTGAAGTTTCCCGTCGATCGGAATGTAAATTGTTATTAAAAACATAAAACATCTTGCCCACATCGTCATTCAGTTTCGTCCAAATGCTGTTGAGATGAACAATCAGTAAACCATTGAGTTTAGATAATACGGAAGGTAAGAGGTTATTGGAATTTGGCGGTGCAGTCTCCATGTTGATCTGTTTGCGGAAGCCAAAAAGATTCATTGTCTTTGTTAGTTATTTAAGAATACGGTCAAAGTTTTTTTTTTTTTTGTAATGACACGCAAAGTTTTTTTTTGTTTGCTTGCGTCACAATACAGGCACGCGCGCGCACGTGTGTGTGCGACACATTGTTCCCGAAAGAGGTTTACAAAAGTCACGATATATAAACATTTGGTCCCACAGTTGGAAAATTACGATAAGTTGCATTCAAAAGTTTCAAAATATCATATAGTAGAATTTTTGTAGAGTAGGTAGGCAACACCGACGAGGCTCAAATAATAATTCAAGACTCGTCAGCGTTGTCAATTCCTATTTGTAGGTTAGCTTAGCCAGTGAAAGATCATATAGTGGAATTTTCTTCGGATGGGTTGGCAAAAACCCAAGCCTCAAAAAAAAACATCCAATAAAATTGCCAAATATAAAAAGGGGGGGGTAATAAACCCCCCTCATAAAAGGCTACAGTAAACCCACAGTGTTGCCAACTCTGCCCCTCAAAATATACATCATAAAAAGCTACGACGAGCACCACAACCTTGGTGATTTTTTCGGGTAAGAAGTTGACAACACTGCGAGCCCCACGAGCCCCACTTCCGGTTTGTGAACTCTCAAGCAAAATTGGCAGTTCCTTTGCTTTTTAGGTTAGGTTAGACCAAAAACCTTAGTGATTTTTTCGAGTAAAGCATTGACAACACTGCGAGCCCCACCGAGCCCCATTTTCGGGTTCAGTACCGGGACAATAGGTCTACTGAAGTAGTTTACATTACTATATTACATAGCAAAGAATAATTTTGACGTGCATAAACAAATAAGCCGAGGAAGGTTACATATTACACGAAGTGAAAAAATCAATTCGATGAAAATATTCTTGATGGTTAATTACTTTCTAAATTTTGAAATTATTACGTTTATCAGTTCAATTTACCTTTTAATGGTAGTGTAATTTCCAAAAGTCCAAGTGGGCAAAGAACGTCATAAAATCATGTTATTCTAAAATCACACGATTCAAGGTTACAAGATAACGATCGGTCCGATTAATAAGAATGAAATGACAAGGAACTTTCTTCGAAAGCAATAATCTGCATCGTGCTCTAGTTACTCGTTAATGGAGTACTTTTAATTAAAAGCAGCTAAACGTTAATGCAATACTGGCCCATTACGGATTAATTAAATGCTTCATTAGGGGGCGTGAGATCATGATGTATTACCGAAGTACCGCCCAGAATCTTGCAGACAATATTTGGGTCCTCAACAAGAATGTCTTAAGTTTTAATTAACGTTGCCTACGTATGGAAACTTTACTTTGAAATTCTCTACAGGCACATTTGATAGTCTTTTTGGAAATTAAAATAAGAAGACGATGTATTCACATTTGTTTGCTCATTCAAGACTTTGGATTTAAATAAGATTAACAGCTAATGTACAGCCAACCGTAGATTAAATAGGTGAAAAAAAGTTTTCCCGACGGGAAACAAGTTGGCAATGCTGCGAACACAAAGGCATTCTTGATAAGACGCTTGAGGAGCGTAGAGCAAACTTTCTTGAAAAGCACAACTCCAGTATCGAAGGTCATGTTACACGTGGATTGGAAACTTTCGGGAGCATGCTCTCTGTCTTCACAATTCTCCCCAAATGTCTGTTTGAAGATGAATCTTCTGCTGGCATTTTATTTTCCAAATGTAGTTCTGACATTGTAGTCATTTTACAATTATTTATATTCGTTCCTATTTTTCTTTGCATTTATGTCATTTTTATAATTAATCGAAACTATGAAGATGGATGATAATTAGATTAAATTGTTAAAGCGACTTTTAAAAAAGAGTTTGCCATACCAGGACTCGAACCCGGAACCTAAAGCGGATAGGTTGGGGAAGACCGTCAATAACTCCCGGCCATGAACTAGATTGTAACATTTGTAATTGCTCAGGAGTATTTTTTGTTCTGTTCATGCCTAATACATGCTTTCGGACACTTAATTTATAAGTGAGACACTTCGTTCGGTCGGGTCAAGCCACGTATTGTTTGAGAGGAGAGACACATCTCGTTCATATACTAGATACAATACTATATTATACAATACTATACTATACAATACTATACTATACTATACTACTATACTATACTATACAATACTATACTTGAAATGTGACGTGCTAAACACTACTTTAGGAGATCAGTTGGACATGGCAATTTTGATATACAAGTTGCATTTTATCTACTTAGATTCATTATGTCAAGATTGTATTATAATAGATAATCTCGCAGCAACGAAAAATGTTTTAATAGACTCGAATGCACAATGACTAATATATACTGGACACATTTTTCAAATTCACAATCTAGGTGACGAAAATGTGCCTCAACACGAAATGAAAATGCAATATTCATTCAATACACTAAAAATGCTAACCAAAGCAGACTTTGTTATATATTATTAACAACACTACACATGTATCGTTTCCATCTTCTAACAGGGTTTTCTTCGGAGTAAGATTCACAAGGCTTAATAGGATTATCATTCAGTACAAAGCAATAGTTATAAATATTAGATAAACCTGAAATGAGGGGTTAGTGTTCACCACAAGAGAGTTGCAGGAGGTAAAACAAAATTCATATGTAAGGAAGAAGTGTGCAAGTGTAAGTTTCTATGTGAAAATTGACTGAGTGGTAGCACTAGACGATTTTACGTCAGGGGTCCTAGGTTCGAATTCCGGTCTGGGCATTGGTGTTCTTTTTGAGTGTTATATTTATCATATCTTCGCTCATCTTCATCGTTGCGATTGCCCAAAAGTGGCAGAAAAGCGACGCTATATAACAAAAATAAAAATATATGTGAAAATTAAAAGGCGAATTAAGAGCTGATAGGTAAAATATATTTCATGAGCTATGTTCGATAGAAGTTCTGTTAAGATGTCAAACCTGTAGCAAGCAAATAGGGAAGTTGTGTGAAGGATTGAAGATAAGTTTCTATCACATTTAATATAAGCTTACACGAAGAGCTAGAGCTCTGTGTGAGCTGGAGCAATGCTAAGCATAGAAAGCACTTAATTATTGAGAGAAACAATGCATTTCAAGGCTGCAAATTTCTGCAAATGTCAGAATTTGAACTCTAAAATAATAATTATGTGACGAATAGTATCATGTTGTAAGCTAGTAGGGATTTGAAGTGCTTTGCTTATTGTTGCTTTTCGAAATCATTTTCGTTGTTATCATTCCTGATATAGGCAGCATTTTGCGATAAGTTCTTAATTAGTTTGGGTTTCAAGTCAATTTTATGCACAAATAGGCTAATCGGAACTGGGCCTACAGTTTAAAGTGAGATCCAAACCTTTATGTGTCTCCACCGGGTATGGATCCCAGGGGCCCCTTGTTTGCAAGACTTGACGTTATCACTACGTCATCGTGAAGGCCCTCCGTAATGGGTTACATCTGCGTGGATTAACGTAAATTTATTTTAAACATATTTAACACGCTAAATAGAGTTGGTTAGCACCACAGACTGGAAATTAGTTGTTTTGCAAAAATACGAGGAATACCTATCACTCTTATCTTGTTACTATCATTAGAAAATAAGAATAATTTAATTTCTTTAGTTGATATTGAGTGACGAAACAATAATGCTTCAAACTCATAAGCCAATACCGAAGATTATTTTTTTGTTATTTCACGCAATTGTTCTACCACTCTCCATTAATTGCGATGATAAAGATTAAATATGTAAGGTGGAGGTGCGATGAAGACCAGGTTCTAAACCCAGCTATTCGACTTTGAGGAGCGTTACGTTAACCAATTTGCCACGGGGTTGGCTTTTTCGTGTATGTCAGTTCATCAAATCAATCTATTTGTCATTCAAATTCCAGAGGTAGCAAAGGAACGTAAAATAAAGAAAACAGAAGACATTAAGGTAAACACTTATCATCACCCAGCAAATCCACACACAAACCTCTTCTGGCATTCGTTTTGCAGAATGGCCTTGTGGATTAAAGATCGCCAATTTCCTGGTTCAGCTCTAGACAATTCAGATGGCTTATCAAAGCTGCCCTTAAGCACGCAAGGTTTCTAACTCACTTCGCCGTGGGGTATACTATTTCCTTTGCCGTTGTTTGTACAAGATGTAATAAAGTGGGCGATTTCAGGACTTCCACGTCTGCGAAACAGCAGAAAATGTTTTGGTTTTCAAAGACATGGATTCTTCTTCTTCTTTTCAATCGCACTTTAGACTGAAGTTTCAATATAGTCATCACTCTCGTTTACGAACTCCTCCCAAAATCTCAGCAAGTCTGCTGCAAGAAGACCCTAGCCTCGAGAAAAAAATATAGTAAGTAATTTTCGTTGCCATGACGACGGGAACTTCCATCAACCTGCTTCTTGCCGCTCTATGATAAACCGAGGTATGCGAGAAGACAATTTGCCCCTTCCTGTGAACTCTGACCCGCGGAGAAGAACCTCAATCAATGCGTTTTCACCCTTCCGGGTCGATAACTCTAACGGCTTCTGATTGAGTTACCTAGTGTTGGAAAGTTCGGCGTGAAATATTTGCCCAAGGTTTGCTGAAGTAGATTATTGCAGCTGTTTAGATTTTTCCTTTTTTTACACGCATGGAAAACTAGTTTCAGACGAGGGATCTGAAAGTGTAAAGAATGTAGTACACCCGTATGTATTATGTAAATTGATATGTTTGGATTTATTTTTCATGGTACTGTACTATCCGATATCACGCCAATTTATGTATAGTCATATTAGCCAGAAAATAATCTTAACTTGCAGTGGAAACGTCGTCGCCTTGTAATCAAAGGGTCCCGGGTTTGATACCCGGTAGAAGCACATAGTGGTACGGATAGCACTTTAAAATCCAGTCCCGATTAACATTACTGTGCATAAAGGGGACTTAAAACACCAACTCAATCAATCAATAATCTTAACTTAGGTGATACTATGGATAATTTTCAACAGTTTGTATTTTTATAAATTTGAAATCATCCAAATGGGAACCTGTAGGCAACTCTGGGTGCTAGAGGTTTGCAGAGCGTGGTGCTAATCACATCACTTCCACTGGCTCCTACCTTTACATCCCCCATATGAATTCACGGCATGTTGCAATGAGCATGCAGTGGCTTTACTTTTACTTGTAAAGTATTTGTATTATTTAGGATCGCTTTTCTGCCACTTTTGACTATTGGTGACGATTGTACGTACAGTCACGGACACTTCTGGGTTGTTGCAATCTCAATAATACAATGGTATCATTACAACCCAGAAATGTCCGTGACTGTACATCATAATATTTTTTCTGTCTGTAGGGAATAAAGCTGTTCTCTATAGCTAGTAAAAAGGTAAGTTGTGAGAGTAAATGTAACGTCACTGCAAATAAATAGTAATAACGTATAAAAGCAAATTACACGAAATTGTATAAGTGCATTAAGATACAGCAACATGTACAAAATCAATGTCATGTTTACAACTGAATAAAATATAAATGAAAAGGGAACTTCGCGGTAGGGCATGAAACAAAATAATGTTGTATTATTAATTGACATGAAAATAATGCCCATCACTGTCCCTTAATGTACGATTTCTTGTGTATTTGGTTTCGCATATCGTCATATGATAACCATAGAAATGGAACACCAAAACACGCTGTTTTCAGTTTTGTGTAAATAAACTCCTCTATTTGGATCCACTTCTAATCCTTAGCAGAAAGGTGTAGCCACATATCTCAAATTTACTCACTCTTTTTAAGAGTCAGACACATTCCTAAGAATGCATAGTTTCCTGTCAACTGTAAATTCGATACATTGGAGTTAAGTCCTTCTTGGTTCTCACACAGCGATAAGTTCTTCACATGCCTTTCGCCTTTGTGGATAATTCTGAGTACCGTACTTGTACAATACCATATTTACATATTTTTGAAAACTTTCTATTACAACCAGTGAATGGTATTTAATGGGACAATATTTTATATAAATATGCACAAAGTAGTATTCAAGTTGGCAAATCAAGTGAGCCTAGTGTAAAAGTACGTAGTAGCCTATAAAAGTAGGATGCTCTGATAAGCTAATAGGGACCTACAGTCTAAAGTGCTTTTGATTGATTGATTTGGATTATTTTACTTCGTTTCTCTGCCGCTTTTGTCTAATCGCAAAGATGAGGATGAGTGATGAAATGGCGAAAATGATGAAGGGACACTCACAAAGAACACCCATGTCCATGCCGAGTTTCAAACCCGGGACCCTTGGCGTCGTAGCGCTCTGTGCTCACCACTCCGCCACGGAGGTTAGTCTAAAATGGGACCCGAACAACTCTGCAACGTGCCTCCGCCGACGTTCGAACCCAGGACCATTTGATTACAAGGCACCAGTGTTACCACTACGACACCGGGGAAGGCCCTGTTTTGAAATTGCGCACGTAGAGACAAAATGATGAACAGTCCAGAAAGGCAGAAACGAATATTTGAGAAGTGCAATGTTGAATTGCATACATTCATGCACACAAGCCGCATTTTAAAAGAAATTTTGTGAAGATTTGCTCCTTTTGTAAAGGTACTATGGTCATGGCTAGTGCGCTGAGCAGGGTGCCGAAAACAGACTGATAGTTGTTTTTTCTCTATTTCCTGGGACGTCCTGGACTGAATTTTGCAGACTAACGATGCTTTGGCGTCTGAACTCACAGCCAGTATAATCCTCTGAAGGACTTGTGTTATGTCCATATGTGTTTGTGCTTGTCCCTTCTATTTCGTCTTATCACCATTCATCTTCAGCTTCGCGATTAGACATAAGTGTTAGAAAAATAAATCAATTAATCTATTTCCAGGTAAGAAGCATTGATCTGGTTTATTTTACTTCGCTTGTCTGTCACTTTTGGCTGATCGGGAAGATGAGGATGAGTGATGATATGAAGAAATAGATGAAGGGACACTCACAAAGAACACCCGTATCAAGACTGGGTTTCGATTCTGGAACCCCTGGAGTCGTAGCACTCTGTGATAAACACTACACTACGGAGGTCGGTTATGTAAGAAGCAGTTACGGTGGGTAAATTCAGTGTGAACAGGAAGTGGATTAAAAGAATGTGCAGTTAAGTGTAGTGTATATGCAATTGTACATTTACCAGAGTCATCTCAGTACAGAATTAAATGTGTATCATACACTAGATTACTTTTTCTGCGCCACGTTTAATTTTCATTTCCTATGTAGTTTATTTGTAGTCTGATTTTCTCACATCGTATTCATTAAGTCTGTAGCGGCAACGCCGAGTGGTTTTCTATCCGAAGCTTAAACGTTATTTGGCTGGGTATTTTGAAAGAACAAAACGTCAAAAAAGGTTGTAGACTGGACTGGGAGAGACAGATTAAATCTGGCAACAACAATCTCGTCGGAAACATAGAAGAAACTAATCGTATGATCTACGCTCCCAGCTGCGAGGAATACTTTGAATGATATTCTAAAACCTAAAAGGAAAGATTTATTTCGGAGTGTCATTACGAGAGAGTTTTTTTTTGTAATAGAGATACACATAGTAGTTCGATAAAAGGTTATCTACAAGTACAGGGTGATTCATAATTCCATCCGGTGCATCGACCGTTTAAACAATAACTATAACACATACAGCAAAAAGGTGCATATCAGTACATAAAGAATCTCTCCAAGTTTTCACTGCCATCATGAAATTGTATTGGCGGCAGAATAACGAGTTAACGCCAACATGGTGTGACCTGGTGAACAAAAGAGCGTTTTGCGTCTTAGAATTTGCTAAATGTGAGTCGGTTGTGATGGTACAACGGAGATTTCGTATGAAATAGGCTATGGAACAGAAGCACATACAGGGAGGACAATTTGTGGTATAACAAGTTCGAGAAGACTGGCTGCCTGTGTGATGCAAGATTAACAGGCAGGGCGGATCGTGTGGCAGGAACTTGATTTCTGGATTGATGTCTGCCGCGTCACAATAGGTGTACATTGGTGGAAAAAAGTTCTTCCCCTTAAGACTGTAATGACAGTAAATAATGCCGGAAAGGTAGGAAACACACATTGCACTTTTAGGTGATCGGGTAATTCTGTCTGTCTCAAGGAGCAACTCGTCTTTCATACAATAGGCAACAGACACAGGAAATGTAGGAAAGTCACGTGACTTGTCAGGTGGAATATTGTTAGTCATAAAATCGCCTTTTCTCAAGCTAGGTCGCAGAACTGACAAGAGTTATAGCCTATGTCCGAAAATGATTCCCCTTAAACCGTTGAACGAAACGCTAAAATAATTCTTGCCTTAATTACAAAGGCTACTATACTATATGTGCCGCAGTAGCTCGGTCGTTAGGGAGTTTGATTACCACGCGAGAGATCTGAGTTCGATCCCCGACTGGGGAGAATTGGAATTTTGTCCACCTGTTCAAGTGGCTCTGACGCCCACCCAGCGTCGTATAAAGTGGGTACCTGTAGGAAACTTGGGGGGGGGTTAAAGCCGGCCAGGGGCGTGGTGCTGATCAGATTATCCCCACCTTTGGCCGTAACAAGAAAGTATGGGACCCTAACTCCGCACCCCCTACACGCCTTCATGGCTTGGTGCAAAGCACAAGGTAGCACTTTGCTTTTTCATTTACTATACGTCCCGATTTTGTCGGAACAGAACATTCTAATTTCTACGTGGACCTTCTTCCAAGTTCCGTAGGGATGTGAATAGGCTCCAGTTTTTCTTGACACAATTCATCCATGTTATATTTCGTTATAAAAACCATAATTCAAACATGAGAGGTGATACTTTTCTCACTACTCCATTCTCCGATTCTTCGTATCACAAATGAATCTTAATTCCACACACTGAAAATGTAGCACTTACTACATCTTAGCATGCAAATATCTAGCAGCAAAGTAATGTGTAGGCACATAGTGGTTCGGATACCACTTTAAACTGTAGGTGCATTCCCGATTAGTCTTACTGTGCATAAAGTGGTCTTAAGACACCAAATCAACCAACCAACACAATCCCGCTATTGTCCAGATTATCGAAACCAGAAGCTTCGTCGCGAATAACATAAGCAGGAAGACAATGTGAAATTACCGAACAGAAACAGAACCTAAAACCTAGAACGGCTAGATTCGATTAAATCGACGATACAGCACGCGTTCTGAAATGAAGAAGAATACGAAAGTTGAAGGACCTCGATACACACACACACACACACACACACACGCACTTTTCCTCCCCTCAATGGTAAGATATATTTCTTGCAGAGAAGCCTTTACGTAGGCCTTCAAGGCCACGACGAGAAAGTGTTCTACATGCAATGATGGGACCAAAACACACGTCTAGTTTGATATGAAAGCTGTGTTCCTCCTTATTTCGTACGACATTGATAACAGGAACCCGTGGCCTCGTCTGTAACCCTAGTTTCGCAGAGCAGACGCCTGTTTGCCACCCTTTGGTTCAGTGACCTTCGCTCGTAGTTAGCAAGAGTGAATGACTCGCCAGATACCTGTTGCCTGTGAGCTTATACAAGAATAGATATTTCGTTAGCGGCTGTAAGTATTGTTTCGTCTGCAGTTATATCAGTTAACGTTCGAATTGTTTCCAAATGGTTACGTTATTTATAAATTAGTTCTCGAGAGTGACCTTTCTATCTATTTGCACGAGGGGGGGGGGTATACAGCCTGCATGTATTATTTTTTTCCTGAAACAAGAAGAAATTCCAAGACAAAGAAAGAGTCGTAGAAGAGTAGTTAACAAAAAAAGAAAGAAGAAAACGAAAATGTAAATGTTTAAATAAATTATTGTATAGATCGAGTGAATAATATTTTCTCACGGGGCCTCCTCGATGGCCTAATGATAACGTCGTCACCTTATAATCAAGGGATCCCGGGTTCGATACACGGTGGATGCACGTAGTAGTTTGTATGCCATTTTAAACTGAAGGTCCAGTCCAGATTAGCTTATCTGTGCAGAAAAACTAAAAAAGAAATTGTCACAGTGTAAGAAAATTTAATGTTCAACCACATACAAAAGGGAATAATTTATTCCATGTTGGAGTTCACATTTATAGCATCTAACCAACACAATTATGGATCGCAACGTATTTTCTCAGATCCATTTTAATTATACGTGCATGATAAAATAACAGAAGTTGAGGAAAGATAAAGCCAAGCGAAACACAGATGCCTTCTCCAGAATTTCAAATCTCGTTACGTAAGGTTCTGGGTTGAAGTCCCGGGCAGGCATGACTTTCTTGTTCTTGCCATTTTATCTGCTTTATTTCATCATAAATCGTCGTTATGGTTTACCTACAGGGGAAGAATAATGACAATTGCCAATACAAAGCCAATAACGAACAGAACAACAACTCAATTAGGGAGATGTCAAGAAAGAAACAAGACTTTAAAGTGTCTCCGTCAATCGGTTTGTCGAATTGAAAATTGCTCTCCCGTTCTCGGTCTCGGCTAGTTAAATATAGAAATCGAAAAAGTGTGTGCCGATACATACAATATTTCATATATCCCGGTTTTATAGGAGATTTCATGAGAGATGAAATAAGTACTCTTCGATCATTTTTTCATTTATTTTTATTAGTTTTGTTAAGTAACATCACTTTTCTTCCTAGTCGCGGACGAGTGACCATTACATGAAATTAATGACGAAATACTCAAACACCTGTGGCAAGGACGGTACTCAAATCCGGGAACTTTGGTGACCAGATTGAAGATTGACCACTTAATGAGCTTGCCCACCGAGTCTGCTTAATGTTGCTTGTGTCAGGTAATTCGAAATAACTGTCAATATCCCACATTCATTATCATTTGTTTCATAATTTATCTTATTGATGTTATTAACCTGAAGTCGAAGAAATAGTTGAAAGCCAATAATGCAAGATTGAATATGTCTGATGTTACTTCGTGCCGAATAATATGACTAGATATTATGATATTAATGTATTAATAATATAATATGCCTAGTCATTCCATTGATTGATCCTAATTGCGCACACAAAATATGGTATAATGTCCACTCCTAACCGACCTCCGTGGCGGAGTGGTTAGCACAGCGCGCTACGACAGCATGGGCCACTGGTTCGAATCTCGGCCTGGCCATGGGTGTTCTTGGTGAGTGTCCGTTAATCAATGTCATCATATCATCACTCATTACTCATCTTCATCGTCGCTATTTGCCAAAAGTGAAAGAATAGCGACACTAAATAACAAAAATCCAATCAAATGGTACATCTTCACCGATTTAATTCTATACCGTACCAAATTTCTAGTTTATTACTGCATCTTTCTTCATTTTACTGCATCTCAATTGTTTTCCGATTCGAAGAAAAAATGGAATGTTGAGCAGTTGATTGCGCATTGTTTCGTTGCTTGGATTGTTTAATTAACGTCGCATTAATTAGTTTTAGACCAATCGTGACAGAGGGAATCGAGAGCACAAAGGAAGGAGAAAAGACAAGTTAGAGACCACGGCTCTCTTTAAAGGTAGCATTCCTTGAACACGACTGAAGTGACTGCAGAATATTATGGATAAAATTTGTTTCGCTTTTTCCTTTTATTTCTGTTTCAGTTATTTTACTTCGCTTATCTTCTTCCACTTGTATTAATCGTGTTGCTGAGGAAGAATTATAAACTCGTGAAATGGACGATGAGACAAAAAATATATATGCCTCTCCCACGGTTCGAAACTGTGACCACAAAATATTGTCTTATTTTTAAAATTTACGACAAATATGGTTTCACTCGTCTCTTTCTCAAGGCGTTCCATTGTCTCTCCGATGGCGTAGTGGTAACGTCTTCGACATGTAATCAAAGGCTTCCGAATTCAATACCAGATAGAGGAACATTTGGTTGGGATCCCACTTTAATCTGTAGGTCCAGTGCATAAACTGGACTTAAACAATTAGCGTGTGGCATGTGGCCTGTGATGAGAACCACCATTTCAGTGAACCTTCTTGACAATGACTAGTATCATTCGAAAAATATTTCCTTACGAGTAGATCTTGTTAAGAAACCAGTTGCTGAAATGTTCTTCTTGAAGCCACGTAGCACCCAGCTGTTGTTTGTTGTTGCTGGGGCATGAGTCATGTGACTCATGCTATCAATGCTCAATCCTTCCCGAGAACTCAGATCCACCAGACAAACTTAAGCGAATATTTGTTATTTGGGTTGCATAAACAACAGGCTTTAAGACGTTACGAAATTCTAGGTCCCGTGGCCCAGGTAATGCTTTCTCCGACTGTACATAAGTAGTACAAGTGGCCCGGTACCAAGTCATCATTTGGAGCTCGAATCATCATTTGGAGCTCGATCGCCTTAATGGATTTCTCTCGTAAGGCATGTGTTGCCAACTCCTTACCCGAAAAAATCACCAAGATTATGACGCTCGTCGTAGCTTTTTATGATGTATATTTTGAGAGCAGAGTTGGCAACACTGTGGGTTTACTGTAGCCTTTTATGAGGGGGGGGGTTTATTGCTTTCTGTTTGCATCTGGCAACACTACCGTAGATTGACAGTGTTGTTAACCTACTGGGTTTTTCACTGTAAATTTTCATCAAAGGGCCTGAGGGGGTCCATGTATTTTTTATGTCTGGCAACACTGTTGGGGGCCTAGTGTTGGCGACACTGTGGGTTTACTGTAGCCTTTTATGAGGGGGGTCTATTGCCCTCTGTTTACATCTGGCAATTTTATTGGATGTTTTGTTTGAGGCTCGTTGGTGTTACCTACCCATCCGAAGAAAATTCTACTATATGATTTTTCACTGGCTAAACTAACCTACAAATAGGAGTTGGCAACACCGACGAGTCTTGAATTATTATTTGAGGCTCGTCGGTGTTGCCTACCCACTCTACAAAAATTCTACTATATGATATTTTGAAACTTTTGAATGCAACTTATCGTAATTTTCCAACTGTGGGACCAAATGTTTATAAATCGTGACTTTTGTAAACCTCTTTCGGGAACAATGTGTCGCACACACACACGTGCGCGCGCGTGCCTGTGTTGTGACGCAAGCAAACAAAAAAAACTTTGCGTGTCATTACAAAAAACACTTTGACCGTATTCTTAAATAACTAACAAAAACAATGAATCTTTTTGGCTTCCGCAAACAGATCAACATGGAGACTGCACCACCAAATTCCAATAACCTCTTACCTTCCGTGTTACCTAAACTCAACGGTCTGTTGATCATTCACCTCAACAGCATTTGGACGAAACTGAATGACGATGTGGGCAAGATGTTTTATGTTTTTAATAACAATTTACATTTCTACGAAATTCCGATCGACGGGAAACTTCAAATCACCGTGAATCCGGAAAACGCAGGCGAAATCAAAATTTCTACCGGCAAGAACATTTTTCGAATCAAGCACGACAAGATGCTTTCTAACATTACGTACGATGTGTCTGCAGGAGATTATTTTTACATGGAACTCCTCGGAGATTACGACAAACTCATTCCTCTCTTCGTAGAATTACGAATCGTCTATCCTATTATAAATAACCGTTAACCAAAAATGCCTAACGACATTTTCGGCAACACCAAGCGTGTAGACCACGCAGAAGAGATTCTCATGTTGGACATTCGAGTTAAGAAGTTGAGGACCGATTTGATCGCTTTGCAGGAAACCTTAAACAAAAGTTTAGAGTCGGAAATCGCTACGCTCCAAACGCAATGTCTCGACCCCATTCTGAAAATCGATTCCGAACTGAAAACGCTCATAAAAAATTATGTCGACGTACCTTCTTACGACAGCGTTCAAAATATACAGTTGAGCGTGGATTCGCTTCAAAATGATTTGGCCAAATTACAGCAATTTCAATCGAAAAATGAAGATTTGGAAAAATTGAAACTCGAAATCGAAGAACGAACTTCCGCAATAGAAAAGAATTTCTCCGAACTTCAAACCGTGGTGAACGATATAGACGCAGAACGCTTGCATGTCGTCGTTTCCAAATTACAAGAAGAATTCACCAGCACGTTGGAAGAAATTAAATCCAAGTTGCAGAATTTGGAAGATACAATGACGAACCTACCATCGTCGGACGAACTGCAGGTCATCGGTAAAAGCGTCGCGAACATAAAAATTCAATTGGAGGCCTATCAAGATTTCGAACACATTCAAACCACCATCGCTACGCTTCAGGCGTCCTTGGAATTGATCAACGAAGAAATTAAAAATATTCACGCTGAAGCGAGAGCGTTGACGAGCATTCAAGACACGTTGAGCGCGGTTCAGCAGAAGATCGAATATTTAGAAAATTTGAACGTCGAAACGAATCTCGCTCATTTTCATCACGTACTCGACAACATACAGGGTGACTTGGAATCGTTACGGACGAGCGTGCCTTCGAGCGAAGATTTGGAAAAATTGAAAACGGCGGTGACGGCACTATCCGATTCGAGCGACATCAAAAGTTCATTGAGCGATCTCGAGAGTAAAGTGGCCAATCTCCCCACCTCCAAAGAATTGCACGCTTTGAAAAGAAACATATCTCGAATGCTGAAACGACTAGAAACGGAAACGGCGAACGTGGAACAGATTCGAGACGAAATTAGTTCGCTGGTGTCGACGCTGCCCACTTCGCAGAGCGTCGCCGACCTTCACACGCAGTTTACAGAGATGCGAAGGATCGTGAACGATCTTACAGAGAAGAGCTCGAAATTGAATCAAGTCGAGAGCCTTCAGAACATTGTCGTCAACATCAGAGATCAAGTTGGAGTGCTGGAATCCACGCAGGAATCGACGCTGGCTTCTTTCGGTGCCAAGTTGGAAGAACTCAACGAAAACTACAAGCAGTTGAACGTGGAAGTGAAAATCAAACCGTCGTTTTCTGCCGTAACGGATACCATAGTCGAGCATTTGCTGCCCATCGAAAATAAACTCGGACAAGTTCACAGTAATCTGCTCGGCGTCGACACTAAATTCGCTAAACTGCATTCTCTGCAAGCCATCGAAATCAACAGCGTACCCAATCAACAGAGAATCTCCACGTTCGTCGAAGGTAACAAACTGTACATGTTGCATCCTTATCATCCGTACTACAAGTTTCTCCTCGATGGCACGATTCAGATAAACGAATTTTCGTACTGGTCTCACGGTAGAAAAGCTAGCGTTCCCACCATGACTTTGATATCGAATCGTGGTGTCCAGAAAGCAGGAAACATTCCTCTGGCACGTTGGAACGAAACGCGCAACATATATGAAATACACGAAGACGAAGATCTCACCGTTTTCGACGTGAGTGCCGGCGATAAGCTGATCATTCAAAACACGAGCGAAGTGCCACCCTCTTTGAATCCCATCACGCTTGTGCTTCTCTTGAAACGTAATCTCTAAAAAAAATGTCTAGGCAAGCCATCGTCGAAGAATTGCATAAACCTGCGCGCCGTAACTACGAACGTTTGGCTGTGGTAACCAAGGGCATCGACGACCTCTGGCAAAGCGACCTCGTGGAGATGAGTAGTGGCAATTTGAAAAACGTACATAAATTGAACAAGGGCAACAAGTACCTCCTCACCGTCATAGACACATTTTCGAAATTCGCATGGGCTCTACCTTTGAAGGCGAAAACGGGAACGTGCGTCACGGAAGCATTCAAATTAATTTTTCGCGAAAGCGGCGGCAGACGACCACGGTTTCTGCAAACGGACAACGGTAAAGAATTTTACAACGCCGTATTCCAAAAGTTTATTCAAAAACACAAGATTCGACATTATTCGAGCTTCAGTCACATCAAAGCCAGCATCGTGGAAAGATTCAATCGAACCTTGAAAACACACATGTGGAAACGATTCACGCTTCGGGGAAATTACAAATGGGTCGACATTCTGCCGGAACTCGTCGACACCTATAATGAAACGGTACACAGAACGATAGGCATGAAGCCAGCTGACGTTGCCAAATCCGACGAGCAGCGTTTAATTTCTACAGTTTACTGTAAAAAATACACACCCACGACAAAAAAAGCTAAATACAAAATTGGAGACCAGGTGAGGATCAGCAAATTCAAACGCACCTTCGAGAAGGGATTCACAAAAAATTGGAGCACGGAACTCTTTACGGTGGTTCGAGTTTTACCTGGAAACCGACACACGTATATAATAAAAGATAGTAGCGGCGAGATTTTGAAAGGAAGATTTTACGAAGAGGAACTCTCTAAAACGAAACACCCCGACACGTACCTCATCGAGAAAGTATTGCGTAGGAAAGGTGACAAACTGTTTGTCAAATGGCTGGGACTTCCGGAAAAGAGTTGGATCGACGCGAACGAAGTGATCTTGTGAGTACGTGGAACGTGGTGAAGCGTCTACCGGATCCGGAAAGTCAAACGAAGAAAAAGAACGGCGAGTTGCTTCCCGACAGCATCCGCTGTCTGATCGTAGGTCCATCGGGGTGTGGGAAAACGACACTGCTCGTGGACAATTTTCTCCTCGCACCGAATTGGTTAGATTGGAAGAACAGGCACCTGTACGTGTTCTCGAAAAGTTTGGAGCAATCCAAATACCAGCAACTGATGAAACTGTACGATGGTCTGGACATTGCAACGTTCGCCTCGGAAATAAAACCACTCGACGATTGTCGTGAAAATTCAGTTGTTGTGTTCGACGACGCCATCCTGGAAAATCAAAATGAAATTCGCAATTTTTTCACGCAAGGTTGTCACAAGGGAATGGATTGTTTTTACCTAGCTCAAACGTTTTCCAAAATTCCAAAACAGTTAGTACGCGACAACGCTAATTTCATATGTTTGTTTCGTCAAGATCACACCAACCTCAAGCATGCGTACGATGACTACGTAGGCGGAGACATGAACTACAATCAATTTTCGGAAGGCTGCTGCTCTACTTGCTGGAACGGTGACGATTTCGGATTCGCGACGATCGACATGACGAGGAAACCCAACGACGGAAAATACAGAAACAAAATCAACAACTTTCTAAACGTTGCAACGTTGTGAGAAACGACGTATATAAATAACGTCATGACGAAACGAAAAATCGAAGACGAAAATCTCAAGCTTCGCGATTACCTCGCGAAACGCTTCAAAGGTTGGAAATCCGAGAATCGCGGATTCTACGAAGAGAAGAAACGTCAGGATCAACCTGTGATCGATGCCATCAGCAGTCTAGGTAAAGAAATTAAAAGTGTCACGGAACAAAATAAAAATTTGATTAATGAACTCGTACCGCTCGCAGCTAAAAGTTACGCCGTACCCACGCCTATTTCGAGCATTCCTTCGACGCCGTTCGAACTGAAGGATGCACCGGCACGACGTCGAGCCATAGGCAGCACGTCGTCGTCTTCGGATAAAATCGAGTTGGGGCCTTTGGCACGAGACTACCTGAGCACGGGGAAATTCGACAAGGATGAAGTGTTCGGATTGTATCCCAGCATGGAAACCAGCGAAGGCGGCGGTGTGGTGTGGAAGATTGGGAAATCGAAGGTGACCTTCGAAGGCAACGACATTAAAGTCAATTTAGGCGACAAGGATAGTTGGAACAGGTATCCGGGTACGGTGGGACTGTGGGAACTCGTCGCCAAAAAGCAGCCGAAAGATTACACCGACGAAGATTACCAAAGTTACAAGGAAATTCTGATCATGACGGATGCCTTGTACCAGAACAACGACGCCTCGCAGAATAGGGTGAAATCGAGCAGCGGCGAGAAGTACAGGAATCTCATCAAACCGATTTGGAACCAGGTCAAAACGGGCAGCGGCGTCAAACGCTACAACACGTTACCCAAAGAATTCGTTTGGGTGGACGACGTTAGGAAACTCGTGGACCGATTGTTGGTGATAGCCGGCGAAGAGAATGCAGGTAACCGTAATTTCTACAACGAGAAGGTTGGCATCGTGGACATGATCAGCACGAAACTTTCCAACTTCATCGTGAACGACGACAAGGGCATAGGTTACCTCATCAAAATCATCAACACGCTGCCTCCGAAATTTTGGAACGTGGCCGAAGGAAAGGGACTCGTGAACGACATCATCAACAAGTTACCTTTCGAGATGCATCTACCTGGCTACCAGTACTGCGGACCGGGTACCAAACTCGAGAAAAGATTGGAGAGAGGAGACAAGGGTGTGAATCCGTTGG
Source organism: Lepisma saccharinum (assembly GCF_977018435.1). Taxonomy (NCBI): domain Eukaryota; kingdom Metazoa; phylum Arthropoda; class Insecta; order Zygentoma; family Lepismatidae; genus Lepisma; species Lepisma saccharinum. The sequence goes on along the minus strand of NC_139230.1, from coordinate 156,431,922 downwards.
ATGCCGCATGCAAAGATCACGACATAGCCTACAACACCACGCAGACGGATCTGGACGCACGTCACGAAGCAGACAGAAAGTTAGAGCATGCAGCTTTCGAAAGGTTCGTGAGCAGAGACGCATCGCTGGGTGAACGGGTCGCCGCACTGGGTACCACCATCGCCATGAACACGAAACAAAAATTGGGGTGGGGTATATAAATAACATACCGTAAAAAAAAACTTGATATATAAATAACACACATCGTAAAAAAAATAATCTTCGGTATATATAAATAACACACATCGTGAAAAAAAAGCAATTAAATTTCTCTCTAACACTCTGACAACTGAAAAAATGAGCGATCTCCAAGCGTTAAAACAAATGCTAAATTTGTCAGTCGAGTATGTATAAATTCAGGAATTGGAAGTCGACAAACCTTACACGATAACTTCCGGTTCAATCGTTTCTACCCAGTATGGTCCCAAGGTACGCCTGTTGCTCAACGCACAATACAGTCTATTTTTACCAGATCGATACGCTAACATGTTATCCGACGAGAAGCTATCTATTTTAATCGAGAACAAAACTCGAATCGTGTACAAGGGGACAAAGGAACTTCTTGGCAAGAAAACGAAGCACGTAATAGAATTTGTGTAACGACTGCGAGGCCGTGAAAAAAAATCTCAGAACATTTATATATAAATAACATACCGTAAAAAAACTACACAAGAAAAAATCTCAGAATATATATATAAATAACATACCGTGAAAATAACACATAGAGCATCAACATGAAGCCCAAGGGTGTCGTGTACCAGATACCATACTCCAATCTTAAAAATCTAGGTGCCCTCGATGGGTTACTCACCAAGAAACAACGCGAGAAGAAACGTTCTTGCTTGTCGAAAGGACACGGAATGAAATTACTTCTCAGCACACCTCAATTGAAAAGATTGCAGCGTTCGCGGAAACAGCAAAAGGTCGGAGGTTTCATATTCAGCATCCCGGCCATCCTGGCAGCATTGGGGGCCGTTGGAAGTTTAGCCGGCGGTAGCGCCGCCATCGCGAAAACCGTCATCGACTCGAAGAAGAACAAGGCCGAGTTGGAAGAACAGAAACGTCACAACCTGGCCATGGAGAAAAGGGGCAAGGGCGTGATGAGAAAGTTTAAAAAAAAGAAACAGAAGCACTCACCAACCGAGACATTGAATCTCTGATCGAACCGTTACAAATCAAACACTTCAGAGGAGTTTTCATGTCCGACTCGTTACCTTCAAGCGTCAAAAGAAGAGAATGCGGAGTAGTCAACTTGGACGGTCAAGAAAATCCAGGCACGCATTGGATATGTTACCACAAAAACGACAATGATAAAGCATTCGTTTTCGATTCTTTCGGAGGTGTTCCACCTACAAATTTAATTCATTATCTGAAAACGAACAAAACCTCTATATACTACAACGACGAACGCATTCAAGATTTCGGAGACGTGAACTGCGGTCATCTCTGCCTCTCCGTGCTCGCGTTTCTCTCTAAAATAAATAACCCTACGATCGAGGATTTCCAGAAAGTACTGTGGAACCTCAAACAGCATCACTAGGATGGGGGTGTTCCATCTCACGAGCGAATCTTCGATCTTGAAACTCACGCTGCACGACGACATCGTCTATCCTAAATCCGTGGCTCTGCGTGCATTCTACAGCATGTACCTCATACCTAACGTCACGCAGCACAACAACAAAATTAGCGTCGGAAGCGAACACATCGTCGTCACGCCAGGACAATACAATCTTTCCACTTTGCAAGCTCAATTACCCAAAGGCACATACCTTTCTCAAAATTCGGTCACGCACAGAGTGGAAATCCTATCCGCGACGGAGACCGTGGACCTGGGCACCATGGGAGAACTTTTAGGTTTCGAGAACGACACCAAACTCGAAGCTGGCATCAAGCACGTAGCAACCAACATTCCTAAATTCTTGGCCATAGAGACTCTGAACGTACACTGTAACGTGGCCGAAGGTATGATCACGAAATCTTCGGACGGATTGTTAGGAAGTCACAAGCAAACGGGAATCATAGCCACTTTCAAACCAAGTTCCGAGTTCATGGAACCGATCATCTACACACCCTCTTCGCCGATCTATTTTCCAGTATGTCGCAACCGCATAGACGACATAGAGTTGGTGGTGACGAACGAGAAAGGAGACGTGGTGGATTTCGCAGGTGCCACTACCACTGCCATCGTGGAGATCAACGTATAATAAATAACCATACATGTAAAATGGAGCAAATCGAAAGTTACGAATTGCAATCTTTCCCTCCCAACCGTCGCACGTTCGCCAATCTGAACGAAGCGAACAGGGAGATCGAATACGACGTGGACGTAGGCGACGGGTTCGTTCATCCTCACAGAGCGGACCTCTACCTTCAATTCGACGTGGTGAAGAAGGAAAGCGGAGACGCGTTTCCCGCAGCAGCAAACTTGATACTCGTGGACAACTTCGTGCCTCACCTGTTCTCGCAGGTGGAGGTGAGGAAACACAACACCGTCATCGACAGAATAGATTATCCAGGCATCACGTCGACGGCAGTGGGAACGTTGAAATTATCCAAAACGGACGCAGCGTACTATCAGGCCGGGGGATTCGAAGCCGGGGCCAAAATATCGACGAGAAGTCACACGGTGCTTTTTCCCATGCGTCTGCTGCCTGGTTTCTTCTCGGACTACAAGGAGATCATGTGGAAGGGAGGACTGAGGATCACGTTTCGAAGAGCGGCCAACGACAACGACGCACTGATGCGATACGCTAATTTGGGTCCGGACGGCACCACGCCGCTGCCCAACACTTTACCCGAAGCAGCGAAATGCGTCATCCGGAGCATGGAATTGAGAATGCCGGTGGTGGAATACGAAACGAACTACGCCCTCAAGTACAAAGCGGAGATCTTGAAAAGTCCGCAGGTGCCGATTCACTTTCACGGTTACCAGTGCGTGCAGAAGATGGCGTCGGGAAGTCACTTGGAATTCGACGTGACGACGCAGTTCAACAACATACAGTTCGACATGCCAGATTTCGTCGTAGTGCTTTTTCAGACCGGACGCGATAACGATCAGGAAAAAGATTCCAGCAAGTTCGACGACTGCAAGATCAAGAATGTTTATCTGAAGAACGGTAGGAACGAAGTGTTCCCGCGCGAGAATTACAACCTCGACATGACCAAAGACGATTACCTCAAACTTTACGAAGCTTACACGGCTTACAAACGCGTGACCGAGGGAAGCGTGGACGTGTACTACGCGCCCAGCGAATTCAAAGCACGGAGACCCATGACCGTCATCAACACCACGAAAAGAAAGCAAGTGGTGGTCAACGATCGTACCAACATCAAGATCGTATGCGAGTTCCACGATGCCTTGCCTGCAGATACTCTGTGCAGTGTCATTCTTATTGCAGAGAAAACATTTGTGTATGACGTCAAGAATGAAAGAGTAACTGAACAGTTTTAAATAAATAAAAAAAAATAGCACACAATAAGAAATGTGGAATTTTATATATATAAGTACAAATTGCAATTAGCAGTTTCCAGAAGTTTAATTTTGCTGTGCCATGCATGCATGTAATCGAGGAAGTGGAAGTAAATTAAAATTGTTTTTTTTCGCATTGCCTATTACTTTTTGTTGCACTCTGGGCAGGCCTTACTAGTTTGGAGGCGATAGTGGCCCCACGGAAGTGTATGGACCCCACATTCAAGAATACACCTCTTGTCGTCGTGTGCATCCAGAGCAACTTTCCTGACAATATTAGTTGTAAGTACATGATCGACGCTTTGGATACGATGTTCTTTTTGTAGAATGGGCGATTTTGTTCTGAGGCACTCGAGGTAATCCTCAAACTTGAGGTGCTTCCGAACCACTTGCCTGCTTACACCCTTTGCTTTTTTTGTTACTGAACCCTCAGCCCGGATCGCATAGGCTTTGGCACGAAGTCCAGCAAACTCCACAATCACATCCCCGTTTTTCTCGTCCTTGAGTTTGCCGGGTATTTTTTTGTTCCGGGGCAGAATTCCATACCGGTTTAGCTGGGGATAGCCCGATGTGTCGAAGAGCTTGACAAGAGCTGGAACTTTGGCCATATCACCATACGCATCGGCCGTGCGAACATGGTACACCAAGCTGTCTGTGTCTGTGTAGAGGAGCGAGATATTGTGGTTGTAGTGCGCACGTAGTATGCCGTAATATGTCTCGAACATGCACAACTTGCTCAGATCCAAAACTGCAGCTCCCACATAGATGGGCTTGTTGAGTAGCACCTTGCCCCGGTTCATGTGAATCAGAGACATCTGTTCGTTGTAAATTGTTCGAGACCTGAACAGCGGGCTTGCAACAAGTCGACGACACTGTGTTTTCTTCGTCACCAACCTCACATCAACGCGATTTCGCACATTCTCCATGGTCTTCCCAAATACCGCATTGTTCATTAATTTGAAAAAATCGCGATCAAGTTCCGAAGTGGCATCAGTGCGATGTTTGGTGTTCAGTTCGATGTACGGCTTCAACCATGGAGACTGCCTGAACAAGAGCACGCCGTAAACTGCTTTGACCGAGACCCCTTGCTGCATTAACCACTGGAGGTTCCGGTAGTGTAGCACATAACGCTTTTTGGGCTCCAAGTCCATGACGAGCTTCGGTTGATCCGAGCCAGGTGGGCACTTCAATTCCGGAGCAGGCGAAAGGTCACAGAATGTATCCTGCAGCTTCTCGGGGAAGTCGAGGTCCACCTCGGCAAAAAACCCAAACTCGTCGCACTCTTTTTCGATGTCGAAGTTGGAGGGGTCAGCCCACTCAAACTGTCCTGTTGGGAGTGGCTGCATCATGGAGTGCCCGTAAAGATTATTCACGTCAGTGTACATGATGTAGCTTGATGGTTGGGAGGGGTCGTAACCAGTGGCCATGTGGGGATTGTTGGCGTGTGCGAAGCGTTGCGACACTTGGACCATGCCGCCCCGGATAGCTCTCTCGATGAAAAGCATGATATCATTATCGGTGATAAGTGAAAGTTTAACTTTAGTCAGCAGGAGCATGGCCGACCATGCCAGTCCAGGAAGGCTGTAAAAATATACAGGGTCCAGGTTGTAAATGTTTATCGCAGTCGCCCGAAACGCCTGGAACACATCGGCAAGAAGCGTCACATCAAGCTTCAGGTATGCATCGTGGTAATCACCGAAAGTTCGGCAACCCAACTCGACCCACATAGACTGAGCATGCTTGTACTCCTCGTCGGTAATACCAGAACCTCTCAGCTGGCTGTAGAACTTATCCTGGGGAGGCAGCAACTCTTCTTCGAACTTGGAAGGGTCTGTGACGTATTCGTAGGGGTAGACCCCTTTACGTCTGATGAGTGCGACATCTAAGTTCGGGAAACTTGATGTGGTAATGGCTAGTTGGTCGTCTCTGAGCTTCCCAGCAAGAGCATCGAGGCTTGCCTGGAGGAACCTCAGAGAGTCGAGGAACCGAAGCTCGATGCTCTTGCTTGAGTTGGGGATCGGCACCCACTTGCTGATGCTAATATAACGCTCCTCGTTCTGCGCCAGGACATTGATTCTCGCATTGTCGTACCCTAGATGTGTAACCAAGTGATGGAAATCATATCCCGAGCCATTGTGAAAAAAGACCGGTATGAAGCGCGGGTCCCTGGCTCTCAAGTTACATCTGTTGCACCACGGGCCAATGTAGCTTCCGGTCCCATAATGGTCATGGTGGTGGACCTTTTTGTTATCGTCAGTGAAGACCGACTTGCAAACAGGACAATTTAGAGCCATTTCGTGCTGATGCTTGTCTTCCGGAGACAGAGGCAGCATGGGCTTGGGGGCCAGCAGCACCTTCCCTATCTTGATGGCTTCCTGTTGCATTCTCTCCAGGAAGTGTTTGACCGGGTCGGGACCGCGATACACATAGGGCTCGGAGGCAATATGTTGGTCTCGCCACACCACAACATAGGAGTAACTCGAGGCCTCGTGGATTTGGAAAGGAATGGTAGAGGATGTTTCGGGGTTGGGCTCGCAGTTAGACAGAGGTTGAAGAAAGGCCTCGAAGTCTGCTACAATATAGGCAGGATGCTTCACCATAGCACTGTGCATGCGAAAGCACTCTACTGCACCAGGTTCGGGCAGGATAATTCGTGCAGGCTCGTTGGTACCACAGTAGAACATGTGGCGAGCTAGCTTCTCAGCAGCAATGTTGGGACCTCTGATGCGCCGGTAACCCTGCTGTTCTCGATTATTAAATGTAGCCAAGCACCTGCGACACACCTCGACGTGGCGACTATCACTGCTCCGTTGGGTCGAAACAAGCCGAGAGAGGGAACGGATAAGGGTGTAATGGTGATGGGTCTCGTCCTTGATGAGCAGGAGGTTGATTTCTCGTACCTCGTTGTTGTTGCTCACGTTGCTCACCCGGATGGGGTGGACCTCATTTTCATTCTCGGTGAGACCGTAAACATTAATGGCTAATTGTAGGCCCAACAAGTCACGAGCACGAACCTCAAACTTGCGAATATGCAAGACTTCTACAGGGTAGGCAATCCCGGCCATTGCATCCTCCAGTTCCGACTCATACTGCGTGTAGTGGTTAACACGGCATGGACTGTTTTTCCAGTGAACAGGGTGCAATGCTGCCAGCACCGACCAGAGGAAGCATTTGGTGTCTTTGTTCTGAATATTGAGAACAGCTTTCCTTGCTTCAACCTCGGGTGGCAGGGCAATATAGCTAGACCCTGCCAGTGGCAGGAACTTGCTAAGCGTCAGACAAAGTTCGTGGGGGTCGCCACACAGCGAACCGCCCGAGCCTTTAGCCTGATGCTCCTCGTGCTTTGCCACAAACTCCTCGACAAACTTGTCGTAGATGCTGTCGAGGTCAGTGATATCTGCCTGATGCAGTGTTTTTGCTTTTGTCGCATGGAAGAATTTATATATTTCATCAGATGGTTTCTTATACTTGCAGCATAGCACAGCATAGAATTTAGTGGAGTATGTAGCCAATGCATCGTTGAGGATGGATATTATCTTAGCTCGCTCGCTCTCCAGAAAACTACGCACATCGCAGAAGCTGTCTGATGTTATGTTAAAGTCTTCTAATAAATGCTCAAATGCAAATTGGTCTGCTTTCTTCGCCAGCTTGACGCGTTTGGCAGGTGGCGATGCATCGAGGGAGGTTACTTCTACCTTTCGCTTGGAAGGTTGCGGTAGAGATGTTCCAGTGCTCTTGCAAGTAAGCTGGTGTCGCTTGAAGTTGGCAATAGATTTATTTTTCCCACACTTAGAGCACAGTTTGGTTGCACATATTCGCTTTCCCGGCACACAAGTACGACAGTGCCTTTGAAAATGTTTACTTGACACAGTAATTTGGCACGTAGGGCAATTTTTTTCAGAACGCATAATGCAGAGATTTTTTGGGGGTATGTTATTTAATACCAAATGCTGTGCAATGCAAAATATAATTGCTCACTTTTTTTTAACTATTTTCTATGACCTTATTTGGGTTTTTTTTTTCGCCAAATTATATGCTTCTAGTCTCCTATACAATACAATATACGTACAATATTGTCAACAGTATTATATTTCAGCAGGTCGCTTGTCACCTAAACACTACAGCTCACAGGTCGGGAAAATCTGACATGAAAGCAGATAATACGCTTATGCCTTATTTATATATAATTTTCACGGGGCGTACAATATTGTCAACAGTATTATATTTGAGCAGGTCGCTTGTCGCCTAAACACTACAGCTCACAGGTCGGGAAAATCTGACATGAAAGCAGATAATACGCTTATGCCTTATTTATATATAATTTTCACGGGGCGTACAATATTGTCAACAGTATTATATTTCAGCAGGTCGCTTGTCCCCTAAACACTACAGCTCACAGGTCGGGAAAATCTGACATGAAAGCAGATAATACGCTTATGCCTTATTTATATATAATTTTCACGGGGCGTTCAATATTGTCAACAGTATCATATTTGAGCAGGTCGCTTGTCACCTAAACACTACAGCTCACAGGTCGGGAAAATCTGACATGAAAGCAGATAATACGCTTATGCCTTATTTATATGTAATTTTCACGGGGCGTTCAATATTGTCAACAGTATTATATTTGAGCGCGTCGCTTGTCACCTAAACACTACAGCTCACAGGTCGGGAAAATCTGACATGAAAGCAGATAATACGTTTATGCCTTATTTATATGTAATTTTCACGGACGTACAATATTGTCAACAATATCATATTTGAGCGCGTCGCTTGTCGCCTAAACACTACACCTCACAGGTCGGGAAAATCTGACATGAAAGCAGATAATACGCTTATGCCTTATTTATATGTAATTTTCACGGACGTACAATATTGTCAACAATATCATATTTGAGCAGGTCGCTTGTCACCTAAACACTACAGCTCACAGGTCGGGAAAATCTGACATGAAAGCAGATAATACGCTTATGCCTTATTTATATATAATTTTCACGGGGCGTTCAATATTGTCAACAGTATTATATTTGAGCGCGTCGCTTGTCACCTAAACACTACAGCTCACAGGTCGGGAAAATCTGACATGAAAGCAGATAATACGCTTATGCCTTATTTATATATAATTTTCACGGGGCGTTCAATATTGTCAACAGTATTATATTTGAGCGCGTCGCTTGTCACCTAAACACTACAGCTCACAGGTCGGGAAAATCTGACATGAAAGCAGATAATACGTTTATGCCTTATTTATATATAATTTTCACGGGGCGTTCAATATTGTCAACGGTATTATATTTGAGCACGTCGCTTGTCGCCTAAACACTACAGCTCACAGGTTGGGAAAATCTGACATGAAAGCAGATAATACGCTTATGCCTTATTTATATATAATTTTCACGGGGCATTCAATATTGTTAAGAGCATTAGTTTTTGTAGAGCTCTCTTTTTCCATCTTTCCTCTATCAGTAAAGTTGTAGAAGACACAATTAGCTAACCTAGCATACAACATACCTTCCTAATTAATATGGATATTGTCACACATTCCTCTTATTTTATACTGTTGTAAATGGAAAAGATTATGTACGGTAAATGTTTTGTACATTATAGGGAAAAAATGCAAAATATCCCCCAATTTTAATTCGATCCACCTCTGAATCGAATTTTTACATATTCTCACGCCACCACATATTGTCCTATTTGCTTCTTTTACTTGCCTTGCTTAATTAACTCTCGCTAATTAGCATTTTTTTTGGAAGAAGTCAACTAGAACAACATATGGCGGTATGAGAAATATGCAAATCAAAGAACATTTTAGCAATATATGGGCCCTAGCAATTAGCTTCGTCGACTAAGAGTACTCCTTCAAACATCTTCAGCTAGATCGTATTACTACGCGAGGACGTTTAAAATTTTTGGGTGTTGAAAAAGTTTGACGCTACTTTTTATTTCTATTGTTTGCTAATAGATGGCGCTAATAGTACCCCCTCCCCTGCCCTCTCCCCTCTTCTCCTCTGCTGTATGACAAATAGCACAAACATAAAAATCAAGATTTTGGAGAGCAAAACATAAAATTTGCATGCATCTGATATCGAACCGGGAACTTTTATCTTTCGGGGAGTCAACATTATTTTTTTACTCAGTCGTCATATAACATAAACACACGCAAAAATTCACATATGCTTTTATTATTTTGTGTTCGGTAAGTACAAGTATATTCTTACATAAATTATTGTTTAATTTAATAAATTGTAAACTTGGAGCCTGCTATACTAACACTCCTTCTGTATTTCATTAAACTATTGAAAGCGAATGTTGCGTGCATGCGGAAATAACACAGAAAAAATAGCGGATGGAAGCAATTTAAAATCACTGGGGCAAGGTCAGTATTACGAGAGCGTAAAAAAAACATGTGCTTCCATTCAACTTCGAAAAATAAGAATGAATGTGTGCATACAGAACACATATGCTTTCTTTTCACAGTTGTAAAATCATATAAATTGTACATGAGGTAAGTTACGGGAAGGCTCTCTCAATTAGGTACAAGTATTGTACAATTAGGTACAAATTGTTGTACAATTATTTTCCCCAGTTGTCCAGTTGGAGTTGGGGGGCATAACACTGGTACTATTTGTAATCACAGTACTTACTCATGTATTTTGTTTAATATTTTATTTTAAATTCACTGTCAGAAACTAGTGTTACCTACTCTGTTGGTTGTCACTGTCAAGCTTCCAGTATTCGTACAGCGTAAAAAGCTATAACCCCCTCTCAAAATATATACATTGTATACGCCAAGATGCTCAATAGCCTAGCAACACATCATGAAAAAACATGCCAAGAGGACCCAGTTGGTTTATAAGTCAGTGCTGCCAATTCCTATTTGTAGGTTAGCTTAGCCAGTGAAAAATCATATTGTTACGATATAGTAGAATTTTTGTAGAGTGGGTAGGCAACACCGACGAGCATCAAATGATGATTTCAAGCCTCAAATAATAATTTCGAGCCTCAAAAAAAAAAGGAACATCCAATAAAATTGCCAGATGTAAACAGAGGGCAATAGACCCCCCTCATAAAAGGCTACAGTAAACCCACAGTGTCGCCAACACTAGGCCCCCAACAGTGTTGCCAGACATAAAAAATACATGGACCCCCTCAGGCCCTTTGATGAAAATTTACAGTGAAAAACCCAGTAGGTTAACAACACTGTCAATCTACGGTAGTGTTGCCAGATGCAAACAGAAAGCAATAAACCCCCCCCCCCTCATAAAAGGCTACAGTAAACCCACAGTGTTGCCAACTCTGCTCTCAAAATATACATCATAAAAAGCTACGACGAGCGTCATAATCTTGGTGATTTTTTCGGGTAAGGAGTTGGCAACACATGCCTTACGAGAGAAATCCATTAAGGCGATCGAGCTCCAAATGATGATTCGAGCTCCAAATGATGACTTGGTACCGGGCCACTTGTACTACTTACATATCGACCACCTGTAAGGTACGCACAAAAGTTGGATATATTTTTTATGTACTGATATTCAGCTTTTTGCTGTATGTGTTATAGTTCTTGCACTATAAATGTTCGAAACCTCAGAAGAAATTATGACTCACTCTGTATAACAATGTAGCTTGTTGGTAAAATGGAAACAATTAAGCTTCATATATTACGTAAAACTAATCTGTCACTTCGGTGGTTGAGTATTTTGAAAGGTACGGTCTCGCTGTCGAAGGTTCTGGGTTATAGTTCTGGAATGGGTGAATTGTTTTTTGTGAGTGTCTCTTCATCAATTTCATCTAATCCATATAATATCTACATCGTCTCGATTAGCCTAATGGGTAAGAAAAGGGAGGTGAAACGAAGATCTTGAAATGCTATTCTGTCAAAAGCAAACATCTCAAGACACTTACCTGATACTTAAAGCACGTTCACATTAGAATTTCAATAACTTTTGTTTCGTATTTTCAAAAGACCGCGGGAAAGACACTGTTCAGCAAAGAATGTATTCTCTTGCAGCAACGCTCAAACAGCGGGAACTGTTTCAGAATACAATATTATTGTGTCTGTACAACAGGCAGAATGATAATAAAAGACGTTTATGTTGAGAAAGTTCTCACGATGAGATATCAAGCTGAGAAGTCAAGGAAATGTGCTAAACTCGAAGCCATAAGTTGGTCGTAAGCACATAAATGGCACATAGTCTGAAATTCTAAGAACGCTTGTCTCTGAGAATACGACTTCTGTTCCCTGAACGTTACGTACATGCAAGACATGACCAGAAAATAAATTTTCTTGCTGGGTTACTGTCGTTGAATCTAAGATATAGGAGCAGGGGTGCTCACAGGGGTGTTTCATGACGCCCCTGCGTCATGGGAATTTTTTTGGGGGACAAATTTTACAATGGAGGGGATTAACGTTTGATTGACTTGTTATTGATTATAGTTATGGTTTTTATGTACAGGTTTTCTACCTATCTGTGGCTGATCGTGTCGATGGGGTTGAAATGAAAACAACACTTCTTATGCCTTTAGAATCGGGACCTTCCCGATGGCGCAGTGGTAGCGTCGTCACCTTGTAATCAAGAGTTCCCGGGTTCAATACCCGGTGGAGGTGCATAGTGGTTCGGATCCCACTTTAAACTGTAGGTCCAGTCCCGATTAGCCTATCTGTGCATAAAGTGGACTTAAAACACCAACTCAAATGTAACCAAACCAAAAGACTTTAGAATCGGCTTGGTTGGGGAAGGGAGCGTGCTGTTTGCGTTAATACAAGGTTTAGTCAAGCAGACAAACTGCTAAGAATAAGGTTCAGTACACTAACAATGGCAGTGAGCGTTTCATGTTAGCAAACTTAAAAGTGGGCCCAGAGTACCTAAAGTAAATATATATTGCTTAAATATGTCTGTATTATATTGTTCCGCAAATTTTGTCTGACCAAAATAATTTGAGTAAATAATTCGGCACAAAGGGGAGGGGCGAATGAATCTACATTTTGGGGGGAGTGCGTCATAGGTCTTGGTGGGGATGGGCACCCTTGTATAGGAATATACATTTTATAGACTTGTGCTTCAAATATGTGAATTGAACTTCCTTTGTCTGGTCAAAGGAGTTTTAAATATGCATTAACTGAGTTAGCCTAACAGAGAAATGTTTCATTAGCGCTAATGGGAGGGTAATATACAGATTGTGTATTCTTTGAGATTAGTAAACAATTTGACAAAAGCTTTCCCTGGAGCTGAATATATTGTTTTTATAATGTCCTAAATGTAGTACACAATTTGTTTTTATTTCATATGTCTACAGGAAATAAAAATATTCAATAATATAGTGTTGTGTTTAAAATGATCTTTCTCTTTGGTTTCCGGATGAGCTAAATTTATTCGTAAATACGTGCCCAATACTACAAATGAAAGAGGTCTAAGCGAAGTCTAAATACTTAATGCACAATTTTGTGCACAATATTCTCAATGCAAAATATCAACATAACTCGTAGTTCCGTAGGATTAAAAATTACAAAATTATTGTCTCATTTTTGCAAGAAAATTCATAATTTCTCTTACTTTACTGAGCTTCAATATTCTCTAATATAGCAATGTAGAGTAGAGAATTATTAAAAAAATATATTTGCTTATTTTGAGTAGATCCATACTATTCTTTAGGAGCCTTAATGGATAAACTATATAATTATTGACATATTTGTAAACTTATACCAATGTACATTTACACAGTTAACCATTCTCATCCTAAATAAGCAGTAAAAATGGTATATGTTAATGTCATTGACACTTTTCCTGCTATTCATTTTGTTGGAAAAAGGTAATCTGATATTCAATGTCTAGAGTTTAGTAATGTGAGAATGTCGTCAAAAGATTCCACGAACTTGAAGTCAAGAGTATTTACACAGAAAGGTTTCCCTGCAGCAGGAGGGAGAACGCGTCTTTTAGACACGGTTAGAATCTTCGATGGCGAAAAATATTTGATGGAACTTCGTGTGGATGGAACCTTTCGCCCAACTTTCGTCGGTTCGCTTGCATCAAGGGGCAGAAGTTGGTGGATGCACACTAACTATATTGATAGAGGGAAAGGTGTGTAGGTTTTTGAGAAATGTAACATTTCAATAAAATGGATAGAAGTAGAGAGTAAGACAAACCGAAACTTTGAAGGATTTCACATTATTAATGTACTCTCTCAAGTTATGTCGTCAAGCATGAACAATTTGATTCAGAAGACTTACCTGGTTAACTTTATTTTTCTTGCCGAATCTCTGCCGTGATATTTCTGTTACATTAACGCCACCCAGGAAGGTGGTTGGAATATTGGAATCAATGTGGATGTTCATTGTTTTGTTTGACCTTTCTTCTCTTTCATCCATATCTTTTTTGTGGAGAAAAAAGACAACATGTGTGGATTTTCTGAGAGAGGGTGTTTTAACCACTACTAGAGTTCTTTTCTAGTCTTACGGCGGGCGGCCTACATGCTGGCAAGGGAAGTGGGGAGCTAGGAATACGCCGCAGACCAACCAGACAACAGCGGTGACGCGAAGAGTTTATGACGTCACAGGAGGAGGTGCTGCGCTCACCTCGTTCTACAAGATGCTGTGTTTCTCATCGCGTTGGATTGGTCGCTTCCCCGCTCCTCAATTCCCATGCTAACATGTAGACCGCCCGCCGTAAGACCGGACAAGAGCTATAATCAAATTATTTCCCAACTGGTGGACAATTTTGAACAAGGCAAGCTAGAACTTTGGCTGTAGCCTTTGTGTACAAAATCTTTTAGGTCCACTTTATGCTCCAATAGGCTAACCGGGGCATGATCTGCAGTTTAAACTAAGATTCGAACCTTGTGCAATGTGTCTCCACCGGGGATCGAACCCTTTACATATGAATACAAGACGACAGCGGAAAGGCCAATCCTACACGTTTTCATCGTTCACTATTAACTTTAATTTAGGAAAAATTCAAATGACTTTTATTAGACATACTAGGGCTGCTTACATATCTTTCATACCTTTGTATTTTTTTTGAGTTCATATAAATGCAACCAATCCTTGCAATATAACTATATTTTTACATGCATTGTTGGTCAACAAGAAATTATGAGACGAAGGGAATCTGACAACGAGTGACATCATGTCGCAATCTTAAATAAAATAACGGAAAATATAAAAAAAGAAAAAATAGGAACCTGTTATTCAGACAAATTTGCAATGCAACTCTCAAAACTGTTTGATGGTTATTATTGGGTTTTTGGTGTGAGTGAACAATGATAATAAATTGATATTCTTCTAAATAATAAGAACAAAAATGATGTCTGGATGACAAATCCCTTGATCGTAGTGCACTACGCTCTGACTTAAATGGCATGAATTCTCCTACATATCATCTTTCTTTGCAACATTCCATCGCGTATTAACATTTAATCATGTGTCCCTTCATTGACCTAGTCCAAAAGAATCAGGGATGCAAATTTGAATTTGCTCGAACAACGATCACCTAGCACTGTATAAGAAATTTATCTTGTACACTGAAGATAAATGTTTGCTCACTATCTTACGGACTACTTCTTAAACCAAAGAGGAAAAACATCACTTAAGTCAGTTTTATTTTGCTTCTTCCTTGTTCTCTCGCTACAGCATCGCTTGATGGTTTGCTTCTTTTCCCTCATGTGCGTGAAAAAGGCCATATTTAAAACACTCTCGAGGCCATCATTCTTGTCACTTCCTTTTAGAGTAATCCAATGCGATTCTCCCATAAGTAAGTTTCCGCTCAGTGGCATCTTTTCTCCCCCACAGGGGGAAATTGCTTTATTCTTGGGGAAAAGCAGGGAACGTGCTTCTGGTGGGGTACGCGCTTCTTCGCATACAGTTACATTATACCAACGATGGATCAGAGCCTGCGGCGTCAAGTGAAGCCAAAATTGTAAAGCAGGGACCGCCGCAGTAAATGGCGCCAGGAGATCGTCCCTGAGTTAGTTAACATCGTCGTGGCCCGTGGATGAAAATTTAGGAGATTCCCGAAAACTTTCTCCTGGCAAAGCTTTTGGTAGAGAGGGAGTTAGGGGGGATAAAGGATGAGGAGGTTATTTCGGGATCCCATTTAATGCGTGGATGGAACATGCTGCTTAAGCATATATTAGTCAGCAGTCAGTAACAATTATTTTCTCCATAATCAATGAACCTTGTTGATAAAAAGGAGCAGGTGCTCATGAACACGTACTCGAACGGTAGCGGAGTAGGTGCTCAAGTGAGCATGTACTCCATTTTCATATGAGTACAGTCTTCACTCGCATAGTGAATTCTCATCTACAGAATTCTCAAACACGTAGCAGGTTTTTCGTGACGTTGTGGCATACCACACGGTCGTGCACAGCTGTGTGTACACATAAACGTCTACTCAATTTATGGGAACGTACTCTTTTTCAATCATATAAAGGAGACATATCATCATAGTGAAGCAGGTGCTCACGTTTTGAGCAGGTTCTCACCCTTTCTATTCATCTTTCATTTCTAGAATTCATTATAAAAGCAAACCATGAAATGTTCTTCTAATAGCTATTTCCATTTATCAAATAAATGCTCAAGGGTCCCGGGTTTGATACCCGGTGGAGGTGCATTGCACAGTGGTTCGGATGCAACTTTAAACTGTAGGTACAGTCACGATTAGGCTATCTGTGCATAACGTGGACTTAAAACAACAATTCAATCAATCAAATGAATGCACGTGCTCATGTGCACATGCATCTTTTGTTCCGGCGGAGGTTCCCTAGATCCTTCCTTTTGTACGACCTAATATATATTGAGTACCAGGTAAAGTACAAAGGTTGAGCTACTGAGACAACGTACAATTGACACTGTGGATACAGTTGCACCTAATACACTGCAAAACAAGTGACCAGAGTCTGTGTGATTGTCATGCCATCAAGAAATCCAAACATGAAGTTGACTAAAAAATTGTTTCCTGTAACAGTCTGTGAGAGTTGTACAGTCACGGACATTTCTAGTTAATATCAACCCTATTAAAAGTCAATGGAATTGTTACAATCCAGAAGTGGCCGTGACTTTACTTGGAGACAGTTCATTTATTTTATGACGACTACCTGTCTCCTTAGAATAATTGCGATGAGACAAGACAAAAACAAAAACACTAAAAAACACAAAAACTACTTCACGCGTGATTTGAACCAGGGTTTTGTAGGTCATCTTCTACACATCAGAAGCAACTTTACAAGCAGTGCAGTATAGTAGTTTGAGTGAAACGCTTTGCAAATTAGATATTTTATGTTGCAATCTTGGACATGTGTGTCTGGGTTTTTCTCTAATATATTTAATCAGTTCATCAGCCATCTTAGACGTCATAATAACATGGAGAGCTACAAAAGCAACATACACTGTGTACTAAAGCGCAAATGCACATACTATTTTATGCTTTATAAGGTGAAGCTTTTCTTCATGACAACAGTATATTTATTGTGGACAATAAGGCAGTTCAACATTATATAAATCAAAATTTTAATGTTAGTATCTCAAATTACGAGTTTTAGGATGCACTCACTACATGTTAAACTCTGTGAACTGAATGTATAAGCAAACTCATTGAAATAATGAATTCCTTCTTAAATTTAAAAATGGTTCTAAAATAATTTAAGGAAATTTTCATTACAGCAGAAATCATTATATATCGAAAGAAACAATACTAAATCAGTAGACCATGTAGTGTTAAACAAAAAAACACAAAACAAGAACAGTACCCATATTAAACAGGGCTCAGTTCCATAAAAACATTACTAATGGTTGGTGACAAAAGATGTATAAGAGTTGAATATATAAATTTGGTTTGAGATGTTGTTGAACTGATTCGGTAGCTTATAGGATAAGGAGAGTGAGAGTCTGGGAGTCTCATTGTGGAAAGTTTCCTTGTTCCGTGTTTTACGTCCTTGCATTCTGAGAGAAAGTTCGTGAAATGGGATGCAAATCTTAAATTTCCATTAATGATCTTGTGTAGTAATTTCATATCTCCAATGTGAGTCGGGTATTGGTGCGTACGTTTCCAAGCAGATAGCTCACAAATAGGTGTCTCAGGGCTGGCTGGTGCTATCTATCGACAGATGACGACCACAAAGTTGATCTTAGTGGTATATTTTTAGGTTTTCGGTTAAACGTTCTCACTTAAGTGAGAAATGTACAGAAATCAACATCATGGAATGAAATTAACTACTTCTGATTTAAACGTTTGCGTGCATAGCCCCTGCGAACGCAAAGTAACTAAGTGCCGTAATGGAAAAATGACCGTCAGATCCAAACGACACAAAAACACGTAATATAAAAAGTATTAAGTTTTAGCTGCAGATAAACAAATTCAAGGTTTTAAAACAATGGTCGAGCAACCAATGTTGACCATGTCATGTGGATTGTTCTCCTATACATTACTAAATCCACCAATAATGTGCGTACATATGGTCTAATTATGTGTAGCAATAAAATAATGTATCTTCAACGTGGTTTCCACGTTCTATTTGGCTAGACACAGTCTTGCTCTTAGCACTCAGAACACAAATCAAAAGCAACAGTGGTCTAACCCAAAATGTTTGTTACAGTGCCTACGAAAACATAACCAATAGGCTATAAAAAAGTAATGAACTTCAGAAAGAGCTTGTTAGACGGATACATTATACATGATAAAGTGTGCACATAAGAAAGTCATTTTCGTTCTGAACTTATGAAACAGCAATTAACTTAACTTGCCTTAGCTTTTTATGTCTTTGCAAAAAGGTACGTTAGACCACTATTGACTTGAACAACTCAATTATATCTTTCATTACGAATTTAATTACATATGTCTTCCACCAAACAACCGTCCTAAAATACTTCACTCTTCCATGATGTGTCTTCTAAGTATACATCATTATGATGCATACAGCACGAATTTAATCAATTCTTCACTAAAGAATCTATGGGTACAGAAACAAATACTATGTACTCTGACTCGGTTATCTCTGGAGCAAGCGAACGAAAACAAGTCTTTGCGCAAGTAGTGAAGAGAGACGGCTCCACCAATAAACACGTAATAGGGAATGGGATTGCGTGGAGGTGGTGGGGGAAGCGACTGCAGTTAGCAGCCTTCGCAGCAATGTGTACTGCTTTGCTCTGCCCACTCGATCCACCCCTTCCCTTTCTCTGCTGCTATGCTTTGCTCCAGAGATACCCGGGACAGAGTATAGGTGAATTATTAAGTTTCTCGTAAACTGTACCACTTAAATTCAGAATTTTCACATATATAAAAATGATATATTTGATCTTATACACTACATATTTATCTTAAGAAGCAATGCACTTGAGCGAGATGTAAACTATAAGTGAAAATTTTTTATGGTACTTGGGTGCTTGATATGCAAACAAACACTGCTTGGAATTGCTTATAGGAACATTTTACGCTGTGAATGGCTATGTAAATAAGGGTTAAATATGATGTTACTCTTCTTAGGATCGTGGAGAGAAATTTTCATCCAGTAGAGAAAACTGAAATACGGCTCCATTTTAGAGGGTTTCAAATATAATAAGGGCCTTAACCATAATTTTTTATGTGCCCTCAGTTTCCGTGCCATAGATTTTCTATAGGGAGGACAAGGGAAGGGGGAATAACATTATGAGGACAGGAATAAACCAGAACCTTAATGCAAAATGTTGCATACTTAATGACAGTTGTTATATTTATTTCTTGAATTCTGTTTCCCTTCCACTATTTCTCTTCCTCTTTCAAGCTAAGTTCACACAGAAGGGACAAGAGACACGCAACACATGTAGCATTAGAAGGAATCAATCAGCTGCAACTTTTAGCACTTGATCTGTGCAAAACGCTTCACCAGTCTACTTTCGATAGATACATCGTCAGCGACACGAGACATACGGCACTGTGGTGTGAGTTGAGTTGAGTTGGTAGAGTTGAGTTGGTGTTTAAAGTCCACTTTATGCACATTAAGGCTAATCGGGACTGGACCCACAGTTCAAAGTGGGATCCGAACCACTTGTGCCTCCGCCAGGTGTCAAACCCGGGACCCCTTGATTACAAGGCGACGACGCTACCAAGCACTGTGGTGTGAAATCGACCTCTACTCCTCTCCTCACATGAACGCAATCTGCATAGTAATTACAGACATGAGAGGTTTCTTGTTTTATAAGTAGGTTATGTACTTACATATTTGTTTTTACTCTAATGTCAATCACAGCGTTAAGAATAAACAATGAACTGACCAAACAGACGAGTAAGAATTCTAAAATTCCTACTTCCTTACTCAAGATTCGATGAAAGGTTAATTTGATTCTCGTGCTAACAACTATACAACATACAGGGATTAATCCAAACGAATATTTCACTAGCCTATTCAGGTTGCATCTGCAATATACTTCATTACGCTGTTCAGATTTGCTTATCAAGCAATTTACTTACAGTATTTCATCCTACACGTTAAAATAATAAAATTATGGATATTAATCTTGAGATGAATTTGAAAGAAATACACACACAGACGTACGCAAATACATTTGAGCCGGTTCAGTGGGCGAGTGTTCGACTCGATCTCGCAGCCGGAATTCCCGGGGTCGAGTCCCGACCTGTGAATGGGTGTTCTTTGCCATTGTCTCTTCATCTATTCCATCAAATCATAACTAGTCATTTGCGCCGAGTTTAGCCAAATGTTGCAGAAAAGCGACGTTAAATAACAAAATTGTACAAAATTGTACAAAATATAAGTACGTTTAAACGTTGCCAGAGACAAGCTGGCAAAGAACAAGTTGTCTGAAATCTTGACAATGCTTGCACGGACACGGAACGTTATCTCAGTGCAATCAAATATAAAAGTTTAGGAAAGGGGCAGAACACAGGTGCCCTGATTTAATACCAGTAAATGTTACAGATAATGTTTCAGAATGTGACTAATCATCAAGTCTATACAGATACTCCAGTTTACTTCGTAACGTATGAAATAAATGAAAGGGCACATTGTATGTAAGAAACACAGACGCATGATGCAACAAATAAAATGATCTGTTCGATGTCATCCATTATAACCCTCTGCCCACAAAGTGAGTTGGTATCATTGTATGACGTCTTGCCTCATTTTGATTGGCTAGCATGCTCAGAGCCATGAGGAAGAATCAAGCCTGCTCAGTCGGGAAGCATCCGTTAAGGGGGAAAGAGTGGAGTGACTCTTACTGTACACGTGAATGGTGAGTGTGGCTATGCGATGGGGGATGTAAGTAGATTGGGGTTCCTTTTAATTCTTTAGATAGATATTTATTAATTTGTTCAATATTAGGTTTGTTATTTTCAATTAATAATTAGATTATTATTAGTTACAGTATCCAGGAACCTAATCTATAATTCTCGGTCGTATGGCAACGGGCACTACTCACGTATTGTCCCCCAATTATTAATCAATTAAGTTGTAGGATATAAATGTATTTGAATTTGATATAAAAGGAAAGGGAAATATTTACTAGGTGTCTATTAGAATTCTATATTCTGGCATTGTTAAAAATAAAATTGAAAAGATCTAAGTTCTGGTTTGAATTCGTAAAAATAATTTCCTAGAAGAATGGACTGGGACAACAGCTTACTTTCACTGGCACTCTGTATACGGTAGATCCTGCTTTAAGCAGTTGAGATTGAGCGTGACTACAATGAGATGGGCCCTTTTTTCAGCTTAGTTGCACCATGCTTTAAAACAAAATGGTAAAGAGATGCTTCATCATTATCAGCAGTTGGGAGGGTAAACATGTTCGAACTTCTACTCTACAATTCATCATTCCTCACTCCGTGAGCACGGCTTGTATTACGGCATCTTGAAAGAGCCAGATTTCTACGAATAGAACACTGGGCCAGAGAACATTCCTTTGAAATCCCTCAAAGTTCCAACAATATGCTGTAAGAGACATGGCCCCTTCCATAATAAACTCTTCTCTCTGTTTTGCTTGAGCGAACGTAACGTTGCTCCGATGAACGCTAAGGAGGTGGTGTACTGGATAGACTTATTGACTGGAATGCAAGAGGTTGCAGGTTAGATCCTGGCCACAGGTGTATTTTATTTTATTTCCTTTATTAAAATAGTAGTGTAAAATGTACTTGTTTTGCTTGTCTCTTTCTTTTTTGTTTCCTTTTCTTATATTTCTGTCTCTATTTCTCTTCCATTTTGTTTCTCTCTCTCTTAACTATTTCTCTAATTTTATATTTTTCTTCTCCTTTATATCGCTTCCTCCTTTACTTTCTATGTCTCTCTCACCATTTATTTTTCTGTTTTTGTCTCTCTTCCTTACTTCTCTTTCTTAGAATTGAATTCAAGAGGTCCCAGGTTCGGTCCTCGCTACGAGATGTTATTTTTTATCTTTATTTTATTAAACAAGAGTCATATCATGACATTCTGTATAATGGCAGTGTAACATGGCCACAGTGCTTTGTGTCTGGAATTTTCTTAAAAAAACAACAAAATGAAATGATAAACGTTCAAAGGGGCATTTTCATATTGAAAATAAAGCTTAGAGGAATGAACAGTTTTCACCATGCGCAAATTTGCATTAAATGTTTACGTCAATTCATACAACCTTCGTTTTCTTTTCTTTGTTACAATCAAGTCTTCTACATGTATGAGATGAGTTACACATTGGCCAGCTCCTTGTATCTCTTTTTAAGCATTAATTGGAAGAATCAAAAGTTTGTAGGGTAGTGGTTACCGTCAAGGATTGTTGAACTAGCGGTTGTAAGTTTAAAACCCCTCTGGTGGCAGAAGCTTTTCGTAAGTTCCCATTGTGCTCATTGTCCACGCCGTGTGAAATAGAATGATTCTGATTGTTACTAAGGATGAAATATCAAAGAATAAAATCTATGTTTCAACGAACTGGGTCGTAGAATAAATTTGGATACTTATTATAAATGTGGAAATTTAATTCATGTTTTTCGTGATGTAATCCCATTCAAAATCGAAAATCTCAAGCGGAAGATCTTATCTTGCTCTGAACTCATCCAAGAGGCATTTCGCCCCGAGGATGTATGAGTATTAGATTTCCACTTAAAAGTTTTATCATGCTGATAATTTTATCAGTGAATCAATTCTTGACGCTCAGGAATTATTTCTTCGAATTACCTCTCTTCTCCACTCTTCTCTTCTCCTCTGCTCCTATCTCATATTCTCTCCTCTTGTTCCCACACCAATCTTCTCCACTCCTCTTATCTTCTCTACTTTCTTTGATTCCCGACTTCACTGACCATCTCTCCTATCCTCTTCCCTCTGATACTTATATCTAATTTACTCTACTCTCCGCTCCTCTCTTCTCGTCTTCCCTCAACTCATCTCGCCTCTTTCTTTTCCTCTCTTTTCCTCTTTCCTCCCTTCCTTCTTTCCCACTGTCATCTCCTGTCCTCTCCTCTCATTTCTTCCTCTATTCTCTTCCATAATCTCCTTTCTCCCCTATCTGTTTTTCGTCCTCCACTTTCCTTTCGCCTTCTGTCTTCTTTGCTCTGGTGTATATTCATCATCAGCGACGTAAAAGTAAGAAATCCTATTTCTTTGACTTCACGAATCTATTTCTATCATTAAGTATTTTGTCATTTGGGATATAATACTGAATTATTTGTATTTTTAAATAAGTAATGCATTTTTTATTCCTCTTGTGTATTTCCCACATATATATTGTTCATGTGGCAACTCTGAAATTGAGCCTAACTTCATAGAGAACCCACCAACTCCTTATGTAAGTTGGGTTGCCTAGTATCAAATGTCGCTGTCCTATGACTTTTGAGTGACGCTGAAAGAGATAAATACATTCAATTCAATAGATGTGATGATGGGTAAATTGACTGTATAAGTAAAAGGAAACACAATTTTCATTCAGGTTCTACCTACATTTTGAAAAGCTAAGAAATACAGAAGGTAGGCAACACACATTAAACTATATTTACTCTCCCCTCCTCATTTTAAGAATAGAAATAATTCAAAGCGGTTCTTTTCACTCTGTGTTAGTTGACTATGATATATCGGATATAATAGCATCACGCCGATGCTACTTCGAGGATCATAGATTCTTTGCATGATACTTAATGATGAGCATTTTTCTTGCAGGACAGCTGTTAACAATAACCGACGAGTGTCCCCATTTAATCATAGAGAGAGCAATTAATTGAAATCGTAAAAGTTTCAGTCATTGTTTCATGGAGAGTTGCTGCATTCCCCATACGCTTGATACTTTCAGATCAATCAGAAAAAATAGCAAAATGCACGGCACAGAGAAACAGTAACACTAATAAATTTAAGGAACTAATCCGTAGAGATTTTGGACTCTGACAAACACATGCAGAAAACCTATTCCTATGGAGGTTACTTATCATACAGTGGCATCTTATTTGTTGGCATTGACAAGACGGAATTATTAATTTCAGCAAAAGTTTGTTGTGAATAATACGTATTTCTATCAGCTATAGGTTGTTTTCTTCCACTGTTTTTCTATCACCTACGCCAGTTCACATTAATTCACTTCACATTCTCCACGTCTGAAACAGACATTACTTCTCCGTTTTTTCTTTCAAAAACCGCCCACACACTAGCTACCACACTTACAATGTAATCCAATAAACGCTTCTCTAAAGGTTGCTGTCCCAGCCGGTGGGAGTAAGCAAATGTTAATCCTATTTCTAAATCTGACAATACTGACGATACTATAGGCCTATTTTCGTCTTATCCGCTAGTGTTGTTATCTATGAGTAATTTCTGGAAAACATAATTTCCGAAAAATGTATAGCTTCTTACTGGATAACACCGTCCTCTCTCGAATTCCTCTTGCAGCCAGTTGGGTGTGGTGTACTTAGTTAGATCTATCAAACACCTTCGATTCAATGGAATATTATTTGGAAAACAGTAAACAACGTGTTATACTATATGAAACGTGTTCGTAGTGATTCTATACCATTGCAGGTGTGCACCAAGGATGTATTCTTGACCCGTAATTATTAGTTTTATTTCTGGATGGCCTGACGAAACATTATTCACCATATCTACAACTGCTTTTCTCTCATGAAAGAGAATACATAGAACTGGGAATTATCAGACTTTAAACTCAGTTTCAAATAACTCATCTGTACCATGTCTATGTCTATGTCATGTGGTTTCAGAGTTATGTTTGTTTGTAATGGTAACGGGACTCTAGGGACATCGTGTATATATATATATATAGCATCCACATATTTACTTTCAACATACCAATTTGCAAGTTGCTTCAAAGCGTTCATAAAATACGACTACGCACGAAAGTTTGTTGTTGGAGTCTTTGCATAGGCGTTGCCCCAGCTTCATCCTTGCATACTCCTCGTCCCCAGTAATGTGATGAAACATCGAAGGGAACATTAATAAAGTAACCCTCGCACACAGAAACGACTGCTTTATGGAACCTACAATAACATGTCATTTTTTGCTTATCGTCGAGCAAGAGCTTGATGTCGTTTCACACGTCATATCAATATTTTATGTCAGTGAGAGAGTGGAAAAGGTCAATGGAAGGTTTCCAGAGGATATTTTGCCTATTCACTGTGAGTGATGAGTATGGTAGGTTGTGATTTCTGAATGGAAAATCAACTTCAACTACTATATACCAACAGTCTAAGTCCACTATGCTCAGATAGGCTAATTCTGATTTGAACTACAGTTTAATGCGGGATCCGATCCACTGTTCAATGTGCTTCCGCTAGAAATCAAACTCGGGACCCCTTGATTACAAGGCAACAGTTACCACTACTAAATCGGTGAGGCCCCATTGTATGTACGTATATATCAGTCAGGTACAAATATGAATAATTTATCCCGGCAGTATGCAATTTTATTTCATCATTCTACTGCTCTTCAGTCATGTTAAAGCTTTTTTCAGTTGATTGAATGGAACTTGTATTTTTAATATTCCACAAAAGTCAGCTATTATTAATAATTAATTATTTATTTCATCCTATAGATCCTAATACTTTACAATATTCCATTTGATATAATATAAAAACTAATTCAGGAAATGAATTCAAGTGAGTGATGTGAGAAAATTGTTTCGTGGTGATTTTGGCTCCATTCATTTTTTCGTCAATGGATTCTTGGAGGAGACCATTAAGAGAGGGATAAAGGCTGCTGCAGAGTAATACTGATCGTATCACCTTCGGTATGGCAGAAATAGAGGATGCATGAAGTCTTTCATCTACACCAGAAATCGAACTCAAATTTCCCGTGTGACAGTCAAACACTCCACCGACCGGACGTGGGCTGCACGGTGGCAAGGGGAAGCCGTTTGCCTTTATTTTTTAGTGATTTTTTTATTTCACTGAAAACAATGCAGTGAGTATTTGCTTATTAATTCAATTCAAATCAAGAGCCTGAAAAGCAACTTGTTTCGCATTGAGTCAAGACTGGCGAAGAGAGGAGAAATGTGGACCCAACAGTTTTTCCTTTCCATGATGCAGAATTCGATTCAGTAAATGCAGTGGTTTCAGAGATGTGGTAGTATTTTTCATTAGTTCTTTCCCGAACACCCTGTAATTTGACCTATTCATGGGAGTCAAGTAGTCACGTAATCTGAGACAGACCTGTAATCGTAACAGTTGAAAGAGATATATAATAAATTTATGTAACATTCATAAATTATCTGTGTCAGCCTTTACTGCAGAGTTGTTTCTTTGGCGATGTGCAAATCCAAGGGTCCTAGGCTCGAACCCTGAGTTTCGTTGTACGTTTTCTTGAGATTTTCCTTTAATCTACTTTATGAATTCATTATTCATTCTCATCGTGGTGTTTAACGTACATAGACAAGAAAGCGACGCAAACAAAGACAATATCCAAAAACAAAAGTTGTCCTGAAATGTTCGTCCAACCGAATCACATGAACTATAGAAATATTAGGAAGCATGGAGCGTATATCAATTATGTACCACAACTCACCTCCGAACTTGTTTACTTATTCAACTTATTTTCAAACTTTTTACATTCGTTGCTACATATGAAAAGCGAGGATTTTCCTTTTTCCGGCTAGGTCTAGTCTAATTTTCAGAAACTCATTATCGGAGTTTGATGAAAATCAGCTGTGATGGAAATACGTGGAGAGGCAAGGCTTTCCAAGAACAAACCACTATATATCTTTCTCAAAGGAGTGTATCACGTCCAGATACGATTGTGTTTGCCTTGACGGTACGGGAGTTATCTCTATATATAACATTAAAGAACTACATTCTGTGAATCAAATGGTCTTTACTTCGTAGCAAGCGAGTATATCCGAAATGGACCGAATTGGCTTTGAATATCCTGGTTCGGTTTTTTAAATGAGGATCAGAAATATTTGTGTTCTTTCCTCTCTTTCTTTAAAAACATTCAATTGAAAATTGAGATTTTCCAGTAGCCAGAAATTCGGATCATATACAAGCAAATTAAAGCCAACCAACTTTTAGAAACATCAACAGAATAGAAAGGTAACATTGTAAAATGTATAAACCTAATCATAAAATCAAGTGGAAGTGGAAACAAACAAACAATAGACTTATATTGTCAGAATGGTTGAGCCTTAATAATGTTTATTTTTGTTTAACTGTGATTGTGTAATTTAGTCAATATAAAATCTTGGAAATTTTCATTGTTGCAAATTTACATATAATCTAGCCTATATTTTTATTATTTTCTATAAATATTTGCATATTAACATTGTTTATTTGCAGTACAAGTTACAGTCTGTTGTGGCTAAATACAACAATAAATGCGTCGTTTTACTAATCTCATACGTAAGAATGAGACATGCATAAATTACAGACATCAATTTGCACGATTTATGTGTGTGCGTGCGATGGTCAGACAGAGAGTAATGTTTTATTCTCACACCATTATGTTTAGGATGTATTCAGGTATTGAGTTTGAGTTTTTGTTAAAATCCACTTTATACACAGTAAAGCTAATCGGGACTGGATCTACAATTTTAAGTGGGATCTGAACCACTTGTGCCTCCACCGGCTGTATTTAGGTATTATCTGCAAAATAGATTACCCTTTTACCTGATATATTTTATTGTAATTTTCTTTTGAAGCAAAATATTTTCCAGGCCCAAAACATGTGTCTATTTTCTTTATACCTAGGCTATCAACAGTTTTACCTCTGAACGTTCGAACGCTCAAGTTCATAACATTACAAAATTTCACCAAACATCAATGAGCTTATAGAATTGTGATTAGAAAATTTTATTTTTTTCCCAATATTCAGTTGATTTTATTTTGCGATACTAATACCCATGCATCATGTAATTATAATAGCAGAATACTATAGAAAACACGCAGAATGTATATTTGGAAAGCAATAAAACACATCAATATTGCAAATTGTAAAATGAACAACATATTCTTCGATTTGAAAACCCAGGTGTGATTTCTGTTAAGATACATTTTACGTATTGCCTGATTGTTGTGAAAATAATTGTGTTTCTTACCAACAAAATAAACTCATATTCCAGAGAAAGTACACTATCGTTCTACAAGGAAAAAAATAAGGAAATTATTTGGAAAATCCTTGTTTGTACAGGGTGTATCAGATGTCCCTTACCACCCCTTGTAAAAACCGTATTAACGTATTTTCATGGAATTTGATATGGGCGATACAAAGTAGGCCTAGGGGAACACCTTTTGGAGTATGTCACGGGGATGGCCTCCATTTTGGTTCCCCAATGTTGAATTCAACTGTTTTATTAAAAATGATAGGTGATCTTATGATACATGACCATAGGCTAGAATTTCGTCAGGATGTCAAATTTGAAATCAGATTTCATGTAACTTCATTTGGTGAAAAGTTATTGGCAACTGAAAGTGATGTTTACCTGTTTGTTGCAGGTGCTGAACCATGACGTTAATAACTGAGGAACGCATCCAGATCGTCAAACTGTGGGGTGGGAGAAGTGCCCATGCAGTGACTGCAGATTTCAACTTGCGTCATCCAGAACGTCACTCTGTGTCACATGTTGCAGTGGTACAGTTATTAACCAAATTCGAGGAGATGGGCACAGACTTGGACAGACCTCGTAGTGGACGACCGCGGACAGTCACGAATGAAGTAACAGCTACGACAGTGTTGGCCTCCTTCTCGACGTCTCCGCAGCAAAGCACACGTCGTCTAGCTATTCAATGTGCTATGAGTCACAGTTCAGTGTACAGGGTGCTACAGAGGCACAAGTGGCATCCGTATAAGGTGCAAATGCAGCAACACCTCTCCGAGAACGATCCAGATCGCCGCGTGCAGTTTTGCGAGTAGGCTATCGCACAATTACGGCTAAATGAAAACATCGCTATGCAGATACGCCATTCCGATGAAGCGAATTTCTACGTAAATGGGGAGGTGAATAGGAAAAACATGCGCTATTGGTCGCATGACAACCCCGCATGGACAGATTCCTCCTAAATAACCGGTGCAGGCAAAATGATGGTGTGGGCAGGCATATGTTGAACACGGATAATCGGTCCTTTTTTTATTCAATGAAATTTAGATGCGGAACGATACCTGGGAATGCTACAGGAGCAGATACTGCCAGCTCTGATATCGGAAGATGTTTTTTCAACAAGATGGTGCGCCACCCCATTTTGGCGTCCAGGTGCGTCAGTACCTGAATGAACAATTTCCTGGGGCATGGATTGGTCGACGTGGGCCAGTTGAATGGCCTGCCCGATCACCAGACCTAACTCCAATGGACTTCTACGTTTGGGGACACGTTTAGGCTATGCTGTATGGTGTGAAAATTCGTGATCTTTGTCATCTGGAACAATGTATCATGGCTGCCTTTGAGCAAATATCACCAGATACCTTGCTCGGTGTCCACAGACATTGGGAGAAGCGTCTGCACACGTGCATTGCCCAGCACGGACAACATGTGGAGTACATTCTGTAACAGGTAAACATCACTTTCAGTTGCCAATAACTTTTCACCAAATGAAGTTACATGAAATCTGATTTCAGACATCCTGACGAAATTCTAGCATATCGTCATGTATCACATGACCCACCTATCATTTTAAATAAAAGAGTTGAATTTAAGATGGCGGCCTTCCCCGTGACATACTCCAAAAGGTGTCCCCCTAGGCCTATTTTGTATCGCCCATATCAAATTCCATGAAAATACATCACTGCAGATTTACAAGGGGTGGTAAGGGACTTCTGATACACCCTGTATTAAAAATGAATCATTCTAAAAACCGTAATTGATTAATTTTTCACCTAAAACTACAAGTAATGCAATTTGCTTAGATCAATACATAGTGAAGCATTTGGGTGACAATTGTTTACGCTTTTACAACATAAAAAGTATTGTTTAGAAATGGTATTTAAAGTAATTCAAGTGCTTATAATTTTTCTTTAATAATACAACTAAGTGCAAATACTTCCATTTTTATAGATCAGTTTTCCATTTTCTTCCAAACCTTGGGACTTTTTAAAATTTTACATCGGTTTTCTATTTCTCTAGGTTTTCTAGAGGTTGATTGTTCCCTCTCTTTTTGTAAACTTTAAATTTTGCCTGTACTCAGTGACGTGTATTATCTAATTGTTTACGTTTTCCTAAGACGTATTTGTCTGACATCTCTTGAAGATTGATTTCAATTTAGGGAATGTGTGTAAACTTTCTGTCGTAGTGGAAAGAGAATCTGGCACGATAGGCTTGTTTAAATAAATGGGAAATACAGTTTTATACTTTTGCTCCACGCCTTGAACCTTTTTGTCTATACGACGTAACGACCCCCTTCGTCTATGTTCGCGGTATCTCTCCGCCCTCATTGTGTTCACCATTAACATGGGATGGACTTCTGTAACGACTCCATCATCTGCTTTCGAGAGAGAGACTACGGGACTCTCATCAACGTCCCTCGTTTTTCTTTACGAAAATTGCGCTCAAAGTTATCTAAAAGGGCAGAAGGGCAGAAAGCTTTCTTTCCTAATGCGCAGAGTCCTCTATATGTAAGAGCATAAAGAGCAACATGAAAATGCATGTAGCACTGAATGCTTACCTCCTCTTTTGTGGAGGCTCATATCTTATATCACAGTGCATTGATTTCTTGTTTGAAAAAAAAAGTGACAGAAGGTAAGCTACGAGAGAATTACTCTTATCAAGGCAGCTGGTTGAAAGTAGCATTCAGGTATATGTCATAAAATTGTGGGGCGATTTGATGATACCGTAATTATAAAATGATGTAGGAATTTGACGTCCAGATAATGTTATTTACATGAATTTTAAAAAGCCTTAAAATGTCCCTGAGGGCATTTTCAAATATTTATAATAATTAGAGCTTAATTTAGTTTCGTTTATTTAGCCTTAAAATGTCCCTGACGGAATTTTCAAATATTTATAATAATTATAGCTTACTTTATTTTTGTTTATTTGAGTCCATGGACTACCGTGTGCACAAATGATAGTACATGGTTACATGGGACAGGTCAATACATTGCAATATAATACTACATTAATGGATCTTACACATAGAAATACAAAATGCTTTACCAAAATTTGTAAAATTGAACCTTATTCAGGTATAACAACAAAATCAAGAAAAATTGGTAACATGAGAAGATATAAAACTAGAGAAGATATAAAACACTACAACCTACTACTAGGTGACACTAATTATCTGATATAAAGTTAGCTACATTTTGTGTTATGTGAGAGTTGCTACCATTGCCAAAAATATCTCCGTATCGGACCCTCATAGTTCGTTTATTTTGTGGTTCTATTTCTAATATTTTGTGATTATATAAGTATAACTGTAAAAAGTTACATGTAATAAGACTTCTTTCTTTAAAAAAATAAACATTAGTAGCAATTTGCATGATACAAAAAAATATTACTAGCCAACACATATATCTCTGCCGCGGTGCAGATCCCAATTTTCGTTTCGTCTCCCTGCCTCTTAGCTTCACGTGTTCTACCCTGCTCGATAACCTTCGACATTCTTGCCAATTGTCATTCCATTCCTGGACACAATCGCGCAAACATACTTGAAAACAATTGAATAGCGCTCCAGCTCACGGCTCACACCGTTCGACAGGGACGTTAGTGTGGCAATATAGCATGACGTAATAGTTGCTTCTTTTATGCAGTGCATTTTCATTTGCTAGTTAGAAACTAGTGTGGCCAACTGTATTAATGAAGCACTATTTCTATCACGGAAGGACCAAGACAAAGTGACTGTGAGTTTTGTTCGATTGGAAGCACCATTATGTTATTTTAAGTACTTGGCCGGTTTGACGTTGTGTGCGTGTATTTCGTGTGTGTGTGTGAAAGTGCATGTGTTTGGATCTAGTCCATATGTATGTACATATAAAACCACTTGTTAGCACATATTAATCCCAACCCTCGTTATAATGCATGGCGTTTAAAACTCAAAGTTTAGATAGAGCTGAGTTATCTAATTTCCTTGTTCTACGAACAGCTGTGACTCGGCGCACTGTAGCGATTTTTCTATCGAACAGATTAGCAACAACTCAATGTGAGTTGGTCAATAACAATTAGTTTGATACGATGGTGAACCTAGCCTGAACATGTTTGAGAATATAGTTTAGATGTAGTACATTGTTCAGTAAAATTTAATAAAAGTCGAAAGGTTTGTAATTTTTTCGATTCAAGATAAGAAAAATACATTCCAAGGTAAAATGTTCAAGGTCACCTTAAATGTGCCTTAATTTTATGTCATGAGATGAAAGCTCCTTCCAAGAACTTTACGATGAAACAGAAATGAGTTGCTTTCTGCATTGACATGGCATTTCATAATTTAAAAATAGATTTTTTTTCCATTTAGTTTGAAAACGTGTAACCCCAGGACTGGTAGACTTAAGAATAAAATTGTAATCGTCATTATTTATCTGCTCATAAATGTGCAAGCTTTTGTTAGAATATAATATGCTAAAGTATGAATTTTGTTACTTGACGTGGATTTCGCCGTTTTCCACAAATTGACATAAGATACATCACATGTAAAGCGTGAGAACAAGTTTTAGATTTAAAAGAAATATCATGAGCAAACTTTTGGCTCTCGAATAGCTTTGTTCAGTGGAGAATCCTATGTTGAACATGATGTTCTTGTTTATTGTAATTGCTGAATTGTATATATATATGGGAGACTGAAACACATTTGTACAGTGTCGGATAATGCATAAGCTATTAAACATTCAGCATTCAGGATGAGAACGTGTGTATAACTCCCTGGAACGTATTTTTCTCGTCAAAAGTAAGATGATAACAACCACGTAGAAAGTCAAGAGGTGAGTGTTATTGAATTGATTGTATCTTATGAGTAGGTTTGTGTGCTATTATTATGAAAAATATACACCTAGTAACTTTTCCCTTTTCGTGGATTTGTCTGCCATAGCCCTACGGGGCAGATTTGAAGAGTCTTGTGGACTCACATTTGAACAGCACTCTTGCAGGACATTTGAAGAGTGATCAAAATTCCCACAAAATTTATTAGAAAAATATGAACTAAAGCATTTCATGCGATTTTAAATGGAGAACAGTACACGTAGTTCATGGATAACAGGAGCTTTGTTCACAATTTTTTTGGAACATGTTGAAAAACATGCTAGATGTAACAAAGAGGACAACTATCTTACTAATGGATAACCAAGGAAGCCATTGCACTATTAATGCTATTCTGTTTGCAAATTAGAATAGCATCAATTTCATAGTTTTCAAAAGTACCATTTTCTCTAGATGACAGCTAATCCTGGAAAACGCATCACTATTTATAATCTAGCGTCTTTAAGAAACACAGACAATTATAACTGTATTTATGACGAAAAATATTATATCGGCATTTGCAAAGCCCGATTCTCTCTAAAGATTTCGAGCCATCGTCTGTAAGCAATACGGCTTCACATAAAGAATCTAGCTCAACAGATTGAAGACCTCGAACAAGAAAAGAGCTAAATGAAGATGAAGAAGTAGCTCGACCCTCCACAATTTCTCCCCTAACATCGTAAGCTGTCTGAGCCTATCCACAAGGTGCACAATGGGGTGTTCGAAGGAGTCACCTATTAGGGAGCAAATTGATAAAAAAATAAATGTAAGGAGATCTAAAAGGGGCAGGGTTTTCTGATGTTAAGCAGCCCACAAAACGTCTCAAGAAACGTGTCAATACCTCATCTAAAGAAGTCATAGTTTCTTCTTGGAGTGACAGCGGTAATGAATTACCAGGGGTCAACATGTAAAGATAGAACCGACGTTGTCGCAGATGATTCTGTGATTGTCAATGGTGTGACCAAGAAAATCAGTGTTATTGTCGTGAAACAGGTAGAAGAAGATTTATTTACGTTGAAGAGACTTTTTCTACGACGAAGGAAAGGCTCGTGTAAGTTCGAATTTCCAGAGAAAGAAGATTATATATATATATATATATATATATATATATATATATATACATATATATACATATCTATACATACATATATATATATATATATATATATATATATATATATATATATATATATATAAGTCAAGTACTCCCCTGTGCTTAGCATCACATCATCAAGGCGTATAGGGGGTTTTGGGATAACGCCCCACACTTTCTTGAACCGGTCCTGAGTGGGGGTGATGTGATAATCAGCGCGCTTTACCCCCAGGGTTTCCCCCACGTACCCATGTCATTCGTCGCTGGGTGGGCGTCGGGGCCGCTTCCAACGTTAGAAAAGTTCCCGGATTTGAACCGGCCGGGGATCGAACCCGGGACCTTTAGCATGGTAGTCAGACGCGTTACCGACTTTTTATTATTACTATTATTACAAATTACATTTTATATGAACATGGTTAAAAATAAGATACCTTCTTTTTTTTCATATACAACCTTCAGGAAATTTGCATAATTCTTTCTGTTATAAACAATAGTGTTTTGCATTAATTCCTGTTGTAAGAAATCTTTAAAATTTCATGCGTACTTAATATTTGTGCAGTTAATGTATAGTAAATAGAATTGCTAATAAGCCATTGTACTGCATTTCATTTGGTTTTAGGATAATACTTAAAATCTGGTACTAATACAATCTGTGTCGTATAATTAGCTGTTGATGTACGACATATTCTACTTAACATGTTTCGTAATTGTTGCCACATGGTACTTGCGTGACGACATTTAGGTATTCTGTGTTCTATTGTATCTTCCTCATTCCACACATTACATAATGACGTGTCACTGAATTGAAGTCGATGTCTTTTACTTTTGGTATCATATTTATCATGTACTAATATGTACCATAAGGATTGAACCTTGTTAGTTAAATGTTTCGCCCAAACATTCGTCCATACTAGTTTCCATTCCTTATTGGGAGTTTGTTGCTCTACTTTCGTTGACTGCGTATTTAGGTCAAGTTCCTGGCGATACAAGTCATGGACTTGTAGGTTCCCTATCGTACTTCCTGCTCCCAGTCTGTACACACATTCTGCAATAGACGGTAAAAGATAAGCAAAGTTTTTCGGGATATCTGCTGTGTGCATTGGCAAGGTCAAGGGAATTTTATTGAGGATCGATCGTAGCACTATCGCTGTGTAGCTATCTGGTCATTGTATAAGCATCTGTAGATTACGCGTGTTGAACAATGCCGCTGCTTTCCATTCCACGTGCATTAGTCCCAGTCCACCTGCAGTTCGCTGTTGCACTGCAGTGTTATAAGCCACTCTGAAAACCTGACCTTGACACAAGAAATACGTAGCTAGCGATCGTAAACGTGTTGCAAAAATTCTTGACAAAGGTAAGAGTGCTGAAACAAACCAAACTTTTGCGAATATGTATCTGTTTAAATAATGCACTCGTGATATAAGCGATAAATTTCTTAACACATTGGTTTTAATCAAACCTTGTATGTTATTTATTATTGTTTCAAAATGTATATTTATCGTTGATTGTACTGAAAAACTATCCCCAATATTCTTACTTTATCTTTAGTTACAATTTCACGTCCATATGTTAAGTTTGTTTGCTTTCCCTGTGGCAACAAATACGATTTTTGATAATTAAGTTTTGCACCTGATATTTGTATGTATTCATATAGACAGACTATAACTTCCTCATAATGAGTCTTCGAGTTAATGAAGGCTGTCACATCGTCCATATACCCACATACATGTAAGTTATTTTCACAATGTCTCAGAGATGAAAATTTTGTTTGAATCATGTTCAGAAAAGGTGATAACGATAAGATGAACACATATGAACTTAACGGGAATCCTTGTAAGACTCCTCTTTTCACCTGTATTGTCGATGTTAGGAACGCATTAACAAGTACCTTAATATATATATTTCTAGTTAATAGTTGTACCCAACTAATAGATTTGTCACCAAACCCAAGTTTTTGTAAAACTAATTTTAAGTATTTATGGCTTCAGTCAGTGTCATTCTTCTCTTCATATGTTGCTATTACATCTCTAGTTATCATTAATGCTTGGTGTATAGTGCCAACACTTGGCATTTCATATTGTGTGTTACCTACTAACAATGACATATATGGTTTTAACCTATTTGATATTATTTTTGTTAAGATTTTATACTCAACATTCATTAGATTAATTGGTCTGTAGTCATTAATTGTTATCGGTTTCTTTACCTTAGGTAGTAAAACAGTCACTCCAGTACTACATTTTTTTCCTATCTTAATTTTGTGAAATACCTCTTGAACCCACTTATTTACTGTGGGTCCTATAGTAGGCCACATCTTCTTATAACCTTCACTTGTAATGCCATCGATACATGGTGATACATTTCCACGTAAACTGAAAAGCGCTTTAGTTATTTCATCCTGAGTAAACTCTTTTTCTTTTCTATCTTCATCCTGAAGTATTGTGGGTATATTATTTATTATTATGTTGCCATCTATTATGTCGATCGTTTCTGTTTCAAATTTTTGTTGAAAATGTTCCTTTATTACTTGTTGGATTTCGG
Organism: Lepisma saccharinum; assembly: GCF_977018435.1. Taxonomy (NCBI): domain Eukaryota; kingdom Metazoa; phylum Arthropoda; class Insecta; order Zygentoma; family Lepismatidae; genus Lepisma; species Lepisma saccharinum. The sequence goes on along the minus strand of NC_139230.1, from coordinate 156,395,472 downwards.
ATTGAATTATAATTTCTTTCTCATGTTTGTTTTAAATTTTGTTTATAATTTTTCTCTGACCTCTATTTCGTTCTTGTTTTATATGATATAATGTGCTTGTTTCCCCGTGATCAAAGGGCTGTGCCTTACTTCTTACTTGAATATTTATTTCTATGGAATCCTAATAATATCGCCTGAACATGCTTAATTTTATATTGTACTGACTTACCTTGCAATACATGATATTTTATTTCATGCAATACACTATAGTAAAAATTGTACATACTATTTCTGTCTTGATATTTTTGTTTTCCATAGTTTTTACAGTTTTTTTGCAATTCTACTTTAAAGCAACTATCCCACCACTCCACAAGATTTGTCTTATAAGTAGTTTTTGTTGAGCAAGTCTTCCATTTTTCTTGAAAACGTACTATGAATTCCTTGTCTTGAATCAATGCATTATTTAAATGCCAGAAACCTGGTCCTCTACAAATATTATCTGAATCTATTTTGATCCTAACGATATATGCAAAATGGTCTGTAAAGCAAATTGGGAAAGTTTGCACATTAGAAGCATGGTGCTTAATATTATTAGATACATAAATTCTATCAATGCGCGAGGCATGATTTGGTTTGATGTATGTATATCCTTCTTCATTTCCTTTATCATATTCCCATGTATCAACTAATTGTAATCCATCCATTAATGCTTTTAAAGTTGAGGAGTAGTTGTAACCTTGTTTCTGGTCAATGGTTCTTAGAACTGAATTAAAATCACCTCCTAAGATGATAGATGTAATATTACCACTTAATTCCGCCGCCACGTCTTCTAGAAAGAAGTGTTTCCGCTGTGTTCTGTTTTGTGAGCCAGAAGGTGCGTAAATATTACAAAGTTTTATTCCATTTAATATTTTATATTATTCTTCCTGAATAGTAACATTGTACCTGTTGTATCGGTATTCCTTTACTAATATAGAGAGCTGGACCATGATTATGTGGAGTAAAATTATTATGCACATCATATATGTGACCGTCTTCTAAATATGGAGTTCCAATTTCTTGCAAAAAGGCTATATCCACATATGCCTTTTTAAGGAAGTCTAGTAAAGCTTCCTGCTTAATATTACTACACGACTTATTATAATTAATAGTAGCTACTGTATAGGTAAACATATTATGAAAGTATAATGAAAAACTAAGGATTACATATAAATATATGCAGAATTATAAGAAAATACTCTTTTCCAGTCCATTTTACCTTAATCTTATTCTGGCTATATATGCAATATTTCACACCAATTATCAAGGCCAAACTATTTGTTAAACTATTGTTTTGATTTACTTAAATCACCTACCCTGCGCCTAGATCTTATTTTCGCTAAGTTCATGTCGCTCACTTTCGCCGCACTTTTAGTCCGTTTTTTTGTCCCAGTTACATTTTCCACTACCATTTTCATATTTACACTACTACTCTCACTATCTTCATCAGTAATCAACTCACTATCCATATCGTCTCCCATTGCGTTGTGTTGTTCTTCCTGTCTTTCTGCTGTCTTCAGATCCTTAATATCATTGGTGCGTACCAGGCCATCCTGTACGACTACTTCTCCCACTGATTCCGATTAGGAGTTTTCTTCTTTAGTTACCAAACATGGTGTACCATATTCCTCTGGGATCTTCGAAGCCGCAACTGCCACTTCTGCTTCCTTCGTGGTGTCTTCTACGGGGTTGGTAGGTGTTCCGTCCTTCTGGGGGTTAGGGTGTATTTCTGTATGTATGTATTTCAGTTGATTCCAGCTGATTCCCAAGGCTAGTAGAAGGTGTTTCACTGGATGGAACTTCTTGGTATGGTCCCGAGGTTCCTACGTATCCTTCTCGTTGTTGCGCCACTTGACTGTAGTTTCGTCCGTGCCTGAGCGGAACTCTCAGGACAGTGGGTTGACGAAGGTCGCACATCTTACGTTCATGACCAGGCTGGTGACAAATCTGGCAGGTCCGTTGCTGTGCATCATAGATAACGTGACACTGAAACGAGCGGATTACTAGAAATGTGACTTCCATTTAGCCACTCGCACTTCATTATATACTGGGTATCGAAAGTTCCCCGACCATTGTTCTTTGTCTACACTATCGACAGTTCCAAATTCTCGTAGTTTTTATTTGACGATATCATCGTCCATTTCCAATGGGAGATTAAAGACAAGCACAAATTTCACTTCCCTTCCCGCATCTTCTAATGACACTTTCAAGCTATTGTCATCAGCGTAACGAAACTCCATGTCAGGCCCATGTTGTTCTAATAGTTTTCTCATTGTCGCTTCTCTCACACATTTAATATACACACAACGCAAAATTGTCGGGAGTTGTATTCCCATCAATTCGTCAACGTGCAGACGGAATTATCCGTGAATAAATTCATGTATATCCGTTGCCTCGGTTTAGAAACATTCACTGGAAAGCTTATCTTTATCGTATTTTACCTATTCATTTCGTTATTCTTACTTGCCACTATAGTACTTACTGGTTTATCGATTTGTCTCTTATTTTACAAGTCCAATTTTTCAGACGTAGTTGACTCACTAGTTGCACTCGGGGAACGTACTGCCAGAGAACGCACTACCACTATCAGCACGTTCAACACCAACGGCGTCCAACGAGGAACTTTACCGACTGAGCCACCGCGGCCACTGAAAGAAGATATTACAGATATTGAAAAAGAAACGTAATTTTGAAATAACCACAGTCCTATGGTGCAGGTGGAGCAGCCCGCGCTGAAGCACTGGAGTGCTCCGAATTCGATTTCAGCGATTTGAAAGCAAAGATCGTGTATATAGTGTTAAACATTTTCTTTCCATTAAGATTAATTTTGTTTAACAAATTTAAGTTGCAAAATAACTTTGATTTTTGTATGTAAAAGTGTTTACATGTACAGTCACGAAAAATTCTGGGTTTTAGCAATTCCATTGAAACAGGTTCTTACAGCCCAGAAGTGTCCCTGGTCGTCCCAGAAGACTGTTTTTTGTTTATTTTTTGTGTTAAAAAGTAATAAAACCATTTTCGGTATGAAATAAAAGAATAAAATTGGTACATTGTTGAAATGTACCTCAGTATCCCCTGTATCGTAGAGTAACTTAGAAATAACGAAATATATATCATTCATTAATTGTAAGATAGGAGTCTTTGTAAGTCAGAAAGTATTAACATTACATTCTAGTAGCAAGAGATATTAGTGTTGAGCAAGCATTGAAGTAACACAGGTACGCGGAAATTGCTAAAGGTTTGATTAAGATTGGAATGTGAGGAGTGAATGACTTGGAGTCAGGAAATGTCAGTGGACTGAATTAAAAGAAAATAGAAAATAAATGAGGGGCCTTTTTGTTATTGGCATGATCAAGAGGAGGGAGTTGATTTAGTGCTCTTGAAAGGACTGGAGTTTGAGTCAGATTCATTCATCTACAACAAAGACAGGTATTTACCTTTTACCTCAGGATGCCAAGTCATTCTTGAACAGCATAAAATCCATGCATTTGTATTGCCATTATATTATTTGTGCACCTTTCGAATTGGGCTAATTGTGCCCTCAACAGCCAAGCGAGTAGTATTAAGCTACGCCACTCAGAAATCGATCCCCATACCGCAGGGTATGATACGGCACATACATGTATAAATTTGATAAAGGAAAAGGGTCAAGTATTCGCTCATGCGAAATATGTTCTTTTTATATTGGGTTTAGACGTAACAACCAGTGGCGCAACCACGGCGAGGAGGGTGGCAGAGGGGTATTGCGCCTCCAACCTTGGACCGAAATGAGTTCTAGGGGGGGCAAGGGGGCAAAAATTGACGGCCAAGTGTACCTGCAGGGGGCAATTACCGCCTACAAATTCAAAATTTATGCAAATAAAAACACTTTCGAAAAAAAATCTTTTGATCGTTTTGCTCGCAATGCCTGCTTTTCTTGGTCTTATCAAGTTCAGAACCCTAGCTAGCGGGCGGCGGAAGTTGGCCCTGGGCGTGGAACGATCTAAATGAAAGTAGCCGGTAAAATTGATTGATTGATTTGTGGCTGTAAGTCCACTTTACGCACAGAAAGTCTAATCGGGACTGAACCTACAGTTAAAATTGGGATCCGAACCACTGTGCCATGTGCCTCCACCGGGTATCGAAATCGTGACCGCTTGATCACAAGGCGACGATGTTACCACTACACCATTGGGGAGGCAGAAAAGTTGTAAATGAGAGAATGTATTGGCGTCCCGTGAAATTATTTGCACCCTATTAAATCAATATTGATTTCAGTTTGCAAAGAAATTGCATTCAAAAATTTTCTTCATCGCTTCGCTCGCAATTTATCTTTGGTCTCTGTAATGCATTGTAAATTACCTGACAGAGAAATAAGACTTGTCTTAATTGATTTTGTTTTAAATGCATGAACAATTGTTTTGAGGGAAGGGAGCTTGCACATTTCAGAGACAATTTATGTAATTTCTGCTGTTGGTTTGTTGTGAGATGGTTGAATTGGTTGTGTAATGTATTTAACTACGTAATATATGATGTATATACGTGTATTAAAGAAACTTTGAATACGTACACAATTTTGTGTCCGCGTCGCTCCATGTTGCATATATGTGAAACATATCGTGCATGAAAGTTATACATGTTAATGTAAAAAATAGTTATATTTGGAATGCATTTATCAAGCATTTTCTCTCTTTCAAAAATAGTTTGTGTGCTTGTTTTCCATTATTAGTGTGGAACTGAACGTGTTGAAGAAATAATTCAAATAGTTTGTTCGAACACAAATGCTTTAGCACCAACGTCTACCTCTTTATTCATAATTTACGAGGATAATAACGTCTTTGATACTACTACTACTACTACTACTACTACTACTACTAATAATAATAATAATAATGTTGGTTCCGGGTTCGAATCTAAGCTTGAACATGGAGTGTTAATTCATCAATTTCATGATATCATCACTCATCCCCATCTTCGCAAATTAGCCAAAAGTGGCAGAAGAAGCGAAGTAAAATAAAGCAAATCAATAATAATAAATAATAATAATAATAATAATAATAATAAATGTAAGAACATTATTATTATTATCTTTATGATTATAATAATAATAATAATAATAATACTTATTATTATTATTATTATCTTTATGATTATTATTGGTAAGTTTATCCTGGTACTTGCCCCCTCCAGTCAAAAATCGTAGTTGCGCTTCTGGTAACAACGTGATGAATGTGCGATCGAAAAGTCCCCGCACTCATACTTTGAAAATATGCTACGAGGTCAGTAGGCAACATGAGTTGGCAACGTTGTTAGTAGTGACTGGTATGACCTTGAAGAATGCGATAACGTCCCGGGAGAGCTGCACTGCTATTACAGTCAGTGGTGTGAGTCATTATTGTGCAGTCGGTCGACAATGCCTTTTAAGCGAGCGCAGCGAATCGCTTTGTTAGAAGCATATTTTGAGTGTAAGACATACAGAGGTTGTGTGGAGAAATGGAGACGTCTATTCCCTGATGATCCGGTGCCAAGAAAAAGTGCAGTGTATGATCTTGTTCGCCGATTTCGTGAAACAGGCTCAGTGCATGATCGACAACGAAGTGGAAGACCCAAGGTCGTCACACACGAATTCCTAGAGAACGTGAGTCAGCGAATGGTGCAATCTCCAAGAAAATCTATACGACGTTTGTCACAAGAAGTTCGGATCATATGGATCCGCACAGAAGGCACTGAAAGTAGCCAAGTTTCACCCATATCGTGTGAAAGTCGTCCAGGAGCTGAAAGCGTTAGATAAAGATAAGCGTATAAAGTACTGCCGGTGGTTCCGTGCTTTCACACGCAACAATGTGGCCATTCTCGATAAAGCTTTTTTACCGACGAAGCATGGTTTCATCTCAGTGAATACATCAACTCACAAAACACCCGAATGTGGGCAACTGTAAACCCACATGCCCTGCATGAAGTACCGCTACATTCTGCAAAGGTCGGTGTCTGGTGTGCCATTTCGCGACGAAGGATTGTTGGACCCCTGTTCTTTGAGGACACAGTGGATGGCGATGTGTACAGGGATTTGGTGCAACAATTCGTGGCTATGTTTGAAGAAGATGAGCGTGAATGTTGGTTCCAACAAGATGGGGCAACGTGCCATACTGCAAACAATACAATGTTGCGCGAGTTTTTCGGGAACCGCATCATCTCCAAAAATTTGTGGCCCCCTCGTTCCCCCGATCTCGCGTCCCCCGATTTCTTTCTTTGGAGGTTCCTGAAAGAAAGAGTATATACACACAACCCTCGCACATTGGATGAACTCCGACAAGCAATTTCTGACACTATTGCTGCAATTCCAGCGGAAACATTGAGGAAGGTGTCGCGGAACATTTGTAAGCATGTAGACATGTGTTTACAGGAACATGGCGGCCATTTTCAACACTTCCTTTGAACTGGAAACCAAACACTACTTTGCAATGTCCATAGAGAGTGCAGCATAACCTCCATTGTGTGTTTATGTGATTATGTTCTGTTTGTGTTGCGTTATGTTTGTGTTTTGGAAACTTTATCCTCATGCGCTTAAAGTTATATGTCATCTTGTTTGTGTTTTACCGACCGTTGCCATTACAGTATACCTCACTTTTGGTTTACATTTATTTTTCTGTGTAGTACAAGGACTAAAGCATTTATATATGTATTCCTTTCGTTCCCATGTGTATTACTTTCTACACAATAAATTCTTAAAAAGTGAGTGCGGGGACTTTTCGATCGCACGTACCTATGAAAATAAACGAAACTTGAATAATTAATTCATTGAATTGGTATTTAAACATTGTTCGTCACATATGTGCTTTGGAAATGGTGCTCAAATAATATTGAGTAAATAATATGATATATTTATAACATAATATTATTTTTTTTTTCGGACGAGTTTTAAATCAAGAAAGATTACTCGTACCAAACCCAAACCATTGGGAAGGTAAGGATTCTTTCATGAATTTCTTCCTGTTCTCTGACACATTTCACTAATGACAAGGAAATATACCATCACCGGACATGCGGACAGGAGGATGGAAATTTCGACGTCTCCAATCCGATTTTTGGATGTCTGAGAGCTGACTATGCAAAATTCATTCCAAACCCCCCCTTCAACGGAGACACATCCGAGGGGAAATCTGTGCTTTCGACGCCCTCTGTCCGTTAACTGGGAAAGGAAATGATTCCACATTCTCTCCTTCCTAACACTTCTTAGGAATATAAGAGAGGTTCGGTAGGGCGTATTCATTTTTATGTGGATAATAATATTTTATAAAAATGGAGATAATATTCTAGTATGTTGGGTTGCATACGAGTAAAACAATTTACTTTTCCTTTTCTGTATTATACTCTGTAATAATAAATAATCATTTTATTGATTCGTTTGCAGTAACGTGCTCGTATAAACCATTAACATTTTAAAAAGCGTATTCTATTTTGAATATAATACAACTTCATGTAAGTGATTTAATGCTGATACTGATATTTTTCTGTTAGTTTTCATGATGTTGCAAAACATCAAATAAAATACTTTCTTCGGGTGAAATCACATTTCTTAGTAAAACTTGAGCCATACGTAAGGTTTTCGTGATCAATATTTAGTAGGCCATATTTTTCTCTACATGGAATGGAATATCCAACCTATACTCGAAACCAAATTATATATTTTCATATTTATACACATAATTGTGAAAATATATAATTTGGTTTCAAGTATAGGTTGGGTTTTGGAAGAGCCAAGCAATTTATATTTTCTCAGGAAAGTTATTCGTTCCTTTCTTCATCTTCTTCCATTCACCCTTTTCAGTTTTACATTTTCGACTTATTGCACACCTTTATATACTTACTTTCTTTCAATTTTCAAAATGATCAGGAGATAACTCTTTCTCCGAAATGTATCTATGTATATAAAAATGGATGTATGTGTGTGTGTGGGTGTGGGTGGGGGTATGTATATATGCTTGTTCCGGCATAACTCTCGAACGCCTGAAACAATTTCAACCAAACTTGGTACACGTATCACTTGCAATCTGGAAATAATATTTTTGGCATCCCCAGGGGTGGGGTGGTAAGGGGTGACATGTAAAAATAATCGAGATCGACCGATATTAAATTGCGCACAAACAGACATCCATGACTCTATGCAACCTCGCTCAACGATAGTGTTTCTCGGGTTGTCTAACATTCAGGCTGTTTTTCGAAAACGACCGATATTAGTGTGGAATCCATAGTTTTCGTGACACTCCCAATGCAGTTCAACATCAAGTTCATCACATATCGGCACTAATGTAGCTTACTTACATTGATTTGCAAAATGTTAAATTCTTCTGAATGTACCCTTCAGGATCAGATAGGCTAATCGGCACTGGATCTAAGTTAAAAGTATGATCAAACTAGTATGCATTGTGTCTCTACCAGTGGCGATTTCTCTGGGTGTGTAAGTCGTGTGTCAACGGCCAAAGGAAAATGAAATAAAGAACAAAATATCTGTACGTTTATAAATTACGATTTTGAGCGTTTATCTTTACTTGTCAGTTTCGAGCGTCCCGTAATTTTTGGAACGCGGCGCAGCGCGCAGTTGTTGTGAGGCAGGCAGATCGGTCCCGGACTAACAGGACGTTGGAGAGGAAATACAACGTCTTACTACTGCCGAAACATAGGATGACCGGGCATGCGCACCCTGCCAACCAACAGCATGATTACCTTCTCAAGGCGTTGTATTTGTTCCCAACGATTTGGCTTTCATTCAAACCGCGTTCCGCGTTATTTTGCTCGTGATTGTTGTGCATTATTTTTTAAACGTGTGGTGTGAAGTGATGTGATTATTTTAAAATGGAGAATAGTTAAAGTGTTGTGCAAAATTATTTAAATAATTCCTTTTCTTCGCTTTCGTATTCAGGGAAGAAACAAGTGATTGGTAATGGTCGACCATATCCGAATCTCACTATGTCAACATGTGTTAAAGGATAAAGTGGTGCTGGAAAAGGTTTTGAGAGACATTTTCGAAAATAACTCTATGAAATTTCAGACTGGCTTTGCGGGTGTGATGTGGTGAATAATTTTTAATGTTGGACATGTTTATTATTGTTAGAGGTGTGCGGGATCCCGAAAAGTTGGGACCGGGATTTGGAATTGTCAAGGGTGTGCTGATTTGAATCATCTCAATACTGCAGTGAAAAACACAGTGAGTCTGAATTGAATCTTTCTTTACATTTAGTAGTTTCGTTGCCACCCCTACTAGAATTGACGTTCTCTTGGATACTCAACGAAAAGCTGAAACAGAGCTACACAGTGAAAAAGTAAAAGAGAACAGAGAAGTATTGAAGAGGTTGATTAACGCCGTCTGCTATTTAACAAAGCAAAAACTGCCATTCCGAGGCCATGAGGAAAATGTGGCATCTCTCAATAAGGGCAATTACATGGAATTCCTTATTGCAAATACCGAGTTTGATCCCTCATTAAAGGAACATTTATTAATTCTACAGTTTTTCGCGGTACTTCGGCAGACATTCAAAATGATTTAATAAATTCAGTTCCGATGTTGTGAGAGATGAAATCTACAATGAAATTAAAAACACAGATTTTGTGGCTATCATGGTCGATGAAACATCAGACATTAGCAATAAATGTAAGGTCAACCGTGTTCGTCCTCACAGAAAGAAGTAATTGAAAGATTTCTTGGGTTTCATGACATGAGCGCCGATAAAACCGCAGGAGCTCTTTTTAGTCACGTGACTGAAATAATGGATAAATATAAGTGTGGGGATAAATTAATTGCCCAGACATACAATGGATCTTCTGTAATGAGTGGTCAGTTGAATGGCCTTCAAAGTAAAATTTTGGAAAAGTATCCGAAAGTTTATTTTACGCATTGTTATGCTCATGTCATGAATTTGGTGCTGCAATAATCGTTAGAATGTAACAAAGAGCTTAAGGTGTTCTTTTTTGGTCTTAAATCACTGCCTACGTTTTTCTCTCATTCTCCAAAAAGGTTACACCAAATTTCTGCTTTCATGTCCAGAAAGCTCCCGTCATTAGCTCCTACCAGATGGAATTTTATCTCTAGGCTAGTGTGGACAGTCAGTGACAACAGGGAAGCACTGCTTATGTTTTTTGAACATGTTAGTGAAAGTGGAGACTTCGATCATTTGACTGCATTATCAAGAGGATTTTCTAGCTTCCTGAAGGATTTAGAAATATTTTAAATAAAGGCTTTATCCAACTTGCTTGCCTTTTCAGACGTATTAATCAGTATATTGCAGTCTAAAAATGTTGAAATTTTGTATTGCAGGAATAAAATAACTGAATTTAAACAACAGCTTCTAAAGGAAAGGGAGAATTTCGAAACACTATGGAATTTTATAACTGGTGCAGTAGAAGAGGAAGAGGTTGTTGAAATGAAAAGGAGGCGACTGAACAATGAATCACAGAAAGACCAATGCCTGAGACTTTACTTTGAAATCATTGATAATATCAGCAACCAGATAACAATTAAATTCGCATTTGAAGAATTGCAATATTTTTATTTATCCCGCAATAAAATAGAAAACGTTCTTCACTATCTCGTACATAAATTGCAGGAAATTTATGGCAGCCTGTTTAATTTAACCAAACTACAGAATGAACTTTATGTTTGGTATGCTTCCACTGAAGGATCACAGAAAACAGCAATTGAGATTGTAAATTATCTACTGGACACGAATCTAGTGGGAGGGTTTACGGAAATATATAAATTACCAGTGTTGATCGCAACAATTCCTTCCACGACGTCATCTGTCGAGAGATACTTCTCATCACTGAAGAGGATCCACACATTCTGCCGCTCTACTCAAACTCGGAACCGGATGACGAATTTAAGTCTTATCTCCATCGAGAAAGAATTACTTTCTAAGCTGCGAGAAGGGGATGAATCCAAATTTTATGAGACGGTGATCAGCGCATTTCTCTCTAAAGAAAGAAGAATAGAGCTGGAATTCAAGTTAACTGTAAGTAATGAGCAGTTGATTTTTCAAAATTTACTTTTTGGAAGGATAAATGAAGAGTAAGAGGAAAAACCGAGAATGTGCATGTGCATTTTAGCGATTTTGCAATGAACGGGTCATTCTTATGTCCACGGTGTTTTTTGTAGGGGGTGATGGGAGTTCCACGAACACCTCTGGTTGCAAACTCGTCCTTTAAAAAATAATTGTATGGCGAAGTATTGAACATTAATTTTCTCGTTTAAACAGTCCTTGCTTCTCCTTACCCTTCAAAAACATTAATATTTTAAATGAAATATTTACTTCATTTAAAATAATTTATGTAATTTAATGTTTCTCTAAATATTTCTAAATTTACACCAAAAATGTTCGGAGAAAATTAATAATATTGGTTCACAGAAATGAGAGGGGGAGGGGTTAACATTCCTTCTTTGCAAACGCCTTAAGTTCAGCGTCAGGAGACGCCACTGGTCTCTACCGGATACTGAACGCAGAAACCCTCGATTACAAGGGAACAGCGCTGATCAATATACCATCTATAGTGCATTTCATGATTTCAGTACATTTGTTTCTACATGCTCTATGTATGTTCTCCGTATGCTAGTCAATGTAAGTCTATTAAACGCGATCCTAAGGCCGCCAGTAACTAATTAATGTTCTGTCAAATTTTATGAGCTTCATATCTCGGGTCTCCTCTTGGTCGAATATATTGGTTAAGTGAAACCATCAGATCACAAATATTAGATGTTGTTATGCTCCTGAGATATGTAATATGGAATGGAGCGTAAAAATGTAAGATCGTAAATTAGTTTGACAGCGGCGATTGCTATCTGAAAAACAGTACATATGCAATAAACCAGGTATTCAATAACCACCACATCATAGTAAATGTTGTTGTTGCCTAAATTGAACATATTTTTTCAACCTTGAATTCAAGTTCTTTGTTTCCAGCGGTAGGACTGGCTTGATTTTAATCTGCCGCATGCCATTCAAATACTTGAAATATTTCATGCACACTTTGACAAACTTTCTGGGTATGATATATTTTCTGTTGCAAGCAAATTAACACATCAGGACGGTTATGTCCAATTCCATTCACGAAATATTCTCACTTCACTTATAGGAATGAGTCTTTGGGCAAACACAGATATATTTGAGGGTAAAGTTTTAATAACAGAATGAGATATAAAGTTAAATATAGTACATTGACATTAAGTATTCTCCATGTAGTCCTCCCTGAAGAGCCACACATTTATACAAGCATCTCTTGACCTTCCGCAATACGTCATTGTAGAAGTCTTACGATTGCCTCGAGAACCACTGTTCCACATTCATATTGACGTCACCGGTGTTGTGAAATCGCCGACCCCAGAGTGACTTACTCATCTCAGGAAGATACGAGATCAGTCGAATACGGAGGATGTAGCAAAAGTTCTCCTAGCCATAGCTGTCGGCTTCCTGAGGCAACGTTTTCGCAGAATGAGCGGGTGCATTGTCTGTAAGAAGAAGGGTGTATCTTCTGATCATATCACGGCGTTATTCTTTCACCGCATCTCCCAATTTCTGCAGTATGGCACAGCATTGATTGATTGATTGATTTGGTTTATTTTACTTCGCATTTCTGCCACTTTTGGCTAATCGTGAAGATGAAGATGAGTGATGATAGGATCAAATTGATGGAGGGCCATTCACAAAGAACAACCACGTTCAGGACGGGATTCGAAGCCGGGGCACCTGGCTTTGTAGCGCGCTGCGATAACCACTCCGTCACGGAGGCCTTCTGGCGTAGTAGTTAGCGCTGGTGAGGGTCTGGCCTCTTGAAAGGTAATCGGTTAGGATTACCCCACGACAGTTCTAGAAAACGGATAGCAGCACTTTTCCTGAAGGTTTCTGCACCTTAGCCTTTTTGGGGGAGGAGAAGGAGAGGTGTTTATACTCTGTGTTCGCTTCTTTGGTCTCCGGATCCATAGTTTATAGACATTCAAAAAAATCTTAATCCGCTGCTAAAATTCAAGTCGAGTTTGCTGCTGAATAGGGGCCCGTAAGCGGAGAACCCATCGTGATGGCATTTTAGACATATTCAGTTGCTTATGCATAATGTTCCACACAATCCCATGCCTAAAACCACCTTCATTCATGGTCATTATTCAGTGTTCGATAGGAAGATCCTCCATCCTTTCCACCGTGTCAAGATCATCTGTGATCGAGTGTCTCCCAGATCGAGGCTCATCTGTAAGGAACATGTGTTCGGTTTGAAAGTTCGTTTCCCATCTCACTACGTATTATATGATGGACTATCATCAACATAATCAGCCATGGATTTGGGGGGCGCTCTTACCCTTAAAAGAGAGGAACTTGATAATACAACGGGCTTCAATTTGATCCACCATGCAGGTTATTGACATGTACCAACTCTTGAAATGAAACAAGCTTACATAAGTAGCTGTCATTGATAACATCATGCACAGAAGGATCAATAATCATGCTGATCAAATAGCATCCGGATAGCTTATTAATTTCATACTGATACTTTACCACCCACCCTCGTATATCTAGTTTGAAATTCGAATTTGTCTACCGTGACTTTGCAAAGCAAAAGCTCTAACTACTAAGCTTCGTAATCTGGTACGATAGTAACAGCAATGGAGTCTCGCAAGGTTTCCGTTATGGGTACGACAGGCAGTATATTTAGTAAGAATAGTAAGAATTGTATAAAAATTTCCATCACAAAAATGCAAGGTTTGAAGTTTAGTCCAAAGAATTCGAAATGTACTTTTAATTTAGCCATTCCTAACTTCATTGGTGTTCGATGATTTTCTGTCCGGTCTTGAACGATACCATCTTTCATGATACGTAGGGAAGAATAAATGAATGGCGGCTAGAACAAACTTGTCGCACGAAATCGCTTCCTTAACGGTTGCCTTTACATGGAGACGTGTTAAATTATCGGGAAAAATAGCAAAGGGGAAATATTAAATCGATTTTATACGGTCAATAGCCAGTTGGCAATAGCTCAGTTGGCAAAAAAGAGATCCACGAGAATCCCATCCGCGATCTTCAAGTGACTGGGTGTACCAGACTGTCAACAACCAATTGAAAAGTTGCCAACTGCCCGAAGACGGATTGGAATTCATCCGGCGCAGATCAAGAAAATAAGTGACCTTCCCCATTCGGATCTCAAGGGAAAATTTATTGGTCAATTTGGAGTGGCCCATTCGGTTATTGGATAATGGAAATTTCAGTCATCTTTTGGCTGATTGAATGTAACCCTACTGATTCTCTATGTGGGTTTTGAGTTTCCCAGCTGGGAATTGTCTGCCCGATTTCTTGACCGTCCTGGATTTATATGGATATACCTCTGGGATTCGTTCTACTGATTCCTGATTGATTGGGAATTATCAAGATGATAAGAAAAGTAATTGTTGATATTTCAATCGAACAGAATATAAAAATATCTTTCTCCGGCCCCCATGGAGGAGTGGTTAGCACATCGCGCTACGACGCCAGGGGTCCCGGGTTCGAATCCCGGTCTGGGCATGGATGTTTGTGAGCGTCCATTCATCAATTTCATCACATAATCACTCATCTCCATCCTTGCAAATTAGCCAAAAGTTGCACAAAAAGCGAAGTAAAATAAAGTAAATCAATCAATCAATCAAGAATATATATCTCACACAACCAGTAAGAAAAGGAGTGACAATTGAAGAGAAAGGTAAAATCTTACTTTGGGTGTGTGAAGATGTATCTTTAACGAGTAAGTCCGTAAAAGATAAAAACTTCATAACTTTCATTTACAAAACCCCATACTCTGTGCTACTTACGAACAGAACCTCTGAGAGATGATGTTGATACTAAAGAGGGTAAGAAAGGTAAAGGAAAATTCTTCGAACTGGCACGTACAGATGATGGAAGGATTCAAAAACTGTTGTCCAGCCTTGCATGTGAATGTCCAGTCTTAATGTCCATTTGTATAAGTAACAATATTAGTTATTCTGCAACTGTATCCTGTTACTAAGGGGCTTGGGATATATGATGACTAGAAGCATTACATTACATAGAATGTCTGTCTTCTCAAGAGATTCAGTAATCTATAATCAACTAACTGCAGTTTGGTCCAAACAAAATATCCCCACTTGCAATTTTTGTTAATTTCCTCATATATTTCAACATAAATCTGTTTCAATGTCATAGGAAAGCCAATATTATTTATTTTAGAGACAAGTATCAATTAACTGGTGACTGTAGATAAAAATGCCTATTATTGACATTCTTTCACACAGATAATCGACGTGAATTACATCATACATACCCAAGAATTGAATTGTATTTTATTATATGTTTGATGCCAATGTTCTAGATGGTTGTGCTTCTTTCTATTTCTGTTAAACAATTTGATTTCAACAATGTCGCTGTGAGCCAAATTGTTTACGATAGAAATTAATAAACATTAGCACTTTTATTTGTTTTTAGTTTGTTGCAAAATCCGGCAGAGGCGCTGTAATTTGATTACGAACGTGGGTCGGCGATTCCGACCTCTGCTGTCAGGTTATTTAATTGTTGCCTCGCTCTTGTGAGTTCTAGACAGCTGTTGTCGTTGTTGCGTTTCTCTATTGTTTCGAAATAACTGCTAATACGTATTTAAAGACGTAACCATAGTTTAATCAGGTTGTATATTGTGTTTCGATGTCATGGCGAAGAGAAAGGACATATCTCCAAGGAAGCAGGGCAAGATTTTGGCACTGAATGCAGAAGGGATTTCCAATAGAGAAATTGGGAGAAGGATATGCATTGATCACAAAACAGTTGGAAATGTGTTAAAGAAACAAACAGAATCCGGGATGTCAAGTTTAAGGTTTAAGTGCGGTCAAAAAAAGAAAACTAGCCCTAGATTGTGCCGGACATTGAAAATGATCGCAAAGCACCATAGGAAACTGAGTTCACGGCAGATTGCTTCTAAGGTGGAACAAGAATTGAGAGATAAAATTTCACACTAAACAGTGCTAACACGTCTCTCGGAACAGAACATTAGGAAAAAAGCCAGCAAAGAAGCCACGTCTGACATAGAAGCACATTCAAGAGAGAAAGAAGTTCGTCGACATGTATGAACATTGGTCAACTGATGATTGGAACAGAGTGTTTTTCTCAGATGAAAAGAAATTTAATGTTTTTGGTAATGATAGTAGTTTGAAACTGTGGATGGAGCCACATGAGAAGTTATACAAGGAATGTGTCGTGGAAACTAAGAAGTTCAGTGAAAGTGTAATGCTTTGGGGAGTATATTCGAAGGGAGTGGGAAGAATGAAAATTTGCACAGGAACAATCGATAAAGCAGCGTACTGTGAAATACTTAAAAATCAGGTTTTGAATACAGCCAGGGACCATTCAGTGGTACGTACAAACAAACCTTGGGCCATTCATATTTCAAGATGAGAATGCCAGTTGTCACCGAAGTAGGATTGTCAATCAGTGTATCTCAAATCTGGGTATTTAGAAGTTATGGTGGCCTTCCAATTCACCCGATATGAACCCCATTGAGAATTTGTGATCGATTATGACCTCAAAATATAATAAGTATTGTTTTACTAGTAAAATAGAGTTAATGAAGAAAATTGTTCATGTTTGGCACCATGAAATTGAACACAGTACTTGTCAAAAACTTGTAGAGTCAATGCCAGAAAGAGTTCAAGCTCTTAAAAAGGCTCGAGGTGGACACACAAAGTACTAAGGCATGGCTGATTTCCATCTGATATAGTGTATAATAAGATGTTTCAATCCAATAATAAAATAAGAATAAAATACTGTGTCCTTGTTTTCAATAGAATTAGATTAGTTTTCATTCTCATGTGCTTTCAATAAATCCTTTGGGTGGGGATATTTTTTTGGACCAGACTGTATGACAGCCATACGATTTCTGCCCCATATCATATCACGGTAAAACATGGTAAATGTAGCTCGAAATGCTTGTAATTAAATCAAGCATCTTTGCAAATGACAATATAATTGCTGGTATTACAATTATTCTTTGCAAAGTAACAGGTTTGAGTCACAATTTTCAAAATTTAATCATTTTCGAAAACTAGAAGAAGCAAGCTTACCTTAATAAACGGAAGTAGTTATTGCTACAAAGTTTCTCCCATAATAAAACAGAGAAGCCTAAACTCCAGCGAGAAATAGTTAATGAACTACAAGCATATATACCTTCTCGAGGGCGATGGCTTCACCAACAACCATTTCGCTAATCAGAAGCCATTATGTTAATTACATTCCACGGAAACCGTAACGTTCCAATTATAGTAACCTGTTTTCAATTACAGTGATAAATGCATCAAGATTTATGCTCTACGAATCCGAGCGGTGCTCATTCATATTGAGCTCTCGTCTACTTGCAAGCGATCGTGTTCGAGTCTGGCTCTCTAGTAAATTATGGCTTCATTCACCTGTGGATGATGTATGTGCTTGTAGCATGTCATGCACAAGATGAGCCACTGCAACCGCAAAACCATTCGTTTCAAAGTTACAGTTATTCATTCCTAGGCATATCCAGGTAATGAAATAACAGAAGTGAAAATGGTGCTGGAAAGGAAAGGTTCATCCGAAAATTATGTATGGTTCATACACGATTAACAAAATTGAATGTAAATAAATTGAAGAATACGAAATTTCTTGTAAATTACAGTTTTCTCTATTTACAATTTTAAAGGTTCGACATATTCGCCGTGTTCTTTGACACGAATTTTAATTTGAACCATAATCAGCTGAACCCGTTGAGAGACTAACATGAATACCTCCTGCATTTTATTAAACTTTCTAATTAATTTCTGACAATTGTTTTCTAATTGATACGGGGTGATTCAAAAGATGTGTAAAACATTTGGTAGCGTATGGAAATGTATTGAGAATAATTACAGTTTAACTGATCAATGTAATGTAAAATATTGGTACAAACGAAGAAGGGAGAAAATTGAAAAATTTTCAAATATTTAACTTATGCGAATTGTATGGAGAATTTGATAAGTAATGTTTATGCACTCACAGAAGCAAACCAAGAATTGGATGATGGGACAAGTAAGACAACTACAAGTTAAGGAAGAGAGAACAAAATAAATTGAAACGTGAATCATTTTAAAGATAAAAAATAGTAAACAAGACTTGGACAGAAAGAAAAGTTTGAGAGAGGTATTTTAAACATTTGGATTCGCCATTTACTGAAAAATCAAGAAATGAATAGCTGTTGCTAGTAGATTCTGTTTCTCCTCTATGACCAAGCGTGGGCACATAGAGTTATCAAACCTAAAGAAAAACATCTATAAAACAATTTGTATTTATATTTTTCTAATTTCACCTCTTATTTCTTCCACTTTTAGCTAATCGCGACAACTTCGATGAATGAACAATATCGCACGGCCCTTAATACAGTTCTTTAAGCTTACTGGATATACGCATGAAAAGGCATAGTGCGGAACAAAAAATGATGAGAGATTGAAGAGGAGAAAATTATTAAGAAATGTCTTGAGACAATTTGCAAGAATAATAGATGAATAGTGAGGAATTAGGTACTTTATGTAACCTGGACATTTTTACTATCACAAAACCATTCAGACTACTTCTAGCTGAACATGTAAGAAGGATGAATATCGAACGCGGTTTTTCTAAGGATCTTTACAGGAAAAACCTAAAGAGATATGGAGATGAATTTAGGGAACTATTGCACGAGAATTCAGAGGAGGATCTATGTATTTCTATTTTGGTTACTTCACGTCGCTTTCCTAGATCTTGGGTTAATCGTGGGGATGAGGATGAATGATTAACTGATGAAGTGGTGATGGGACAAACATAATGATACGTGGCGCAGTGGTAATGTCGCCTTGTAATCAAGCGCTCCCTGGTTCAGTACCTGGTGGAGGCACATAGTGGTTCGGATAATACTTTAAACTGTAGGGTCAGTCCCAGTTAGCATATATGTGTATAAAAGTGGACTAAATACCAAAATTTAAACCCAAAACTCAAACAATGATACATCCATGCTTGGTCAAGTTTCGCATTTGTGACCTCTGGTTTCGTATCGTGTCACATGACCACTCAAGCACGGAGGTCGGCTAGAGAAGGACCCAGGTTTCGACAGGTAATTTATTACGTAAATTACACGTAATTTACTAGTAAAAGTTTGGTGCGTAAAATAACTCACTTAATTTATCAAATAATGAGTTTACTCAAACATTCGGTAATCTTTTGTTAAACAGATCCAAATACAATGTAAAATTTTGACTGGAGACTAAGACCGTCAATTTTTGCTTCCATCCAACTGCCATAAAAATAACCATGATGGTTTTTAAATTATTAACGGTCATTGCATAATTACTTTCATTAATTTAATTTTAATAAATAGGTTTCTAAAAATATATTTATGTGATACATGGTTGTAATTTATAATCATAATCTATCTTTTTGCGTAATAACGTGTTAAAATCTAAATAAAGAAACTGTTGCTTTCCGTTTTTGTAAATTAACAAGAAGACTGTTAAATTTAAATTTTAACGGTAGACGATTGTACATTTTACAGTAACTTCGAACTGCGTATACTGAAATGAATGTTAAATTTTAACTGTAGACTATTGTACATTTTACAGTAACTTCAAACTGCGTATACTGAAATAAATGTTAAATTTTAACGGTTGACTATTGTACATTTTACAGTAACTTCGAACTGCGTATACTGAAATAAATGTATATGCTCCACGAAGGTAAATACGTATTATCTCATTCAGGCAATAGCACACCTTCTAGTTATTACTTGTCGGCTCTAAATATGCTTCCTTTCCTATAACATTAATCAGACAAGCTAAAAAAAATCCTTAGCCTTACTCAAACTAAAATATCAAAATGGCCAATACACCTCGATTGTTGATTTGTACATATTAAAGTAGATAGACAAATTAAAATGTCATACAAATAGAAGTTTGAAAATTGACACATTTGTTTCATTTAAAGTGTAAGGTTGCAAGGCAAATTACTTCTAAACCTAAAGAAGTTACATGGGAGAGAGATGGTGAAAACATTCTAAGGAGAATTTTAAGAATAATCTGCAGTCTATCGGCTAATTGCACAGTGCGGTATTTGTTTATAATGGTAGTTTAATGTTGTAACACGTAAGCAGAGTAATTCAATTATGAAGAATATGTAATATACCTGGATTGTCATGCATTTTTGAGGCAGCACGTTAAAATCAATTGCTTGTAAAATTGTATTTTTACGTACTTTAATCATTTTTAGGTATTTTACGAATTTTGACGCGTATTGCACAGAAAGGATAATAGACTATCTGACTATCTGATGCCCAGGTCGGGATTGCAACCTGGAACCCCTGGCGCCGTAACGCGCTGTGTTACGTAGGTGAGTGAAAGTCTAATCGGGAGTGGACGCAATGCTTTGCAGTCATTCTGTCTAGGTCCTCCCAGAGTTGGGTAAATACACGTTTTGGGGTGTAAGGGGTGAACCATCCACGTAGAAAACCCAATTGTCAACCTCACGTCCACGTAGTACACCTTGGACTGCATTTTGCAGACTAACGAGGCTATGGCGTCTGGACCTAAGGCCAGTATAATCTTCGTAGGACTGTGTGTCGTGTTGTCCTGTGTTTTGTCCTTATGTGTGCTGAGTGCACCTTTACAGCCTCAGCTTTTAACGTAATTCAGAATATTTTAAGATTTTAGTTATGCGACATTACAGTTATGTTATTGTGGTTATGGTAAGGGGCTGGACTCCGTTTAACGTGACGGGTGCAAAATAGCCTGTGCTGACGCACCCAAAAATTTAAATTCAAATTCAAATTTAACACACACATACACACGCACACACACACACACACGCGCACACATACAAACACACGAATCGAAGCGAAAGCACACTGTTTGGTAATGCAAGGCTTTTTAACAGCTGCTCCTGGATGGGTTGTTTTGATTTAAATATTACAGTTGTTCATTCTGTATAAAAATCGTAATCTAGTCTTTAATTGTCCAGTCCCGATCAGTATAAATTTTACAAGCCGTTTTCATTCAACACACAGTGTGTTACTATCTTATGCGTGCGATTAATACTGGAAATATTTTAGGAGTATGCGACGAAATTGTCGGGTGATATTTCTTATCATTTGGAAAAATTTTGAACCAAGTTTGATTGATTCTGTGTTTGAAGTCCACTTTATACACAGTAAGGCTAATTGGAACTGGACCTACAGTTAAAAGCGGGATCCGAACATCTATGTGCCTCCACCGGGTATCGAACCCGGGATCCCTTGATTACAAGGCAACAACGCTACCATTGCGCCATCAGGGAGGCCTTTTCAACCAACAGAAAGATTATACACCCTACTCTATATTCAGATGATTTATAATTACCCGCTGGATATTAATTTATATTAAAGGTTATATAATTTAGAATTGCATAATTTGTATTCATGTCCAAATATTATTAGAATAACTAAATCAAGAAGACTTAGGTGGGCAGGCCATGTGACACGAATTGGGAGAGGAAAGAAGAGTTTACAGGATTATTGTTTGGAAACCTGATGGTAAGAAATCTGTAGGAAGGCCAAGACGAAGATAACGTTAAGATGGACCTAATGAAAATCGATAAGGATTAAAGAGATTGGATTGATCTTGCCCAGGATAGGAACAGATGGAAGGCTTATGTTGCCGCAGTCATAAACTTTCGGGTTAAAGAAGTCAAGAGAGTTAGTTAGATATCAATTGCTCTAACATGTCTTCGAGCGATGCATATTTATCTTCATTAAAATTATCATAATTTCTTGATCCGGCAATTCCTCCTCTTTACTGGCCTTGGCCTGCGACCATTGACCATCTTGAAATCTTTGTGTCGGTGTTTCGGCTGAAACAAATAGCATCTGTTGAATTGTTCCAGCTTTATCGATTTACCTCAAAGCTTCTGTACCAGTGAGTGACTTACTGGCTGAGGAATGTGGCTTTCTTGTTGTTCTTCTTTGTAGTTCCAGCCAACCGACAATGTCGTTAATTTAAACTCTCGGTAACAATATCGACAACTGTACAATTGACCAATCTCAAACGTTGTTCTCAATATTTCTTTCTCTTTGCTGGAAAACAATGAATTGTATCTCATTGTAAGTATGTACATATGTGTGTATGTATTTATAAATATTTATAAATTGATTAATAACTACATACTTATTGTAGGATATTAAATGATCTGTTAACAGGTGTTGCCTCTAGCATCCATCAATCGATGACCGTGGCTCATTAGGTGCGGCAGCGTTCATAGCGTAATTTCAGTTGGATATGACGGTGATGCTGGCTAGAAACAGTGTGCGGCTAGAAACAACGTCGTTATAATAGCCCCGTTCGGTGGGCCAGACAACTTCAAGTCGGCTTAAAGATCTTGCACATTTAGCGTCCGGCATGCGGAATTTGACGGAAGTCTTACAGAGTGAAAGCGTCCGGCCATTCAGACGGCTTACAGCCATCTTGCAGCCGGAGCAAGTTAAGGAAAAGTTGACTTGTTTTGTCTGCACAATATCTTGCAAGATGGCGGCGTCCGTGGATATATATGTAGTTTGGGATATTGTTATTGCGGGGATGCCTATTGATATACTTGCCGATGTCTGACAACATTATTTGTACTCAAGATAAATAAATGATACCTTGAAAATGTTGAAATATTGGTTTGAAGTCAGAGAAGTTCATTGTTTTATTTGAGACCACGTTCACTGAATATCTCGTCTGCTTCAAAGAACGAAGAGCGTGACTTCGACACAAGATTTGAACAATACAATCTACTTTAATGAATGCTAAGTGTACTTGTCTGGGACACGCAATAAGAGTATGTGACCAAATAGACCTAATATTTTTTTATTCAATGAATGTTTCTAGTATATTTATGATCCCCAATAATAAATAAAAAATAATAATAATGACACACAGAAAAGCGGGCCCAACCCACAGTTTCGAGAACGCTGAAATCATCAAATGAAGTAATAACTGTTAGGAAATGGAGAAACACAACTAGCCACAAAATGAATGGGACATATACAACGAGAGTCCTCCTCCGTGGCCGTGCGGTCTAAGGCACCATGCTTTGGACGGCGGGACGGCATGGGTTCGATCCAGGGTTCAGTCTCCGGCCTGTGTATAGGGCCGTTGGTGGGGAGCTCCGAGTGAGTGATCGTAATCCCTTCGCGACGTCCTACAACGGCTGGGGGTTGGTCGGTCCGACCAATAGTTCCCCTAATCTGGCTGCAGATCTCCACGCCCCCCTGGTGGCCCGCGTGGGAGGGAGGCCAGCAGTCGGTAGGTAAGCCACGGCCCAATATTGGGCTGTAGCGCTATAGGATTACTATGTACAGTGTCTCTCAAAAGTTTTAGGACAACGACATTTTAAACTAGGCAACCCAATTTACACAAGCCGTTGGTGGGTTGCATGCAGAGTTAGGCTCAATTTCAGGG
Source organism: Lepisma saccharinum (assembly GCF_977018435.1). Classification (NCBI taxonomy): domain Eukaryota; kingdom Metazoa; phylum Arthropoda; class Insecta; order Zygentoma; family Lepismatidae; genus Lepisma; species Lepisma saccharinum. The sequence goes on along the minus strand of NC_139230.1, from coordinate 156,372,002 downwards.
TTGCCACATGCACAATATATATTTATAAAATACGAGAAAGAAATATAAACAAGTATTATTGTATAAAATTATTAAAAATATCACTATTATATCACAAATGACAAAATTCTTTCTGAAAGAAAAAAAATAGGTTTTCTAGTATTTCATCGCTGATGAGTCTACAGTAAGGAAAAGAGGTGAGAGGAAACGAAAGGTTACAAAGGAGAGGAGAAAGAGAAAGCGAAAGGAGAAGAGGAAAGCAGAGGAGAGAAGAAAGATAGGATAGACGAGGAGAGGAGATGTAGTGAGGAGAATGGAAAAAGATTCGAGGAGAGATGAGGAAAAAGAACAAAGAAGAGAAAATAGGAGGAAAACGAGAGGAGAGTAGAGGAGGAGACGAGAAGAGGGAAGTGGACAGTAGAGTAAAGGAGAGAAAAAGAGAAGAACGAAAAAAGAGAGTGCAGTGGAGTCGGAAATCTAAGACAGGAAAGGAGATAAGAGGAGTGGAGAAGAGTGGGATGGAGATAAGATGCGAGAAAAGTAGGGAAGGGGATATGAGATAAAAGCAGAACAGAAAGAGGGGAGAGAAGAAGGAGAAAGAACTGGAGAGAATAGGTATTTGCAGAAAATGTCGTCTGAGCGTCAAGAATGGATGCATTGGTCAAATTATCGACATGAAACATTCAATAGCATTTTGAAATTTATTGGAGAATATATTAGATCGGTGCGAAATGCCTTTTGGCTGAGTTCAGAGCAATTTAAAATCTTCCATGTAAGATCCTTGATTTTACCTGCGATTACACTACGAAAAAAATTAACGTAATTTTTAATATTTATAAGAATTTTTCAATTTTTCTCCACTTCTCGGTTTGTTGAAATTGAGATTTTGTAATTCAATATTTCCCCTCACCCATCGTTAATTCCAAACTGAATCATTCCGTTTGAAACTGCGTGGACAATGAATACAATGGGATATGTCTAAAACTTACGAAAATTTTCTGCCACTGGAAGGGTTTGAACCTACGACCATCAGATTGACAATCCTGAACGGTAGCCACTACCCTACAAGCTTTCGCTCCTCAAGCCAGGTAGAAGGAGCTGACCAATGTGAAATGTAGATGTAACTCTCCTGCATGTAACGTGCAAACAAGTATTGTTTGTAACAAAGAAAACGAAAGTAGTACGACTCGGCGAAAAAATTTAATGGAGAATTGCACATGGTGTGAACTTTTCATCCGATATTTGCGGAGGTATCCTTGCATTGAACTCAAGTGGGAAAAGGGGTAAAATTAGCATGTCCTGAATTGCCACACATATAAATAGTTATTTCATTAATATTTGTCAATGTCTTTGAAGCAGTACACAATTATCGTTAGAGTATCATAATTCAAGATCTTATATATAAAAATATCCCGTTGAACGCGTGTCAATTCATTTATTATTATTTTTTTAAATATAAATTCCATATGCAGAACAATGTAGCCACTATATACTGCTATTACAAATAATGTTACCATGCTCTTGTTTAATGGAAGGGATTCTTTTTTAAGGAACATCTAGTATGGAGGATCGAAAGTGAGACCGAAATGCTTTCAAGAACTCTAACCAATACACTACGCCCTTTGTTTTCTTGGAGCTACAGTACCTAATTATTCTGTCGTCTCAATATTGTAAACGTTATCTGCAAAAAAGAAGTTAAATACTCAGATATAGCTCTGTACTTCTAGAATTACTTTATACAAATGCATTTGAAATTTAACTCTGAATTTCTTTCTTGGTATTAGTATATCTAAGCTTGTGAATATATTTTTATTTGTAATTTTATAACGGTTTCATGAACATCTACGAAATAGTTCCTTATAACTTGTAATATGGTGAATAGATATGAAATGTCTTGAAATTAATTTTCGACCACTAGATTTTGGCAAGGGAATTATATGTGATCCGTTTCCAGTCATTCATTGCTTAAACAAACGTTTTAAAACTATGTGGAATTTTCATTCTGGGATAAGTTTCTTTACTTGCTACATGTATGCGAACTACACTCTGTCCCACTTATCTCTGGAGCAGGTGAACGAAAACAAGTATCTGAGCAGCGATGAACACGTGAGAGGAATGGGATTGCGTGGAGGGAGGAAAACCACTGCAGTTACCAGCCTTCCCAGCAGCGTGCACTGATTCGCTCTGTCCACTCGATCCCCTCTCCCTTCTCTCCACTTCTCTTCCGCTATGCGCGGCTTTGTTCCAGAGATGCTGGGACAGAATACAGTTAATTGTTTCTCTAAAGGTATCATCTATCTCTGTATGCCACACATTTAATTCTTATTCACATTGAAAAAAAATGTCAATTTGTATTCAGGGGTAGTTTCACAGTTACAAACTATTTTGGCCTTGATGAGAAGCTTAGTGTAAGTAGGCATTTTGTTTATAATTTTGAAATTGAGGTCGTCTAAGGTTGAAATCCTCATATTTAGGGCTTGAACTCGTCACCTAAGAGGTTGAAGATCGTCCTCTACTTTGTGCGTGACCTTCTTTATTTTTCTATTCATAATTCATCCTCATCGTCGCGATTAGCCAAAGGTAAAATAAGAAATGTCCTCCTCCGTGACCGTGCGGTCGAAGGAGCTGTGCTTTGGACTCGGACTGCAGGACGGCATGGATTCGAGTCCGCCTATTCTCACTCTCTAGGTTCTCGGCCTGTGTATGGGACCGGTAGCAACCCACCATCGTGAAGAAATTGGGGAGCTACGAGTGAGTAGCGTAACCCGGTCTCGGAAATCTCCTATGGGGCATGTTCCTGGGTAAACAAAAAATAATCGATCAGACAATTCGATTATCGAAGGCGATAAAATAACCTCCAAGTTGCCAATATAAATAAATGGAATACAGATTGTCTTCGAGCTTACATTGTTAAAAAGAAGCGGATACACGTATTAATATCCCAATAATTATTCAATACGGTTTTTTGTTTATCAGGAATTATCACTTAAACTATTGCATGTTGAGCTGGTGCTTACCTAGCCGCCTCTGATGAAATCTACCATTCTTCAGATTCTCTTTAAAATTCGACTCTGGTGACTTGTAACGTGCTGGGTGCAGACACTGTGCATCAAACCACAGTGGTTTGCGATAAGAAGCGGCCTTGAATAGCGTGAGTGAGTCACTTTGATCGCGAGCAAGCTAGACTACCAAGCTTGTCTGCCTTTGAAAACCAAGTCATTTTTTCACGGTTTCCGAACGCGATTGCTATTGTAGAAGTATATATTCTCTCAAAAGAGCAAGAAAGGAAATTCGACCAATGTTCTCCCGTCGTATAAAACCAAATATTATCTATTAAACGAAAAGTTCACGATTTGTCAATAAACGGTTTAACCTATCTGAGCATAAGGTGAATGTAAATACTAAATTTAATAGAAAGGTTCTCCAAAATTTTTCTTCCACTGTCTACGTAAGGTCAGTACCCAAGGCAGGGGCCATGTGGGCCAAGCTACGCCCTCGAACCCTAAAATATTTAAATGTGAACCTATAAATAAATATATACGAAAATAACATCGTCGATTTTTGAAATGTGTAAAAATTTCAATTTTGCTCTTGCATAAATGAATCTGTTTCTTGTGCAAAAGTCTTCAAGCTGCAATATTGGGTGGTTTTAGTTTTATAATCATTGATGCAAGGCTACCAGACGTCCGATTCACCGATTTAGTCAGGACAGTGCGTTACTTTCAATCCCTGTCCCGACTTTTTCGAACTGCAATCGTGATGCGAAAATGTCTCTTTATTATTGTTTTTTTGTTAACTCACAATTAGACATGTTCTTTATTGTATGAATAATTATAAGTACGCAACATAGAATTATCATGACTTTTTAATGGCGCTCGCACTATTTGAACTATTTTGTAATATCTGTCTGTCTGTCTCTCTCTCTCTCTCTCTGGTCTACATCAATGAAATGCAAGCAATATTCTTATTTATTTTTAACCCAATTAAAGGAAAGTGTAAGAATTTAAAAGAAATAAGAAAGATCATCACTGTTGCTCTTCCTTAGAAATTATTGTTCTTCGAGGAAGAAAAATTAGAAGGATTTAGTCCAGAACCTTAACACAGTGTGCCACAAGTCTCTCTTAACTAATGCTGTCAAATGTGACATGATTTTATGAATAAAATTTTCCGCCTGTTTACGTATAACGTTGCACAGATTTGGTAGTTCGCACAAGGTGTAATTATTTCGTGTTACCTTACGCAACAGCAAATACATTTCATAAGACTGTTCTGGACACAAGACTTGCATCAGTAAACAAGCATTTTGTCTGTTACAGTATCACAAGAAAAGAACATCGTCCTGTAATGTTCAAGCTTCTAGATATTTTCCATTAGTAATGTCTAATCACAATAATAAGTTAGAAGAAATAACTCGCATTTTCACAACTACCAATATTCTTGTTTTTAATCACTTCGAAAATTATTTCTCGAAGATATCGGTTATACTACAAGAAAGCAAATCAAAATTAAAGTAAAAGTTCAACTACACGTATACCAAACGACATTTACAATATTGGAGGGACAGAATACTTAAAAAAAATTGTTGCTTCATTCGAAGGTAAAGGCGTGGTGTAGTGGTTCTTCTACCGGGTTTAAGGAGCGAAAGCTTGTAGGGTAGTGACTACCGTTCAGGATTGTCAATCTGATGGTCGTAGGTTCAAACCCTTCCGGTGGCAGAAAATTTTCGTAAGTTTTAGACATATCCCAATGTGTTCATTGTCCACGCCGTGTGAAACGGAATGATTCAGTTTGGAATTAACGATGGGGGGAGGGGAATATTGAATTACAAATTCTCAATTTCAACGAACCGAGAAGTGGAGAAAAATTGAAGAATTCTTATAAATATTAAAAATTACGTTAATTTTTTAGTGGTGTAATCGCAGGTAAATTCAAAGATCTTACATGGAAGATTTTGATTTGCTCTGAACTCAGCCAAAAGGCATTTCGCACCGATCTAATATATTCTCCAATAAATTTCAAAATGTTTTTGAATGTTTCATGTCGATAATTTGACCAATGCATCCATTCTTGACGCTCAGACGATATTTTCTGCAAATACCTCTTCTCTCCAGTTCCTTCTCCTTCTTCTCTTCCCTCTTTCTGTTCTGCTTTTATCTCATATCCCCTTCCCTACTTTTCTCGCATCTTATCTCCATCCCACTCTTCTCCACTCCTCTTATCTCCTTTCCTGTCTTAGATTTCCGACTCCACTGCACTCTCTTTTTTCGTTCTTCTCTATTTTCTCTCCTTTACTCTACTGTCCACTTCCCTCTTCTCGTCTCCTCCTCTACTCTCCTCTCGTTTTCCTCCTATTTTCTCTTCTTTGTTCTCTTTTCCTCATCTCTCCTCGAATCTTTTTCCATTCTCCTCACTACATCTCCTCTCCTCGTCTATCCTATCTTTCTTCTCTCCTCTGCTTTCCTCTTCTCCTTTCGCTTTCTCTTTCTCCTCTCCTTTGTAACCTTTCGTTTCCTCTCACCTCTTTTCCTTACTGTAGACTCATCAGCGATGAAATACTAGAAAACCTATTTTTTTCTTTCAGAAAGAATTTTGTCATTTGCGATATAATAGTGATATTTTTAATAATTTTATTCAGTAATACTTGTTTATATTTCTTTCGCGTATTTTATAAATATATATTGTGCATGTGGCAACCCTGAAATTGAGCCTAACTCTGCACGCAACCCACCAACGGCTTGTGAAAATTGGGTTGCCTAGTTTAAAATGTCGTTGTCCTAAAACTTTTGAGAGACACTGTACAACTGACAACATTATTAATGTGTTTTTTTTTTACTTCAACATATTTTACTGTTCTTAATGACGGGTTTATGTGGATAGAAATTTATATTATTAACGAATGTGTATGTAAATTAATATTAGTCACAATAAAGCAGTCATTGAATGGTTTCCAGATTCTAGCCTCTCATCACATACTAAACATGTCTCGGCATATCTAAACTAATAACGTTCACTCCAATGCCACATTTGTAATTTGACGTATCTAACAGTATGAATGTGATTTAAAACTTCAAAACTTTGCTGCAGACTTGCTACATATCTACCCTCGCTGGTCCTAAAGTACCAGTTATAATTTTATTTTTTACTGGCTAGTTATAGTATTAATTTTACCATAATGATTTCTATGAGTTTCGTTTCTTAAGGGCAAAAATTGTAGTCTACACAGATTTTTGAAAGTGTCAAAAATGAACAAAAGTTTGAGATATGTATATCTATATCGTTACTTTATCCATTTTGAACAGCGTATTTATTCGTGTTCAACACTCGGAGATTTTTTGAAAAATATACTAAAAATGACCACTTAATGCAGTGGTGATGCTGAACATGTAGAATACAAGTTTATATTCAAGGTAATAAATAATAACCTTGAAAGAAAATCAAATCTAATTTTGTTAGTTGGATAAGCAGTGTTGTGCTTGAAACGTCACGAACTTTATTATATTTTTTTTGCATACTAGAGAATACTCCTGTCTAATTTTTATTCTTATTTCGGAGAAATAGGAGATGGAACAGAGAAAAATTAAACTCTTGAGAAAAGCAGTACAAGAATGAGTCAGTCCCCTCTTTGTTGATCCAAGGGATAAGGAGACAGAAGGGGTGGAGATAGAGTGAATGAGGGAGAGGAGAGAGGGAGAGGAGAGAGAGAGAGTAAGACAAATTGTTTTCCATTAATTTCAACACAAACTGGGAATGAATATTTTAAAAAAGCCAGATTTGTTTAGGCAGTAATTTGTTTCTATCCTGACAAGTCATAATTTCTGATATCTCATGTACGCCAGGCTTTCCACAGTATTATTGAGCCTTGCACATTTATAATTCTTCTGCAATACATGATTCATATAGAATCTTCTTGATTTAAAATATCTTACTTTATTTTACATTTATTTAAATTAGGTAAATTATGAATAAATGAATAATTTATTGCACGAATATTGAAAGTAAATAAAATAAATGAAACTTTTTAATAGTTTAGGAAAGGAATGCATTCAATTATCGTGCCAACTTCATCATTCACCTTAATTTTCTTTGTTAGTTGCATGCGAACGATTTAAGACAAATCAGCTGTTAATTTATTCTACGTAAACTTGAATAACGAGTTCATTGATTGATTGATTGATTTGCTTTATTTCACTTCGCTTTTTGTGCCACTTTTGGCTAATTTTCGAAGATGGAGATGAGTGATGTTATGATGAAATTGATGAATGGACACTCAAAGACATTAATGCCCAAGCCGGGATTCGAATCCGGTACCCCTGGCGTCGTAGAGCGATGATGACAATAACGAGTTGAACTTGACTTCGACTGCAAATAAAATTGATGCACTCATCGTTTGATTAAAACTAGTTAGCGAAATATTTACAAGAAGTCATAATTTTAATTTTCATTTAACTGTTAGATACACAAGTGCAAGTGTGTGTGTTTGATAACAGCCGCTTAGCAAACAGGGCACAAAACACTTCAAGGATTTATTTGAATATTTCAAATATTCCCTCCTTTCTAAGGAGGGAATTAGGCTAATTTAATAAGTTGACATTTTCTTAAGACTGAAGTTCAGGTTGTGTTTTAGGTCCAATCTTAACAATCTGATATTCAAATATTTATTTAAGTTTTGTGAACGTTATATGTTTATGATGTAGCTATGATTTTAATATTTTTAATGGAAGAAGTTCAAATTCCAATATGAGAGTTTTTTCTAGTAAGCGATATTATGATAAAATGGGGGGTAAATCCCAAAGAACGATTTTGGTGGTAACGTCGTCGCCTTGTAATTAAGGGGTCCAGGGTTCAATACCCTGGTGGAGGCACATTGCATAGTGGTTTGGATCTCACTTTAAACTGTAGTTCCACTCCCGATTAGCCTCTGTTCGTAAAGTGGACTCAGAACAACGATTCAATTCAAAGATCTTCTTTATTCATCATAAACGCGCGAGAGAGGTTTCGAGATATGGTTCCGTTGACGTACACTCTCGAGGTTGATGAATTGTTTAAGACAGGGGTTCTCAACCTTTTTGGGCCTGCGCCCCCCTTTCCGTCCAAAAATTAGTCCACTCCCCCTCCTTTTAGGCGTAATGAATATTGATGTACAAAAGTTCTACTGTGCTGTTAGGGTTAATAAATCTAACTCAAAGAATATTTTATAATGCTTTTATTATTACAGATATTAAAGAAATACTAATACTTGTTTTGTTGATAGAACATTTTCATTAATTAAAAACAGTGCTTTATAGGCCTACATTTCAAAGGATTCTGCCCTCACTGCAGTTAAAATTTCAAGCTACATCATTTGGTTTTATTTCTTAAGAACACAATAAATGTTTTTCTTTCACACATTTTTGAATGCTTGGTTCCAACTGCAATAATGCACACCTGAGATCACGTTCAACATCCAGCCGTGCTCAGTATTTTGATTTGATGTAAGCCAGTGTAGAAAACCCAGACTCACATAGATACGTTGAGAAAAACTGCACCAACAACCTTGCAGCTTCCGTAGCAACTTGTGGATACACAGAAAAATAGCTTAACCAAAAATCTTCAACAGTCATGTTTGGGAACTCCGTTTTGATTGAGAATCACATTGTAGGTCGATTGCCTGCTCCTGAATGGAATCAGAAAGCAAGTCCACTTCTATTTTGAACGGATCTCGTGTCAAATGAAATTGCCAGCTATCTGAAGAAATATCTGGAAAGTAGTGTCCAATTTCGGTTTTCAAGGATGCCAAATGTTCTGAAATCAAGTTGTTCAATTCACTTTTCAAATTTAGTGTAAGATTTTGTGTGTCATCAAGAAGCTCGTTGAAACATGGGAAGGACGTAAAGTTGGATTCTGAACTCTGAATGCGACGTTGCTACAAATATATTATTTCCAGGAAACCTTCCATGCTATCGTAAGCCATCAAAATGTTTTTCTGTCAAAAAGTTATCCCTAAGAACACTGCTCGTCTGCTTCCAACAGAGATGCAGAAGGATCTAACGATATCGGGGCAAACTATTTATGTATAGGGCAGCAGAGGGAACTATTTGCAGAAGTTTCTTTTCTGAGACCTGCACAAGGGGTTTGTGTTTGTCACAACTGTTTGGGGGGGGGGTAATTCATGTATATATTTTTCACTGCTCACCACGCCTCCCCTGAAATTCTGAAACGCCTCCCCAGGGGGCGCTCCCTCCAGGTTGAGAACCCCTGATTTAAGAAGTGTTGTTTCGTGTTGATGATAAAATCATCGGAATGGATGTCATACATAGTAAAATACTGCCGAAGCGTCTGCTCCTAATATAATCCTAGTTTCCCTTTGAGTGAAGCCATAAAAACACGAATTGTCGATGGAAATAAAATTTATAGCCTCAAGTTTGATGTACGAGGCATTTAGTACCTCATCCCAATGAAGAAGGCAAACTGCGCAGACCCATGCATATTGCTCTTTCGTTAGGTTTCGAACAGAAGCACAGATGATGTATGTCTACTGGAATTCAATCTCTAATCTATTTTCATTCCTAATAAAACATTTTTTTTTAAAGCTGATATCATGAAACTTTACGGCATTCCGTACAAATAAATTACTTTAGTTAAGTTTAAACCATTTTCGTTTCACATGCTCTTGTGCCTAGATAATATTAACCAAAGAGTTTCTGCAAAATGAAAGTTACTGAAAATGCTGAAGTAATACAGGAGCAGTTCTATATCAGTGAATTTACTTGAAAGAAATTATTCCCAACATGAAGAACAAAAAATGTTTGCCTTGCCACATGAATATTAAGAGGTATTTTTCGTTGAATTTCTTGAAATTTAGTCTTTCTCCAACTTGTTCTAATAAATTCCTTACTCCATTTACAAAAAAAGTTGTTAAATAACTTTTAACATTAAAACAATTAATATCAGTAGTTATAATGACCGGTTTGTAAACACCCTCCCCCAAATGCAATTTGAAATAGTGGTATTTCAGCCAAAAACTATTGTTTTACAACAACAGTGCCTGTTGAGCTGTGTTTACGGACCTAATTAACCACTTTTAGAAAACCCTCAAATCATCTGGATTTCACGTGGCGACTTTTGATGTTCGAGATGTGTTCAGGCATGACTGACTGGCTGGTGATGACTTAACCGAGCGAGCAAATGGGGAAAACAGACGCGCACCCCCCCCCCCCCACACACACACACATACACATACATACACACATATAGCACGGTGTGATATTCACCCAGAAAAGTATGCAATACTATATATAAATACACAACACTATTCCCCATATACAAGGGCTGTTCAAAAAGAAACAGAACTTTTACGAAATTGATAAAATGGTAATAAATATTCACCAGCTATTTCGACCCGTCTCCTTCAAAGTACTCCACTGTGCACACACCGGTCCTAGCGTTTCTTTCAGCCTGCTGGAACTCCAGTTTTGGAATGGCTTGTAGACTCTGTAACAAATTCCCCTTGATCTCTTCTGTTATATGTAATCTGTGACTTGAAGGTTGATTTCAACTTGAGGATGCGGAAGAAGTCTTCTGGTGCCAAATCAGTGGAGTAGGCCGGTTGTGGGACAACAAGTGTCTGGTTCTTTACCAAAAACTCCCGGGTAACGAGTTCATTATCGTGATGAACCATCCAGGACTTCTACCACATCTGTGGCATATTGTGCTGCACCTTTTCTTCTAGTAGTTGCATGCTGTTAACGTAGAACGCGGCATTCACTGTGGAAGCATGCAACACAAACTCCGATTCTCTTGCAGTCGAAGAACATGATTAACATCATTTTAACATGGGATCTACTCATTCGTCGTCCTTGATGGACGTTCAACCTGATTTTAAACGCCTGTATCAATCGTAACACTGTGTTGATCTGAAACATTCCTCGCCATAAGCTTCATGTAACACGTCGTAAGTCTCTTTGAAAGTTTTATTCAATTTCACACAGAATTTCACACATACTCGTTGCTTTTCTTCCAGTTACTTCATAGTAGCGTATCGTTCCCTTAGGAACGCAGGGATCTTAACCTGGAACCATTAGATGTCCCTCGTGTTGCGATAGCACTTTTCATCGCATACACTCGCTTGGCGAATAATACTTATGCGAGAGGTTGTACTTGAATAGCAGTGAATGGCAATGAACACACAATACACTCTAGTTTGGATTTTAGGTCTCACTATGATTGTCTCGGCATGATATTAGGAAAATACCTGATTCAACTAGTAGCTGATGTTCTCGACGTCTCGTGGTATGGAAGAAGAACATAGACTCGTTCTTTCCGATGTCGTAGTGTAGATAGAGTGTAACTGCACCACTACCTTTGGTAACAGACCTGCATCAGGCCTTTATACCGATGTCTGTAGCAAGACCACTCTCTCTCCAGTCGTGTCTATAATCCCCTGCTCGCTGGTCAGATCTCGCTGATCCCTCTCTATCAGAATACACACTATTTATCCTCCAAGGATTGCTCTTGTAAGCACCAGGTCGATGCACATCTTTACTTCCTCAAAGTTGTTTGTTAACCTGGTGCCCCACAAAGATTGATGTAATATCTTTACTCAGCAATACTTGGAGTTTCTAACGACTGCTTCCTGGCTGTAATTCTGCTACACAAGAATCGAGAGTAATTATCTTTGTGGTCATAAATAAAACGTATGAAATTGTATAGGATTGATACGGTAGGGTAACTGAAAATCGCAGCGGGCACTCAACACACCTGCACTCAACGTGATCTACTGCATTACTGCGGTTAGCAACGGCTTTGAAACTGGGCCAAGTTAATAACTAAGGACATCGCTAGACACCACTACTACTGGTTCTCTTCAACGAATTTATATACAAACTTTACAAAAGGAGTTCGGTTTTTTTTTGAATAGACCTTGTATAAGCCATACAAAATGAGTACTCCGGCACCAAGCAAAAAACGATGAATGAATCATGTTAATAATATATTGCTTAATATGCCTTCCCTTCACCTCGTCGGACACGACGAACCCAACATCAGATATCCCTTGTTATCTTCGTACCCTAAAACGGGTGATCACCGACCACATTCGTAGTGTCCTTCCGCAGCACTCTATCAAAATATGTTTTTATTCTATCGGTGCTCTACACAAACACTCGCGAGGAAATGCAAAAATATCACCACCAAACCAGTGTCAAGGCCCTCCATCAAAATGACGCCTCGCGAGTACATGATCAAGGTAATATACCGTGTCAAAAAAGGTACTTTACAATTTTGATGTCACGCAGCACAACTTGCAATTGACATAAGGTAATATACTTTGTTATAGGTGATTCACCAATGCCTAAAATTTCTTTTGCCAGATTTTGAATAAAATGGTGCACCACTACACTGGGCCGTAGACGTGAGAGATGTCCTAGACAGAACATTTCCAGCATGTTGGATTGGAAAAGATTGTCCAATTGCCTGGCCTTCTTGATCCCCGGACATTACACCCCTAGACTTCTTTTTGCGGGGCTGTGTCAAAGACACAGTGTACAACACCCTTCATATTGATCTAGCTTATTTGAAGGGCAGAAGAGGAGCTGTCATTGCCACAGTTGACAGGGATATGCTAGAGTTGGAATTTCGATTTGATGTAGGCGCCACTAGAGGGGCGTATGTTCAAGTGGACAAATACACATTAAAACTTCATGCGTTGGTAAATTAAGTTGGGCATGGAATGTATATTTATGTCAACTGCAAGTTGTGCTGTATGGCATCAAAGTTGTAAAGTTACTTTAGATTATTAGTAGTAATAATTATGATATTCTCACAAATTTGTTTTAATTTTAATTACGTGTGGTCAAAATTTAATGAACATTCCGAGTTTCAATGGCTATCCGCGTAAACGAATGGTCATCACCTCTGTTTTCGATACTTGGCAAATTGGGTATCTTTTTTAGATCGAAAATGTGAATTTAAAATGAAAAAGCTGAAATTCTTCATTTCTGTCGATGTTTGATAGCAGTGTTAAGGTTGGGTGGTTAGCTCATGTTCGTTTAGCAAAACACAACGTAATTTAATTGCAATATGTGCAACAATCTTATAAGGGGGCCAATCGTGACAGTACAATACGGCCATGGCGAAATAACGAGCTTTAAAAGAACATGATAAATTGGGGTTACTGATTGCCAACCAAAGTGACATGAACATATCGGAAGAACTCAGAAATGACTTCCTGCTCCTCCTCCAGACTGAAAATTTTGTTCCTGGTTGGAGTTCTAGTTTCAAATTGTAACTTATTTACAAATTTGGAAATATAGTTTAAAATGTGATGCAAACCACTAAAATGCTTTCATCGGAAATCAAACCCAGGATGGCAAGAAGATAAAATAGTGGTTATAATTGTATTGTTGCGTCAGTAAATGCACATACCCTTCGGCGATATCATTAAGATTACAGCGTTCTACAACTTCAAATGCATCCTGGGAGCATATATAAAAACTGGACTAGAAAAAAAAAATTAAGATGTTCATGAGTTCATATTCCATTCTCGTCTTCTCAAAGTACAATGGTAGGAAAAGTAATAGAAAATTATTAAAATGTAAATGACCTACCCCGTAGCTTAATAATTATCTTGTCTAAACGTCTTGAGCGCCGTATGTATGCAATTGTATACACAAGGAGGGTTCCCATGGGGCCGCGTGTACGCAATTGTATACACAGTACCATTCTTTGGGCATATAATGTTCAACGTCCTGGCCCTGGAAGTCAATAGGGGTAGTCAGAGTTTTACGTATTGCATATGCTACAGGATATACAGGGTGTTTTATTTGCTGCTAATTTTGCCTATTTCCTATGAATGATTTGATTCAAATGAAATAATATTTAGTTGTAGTATTTATTTAACGACATTCAATCTAAATTTTTGCACAATTTACAATGCTGAAAGTGTAAATTTTTGTTACAGTGTTTATTTTTTAGTTGCAGGACAAAAACTCAGTTATATGAATCGACACTGCCGATTTCGAGCTGTAACATTAGATGCACTTTAGCCCAGGGATCATACACTATGGATTTTCGCCTGGCGCTCAGGGTGTTTTAAAGGATGGTCAGTTCTAGAAAACTATGATGTTGTTACCATCGATCCGGAAAACAACAATATGCTACAGGATTGTAATTCTAAGTCAGCGTGCCCTCCCCTCTCCATTTTCCGTTATTTTTACGACAAGAACGTGTTCTGAAATTCCACCATCTACCTGGACGGTGCGCGGATTGGAGATTGAAATTCTCTGATGTTTTATTATTCATGTACAATTTCAGATTTATTGATCTCCAGAGGACAAGCGCTTCTTTTTTAATGAACCACACTTCCTCCTATTTGAATCCGAGTATTGGATAGAGTTTACATTAAAAATTCCGTTTTATGATTTGAGTGAAGAATCACAGATTGGAACACGCGCACAAAAAAACGACTGGATGATGCACATAACCAGGTAATGTGTTCCATACTTTCTCTTTCAGTCAGTTATTGTTCTTTACTATTGAACTTCGCAAAAAATACCAGTTCCACATATCTGCAGTGTATGCAATGGAGGAACAAGAACCATATATCGATCAGCGACAGAAATCTCGAGGCAGAATTATGACATTTCAAGAATATGCAGGTGCAGTCATGGACACTTCTAAGTTGAAACGATTCCAATGAACTTTAATAGCATCGTTACAATCCCGTAGTGTATGTGATTTATATACTTGTTTATTGTAAGAAAAATATGTGAATGTGTGTGCCTGTGTTTGCTTGATAAGAGAATTTGTAAAATTAGGTGTAACAGTTGAAACAAGTTAGTACGTAATAATAAAAAATTTCGTGCAATGAAAACTGAAGACCCTTGGTATAACTTGGAATACAGGCATGAGCAGGGCTGTAGTCGGGGGCATACAGAGGTGTACGCCATATACCCTCTGGTTAACTTTGCTCATTAGCGTATACCTTCTGCTTATAAGCATATAGTGTAGAGTAACTCATTTATGACGTCATATAGACTTGAAACAAACACGTGACTAATGCAAGGTCTGCCATTGGCTAGACTTCTGAGCAGGGTGAGCAAAGAGTTTGGCGTGGTAGAACCTTACCGACTGGGAGACGCGAAGGACACACCTGATTTACGCTGAGTATACTGTAGCTCCGTATATTTCCTTTTTGGCCTGCATGGCCTGGTTGTGATTTGCCTAGTATTTGAATATACATAGACCTTTAATAGATATTCTACTGGTTTAAAATTTGAAATTTAAATAAGGGCAGATTGCTCTGGGTCATGTTGGCTTGGGGAGGATTTGGACGGGTTTGCAGTCCACTCGATATAGCTTCTATACTTACCGACTAATGGACTTACTGAATGTATAATTGGACTGACTTCGTTATGTGTTATCCCTGTTAAACGAATGGATAGGGTATTTAATGTCATAAATGAATGGGGAGATTTCTTCTTCTTGCTATTATTGTTCGTTACTAAAAATGAGATTCTTTGTTATTTAAATATGGATGGTCTTGGATGTTAAAAGTTTTGGAAATTATAGTTGAACAAGGATTTGTTAATACAATTTGAGAGTCTATATTATGTTTCAAATTGACCAGCATAACTCTCTAAACTGGTACATTACAATACCTTTAACTGCGTAGATAAGCTAATCCCCGTCTCACTCCTTAGTTTAATATTTTAAGGGGTTATAAGAGTCGTAAGGGATTACATGCTACTATGCGTAGATATACCTTCGATTTTCATTTCGTTTATATTTATTTATGTAATTTGGACATTATTTCAGTCTGCTTATTACGGTATCAGGAACATAATATTGAGGAGAGAGAGAATATGAATACATAATGCACGTTAGCATTTTATCGCCATCATTTGACTGATGCAATAATTTTATAAACATGTGAACAGTTAATTTTGACAGAACCTTTACTAACTTGGTTGGTCTGTTTGTGCAGGTCTGCAGTAATAAGATATCTGCTTTGCGTGATCGAAACCAAGGTAGACTTAATATGGCTTGACATTTTGAAGTATCGAGTAAGGCTCATGCTAAAGTCTGAACAATATTCTCGTTTCTCTTTGCAGCAACAATTGGCGGCGGGCCATAAAAGCTCTTATCCTTTTTAAGGCGTCAACTCAGGTCTGTTGCTGATTGATTGATTTGGTGTTTTAAGTCCACTTTATGCGTAATAAGGCTAATCGGGACTGTACCCACAATTTAAAGTGGGATCCGAACCACTATGTGCCTTCACCGGGTATCGAACTCGGGGCCCCTTGATTATAAGGCGACGACGCTACCACTGCGCCATCGGTGAGGCACGGAGGGAACGAAGAAAAGAGAATTGATATTTTTCTCTTAATTTTTTCGAAAAATGTTTTTCCAAGTTTTTATTTTTAGTGCAATTACGAGAATTATATAAGCTATGCACAGTATGCAAATTGATAATTCACAAAAGTAATATCAGGATATAAGGGGCGACTTTTCTTAACCACCCAAAATGTCAACCTACCTTCTACGTAGTACGCCCTGGACTGTATTTTGCAGACTAAAGAGGCTCTGGTGTCTAGACCCACAGCCAGTATAAATCCTCTGTGGGGCTCGTGTTGTATGTTGTCTATTTGTGTTTATGAGTGTCTTTAAAACATTTAATCATATCACCTTTCATCTTCAACGTCACGAGTACTCAAGAGTGACAGCGGGGCTATTCCGCTCATTTCTACTTTAAACCTATAAAAGATGAATTGATACATTCGTAAATAAATCGATATTTGTGCACAATAGTGCTTAATTAGGAACAGGTTACTATACATTTTAAGGGAAAAAGGTAGTACATACTCTTCTTACTAAAGACATATTTGTGGATTGCAGAAATCAGAATTCACAAAACAGCATGGCTCTTCCGCCCAGCACCCTTTTGCTGCCACTCCTTTAGACGGAGTGTTGTTGAGAGGTAAGCCAGTTTCGTTAACATTAAGGATCAACTGAGGCTGATCACAAATGTCAATCTCCTCACATAGATTACCAAACAACTGGAAGAATTTAGTGAGAGCCCGCTTATAATCCAGAGGCATATGTCAATATTTCATAGTCCGTGGATTTTTTAATGAAAGGAATATATGACTACCGGTGATACGTTGCTAGTGTGGTACACAATAATGTACTACCAAGTATTTTGCCCGCAATTGAGGCATGTGGCCTGTGTGACGTAATAAATCCAAGATGGCTGCCGCTTCATGCACTAACAAAGAAAATCGATCATAACTCCTTCAAAATTGGATTTCCACAAATTGTTATGGAGACATTTCTTGTTCAGATTAAAAGAGGAATTTTTTTTTCATATCTCGCACTGATATGGAGATATATCCAATGAAACTATGTCGTGTCCTTTTCTGCAAAAACGTATTTTACACTTTACTTGACATTCTGGCATATAAAGGGGAGAAACATTACTGCCTGTTATATCTTGTTGATGCCTATTATTGTAGCGTATGGTCTGTGCGACGTCATACATCCAAGATGGCTGCCTCTTGAGACACTAAGAAAGAGAAACGACCATATATTTTTAACTTTTTTGGAGTCATTTTGACCATCTGTAAGTTAGTTGGGTTTTTGCATGAAGGGGCGACATGTGTATGGAGGATGCCTTCATTTGGAGGCAGGCAAAAACATGACGTCCGAAGTCGAAGATGGCCGCCATGGAGATTCTGCACATAAAATACTTTCCATATCCTGATTTCGAGTTCATTTATAAGATTTTTCTACATGCATTTTCTGTTAATAATTAAAAAGTGAAAAATATTATTACAATTTTTATAACTCCAGTAGTGTCCAAACGTTAAGCATGACTAAGATATGAGTAAATGTTTTATTAATGAAATGTCAGAACTCCATAAACAGTGAAATTTATTCAAAACCTTATCTGATGTCAGTAAAGTGGAATGCATAAAATGAACAATTGCTTTCCAGTGCAAAGACAAACATAAAAAAAAAAAAAAAAATTGAAGACCACTTCATTAACGAAAAAAGAGGTTTGTATGGGGTGAAGTTACTCCTAACAGCAACACAACCTTGCAACGACGTAGCATGCTGTTTACAAGGTGGTTCAAGAGCTCTACGGACAGCTGGTTCCATTCCACACGAAGAGCAGTGTGGAGCTCTGAAAATTCTTTGGTGGAGGATCACGGGCTAACTCGTCTCATTAAGGCACTACAGGATTTATATCTGGATACCTTGGTGGCCAGTCCATGCGGTGGATTTCTTTGCCTTCAAGAAAGTCATTCACCAATTTGGTTCGATGCACACATGTATTATCATCTTATCATCATTGAAGATGAAGTCTTGGCTACTGCTCCTCTGAAAAGTCGAACATGTTGTTGGAATACCTCGTTTCTGTACCTCCAGCAGAGACGTGCAGCTCCGTGCGTCCATTGAGCATCATGTCTTCCCATATCAGCATTCCACCTCCAACAAATTGATCCCTTTCCACGATATTCCTAGGATTAAATCGTGATCGAGGTTCTCTCCAGATTAATGTGCAACGGGAATCATTTTGCAAACAGAATCTGGACTGATCTGTGAAGAGCGCGTTCCTCAATTCGTTCAGGGTTCCATTTCGATGATGCTGACTTCCTTCTGTACGCTGAATCAAACGGGGCACACACAACCGGACATCTAGCATAGAGACCAGATGTCCTGAGACTCCGGTACGCAGTTTGTCTTGGAACCGTCGCCAAAGCTTGGAAATGACTGTGGCACAGTCAACGCTTTTATGACGTCAGACTGTGTCTGACCTGCTTCCAGGCGATGATTCTTTGCTGACGTCTTTCTGCCATGTTCTTAATGTACATTGCACACTTTACCAAGATTTAATTGATTTGGAATTTTAAGTCCTCTTTATACACAGTAAGGCTAATCGGGACTGGAGATACAGTTGAAGGTGGGATCCGAACCACTATGTGCCTCCACCGGGTATCGAACCAGGGACCCCTTTATTACAAGGTGACGACGCTACCACTGCGCCACTGGGAGGCCTCACTTTACCAAGATATTGTCCTCCGATCACGATGAGCGTTCGATACAGAATGAGACACCTTTGTTGTGATATGTTGCGTTTTGTTTACCTTTTAATCACGGATCTATTTGACACTAGCAGTACTGTTGCTTATGCTTGTAAGGTGAGTTAAACTCGTTGATAAATATTTATGGTAATCGTGCAAATCTTTCCCTTCCATTTTTCTACTTTTTGGACACTACCTTATTATGGTTAAGGAGTAATGACGTCGTCTGTGACTTCCTCATTTCTCTGGAGCTCTAGGCAGTGTCAATATGACAGGAATGATCTTCTTGTCATCCACATCTTCTTTTTTTTCATCAACAGTCTATTGGGCTGGGTAGACTTGGGTGTTCCTTTTCTGCTTTTATTTCACTCCAATACTTGGAATACTTGATAAAAGGTATGAGGAGGAGCACTTTGGTTGGAGCAAGAGGTGTGCTTTGAACATCCCTTTTCGCGAACAGGCACCATCGTAATTTACCGAAATCTTTGATTTTGGTGTCAGGCACGTATACTATTCATATATGATAGAATTTCTTTAAAAATCCTGTCATCATATTCGGTGTGTAAGAGACACCCAAATGTTAAACTCATTTCACTTCCACGTAGTATACCCTGGACTGCATTTTGAGGATTAACAATGCTCTGGCGTCTAGACCCATGAAACTTGAGTTGGGTGCTGTCCATATGTGTTTGTGATTGTCCTTTCATCTAGTTCATCTCATCATCATTCATTCTCATCTTTTAACCCTAGAATGTATACGTGGGTTATACTGTACCCCAAGGATGACGTAATCGCTCTGTGCTTGCGTAGTTTGGCTGCTAGGGGGCTCATGATCTATGACTTTTCATTTTAGTACTAGTTCTTTCTGTGAACATACGCGCACATTTCTCTTGCTGTCCAGTCACGTGATATACGGCGTTTGAGGTACCAGAAACCCCACGTATACTGTTAAAGTTTGTTTTTTAAACAAAGTGGAATCATGGATATTGTTTTTTGTAGAATGCGGCGCAGCAGGCATTTATTGGATTCTGAACTTTGCGATGTATTGATGAGGGAAGAAGAAGATATTGTAGAAACCGACACCCAAAGTGAGGAATCCGGGTTCTTAGACGAGGATTTCATGTTGGAAGAGACACACCAAGACACATAAAGTAATTGTGATGCCTCGGACAGTAATGTCGATGATCAGCCGGCCACATCTCGGTCGAAGAAGCAAGTAAAAGGTAGCAACGGACACCTGGGGAGCACTGAGAAACTGACAAGGATTGGCAGGACTCCTGCAAGGAATACTGTCAACTTTACTGCTGGGAACAAGCTCACTGCGGAAAATAGCAAATCCATTATGAAGGAACTGAGCCACGTTGTTGTAAAGCCACACATTATGAAACGACAGGAACAACAGTGTCTATCCAGAGAATTGCAAATGCTGATGAACAAAATTTCTGGAGCTCGACCTGTGCAAACTTCAAGTAGCCATTCCTCCTAGAGGAACTACTTCAAAGAAAAGATGTGCCACCTGTCGCAGAAGTAAGACAAAAAAGAAAACACTGTCAGAGTGTAAAATGTGTAAGAAACCAATGTGTCCAGACAACCGTGCCATGGTGTGTATTGACTGTGCAGAAGTTTGAACAATAACGAACATTGTTGAATATTCAGATAAGTTTTCATTTTGTACTAATTTGTTGTTATTAAAATATATTAACTAATTCCTTTTACAGTTTATGTAGAAATAACATATGGGATTTCCTGAACCCCGCGTATATGTTTGTGATCGTAATTTTAGCGTATACATTCTAGGGTTAAATTAGCCTAAAGTAGCAGAAACGAGAAGTAAAATGAATCAATTTATTCTTTCATTCTGTCATCTTGTTCATCGAATTCAGGAGAACCAAGATTTGCAATAAATTGAGGCACATCATATTCTACGCCATCAAATACGTTCAACAACAACATATTTGCAAGTATAAAAACACAAATGGGGATACCATTAATAGATAGTGTGAACGCTGCCGCCAAATTAACCCTCACACCTTTCACAACAAGGAGTTACTTCCAAGTATTGAAGTGAAATAAAAATAGAAAAGGAACATCCAAATCTACCCAACCCAATAGGCTGTTGAAGGAAAAAGAAGAAAATGAGGATGACAATAAGATCATTTTTGTCATATTTACACTACGTAGAACTTCAGAAAATACAGGGTGATTCCCTCGCTAGAGGCCCCAAACATTTGTCTATAAAACTGCCATTTACTTAAAGTTTGTATTGAAAATTTGTATGCACATACCTTCAACAATGTAAAACAGGATCTGCTTATATCCGATGCTGAAAATGGTCCCCTTCCACATGCAAGCACTCTTGTACACGTCTCTCCAAATTCTGGAATACTTTTCTTAAAGTGACATCGGTAATAGCTTCAATCTCTTGACGTATAGCTTCTTTCGGGGCTTCCATTGTGCGGGGTATTTCTGTATACTTTTTCCTTCAATAAGCCCCAAAGAAAGAAGTCGGGTTGGGTGAGATCGGGAGATCTTGGTGGCCAAAGATTTTTTGAGATAATTCGGTCTCCAAAAAAACTTTTATTTTCTCTCATGCTGACATTTGAAGTGTGACATGTCGCACCGTCTTGTTAGAAATATCCATCAGTTAGTTTATCATCTGTTAACTGATTGACAAACTCAGTGAATATTCCAAGGTAGACTTCCGTGTTAACCGTTTGTTAAAAAAAAGGGCCTATAATTCGCCTACAAGATACTCCACACCACACTCCAATTTTCTGAGAATGCAAAGGGTGTTCATGTATTGCACGAAGATTTTCTTCTGTCCATATACGCGTGTTTTGAGAGTTTATATATAGGCACTCAGATGAAACCATGTTTGATCCGTAAACCAAGCGAGAATCCCAGGATTCTGAGTAAGAAAATTTTGAAACCATAAACAAAACCACACACGTTTTTCATGTTCTGTCAGTTGCAGTTCTTGAACACATGACACACGGTAAGCGTGCAGTTTTGATTTTTTTGCAGCTTTTTGACACATGGAATGTGGGAGATTAGTTTCTTGGGAAAGTCTTCGCAATGATTTTGATGGTGATGCCGGTAATCGCTTCTTTACATTCTGTTTTGTCTCTTCAGACATTTTCCGACCTCCTGAATGCTGTGTGACAAGACTTCCCGTTGTCTCTAACTTTCTTACCAATTTCTGGATACAACACTTTGAAGGTACACGTCTCACACGAAATTCAGTCTGAAATGCCCTTTGGCTTGCTTTAAATGAACCAGTTTGCTAGTATTTACGAACGAGGAACACACGCTCTTCGATTGTGTACATTGTAATCCCTATACATTCGCGCCAACATTACCGAGATGCATTGTCGCGGAACAAAACAAATGAAGGTCACTGGAAGAGTCCAAACCTATTGCGAGGGGTTAGATCCTGTTTTACATTATTGAAGGTATGTGCATACAAAATTTCAAGACAAACTTATAGACAAAAGTTTGGGGCCTCTAGCGAGGAAATCACCCGATATTACAGTTGTCATGTTGTGATTGCGGAAAGAGGAAATGTTCATGCATATGCCGGGATCAGTCCCTGCGATGTACTGAACTGTGTCTATGTAGTGCAGATGAAGAAAAGTGTGCAAACAATGACTTACAGGATAGAGATTTAGATCAGAGTGACGTGGAATTTGACTAAAGTGATTGTATTGATGACATGATTTTTCCAAAATGATTACAACCGCTCTTATTCTTGCTAACAGATGAGCTGCTTAAATTTCAAAAGACAATGCGGAAGTCCGGGGATAGCTCTTTGATTACTTTTAACGAGATAAATTTTTCCAGGGTGGGGGTGTTGGCCCCACGTCCAACCCCCAACCTGGGGGACCAGGATTTTCTTTCAGGATTTACTCCCTTAGCCTTTGGGTCAACACCCTTTCCTCAAGGCAGAGGATTTTTTGTTCTTCCGCCTCCTTCGCCGTTGAGATGTTTATGCATCTTCATCCGTCGTCAGAGCCGTTGACCAAGGCAGACCTCGGACGGCTGGATGGAAGAAGTTTTGAGGAGAAGAGGATTGGATACCAACAGGGCAAAAATGTTAGCCAGAGACCGAGAAGGATGGAGAGCTCTTTGCAAAACCTCTACACCTGACGGTAGAAGAGGATCGACTAAGTAAGTAAGTAAGACAATGCGGAAGTCACACGTGATGTTATTACTCCTTTACAATAACAGTTATAATAATAGTAATGATAATAATAATAAATATTTTTCACTTGTTATTTATTAACAGAAAATATCTGTGGAAAAATCTGATAAACGAACTCTAAATCAGGACATGGACAGTATTTTATGTGCAGAACCTCCATGGCGGGGCCACCTTGGATTTCAGACGTCATGTATGGTCTCTGACACATTTTCCAGCAAAGCATCTGAAGAATACAGGATTGCATGCCTCCAAAAGAAGGCATCCTCCATACACATGTCGTCCCTTCGTGCAAGAACCAAACTAACTTACAAATGGTCAAAATGAATCCTAAAGGAGTTAACGAGATATGGTCGTTTTTCTTTTTTAATGTCTGCAGAGGCAGCTATTTTGGATGTATGACGTCACACAGGCCATACGCCACAATAATAGACATCAGCAAAATATCACAGGCAGTAATGTTTTCCCTTTATATGCCAGAATGTGAAGTAATGTGTAAAATACGCTTAGAATCCTTGCAGAAAAGGACACGAAATAGTTTCACTGGACATATCTCCATATCAGTGCGAGATATGAAATACTTTGTTCCTATTTCGATTCTGAACAAAAATGTATCTATAACAATTTGTGAAATCAATTTAAAGGAGTTATGATCGATTTTCTTTGTTAGTGCTTGAAGCGGCAGCCATCTTGGATTTATGACGTCACACAGGTCACATGCTACAATTGCGGGCAAAACACCTGGTAGTACATTATTGTGTACCACACTAGCAACGTATCACCGGTATTCATATATTCCCTTCATTCAAAAACCCACGGGATTACAAATGCCCCTGGACTATTATTCATCCCCTCAGCTCTCGATTTTGATAATCCTTCCGGTTTTCTGAGAGTTATATCACTGTTCCTTTTCAGGAATCCAGAAAACCAGTCTTTCCCTGGAGTCATGCTTTCCATGCCCCAACGATGTCGAATACTTTTTATTGTGAATGATGCTCTACTAACTTGATCCCGTGTACAGCCAAATCCTTTTTCAGCTAAATGCTTCAATCTAGAGATTTGCTCACGCTCTTCTGGGCTGAACACTCTTGGATGGCAGGCTGTTCTATGCGTTGGTTTTTCTCCAAATACCAGATCAGATTTTGAAGCCTTTACTAGATTTTTAAGTGTGGAGTACGGATTTTTATACAATGCAGCAGCTCCTCTCATAATCACATCTCCTCTGTATTGCTTCATTCATCGTCTCTTCGGACCATTTAGGGCCAGAACTTTTTCTGTTATATGTACGAACCCTCTGAAACGAAACCTTAAAATTTACTGTTGACAATTTCACATGACAACATCAATTAAGTAGATAAATTTCTTGAACGGAATAGCCCGTATTTACTGAGCGAAGTACTGAGCCCCAAACTGTAGTAATTGTGAAAAATGCTCCAAGTAGGGCGGTAACGAATATTGATTGATTGATTTGCTTTTTTTTTACTTCGCTTCTTGTGCCACGTTTGGCTAATATGGGGATGAGTGATGACATGATGTAATTGATTAATGGACACTCACAAATATCTATGCCCATGCCGGGATTCAAACCTGGGATCCCTGGCGTCGTAGCGCGATGTACTAACCACTCCGCTAAGAGAGCCAGCGGTAACGAAGAAAGCGAATTACATTTATGCACACACACAGTGCATAACCTGTGTTCTAATAGCTTTAAAGAAATTAGTTAAAATTGCTAGTTATTGTGTATGCCACACCTTAAGTTCGCAGACTGTTATATAACAACGTCAATAATTCATCGCAGTTCACTTACATCAAGATATTCTACTTCTGTCCCATCCTAAATACGTATCACACAAAGCACTGGAACAACGGACACGAGCGACAATATAAAGAGAAAACGCTTCACACTGAACGAAGCAGGGAAAACGATATGTTCTTTCTGCGATGGAGAGGAGACGGACGAGCATATCCTACTCAACTGCCCTTCTACTCGTGACCTAAGCGACAAGTGGATGAAAAACTTAACAGGGAGGGAGGTGATAGAAGTGGTAGACGACAGAATCAAGGTAAAAGAATAGGGACGGCAAGTGGGGAAATACCTGGGAGAAGTAAGAGAACGGCGGAGGAGAGCTATTAGAGAAGGCAGCGAAATGAGTGATCATGCTCCAACCGAGCCATCTTTATAGTGTAACAAAGTGTAAACATTCCTTATCACATAACGATGAAGTGTGAAAGACAGCCCGATAGTGCAAAAAAGGGGAGGGGAAGTTTGTGTGGGAAGTGAAAGATTGAAGCAGAGTACAGATATATAGAGACCGGAGGTCAAATGAGCCGGACACATAAATTTATTTGCATGTGTAATATTTGGATTGTTAAAATATACTTAATATGTTTAATTTTTTTTGTATCTGATCAACTACTAACAGTTATTTGTATACTAACGTAAAGAGGGTACAATATTAATACATGACTTTGAGGGAAGAGAAAGTGTGTGTAATGTAAAATTAATGTAGTGCGTACAGCGTACAGCTCGTACAAGGAAAATGCAAATATATACTATACTATACCACTGAACAAAACGAAAACTCTCCACAGTGCCGAGGCTATAGCACTGTTGCGACATTTCTCATTTCGGGCGGAATAGCCTGCTGTATCCTATAGATCCATTTATTCTAAAACAGCTGGTGCTAATAATTGAATTTGATTTATTAATTTGATTTTTGTCATTTAGCCCGGTTCTGCACTTTTTGATAATCGCGAAGATGAGGATAAGTGATGGTATGATGAAATTGATGAAGTAACACTCACAAAGAACACCCATGCCCAGACCGAGATTCGAACCCGGAAACCCTGGCTTCATAGAGTGCTGTGCCAACCACTCCGCCACGGAGGTCCGTGGTCCTAAAGGTCTTTTTTACTGTTACGGCGGCCGATCCTAATGCTGATAGGGGAAGTGGGGAGCGGGGAAGCGACCAATACAGCACGATAAGAAACGCAACAGCCAGTAGAACGAGGTTCACGTAGTACTTCTTACTGCCGCATCGTGTCTCTCGGCGCCACCGCTGTTCTCTGGTTGGTCTGCGGCATAATCCCCGCTCCCCACTTCCCTTGCCAGAACTAGGACCTGCCGCCGTAAGAGTGGAAAAGACCTATAATAATCGCTAATATATGTATGCTCATGAGAAAACTTTTAATCTTAATGTACGTCTATTCGTAATGAATCGATTCTTTAGTTTATCAGTGTTATCATAATCGTTTGTTTTAAAGAAAGGTGATTTGCAACTCATTATCACATATTGTTTTAACACTGCGAGTAGGTTTGCTATTAAATTTTAATTTTACAACAAAAATAGTGCTAAAATTTACGCCAGATGGAAATCCGCTTCCACATATAAATGTAGCTTGATTGAACACAATAATACGTCTCCTTTTCTCTCTCTATCTCTCTCTTCCCTTAAATTATTTTATGTAAGTCTATAAGTCTATTATAAAAAATAAAAGAAGATTACTTCAAATGCAAATAGAGATATCCACAGTTCGTTACTAAATGAATATCTTAAGAAACAGAAGATAATGCTGTGCTTGTTCATGATTAAGGCAAGAGGTATTAAAGCGACGTAAAAAAATACATAAAAAACTGAATATTGTTTTTGGACCCAAAATAATAGCTAGTTTGTACGCACACAATGTTTGTCCGAATTTGAATGTGCAAGAAAATCAGTGTTGAGGAACGCTTTCGAGTGCAATGCCTTCTCTTCTCCCCAGAAAAAAACGTTTTCTTCTAAATTTTTCTTGAAATTACTAATCTTATCCAATAAGGTCCAATTGGTTTCCCCATCTTGTTTAAAAATGTCAAAGCACCATTGACATTTATAGTTTCTGCAATTTATTATATCTTCAGAAACTACTAGCCTGTTACGAAGTTACAGAATCACCCTATGTGTGCGTGTGTATTGATTTCTATAAATAGCAAATTTATTCCCCTGAGCGTGGAACTCATTCTTCTTCATTATTATTATTATTATTATTATAGACGTTTATACAGTTGTGAACAGCATTTACCTTATTACAGCAGTTTTACAAAAAACATAAATGATATACATACAATTACATGTTGAGAAGATACAAAATATTTGATAAAACATACAGTTACAGATGATTAAAATTGTTGATAGCTGAACCTAAACTAAAATATATAGAGTAAAATACTAGGTAATATAAGCATCGAAACCTTCTAAAATAGATACACAATCAATATATTTACTTAAAGAAATTACTAATTTGGTTGATCTACTTGATGAATGATAATAAAAAGGACGATATAACAATTCACATAAGAATCGTATGTAACAAGAAATAACCAGAAAGTCTTCCGAAACAGATGTCTGTAATCTGGGTGAGGAAAACTTTCGAAGCGGCTTTTCGGTCAAGCATAGGCAACTTGAGCTAGAGTTAATTCGTTGCCTTGAACTTTCTTTTAAAGCCGAAGAGCTGCTGGCTTTGAACTTTCAGGCCCCTCGGTCACTTGTTTCCGAAGTTTGGGAGATTCCGAGAAAATGCTCTAGCCTTCTGGAAGCTTTTCCTCTGTCTTCCGTGGTCGAATCTGTTAAAATCATGCAACATCTGGTTTCAGTTCACCGAGTAGGAAGAGAACATCATAGAGGAAGGGTCCAGTCTTTCATGAGTAACGAACGGATTGAAAAACATTCGGAGAAATTGACAAATTGAAAGGAAATGGAAGTTCGAAGAATTAAATAATCCGAACGTATTGTTTTCTTAGTTTAGTTGCCAAGAGATGTACTTGTGTAGTTGTGTGGAACGATAAGAAACTTTCATACAACATAGAATGGTTATTATTATGGACCATTTCGTAATATATTGTTGATAAACTAAAAATAAAGAAAATTGAATTAATGAAAGTATGGATATTGGATACACAACATTTTATATTTCATATCATGTATTACTTCATAAACAGAAACAGAAATAATGGAATTGGTTCAATACATGCAACTCTTTCCGATATTGGACCACAGGTGACATACTTTCAAATGTCATCAAATCTATCACACGATTAGGAAAACTATATAAAAATTCTAAAATTCGAAATGCGTATGTTGAATTAGGGTACATAAACTATAATAGTTCAAACTTTGATCCTTGTTTGAAAAATTTAAATAGAATGGCGCATGCACAAAAGCACTTGTTTAGTGGGTTATTACCTAAACTGTCATGCGATTCAGTGATTCAGGTTAACTCTGACAGACATTTGATCTTACCCAAAAGAAATGTATAGATAGACCTTACATTGCTGGGAAACATTAGTTTGGATAAGTTATAATTTACGGAACAGAAAAACACTGATAAGTAATTTCTTTAGTACATTTTTCTTTCTGTCGCATCATCATAAACTACTATTTTATTATCTGAGATAATATTATCTCTATTTCTTAATGGGGGCTCATCAAAATGGGAAATTAGAATATTACATTAATGAGGCAAAAGCATGATTTCCCAATTTCTAGTATTAATAGATTAGTTTGTAACTTGAGCAACCTGGTAGAGGGTACTGATTTTGTGTTATCCTGATGTAGTACTCTGATGAATTTTTGTTTTAAGTCCACTTTATGCACAGAAAGGCTAATCGAGACTGGACCTGTAGATTAAAGTGGGATCCGAACCACTATGTGCCTCCACCGGGTATCGAATCTGTTGAATAAATTGAAGTTTGCCTAAATGTTAAGTAGGTTAGTTGATTTGATTGAAATAAAAATTCTTGGTTCTTCAGCACTTAGGCTATTTCCACCCATCACATTATCATAACTAAAAAGATACATGTCTCTGAAGACTAAAATCTCCTTACCTGAGTTAAAAGATGAGGCTCTAAAGGGGCCCTCAGCACACATATGGACAAAACACAGGACATCACACAGCCCTGGCTGTAGATCCAGACGCCAGAGCCTCCTTGGCCTGCAACTTTGCGGTTACTGCAGTGTACTACGTGGAAGTGAGGTTGACTTTTGTGTGCCTTCTCAGGTAATAATTACCTATCTTTCTGCATTTCCCTTACATGCAGGACAAGAGAATGTGGATATCTATTTCAATGCTGTCTTAATTGCGCTCATTATAAGGAGGTGATATTGAACACTATTAAATTTACAATGATAAATCAAAAACGAAATAATTTCAAATATCAATAATGTTCTACATTAAAATTTGTTGGAATTAAAAGAAGAAACAAAGAGTTTATTTATTTCTGGATGTAAAATTTCATATTATTGTGTGCTACTGAAAATGCCAGTCATGTCAAGAGAGATCATGATATTTGTTGCATATTTTGCCTTACTACTTTTGGCTTGTATGAAATTTTAGAGCTATTGTATTCTCATTCATGGAAATAAGCGCAAAAATTATAGGTGATTATCAATGTGGATTTAAACGCAACAGATCAACTACAGATCAAATTTTTCACATCAGACAGACACTCGAAAAAAAGTGGGAATATAATCAAAATGTCCATCAGCTATTCATTGATTTCAAAAAAGCATATGATTCGGTCAAAAGAGATAAATTATATAATATATTAGTAGAGTTTGGAATACCTAAGAAGCTTGTTAGTATGATAAAAATATGCACCAGTGAAACAGAAAGTAAAATTCGTGTGGGTATTAATATGTCTGACAAATTTACAATTCATGATGGGTTAAAACAAGGAGATGCATTATCTCCATTGCTCTTTAATTTTGCCTTAGAATATGCTGTTAGGAAGGTAAACGAAACTAAAGAAGGACTAAAATTAAATGGTGTGACTCAGTTGTTAGCATATGCAGATGATGTAGACTTACTGGGGGATGATGTGAATACAATTAAGAATAATGCTAAAATATTTTTCAAAACTGCTAAAGAGATAGGTTTGGAAGTTAACAAAGAGAAAACTAAATATATGCTTACAGGCCGAAACCAAGTGTTAGATAATAATCAAAATCTAATTATTGGTAACAACTCGTTTGAAACAGTTTCCAAATTCAAATACTTAGGAGTAATATTAACAAATGAAAATTATATTAAAGAGGAAATAAAAAGTAGGCTTAATTCAGGAAATGCATGTTACTTCTCTCTTCATAAACTTTTGTCTTCTCGTTTAATATCTAAGAAACTAAAAGTTAAAATATACAAAACAGTAATTTTGCCTGTAGTATTATATGGGTGTGAAACTTGGTCCCTTACATTGAAAGAGGAACATAAATTGAGAGTATTTGAAAATAGGATCCTTAGGAAAATATTTGGACCTAAAAGGGATGAGGAGACAGGTGAGTGGAGAAGGTTACATAATTTAGAACTACATAATTTGTATTCATGTCCAGACATTATTAGAATAATTAAATCAAGAAGACTTAGGTGGGCAGGCCATGTGGCACGAATGGGAGAGGAAAGAGGAGTTTACAGGATTCTTGTTGGGAAACCTGATGGTAAGAGACCAGTAGGAAGGCCAAGACGAAGATGGAGGGACAACGTTGAGATGGACCTAAGGGAAATCGGTAGGGATGGAAAAGAGTATATACAGGGAGGTTATTGCAGCATGACACCGCAAGAGCGTCGGCCGCTTGCCGGCCCAGTCATGCAACAGGTGCCGGCAAATTGCGTAACAGATAGCCCGTTACACAAACCGCTTGTTTTGTAATGTTTCCACTTTTCACAATTATAGTTACAATTACAACTTAAATAAGCACGTACCTTTCCGCAAGGATGCTGGAAAAGGTGTCCTCTAAAATACAAATATTTCTGGCACTTTATTTCTGCCCATATCGCTTCTGACAGCAATGACTCATCCAACATGAAGGATTCAATTTTTCATTCTTGTCTTGCCTTCGAATAAACAAAACCGTGACTCTTATTTTGCAGATAACACAAGATTAATCCTTTTGAACACTAGAGTCAGTGGCGTGCCCAAGATTTTCGAGGGGGGAGGTTACGTATACATTATTATGCAAAACGAAAGCGCAGATAAACGAATTATTTAACAGTGTCACTTAATTTTAACGTGTGAATATTTTTGAAGTAAAGTAGCGATCATACACTGTGTGCGTTTTTCTTTCTGAGAGCGCCATTCGAAATAAGCACTTTTCCCCTTTTGCTACTATGGGATAAACTGAATATAAAAGGCTATAACTGCTCAACAACTGCATCTTTTTAAGAAATTTAAATTCTAAATGTAAGAATGAACAAAAAGCAACATTTTATGTAAATTCCGACAATTGTGAGTCCAGGGGGAAACGGGGGCCAAATCCCAAAGTTCTATTTTCCCCGTAATTACGCAAAATTTCTGAACGTCGTAATTTCCATATATTTTTTTTTTTTCAAAGTTGCGGCAGGAGCATTACATATCCTCATAGAGTAGTCTTTTGTTGTGCTTCCCTCAAAATTTGGTCCATCCAGTGTCTATAGAGCCGACGCTAGAAGCGAAATTCCTCAGATGTCGCAAGAGCGTCAGCGGCTTATCGGAGTAGTGGTAAGCCGCGAGAAGCCTCTCGATACTACTCGAATGCGACAGCTGTCGGCTACCAGTTGTTTAGACGTGTTCACTTCGGTTTGCGTTTATCAGTACTCGTGTTGTTTATACTGTGTTATTAAGTTGGTGTGCTAAAGTGCTAGTGCTTTATCGTGTGTTATTTGTTCATTAGTTATGCCGCCAAACAAATATAGTCTTTAACAAAGAGTTTTTATGTACGATACTTACGTGAAAACGAACTCTTGCAGAAAAGTAGTCAGGCGATTCGCAAGAAAATTTCCTGGCAATCCTGTTCCGGACAGACATACTGTTTACAACCTCGTTAAAAGATTACGAGAGACAGGATCTCTTGAACCTAAGAAACGTGTTTCCAGACGACGTGTTCTTACGGAAGAAAAGCTAGACGAAATTGGTGAACGACTTGAACATACTCCAAAAAAATCCCTCCTTCGGCTTGCTCAGGAAACAGGCATTTCAAAATCCTCAGCACGAAATGCCACTAAATTACTTAGATTAAAACCCTACAAAATTACAGTGGTTCATGAATTGCAACCGCGCGATCACGCGACTAGAGTTCGATTCTGTAACTGGATGCTGGATAATATTGTTGCTGGCAGAGTAAATCCAGAATTAATCATATTTTCAGACGAAGCTTGGTTCGAATTGAATGGCCGAGTTATTTCACAAAACAATCGCTATTGGAGCGCAGAAAAACCTGACCTTGTGCATGAAGTTCCGCTCCATCCTGCAAAAATTGGTGTGTGGTGTGGTTTGAATGCGCACAGAATAATAGGGCCTATTTTTTATGAAGGTACTATCAATGGTGAAAGGTATCGAAGAGACATACTACAACCTTTTTTTGAACAATTAACGGACATTGAATGCCAGCAGTCATTTTTTCAGCAGGACTCTGCTACTGCTCACACTGCTTATGAATCACTTAATTTTATTGCCGAGATTTTTGAGGACAGAATTATCAGTACTGAGTTGTGGCCCTCTCGTAGCCCCGATCTTACTCCTTGTGATTATTATTTATGGGGAACATTAAAAAACAAAGTGTATCAGAATAACCCGCGTACAATAGAGGATTTAAAAGAAAATATAAGAAGAGAAATTGCCAGAATCACACCTGAGGAGCTTATGGATGTTCAGAGGAATTTCATACGCAGATGCCGGAAATGTATTGGTGTTGAAGGAGGTCATTTTCAACATCATTTATAACACAGAAGGTTAGTGATCATCATTATTATTAGTTTTAAATATAATTTTACACTTTCGGTTTGCTTTATGCGCCGCGATGCTGTCTTCCCTTTCTGTCAACCGAGGATAAAGTAGAGATGTCTAAGAAAGATTAGATGTCTGAAATAAGGTTGTAATTGTAACTGTAATTGTGAAAAGTGGAAACATTACAAAACAAGCGGTTTCTGTTACGGACTATCTGTTACGCAATTTGGCGGCACCTGATGCATGACAAGGCCGGTAAGCGGCCGACGCTCTCGCGGTGTCTAAGAAAGATTACATGTCAAAAATAAAGTGCCAGAAATATTTGTATTTTAGAGGACACCTTTTCCAGCATCCTTACGACAAGGTACGTGCTTATTTAAGTTGTAATTGTAACTATAATTGTGAAAAGTGGAAACATTACAAAACAAGCGGTTTGTGTAACGGGCTATCTGTTACGCAATTTGCCGGCACCTGTTGCATGACTGGGCCGGCAAGCGGCCGACGCTCTTGCGGTGTCATGCTGCAATAACCTCCCTGTAGATCTTGCACAAGATAGGGACAGATGGAAGGCCTGTGTTGCTGCAGCCATGAACCTTCGGGTTTAAGAAGGCTAGAGAGTTAGTTAGTTAGTTAAGCGCAAAAATCTGTAACAAGACTTGCATATTTATTTAGTTGCTTCTTGGTGTCCGACGAAAATGCAAAGAAAGAGAAGGTGGGTCGGGGAAGAGAGAGGTGAGACACACAGGGAGAGGGGGAGAGAGAGAGAGAGAGAGAGAGAGAGAGAGAGAGAGAAGAGAAAGAGAGAGAGAGAAAGAGAGAGAGAGAGAGAGAGAGAGAGAGAGAGAGAAAGAGAGAGATATCTATAAGCAAAGTTAAAATGCATCCATATATACAAATCTGGTTTACTTAGAAGCCTTACACCTCAAAACGCCATTTACCATCGTTTCAAGCTGAAGCCATGTAAAACAATTTGAAACAAACTAGACAAGTTAATGTGCTCTAAATTATTGGCAATATGTGTAGAGTGGCTAGTTGCTATGTGTTGATTACACAAAGGTCAGTAATGAATTTGTGATTGGATAGTGTGTTTGCAACAGAAGTAATCATTCAGTCAATCCCTACCTAATTGAGCAGTGCAGTTGGTGAAATAGTAAATTCAACAGAATGGATTTGAAAGTCTAGAAACTCAATAAATCAATCATTGAAATATTGCAAATAGAGTGTCTTCTCAAAGAAGCTTCCTAATAGTGTTACGAAATTTGTATTAGAGTTATAGTTATTTACCGTGCTTTTCTGTAACTTTTGGCTACTCACGACGATGAAAATGGGTGATGATGTGATGAAATTCATGGATGGTCACTTACAAAGAACATCCACGTGCACGACGGGATTGGGTGGCGAGATCAAAAGCGCATCCGAGTAGTCTAATAAATTTCACTGATTTATTTGCTATCATTTTTAATTTGTTTTTCTGCCACTTTTAGCTAATCACGAAGATGAGTGAGTGAGTTTGTGTATTAAGTCGACATTACGAGTATGCACAGTATGGCTAATCGGGATTTGGCCGACAGTTTAAAATGAGACCCGAATTACTGTGCCTCCACCGGGTATCGAACTTGGGACGCCTTGATTAGAAGACGACAATCTTACCACTACTACATCGGGAGACCCTCACGAAGAGTGATGATATGATGAAATTGATGAATGGACACTCACAAGGAATACCCATACCCAGACTGGGATTTGAAGCCGCAACCCCCGCTGTCGTAGCGCGTTGTGCTAACCACCAAAATACGGAGGTCGGCAAATCTTACCACGAGAAGTCCGTGTTAACTAATTGGCTCCATGGAACAAATGATGTTCCAAAACAAGGTAAGTAAATGAGCCATGTGAAGAAAGTCAGAAATATTTATAGTTATATATATATTATACATACATAAAATATAGTATCAAGGGACACCCTTCCTATTTAAAAGCCGTGTGCTCATTTACCCCTCATCTCCTTTTTAAAATTTAAGATTAAAATTTTATCATAAATATTGATGTTTCAAAACATTAATTTTGATGTTTATTTAAAATGTAACCCTTATACAATTATTCGCCCGATATATTGTAAATGCTGATATCAGATTAATATATTGCTGTTGCTGTAAGGACCTTACCAAATGAATCAAACTGTTTTACAGAAAGAAAATATGTATTGGAGGAGCACCAAAATTATAAAATATGACTGGAGATTAAAGCAAAAGAAAAGTGCATGTACAGTTTATTTCAGGAAAAATCATTTGTATCAAGAACAGAAGAAATATATTTTTATGTTTGTAACTCGTATATTTACACGGGCCTCCACATTAGTGAAGCGGTAAACTGTTAGGGGTTAGCCTTGTATTCAAAGGGCTATACCCTTCCCCAGTTAACTGTAGAGCAGGGCCGCGCATATCGCCAAAGGAGGAGGAGAAAAAGCGAGTGGTGAAAGCGCAACGTTTCCAACCAACGGTATGGAATTTCATGGCATGTACGGATGTACTGTCCAAACCTTAGTTCGTACACTAAATGCACGGCTTGTCAAAATTTGCTTTCGCAGTTTTATTCCTAATATTTCTGTAATAAATTCTTAAACCAATCGTACGGACCTGGAGACAAAATACGGTCCGTTTGCAATGTGCGTTCGGTATTATCGGATTCAAAAGTTTGCAACGCTTACTACAGTAAGAAGGAGGAAATCGGGTAATTCCCGTCGCCCATTACACAATCCCGTTTCTCTCACTGTCCATTGGTGAAGCCGTCTCGCGTCACTTCTTAAGAGTCCGTATCAGCGTCGCTCGAAAAAAGCAGCGGACAGATGTCATTTATTCTTCCTAGTCTTACCAATATTGATTCCATTTCCCCCTTCGAAAGCAAATCCATTGCATGGGAGACCTTTGCTGGAGGAAGGGGTTGTTGCTCTGTCGAAAGAAGCAGACCACAAGGTTCCCTGTCCGCTACTCTCCCCCCGCTCAAGAGTCTGACCATAACAGGTTTCCTGTTACAAGACAAAACTTTTTCCGAGTGTCTGAAAGAAGAAAAACCATAGACGAGAAAAACACACATTGACGAACATCGCAATACAACTGAAAGCCAAGGACTATTTAGGGGTGTCTGAATCTTCTACGAGAGACTTACGAAGTACTAAAATTAAATAATGTAAATATGCTTGTTTTGTTTAGCATCTGTCGTATAATCGAGAGACGTGTATTTCCGTCAAACATATCGTAAGGGAAGGATTACATTGGGGTCAAACAACTTTGGATGACTGTATCAAATACGATTTATGCACACCACTACTTAAGTAATATGATTAAATATTAAATTAAGAGCTTTTCATTTCGCCAAATGGATCTAACATCCTTTTTCGTTATTCAAACAATATTCAATTCCTTATCTGTTTCACAATCACCTTGCCAGGGCAGTTATTTTTATACAAATTGAAGCGATCTGAACTATTCATGAGCTAGATAATGAATATGTGCGGTTATATTCCTATTCATATGCCGTCTTTTTCCCATTCATGTAATAACAATATTAATTAATATTTTAATTATTAATTTAATATTACAGTTATTTTAATTTGTTTTTATTATTAGAAGAAGGTACCAACATCATAGGCGTGCGCAGACTCTCTGATAAGGGGGGGGTGGGACAAAAGCCTTGAAAATTCAGTCAGATCGGGAAAGAAAACCTCATTTTATCTCACTGCTTTAGTTTTTTGCATTGATGTTATATATATATATATATGTGTGTTCGTAATATATTCATCCGCCCCTTAACAAACCAACAGCAAAAATTATATAGATTGTCTCTGAAATGTGAGCGCTCGTTTTCCTCCAAACCAAACTGTTATAGCAGGAACCGTCTGCATTACTTATTTGTTCTTACTTTCTCTCTGGTAATTTACAATGTATTTGAGAAAAGAAACTGCGAGCGAAGCGAGCAAGAAAATTTTTCGATCCAAATTTTTGAAAGTTCAAAACAGTATTGATTTAATAGGGCGCAAAAAATTTCATGGGACCGCATGGCATTCTCTTTTACAATTTTTCTCAATCAGATTGTTCGGCGCCCAGGGCCAACTCCCGCTACTTCCTAGCTACGGCTCGGAAGTTGACAAGACTGCAAGAAAAGCAGGTACCGCGAGCGATGCGAGAAAGAAAATTTTACGAAATGTATTTTTATTTGTATAAAATTTAAAGTCGAGGGGACAATTGTCCCTCTGTAACCCCCTGCAAGTGATCCTGACCGTCTGGAAGAAATAATGCAAGATGGACGTGAAAACTAATTCCGTCTTGAGTATCCTTTTGTCCTGCTACTAGTATAGATTCTGCTAGTCTTGCATTTTTTTACTTCAATGTATGCCCCCCCATAATTGATTTCCGTCCAAGGTTGGAAAAAGGCATAAGGCAATGCCCCCCTGTACCCTTGTGGTTGCGCCATTTCCTTTTAGAGTATAATATTGTTTAATAACAGCGACAATATTGCTCTCCACAAAATTTCTAGGTGAAAGTATAATAATATAGGGGCATGGAACGTCTGGGAGGGGGGCAAGGATGACCACACCTCGAAAACGAAGGTCAACCTAAAAGTATATATTTCACAAGTATAATTATATTTCAGTCATAGTAATTTACATTAATTATTATGTAATGGGGACACAGGAATGCGATAATTTCAAATTCAAGTGGTGTTTTAGAGGGGACAGCACTAGTATCGGGGTAATATGCCCCATGAAAAAAATACCTTTCTTGTCCCTTTGTGGAAAAATCTGCGAACGTCCGTGATTAGGGGGCAATTCCCCCCTCCCCCGCACGTGCGCACGCCTATGACCAACATATATGGAATAGTTTATAACATCGAGTAGCAGGATATCTGTCCTGTATGGTGCTGTAAACTAGGGAAATAATGACGATGTTTTGTACTAGTGCATAGCTATTCAGCCTGTTGCGACACATGTGCAGAACAGGCGGAAGACATTCTTTTGTGTTTTCTGCAGTTGGTGGATTATCCTAGGTGAGATGATTTTGATGTTCTTTCTTTTCTTAACGTAATAAAAACGTGTCTTGCAACCTAAGGCGTCGTGCTTTGTGCTCCGGCTGAGGATGAATTATATGATGAAACTGATGAACGGACACTCACAAAGAGCATCCATGCCGGGATTCGAACTCCCGGATGTGCTAACCACTCCATCACAGAGGCCAGTGCTAATGCACATGAATATCGCTCCAAGTTAGTCATTTGGAATCATTGGGAAAGTCGTGTAGTTAGTAAAATGTGTACTTTTAGCATTTTTGATACAATTAAAACTATTTACAGCCAATGCATATTACTCATATTGAACCGGAACGACGAATTTGTGAATTTACTACAGGACTTTTCAAACATCCGCAAATAAGGCTAATACAGTTTCTTGTTCATATCTATCATAGTTATCCTGAAATACACGTATGTCAGTTTTCACGCAGCTTACTAGTTTCCAGATATGCTTGATTCTGTTAACTGTTCACTCCTATTATTCATAGTTGCGAACTATCTCTCCGGATCCGAGCATGCATGTGAAAAAGAACTGAATCACTCCGCTCCGGAGGGCTCCTTTAGTACCACCGCGACCTAGCTCCGAAACCCTGCCTGCTGGCAATCGTATAATTGTCAGCGATGTTCTCTCCATCCTTTCATCCTTAGGTTCGAGTCCTCGTTGAGCCTGCATTTTTCACTAAAAATTCTACGTAAGTTATGGTTGTAGCGAAATCCGGATTGTCTCCGAAATGGGGAGATTACCTCCGAAATCCTGATTCTCTCATTTTTTCCATCGGATTCCCGAATAGTAAAAAAAAAAAAAAAAATCTGGATTTGGCCATCTCTACTTCACACGTCTTGCGCGAACACTGACCTGCTTATGTGTAAGTGGAATTATCAGTGTGATAATTCCTAGTAATTCAGACTTCATAACATTCTGGTAGAAAAATGTGCAGAACAAATTCTCGAGTTAGTAACCTCAAAGTTGTCTTTTCGACAGCATTTGCTCTTTTTTTTAACTTCGGACGGAAATGCATGGTAAAAAAAATCAGAATTTTCAGTTTTCATGGGATAATTTGGAAATGTGTTTACAGGACAATAATACATCATCATCACTGGCACTGAGATATGGATCTCACTGGCACTGAGATATGGATCTCATACAAAAATAATTTAAATACACGAATACAAGAAAAGGGGAAGAACACAGAAACGAGCACTTCCGGATCCACAAGCCGCAAGACCCCGCAGTGCGGGGGTGGGGTCAGAGACAAGTAAGTCTCTAGAAGGCCCTCAGTGATTGACATAGTATAGGGTTCGTATATGCGTATTTAAAAACTAAACTTAATTACTCAGGGGTTCAGAAACGAATACAAGATATACAGGCAACGGCAGTGGCGGCGAGGGGGACAGTCGGTCCCCACTTTTCGCCACTTTTGTCCCCCCACTATGCTAAACCGTACAGTATCTACAATGGGAAATATACTGTCCCCCCCTCGGTTTTGGAACCCAATCGCCGCCACTGGGTAAAGGTAAAGTTAAAGTTCCCTGTGCATATAGCACCGCGCCATGACGTCCACTCGGAACACACCAATGTGTTTATATATGAGTTGTTGAGGGACTTTTGAATCACCCTCTAGGCTCTTAGATGTGACTTTGACAACATGAGATCAAGAACTTCACACACACACACATGCATTATAATATACATACACACACACAAACACACACACATATTATAAATAGAGCGTAGAGGGTATGTTTGTGTTTATGTTTGTGTGTGGTAGGTTGGTAGAGGGGAGCCTTTGATCCGTTGTTGATCCATGCAGATCTGCAGCTGCCACCTCCAACCACGATTTTACGTACAACACGTTGTAATAATCTTGCGATCTTATAAAAGCAGGAAATGTACTTGAACATTGCAATGGCCTTGCCCCAAGGGAAGTTTTATAATGTAAAATATTACGTAAGATAGCTTCTACTTCTTTAATTTTCGATCGCAAGGCGTCTACCGTACTATAAAAATCTGGGGGCTACAGGGACCTTAGATCTGTTGTTGGGGTTTCATCCCCCCTAACCTCCTTGTAGCGCCGTCCCTGGCTGTATGTATTTCGTCCAATGAGTACAAGCTAGCAAAACTGTGAATTTCAACAAGT
This sequence comes from Lepisma saccharinum, assembly GCF_977018435.1. NCBI lineage: Eukaryota > Metazoa > Arthropoda > Insecta > Zygentoma > Lepismatidae > Lepisma > Lepisma saccharinum. The sequence continues at coordinate 156,331,835 of NC_139230.1, read as the reverse complement.
TTGTAGATAATTCTGCAGCTGTTCATAAAAACAAACGTACGCGTATTTTATTAGTTTCTTGCTGTGGTTCATTTTCCCATTTCAGCAAAAAAAGTATTCACACTCTTTGCATACGGTGAGTAAATGTGGGGGAAGGAAGAAGTTCCCCCTTAATAGTCTCACTTAGAAATTTAGTGCAGAGGAATCTAATAACCGTTCTTAAACAACATTATGCTTTTATCGAAATAAAAGTAAATACTATTTTCAAACCTGAGAAAGTTCCAAGTAACTACGTAAGGAAAGGGTAGTGAATTACTTCCTATGTAATTGGACTCTCCCACTAGCAAATTTCTTATTAACACCTCCACATATTTCATTCTTTAGTTGTATTATCTGTATGTGTCTGCAGAATAAATTGCCCATATATTGCACATGAATAAATTATGTGTAGTTCTTTTGAATTTGCGTTTGAACGACAGAGATGGAAAATAAAGCGCCAGCAGAGAACAATGGTGCCACTGAAGTTGAAATTCATCTAATAAAGTGATTTTAGGTGGGTCGGGACACACACGACCCTGTTTTGTTCTCACCAATGTAATAAAAACAGTGAGATGGAATGAGGGCTTTATTTCGTCAGCTGAACTCTTATCAAGGCCCTTGCTCACCATAATCGGAGGATCTGAGCACGCCTAAAATTCCTTATACAGAAATAGTGTTATTTGTCGTATATCCAGAAAGTTGATTGATTTGCTTTATTTTACTTCGCTTTTTGTGCCACTTTTGGCCACTTTGCGAAGAAGGGAATAAGTGATGATATGATGAAATTGATGAATGGACACTCACAAACATCCGCGGCCAAGCCGGAATTCGAACCCGGGACCCCTGGCGTCGTAGCGCGATGTGCTAACCACTCCCCCACGGTGGCCGGCCCCAGAAAGTTGAAAGTGAATGAAATTTTTATGGTGTGTTTTGTATGGTCATTATCAATAGTAAGTCTGTCATATTATTCCACTAAATAATGTCTTTGGAAAAGAAAAAACAACATATAATTAATGTATTTTATTTTACATAAGACCTATGCCTAAAAGTATTTTTGTATATGATGACACAGAACTATCTTATGTTGTGACTTCTTTGGGTCTGACTGTAATATATATATATATATATATATATATATATATATATATATGGAATTGGTGATAAAATAACGCAGTAAAGTATTAAGTAAATATATTTTATCCCCTACTTACAAATCATGAAAGGCGCCAAATTCGAAATTAAGTTGAACGGACGTTCAAAATGTTTAAAATTAGCACTATTTCCATAACAGATCAAGTATTTTTTACCATTGACCCTCAGAAATATCTCAAACTGACAATGAACGTTCATTGAACTTATTTATGATCGACAGCTAAAAAGTCATTCATTTGCGTGGCTGGTTGATAATCCACCACCAGATAGAATTTACACAATATTTACCTAAAAACTTTGAGTAAAGTCACCTTCCCCCTAAAAAAAATCCCTTGGTAATGGATTTTCGTGTTCTCACAAAAAAAAAAGTTATAATTTGGCACAATTTTTCTTTTGCAGTCAAACCTTTTGTAAAGGTATACTTGAGTCTGTGCAACCAGCCCTTCCCATTTGTGAACAATATACTGGGGAAATCCCCCGTTCTTCACTGTTGTCATTGCACTACAACCCCATCGTGATTTAGTATTAGGATATAGCGTAGTGAAGAACTGTTTACAAGCATCGCCCAAACCATTGATTCTCCCCCAAAACCTTTCCCTGCATTCTTTTTTTCTTTTCCTAGCTCTCAGCATGCGGTTTTCTTGGAAGACTGGCCGATTGTGAAAGAAAAAATGGACCGCGGAGGAGTGTGGAGAGGGGGGGAGGGGTTGAGCGCGAGCGATACAGAGGGGGAAACGGCTAGCGCGACCAGCTTAGAAGAGTCGAAGTTAAAATTTACATACATTGCTCTGTACGTCGACAAACTACAGACATTCTAAAGAAAATTATGTAAGATCAGTTTCATTTCTTTGCTGTAGAAGAACAGTTGAAGCTTTCTTGCGCTTTAAAATGTTGATTTAAGTTATTACATACAATTGGCGAGCAAGTGAATTTTACGAAATTGAGATCAGGAAAACTACGTAATAAATAATATATTTAAAAAAAGGCTGCGCGACATAACTAACTTCATATTTGATCTTTAACTCAGTAAAATTTAAATGCCACACACTTGACTGTTCGAGCACAGAAAGTCGACGCAAGAACCTATTTTTCAGGTATCGTCACCAGCGGTGATACGGGCTCTTAAGGTCTTGTTCCGATCATCCCACAGAGGACTTAAAACGAATAGCAAACATTGCTCACATGTTTCTAATAATGTTATCGTGCCCCTTCTATTGCTTCCAATCTCATACATTCCACAATAGAGTAAATCACCAGAGAATACACTTGTTCACATTTCATTACCCACACATTCATTTAACAACACTCTGTCGACATTTTCCCCTGCTTTTTTAAAGAAATTTCAACAAATGGTGTCAGCAGAGCGTGGATCGGCCCAGCCAATATCATTGAGAAGTGTTCTTTATGATATTACAAATTTCATCTAACAAGAAAGAGTCCCAGTATTTGTGGCAGAAATCTGCACATATCTGATTGATTTAGTTTATTTCACTTCGCTTTTCTGCCACCTTTGGCTAATCGCGAATATGAGGATGAGTGATGATATGAAATGGATGAAGATGCACTCACAAGGAACACCCACACCCAGGTCTGGATTCGAACCCTGGACCCGTGTCATCGTAGCGCGGTGTGCTAACCGCTCCGCCACGGAGGTTGGCGGAAATCTACACGAGAATGTTTTATGCATGGCAAGGGTCATAAAACGAAACGCTTTGCAACATTTTAAGTAATACTGGGCACAGGTTTGCGACAGTAGAAGTGGAAGGGATTGAGATGACTGCTGAACGACGTTGAAAAATCACTGAATTGGGGAGAGAGAATATACGGTGATTTAGTGTGTTTCGTTTATTCCCAGAACCGTTGGTACAGGAGGAATTTGGGTCTCCCTGGGCACTGAAATAAAAAAAGGCACAGAACGAGCAAGAAGGGAAAGAATATGCGGCACCTATGAAACTATTGGTACTCTATTAAATTAATATCATTGTTTGCAAAGAAATATATTTTTTGATGCTCATTTCACTTCCAATCCATCTGTTTCCGCAGCATAAACCACAAATATGTACTTGACCACCTCCGTGTCTTAGTGGTTAGTACAGTTAGTGCTATGACGCCAGGGGTCCCAGGCTCGGATCGCGGCCTGTGCATGGGCGTTCTCTGCGAGTGTCCATTCATCATTTTCATCACATCATCACTCATCATCATCTTCGCGATTAGCCAAAAGTGGATGAAAAGCGGTGTGAAATAAAACAAATCAACAAGTTTGAACTTTATCCATAAAAACTAGTTATTTCAAGTTCAGATATATTGAGGGAGGGTAAGAAGTAACTAGGCATTGAAACTTTGCTGTAGTTTTTGTATTATTTAAGCAATTTCAATGAAATTTTCTGTACCTATGCATTATAGAATGGGATTACATATGTGCACACGAATTTCATAATATGATAGCCGATAGGTTCGTAGGTTCAATTTTCTGCATGACACCATGAATGGCGAAGGCTACCTGACAATATTCCAAGGGTATGTTTGGGACATCGTATCTCTGGAGAAACGCTGGTGAGCTTGTTTCCATGCAAGACGGCGCGCCGCCACACTTTGCAATTACCGTACGGACCTGGCTGGACTACAATTTTCACTCGGACGACGAGTATCTCGCGTGTTCATTGGCGGAACCGTCTCGAGTCAGTAATTGAGCAGGGACTTGATTTCGTTCGCCTGCTCCAGATATACCTGGGACAGAGTGTACATGGCAAGAAACCAGCGTTGTGTGTATCACGTACCACACATCGCAGAAGAGAGCTGTTACAGTGGACAAGAGCATAAGCGAATTGGACCCACGAGCAGCGGTAGTCTCAGACTATACAGTAACGAGTCCGGATTTTCTCTGGGCAATGATTCTTGACGCAGACTGGTCTGGCTAGAAGCAGGGATACGATACCATCCATCCAGCATCATTGAAAGAGACATATATTTTCTCGTGTGGGGATGGCATCTCTCTTGGTGGACGCATGGAACTTGATGTGCTCCCACGTGGAACCATGACAGCTCAGCGATATTGGGATGATATCTTGATTCGTCATGTTAGGCCTTATGTATCGGCATTTTTGCCGTTTAGCGTCGTTTTTCTGCCACTATTGGCTAATCCCGACGATGAATGCTGATTAGATAAAATTAACGAAGATACACTCACAGAGTACACCTATGAACGGGCCGGGATTCGAACACATAACTTCGGAGGCGAGATCGAAAGTCGACAACTTAAGCATTTTTTTTAATAAAGGGAAACTCCTAGCGACAGTTTTCCTCACTTCAACATCATATAAATTCAGCTCAATTTTTCTACTTTTTCATTCAGGGCCTCAGGACAGACAAACACAAACATCCATATCTAACCCGAGATTCGAACCCTGGACCTCTGGTGTCGTAGCGCGCTCTGCTAACAACTCTGCTACCCAGCAGGATACGCATTTTTGACTGTCATAATCATAAATGTAATCCGATTGCCCTTGTTTAAGTGTTGCTATTATCGAAATCATCCGGGTTCATTTCAAACTACATTGAAATTTGTTATGTAAGTGGAATATTGTAAATGTGGCTTCAGACTCACAAATACGATATGCTGAAAAAGAAACGTTTATGCATGAACAAGGGTCAGATTTATGAATTCTATGCTTTCCATACCTTTTACAATTATAAGTTTATACGAGTAAATATTATTATTATAACTTACAATATAAGATGTATTAAACCCGTGTGGTTTCTGCCCTCCTTGCTTTCCTATCCTGAACAACTGCAAATTGCATGGTCTGGTACCATTCTCACTTACACGACAATGATCGGACCACTTTTATCTAATGAAATACTTGTGGGAAATGATTAGGCAGAGTGGTTAGTGTAGAGTGTCACAAAGTCAAAAATTCTTGGTTCGAATCATTGTATGGCATGAGCTTTTAATTGTGTATGCATATCATTCATCCTCATTGTCGCAATTTAGCAAGAATATAAAAAAGAGACATGAATTAAGAAAATTTAATTATTTCATTGCAAAAATGACATGTAAAAAGTGCGAAGAAGGAAGCATACATGCGAATAGTGTAAAGAAGTGAAAAGATTTTCGCGCTGACGTACGTGAAGAGTGAGTTTTAGTTATGTCGATGGATCTAAATTCTTTGTAATTTTGAGATACTCACGCAAGAGTCTATCACTTATAATATGCAGTTGTTACTGTATTTAATGGTACATTATTGTTTAATCACTTCTCAGATTTCAAAATCATATTCGTTAACCTTCTTACAGTTAAAAAGTATCAGAATGTTGAAAGGTTATGGGACTATTGCTACTATTTTAATTTTATTTAGCAGTTCACTCTAAAAATGAAAAATATATCAAACATTTTTGTGGGAATACTTCATTATTCTAATCTACATATTCTTCTCTCCTTCATATGCAAATAGTTCTCATCGTTTCTCTAATCGGAAGAAAAACGTTATTTACAAGGGTTTCTTAAACATTAATTATGGCTATCTATACGACTGAGTGCATTGTAAATCACTTTAAATTATTCCACTACAGTTCTTTTCAAGGCTGTAATGACATTTTCAAAGTGGAGCAGATAAAATACATCCAAATGTAAATCTATTCAACTTAGCAAGTAAAACAGAAAAATGCCTTTTTCCTCAATCTCTTTAGACTTTTACAAAAGAAGAGAGTTTTTCCCTTTTGGTGCAAAGGAACGAACCTGTCAATTGAAAAGAAAAGAAAATTGATTGAAGCGTCTCGTTGGACTCTAACAGGGTCCAAAGGAAAGGGACCAGCATCAATAGCTTGATGTCAGAAGACTGGATGAGAACGGAGAGAATACATCGTACGATTGGGAGAGGGAGAGGACGCACAACTGAAACCAGCGTCTTTGGTGTGTTAAGAAACGAACGAGAGAGCTCTCTTTGAACTGTTTTCAGCTACCACATTAAGATATAATTATTTCTTGGAAACATGTACATAGAGAACTATGTTTCTAAGACTATTCTTTGCACACACGGTAAAAATAGAAGTGTCAATACGCACGTTTAAAAATATAGAAATAGCGAGTTATATACAGAGAACAAATTTCTAGGTGCAAAGTGCAAAAACAGAGCTTAAAGTGAAGTGATCAATGCTGGATAGCAATTGATTGATTAAGTTTGTGTTTTAAGTCCACTTTATGCACAGTAAGGCTAATCGGGACTGGACCTACAGTTTATAGTGGGATCCGAACCACTATGTGCCGGGGTATCGAACCCGCGACCCCTTGATTACAAGGCGACGATGCTACCACTGCGCCATCGAAGAGGCTCTGGATAGCAATTGTACGCACTGTATATTGTATAGTAGTATATAATCGATATATTAAGGTGTTTTCTAAGGAGAAGAAAAGGAAACGGGTGAAACATTCTTCAGTGTTTGCTAATTTATGTTTGGCTACTGCATACTCACTTTTCTATCTTTAACTTAATAATAATCACCCGAGGGGCAACAGCCCGTGAAGGCCAAGGCCTACCTACCGACTGCCGTCCTCACTTCGACCTGCCGAGGTGGGATATCATCCAACCAGTTACGGGGTGACGTGTGATCAGCACGACGAACTCCCCCACCCCGTTGTTGGTGTAGGTTTCCGTGAACGGATTACGTTACTACTCATTCGTAACTCCCCAATTTCCTCACGATGGTCGGTGGCTACCGGTCGCGTACACAGGCCGAAATCTCAGGAGAAAATTTGATAGCTTCCCACAAGAGACTCGAACCCGCGCGCGTCCCGTAGCTGAAGAGCAAAGCATGACGCCATAAGCATATGTCGCCCACTGAGACGCTGGAAACGCGTCGAACCTCCGAGTGGAACATTCCATGTGCCTTTCCGAGCGTAGTCCGCCCACGCACCGAACTACGTCGCCCAGCGGAACATTTTCCATTTTCTGTCTGACGCTTTTAATTTTTCTAAAGCTAAAGCTATGAAAACAGTCCAGTCAAGGTCACGCCGCTAACCTACATTGTTGCCAATAGGCAACAATTTCAACCGACGAAATCAACAGCATACGTACAACGCGCGAAGTGTCGACTTAGAAGAAGTGTGGCAACCCTGGACGGCCAGGGGTGTGGAGGAGGCAAGGGGAAGCTCCGAACTTAACTGGACTGTTTTCGTGGAAAGAGCAATAGCATTATTGAACTACAGGAATGTGGGAAATCATGTAAGAGAAAACAAAAGTCTACAAAAAGCACACTTTCAACAGTTAATGACCACATGCGACACAATACTTGTAATTGGCCAAAACACAACACTGAATTTGAAAACATGATAATGATAAGTTATACTGATTACAGTAAAGTAGCTATGCATACTGTGGCACATTTCTGGTTATTAGTTGTTAAGAAATTACAGGCATTTCTTCAAAACTTTGTATTTATTTGTATAGTAAATGAAGTTTTAACACCCATTCACAAAAATAAGTGCTGTTTTGCGCTAAGTATGTACAAATATCATTGCCTACCTATAGCCTTAAATTACTGCTCCTGTCTTCCATTTGTTGTAACTGCAAGCTACACCCTATTCACTGAGTTTGATCTCTGGAATCCTTTTATATGTATGGACAATTGACTTACTTGACTTATTTCCTATCGCTCCTAGTGGATCATACTGCCTCCGTGAAGGACTGCGAAAGGAGGCAAACATCATTGCAAATTCGAGGTCCTCGAGTCTATCCGTAATTTTCCATTGTATTCCTCTTCTCTTTTTGTCCAAAGCTCTCCTCATTACATAGTCCATCACTAATAGGAATAAAGTTGGTGCTAACACACATCCTTGTCTTACTCCAGTTTTATTTGTTGTTGGTTCCGATAGCTGGTTGTTGTTTATAACTTGACACTTGCTTCCATCATACATGTTTCTTATCAGATTTAGTATTTTACTAGGCATACCTGTTTCGTGAAGAATCTTCCTCATTTTGCTCCTATTTAGTGAATCAAAAGCTTTTTCGTAGTCGATGAAGCCTGTATATAGTGTTGTTCTCCATTCTGCTGACTGTTCTAGTATAATTCGGAGAGTATTTATATGATCCACACATGATCTATTGGAACGAAATCTTGCCTGTTCCTTCCTTACAACTTCTTCTATTGGTTTCTTTTCTATTTAATAATATTATTGCAACTACTTTACTCGGTATTGATAACCAGGTTATTCCTCTCCAGTTACTGCATTTTGTAAGATCTCCTTTCTTTGAGAATTTAATAGTCAATCCTGTTTTCCATTCTTCTGGATACCTCTCTCTTGTCCAAATTTGGGATATAAAGTGATATAAAAGTGCTGCTGAAGTTTCTATATCCGCCAACAAAATATCCGGTGGTATTCCATCCTTGCCTGCAGCTTTACCTTTCTTTACTCGTTTAATTGCTAGTTCAATCTCATCTAAGTTAGGAGTATTTGTGTTTACTTTCTTCAAGCCTTTAATCTCATACTTGTCACCAGTTGCTGATGCTTCTAGATTTTGTATTCTTTCTTGATGTTCTCTGTTTAATAATTCTTGGAAGGAATACATCCATCTTTCCATTTGCTCTTTGTCTGATGTAAGTAACTTCCCATTAAGATTTTTAATTTGTTTGTTCTGCTGAATGTTCTTCCTTGCTAATTGTCCTGTTATATCGTATAGTTCTTTTAAGTTATTTCTGTTTACAGTCTCCCGCGATTGATTTGCTAGTTCATCTACCCATTTCCTTTCATCCTGTCAAACACTTCTTTTAATATCTTGATGTTTTTGTTTGTATAAATTTGCTATTTCTTGTTTTTATTGTCTTTTCCTGGCGTTGTTTAGTCTTTGTTTCAATCCTCTTCTTTCTTCTTCCATGTATCAGAAGAAATCCATTCCTTCCTTTGGGGATTTTCGTAACCAAATAGTTCTTCAGTTGTTGTTTTAGTACTTTAGCCGTTCATAGTAGCTTGTAGTAATTCATATCGATTTCTGAGTTCTATTGTAAACTGTTGTTTTACTTGTGGTATTTTAAGTTTATCTATATCATATTTCCGTGTTTTTTGCTGAATTTTATTACATGCTGCTTTTATTTTGAGTTTTACTTGTCCTATTAGCATGTGATGGTCACTGTAAATATCAGCGCTCCGCTTATTTCTTACGTCTTGTATACTTCCTTGCCATCTTCTACTTATTATGATATGATCTATTTGATTTTCTGTTTTTGAATCTGGAGAAACTCACGTGCGGGAAGATTCTTCCGCCAATTATTAAGTCGTTGCTTTCACAAAATTCTGTTAGTAATTTCCCGTTCTCTTTCATTTTTCCTAATCCATGTCTTCTCATTACATTTTCCAATCCTCAATTATCGTCGCCTACCTTAGCATTGAGATCTTCCATTATTATTTGTATGTTTTTTTTAAGAATTTTGCGCCGGACCCTGTGGCCGAGTGGTTCGCTCATCGCGCTGCAACGCTAGGGGTCCCGGGTTCGACCCCCGCTCGGGTTTGGATGTTTGTGAATGTCCATTCATCAATTTCATCATTTCATCACTCATTCCCATCTTTGCAAATTAGCCAAGAGGCACAAAACGCGAAGTAAAATAAACTAAATCAATCCATCAATCAATTTATGTATTTTTTAAGAGTGTCGTTCTTCATTGCTTTATAAAAGTTTTCTTTATCTGCTTCATTTGCTTCTTCTATGGGAGCATAGCATTGAATAACAGATATGGGTCTTATTTTAGAATTGAATTGAGCCCAGATAATTCTATTTGATATTGTTGCCCAACTCAGTAATGATTTTTTGGGTAAAGGCGACAATAAGAATCCAACTCCATTTCTATGTTCTTCCTCATGTTCTTTACCTAAATAGAGAAATGTCACTTTATCACTCCCCAAGTTCCTTCCATCTGGTTTCACTTACTACCATGATTTCTATGTTTAGTCGTTTAGCTTCTTGTATCAGCTGCGACAATTTACCTCCTTCTTTCAGTATACGAACATTCCATGTAGCTATTCTCGATTTCCTCTTCAGGCCAAAAGTCGTCCTCGATCGATCAGTTCGGCTATGTTTCACTTTGGTTTCTCTAATAATTGAAATTTGGGTGAGTGTGGGTTATGAGCCCTCAACTCCTTAGTGCCTTCTAAGACTGGGCACCTGCTGGTCTTCATGTTAGTATGTTTTATGATGTGGTTTATTCATCTTTCTAGGCCTTCCACACCAACCGTCCTCCTTTTCAACCGGGCTTAGGACCGGCTATGGAGTAGTTCGACAATTAAGGGATGTGTAATATGACGACGGTAAATCCTTCCTTGGAATAACCTTGTTCAAGATATATATATGTCTCTATTTCAGAATAGAAAAGCTAGCCAGTGGCCTGTGCTCTGGCGATAGAGAGATTCCATACCGAAGGGAAACCTACACTGCAAAAAAAAAAGGTGTGTTTGGGGTGAGTTTCGCTCTTTGGAGGCTTCGAAGGTCAGAATACTCGGAATCCTCACCCTTTTGAGTGAGTTTCTCCTCCCTACCCTAGGGTGAGTGCAGATCTGTCGTGAAAACCTTCCCTATACACCCCTTTGGGTGAGTTTCGGCTGCACCGTGATGCCACATGTACAAACTTTCCCACTGAAAATCCACTCACAGGCCTTGTCATAGCGAAAGAATTTTGCCGACATGACAACGTTTGTCGTCCTGGACCCCCTGCCAGGCTCTCCGAGGCAATTTTTTCTACCTACTGAACCCTTTTCCCAACAAATTACCACCCTGTAGCAGTTCTCTAAATATTCAGCAGAGGCGCTGTACTGCAAGTGGCGCTGGTTCGAGTGACTAAATCGTGAAATACTTTCAAAATAGGTCGAAAACCTAAAGTCCGTCGACGTTGTTCGTGTGGGGGAAACTAGCGGTCGAGGGACCTTGGAATAAACCTGTCAGTTGTGAGATCCCTGTGATGTTTTAATAACTAGAAAGTGTACGAAATAAATACCTGTATGTTACATGTAAATTTCAGGAATAATCTATTTGAATAGTCATTTCTTATTTTCAAGTACAATTTCACTGCTTTACGTCAGTAATTAACAAAATTTAAGCCGAAAGAAAAATATGATTTTTCCTCACTTAAACAAAGGAAATACATGTTTATAGCCTGAAAGAACGTGTGACATATGCAATCGTGCAAGTGCATACAAATTAAGGCATAAAAACTGTGTTTTTTTTGTTTACAATATTTCTTCTTTCTTGTTGTTCGAACATGTATGACTGCATCTTTGTAGTTATTTTCTCATGAAAATATAATGTGCCTTCATTATCAATGTTATCTTGGAGAAGTAAATTTTGTTACTTGGAGTCGGTATTTCTAGTGTTCATTCATAACGCTTATCTGTCGGGCTGCATTACACTTTTCCTATTCTTATTTCATTACTTTTTTCGGCTAGGAGGAAGCTCTTATGCAAAACACAGATTACAGATATAACACCAGGAGTACACATCCTGAGTACTCAATGTAATTGGAATTATTTTTTAACGCTTAAATAATTTGTTTAACCTTACTATTTTACAGTAAATTTAACGAGAGGCGTCAAGACAATTCTCTGTGCTGAGATGTAAAATAAACTTAATGTTTAAAATGTGACCCCACCACAATTAAAAATTTAATATTTCCGAAGTCGCTGGGATTATCGTAAAGGATTATGACCATAAGAGAAGGGTTATGCCTTCTTGTTATGAGGCACGTAGCCAGGGAGAGGGCTAAGGGGGCTGAAGCCCCGAAATCCTACAAATATCTAATTTAAATAGTGCATAGAGGTAATTAATTTTACTTACTTAGCAGGATTAAACATTAGATCGAAAAAAGTTTAGTGTATAATAGAGAAACCAGTTTATATTGTTATATTCTACCATTTAATCCAAAGAATAAATGGATCCACCAGCTCTCAAAATTTATAGTTTTCTTTGTGACAAGTCATACTATATAAACTTTATGAGTAAAATTTGGGCAAAACTTTTAAAGCCTTTACTGACGGAATGTGTAAAGGATAATAACAAAATACAATAACTATGAATTTCAGTACACTAACTGTACAAAATGTAAAAAAAATGGACAATGTGTTGGATATACACTCATACAGTGGATCGAGTAGCAGTCTCTCTCCATTTACACAATAATAATAATAATAACAAATAATTTGGATTAAAATTGGTTTATTTTCAATAACTTATAATAGTTGTTATTGTAAAATGATAATTATAACCGTGGTAAACTGGTAATAATTATTATTGTCATTATTCTTTCTACCAATCAATGGCCTGTCCCCTTCTGCAAATATTTCTGGCGACGCCTGTGGTGATAAGGATGAGCCCCCCCGAAATAAACGGGCCTGTGTTATAGTCATGTTCCTAGAATTCCCATCCTTCCTGCATTTGAAATTCTTTTTTTAAAGTTCTCTGCCAAACAACTTACGTACGCCACCAATATGACATGTGACGAATACTTCAATTTGCAATTTGACGAATGGCTTAATTGTAACGATGAGGATAACACTGATGAGACAAAGAAAAGGACATATTCAAACTTTACCCAAACCCTCTGCTTCGTAGTTTACTACACCAACGACTATATTTTGCATTTATTCAAAAGGTATGCCTAAGGACGGTAACGCCAACAACAAACAGTCTAATAGAAAATGTTTCATCCCACTTTGCGTTTTATCCTTGCAAGGGACCGCAACTCCAGAAGACATTCAACTTTCATTACTTTTCCCCCACCCCTACATCACAGTCAATGTACAACCTAAAATGCTTATCCATATTTTTGAAATCTTTAGAGCTGCATAAACAAAAATCATAAAAGTTTCTAAATAGGTCCGCTTATCTAAGTATTCAAAAGAAATTTTGGTTAAGCTAATTAATTTCAATGAGCACATAATACCATAAACGCAGTTCCAATTTGTTATTCTTGTTTCATTTCCAAATATACGCTACATTTAATGAGGCAAACTGGTTCCCTTTCTGAGCCACTGTCTTCAAATAGATGTGGCAACAAATAAATTTTGCAACGACGTGTTGAATACCATACGTGAATATCCTCCAAAGTTCCGTTTCTGGACTTTCTCTCCTTTTCCTTTGTAACGAGCAACCCCTTGCTGTGCGCGTCACGCGTCAATGCACCAAACCTGAAGTCTTCCCTGGAAATGACATTACAAGTCGAAGCAATATTTTGTTTCTGGTACACGATTATATTCCTCTGATAAACGCTGTGATTAAAATTTCTAACTAGCTTTGAAAGCTTTTTCTTGAACAAACTGTACAAAAGTTAATTGTCCTCGTCCGTGGCCGTGCGGTCTAAGGCGCTGTGCTTTGGCCTCCGACGGCATGGGTTCGAGTCCGCCTGGGTTCAGTCTCTGGGTTCTCGGCCTGTGCATAGGACCGGTGGCAACCCACCATCGTGAGGAAATTGGCGAGCTACGAGTGAGTAGTGTAACCCGGTCACGGATATCTCCTATAACGGCTGGAGGTTCGACGTGCTGACCCCACGTCACCCCATTACTGGTTGAAGATCTCCACACCTCTAGGTAGGATTGTGGGATGGAGCCTGGCAGCCGGGAGATAGGTCAAGGCCCTTCGAGGGCTGTAGAGCCACGGGTATTATTATTATAGAAGTTAATAACAAAATTTAATGACTATAAGCATCTCAGTCAAGTTACTGTTGCGCTGGAAATTCATTTATCAAGTGGATCGAGAAGAAAATTCTCTCCAAGGAGGATATAATAATAATAATAATAGTAATGATAATACATTTGGAATAAAATTGGTTTATTTCAATTAGTTTATAACAATAATAATCATAAGCATGATAATTATTATTGTTATTAATATTACTGTTTAAATTTTATTGTTGGCCTGACCACCCCTATAAAGAATTCTGCTTCCTTGTAATCCACGCGCACGTCACCTACTAAATCAAGAGATTATTATTATTATTGGTTTGGATATATACGTGGATCTTTTCATAAGCCAACTAATTGACCGTCAAGCATTCGGTAGCAAAATCCTTGAGTCTACTATTCAACGTGCTCGGTCAAGGCTAACTTATTACATTTATTTCAGACAGTTTGCATTATACTGGCACGTAAGATTTCTCAAAATATGGTCAACTGAAGTTAATCAATGTCATTGAACATAGGATTACTTTTACAAAAATTAATAAAAGTGCAACATGAATTTAGGTTACAAACTGAGACGAGAGTCGTGAATGAAGGAACCTTTCGTTCTTCGCCAGACGTCGCTGTACGCAGACTCGTTCTCGTTGCTCTTTCTTTCCCGAAGGAAAAGCCTCGGTCTCGTTTAGATTATCTCAATAATAAATATATAAGAAATGTTCAAAGACATTTAGTAATATAACTTAAAAACGAAAGTTTTAGAAAATTAAACATCTTTAAATAAAAAGTAAATCAAGTTGCATATTATAGAAATTTTGATTATAACGAATTCAAAAAATAATTTACACTACGATTTACCAAATCCTTGAACAATACAAGGCTTTCGGACAGTATAAGTCTCGATTATACAGACGGTTGTCACTCTCGGTCTTGTCTTCATTTTAAATTGTGCTCGGTTTCAGCCAAAGTGGCACAAAAGCGAAGTAAAATAAAGCAAATCAATCAATCAAAATAATCATAATACGTAATAATAAATTTTATACCAACGGCCGATCTTCCTTTAAAAAAATCTGGTTTTCTATTGTTCTAGTCAACAGTCGAAGGCAATCGATATATGTAATAACTCGAATGACGTGTCTGCCTGCCAGTGAGAAGGAAAAGAAAACAGCATTATTCCTGCTTACCACTATCTAAGATACAGTTTTATTAGTAGTGCAAGACCCTGCATTCAACGACTAGTTAAAGAAAATGAAGTTACTTATTGTATTTTGGATGATACGTCCTTCATATCTTCACATTCACGCTTGTTTATTAACTATCTGGATTATTTTTAAAAAATGTTATTTTTCGCAAGTTCTCGTGTCCATTGGCAATATGTACAAATACAGGAAAATAATTTATCTTATGGAAATGGCTATTTCAACAGTCACTCACCCAGGCTCGAACCTGGACACCAAGTGACGAGAGCGTTGCACCACAGCTCTGCACCCTGTCCGTGGGGGTCCCCTTATTCAGAAGAACTTATTGCTTACAAATCCCGCAGGAAGAGTACATTATCTTTGGTAACGACCACCATATAAGTTATATTTTCTGGAGTTCTTTGTTCCAATCAGTATATTAGGACACTACAGTAAATGCAAAGACAATATTTTCAACAATAAGACATTAAATACTCATTTATTATTATAAAATTTTAATTACAGATTATTGTAACGAACTGATAATAACCAGCATTACACAATAAACGCAGTTTGAAGTTTTCTTTATATAAAAGCGACAAAAAACATTCTCATGTTCACATTAGTTTTTTAGGGGGTAAAAATCTAGATTTTTGGTCAACTAATCATGTGTATTAGAAAGTATCAATGTCAACTATTAACTAATAAGTTCTGGGGAAATTTGAAGTTGTTTGTTGCGGAACCTGAATCAACTGCCCTTATCCTCCCACCCCCCCTACTATAGGGCTGTTCCTGGATGAGAATTACAATATTATATTCTACATTAATATTATTATGAAGTACTTATCTCTGTGAAGGAAAGCCGGTCTCCATGGCGGAGTGGGTAGCGCAGCGAATCCAGGCCTGGGGATGTGTTTTCTTTGCGAGTGTCCCTTCATGAATTTAATCATATCATCAATTCATCCTCATCTTCGCGATTAGCCAAAAGTGACACAAAAGCTAAATAAAATAAACCAGCTCAATCAATTTGTGGAGGAGAGAAATTCTGTCCTTTATTTTCTTAGGACTTTGGTATCCACAGAGCGCTTTCAAATTGCCACAAACCAGTGGCGGATCCAGAAGTTACAGCTGGGAGGGGCGAATTTCATTCGAATGCCTCACCTCACCGAACCTCAATTCTAACATACACTACACTGCTATATATAAACAACATATTATACTGTAAACAGGAACGAAGCTGATTTTGTGTTCTAGAAGATAGAGAATTCCTTTGCAAAAATAGAGGTCGAGGACTGGAATAGGTGGTTATTATTGTATCATAATGCCTCTTGACCTCCTATTGCCACAATGTAATCTGAATGAGCAGATATGAGAAATATAGTGAATACGCACAGAATACGAAAGCCTATTCCCTCAAGGGGTCTCAGTTCGATTTCATTTTGAAGCATATTGCACAGTGATTCAATACAAATTTAAACTGTAGTGTCAGTTTCGATTAGCTTATCTTGATCATAAGGTTGACTTATTTTATAAATATTATCGAGCCTTTTAAATTTGGGGATAAAAGTCGGAACATTTGAGTCTCAAAAATATCAGGTATAATATCATATCCAAGAACTGGCAGTTGGGAATGGAGAACGCTCCCATCGCCCTCCCAGTGGATCCGCCTGCCACAAAAGTTGTCTAAACCACCCCCACCCCCAAAGATCGTTGCTTTGTTTAAAGGACATTCACTTTTAGTGTCTTTTGTTGCAAGTCACGCGTCGTATACGGCGCGCTTTTCGTGTGGACCAATCGAAGGTCGTCTGGGACAAGCAGGCCCAGAATAGCCTTGCCGTTGACATTGTGTGAGGTCGTCTGTGCCGTGGGCCAGAATAGTTTGTCTGCTGAGTGGGTATTTGAAAGTGAAGATAAGAAAGCAGGATTCGAAGGTAAGTAAGTTCAATAACGTTTTCAATATTTTTACACTGTAAGTTTTCTTTATATATGCTCAGATTGTCCTATCCTAAATGCTTAGACCAAAATGTGTTTCACATTTCGAAATAATGACAGTACACGGTGAGAGGGCACTGTTTAGCATGCAGTGTGAGCCCTTTCAATAGTTCTCGTCCGAAGATTGGCATTCGTGATGGTTTGATTTGATTTGATTGATTCGTTTTATTTTACTTCGCGGTTTGTGCCTCTTGGCTAATTTTGAGAATATGGGGATGAGTGATGAAATTGATGAATGGACATTTACAAACAACCATGCCCAAGCGGGATTCGAACCCGGGACACCTGGCGTCGCAGCTCGACGTGCTAAGACATTTAAATAACTAGCGAAATCACAAATATTACTCTTTATTACTTTGCTCCTCAGGTCGCCTAACTTGAAGATTTTAACAAATGTGAAAATTTTGGGGGTCCTTGTCCCCGCCAATTTACGCCTATGGTTACGGAGACTGAGAAATCATGGTTTAAGTTCGTTTCCGTCCTTCCCACTCCCATTTTTGGAGAGAAATAACTGGAAAACTATAACGATAAAAAATAAAATTTCAAGTGCACAAACGAAATTCTATCCAAGAAGTTGCTTGATTTTTTCTTCCTCCATGATGGGGAGCTTTTAGTTGTTTAGTTTAGTTATTTCAATGGTACAAACGTAATGATTTTGTCCTTCATTTTAAAGTTGGGGGCGAGGGAACTTCAAATATTAATTTAATTTACTCTCAAATCGTTACGGTACAATCGAAAAAATGCGCTGGGATAAAACTATACGGGCTACCTGAAGTCCCCCCCCCCCCAAGTTCAATTTGTGAATACTCGAACTCTGTAATGTTGCAAACGAAAGTAAATGCGATACAATCCGGTACAAACGAAAGATAATCTTACTTTAAACAGAATATGTGGATGTTTGGGGGAACAACGTCACAAAGGTTGACCCTACTACAATTATCACTGCTACTAGGATTCTCTATCATCTTTATTTCTTTCTCCGTTTTCATATGTTTCAATTTTTCTCTGCTCTCTTGGTTCCTCTGTTTCCATTTCCGTTATTCTTCTTTACCTTTTGTCTCTTTCTTTCTACGCTTCCTTCTCTCTTTCCCATTTCCTTCTATTTATGTTCTCTGTCATTCGCTGTCAATGTATCTTCGGTCTCTTTCACCCTCTCTCTTTGTGTTCTTCTGTTCTTGTGTGATTCTCGCTGCGCTGTAAGCAATCCCAATTTTTAACTGTTGGCTATTTGTGTTAGGAGGAGATGGGCCAAAAATATTTCGTTGTGGGCTAGAGCCCCCTTTGGTGTCGACTATTCTGACTGCGACTGGCACCTTCGTTTGGTGTGTGATGTTCCTAAAGTTGTAAAGTAACTTGTTGCGCATAATTCATAATCTTTCGTTATTGCCTGTCGAAACGTACCCCAGAGGGATTTGTAATTGATTTTTAAGTAAAGAGGCCAAAATAATGCAGTGGGATACTGTGGGACGTAAAGTTAATTTGCATGGGAAATATTATTTACAAAACAGGCTTCTGTAAGAGTTTATAAGATTTGTAAGCTGCTGCTTAAACTCCATTCATTCGTTGTAGTCGATTGCATCTAATTCACAATTTTTTAAAGGAAAAAAGACACATTGTAAACAAGGGCGTGAAAGTTAAATATACCTTGACATTAATTTTCGGGAGCAATGATCGCCTTCCCACATTCAGACGCTGATATTCGTGAGGTTTTCTGTAGTGTGCGTCCATAGTATCTTCTAATTTTCGGTCCTTGGGGGATTCTAAACATTAACAATTTAAGTTAAGAAAACTTACAATTTCAAGCAGCAGCTAGAATTTCTTTTAGAGTGTTGTCTTAGATTTCTTTTACACATAAATATGGTTGTGTAACATAAAATTTTAAGTATTATTTTAATTTTCAACTCCTTTTCAGGAATGTGCCATGCATAGAGAGGAGTGAATACGGATAATACCCACAAACACACTCGCCTTAGTTCCAATCTACACTGAACATTTCGCCACTCATCACCGATAGCAGTTTTTCAAGGATCCTGCATGGGTTGGGTTTACACAGATATGCAATGTAAGTAGAGTAGTTCAAATCTAATTTTGTTCTCTTTTCAAGGGAATTTATTATTCATTATTTTCATAAGTTTTAAGCTGTAGGAACTTGAAATGACAGAGGTCTCTTAGGAAGTAAGCTTATATGTTGAGGTGGGAGGACCAGTGGCGACCACTATATGTACCCAGGTGTAGCGCACGCTAGAGGTGGTCAGCTAGTATTGAACATTTAGTCATCATAGTGAGTGTGAAAAGAAAATTAAAGTGTCAAAAGTACATGCATACATAAATACATGTATCAAGGAGTCCGAGGTTCCATACTCGGTAGTGGTTCAGATTTCACTTTGAACTTTAGGTGCAGCCCCGATTAGCCTTTCTGTGCATAAAGTGGACTTAAAAACAAATTCAAACAACAAATCTGGAAATAGGAAAGGGTGGGTGGGTGTCTCATAGCTTCGGTTATTTCTGTTTCAAAGGGAGTGTTCGCCACTGGGAAGGACAGTACTAATAGTTATACACAGTGTAGGCTGGAGTGTAAAACTTTGTTATGACTGTCTTAAGAAGTATTTGGAAATTGATATGGCATACTAATTACACAATGTGTACAGCGAGATGTTAAAATATTACCAGGCAAGTTGTTCATAATTTTCAATATTTTTTGACGTCCCACGTGTATTTAAGGAATTGAACTGCATTGAACTTCTCCGGGAAATATTTATGCATCTCACTCTTTACATACCTTTCCTAATATCTTTGTTACACAATTAATTTCATGGAGGATTAGTGAAAAATAAAATGGTTGACTAGACCACACAGCAAATATACTTCTGTGTCAGCATCTTTAAGTTCTGAGAATCGATTGCTGCTTGTGTACAATTTAGTGTTCTTGTGGATGTGGGATGAAGTAAGTGATTCATACATTTTATTTGTTTTCTCTTTTCAACTTGCAAAGTGAGGGTCTGTGATGCTACATTTATTGGCTATCAGTTACCCTGTAAAAGCCTACATACAAATTTTGTCTTTGGAAATTAAATTCATTTTGAGATGTTATGTAGAAGAAAACACACAGATAAAGAAATTAATTCTTATTTGAAAAGTATCTAAACTTTCATCATTCTGGGTTTCTTTCATTCAATCTTCCACTGTATATATAGACATTCCTTAGGAGAATTTAAATTGCTGGGGGATCCAAATGATACTAACTTTGCATGATAATTAACTTTTATATGTTAAATCCACTTGAACGCTTCAAATAGTCTTCCATCTATTAAGAAATATAGTTGTACAATAAACTGTTGTATTGAAGAAGTTAAATTTTTGCTACTTTCAAGATTAATCTAATTTAAATTTATTCCTTATTTCAGACATTGAATGCTGTTTAACTAAAATAACCACATCTGATGTTTGAAGATGATCCTGATTTTGTAAATGGAAATGTAAGTAAATAAATCAATTAACCTGTATGTAATCTGAAAATGTCAGAATCGCATAAATAGAACTAGGAACGTAAAATATAATGCTGCGTGTGCGAACCATACATACACACCTTTCATTTTGTAATTAATAATCTTTGGATATGCATTTCCAAAATGCACCTTAGCATAAATATACAAATTATAATATTTATGTATTTCTTTCGTAGCCTACTAAACTTTCAATAGAACTTTATTTCTGCTACTTGAAAACAGAATCATATCCATGCTTTTATTTTTGGAGAGTTGAACTTTCATGTAGCTATGTCTTGTTTCTATAGAAAATATTTAAAATTGTCAAGGGTATGTGTCTCTTGTCTGCTGGGTGAAGGGATGGAATGAGGCATCCACTCACTTCTCCTTCTGGCACTGTGCCTGTTACATGCTAGTATAATGTACAGAATAAATAAAATCTTTTTGCCTTTTCGCTACATGATGTTTACACATACACTTTGACAGGACAGAACTACAGGGTGCGAAATCATTGAAAACTGGTGGGGGAAGAAAGTTCTTAATTTACATTCCCCCTCCGCCACATGTGTGTATTATTAAAAGTAAATTAATTTGTTACTTTTATACATATCAGATATTGTAAAGCAGCCAACTAATTCCTTTAGTAACTTGGTTAAAGATGTTATAAATTATGAAATAGTTGAAGTGCTTTTATTATGTGTAAGTTTTTGTTTTGTTTGTGCTTTATGTTAATATAAATCAATTAGATTTCATAGTTATAATTTTCTTGCATTCTTGTTTTACTTTAATTGTGCGTATTGGTGTAGATTTGTTAATGATTTCTTGAGAGAGAAAGCATTCAATACTCACAACTACACTAATTTGTGTGTGTTTTCGATATTATTCTTAGTACAGTATATTTGAAATTAAAAGTAATTGCTTATCTTTCGTTTGTTATAACAAAAAATCTTCCCCCAGGAAATTTTTGGTGGGGGGATTTTTAAGGCCAAGATTGTTGGTGGTGGGAAATCCCCCTGTCCCCCCAGGATTTCGCACCCTGCAGAACTAACAGAAACAAAAGAAAGCTAAAGCTAAACACTCAAAAATTAGTAAAAAAATATTTTTCACACCAACATTGAATGGTACTGTTTGAGCTCTTAGGCGACACCAGAAAGGTGTTTGTGTGTGTGTATTGGGGGGCAATCCATTGACTTAACTTAATAATAGAACAAATATTAACAATAAGGATCATGGTTATGATAATAATTTTACAGTAATAACTATTATAACAAAAAAATAAAATTATATTATTATTATTACTATTATTAAATCCTTTGGGAGAACTACTAGATGAATGAATATCAAGTACAACTTTTCCTTATTACTATATTTTTATTTTTTTTTACATTTTACACAGTTAGTGTACTGAAATGCACAGTTATTCTGTTTTATCTTTAAGTTTTAACTTTTCAATAAAAGCTTTCTAAACATTATTTATGTTATAACAACTTCTGCTTTTTGTGACTTGAAATGGCCGATGGCAATTCCAGGGGGTGGGGTGGGGGGGGGTCAACGGATATGTTCCACCTCCATCTCCCGACACCGATGTCTCAGCACAAAATATTATCCTAAAGTAATTTCTTACTTTTGAAGATAGTGTGCCATTTCCAGTTATATGCTGTGGCGTGCCCAGTAGTCAGCCCTCATTTCGCTATTTTTTCCTGCCTGTTTATAGCCCCATCATCACCCTCCTTGTATAGGCCCTTGCTATGAAATAAAAGCATGCATGTTTATATTACCTTTGCATAATAGGGTGACATACTCTTAGTCCCTCCACCTGTTCATTCAATCAGTGACGCACGCAAGGGGGGTTACTGGGTTTAACCCCCCCCCCCCGAGCTTTAAATATTATGGGAAATGCTGTGTAAAATAAATTGCCAATTTAGTGCTACTGCATTCAATGTAGAAACTGATCAGCTTGAGGGCCTCCCCGATGGTGCAGTGGTAGGTCGTTGCCTTGTAATCAAGGGGTCCTGGGTTCGATACCCTGTGGAGGCACATAGTGGTTCGGATCCCACTTTGAACCGCAGGTCCAGTCTCGATTAGCCATATTGTGCATAAAGTGGACTTAAAGCACCAAGTCAATCTATCAATTGAGCAGCTTGACTGATTGATTTTGTTTATTTTTCTTCGCATTTCTGCCACTTTTGGGCTAATTGCGAACATGAGGATGAGTGATGATATGATGGAATGGATGAATGGACACTCACAAAGAACACCTGTGCTCAGGCTGGGATTCGAACTCGACACCCCAGGCGTTTTAGCATGCTTTCGTAACCACTCATCCATGAAGGCTGGCTACTCAAGCTTGAATCACTTTGTATGCACACATCACTAGTATACTTTTCAGGGAAGTATTAAGACTCATAAATGTTATAAGTACATTCTAAACTATCACACTCTGACCTAAATGCATTCTTGGTTATATTCTTATTTACTCTTACATTTTTTCTCCTTTCAGATCATGGACACCTTTCCATACAGACATTTTAAAGGAATACAGCATGCAAATTTTTAGCAATGAAGTAAAATTCCTCTTTTTTTGGATAAAATTGTGAGAACTATGTTGAATTATTGCAAGATGAAATGTACGAATATTGTAAATAAAGTTGAATTTTTTGCTAACTGGTAACTATTTCTTCAACCTAATCTTTGGGGCGAAAAAATTTAAGCTCTGTATTTGAAATAGAGTGGTTAAAAATTATGTATATGAACATTTATAACTTCTACTAAATTTGCTCTGCCTTCTTAAGAATGTACATTTTCGTTTCTAATTAATTTATTAAAGTACTGAAATAGGTTCTAAAAGCACCAAAAATCATTCACATTGTAATGATTGTGGCATTGAACTGAGTGTGCAGAACCAACAGCAAAGGAAAGGTAAGGTTGAATTATTGCTTAATGTGTATGCATTTAGTGGCAAGGTAGTATTTTTCAGAGATTATCCCCTTACCATGTATGTATATACTTGCATCCAACGTATACATAAAATTTATCTACGGATATACAAGTATACAGCATTTTGTTGTGTTAAGTATGTCATTTATTTATCCTAGCAATGTATGTGAGCATGAGTGTTGCTTTCCAAACAGTACAGAAAAAAGTTGTTATTTTATAATTAACAGGTGTGACTTCTGAAGATCAATCCCCTTCATGTTATATTGTACACTCAAGGACACTTCTGGGTTGTAACAGCACCATTGACTTTCAATTAAATCATTACAACCCAGCAGTGTATGTGACTGTACATATATCCAGTCCCAATTGGCTTCTAAGCATCAAGTGGAAGTCTCAAAAAAGACTTATTGGAAAATATGTATGTACATTAAAAGTTGCGGCTTTTTTGTATGATTTAGAAATCGATACATAATATTCCTTGCAAGCTTCATGTAATTTAGGGATGGCTTGTTCTTCTACATGAATACCTTGGTGAGCGTGCTGCATTTAGTTTCCTCTAAGATTTTTAAGCTTTGTCAAATTTTAATGCTGAATTGAATGGTATTATTTTTATATAGAAGACAATTAATCACATTAAAATCTGAACGCATTAAATGAAGAAACACTGTTTTCACTGTGATGTCGTATATTACACAATGCAAAAGTTAACATTGCATTTCTCTACTTTGATACATTTGCCATCTGGGAAGAAATTACAATGAAGTTATGATTGCTCTATCTTATTCTGAATTCATATTGGATAAGATAGAAAAGATCTGACTGATTCTTCAAGGTTAAAGGTAAGCATTATTATACTAAATGAAGATCATTTACCTCTTCCTCACGAACCCCTCAAACTCACCCTATGGGAGGAAAAACACACTCTATACTAGGGTGAGAATAACTCACCGTATGGGAGGAAAAACACACTCTATGCAGGGGTGAGAAAACTCACCCTTATGGGAGGAAAAACACACTCTATACTAGGGTGAGAAAACTCACCCTTATGGGAGGAAAAACACACTCTATACTAGGGTGAGAAAACTCACTCTTATGGGAGGAAAAACACACTCTATACTAGGGTGAGAAAACTCACCCTTATGGGAGGAAAAACACACTCTATACTAGGGTGAGAAAACTCACCCTTATGGGAGGAAAAACACACTCTATACTAGGGTGAGAAAACTCACCCTTATGGGAGGAAAAACACACTCTATACTAGGGTGAGAAAACTCACCCTTATGGGAGGAAAAACACACTCTATACTAGGGTGAGAAAACTCACCCTTATGGGAGGAAAAACACACTCTATACTAGGGTGAGAAAACTCACCCTTATGGGAGGAAAAACACACTCTATACTAGGGTGAGAAAACTCACCCTATGGGAGGAAAAACACACTCTATACTAGGGTGAGAAAAACTCACCCCAATATGGGGTGTGGAAACTCACCTTTTGGGGACGTCTATTTGTGACAAGCCAAACTCACCCCAAAAGGTGAGTTTCCACACCTTTATTTTTTTCAGTGTACTACACTCGACATGTGCCACTTCACTGGGGAATAACCAATCAATATTATTGTTATTATTAAAAATAATTATCTCCTATTTGAAAAACAGGAAATACAAAGTGGTTTATAACTATGCTACATCGACATTATATACAGCACATTCGGGTGTTCTTCAGGGATCAAACCTCGGTCTCCTTCTTTTTGCTTTATATATAAATGATCTTGCATCTGTTATAAAGTTATCACGCTGCAAATTGTATGCAGATGATTTAAAGATTTTTAAAGGCATCATACTTCCAGAAGAAGCCACCTTATTACAAAAAGATATAGATGCTTGTTATCAATGGAGCGTTCAGAATAAATTATATTTTAACATTAGTAAATGTTCAACAATAACGTTTACAAATAAAACAAAAGCCATACTTCCCAATTATATTTTTAATGGAAGTGTACTTACACGCGTAGATGTAATCAATGATTTAGGATTAATATTGGATAAGAATTTAAACTATAAACATCATTATTCTTATATCTGCTCGGATTCATATAAACGTCTTGGATTTATAAATAGGTCAACTAAAGATTTTAATAATACGCAGGTTTTAATGAACCTATATAATTCAATCGTTCGTTCAAGGCTTGAATACATAAGTGAAATTTCGGATCCATTTTATCAGGTACATTCAGATAACATTGAACGAATTCAGTTTTCTATTCTCCATTTTCTGTATCTTTTTCTTTGTATTTTGTAATGTCGTAATTTTGTAGTTCTGTAATTTTTAAAATGTATATTTATACTTTATTATAAATGTTTTTAATATGATCCTTTATTATTGGAACATGTTCTGTTAAGGATCTTTGCGAAATAAATATATAAATAAATAAACAAGAACAATTCACACCGCCGCGGCATGACACGTGATAACGACATGTGTCGCTTGTCACTTCGGTATTAACTCTTTCTAATGAGTTTCCAGACTGAAGCAACATGCAACAACGGGATTTTCACACCGAAGAGACAAGCAACACAGGTCCCGTCTAACCTGTAAAAAGGGACATCATGCGCGGACACCTGACTGAGGCGACAAATTGGACGCTATTGTGAAAACGGCCTAGTCCGAGTGACAAGCAAGCGACGAGTGACGTGCATATTGTTGTGTAACTTCGTTACGGAAGGTTGTATTATTTTATTTCTTTATATTCATTTCTAAGTGACAAGCATCGCTTGTGGCTTGTCACTTCGGTATGAAAGCGAACTAAGAGAGATTTCACACCGAAGCGACAAGCAATACGTTCCGCTTGCAAGCAAGCCCTTAGAAATCAATTCAACCTTTCAAACGGAAGAGATACGGCAAGCTGCACGTGTCGCTCGGACTGGGCCGTTTTCTCACTACCGTGCATCGTGTCGTCTTGTGCTGTTGTTCGCGCATGCGCGGTGAATGTTTTGATTTACACTGAATGGGCTCCGGTCGCTTGTCGCTTCGGTGTGAATTCTCCGTGTCGCTTGTGGCTTTGGTGTGAAATCTCCCTAATATAAAACTCCCACGTGTCGCGCGTTGCGTGTTACTTGAGGATTTCACCATTGGAATTCAGGCTTCTGCAGCGTGTAATGCAGCTACGGTGTGAAACGCTACTGTGGATTAGTATGTTCCAAAGTGACCTGCGTCGCTTGTCGCTTGTCACTTTGGTGTGAAATCTTAATACGAATAAAGGGGAAAACTGACCTCAGCACGACACTAGCGTTGAATAACGTACTTCCTACCTATCTACCATATTACTGAGTTATTTTAAGAAATCCCAGGAAGGGTATAATATTTGCTCCACAGTTCCTAAAAGGAGAAACGGAGAAATGTTTACCGATGGGCATCATGATAGCATGTTGTAACAAGAAGAGAGTCGTATTTTGCACCGGCAAACTGACATTCTACACTCACTGCAATTCTCTGTGTATTTTACAAACGATGCCACCTTCAGATTTTTTACCCCATTAAACCTAACATTTCCTTCAGTTCTAGAATGTAAACAACTGAGGGCTACAGAGTTGGTAACTAGACATAGTTTTTCTGTTCTAAACAAGGAGTTTTCCCAGTGACGATGTCTGCTTTTGCTGGATGCCATAGGCGAGTACCGTGGGCGAGACGTGTCTCTGACGTGCCTTTGTTGACGCATTACCTACGTGCGAGCAAGCCGAATACATTTACAGCCATTCAAGTGTAGGGTCCTTTTTAAAGGGTACAAAGGGTCAGAAACGAAAACCGAAACAAAACTAACGACACAATGGTTGGTACTGGAAACTTTATTGTATAACGATCAAATAAATGTTCGTCAATGCTATACAGCCACCAGAAAAAATAGTTCCAATCTTTCCAGTGCCAAATGTCAATATAACATTTATGTTCTACTGCAATCGCTTGCAGGATTTTTCCAGAATAGATTTTGTAGTCGCCTCTTTTAACTCTGATTTGTAAATAAGCTAATAGCATGAAACGAAATATTGACAACTTAGTAGTCAGAAGAAAACAAGTTAAAAATTGCGAACTGTTTTTACCTGATTGCACGATACATTTTTCATGGTCAATATCACTGTATAGTGTGAAATTTACTTAATGTTTGGAAGAGTTGTTTAGTAGATGAGATATCCGTAAGGGAGCTTGTAGATCAAGGTGACAAGCCACAAGTGACACTTGGAGAGATATCTTAAGAAACAAACACAACATTTGTACCGAAGTGTTACAAGTTAACAGCGATAAACCATTTGTGTCATTTTTAAGAAACTGGTTGGTTGGTTCATTTGGTGTTTTAAGTCTACTTTATGCACAGTAAGGCTAATCGGGACTGGTCCTACAGTTTAAAGTGGTATCCAAACCACTATGGGCCTCTACTTGGTATCGAACCTGAGAACCCTTGATTACAAGGCGACGACGCTCCCACTGCGCCATCGGGAAGGCTTTTCTAGAAACTGGTAGTGCTCAAAACATGACTTTGCACTCCCTTACAAGGCAAAAAAAAATTCGGTCCTTTTCCTTCTCTACTTCATGCTTCACGTTCTATTTGTAATTTTCTGGGGCAATTGGTCATGCAACCAGCACAACAGAGCACTTTTCACGTTTTTTTTTTGTTTAGTACGCATAGTCTGATGGTGTGTGTGCGTATCTATAAAGGTAGAAAGTAGTGAGCCAGCATTAGCTTCAAACATCACTTATATCTTCCTTCTTCCAAAGAATTTTTTGTTGACACTAAAGAACGTTGAAAATCTACAAGATTATTTTAAGCCAGCTTCCACGCTGTTCATCGTCCTCATCGATATCGGTATCTTAGAAACTAATAGAACTATTTAGTACAAAGTACAATGTCTTCCTGTAAAATTGATTTTTTACTTTTATCCATTGGTAAGTCTTGGCTGAAAAGTTAAGTTTTATTTTCTTACCGTAAATTACTATTATAACACCCGTAGTCTAGTCCAGTTCCTAGCCTAGAGTCTACTGACAAACGATTTACCGCATTGTTACATATGTAATAAAAATTTCAGGCAATGTTGAGAACAACTGCATGCACAGTACATAGTCGTGAATTCTAGTAGTACAGCGAGTGCTGCCTCTGAAAATACTGAAAATGCTGCATATTACATTCAAGACCCAAATAAAGTCAGTTCCAGAATATATCTTCC
This sequence comes from Lepisma saccharinum, assembly GCF_977018435.1. Classification (NCBI taxonomy): domain Eukaryota; kingdom Metazoa; phylum Arthropoda; class Insecta; order Zygentoma; family Lepismatidae; genus Lepisma; species Lepisma saccharinum. Next base: position 156,303,213 of record NC_139230.1, on the reverse strand, counting down.
GAAATAGTGGAATAATATATTTTGATTGACTAGATTGTACTTTACGTGCAAAACCGAAAGAAGCAGCTTCACCTCTTATAAAAAGAAGCGATATTGAATTAGAAACACTGCAGCGTCACCACTTTATGCACAAATAGACTAATCGGGACTGGACGTACAGTTTAAAGTGGGATCTGAATCACTGTGCAATGTGCCTCAACTTGGTATTAAACCAGGTTACTACACTCCGAGAACAAACAAAAGAAGATAGTTGTTTTCTGTAAGTGATGTCAAAATGGTATCTTTATATTATGTTTACGTCCATCTTCTACCTCTTTAGGGTAACCGTATCGGTGATTATAAATGGTGAATGGATGAAACAGATGACTGAATGAACTCAAAAAACATCCGTAGCATACAGCTAATTCGAACGTACGACCCTAAGACAGCTATACCCTGTCAAAAGGGCTGCTATGACAACAATGTAATTATATATAGTGTTTTACAAGTATCGTATATAATATTTGTTATGTTTGGTTTAATGCATAAGAGAAATTCGTTGCTTGACATCGAACTAAGGGCAGTCCGTATGCGCCACTTCGGAGATATAATATTTTAAATTTCGAAGAAATAATTGGGAATTACTCTTTCACCATTCGTTTGTCTATATAAAAACTTTCAAGTAATTATCAAGGATTGCACTAAGAACAGACAGCACAGAGTGTCGATGATATAAGGAAAGAGCTTTTCTTGTTTGAGTTTAAAGTCCACTTTATGCACAAATAGGCTAATCGAGACTGGACCTGTAGTTTGAAGTGGGATCCGAACCACTGTGTGATTATATATCTATTTTTGAAGCCGGGACCCCTTGACTACAAGACGAGGACGGTACCACTGCGCTATCGATAGCACATGATGATGATGGAAAATAATCCACTTGGCTATAGAGATCCATTACATCTGTGTCACGGTAACCAAGAAAACTTGAAAAATACATGTCACACTTAGGGTTAATAAAGTAATCAGGAACACAATGATTGATTGATTGATTGATTTGTTGTTTTAAGTCCACTTTATGCACAGTAAGGCTAATTGGGACTGGACCTACAGTTTAAAGTGGGATCCGAACCACTTGTGCCTCCACCGGGTATCGAACCCGGGACCCCTTGATTACAAGGCGACGACGCTACCACTGCGCCATAGGAACACAATGACTATCGTAAACATTTGTAGAATAGTTTTGCGCACAATTCTTTGTAATGATAATAAAAATAAAAAAACACAAACAACAACACAACAATAACAACAACAACCTGCGCTAAACTATTGCGCATTCTGCGACCTTGCTTGCTTGTTACTTCTTAGAAACCATTCGCAATATATCACCATAAACACGGCTCCAAATAGTTTTATCTCTAAAAAATGCGAGTTAGGGGTTAACAGACACTTCCAAGACAATAAGCAAGGACTACTGTCACATATGCAGAATGTAAAACACTGTAATCTTTTAGTTTCTTCGACAGAAGTAGGGAAGCTAGTCATGCCTGGAATTTTGAGCGAGACATTGGTATTTTTTATCCATCTCTCATTTATTTATTGCTAACCTGGTCCTTTCCCATGATAGCAACAGTCAACGGGAGCGATAAAAATACGTGAAACTAAAAAAAAAAAAACAAGCGACACAGAGAGAGAGAGAGAGAGAGAGAGAGAGAGAGAGAGAGAGAGAGGCACAAACAAATATTCCATAAACTACTCAGTGAATCTCTGACAAGGCTTGAAAGAGAAAACTAGCAGGAAACAAATTTTCAAGTTTAGCCTACACCTTATGCTCCATGACGCAGGATCTGAAGACCTTGTCTGTAGCAACCTCCCTTCTCTGCACGCTCTTATCAAAATACAGGAGTAACAAAGTGTTTCCAACTCAATACTGTAAGAGGAGCGGACGTTCTTTCGCTTTTGCGTGTGCACACAAACCTTGCCTCTATTATAAGGTTCAAAACACAGTTTATGCAGTGATGTGTATGGAAACGGCAGTTTCCATAATTTATTTTCCGCAAAGTTTAACAAGTTGTCTACAGGCGGGGATTTAGGAGGCTTGGAGAGGGGGGGGGGGCTATAGCACTGGGGCCTCCATCTGCAAGGGGGCCTTCACCCTTCACTGTGGAAAATTGTTTGGATAGGGGCCAAGAAACGAAAATATATAGATAATTGAGATGTAGTAAAATATAAAAAATGTTATTAGCCATCTGACATTAACTTGATCTAAACGCTGTAACTGAAATTGTATATAAGGAAATCTCAGGATGTTGTTAACCTCAGGCCTTCACATAGCAATCCGGGCCTGGTTGCTTGCAACTTCCTTGTTATATTCACTCCTTGAAGCATATACATATTGCTTTATAGCTGCTTCAAGAAATTTTTATACTTGTCACGTCATTTGGCGAACTTAAGAAATCAGTTCCATTCACGTTTTCCTTGTAACTTTGCTCTTGTATTTGGTAAAGAAATCAAGTGTTACCATGACGACCCAAGAGGATGCGACCGCTACTAACAGTGAATAAAAATAATGTAATTGAAATCGTTGTGGCAACAGAATGGTGCCCACTCCTCCAACTCCAGGACGAAAGAATGGGAAACACAAAAGAAGATCTTAAGTTAGAGGAAATCAGATTTTCTCGGATTCAGGCATTGGAAACACCCTTAATGCTGTCACCCTTGATCAACCAGCTGTGACGTGAATGTAAACTAAGCGTTGGCGAACTGTAGAACATATTTTCCATTTTTGTTTAGGGAGGAAACTTTCTCTTACTCCCACCCCTTCCCCCTGCAAATGTAAAGGCACAAACCGGAGCCAATAAGAAATGTGACAAGGGAATATTGAATAATGTATGAATACTTAGTTGTGCCCGTTGAACGGAGTGGAACAAATCAATGAAGATAAAAAAACTTTGGAATATTGTGTCGACTAGAATTGTTCGCAAACTGCACAATTTGCTTTAAGGTCAATGTAAAGGAAAAATAGCACGATAAGATGGATTCTGTTGTCTTGGCAAAATATGCAACTTGTAACAAAGATTTGACAATAAAATAGTGTCACGGTACTTTTGAAGTGACGGCGGTTCATATTGCTGCTATTTTATCCAGAAATAACATGCACTGCTCAAGTAGGTCATAGGTGCAGCCACGGACACTTCTGTGTTGTAACGATTCTTTTGACTTTCAATGAGAATGTTACAACCCAGATGTGTCCGTGACTGTACCTTGCTCAATTCACGATCTCGTCTTCAAATGATCCGGGTTGGAATTCTGCCATGATCTGAGTGTTTCATTGTGATCGATTTCTCATCGAGTCATGCCAGATTCTTATATTTATTTCATGACAGCGCCAAATGCGCTTAACATTACATATACTGATTAATTCCATTACATATGCGACTATTATGACTTACAAAAATTCTTATAAACTATATAGTTCTACTATGCAGAAAAAATGCTTCTTCGGCAGGATAAAAGTGGCAATAAAAGTGTTATGTTAAAGCAACATGATAACTCGTAAAAATTACGAATTTTGTAAAGTTCAGTCAGAGCTTATTTCAACCACGAATAACGCAATATATTTTTCAAGTGTATACTCGTATATTATAGCCATTACATCGTTTCACTCATAATTTTAGAATAAAACTGAAAAGCTATTATAATTGCAAAGAAAAATAATATTCGTATGAAATTAACATTTTACAGAATAACAACATGAAAAATCTTGCACCATTTCCAAAGGCTATGAGAATTTCATAATAGTAATATTCGCGTTGTTAATACATATGTACATTCATATATGTATGTATGTATGTATATGTCGGCCCCCGTGGCGGAGTGGTTATCACATCGCGCTACGACGCCAGGGGTCCCGTGTTCGATTCCCGGCCTGGGCATGGATGTTTGTTAGAGTCCATTCATCAATTTCATCATGTCATCACTCATCCCCATCTTCGTAAATTAGCCAAAAGTGGCACAAAAAAGTGAAGTAAAATAAAACAAATCAATCAATCAATGTATGTTGATTGATTAAGTTGGTGTTTTAACCAGGGTTGTTAAAGGTCCAGGAACCCATAAATTGTAATGGGTTTCGATGCAGGACCCGAACCTTTTTTCTCGAACAATTTTAATTCGGTCCAAATTGCGTATTGTATAATTGAAAAAAGGTTCCTGGGCCGTATTTTAATTGATCCTGAAAAAGGTTCCTGAACCGTATATAAATTGATCCGGGAGAAAAGGTTCCTGGACCGAATTTAAATTCTTTCGTAAAAAGTTCCTGGACGGAATTTGAGTTGATCCTGGAAAAAATATTCCTGGACCGAATTTAAATTCATCCCGAAAAAATGTCAATAGACCGTATTTAAATTGAGCCGGAAAAATTGTTCCTGGATCGAATTGAAATGCTTTAAATATGAAAAGGTTCTACACTGTCCAGAACTCATTCACGATTGTTGATTTTCTCTCCCAGTCCGGGATTGAATTTATTGACAATTCCTGGACCAGGGTTGACGCATTAAAAGTTACCTTCTAAAAATGTCCGCGAGTATATTTTACATTGGAATCTCACACTGCGGTTGTAGAAACCGTAGCGAAGGTAAAAAATCATAACGCTGTTGTTCTCTCGTGGGACACGTTCAAAAACCGCCCTTGTCGAAGTGTTACATAATGCAATGAACCATATTAGTGTGACATCACACTGAGTTCAAACAAACCCGTCACGTGTTGCTCCGGCATCCGATCCAGGATCCGCAGCCAATAGGAGCCGTCGATTTGGTTAAGTGAGGCTGCTGTGCTCCCAGCAGCTATCACAACAGGGACGAGCAGTGTTGCTATATCAGGGGAAATTGTCCTTTTACTAGGAAATTTGGAGAAATTGGGGCTGTTCATTGCCAAACTTTTACGGTGCCAACGCCACCCTTGTTATGTCCCTAAGCAATTTCGTTCGTCACTTGGTTGCCCTAAGATTTACATTGCAGCCCAATGGGATGGCTATTCAAACGTTCTTTTCAACAAGGGCAACAAGCAAACGAACGAAAACAAGTCTCTGTGCAAGTAGTGATTCGAGAGGTCTCAACCAAGGGAAGGAGCACGCGCGAGAGAATGGGGCTACATGGAGAGGGATGACGTGATTGCAGCGTTTGCGTTTTGCCCATATGTACCGTTATGAATGGGCTTGTTCCTCAGATTCTCGAGACAGCCAGCACCTGGATTACTGTAGTCTTTCATGCTCAAAAGTGGATAATTGTTTTTCGTCAGGTCTGTAATGAGAAGTAGGGTTGTTGGGGGTCCAATAACCCATATATTCTATTGGATTCTTCAATAGGGCAGGAACCTTTTCTCTCGCACAATTTAAAATTCAATCCAAGTTGCGTATTGTTTCATTTCAATACGGAACTTGGTCTCTATTTTAACTGATTCGGAAAAAAAGTTCCTGGACCGTATTTAAATTCATTCAGAAAAAAAGGTTCCTGGACCGAATTGAAATACTTAACATATAAAAAGGATCTTTACGATCCAGAACCCATTTACGCTTGCTGATTTTCTCTCCGGGACCGGAATTGAATTTATTTAAAATTCCTGGACCTGTAACAGCCCTAGTTTTAAGTCCACTTTGTGCACAGTAAGGCTGATCAGGATTGAATCTACAGTTTAAAGTTGGACCCGAACAACTATATGCCTCCACAGGGTATCAAACCCGTAACATCTTGATTACAAGGCAATGACGCTACCACTGCGCTATCGGGGTAGCCCAAATCAATCAATGAATGTATGTATATGTGTGTATTTTCAAACACATAAATTTCCCAAACATGTTATATTCTAGTAGTATAATAACATTTTTAGAATAAAAAACACAAACCTATGTTTTAAAGAGTAGCGTTTCCGCGCAACACGACATTCATTGTAGATTATCATAAATTATTTATTTGATTGTTTATGAATAAAATATAAAGACTAATCTTATATATTGATGTTGTGTCACGAGTTTAAGTAGCATAAATTTGTTGTAGTGCATTCCTATTCGTAAGATCTTGAATTATAAATTTTCTTCAGTTGCACTAATATTGCAAGTATAATCAAAACCAGTTGTGGAAATATTATCTACAAGGTCCGCCCATAAAGAAACCGAACTGTTAAAAAAGGAACCAAACCAAATAAAACAGTACCATATTCTGGCAACACTGCAAAGAGCTATATACAAACTTCCCGTCAGTGCATGTTTCAACCTGTTACAGGCAGTCGGTATCGGGGCAAGCGTGCGTCAGATGCAGGTCGTGTGCTGGAGGCGTACAAAATATGCGCACCAAGATGGAACAACGTTACAGCATAAAGTTGTGTTACAAATTGGGTAAATCTTAAGTAGTGTGTTTTGTGCTATTATAAACTCAACTTATAAGTGTAGAAAAGAAGAGGTTATTTGATTGAACAATCCGATTTGCCTACACTTAAAACAATGCCAAGAGGGGCTTATGCCCCAATTCTTCAAGTGTGATATGCTCTTAATTTTAAGAATTCTGAATTCTAGTGTAGAAAAGAAGAAGCCTCAACAGACAGATTTGCCTACACTTAAAACTATGCCAAGTTCCCATATGATCTTATTGTTTACAGTGTGTTTTTCTGTCAAAATCCCAGGAATCTTGAATTTTAGTGTAGAAATGATGAGCCCCCCCTCAGAGTGATTCCGCCATGTGTACAATTGCTGAATCTCTCAGTTTGTTGTCTATAAGCTTGTCAAAAATATGCCCCTCTTGATATTGTTTTGGCTACATTTGAAATTAAGCGAAAAATACTTATATTCTCATGCAAGCAAAACTTCCCGATCAATACAATAGGACAAGGGGCAGGCGTGCAAATTGCTTGCATGTTCTTTCTAATCTTTGATCAATTCCATGTCCCGGCCAGCAATAAATTATGCACGCCTGGGAGATTATATCTGCTGGCATGCAAGAAATATAATCTACACTGTGCCCTTTCAGGGAAAATTGCATGCCATCCATCATGTCATTAACTCCAAGGGAAATTCTTAGTAAAGAGAACATTGGCCTTTTGCATGTTGTCATGTCATATAAGCCTGAATTGGGTTCAGGTTTTGTCTCATTCTGATAATATAAACACGAGTGGGACTTACAGATTATTCATTGCATATTTCTGTATTTGAGCTTTCCTGCATTAAGCAGAAGTGCTGTATTTGAGCTTTCCTGCAATAGGCAGAAGTGCTGTATTTGAGCTTTCCTGCAATAAGCAGAAGTGCTGTATTTGAGCTTTCCTGCAATGCAGAAGTGCTGTATTTGAGCTTTCCTGCAATAGGCAGAAGTGCTGTGTTTTTGAGCATTCCTGCAATAGGCAGAAGTGCTGTATTTGAGCTTTCCTGCAATAAGCAGAAGTGCTGTATTTGAGCTTTCCTGCATTAAGCAGAAGTGCTGTATTTGAGCTTTCCTGCAATAGGCAGAAGTGCTGTATTTGAGCTTTCCTGCAATGCAGAAGTGCTGTATTTGAGCTTTCCTGTAATAGGCAGAAGTGCTGAATTTGAGCTTTCCTGCAATGCAGAAGTGCTGTATTTGAGCTTTCCTGCATTAAGCAGAAGTGCTGTGTACATAGTTCCATGGCTTATATGTTTTATAATCAAGAGGCCCCCCAGGTTTCAAACCTGGTAGAGTGTGTAACTTACAGAATATTCATTGCATATTTCTGTGTTTGAGCTTTCCTGCAAAAAGCAGAAGTGCTGTATTTGAGCTTTCCTGCGAAAAGCAGAAGTGCTGTATTTGAGCTTTCCTGCAAAAAGCAGAAGTGCTGTGTATTTGAGTCGGCCCTCTAGAATTGCTCTGTGACTCTCTCATTTCTTACATCATAAACATATGATTTTTCACCCATGAGAATAACACTACATATGGTGTCATCGGGGAGTGTATCGTGGAATTCACAGATAATTTTAATGTTTGTCCTGTCATTAACCACAACTTGTTTCCTTTTTGAAGTGTTGATGAAAAACATGGGTCTCTGTGCTTTGAATTCATCTGGTGTGTAATACATGTCAGTATTGCCAGTAGTGACCCTTTTGTATGCTGTAAATGCTTCATATAATTTAAGGAAATCATCCTTGGACATGTCTAAATTATAATTTTCTCTAGGAAATACCTCATTTCTGCCATTTTTAAGATATATGTTCTTGATGTTGCAGTTATCAAATTTACTTGAATTTTTTTCCTGATTATTGTGTCTTCCAGTCTGAAACAATACCACCACAAAATCCGGCATGTCATATTGTATACTGGAGAATGAATTTGTAGCATCAAACTCATAATAAGTACCAGCGGCAGGCTTCTGTACACATTGATATGTATAAAATTGTAAAGGAATCTGTGGATTTTTTATTATATCTGCTTTGTATTTAAGAGCATAACTGGCTTCATATTCAACAACTGGGATTCTTAGCTCCATAGTCTGAATAATGCATTTGCCTTCATCAGGTAGGGTATTAGGCAGAGCTTCCCCTGTAGAGTTTAATGTGCTGTACCTCATCAAAGCATTATTATCATTGGCAGCTCTTCTAAATGTGATTCTTAAACCACCCTTCCACATAATATCTTTGTAATCTGAGAAGAATCCTGGCAACAGGCGCATAGGAAACAGCACTGTGTGGCTCTTGGATAATATTTTTTCACCAGCCTCAAATCCACATATTTTGTAGTAAGAAGCCTCGGTTTTGGATAATTTTAGTGTGGCCAAAGCTGTGGAGGTAATGCCGGGATAATCCACTCTGTTTATAACGACACCATGCTTTCTGATCTCAATTTCAGAGAACAGATGCGGCACAAAATTGTCTACCAATCTTATATTTGAATTTGCCGGATAATCTGTTCCATCGAGCTTTACAACATCAAATTTGATGTATAGATCTGCTCTGTGGGGGTGTATAAAGCCATCCCCTACATCAAGATCAACCTCAATTTCTGTGTTGGGTTGATTTAAATTTGCAAATGTCCTCCTGTTTGGGGGGAATGATTGTAGCTCATAACTCTCAATATTTTCCATTTTTTTCTTGTATGTATTTTTATTTAAATATTAATCTCTATGATTGCAGTTGTTGTGGCTCCAGCAAAATCAACTCATTCTTCTTTTTCATTAGTGACCATCAACTCAATGTAATCTATTCTGTTGTGGCACACAGGAAAATGTAATGTTGGGGATGGAGTGTAGATGATTGGCTCCATAAATTCAGAATTAGGTTTGAATGTTGCAATGATGCCAGTTTGTTTGTGAGTGCCTATGCCATTTCATTTGGTGATCATACCCTCAGCCACATTACAGTGAATATTCAGAGTCTCTATGGCTAAGAATTTGGGTATATTAATAGCAGTGTGTTTGATGGCCGCTTCAAGTTTTGTGTTGTTCTCAAAGCCTAACAGCTCTCCTATAGTACCCAGATCCACTGTCTCTGTAGCAGATACAATCTCTACTCTGTGAGTGACAGAATTTTGAGTTAATACTATACCTCTGGGTAATTGAGCATTTAGAGTGGACAGATTATATTGCCCTGGAGTGATGACAATATTTTGATCACCAACTGCAATTTTGTTGTTGTGGTGTGTAATATTAGGGATCAAGTACATGCCATAAAATGCTCTGAGAGCTATTGTTTTGGGATACACTATATCATCATGTAATCTAAGTTTCAATATTGAATTTTGGCTGGTGAGATGGAATACCTCCATGATGTTTTAAATACCACAAGGCTTTTTGAAAATTTTCAATTGATGGTTTATTTATTTGAGACATATATCTGAGAACAGATAAACACAAATGTCCACAATTAACATCTTTGAAGTTTTGAACACGGGCATTATTGTAATAAAGATTAACTGATTTTAAATATTTTACTAAATTTTCAGGTGGAACACCTCCAAATGAATCAAACACAAATGCCTCATCTTTTAAATATTTAAGATAACAAATCCAGTGAGTGCACTGATTTTTGTACTTATCCAAATTAACAATGCCACACTCTTTGTTGAGTGGTTGTTCTGGTAAAGAATCAGACATGTACACACCTCTAAAATTTTTGATGCCCAGTGGCTTGATTAAAGCTTCAATATCTTGGTTTGTAAGCGGCTCTTGTTTTTTTAAAACTTATTCATGGCTCTCTTAACACCTTTGCCTTATTTCTCCATGGCCAGGTTATGGCGCTTTATTTCATCTAATTCTGCCTTATTTTTCTTGGCATCTATTACTGTTTTTGCTATGGCAGCTGATCCCCCAGCCAAGCTCCCAACAGCCCCAAGTGCTGCTAAGATGGCCGGGATAGTAAATATGAAACCCCCCACATGTGATTTTTTTCTAGATTGTTGTAATTTTTTTAATTGGGGGGTACTAAGCAACAATTTCATACCATGGCCCTTTGCAAGACAAGAATTTTTTTTCTTGCGCTGCTTTTTGGTTAAAAGACTATCAATAGTTTTAAGAGATTTAAGACCTGCATAAGGTATTTGATACATAACACCCTTGGCCTTCATTGTAGGTTTATTATATACATATTCACAGCCCCCACCCCAGTTTTTGTTTGGTGTTCATAGCTATGGTGGTTCCCAATGCTGCTATTTTTTCACTCAAAGAAGCATCTTTGCTTACAAATCTACCAAATGCAGCCTCTTCTAATTTCTTGTCTGCAACATGTCTCTTGTCAAGATCAGTATGTGTGTTGTATGCTATGTCATGGTCTCTACAAGCAGCATCTAGGGGATTAACACCAGGATCACCTCTGTTTAATCTATGATCCAATTTTGTGCCTGGACCACAATACTGATAGCCTGGAATGTGTAGTTCAAATGGCAGCTTGTTTATAATGTCATTAACCAACCCCCGACCCTCAGAAATATTCCAAAATTTAGGTGGTAGAGTATTAATAATTTTTATAAGATATCCAATCCCCTTAGTGTCATTCACTATAAAATTAGACAATTTGGTGCTTATCATGTCCATAATTCCAACCTTTTCATTGTAAAAATTGTGGTTGCCAGCATTTTCCTCCCCAGCTATCACACAAATTCTTTAGGCAGGGTGTTGTATTGTTTGATTCCACTGCCAGTCTTGATCTGTGACCATATGGGCTTGATTAAGTTATTGTATTTTGCTCCACTGCTAGACTTGACTCTATTTTGTGTGGGATCATTGTTCTGGTATAGAGCATCTGATTTTATTAATATTTCCTTGTAGTGCTCATAGTCTTGATCTGTATAGCTGCCAGGACTTTTCCTAGTCATCAGTTCCCACAATCCAGGTGTGCCAGGATATTTAACAAAACCACCCTTTTCTCCAAGATGAGATTCTGAATATACAATTAGATCATCTCCCATAAATGTTACTCTGAAATTGCCAATTCTATGTATGATGCTACCATCACGCTCTGTGTCAGCATATAAGCCAAAGACCTCATCTTTGTTGTCTTTAGGTGTGCTTAAATATTTTTGAGCAAGAAGACCCAATTCAATAGGATCCTGGGTAGCTTCAATTCTTCGAGGAGCAACAGGACTAGGTGTATGAATACTGGAAAGTGGGGTGATTGGATAATCTAATATGTTCTTTGCAGCTACAGGTACAAGCTCTGTGATCAAATTTTGATTTTGCTATGTAACAGTTTTGATATTTTCACCTAATTCACTAATAGCATCAATAATAGGCTGTTCTGTTTGTTTGCGTTGTTCATAAATTCCTCGGTTCTGTGATTTCCATCCCTTAAATCTTTTTACAAGATAATCTCTTAATTTAAGATCATCAATGATTGGCCTTTTCATGGTTATTTATATAAGTTTCAATGTCTAGAAAATTGTTGATTTTATTTCTGTATTTGCCACTATTGGGTTTTCTTGTCATATCAATTGTGACAAACCCATAACTGTCCTGGTTCCAGCACCTACTGCAAAACTTGGAAAAATCATTGTAGCTCAAGTCCCCACCTACATATTCATCATGTATGTGTTTGAGGTTGGTATGATCTTGATGAAACACACATATAAAATTGCTGTTGTCTCGGATCAGCTGCTTCGGTATTTTAGAAAAAGTCTGTGCCAGGTAGAAGCAATCAATGTTTTTGTGCCGCCCCTGTGTAAAGAAATTTCTAACCTTGTTTTGATTATCCAGTATAATGTCATCAAACACAACAACAGAATTATCGAGACATTCATGGAGTGGCTTAACATCTGATTCAAAAGTGGCAATATCCAATCCATCATATAGCTTCATCAGCTGCTGATATTTTAATTGTTCCAAGCTCTTAGAGAAGACATACAAGTGCCTGTTTTTCCAGTCTAACCAGATGGGTGCCAATAAAAAATTATCAATCTTTAGTGTAGTTTTACCACAAGCCGATGGCCCAACAATAAGACATCTAATATTTTCAGGCAGCAACTTGCCATTTCTCTTAATCTGCTGTTCAGGTTCTGGCAGCCTTTTTATAACATCCCAGGTGCTCATATTATCACTTTGTCTGCATCGATCCAGCTGTGTTCTGGAAGTCCTAGCCATTTGACAAATAACTTGTTGCCTTTTCTGCGGATGATTTTTTCTATGAGATATGTGTCAGGCTGTTTAGTTTTGTTGAGTTCTTCTTCATAGAACCGGCCTTTGAGAATTTCTCCTCGGTGGTCTTTTATTATATATGTGTTAAGGGTCCCAGGTTTAACTTGAACCACTGTAAATAATTCAGTGCTCCAGTTTCTTGTAAAGCCTCTTTTGAATAAGTGCTTATATTTGCTGATTCTTACTTGATCACCCACCTTGTATTTGGCCTCTCTTGTTGTTGGCTGGTATCTAGGATAATAAACAGTTCTGATCAATTTTTGCTCATCAGATGAAGTTACTTCAGAGGGTTTCATGTTGATTGTGGAATGGACCGAGTTGTTATATTTATGTAGAAGTTCTGGAAGAATATTAAGCCATTTATAATTACCTTGAAGTGTAAATTGTTTATACATAAGATTTTTTAGGGTTTTGTTGAATCTCTCTACAATTGAGGCCTTGAGATCACTGTAACTCGAATAATGTTGTATTGACTGGCTTTTAATAAATTGTTGGAACACAGAATTATAAAATTCTTTGCCATTATCTGTTTGCAAATAGCGCGGTGATCTTCCACTCTGATTGATGATTGTCCTGAAGGCTTCTGTAACACATTTTCCAGTCTTGGATTTGAGTGGCACAGCCCAGGCAAATTTTGAAAATGTATCTATGACAGTGAGTAGATACTTGTAGCCTTTGTTGATTTTGTCTAAGTTTTTCAGCTGTCCACTTGCCATCTCAATTAAGTCGCTCTGCCATAAATCATCTATGCCTTTTGTGACTACTGGCAGTCTCTTATAATTATGTCTGGCTTGTCTGTGTAATTCATCAACAATAATTTGTCTAGACATAATATGAAAACAAGAATATTGCAACTATGGGGTGTTCAGCAGCTGATACTACAGGATTTTCTAAATATAATTTGTCTCCTATTTGTATATGAAATTCCAGAGAGCCATCATCTTCAGCAAAAGATGTTTCTAATGTATTGGGATCTGTAAAATCCTCTAACTCTACACTGGTGATTTTTGGTTTGTTGTCAGCATTTGTTATTGATAAGGTGGGGTAGTGATGTGCCTGTGGTTGAAGCCAATATTTGATCTTGATTGGTCTCAGTGTGCCCCCAACAAAAAACTGGTAATAAAATTGTGCAGGAGACAGCATATATATTTTGCCACCTGGTGTAAATGGTGAATCATATTCTTTGTTGGGGATGCTGTACAATTCAAGAATTACTGTATGTTTTGGATTCTCGATTATGCCGGTTATTTCTTTTTCTGCTGTAAGCAATCTGCTTGTTACAGATTCAAGGTGCTCATTAATGGTCCTAACAACATCATCATGGCCTGGCTTGATTTTTATGTCCACAACAAGTTTCTTGTATTGTTGCACAATCTCTTGAAGCTGGGTGGCAAAAACAGACAGAGCATTTGCTTGATTGGATTCCATGGTCCCTAGCTGTTGCTTGATATTAGCTACAATTTGTTGCAAATTTTCAATAACTGCCAATTTTGAATTTTGAGCAGTAAGATCATGGACCTGTCTTCTGATATCCTCAAACAGGGCATGCAGTTCATTAATATGTTGATTAGTTGGTAGAGTGGCCACTGTCTGAGTAAGTTGTTTGATCTCTGTCTGGATATTCTTGATATCTTCTGATTTCAATATGCGATTCACTGCCCTCTTTATATTTTTAAGTTCCTGTGATGTAGGCAGACTTGATACAGTATTTTGCAAAGATTCAAGTGCCAATTTCACATTATTTAATTCAGATGCATCAGCCACATTTTGCATAGCATTTTGGAGCAGGGCTATATCTGCCTGAGTGGGTGTTGATTATTGTAAAATTTCAAGTTTTGTTTGGATATCATCGATCAAATGATGAAAATGAGATAGCTAAGATTCAGTGTTGAGGTTTTCAAGCTTTGTGATCTGTTGCTGGACACTGACAAGTGTGTCTACAATACCAGGCAAGCGGGATTCTAGAGATTCTTGTACATTTGTCAAATCACTTTGCACTGCTGCTATTGTACCCTCAAGATGGGTTATGGTACTTTGAATTTTTCCAAAATCTTCATATGTTTCAAGTTGCAGCTTAATGTTGGCAACACCGAGTTATTGCACTCAAAGCATCAGAAGATGGCAAGTTGTTCATAAAATTTTCAAGTGTCTCAATTTTTTCTTTAACCTCGGCTATGGCATTGTTCAAGGGGTCCAGATTAGGTATCTGGAGTGATTGAATCTGTTCCTTTAGAGTGGAAATCACTAGATCAAAATCTTCTTGTGATTTTATGCTTTTGACAATTGTTTGGAGCTGTGTCTGGACATTATTTATCTGCTCTTCCAATTGCTGTTTCATTTGCTCAGAGTTGGTGGCCTGGGTCTTAAATTTGGCTTGAAGAGCTGCTACAGCTTCTTCTGAACTTTGTAAATTATCCAATGTTGCCAGGTCAGTATATTTCTGAAGCAATAATTTGAGTTCAGAATCAATTTTAAGAAGAGGGTCCATGCATTGTGATTGTAAATTTGTAATTTCTAGTTGAAGACTGGCATTGAGTGTGGTTTGTAAAGCTTGTAAATCACTTCTTAATTTCTTGACTCTGACATCAAGCATTAGAATCTCATCACTGTGATCTTCATGTCTTGTATGGCCAAATATATCATTAGGCATTTTTGTTTTAGTGGTTATTTATTATTGAATATCTGATTTTTAATTCTATAAAAAAAGGTATAAGCTTGTCATAGGAACCAGGGACCTCAATATATAAGCAGTCACCAGCAGAAACAGTATATACAGTGCCAGAAATCATGTTTGAGTGCTTAATTCTATAAATATTTCTCCCTACTGAAATCTTGACATTACCCTCAGGGGTTGTATTAAATTGCAATTGACCACCTACAGGTAATTGGTAATGATTTAAATTATTGTTAAATATGTACAATGTTTTACCTGTTTCATCATCAACATCTGTAAATATGCTGTTCAGATGAATAATTAACAAAGCACTTAGTTTAGATATTATATCAGAAGAGGGTTGTGGTGTTGGCAGGTCCATAATAGCCTGTTTTTGAACCCAAATAAGTTCATAGGCATGTTTATTTATTTCAAATCATGCTCTGTAATTGGGCATTGTTTGCCACTTTTCAAATCACAATGACCCCATGGTAAAGTATGTATGCCACATGATAAAATGCATCTCTTATCATCATGTGGGTCCAGAGCCACTTTTCTTACAATATTGCTAGTCAACAAGTGATCCACACTCTGAATTCTGGATTCTGATGTTCTGATTGTGCTACATGATTTGAGGCAATTTTTGTAATCTTCAAATTCAAGCTCTTTGTCTACAGTCACTCTGCCAATGCCCTTGGCCTTTTTGGCAGCAGCGCCACTACATGTTTCAAAACTGTACATCTTGGCTCTTAACCCAGCAAATGCCACAATAACATCACCAAGTGTCTCATCTTTTAACTTGCCAGGCACCTTTTTGTTGTGGGGTTTAATTTTTGAATGTTCAGTGGTATCAAAATATTTAAACAATTCAGGCTGTGCTATATCTTGATAAACATCTTCTGTTTGAATATCAAGAACAAAACTATCTGTGTCCATGTACATCAGTTTTACACGATCCTTACAAAAAGGCTTCAACACATTATAAAACAATTTTAACATGTGTAATTTGGCCAATTCCAATATCACAGCCCCTACATAAATAGGTTTATCAAACTTAATCTTTGTTTTTTTCATGTTGAAAAGTGCCTTATTCTCATCATAAATTCTTCTGTAATTGAAGTTGGGCTTTGCAATCAATTTTTTGCTCCGGCTGGGGTCAGTAATTATTTTAACATCAATATGTTTTCTGATATTTTCTATTGTTTTGCCATACACAGAATTGACCATCAATTTTAACAAGGTCTTATCAAATTGGCTCATTGCAGATGTTCGAAGCTCTGTGTTTGTATCAATATATGGCTTCAACCATCTTGAGAGCCTGAACCTCAAAACTTTTCCAACTTTGGTCACTTGAACACCATGATTCATCAGGAACTGGAGGTTTTTGTAATATATGACATAATCCTGTTTCGGCTCCAGAGTCATCATCAATTTCTTCTGTTTAGAGCCAGGTGAGCACTTAACCTCGGGAACTGGGGGCAGATCAGAAAATGTGTTGTGTAAATCATCAGGAATTGTCAGATCAACCTCTAAGAACAGGCCATAGTTACTGTCATCAAAATTTTTAAGATCTTCAATATTAAAATCTTCAACCCACTCAAGCCCTGCATATGGCAGTTTTTTCATCATGGCATAACCATAGAGGCTGTTGTCATCTACATACAGTATATAATTTGATAGCAGTGCTGGATCATAATCAGGAATATATTTGTTATTTGCTCTGGCATATCTCTGAGAACATTGCACCATGCCTCCTCTTATACATTGTTCCATAAACAGATACATATCTTGATCCTGGATCAGATTCAATTGCATTTTAGTGTTTAAAAACATTGCAGACCATGCTAGGCCCGGAGCACTGTAAAAATACATTGGATCCAGCTTATAATTTTCCATGGAAGATTTTCTGAATGCCTGCAGTATATCAGCTAAGAGAGTCACATCAAGTTTTAAATATGCCTTGTGATAATCACCAAATGTCTGGCATTTTAAATTGTTCCACATCAACTGGGCATGGTGATAATCATCATCAGTGATTCCAGATCCTCTGATTTTGCTGTAAAACTCTTGTTGTGGTGGCAGAGAACACTCATCAAATTTAGAAAAATCTGTAACATAATCATATGGATATACACCCTTCCGCCTAATTAATTTCAGGTCCTGATTTGGAAACAAAGCACATGTGATTTTGAATTGATCATCAGATAATTGAGTGGCCAGTGTAGCCAGGCTAGCCGATAAAATTCTGTATGAATCAAGAAATCTTAAGTGAATAGGAACACCATTAACTTTAATTATTTTGCTAATGGCAATATATTTTTCATTATTTTCAGCTAAAATATTTAAATTCTGCTTGTCAAACCCCTCGTACCTGATCAGATGATGAAAATCATAATTGGATGTTCCATGGCAAAATATAGGGACAAATTTTGGTCTCTGGATCTTAATATTACAGCTATTACACAGGGCCATTAAGAATTTACCATCTGTATGAGAATGGTGTTTCACCTTGATATTTGTATCTGAAAATTCAGAATCACATACCGGGCATTTTTCTGCATTGTTGAAATCTTCAATCTGTTTCTCTGTTAAAGGCAACATAGGTTTTGATTTTAATAATACATTAGATGCTATGTCACGGCACTCATTTTCTATTGTAAGTGCAAATTCTTTGATGGCATCTGCTCCCATGTATAAATATTCTTTACTAACAACCCCATCCTGTACAACCACATAATAAAAACTAGAAGGTTCATGTAACTGGTATGGTGTAATTGAAGGTTCATCAGGATCTGGGCTACAGAATGCAAGGGGTTTGAGATTTGATTCAAAATCACAGACTATATATGCTGGGTGTTCCAACAGGGCTTCAAATTTTTTGAATTTGGCATTTTCACTTGGATTAGGCATCACCATATGAACAGGTTTATGGTTGCCACAGTATTTCAGATGCTCAATTAACTTGTTTTTAGCAATTTCTGCATTCTTTTCACAAACACCATTCACCATTTTTCTACCATCAAATACAATTAAACATCTTCTGCACAACTTGAATATTCTATGAGTTTTGTCTAGTTGTGTTCTGACTAAAGCTTCAAGATTATGTATCAGAGTGTAATGATATGTGCCATCCTCTTCAATTAAGAGCAGATCAATCGGAACAGCAGAATCATCATCAAGTGTACTGATTCTGAGAGGATCTATCAAGCAATTGCCACGGCCAGTAGAACAAGTAAATACATTAATAGATAATTGTTTACCATTAATATCCCTGGCTTTTTTTTTCAAATTTATCAATATTCTGAACAGACATTGGATATTCTAAGCCCTTCATTGCTTCATCAAAATTGTGTTCATGCTGTTTATAATAACTTATTCGCTCAGGATTTCTTGAAACTGGATACAAAGCAGCTAAAATACACCACAAAAAAGCATTTCTGGTCGGTATTTTCTATGTTAACCACGGCTCTTTTGTTTTTAATATTGGCAGGTAAAGGCACATAAGTGGAACCTTGTAATGGGCTGAATTCAGAAATATTAACATAGAGCTTGTGTGGAGAACCGCATAGGCTCCATCCAGACTCTTTTGCTGCAAATTCAGAGTGTTTAATATTTAATTGATCTATCAAACTGCTTATTATTTTGTCTAAATTTTCATTTGAATATACAGGTACAGTTTCTGTTATGTGGGGCTGTGTAAATTTTGTGCCATTTGGTTTCTTATATTGTGTAAACAATTTGAGGGACAGCTTATAAGAGCCATTTTGTGCATTTAGAATTGCCTGCACATCAGGATTTATACTGTTCAAAAAATTCTTAATACCACATCTTGGCTCTGATACAAACCGGTGATCTCTTAATTGGCCATTAAAACTGCTATGGATAGGTAGTGCATAGCGTGGCTGCTTTGCTGCTCTTGCATTAACAGGTGCTTCATGCTTTCTTTTCAGACCAGATGTAGATGGTTGTGAGGGAAATATTGATGACTGTACATAAGAATTACACTTGTGCCATTTGTAATATGCCTTGCTTAATATTTTATGGCATCTTGGACACATTTTTGTGGCCTTTCTGCATTTCTTAGAGTCACAAATATGCCGGTGCCTAGACCAATTAGAACTAGATATATTTTTATTACACTGATTGCAATATTTTTGATTTGGCATTTTTGTTGTTTGTTTATATATGGACAATATGCCAAAACAATTATAACAGCAGCTAGTGGCTGAGCTGGTGCTTTTATACCCAAACAACAGCAATAACTAGGCTCTGGTGATCCCCAATATAAAATAGTTTTGCTCTTTTATGCTGTTGTACAACACACTTTACCAGGTTTCAGATCTGGGAGCTATCAGTTGTATATCAACTAGCAGTAATTATTCTCAAAATCTCACATGTGGAGATATTAATTTGCCACATGTATTTCAATCTTACACATTTTATCAGAACTCAAACCCGAGCCTCTTGTTTACAAGGCAACAATATTAACACTTTGCAATCAGGGGAGGCTTCACATTTTATCAGGACTCAAACCCAGAAGCCTCTTGATTACAAGGCAATAAAAACCATGGAGCTATGCACCACACTCTACTGGGTCTCAGAACCCAGGAGCTATGAGCTTTATATCAATATATACATGGCGGAATCAATCTGAGGGGGGCTCATCATTTCTACACTAAAATTCAAGATTCCTGGGATTTTGACAGAAAAACACACTGTAAACAATAAGATCATATGGGAACTTGGCATAGTTTTAAGTGTAGGCAAATCTGTCTGTTGAGGCTTCTTCTTTTCTACACTAGAATTCAGAATTCTTAAAATTAAGAGCATATCACACTTGAAGAATTGGGGCATAAGCCCCTCTTGGCATTGTTTTAAGTGTATACAAATCGGATTGTTGAATCAAATAACCTCTTCTTTTCTACACTTATAAGTTGAGTTTATAATAGCACAAAACACACTACTATCTTATACCGAAACGTTACAGATGATACGGGCAGTTTATGGTGATGCAGCATTATCAAGACCCCAAGTGTATGACTGGTACAATCGTTTCAAAAGTGGACGTAAAAGTGTCGAGGATGAACCAAGATCAGGACGCCCTTCAACGTCAAGGAATGACGACAATGTGGAGAAAGTTCGTGCACCGGTGAGAGGTGATAGACGTTTAACCACGCAGCAACTGTCAGACATGCTTCATATCAGCAAAGAAAGCTGTAGGTTAATTTTAACGAAGGACCTGCAAATTAGGAAAGTGTGTACTCGTCTTGTGCCTCTCATTTAGACAGAATGAGATAAAAACAAAAGGATAGAGTGCTGTGAGGTTTTGGTGGCAACTGCGGACCAGGACAAAAACTTGCTAAAGTGCATCGTGGCGGGAGATGAAACCTTGTGTTTACAATATGACCCTGAAACAAAAAGACGCAAAGAGTGCGCAGTGGAAAGGACAGTTTTTGCCCGTTAAGAAAAAAAAAAGCACGGATGTCGAAATCGAAGACAAAGGTGCTGCTGATCGCACTTTTTGATTCCAAGGAACTGATCCACCATGAATTGAAGACTAAAATTGGTAAACGCTGTAAGTGCCACAATAATTCAAACACCGTTTTCCACGTTAAACTGTGAAATGTGCCATGCTTTATAATGTGGTAAACGTGAAATGTGGCTGGTAGCCCTCTAAATAGTTCAAAGGGCGTGTAAAGATGTCACTAGTGTGAACCTTCTTATGGGCTGATGTGCGGAACGATGCGATTTCCCGAAACTTTCGCTTTTGGCACTTACAACGTTTACCACTTTTAGTCCTCAATATGTCCCTGAAATCCAAACAATCAATCAGTGGTATTACAAGAAAGTGCTTGGTCAACTCAGACCCAGGATGAAGCGTGTTAGGAAGGACCTCTGTGATTCTGAACAATGGTTTCTGTTACACGATAATGCTCGGCCTTATACCGCATTGTTTGTATACAACCCAATACACGACGATGACTTAGATTAACTTTATGTCCTGTCCACATTTCCTCTGGAGTAGCATCTTTAATTGCAACTGTAGGACAAACATTCTTCAGGTATACACCTGTTGAAACCGCTTCAGCCCAATATCTCTTACTGAGATTAGCATCATGAAGCATTGTTCTAGCTTTTTTCTACAATTGTTCTGTTTAGTCTCTCAGCAACTCCATTTTGTTGCGGAGTATATGGAACACTTGTCTCATGGATTATACCATGTTCACTGAGATATGCAGAAAATTTCTTATTACAGTATTCTATACCATTATATGATCTAAGTTTCTTGATTTTTAAATTACACTGATTTTCTACAAAAGCTTTGAACTCTACAAATTTTTCAAATACTTCATGCTTAAATTAAAGAAAATATACAAAACTCTTTCGAGTATAATCATCAGTAAAAGAAACAAAATATCGTGCACCAGCCCAGCTTGATTCAGACATTGGTCCACAAACATCAGAATGTATTAACTCTAGTTTTTGTTTAGCTCCTTTTGCCATTCCCTTGGGAAAAGATGCAGTTTTCTGCTTCCCCTCAATGCAAGGAATACATGGTTTTGGGTTCGCATCTTGAAAAAAATACTCCATCAGCTAAATTATCTCTCAAAGATATCGTACCTCTTAGACTCAAATGACCTAATCGTTTATGCCATACATCTTGTGAAGCAATAACTGACAACATAGCTACTTTCTGTCTCTTCACAATTTTCAAGAGAATTTACAGTAGTATTGTTTAAATTCATCATGGACAAATAAACACAGTCAAAAAAGTTTTGCATCACCCGAGCAGTGATGAAAATAGCATCTGCAACATGCCGAAGCGGACAAGAAACGATGAAGCAGAGCTCATTGTGCGAAGTAACGCGGTCGACGTGCAATACCGATCACCACAGACGACTATCGGGGTCGGCAAGTGCATGCGTGTGTTCGAGCATAGCACCACGGTAGTCGGCGAAGGTTAGTTATGTGTTCCTTGTGTCCAGTTAGCGAAGGCGAGCGAGTGCATCTGTGTGCAAGGCATGCCTAGGCGTACTATTGTGCAGTTTGATCGGGCCAGGATCATCACGCTACTGCGGACTGGCATGTCACAACGGGCTGTAGATAGGGCTGTTGGAGTGCGGAAAGCGATGTCTGTAGGACCTGGAGGTGGTATACAGACACAGGAACAGTAGCAGATCGTCAATAGACAGGTCGTCCACGGGTCACAACACCAGCACAAGACCGCTATGTACGACACTCAGCTCGGCGACAGAATACCATGACGGCAAGGAACATCACTCATGCCCTCCAGGCTGCCTCTGGTGTGCGTGTGTCAAACCAAACTGTCTGTAACAGATTCCGAGAAAGTGGTTTACGTTCCAGAAGACCTCTCCGCTACCAGTACCTATTGCCACGACATCGGCGCGACCGTGTGCATTGGGCCCGTGCACATCGAAATTGGGGACCCGATCATTGGGCTCATGTGCTCTTCACCGATGAATGTAGACTCTGTCTAAGGCCAGTTTCATGAAGAGGACGGGTGTGGCAAGGCCCTGGACTGCAGGAGCGGCTTCGTGGTGTCCAGGGGGTCTATCCATACCTAGGAGGAGGAATCATGGTGTGGGCAGGGATCATGCTCGGACGTCGAACGCCCCTAATTCCAATTAGAAGGACACAAACAGCTGTTCGTTATGTCAGGGACATTCTCCAGACGACTGTGGAACCATTTCATCAGGAAATTGGTGACGAATTTGTCTTGGTGGATGACACTGCCCGTCCACACCGCGCACAGATGATGCACGATTATCTGCAGGCGGCGAATATCCGTCGCATGCTTTGGCCAGCGCAAAGTCCCGACATAAATTGCATCGAACGTGCATGGGCAATGCCAAAAAATGCCATTACAAACCGTCCTGTGGCTCCCACCAATCTTCGTGAAGTTCTTCTTGCGGCATAGGACGAAAGAGATCGCTTACGGCAAGATCACCTTGATCGTCTCATCCTCAGTATGCCACAGCGTGTTCAAGAACGTCTTGCAGCCAGGGGAGGACACACCAGGTGGTAGACAATGTTTCTGGTGCATCCGCTTTGACGAAGAGTCTTCTTGTGACAGTTCTTTGTTTTTCCATCTTCATCATGAATTGTGTCATTTTCGTTTTAAACACATTTTTGAGAGAACTGTACGTTTTTTGTTCCCTTTTTATTCCACGTGTTTTGTTCTTCATCTTTTCTTTTGTATTCCCACTGTCATTGTCAATAAACCTTGTGCTTCATATATCTTTTGTCATTTTCCGTTCTGATGCAAAACCTTTTTGACTGTGTTTATTACTGCTAATTTGTTGTCTGTTAAACGTTTTTGCAAAAGGTGTAATTATTTCGTGCAAGGCCGCCAGCAGGATTTTTCTCTGGGGAAGGGGGATTTTGCAGCAGTGCCCAAAGTAGGAGGAACGTGGGGGTGATGATTTCTCCCAGTTAAGAAAATTATCTTAAAACATCCCCAGCACTAGAATAATTTGCACAGACACTAGATCTGGTACCGTGACTGGACTCAAGTGGTTCCATGTTCGACCCACCTTAAGAAGAGGATCCTTACACTGTACTTCTAGTAATTCTAGAAGTACAGAGTTCAGTGAAAATGTTGAACGTCTTTCCAGGATGACGTTTACAATATTGGTATGACGGAATACTTGCTGCTTCAATGAAAGCTGAGGGCGTGGTGTAGAGGTTCAAGTTCTTGACTGGACTGCAAGTGGTGCCACGTTCGATTCTCCTTACGAGATGTCTATTATTATCTTTTATGTTTCTCCTTTTATTAAACAAGAGTATTTTAACATTATTTGTAATAGCAGTGTAAACGGGCCACAGTGTTCTGCATATGGAATTTACTAAAATAAAAATAAAGAAATAAATGAATTAACACACATTAAAGGGACATTTTCATCTGGAAAATAAAGATTCTAAGATCGTGAGATTGTGATACTCTGAAGATAATTGTATGCGGATTCAAAGACATGAAAGATAATGAAATGACCATTTATATTTGTGGTAATTCAACACGTAATTTCACCCCTTTTCCCACTCGAGTTAAATGCAAGGCTTCCTGGACAAATATCGAATATCAAGTATAAATTTGCATTAAATATTTACGCTGATTCATACTACCTTTGTTTTCTTTGTTACAATCAAGTATTCATTACACAATAGCCTACCTGTATAAGAGGCGAGTTGGATTTCACATTGGTCAGCTTTATCTGCCTCTCTCCAGAAAAGGAATCTTGTAGGGTAGTGGTTACCGTTAATGATTGTCAACCTGATGGTGGCAGGTTCAAAACCCTCAGCTGATAGAAACGTTTCATAAGATTTAGACATTGTATTCATTGTCCACGCCCTGTAAAATGGAATGATTCTGTTTGCTATTAACGATGAAATATAAAATAATATGATCTCCATTTCACCAAAATGAGAATTGGAGAAGAATTAGATCATTCTTATAAATATGAAATTAAATTCGTGTTTTTAGTGGTGTAATCGCAGGTAAATCGAAAATTTCACGCGGAAGATTTTACCTCCCTCTGAACTCGGCCAAAATGCATTTCGACTCGAGAATGTACAGGGAGGTTATTTCAGTCGTTTACCGTCAGAGCGTCGGCCGCCGAGCGGCCCCTTCATGCAACAGGTCCCGGCAAATTGACTTACAGGAAGTCCGTAACAGAAACCGCTTGTTTTGTAATGTTTCCAGTTTTCACACACGTACCTTCTCGCAAGGATGCTGCAAAAGGTGTCCTCCCAAATACAAATATTTCTGGCACCTTATTTCCGATATCTAATCTTAGATTAGGCATCGCTACTTTATCCTCAGTTGTCGCGAGAGCGCCGGCAGCTTATCGGGGATCGGGGGAGTTGTCAGCCGCGACACCTGTCGGCAGTGATGCCAACCGTAGGGACATGTCCCTACGCATAGGGACTTTTCACTATATTTCGCCTGCGTAGGGACAGATTTTGCCAAATGAGGGAAAACGTAGGGACTTTTTTCAATCTTGGAAAATAACATTTTATTGTGCAAAGGTGCAAAGCTTACTCGCCAGTCAGTTGCACTTTCTTCGTGCTCGGTTTGGAATGAATGGATTACTTTATCTGGATACTTTAGCAAGGAGGAGAGAAAAAAAGAACTAACTAACAAATCTCCATCAGAATTTTGGACCATGTTATCGGTTAAAAAGAACTTGCAAGGCAAGTTCTTTTTTTAAAACATTTCCACTCTCGCAAAAATAGTGCTAACATTGCCACATTCTAACGCGGAAACGGAAAGAATTGTTCAAGACTGCAGGAAATACAGCATCACCAACCAACATCTATCTCTTCACAGCAACAGCATGTATGACTTCAAATAACATAATCAACAGTAAACGACTCAACGTTATTCATTAGGGATGTGCGGATCCCGAAAATTCAGGACCGGTAACGGGAAAAAAAATTCCCGTCAAAATCCCAAGCAGTCGGGAAATACCAAATAGTCACTTTAAAAAGTGGTTAATTTTCGACGTTTTCTGCATTGTAAGTTTCTGGAACTTATCGGAAATTGTAAGATTTTATTCTAGAAATGCAAAAACAATCACTTAAAGTGAAAATGACGTAGAATTCGAGATTTCCAGAGCTTCGGGAAATTTCGAACATTTCCAGTCCGAAAATTTTCAGACTTGCAAATTGCAAATTTTTTTTGTCCCGAATGTCGGGATTTAAAAAAATTCCCGACCCGACCCAAAAAATTCTCTCCCGCACACCCCTATTATTCATTAAGGCAAGAATTTACATTTCCCTGACCATTCTGTAATTTCTATGCTACGTCTTGTACTCACGAAATAATTAGTCGTGATGATTTAGATGAAGTTAACATGTTGGGGTGAGGTGAAAAAATTGTTCATTAACGTGTAGAAGTTGTAAAATAACCTTTTCAATTCTCGCAATGATTTTCAGTATACAAGTATAGTAACCATACTTGTTGATATGAACAATTTATAACGTTTGCAATTAGTTACGCTGTCTACAGCGTTGCCACACTGTTGATTTCATACTTGGAGTGTATGGATCGTGTAAGAATGGCGGAAGAGAACAGTAAGAAAGTTGTTAATGTTGTTCAGATTGTTAGGTGGAGTGTGCAGGAGGATGTCCGTGGGCTAATTAACAAACTTATGGATTTCGGTATATTGCCAAAAGAATGTGCTTACATGTGACAGTGACAGTCACGATGTAGAAGAACACGTGGAGTGTGGTCTGATTTGATTACAGGTAAGTTTGGCAACAGTGCATCGATCGAAAAATTGCAGGATACGAAAATGGCGACTTAAAGTGCTACGAAAAAAAGATTTTTTTTATCGGTTCGTAATCATAATTAGAGCAAAACCATTTACGGATAGCTCCACTGACCATTCTCGGTAAGGTAAGTTAAGTTAGGTTAGGCAAGGCAAACATAGTTAAAATTTGGGGTCGAAAAACCATGCACGGGTAGCCCCACAAGCCATTGACGGATAGCCCCACGAACCATTCAGGTAAGGTTAGGTTACGTTAGGATAGGCAAACATAGTTAAAATTTGGGGTCGTAGTAATATCAGGAATGTATATTTTGTTCTTTAAGTATTGGAAACACAAAAATCTTCCGGTAAATAATGAGAAATCGTGCCGATCGCGAACCACTAAATTTCACTTATTTTGCAATTTCTACACGTGACCCCCAAATGTTAACTTCAAATTCGTGATTAGGAAGCCTCAATTAGTGAGTATGCGAAATATTACAAAAACCTGGGAGGGGTCCTGAATTGTAAATTCGCTCCTTCATTAATTGTGGAAGCACCGAGCAGAAAGATTTGGTAAGTAAATGTGTATATTTTATCTTCTTTTTTTCATGCTCATGAGGTGTTGTTTTTTTTAGTCGCTTCACTTGGCGTAGGGACATTTGGTCAGTTGTAGGGACACATTGCCGAAAAATGGTTAGCAACACTGTCGGCTACCAGAAGTAGTGAGTGTACCGTACCCTCATGCTCACTTCTGTTTGAGTTTATCAGTACGCGTGTTTTTATACTGTGTTATTGAGTTAGTGTGCTATTCAGTGCTAGTGCTTTATTGTGTGTTAATTGTTATTCATTCATTAGTTATGCCACTAAACAAATATATTCTTGAACAAAGAGTTTTTATGTACGATAATTACGTGAAAACGAATTCTTGCAGGAAAGTGGTATGGCAATTACGAGAGACAGGATCTCTTGAACCAAAGAAACGTGTTGTATTGCTGTTGAAGGAGGTCATTTTCAACATCTCTTATAACACAGGAGATTAGTGATCATCATTATTATTACTTTTAAATATCATTTTACGCTTTCGGTTTGCTTTATGCGCCGGGATGCTGTTTTCCCATTCTGTTAACTGAGGATAAAGTAGCGATGTCTAATATAAGATTAGATGTCAGAAATAAGGTGCCAGAAATGTTTGTATTTGGGAGGACACCTTTCCAGCATCCTTGCGACAAGGTACGTGCTTATTTCAATTGTAATTGTAACTGTAATTGTGAAAAGTGGAAACATTACAAAACAAGCTGTTTCTGTTACGGACTTCCTGTAAGTCAATTAGCCGGGACCTGTTGCATGAAGGGGCCGCCCAGCGGCCGACGCTCTGACGGTAAACAACTGAAATAACCTCCCTGTGTTAGATTGAATGTTTCATGTTGATAATTGGATTAATGCACCAATTCCTGACGATGGGACGATATTTTCTGCAACTGCTTCTTCTCTTCTCTCCTCTCATCTCCACTATCTTCTCTTCTTCTCCTCTCCTTCTCCTTCTTCTCTCCCCTTTTTTCTCCTCTGCTTCTCATATCGCTTTCTGTTCTCATCTTTTGTCTCCATCGCACTCTTCTCTACTCCCCTCATCTCCTCCCCTGTCTTCGATTTCCGATTCCATTGCATTTTCTCCTCTCCTCTTCGTTCTCCTCTTGTTCTCTCTTTTATAGTCTCAACTCACCTCTTCTCGTTTCCTTCTATCCTTTCCTCTCCGCTAATCTATTCTCCTCTCATCTCGTTTTGCAAATTTCTTCTCCTCTTTGCTAAATTTTCCTCATCTCTCCTCGCATCTCTTTCATTTCTTCTCACTACTCCTTCTTTCCTCTTCTATCCTCTTTTCTTCCCTCCTCTACTTTTCCTCTTCTCCTTTCGCTTCCTCTCTCCTCTTATTTCCCTTTGTGTAGACCCATCAGCGATGAAATACTAGAAGATCGATTTCTTTATTTCAGAAAGTATTGTTGTCATTTACGATACAATACTGATATATTTAATATTTTCATACATACAGGGTGACCCATAAGTCTCCATACAAATGGTGAAAACGGTGACTAATGTTTATTTTTCCATTTCGGGCAGGTGAACCAATTAAAAAGAGATGCCACTAACGAAGGAAGAACGGATTGACATAATTCTGTTGCCTGGGAGTGGTACCACCCGTCATGTAGCACGTACATTCAATGTAACCCATGACACCGTGGCCAAACTTATCAAGAAATTTAGAAGGACAGGTTCCGTCGTCGACGAAAGCAAGCCTGGAATACCAAAGACAACAACAGATGAAAGGAGGGTAACACAGGTGGCACGGTGTCATGGGTTATCTGCATTCTGTGGGTTGCATTGAATGTACGTGCTACATGACGGGTGGTACCACTCCCAGCCAAAAGAATGATGTCAATCCGTTCTTCCATCGTTAGTGGCATCTCTTTTTCATTGGTTCACCTCCTGAAAAGAAAAAATAATCATTAGTCACCGTTTTCATCATTTGTATGGAGACTTATGATTCACCCTGTATATTAGTTTTGCGTAATTCATACATATATTTTGCGCATGTGGCAACCCTGAAATTAAGCCTCACTCTACAGGCAAATCACCAACGCCTTATGTAAGTTCGGTTGCCTATTATAAAAAGTTGTTGCCCTAAGACTTTTGGGAGACACGGTACAGCAATACCTTGCTAAGCATTCAGTGAATGATCAATCACCCTCCATATTCTCCAGACTTATCGCATGCTGATTTTTCCCTTTTTCCCAAGATTAAGATGCCTATAAAAGGGCGAAGATATGACGACGTTGCGGACATTAAATTAAATGTTACGAACCCTTACTGACAATGACTATCAACAGTGTTTCCCAGACCTGTACAAACGCTGGTCAAAGTATATTCCCTCCTCTGGTGAATATTTTGAAGGTGATAAAGCCATTTGAATATAATTACATGTTTCTTTCCTACAAAAAAAGTTCGTTTTTTTTATGTTCGAACCTTGTAGTAAGGAAGAGTTCCATCATATTACCAATTTTATCATGGGGGAAACTTTTAATGTAGTTCAATGTTACCATTTGTTATTAATACATTTTCCTTATTTATGGACGTGATTATAATCTTGGTGAAAGTAGGCTACCTAAAAATTAATTGGTACGTAGTACAAATTAAATGTATCAACATGCCGTAATATTAACGATTATGTAGTGAAATGCATAAATCAATAAATTTCAACAGTAGTTGTATATTTTCTTCTGTATTCAAATATGGCTTTGATTTGATTTGGATTTGATTTATTTTACTTTGCCTCTTGTGCCACTTTTGGCTAATTTGCGAAGATGGGGATGAGTGATGATATGATTAAATTGATGAATAGGCATCACAAACGTCCATGCCCAAGCCCTGGCGTCGCAGAGCGATGTTCTTACCACTCCGCCACGGTGGCCGATTGGACTAACACTTCTCTGATAACATAAATCACAATCGAGAAAAGTCACAGCAAATAAACACTAGAAAGTGAACGTTTTAAAGAAAAAATCATAAGCTTGGTGTTTGCATAATAGAATTCGAGCCTGAATTTGCATTCGCTACAGTACTAAAGTAGAAAAAATTTAATTTACATGCGAATTAGTAAATTCAGCATTTATTATATGTATAATATCATTCTTTGTGCTTCACCGAGCTCAATCAGCATTATTTATAAACAGAGAAGTAAGGCCATTAAAATCTATCATCATTGCCTTTTTATCAACAAACATAGATAATTGAGTAGAAATACTTGATAACATGGAAAAACGATTTCACATTAAGCATGATTTCTTCAAAGTTACTAACTACATGCAGCATGATATAAATCAGTATAGTTATTTTCCAAATCTATCATGACAATCACAAATTTCGATTGTCTAATAAGTAAATAATGAAAGAACTTAATTGACTGATTGATTTAGTTAGTGTTTTAAGTCTACTTTTTCCACAGTAAGGCTAACCGGGACTGGACCTACAGTATAAAGTGAGGTCCGAACCACTATGTCTATGTGCCTCTACCGGGTATCGAACCCGGGAGGACCACTGGTCATCAGCTGTATAAACATGTAAACGGACGAAATCCAGGAAGAGGCTACACTCCTGACTGTGCATTTGTTTAGTAAATTGAATTGCAATAAATGTCTGGAAGGCAGAGAGTTCGGGGCAGTTCTAATTCAGTTATTGAGGAGCAAGTTACGATTGTATAGAGAGAGGAGGAGGTTCTAGGGAGAGTGTGTTAACGCTAGTCGCAAGTCAGACTCTACGTACAGTCACAAGCATAACCTCTCACAGCAGATCTTCAGTTGCAGTACAGAGACTGGTATATCCTTTCATTAGCCATGCTGATCCAGTTTTTATGGGTGTAAAACTCAAGTGTCATGTGTTGCCATTCAAGTGTGTAAATTTAGTACCTCTAGCGCCTTACCACCAAGCTCACCACGAGCAGATAGTGCATTACCATCAAGGATGAATGATGATTAGTGAGCTACATTCCCAAAAGATCCCCCCATACCTAAAGGTATGAGACGATATAATGTACTGCTGTCTACTAATTGTACAATTTTCAATTACAATTTCATAGAATTATAAAGAAAATGTTACTATTATTATTATTATTATTATAACCTTCATTTCCGTATTCAATGATAATTGCATATGAAATCAACATTCCGCTTTCCTGAATGTCAGTAAATACAATAATGACATAATGATTATTAATGTTAGTCTTCGTATTTAAGGTTTTACCCTAACCATCTAATTTTATAACTATGGAAACTTTAATTCGAACAATGACCATGGTTTTACATAAGAAATTCAACCCCATCGAGAGTATTTTCCAAATTATTAATATTACCAAGTTAAATATCATACTGGTAGAGAATTTTTCCTCCGTAAAATACATATTTTTATTTTTATTCATTAAAGAGAACAATGACTGCCTGTGGCGGCGTTATGTTTCAATAACCACTACTTCCTTGTGCTCTCTTCGTTTTGATACACCCCAGATGGCTTGAAGAGATATTGTAGGGACAAGTGGAAATGACAAAGAATAGATGTGATAGAGTAAGAAGAACGTCTTCAAGTTCCTGTCACCTGACAGCTGAGAGGATGCAAGAAGATGAGCCTGGATGCTGCTTGGAGTTCAAGTAGAAGAAGAAAAGAAGACCTCTCGGGTTATTGATGATTTCTCTACGTGGGATGAGAAGGGAATTACCAACTCCTCTCTGAGGTTCACGAAAAGGAAGGGGAAAAAACCGATGTATTTTGCCGAATGACAAGAACTTTAACTCCTGAAAGCACAAATTTACATTAAGATGAAGTTGTTTTTCCTTTCTGCTTGCCTAATATTCTGAGTAGACTTGAAATAGTATTACAGGAAATTCAACCATAGAGGGCAAGTGGTCAACAAGATTGTTTCCCAGAACTTCAATTGATATAATGGATGGTTAATATTTGTATGTTTCCTACATGTTTACTGTGTATTTAACCCACAATATGTGAAGAGCTTCATCATAATTAGATCAAGTCCATGATGTCAAATGTTGACAAATTCTAGTGAGTATTTGAAAAACTTATCACTGTTGTTACTACATGTAATATGTGAACTTTACAGTGATCATGGGTTGGAAGTATTGCTGGAATGTTTTTAGCACGAATGTTTCATGAAAAACTGAAAATTAAACTTAAATGATTGATTTGGTGTTTTAAGTCCACTTTATGCACAGTAAGGCTAGTCGGGACTGGACCTACAGTTCAAAGTGGAATCCGAACCAGTTGTGCCTCCACCGGGTATCGAACCATGGACCCCTTGATTAAAAGGCGACGACGATACCACTGCGCCGTCGGTAAGACCGTAAAATTATACTTAAACTACGAGACTTGAATCACTCGTATTTGCAATTTGCAATTTTTCGTAATTTATTTCAATTCACTTTCAGCACCTTTTAGCACGATAAGAAGTACTTTGCAGCACAGCAGTCACAATAACGACATGGTAAATTCTACTGTTAACCTAAAAGTCAATTTGAGCAACACACAGCTTACCTGAGTTAGATTGATTGATTGATTGATTTGATGTTTTAATTTCACTTTATGCACAGTAAGAATAATCATGACTGGACCTACAGCTTTAAGTGAGAGCTGAAACACTATGTGCCTCCACCGGGTATCAAACCCGGGACCTTTTGATTACAAGGCTACCACTGCGCCATCGGAGAGGCCCTTTACCTGAGTTAGAATCTACAAAGGAAGATTCACTATCACTTGATGGCACATAATCTGAATCAATTACAGTGTACACACTTTTATCACTTGAGCCTTGAGTTACAGTTAAATTAGTCGTAACAACAACTGTAACCAATAGAGTTACCAACCTCCAATGACGGATTAATGATCTTCTCTTGCTCGTGGGGGGTACTTTTTTAAGTGCCGTTGCTAGGTTCATGGAAGATTTTTGTAGTTTTCGGTGTGGTATCCGAGGGTGATCACTTAATTTTCGACGACAAAGACTGTGATGGCACTCTTAGCTTAACAGATAATTTATTATTACTTTCATGCTACTCCAGTGGGTAATTGCTTCGAGGAAAGAAGCGGTCGTCTTTTGAGACTTCGAGTAGAAGTTGATAAATCTTTGAGACATCGAGGAGGAGTCGATACCCTTTTGAGACTTCGATGAATAGTCAATACCCTTTTTATACTTTGAGGAGGAGTCGATACTCTTTTGAGACTTCGAGGAGTAGACAATACCCTTTTGACACTTCGAGTATGAAGCGATCACGTTCTGAGACTTCAAGTAGGAGACGATAGCCCTTTGAGACTTCGAGGAGGAGACGATACCCTTTTGAAGCTTCGAGGAGGAGACTTCAGGAAGGAGACGATACATACCACTTTGAGACTTCGAGAAGGAAGCGATCACCATCTCTGACCTCGAGTAGGAGTCCATACCCTTTTGATACTTCGAGGAGGAGGCGATCTCTTATTAGATTTCAAAGGAAAGGCAGCGATCGCCATTTAATTTAATTGACGATTATATTAGTTCTTGATGTTTCGAGTGCGAACCGCCTCCTCCGCCCTCCAACACTAAACTTTGAACACTGGACATGGTTCGCTTGTACTCTAAAAGAAGGAAAGCTGACTCTGGAAATAAACACAACTACTGACGTAAGTGACTCTATAAGTACGTATGGTTTTGGTCTGTTGCAGCTCCGCAAAGTATACACTTATATATGCATATTGCACTAAAAAGACTGAAATGTCAAGATAATAGATTTTGTCTACTTGTGCTCCAAACCCTCCCTATGATCCAAGTCATTGATTGATTGATTGATTTGGTGTTTTAAGTCCACTTTATGCACAGTAAGGCTAATCGGGACTGGGCCTACAGTTTAAAGTGGGATCCGAACCACTTAGTGCCTCCACCGGTTATCGAACCCGGGACCCCTTGATTACAAGGCGACGACGCTACCACTGCGCCATCGGGGAGGCCCTATGATCCAAGTAAGACAGTATTCAAAAAATCTCTTCAGTTGTACAAACTAACTAACTAACTCTCTAGCCTTCTTAAACCCGAAGGTTCATGGCTGCAGCAACACAGGCCTTCCATCTGTCCCTATCCTGATCAAGAACTATATACTCTTTTCCATCCCTACAAATTTCCTTTACTTCCATCTCAACATTATCCCTCCATCATGGCCTCGGTCTTCCTACTGGTCTCTTACCATCAGGTTTCCCAACAAGAATCCTGTAAATTCATCTTTCCTCTCCCATTCGTGCCACATGGCCTGCCAACCTAAGTCATCTTGATTTAATCATTCTAATAATATCTAGACATGAATACAAATTATGTAGTTCTAAATTATGTAACCTTCTCCACTCACCTGTCTCCTCATCCCTTTTAGGCCCAAATATTTTCCTAAGGATCTTATTTTCAAATACTCTCAATTTAT
Organism: Lepisma saccharinum; assembly: GCF_977018435.1. NCBI lineage: Eukaryota > Metazoa > Arthropoda > Insecta > Zygentoma > Lepismatidae > Lepisma > Lepisma saccharinum. The sequence continues at coordinate 156,268,708 of NC_139230.1, read as the reverse complement.
GTTCCTCTTTCAATGTATGGGATCAAGTTTCACATCCATATAATATTACAGGCAGAATTACTGTTTTGTATATTTTAACTTTTTATTTCTTAGATATTAAACGAGACGACAAAAGTTTGTGAAGAGAGAAGTAACATGCATTTCCGGAATTAAGCCTGCTTTTTATTTCTTCTTTAATATCATTTTCATTTGTTAGTATTACTCCTAAGTACTTGAATTTGGAAACTGGTTCAAACGAGTTGTTGTAGTTTTCTCCTTGCTAACTTCAAAATCTATCTCCTTAGCTGCTTTGAAAAATATTTTAGCATTCTTCTTAATTGTATTTGCATCATCTCCCAGCAAGTTTACATGATATGCATATGCTAACATTTGAGTCACACATATTCTAAGGCAAAATTAACGAGCAATGTAGATAATGCATTTCCTTGTTTTAACCTATCAAGGTTGTCAGACATTTTACTTTATGTTTTACTGAGTAACGTATTTTTAGTATTTTCGTATATTATCTAAAAATCCGCTACAACCTTGGTTGTGAAGCTTCTCAATTCATCTAGTTGCCTTACTTGCTACTAGATGGCTCTGATAATTGCCGCCTCTAATGCCAGAATTTGCAACTAAATTCCTAACCCTTCGTTCGAGGCGAAACTTGTGTTTTCACTTTCGTTTAACCGTTGCTATCCAACGCTGGAGAGGGAAGGATCTTCTACTGAGCTGTGGTTTTCATAACTTTCATCACCCACAGCAAGCGTGACCTACCTATTCGCAATGCACATAAAGAAGCAGCAGCCATTTGCATTCTGAATGCGAGCACATGTACCGTGAGAACTAATACTGGCATTACGCACCATATGGCAGGATTTCTAGTAGTGCTTTTGGACATAAATTATTACGTTTGAAGAGGTACGTTGGATCTTTGTGTATTTAGTGCATCTAAAAATTGGAATTGCTCTCAGTGATTTAAAATGTAGTATCTATGAATAGGCTGCTATTCATTAAAACTGTAAATGTTGCAAAAAGGAATCGTTCATTCTTCGTCACGCTGTAAAAACAGCATTTGGTGCTTCTCTCGACTTAAATGCACGTGCGTATTTGACGAATTTGCAGCATGTTGCATTATCTTAATATGGTTGAAAACTTGATTGACATGAAGCGCGTGCTCTCGAACGTTATGCCTAACGGAAGAAATTGCTAATCACTTTAAATTACGTGATTTAACTTTCTTGTGAAGTAGTGAATACAATAACCAAGACTACGTATTGTCGGAATTCGCGTGGCAAGAAAGGCAAGATTACGTTATTGTCCCTTACTACCAACCTTGATTAGCCTAGTAGCATTAACGTAACTGCGAGAATTAAATGTTTTCTTACATAATAATAAAATATGCCAAAAATCTAATATTTCAAGACGAGCCTAAAATAGCTTTAAGGTTGTAAAATTGTTGTAAATGAGAAGTCAGGTTGACAATTAAAAATTCTAGTCGATTGAGAAATGTTTATGTGAAACAAAGATAATGTATCTTATATAAGCCTTCCGGACGCTGTATATAAATTTTGTCCGCTAAACGCATATGTGAAAATCAAATACAATACAGATTGTTTATGAAAGCGCGTATTGCACTTGCTGTTGCATCGGCAAGACAATCGTAAAAAAATGGCAAAAATGCAAGAGATCCACGTAAAATTCTTATCGAACATTGTATAAGTAATCATAGTTCGGTGTCCTTTTGTAACTTGACTCGAATTACAGTTTCATTGGTACTCAAGGATGATTCATAATTTTGCGACTCCCCGGTTGGGTTTGGGCGTACTTTAACATCTTTAGGCCCTCACACTTGCTTCCTATTTAACTTTGGGTATTACAGAAATGCAAGAACCTACCCGGACGTCACAAATTTATTGGTAGCAGAGCATGGTTAGAAGAAGGAGGGGTGGCCAGATTCGAAATCTGTTTGAACCTCCCCAAAGAAGTTCATAGGACCGTCTATGTCACACACGAACAATATTTTAGACGGACTAGTGTGGTTGCTGTCATTGTGGGCTGTGTTGAATGCAAACGGAATGCTAGATAAATGCGTATCCCACTTAGTATGATCTTGAGAGTGGTAAGCGTGCTGGGTCCATAACCTAGAGGTCCGTGGATCGTAACCATGCTCTGCACGTGTGAGGGCCTAAAGATGTTAAAGTACGCCCAAACACAACCGGGGAGTCGCAAAATTATGAATCATCCTTAAGTACGAATGACACTGTAATTCGAGTCAAGTTACAAAAGAATACGTACCGAACTATGATTAACTATACTATGTTCGATAAGAATTTTACGTGGATCTCTTACATTTTTGTCATTTTTTTACGATTGTCTTGCCGATGCAACAGCAAGTGCAATACGCGCTTTCAAAAACAATCTGTATTGTATTTGATTTTCACATACGCGCTTAGCGGACCAAATTTTTATACAGCGTCCGGAAGGCTTATATAAGAAAGTGACGCAAACACAACGCGATTTGTGACCGCTCATGAAAGTATACAACTGGTGCATACTTTTATCATATTAACAAGTTTCTTAGGTATTCCAAACTCGACTAATATATAATATAATTTATCTCTTTTGACCAAATCATACGCTTTTTTAAAATCAATGAATAGTTGATGGACATTTTGATTATATTCTCAATTTTTCTCAAGTGTCTGTCTGATGTGAAAAATTTGATCTGTTGTTGACCTGTTACGTTTAAATCCACATTGATAATCACCTATAATTTCATTAGCATATGGGGTTAGTCTTGTTAAAAGAATGTTAGATAATATTTTATATGTTGTTGAGAGTAGAGAAATTCCACGATAATTATTGCAGTTCATTTTATCTTTGTTAATTCTATCATCAGCAAATTTTCCTGTATTAAATTTTAGAGCTTTTAGACTTTGCTGCTTATGATTTATTACCGAGAGTCTTTCTCTTAATTTAGCAATTACTAAATAATGGTCACTGGCACAGTCAGCACCTCATTGTGAACGAACGTCAATTATACTAGTATGCCTTCTTTTATCAATGAGAATATGACCTATCCGATTATGAGTTTTACCATTTGGAGAACACCAGGTATATTTTTGGATATCTTTATGTTTAAAAGTGGTAATTTTCACAATTAAATTCTTTGAGGTTGCAAAAGTAATTACTCTTATACCTTATCATTACTCATTACTTAATTCATGAAGACTTTCTTTACCAATAGTAGGTTTAAATGCCTCTTCTTTGCCAATCTGTGCATTACAGTTACCTAACAGAATTTTTATATCATACTGGGAAAATTTATCAAAGACCTGTTATAACTCTGCATAAAAATCATCTTTAGTATTATCGTTTTTATCTTCCGTTGGTGCAATAATGTTTATTAAAATAATTTTGACCCACCTACCTTATAAAACTGCATATGATATCCTATGATTAATAAATTCTACTGTTTTAAGGGCCGAGATAATTATATTATTTATGAAGAAGCCTGTTCCAAAATTCTGATTTTCAGTACCACCAGAGGAAAAAGTATAATTTTTGGTTTTACAATTGCCTTCTCCTGGCCACCTAACTTCCTGGACAGCTATTACATCAAATTTATTAGATGTAGTAGATGCAGTAGATAACTATCTCATTAACTGTACACTGAAATGCCCCAGGCCGGTAAAGACTCAGAACATTCCAAGTGCCTAATTTAACATCTGTATTCCTAAAGTAGATCTTATTCTTAGTCCACGGATCTCCCAAAGTAGTCCTCGCACGGAGATCCGATTGGGAGACTATATTTCCTCCGGAATATTTTACGTTGGGAACATCCATGGCTTCATATTGCTGTTTCTTGACATATCTTTTTACAGTGCAGAGTTGTTAGCTCTACGCCTAACCCTCAATATGAATGGAGGACCGCACCTGTCGTTGGTCAGCGGATCCCTCGGATCTAGCTGGGAAGACCACATAGTAGTCCACCAACCGTACCCCCACCTCTGCCAATTGTAGGACGCTCATAGAACCATGACAGGACAGATGATAATAATAATACTAATAATAATATAATTGGAATAATTACGATAAATTAAAATAATATTAATTAAAGATGTAAATTAAGTAATGTTAAATAATAATAATAATAATAACAATAATAATAATAATTATTATTATATGAATACGATAAAAGAATACACATGTAACTGCATGAATTCATTATCTAGCTTACGTGTAGTTAAGATAGTCAAAATTAGTACAAAAATAATTGCCCTGGCAAGGAAATTAGTGTCAAATAGATAAGGAATTGAATATTTATTGATTAACAGAAAAGGATTGTAATATGCAAAATTAATTGTACAGTGATCACTAGGACTAGGATTTTTATGACTTAGCGTATTTTTTTTTTGGTAAGTGTGATGTGTACCCTAAATATATAGAAATTCATATTGTGCAGAAACTAATTGAATTTAGGCGCTATTTAAGGACATATTTTGGCATATTTGGCCATTTCTACGTGATAAAGCATATTTTGATGGATTTTCGGTCATATTCAGCATATTTTCGCTTTTTCAAGAAATATAGTCATTTTCCAAGTAAATTCCTTCTTACTCCCATGTTCACTCGAGGTTTTTTTTTTGACTGCAGCAAAACCTTTTTCCTTTTTAATTGAAAATTTACAGAATGTATTCATTGTGCATTTCAACTCAACAGGGCCCATAAAGTGAACTAAAAATAGTATGTATATGAAAATATTTCAGCATAAGTTAGATATTGATGTTTGAAATAGTCCAGTTATAAGGGCATATTTTTCAAATTATAGTGCATATTTTGTAAAATTTTACGTCATAAGAGCATATTTTATTTTGCATATTTTGGTGATTTTTAGTTCATAAAAATCCTAGCCTTAGTGATCACATTTAATTGTCTATTACAATTGACGAAAAGTAAAGTTACTGATTAATATTTTATTCATATTTTCATATGTAGTAATGTGCATATATTTTTGGAATTGTTCTTCAAAGCTGTGTGAGCCAAATTCCTTGCCTTCCAATAAGTTCGGCAGAAATAAATAACCCTTGATTATGTAACAAATGGGAGACAATTATATTTTGATTATTTAATATTAGTAGTTGGTCTTTTGGGGTGGGACCCCCAGCGGCCGCCCTAAATACGTCCTTGGTGGAGTTCTACCTCCACCACACCCCCATGTGCCATCATAGTACGTTGCAATGGTATGGGGCAGCTTTACTCTTTTCTTTTATACATACACTAACTGGAACTGGATCTACGGTTTTACGTGCAATTAAAACCACGACACTATGAATCCCCTTCCAACTGATTCTCTGAACTGTAAGAGGCATTAGAGGAAACTAATACAGATGCCCACAATAAGGGAGAATAAGGTTTAGCAGGATATTCTTTGTTTTCTTACTGCACATCTATTACGATAAGGATGTAAAAAGAGACAGTACTACGCACTCAAAAGGAAAACCTTCTCTACTTTGTCCCGTGAATCTGCGCGAGCGTACAGAAAAGGGAATCTGCGCAAGTAGTGACTCGAGAGGGATCGACCAATGAACGCGTGAGTGCATGAAGAGAAAAATTCTGCTGCAGCTAGCAGCCGTTTGTATAAGCGCAAACTGCTTTGCTTCACCCACTCGCTTTCTCCCCGTCTCTGTCGTTATGCTCGGCCTTGCTCCACAGATTCCCGCAATGATGGACATAATTCAAATCACATTAGGCATTGTGGAAGGTAATTCCAAAAATCCACTGGTTCACCAGTTGGTGTCTGGTGAATAAAGAAAATAATAACAACAATAATAAAAAAGCAGGCTAATTAGAATCCTTTCAAAAACTGAGGATCAGACCAATACAATCTGATAATCTGTCTGATTAATGAAGTGGCGTTCGAACCCAGCGCTCCTGCAATGACAGCAGCACTGTGTTCCAATCCTCTGTCAGGCTTGGATATTTGATACTTTTCATCGAGTCACTAATCCCCATGATGACGGTGATCCACAGGTAGAAAGACTTGCAAATTTAATCAGTCAATCCCGCCATTCTTGTATAAAGATAGGAAGAAGTTGTAGATAAACTATAAAAAAAATCGATTTTTATTTATTATATTATCAAATTTCAGTTATTTTTTCCACCCTTAAAAATCCTATGATGTAGTGCGTGCCATGAGCTCCCCTGCTTCTGACATCAATAATGGTTTTAAATATATAAAACAGCACAAAATATTTTAGAAATATTGGAAGCTTGGAGCTAAATTGCTCTCAAAACAAGATGTTTTAAAAGTATGTTTCTCTTATCCCCCTTTGAAAAGAAACACGGAAAACAGTTCCTTGTAAATGTAAGAATTATTTAGAAAATAAAATTGCAGCACAGAATAATGAACCACTTGACGCATTCATAATCAAAAATATAATATCTGTTAATTAGTTCCATTGTACACAGGGAGAGGCTCTTAATATGCTACGATCATTTCCTTCCTACTTGTTAATTAATAAGCTACATATATGAATACCTAGTTAAATGCAAGGAACTGAATACAGAAAAAAAGATTTGGAGGAATATGGCGAAAACTTACTTCCATTTCCTAGTGTCAATTGTTCACATTTTAAATGGACTTTAATTATTTATGACACAAAGCCTCGGAAATACTGAATTGTATGGTAATGATTAAAAATTATCTCATATCCGGAATTATCTCTAATGTTGGGACACTAGTGTACTTTTCCTTCCTGTTAATGAAGTGTATCGAAGATGCTTGTGTGATGTCAAATCGAATGATTTTTATATATTTTCTATCAGTATTATACTTGTGTGAAGGGCCTCTCACATGGCGCAGTGGTAGCGTCATTGCTTTGTAATCAAGGGGTCTCGGGTTCGATACCCGGTGGAGGCACAAGTGGTTCGGATCCCACTTTAAACTGTAGGTCCAGTCCCGATTAGCCTTACTGTGCATAAAGTGGGCTAAAAACACCAACTCAAACCAAACAAAACTTGCGTGAAGGTTTCACTTCATATTTTCTATTCGAAGATCATTGTAATTAACTTATCGAACTAGTACGTTTTATTCTGATATTTGATGTTTGTTACTTAACGTCGATTTTCTGTCACTTTGGCTATCGAGACAATGAGGATGAGTGATGAAATTAATGAAGGGCAGTGTTTATTTTCTGGTGGTACGCAACGGTTCGCAACGCTCGCCGTACCGGCACATTTTTATAGGTGAGAATAATGTTTTATTTTGACGAAATAAATGTACGTGCGTGCGTGTATATGTGCGCGCGCGATTATACCCTGTCCCAGCTAACTGTGGAGCAAGGCCGCGCATAGCGTCAGAGAAGCGAGGGAAATCTATTGGCCAGAACGAAGCAGTAGACGCTGATGTGTAAGCTGGTAACTTCAGTCGCTTTCCCCCACTCCATACAATTCCGTTCCTCTCACGTGTTCATTGGTGGAGCCGTCTCGCGTCACTACTTGCGCAGAGACTTGCTTTCGTTTGCCTGCTCCACAGTTAGCTGGGACGGAGTATAGATGAATTTACAATCATTTATGAACATACAACAACATTTTGCGTAGAGAGAAAAAGAGAGAGAGAGAGAGAGACAGACAGAGAAAAGGAAAAAGAAGGGAGACAAGCGAGAGACAGATAAAGAGAAATAAAGAAACAACACGCACAGGCAGACAGAGGGAGAGAGAGAGAGAGAGAAAGAGAGAGAGAGAGAGAGAGAGAGAGAGAGAGAACAGTCACGGATATTTCTGGATTGTAGCAACACTGAACACAGTGATGCTCTAACAACTCTGTTTCAATTTGGTTATTTTACGTCGCTTTCCTACCACTTGGGTTACTCGCGAAGACGAGGATGAACTTACGAAATGTGATGGGACAAACACAATGTTAAATGGATGCCTTCACCAGGGTTCGAGCCAGGGGCCTCTGTAGAGCACTAGACTATGCTGACCACTCCGTCACGAAGGCTACCTTTGTTGTTACAACCCACAGATGTCTATGACTGTACATATTAAATATTTACTTTGAAGAATGCACTAAATTTTTCGAATTAAAAAACATTGGTATGGTATAGCTTAAACTCATTGATTAATTAATTTGGTTCATTTTACTTCACTTTTCTGCAACTATTAGCTAATCGCAAAGAAGTGGATGAATGACGATATTATGAAATTGATGAAAGGACGGCTACAAAAAACACTCATGCCTAGTCTAGGATTCGAACTCAGGACCACTGGCGTCGTAGCGCAGCACAAACTTACGAATAGAACATAATGTTCTATTTTTCTAATTTGGAGAAATATAGTAATACAGCATAGAATTAAGTAAACTTTAGAAACGTCATTGAGCTTTAGTGGTACAGTCTTAAACACTTCTGGATTGTAACGATTCCATTAAGTGTTACAACTCAGAAGCGTCCATGACTCAACTTGACATGTACACAGTTATTTTTCTTCACCGCTAGGAGTAGTTAATGTGCATTTTTCCTCAATATCTAACAAATAGTGTAAACACGCTAATGTCAATCCATGTTCAAGTTACCTCGAATACACCAGCATAGAGATTTCGACAGTTGTGAAATACACTTACATCATTCCATTCTTCCTTTCTTTATTACCAGGTACGTATATTTCGCAAGAAGCCTTTAGAAACTCCACTTTAGCGGAAGTAATTATTCCATGCTTCTGGAGCAACAGGAGAGAAGCGCTCCTAGATATTTGGATCTTGACTGTAAAGCTTGTGTCGCTGTAGCGAGGCGCTTACTCCCTCCTCCAAGTATGTAACTTTGCAGTTGAGTGTCTTGTGGAATCCTTCATTATGATTAATAAACCTGCGAACAAACGCCCATGGCTTTCTATCTCGTCTTACATTATGTATAAAGATTATCATTAAGGACTGTACCATGATTTGCATCATATTAAAGACACCCTTATTTTCAGAGTTTGTAATCGTACGTTTGTAGCGATATTTGTAAAGTTTAAACCCAGTAGACACTCTTATATATAACCTACACATAGTTTGTTTGCGTCTTCTCGCATCGCTTTTCTACATCACTAATTTAAAAGTGGCGTTGAGATTGAATGACTGTTAGATGGAGTTGATGGGGATACAAACATAGAGAAACATACTTCCGACTTACCACATCGGAACTCGAACCCAAAAATTTCGGGGATGTGATTATGAGTCGAGTACTCAATCATATATATGTGTGTGTGTGTGTGCGTGTGTGTGTGCGCGCGCACCCGGATGTTGAGGGGAGAAGTTAGTATATATGTTCTTAGATATTCGAGACAAACGTGTGTGTCTGCGTGTGCGTGTGTGTGTGTGTGTGTGTGTGTGCATTCCAACAAAACTTCTAAATAAATATTATTTCTATTCCATGTAAATCAGTTTCTCGTCGTCGCACTATACAATACCCTATAGGTTTACTCCAATTCCCCACAATATTGTACTGTAATGAACGCTTCTAATAATGGCAGTTTGTGGCAAACACTGCTTGTTTGATATATACGGTTTGATTTCATTTTTAACTATTTTGGGTTGACTGTATGATTTAATAGTTTCCTTTGTTTTAGCTTGTCTTTACTAAACTACGTTCAGGTGTCCATATAATCTTGAGAAACAAACTTTACTTCTCACGTAAAACGTTTTGTTATTCTCGTCTGACTGACACGCATTCTGTTAAATATGAAAGTTGTTCGCAGGTGACAGAAGATGTGATATGCTCCTAAAGATATTTATAATATACTTTGGAGCTGAAGTGCAGTAACCTAATCAGCAGTGGGATTACTGAAAGGTTTGGTTCTTCGAAATACATTGACTGCTGGGGAGGGGATGGGGGAGGGTCATAACTTGGAGAATATACATACATTTCTGTTTCTACAGCAGTTCCTAGGAGCTGTGTTCTTACACGGAATTTCCAGTGGTTAGGACAAGGAAAACACAATTTATTAATACCATACTAAATGTGTAAGATCATTCGAAAACTGAATAGGAAATTAAAATTTATATAAGTTTGTTAGAAGCATAATTACACCTTCTTACGATCTATGCTTTGCTGTATGCACCAAACATATCATATCATTTCGTGAAAAGTAGTAGAAGTGCATTTCGGAAGTACAAATATTATGTTTATTATTCCTTCCTTCTTACTTTCTTCTTTCCATTCTTCCTTCCGTCATTTCTTCTTTCAATCATTCATTCTTTCTTTCTCTTTCTTTGTTTCTTTCTCTTTCTTTTTTCTTTCTATGTCACTCTTCTTTCTCTCTTTTTACTCTCTCTCTCTCTCTCTCTCTCCTTATGATATACCTGCATCTGTCTGTTACGCTAACCTTGCAACGCTAAGCGTAACAACAAAAGCTTGTTGCTGTTAAAACACGACGAATTTATAAGTTATGTTTGCACATTTAGGAACACAATAGTAATCAAAGTAGGTTTTTATCCATAACGAAATCTCCGGCGATTTCTTAATGAAATATAGTCACAATTTAAGAAGCTGAACAATGTCGAGATGAAAAAAAATAATAATTGGAAAGTATGTGTAATGAGAAATATCTACAAAAAGAATTTGATAAGGACGGATGTCCGAAATATAACAAGTTAAGATAAAATACTGACTTTGAAAGTTTGCGGATGCAGCTTATGGAATCATAATGATCTTCCTCTCCTGCGGTTTGCTTGTTTGAATACAGCCATAACAACCATACGAGGGCGGAGGTGGGGGAAGCTTGGGATTGTAGGCAACTTTCCTCATGAAAAATAATGAATCTGCTTGTATTCTCTACTACTTTACGCTTCAGCACGAGCAGCTGATAAGAGGATCATAAAACGAGAGACGGTTTATTCGAGCTGAAATGGCACAAAGCTTCTCGGACAATAAAAAGAACACGCTTGAAGCATGCAATGAAAATGATCTGACGCCCATCCTTACGATATGGACTTCCTAATGCGTCATTGTGTTCGTATTTGTCCTTAAATTCCGACAACATTTTTTTCATCCTAAAACCTAACTCGCAACAGTGTAGAAAGTGTAAATTAATGAACATGCCTTTCTGAGCGAAATATCGGCATCGTTAGTGCTTTATTAAAATCTAGAAACATGTGAGAGAAAGAATGACAAATGTTTTGATTCGATAATATATTATTAAGTATTGTATTTTCCAATGGAAGACAAACAAATACTAGCTTAGAAAAACGCAAGTTGGTATTAGTCTGGAAGGTGAACTACAGATGAAGCTTAAGTATTTTCATATAAAATTTCTCCAAATTTATGTTTTTATTTACCATGCTTATCTTATAATATTTTTTCCCCAAGCAAACACTTGATATAAAACAGTTGTAATCTCATCATTGAATTTAGGAGAATAAGTTAAAATTTGCAATTTATTTTCATGAAATGGTATTCTATGGCATCGTGTGGTATTCTAGAGAAGGTAGTTTCTAGTTTTATATTCACGTTTAATGATTGAGGTATCACGGATGATTGCCAAGAAACTTAATGCTTTTCTTCATAGTTGTCTTCATTTGTGAGAACCTGTACATAATTTCCAAATGGAATTTGGAAATCATATGTTGCGATCAGATTACTTCAATTCTCATATTTATAATGAAAGTCTCATGACTAACTACATTGTACATACCTCTGACTTCAGTCGTCGACAGTGCAATGATGTTATGGAATTCTAATTTAATTCTAATTCTTTATTTGAATGGGCGAGGTTCAGCCTAAGGCTGTTCTGCATCTAACCCGTGTCATGGGTTACATTTAAATTTACCATTCTTATGCATATATGGTTGTAGTATTAATACAGTATACAATAAAATGAACGATATGGTTACAGCATGCTACTGTTGATCAAGTAATTGTAATAAATGTTGTATGAATAAAATGATACAAAAAATATGAAAATACAACAACATAAAAATAAAAGTAAAATAAAAATGAAAGAAAAAAGATATAGACAAAATACAGAACATAACATAAACAAACAAGTTAATAACCCATAGCACGACAGCCCGTGAGAGCCTTGGCTTACCTACCGACTGCTGGTCTCCCTCCCACACTGTTCCTCCGTCACCTGTTATAGCGTGGAGATCTTAGATCAGTATTGGGGTGACGGGGGGTCAGCCACCGGCCCTATACGTAGGCCGAATAAATTCCGACCAGAGCCGGATTCGAACCTACGCCGTCCCGCAGCGAACGATCTCAAGACAAGTGAACGTCTTAACCCGCTCGGCTACGGAGGAGGACAAACAAATAAGTTACATCATATTATTTGAACCTCTGCTCTGACAAAAGAAAATTCTTTACTTCATTACGGAAAGATTCTATTTTAGATATACTCGACATGCTCTTAGGTAGGGCACTCCATATTTTTGCAGCAAAATATGAAAACGACGATTCATGCCTGTGTGTTGAAGAGTGGAAGGTTAAATTTGAAATTCTTTTTTGTATGGTGACTGTGAACACTGGTGCTGCCAGAAAGAAAATATATATATATAAATATATAAATGGATGTAGTATGTGTGTATGTGTGTTTGTTCCAGCATAACTCTCGAACGCCTGGAGCAATTTCAACCAAACTTGGTACACATATCACTTGCAATCTGGAAAGAAATACTGTGGGGATAAGACATCCCTGGCACCACTAGGGCTGGGGGTGAAAAGGGGGTGACATGTAAAAATAATCGAAAACGACGGAGATTATTGTGGAATCCATAGTTTTCGGGGTCGCTAAGATGAATAGTGACACTCCCAATGCCGTTCAACTCCAAGACACCCTGGCACCCTAGGGGTGAGGGTGGGAAGGGGTGATATGTAAAACAACCGATATTAATGCGGAAAACATAGTTTTCGGGGTTGCTAAGATGAATAGTGACACTGCCAACGCAATTCAACTACATTAGACCTCTGGTACCCATAGGGGTGGGGGTGGGAAGTGGGTGACATCTAAAACAACCGATATTAGTGTGGAATCCACAGTTTTCGTGGTCGCTCACATGAAGAGTGACACTCCCAATGCCGTTAAACTGCAAGTACATTTTACACTATAGTTAGAATTCATTATATTCCTGTCTAATAAAAGATTGGGATAAATAAATAAATACCCGGGCAACGCCGGCCAATCAGCTAGTTTTATATATAAGGCAATATCGTAACAGGTTCCCCTGATTAGAGAAAAGTAGCAAGCCAAAAGCAATAACCTCCTTCGTCGGCCGTTACTCTCTGAAGCATTCAAAGAATGCTAAGTCAGTATCAAATCTATCTTCCTGGTTGATTGAAAGTAAGTTGCTGATCAACGGGTATTAGGGAGCAATAACCATTTGGTGGAGGAAAGGTTTGGTTTGGTTTGAGTTGGTGTTTTAAGTCCACTTTATGCACAGAAAGGCTAATCGGGACTGGACCTACAGTTTAAAGTGGGACCCGAACCACTTGTGCCTCCACCGGGTATTGAACCCGGGACTCCTCGATTACAAGGTAATGACGCTACCACTGCGCCCAGGGGGAGGCGCTGGTGGAGGAAAGGATAAGTTAGAGTGTAACGGGCGACTTGGGGTATTTTGCTTTGGATCGAGGAAAGAGAAACATCGGGGAGTTTGAGCGAGTCTGCAGTAAGCAGTAGTCGCCTACGGTACATATTGAGGATATTCTTATCTATGGAAGGTAACATATGTTCAACTGTTGTTATTTACCTTACTTCTTTTCCTCTTACTGGCCAGCTTTCACTTCCTTATAGTACAATTGCTTTCACTACTGACTTATACACTTGTAGTTTAGTTTTGGTGTTTATTTCCCTTTTTCCCAAAATGGTCTGGCTTAGTTGGTAGTATTTTTTTTTAATTTTGAATTTCAATTTAAAATTTTTGGTGCGTCAGGACTTAGGCTTTGTACCCGTCACATTATACGGGGGCCCCCTTACCATTACAAATAACAACTCCAACTTGCATACCTAAAAATCTTAAAATATTCTGACTTCTGTTAAAAGCTGAGGCTGTAAACGGACACTCAGCACACACAAGGACAAAAAACAGGACAACATAAACAAAATTATACTGGCCATAGTGTCAGTCGCCAGAGCCTCGTTCGTCTGCAAAATGCAGTCCAGGATGTACTGCGTGGAAGTGAATTTGACTTTTGGACAGTTGTTAGTATGCATTGTTAGATATCCTTACTCTATTCATCACTTCCTCTTCTCTTCCTGTCTGGTTTATGATTGTTCCCAGATACTCATATCTTTCTGTCTGCTCCAGCCATCGCATATTATGTGTATTCTCTCTATTACCTCTTCCATTCTTAATATTAGCGCCACTTTGCTCTTATTTGCATTTACCGTCATTCTTTTAGCCTTTAGCACTTCTGCCCATTCTGTAACCGCCTCCTGTAGCTTGTTTCCTGTATCTGTTATTAGTATTATGTCATCTGCATATACTAATTCATGGCAATATATCGGCCCCATATTCCAATTACCAACTTTTGTTCTTGCTGTTCTTCTTTTACATATCTTTAGAACTTCATCCATAAATACTATAAAGAGTAGCGGGCTCAAGCTATCTTCATGTTTCACTCCTTTCTCCATCTTAAATGTGTCTGACATCTTTCCATCCCATCTTGCTATTCTTTCTACTCTTTTATATGTTGATTTTATTACTCCAAAGAGTTTTCCTGGGATTTTTCCTTTCTCTAATATAGTCCATATTTCTTCTCTGTGTACAGAGTCATAAGCAGACTTTAGACCTAAAAATGCTAAGTTCATCTTTTTTCCTTTTTCTAAGTATTTATAACATATTGTTCGGATGGAATATACGTGTTCTTGTGTTTGTCTCCCAGAGCAAAATGTAGCCTGTTCTATCTCTTTTCTTAGCCTTACTTCCAATATTCTTAAGTACACCCATAAGTGCCACGGTGGATAGACGTGTTGCATGATAGTTCTCACAGTTGGTTGAGTGTCCTTTCTTATACAGTGGTATAATAATATTCTTTTCCCATTCTACTGGTACCAGATCTTCTGATACAGTTTAGTAATTGCCTCCAAGAGTGTATTTCCTCCACATTTTATATTATTCTGGACCTATTTCGTATATTCCTGCTGCCTCTGACTTCTATTTCAATTTCCTTTACTAGCTCTCCTATCTTATTCTCACCCTCTTCCTTATCCTGCTCCTATTTTCTTCTTCTACTTCTTCATGTTTTTGTGTATTATGTCTTCCAATCCTACAGTCTGCTGTTCCTATGTCTTTTTTTTTCAAATTTACTTTCAAAGTATTCTTTACATTTTATCAACACATTTTCAATTTGCGTTTCCAGAATATTTGCTTTGTTTCTACCATTTCTTACTATTCTTCCACTTCTTACTCTTCTTCCACTTCTTCTCCAATACTTCCGTAGAATAGTTGGTAAAACGAGAAGAGATAGAGTACCTAGGTAGGTAATGAGAGATTCAGAGAAGAATTAAATCAGAAGCCAATAGAAGAAAAACTGACATAAAGACAATTAAAATGGTTCGGACATGTAGCTAAGATTGGTTGGTTGATTTGTTGTTTTAAGTCCACTTTATGCACAGTACGGCTAATTGGGACTGGACCTACAGTATAAAGTGGGATCCGAACCACTTGTGCCTCCACCGGGTATCGAACCCGGAACCCCTTGATTACAAGGTGACGACGCTACCACTGCGCCATCGGGGAGGCTTGGACGTGTAGCTAAGAATGGACGAATATAGAAAAGCAAAACAATTTATGGAAGCTAGAACAGAGGGAAGCAGAACAAGAGGTAGACGAAGACATTCGAAAAAGGAATAGAAGAAATAGGACAAAAGGAATAAGAGAATTGAAGAGGATGGCAATGGAACGGGATAGAAGCAACCCCCGACGTTATGAGGCAAAAGGGGAAAGAGGAATAATAATAAGAAAATATGTTCACGCTTTGGGATGCAAAATATGAACCGCATGCACGCATTTTGACATTTTTGAATTTTTGCTTGTAAAGTTTTATTTATTCTACCAGAGTACACAACGTCACAATAGTCTAGAAATGGAGTGTAAGCGGTGACCTTCCACGTAGTACACCCAATTGTCAACCTCACTTCTACGTAGTACACCCAAGACTGCATTTTGCAGACCAAAGAGGCTCTGGCGACTGGACTTATGGCCAGAATAATTGTGTGTGTTGTTCTGTGTTTTGTCGTTATGTGTGCTTAGTGCCTGTTAACAGCCTCAGCTTTTAACGGGTCAGAAAATTTTATTTTAATATTTTAGTTACGACACGACATTACAGTTATGTTATTTTAGTTATGGTAAGGGGCTGGACCCCCTATAAAGTGACGGTTGCAAAGTAGCCTAAGTGCCGATGCACCCAAAATTTTAAATTCAGATTCAAATAGTCTAGAAATGGATATATGAGTGTTTTAACTAATCGCTGTTTGATTTTTGAAGATAATAGTTTTTTTTTTAATTTAAACAAGAATCTAAGTGTTCCAAATGATTTATTGATTTGGCGGCTACTATGCTCATCGCATGACAGACGAGTATCAAATATTAGTCTAAGGTTTTTCCCTCTTTTAACTACTTGAGTTCTAGATATGACATCACCATTTATATTAATTGTTGTATTGGTGAGCTCGACCGAGCCAATAGCATTTCGAGTTCCAATAATTGTGTAGCATGGCTTATTAGCATTGATTTTAAGGCCATTTGCATCACACCATGTATTTATCGCACCCAAATCATTACTTATGTATTCCGTACTTATGGCATTATCTGTCGAATTGAATGATTTAGTTAGTTGGATGTCATCAGCATAGGAATGTACATTACAGTATTTGACAACTGAGGGTAGGTCTGCAATAAAAATCGCAATACTTTGGATAGGTCCAGTAATATTAATGCAGTGAGCAATTTCTTATCCATAGCCTGGAGGACGTTATTTGTGATTTGTGACTCTCAGCAAAGCCGTAGCAGTGCTGTGTGCCGGCCGAATGGGCAACAAAGCTAAACGTCTGTTTATAGATTATTTTTCTAGGATTTTTGAATACACAGGCAGAACACTTATAGGTCGAATGTCATTTACATTAGTTGCTCGAGTCGTCTTAGGGAGTGGAGTTATCAGAGCTTCTTTCCATTTCCTGGTAAATACGGTTTATTGATTGATTGAATTGGTGTTTTAAGTCCACTTTATGCACAGGAAGGCTAATCGGGATTGGACCTACAGCTTAAACTGGGACCCAAACCACTATGTGCCTCCACCGGTTATCGCACCCGGGACCCCTTGACTACAAGGCAATGACGCAACCACTGCGCCATGAGGGAAGCACACTGCATCATCGGGAAAGCTCCTGGAAAATACGGATTTCTCGTGCGAAACGTAAATAATGTGTGTGATAATAGGCAAAGTAAAAGGGAGCGATAACTTGAGCATTGTAGTTGATATGCCATCTGCACCAATAGCAATAGACTTGATTTCGTACAAACAATTTCTTAAAGTGTAGTCATCCACTTTTTTAAAAGCAAATTCAGGAAGCGTATTATTAAACTTTTGGTTACTAAATTTTAAACATTCCTAAGATACCAGACGTTAGTCGACATTTAGACCGACAATCGAGCTAATAAAGTGTTCATTTATCTCATTCGCATTGTCAAACGTGGAGGGGATAACAGTTTTATTTGAACCAATGCCTGCAGATTTGAGCTGCTTTCATAAATACTTTGGTTGTCTTGGTGTTTTGTTGATGTGATGTTCAAAGTAACACCCTTTTTCTTGCCGAATAACGGATGTCGAAAAATTTCTTAGTTCTTTGTATTACTTCTATGCAGATTCAGTTCCGGTTCTCTTGAATTTACGAAACGCATTGTCCCTTAGTTTCATCAACAGCTTCACGTTCGATGTAATACACGGTACGCTTGTTACGAGCGCATGTTTTACAGACTGGTGCGTGCTTGTCAAAGGGTTCAAGTTCATATCCAAGTTATCAGTGTTATCATCCTTCACGAAATAATCATAATCAATAGCACCATACTTTCTGTGGTAAATAATTCTGTTCACGCTTTCTGGTTTGGTCTACGCAAGTACAACGTGTGTCATTCTATGATTGCTTTTGCTGAGTGGCCCATCGACACCATGTTGGATGACATTTAGCGTGTTGCTGACAATCGTCAGATCAATTAATGACTTAGTCGCGGGGGATATTCTAGTCAGTTTATTGTTTATTTGGCTAATTGAAATTGATAAAGTAAATTTTGAATGTAAACCACGTCAGCTACAAAAAGTTCATTAACTAAGGGACACATTTCGGACAATAGGATCTTCTAAAATTGACAATTGTGTGTATGGAATACGCTTAGGCCTGTATACGGCACAAATAGGGAAGAGCATTATTTATAAATAAAACATGAAACCCACTTTTGTCACATCATAGGTGAGGAAAGCAGATATTAGCTATATTATCTATAAAATATATTTTATGTCAATATTTCCTAGGTCCAAATTTTTTTGAAGTCACACATGAAGACTGTAGCTATTAGGGCATACATTTATCACATGAAAATAAAATATGTTTTTCGAAAATCACCCGTGGAAACGGTCATTTCCAAGAAGAAATGCAAATAACTTGAATAACGTAATCACCTTCCAATCACTGTTCCAGTGGCAAAAATAATATTTTCGCTTCTACAATTTACTATAAAATTCCAGGTTAAAATTGAAAATAATTTTTTCTAACATTTAAGAATCCTATCTGTGAGTATCAGAAAAATAATCCACTTTACATTTCGGCAATTTGTAAATGGTTGTATAGAGCTAGTCAAAAATTATGTAATCAATTTATTTTTTTAAAAAAAAAATATCTGTACACTTAAGAGCTGAAAGACAACTTGTATTGCATATTTGTATCATTAGGTTGATTGATTTGGTTTATTTTACTTCGCTTTTCTTCTACTTTTGGTTAATCGCAAAGAAATGTATCTTTAGGTTAACGATACTTTTACGTCTTTGGCCAAGGACTCGTTTACAACTACTGCGTTTAGCAACCCGACGTATGAAACAAGTAGTCCATGCGCATCGGAGAGGATGCCAGTATGAAAAATACTCATCTCTGCCGCTGTAGAAGTGTCGACCATTCGGAACGTCGTTTATGTTATATGTTCTCAAGATTAGTTTCAGTTCAGAATAACACTTCTTATTTGCTGCTGCGCTCTTTGCAAGCTAAGAAAATAAAATTGCGGAAGATAGATTTCAACCCATTAAATGAAGAAAAGTGGACATTTTGGAGAAGCTTCGTAATTTGTTTCCTGACAAGATTGTTGTAGTTTATTTTCAATTCCGAAGATACGAGCTATGCTACGAACGTACACAACATCTACAATGCAAGTGAACACATGCTACACACTACTATGATAACTTTTGGCATCACAAGACCACATTCATAATCCTAGCCATCTTGGATTTGACAAATAATGAAAACGTTGCATAAACTATGTAGGAAAATTATTAGCCTATAAAATCTGAATTAATGTTGGAAAAATACGCTAATAATATAATAACATAAGATAAAACATAAATATATACATGAATTATGAAAACAATTAAGTATAAATAATTTAATTCAACTTGAAGGTATGCGAATAATATATATATTCCAATATACGAGTGCAATTTGCCTAACATGGCTATGGTTACACTTTTCTCCAGAGTAACAATTATTGAACATATAGTACGTACATAAAACTTTTGTTAATCAGAGAGATTGCATATGTAATTGAACAAAGCAGTATAAGTTTCCGCCAATTCGGATTTGTCATAATCATAAAATAAAGTAAATTATAGAATAGAAACAGATAAAACATCTCACCTTGTAATCAAGTGTTCCCAGGTTTGACACCCGATTGAGGCACATTGCACAATAGTTCAGATTCCACTTTAAACTGTAGGTCCAGTCTCTGTTAGCCTATCTGTGCAAAACGTAGACTTAAATCAACAATTCAATAGATAAAACAGCGATTATTCTCTGTATCATATACAAATTACGTGCATATGAAAGGCTGTCTTGACACAGTAACCCAGATCTTTAAAAACAATCTTTGCGAATATGTAATATGTATTTACATTTGTGTTATTTTACGCCACTTTCCTGCCTATTTGGTCTAATCACCAGAATAAGGTTGAATGATGATTAGATTTGATGAGAGGATGCTCACAAAAGGAACCAACATCCATACCAGGACTGCGACTGAAACCTGGAACTTTCGATGGTGAGATCATGAGTCGACAACTCTGCTTTCTGCCACCATGCCTTATAATCTTTACAAAGTATGTAATGATCAAATTACTCCGAAATTTATAAATATATAAATGGATGTAGTATGTGTGTATGTGTGTTTGTTCCAGCATAACTCTCGAACGCCTGGAGCAATTTCAACCAAACTTGGTACACATATAACTTGCAATCTGGAAAGAAATACTGTGGGGATAAGACATCCCTGGCACCACTAGGGCTTGGGGTGAAAAGGGGGTGACATGTAAAAATAATCGAAAACGACGGAGATTATTGTGGAATCCATAGTTTTCGGGGTCGCTAAGATGAATAGTGACACTCCCAATGCCGTTCAACTCCAAGACACCCTGGCACCCTAGGGGTGAAGGTGGGAAGGGGTGATATGTAAAACAACCGATATTAATGCGGAAAACATAGTTTTCGGGGTTGCTAAGATGAATAGTGACACTGCCAACGCAATTCAACTACATTAGACCTCTGGTACCCATAGGGATGGGGGTGGGAAGTGGGTGACATCTAAAACAACCGATATTAGTGTGGAATCCACAGTTTTCGTGGTCGCTCACATGAAGAGTGACACTCCCAATGCCGTTAAACTGCAAGTACATTTTACACTATAGTTAGAATTCATTATATTCCTGTCTAATAAAAGATTGGGATAAATAAATAAATACCCGGGCAACGCCGGCCAATCAGCTAGTTTTATATATAAGGCAATATCGTAACAGGTTCCCCTGATTAGAGAAAAGTAGCAAGCCAAAAGCAATAACCTCCTTCGTCGGCCGTTACTCTCTGAAGCATTCAAAGAATGCTAAGTCAGTATCAAATCTATCTTCCTGGTTGATTGAAAGTAAGTTGCTGATCAACGGGTATTAGGGAGCAATAACCATTTGGTGGAGGAAAGGTTTGTTTTGGTTTGAGTTGGTGTTTTAAGTCCACTTTATGCACAGAAAGGCTAATCGGGACTGGACCTACAGTTTAAAGTGGGATCCGAACCACTTGTGCCTCCACCGGGTATTGAACCCGGGACCCCTCGATTACAAGGTAATGACGCTACCACTGCGCCATGGGGGAGGCCCTGGTGGAGGAAAGGATAAGTTAGAGTGTAACGGGCGACTTGGGGTATTTTGCTTTGGATCGAGGAAAGAGAAACATCGGGGAGTTTGAGCGAGTCTGCAGTAAGCAGTAGTCGCCTACGGTACATATTGAGGATATTCTTATCTATGGAAGGTAACATATGTTCAACTGTTGTTATTTACCTTACTTCTTTTCCTCTTACTGGCCAGCTTTCACTTCCTTATAGTACAATTGCTTTCACTACTGACTTATACACTTGTAGTTTAGTTTTGGTGTTTATTTCCCTTTTTCCCAAAATGGTCTGGCTTAGTTGGTAGTATTTTTTTTTAATTTTGAATTTCAATTTAAAATTTTTGGTGCGTCAGGACTTATGCTTTGTACCCGTCACATTATACGGGGGCCCCCTTACCATTACAAATAACAACTCCAACTTGCATACCTAAAAATCTTAAAATATTCTGACTTCTGTTAAAAGCTGAGGCTGTAAACGGGCACTCAGCACACACAAGGACAAAAAACAGGACAACATAAACAAAATTATACTGGCCATAGTGTCAGTCGCCAGAGCCTCGTTCGTCTGCAAAATGAAGTCCATGATGTACTGCGTGGAAGTGAATTTGACTTTTGGACAGTTGTTAGTATGCATTGTTAGATATCCTTACTCTATTCATCACTTCCTCTTCTCTTCCTGTCTGGTTTATGATTGTTCCCAGATACTCATATCTTTCTGTCTGCTCCAGCCATCGCATATTATGTGTATTCTCTCTATTACCTCTTCCATTCTTAATATTAGCGCCACTTTGCTCTTATTTGCATTTACCGTCATTCTTTTAGCCTTTAGCACTTCTGCCCATTCTGTAACCGCCTCCTGTAGCTTGTTTCCTGTATCTGTTATTAGTATTATGTCATCTGCATATACTAATTCTTGGCAATATATCGGCCCCATATTCCAATTACCAACTTTTGTTCTTGCTGTTCTTCTTTTACATATCTTTAGAACTTCATCCATAAATACTATAAAGAGTAGCGGGCTCAAGCTATCTTCATGTTTCACTCCTTTCTCCATCTTAAATGTGTCTGACATCTTTCCATCCCATCTTGCTATTCTTTCTACTCTTTTATATGTTGATTTTATTACTCCAAAGAGTTTTCCTGGGATTTCTCCTTTCTCTAATATAGTCCATATTTCTTCTCTGTGTACAGAGTCATAAGCAGACTTTAGACCTAAAAATGCTAAGTTCATCTTTTTTCCTTTTTCTAAGTATTTATAACATATTGTTCGGATGGAATATACGTGTTCTTGTGTTTGTCTCCCAGAGCAAAATGTAGCCTGTTCTATCTCTTTTCTTAGCCTTACTTCCAATATTCTTAAGTACACCCATAAGTGCCACGGTGGATAGACGTGTTGCATGATAGTTCTCATAGTTGGTTGAGTGTCCTTTCTTATACAGTGGTATAATAATATTCATTTCCCATTCTACTGGTACCAGATCTTCTGATACAGTTTAGTAATTGCCTCCAAGAGTGTATTTCCTCCACATTTTATATTATTCTGGACCTATTTCGTATATTCCTGCTGCCTCTGACTTCTATTTCAATTTCCTTTACTAGCTCTCCTATCTTATTCTCTCCCTCTTCCTTATCCTGCTCCTATTTTCTTCTTCTACTTCTTCATGTTTTTGTGTATTATGTCTTCCAATCCTACAGTCTGCTGTTCCTATGTCTTTTTTTTTCAAATTTACTTTCAAAGTATTCTTTACATTTTATCAACACATTTTCAATTTGCGTTTCCAGAATATTTGCTTTGTTTCTACCATTTCTTACTATTCTTCCACTTCTTACTCTTCTTCCACTTCTTCTCCAATACTTCCGTAGAATAGTTGGTAAAACGAGAAGAGATAGAGTACCTAGGTAGGTAATGAGAGATTCAGAGAAGAATTAAATCAGAAGCCAATAGAAGAAAAACTGACATAAAGACAATTAAAATGGTTCGGACATGTAGCTAAGATTGGTTGGTTGATTTGTTGTTTTAAGTCCACTTTATGCACAGTACGGCTAATTGGGACTGGACCTACAGTATAAAGTGGGATCCGAACCACTTGTGCCTCCACCGGGTATCGAACCCGGAACCCCTTGATTACAAGGTGACGACGCTACCACTGCGCCATCGGGGAGGCTTGGACGTGTAGCTAAGAATGGACGAATATAGAAAAGCAAAACAATTTATGGAAGCTAGAACAGAGGGAAGCAGAACAAGAGGTAGACGAAGACATTCGAAAAAGGAATAGAAGAAATAGGACAAAAGGAATAAGAGAATTGAAGAGGATGGCAATGGAACAGGATAGAAGCAACCCCCGACGTTATGAGGCAAAAGGGGAAAGAGGAATAATAATAAGAAAATATGTTCACGCTTTGGGATGCAAAATATGAACCGCATGCACGCATTTTGACATTTTTGAATTTTTGCTTGTAAAGTTTTATTTATTCTACCAGAGTACACAACGTCACAATAGTCTAGAAATGGAGTGTAAGCGGTGACCTTCCACGTAGTACACCCAATTGTCAACCTCACTTCTACGTAGTACACCCAAGACTGCATTTTGCAGACCAAAGAGGCTCTGGCGACTGGACTTATGGCCAGAATAATTGTGTGTGTTGTTCTGTGTTTTGTCGTTATGTGTGCTTAGTGCCTGTTAACAGCCTCAGCTTTTAACGGGTCAGAAAATTTTATTTTAATATTTTAGTTACGACACGACATTACAGTTATGTTATTTTAGTTATGGTAAGGGGCTGGACCCCCTATAAAGTGACGGTTGCAAAGTAGCCTAAGTGCCGATGCACCCAAAATTTTAAATTCAGATTCAAATAGTCTAGAAATGGATATATGAGTGTTTTAACTAATCGCTGTTTGATTTTTGAAGATAATAGTTTTTTTTTTAATTTAAACAAGAATCTAAGTGTTCCAAATGATTTATTGATTTGGCGGCTACTATGCTCATCGCATGACAGACGAGTATCAAATATTAGTCTAAGGTTTTTACCTCTTTTAACTACTTGAGTTCTAGATATGACATCACCATTTATATTAATTGTTGTATTGGTGAGCTCGACCGAGCCAATAGCATTTCGAGTTCCAATAATTGTGTAGCATGGCTTATTAGCATTGATTTTAAGGCCATTTGCATCACACCATGTATTTATCGCACCCAAATCATTACTTATGTATTCCGTACTTATGGCATTATCTGTCGAATTGAATGATTTAGTTAGTTGGATGTCATCAGCATAGGAATGTACATTACAGTATTTGACAACTGAGGGTAGGTCTGCAATAAAAATCGCAAGCAATAAGGGACCCAGTATAGATCATTGTGGCACACCAGATGAAATGTGTAAAGAATGAATGTGTAAAGAATGAATGTGTTGCACCGTATCAAATACTTTGGATAGGTCCAGTAATATTAATGCAGTGAGCAATTTCTTATCCATAGCCTGGAGGACGTTATTTGTGATTTGTGACTCTCAGCAAAGCCGTAGCAGTGCTGTGTGCCGGCCGAATGGGCAACAAAGCTAAACGTCTGTTTATAGATTATTTTTCTAGGATTTTTGAATACACAGGCAGAACACTTATAGGTCGAATGTCATTTACATTAGTTGCTCGAGTCGTCTTAGGGAGTGGAGTTATCAGAGCTTCTTTCCATTTCCTGGTAAATACGGTTTATTGATTGATTGAATTGGTGTTTTAAGTCCACTTTATGCACAGGAAGGCTAATCGGGATTGGACCTACAGCTTAAACTGGGACCCAAACCACTATGTGCCTCCACCGGTTATCGCACCCGGGACCCCTTGACTACAAGGCAATGACGCAACCACTGCGCCATGAGGGAAGCACACTGCATCATCGGGAAAGCTCCTGGAAAATACGGATTTCTCGTGCGAAACGTAAATAATGTGTGTGATAATAGGCAAAGTAAAAGGGAGCGATAACTTGAGCATTGTAGTTGATATGCCATCTGCACCAATAGCAATAGACTTGATTTCGTACAAACAATTTCTTAAAGTGTAGTCATCCACTTTTTTAAAAGCAAATTCAGGAAGCGTATTATTAAACTTTTGGTTACTAAATTTTAAACATTCCTAAGATACCAGACGTTAGTCGACATTTAGACCGACAATCGAGCTAATAAAGTGTTCATTTATCTCATTCGCATTGTCAAACGTGGAGGGGATAACAGTTTCATTTGAACCAATGCCTGCAGATTTGAGCTGCTTTCATAAATACTTTGGTTGTCTTGGTGTTTTGTTGATGTGATGTTCAAAGTAACACCCTTTTTCTTGCCGAATAACGGATGTCGAAAAATTTCTTAGTTCTTTGTATTACTTCTATGCAGATTCAGTTCCGGTTCTCTTGAATTTACGAAACGCATTGTCCCTTAGTTTCATCAACAGCTTCACGTTCGATGTAATACACGGTACGCTTGTTACGAGCGCATGTTTTACAGACTGGTGCGTGCTTGTCAAAGGGTTCAAGTTCATATCCAAGTTATCAGTGTTATCATCCTTCACGAAATAATCATAATCAATAGCACCATACTTTCTGTGGTAAATAATTCTGTTCACGCTTTCTGGTTTGGTCTACGCAAGTACCACGTGTGTCATTCTATGATTGCTTTTGCTGAGTGGCCCATCGACACCATGTTGGATGACATTTAGCGTGTTGCTGACAATCGTCAGATCAATTAATGACTTAGTCGCGGGGGATATTCTAGTCAGTTTATTGTTTATTTGGCTAATTGAAATTGATAAAGTAAATTTTGAATGTAAACCACGTCAGCTACAAAAAGTTCATTAACTAAGGGACACATTTCGGACAATAGGATCTTCTAAAATTGACAATTGTGTGTATGGAATACGCTTAGGCCTGTATACGGCACAAATAGGGAAGAGCATTATTTATAAATAAAACATGAAACCCACTTTTGTCACATCATAGGTGAGGAAAGCAGATATTAGCTATATTATCTATAAAATATATTTTATGTCAATATTTCCTAGGTCCAAATTTTTTTGAAGTCACACATGAAGACTGTAGCTATTAGGGCATACATTTATCACATGAAAATAAAATATGTTTTTCGAAAATCACCCGTGGAAACGGTCATTTCCAAGAAGAAATGCAAATAACTTGAATAACGTAATCACCTTCCAATCACTGTTCCAGTGGCAAAAATAATATTTTCGCTTCTACAATTTACTATAAAATTCCAGGTTAAAATTGAAAATAATTTTTTCTAACATTTAAGAATCCTATCTGTGAGTATCAGAAAAATAATCCACTTTACATTTCGGCAATTTGTAAATGGTTGTATAGAGCTAGTCAAAAATTATGTAATCAATTTATTTTTTTAAAAAAAAAATATCTGTACACTTAAGAGCTGAAAGACAACTTGTATTGCATATTTGTATCATTAGGTTGATTGATTTGGTTTATTTTACTTCGCTTTTCTTCTACTTTTGGTTAATCGCAAAGAAATGTATCTTTAGGTTAACGATACTTTTACGTCTTTGGCCAAGGACTCGTTTACAACTACTGCGTTTAGCAACCCGACGTATGAAACAAGTAGTCCATGCGCATCGGAGAGGATGCCAGTATGAAAAATACTCATCTCTGCCGCTGTAGAAGTGTCGACCATTCGGAACGTCGTTTATGTTATATGTTCTCAAGATTAGTTTCAGTTCAGAATAACACTTCTTATTTGCTGCTGCGCTCTTTGCAAGCTAAGAAAATAAAATTGCGGAAGATAGATTTCAACCCATTAAATGAAGAAAAGTGGACATTTTGGAGAAGCTTCGTAATTTGTTTCCTGACAAGATTGTTGTAGTTTATTTTCAATTCCGAAGATACGAGCTATGCTACGAACGTACACAACATCTACAATGCAAGTGAACACATGCTACACACTACTATGATAACTTTTGGCATCACAAGACCACATTCATAATCCTAGCCATCTTGGATTTGACAAATAATGAAAACGTTGCATAAACTATATAGGAAAATTATTAGCCTATAAAATCTGAATTAATGTTGGAAAAATACGCTAATAATATAATAACATAAGATAAAACATAAATATATACATGAATTATGAAAACAATTAAGTATAAATAATTTAATTCAAGTTATTAACTTGAAGGTATGCGAATAATATATATTCCAATATACGAGTGCAATTTGCCTAACATGGCTATGGTTACACTTTTCTCCAGAGTAACAATTATTGAACATATAGTACGTACATAAAACTTTTGTTAATCAGAGAGATTGCATATGTAATTGAACAAAGCAGTATAAGTTTCCGCCAATTCGGATTTGTCATAATCATAAAATAAAGTAAATTATAGAATAGAAACATCTCACCTTGTAATCAAGTGTTCCCAGGTTTGACATCCGATTGAGGCACATTGCACAGTAGTTCAGATTCCACTTTAAACTGTAGGTCCAGTCTCTGTTAGCCTATCTGTGCAAAACGTAGACTTAAATCAACAATTCAATAGATAAAACAGCGTTTATTCTCTGTATCATATACAAATTACGTGCATATGAAAGGCTGTCTTGACACAGTAACCCAGATCTTTAAAAACAATCTTTGCGAATATGTAATATGTATTTACATTTGTGTTATTTTACGCCACTTTCCTGCCTATTTGGTCTAATCACCAGAATAAGGTTGAATGATGATTAGATTTGATGAGAGGATGCTCACAAAAGGAACCAACATCCATACCAGGACTGCGACTGAAACCTGGAACTTTCGATGGTGAGATCATGAGTCGACAACTCTGCTTTCTGCCACCATGCCTTATAATCTTTACAAAGTATGTAATGATCAAATGACTCCGAAAATTGCGGAGAACAGAATTATATTTCTTTTCTTATCTTGTTCTACGTCGTTTTCTATATTTTCAATCATCCTTAATCTCGCTGATGGAACAATGATTATTATGTGAAATTTCCATCACGACGTCTATGTGCTACTATATTCAGCTTTCTAAGAAGCAACTCAGTCAGTAGGCGTTCGAGACTACATATAAAGTTGCCAATATCAATTATGCGAGACATTCGTGACTACTCTGCAGCAGTCTTGTTAATTTACCATCCACATTCCTACACGTAAAGAAAGAACATTCACCTCCACTCAGTTCTATTGTTCTGCAGGAGAATGTTGGGATTACTCCCTCTCCTTTATCTCTTCCATCCCATCACCGTCTCGCCTGAAAGTCGTGGTTAATTAATCGTTCAAACAATTAACGTTACTGAAATCAAGCTACTGGCTCTCCATTCGGTTCTCTGAGTCAGCCCCGTGCTGTCTGAAATTGGAACTTTCTGCGGTTGATAACATTCACCGCGATGCGACAAAGTATTCGACTGTTGCTTCCGTTAGCGGTCTGAAGCGCTACTTCTCAACTCTACATTTAAGATCAAACGAGACAGATACGCTATGAGAGTGAAGATGCCTTGGGTATAATCATTTTGATAAATAAAAGAAAGAAAGTAATGCTTTCATCCACAAGTCTATACCATCTAATTTGTCTCGGTAACTACTTGGAACCACGTTATTGATTTTGAAATTTTGCCCAGTTTCTGCCAATGGAGGATATGAATTTCGATATTGTGGTGAACATATCTGCCAGAAACACACAAAAGTTTCATGCTACTCTGTCTCGGGAATCTGTGGATCAAAGTCGCGCATAACGGTAGAGAAGCGGAGAAAGTGAGTGGGCGGAGGGAAGCTGTACGCGCTGCTACTAACAGCTAGTAGCTGCAGCAGCATTTTCCTCATCGTGCACTCACTTCCTCTCCCACACGTTCATTAGTCGAGTTCTCTCGAGTCTATACCTGCGCAGAGAAGTTGCTTTTGTTCACTTGCTCCGGAAATTCCAGAGTGTAGACTCGATGTTTTAACTCGTACTTGCTCTTGGTTATTTTCCTACGAATTCACACCAGAAATTTACAGTCTCTTGCAGAACGTTGACGTATGCCATATGTTAGCCACTACATGCCTCCAGCCTTCCATTTCTGCAGGATCTTTTCCTATCCTTCTCGCAAATTGACCCAACGCCTGTCTTCAGCTCGGAGACTCAATCATTAGTTTTCACACATCTCTTGCTTCAACTATGTAATACTCAGTATTAGGTTTTGAGCATACAAGTGCACATAAACCAGTTTTGATTATGTTAGGCTGCATTTTGTTGAAAAAAAATCTAATGATGAACTATTTTTATTGCTCTTACAGAAATCGATGATGTTGATAAAAAAATTAACTGTTTTTCCACACCATCTCGATTTTAACTAAAATGCAAATTACCAAGAAAAGATTATAGTAATACATATCCTAATTTAGAAATTTGATATAAGATAAACTTGTGTCATTCGAATAGAAGTTATTGCTACTGA
Source organism: Lepisma saccharinum (assembly GCF_977018435.1). NCBI lineage: Eukaryota > Metazoa > Arthropoda > Insecta > Zygentoma > Lepismatidae > Lepisma > Lepisma saccharinum. The sequence goes on along the minus strand of NC_139230.1, from coordinate 156,238,892 downwards.
TTTTAAAAATACAATAAGATATTCTCTATCCCAAAACGTTTTCGAGAAAACGTTAAATGGAACAAACTCCTCTCTCCTCCATGGCGCAAGTGTTCTCTAAACGCCAGGGCCTGCCAAGTGACTTTTTTCAGTGAGTGACACGTGGTCGGCACTTAGAGTCACATCATCGCTGTTCTGGTTTTCGAGACCGGAGCCCACTACTACCAAAGGCGAGAGACCTAACCATATCACCACGCGGAAGCCCAAAATGAAACAAACCGTTTAAAAATCTAGTTTCCTAAACACAATATGAAAACATTTATACTATACGCAAGCAATGTTTTTGAAATGTAAATCACTCACAATATAGATAACATATACAGAGCATTCCCTGACATTCGCTACGAGACTCGGCGGCAAGCGGCCCGGCGCCAGCGCTTGTCTTTCCCGGTGAATGGGTCCGCGACAGTCGCACGCTACAGTCTGTTTTTCTCGCTCTCCCTGCCTTCGCTCTCCTTCCCTTTCTGTTGAAGTTGCAGACTGACGCCAGTAAAATCCTCCCTCGGAAGTTGTGTTGTGTCCTTGCCGTGTGTTGAAGATTGTGGCTTAATATGGCACCACAAAAGTTTACATTACAACAAAGCATTTATCTTGTCGAGTGTTACTTCGGAAAGAGGAATTGTGGAGAAGGGCGAAGTTGTTTTGCAACGAAATTTCCTAATGTTCCGTTCCACATAGGACAACTATATTAAACCTCGTAAAAAAGTTTAGAGTAACAGGGTCAGTTCTGAATAAAAGTGAAAAGAAAACCCCACGTGTACTTACGGAGGAAAAACTAGATGAGATAGGACAAAGGTTAGAACAGTCTCCTCGGAAATCTATCCGCCGCTTCTCACAAGAAACGGGTGTTTAAAAACCTACAGCATTTAGAGCCGCTAAAATTCTTAAATCTAAAAATGAAAAATAGAGAAAAAAATCTAAAAAATAAAATGAAAATACGAAGACAATCCGCACACCATCCGTGAGTTGTATTGTACGAGAAATCGGGAGAATTACAGTAGACGAACTTGCACGTATAAATGCCAATTACCTTCAAAGATGCCAGGAATGTTTTGCAGCAGAGGGACATCATTTTCAACACCTCATGTAGTCAAGGTTAGTACACAATATGAAAACTGTAATTTTAATAGCCGACTCTAGCGACTGTCGCGGACCCCGTTCACCGGGAAATACAAGCTCTGACGCCTGCCGCTTGCCGCCGAATTTCGTAGCGAATGTCAGGGAATGCTATGTAGTATATACCGGGAGGTTATTTCAGTCGTTTACCGCGAGCGTGTCGGCCGCTTAGCGGCGCCTTCATGCAACAAGTCCCGACAAATTGCGTTACAGGAAGTCCGTAACAGAAACAGCTTGTTTTGTAATGTTTGCACTTTTCACAATTACAGTTACAATTACAATTGAAATAAGCACGCACCTTGTCGCAAGGAGGCTGGAAAAGGTGGTCTCCCAAATATAAATATTTCTGGCACCTTATTTCTGACATCTAATCTTAGATTAGACATCGCTACTTTATCCTCAGTTGACAGAAAGGGAAGACAGCATCCCGGCGCATAAAGCAAATCGAGAGCGTAAAATGATATTTAAAAGTAATAATAATGATGATCACTAACCTCCTGTGTTATAAGAGATGTTGAAACTGACCTCCTTCAACAGCAATACAACACGTTTCTTAGGTTCAAGAGATCCTGTCTCTCGTAATTGCTGACCACTTTTCTGCAAGAGTTCGTTTTCACGTAATTATCGTACATAAAAACTGTTTGTTCAAGACTATAATTGTTTAGCGGAATAACTAATGAATGAATAACAATTAACACACAATAAAGCACTAGCACACCAACTCAATAACACAGTATAAACAACACGCGTACTGATAAACGCAAACAGAAGTGAACATGAGCTTAGACTCACTACGTCTGGTAGCCGACAGTGTTGATAACCATTTTCCGGCAATGTCCCTAAAGACGTAGTCAAAATCTCCCTACAACTGACAAAATGTCCATACGCCAAGTAAAGCGACTAAAAAAAACAACACCTCATGAGCGTGCAAAACAGAAGATAAAATATACACATTTACTTACCAAATCTTTCTGCTCGGTGCTTCCACAATTAATGAAGGAGCGAATTTACAATACAGGACCCCTCCCCGATTTTTGTAATATTTCGCATACTCACTAATTGAGGCCTCCTAATCACGAATTTGAAGTTAAAATTTGCGGGTCACGTATAGAAATTGCAAAATAAGTGAAGTTGAGAGGTCCGCGATCGGCACGATTGCTCATTATTTACTGAAAGATTTTGTATTTCCAATACTTAAGAAACGAAATATACATTCCTGATATTACTACCACCCCAAATTTTAACTATGTTTGCCTTGCCTAACCTAACTTAACCTAACCTTACCGAGAATGGTCAGTGGGGCTATCCGTGAATGGTTTTGCGCTAATTGTGATTACGAACCGATAAAAAGAAGGAAAAAAATCGTAGCACGTTAACGGCAAAGTTCATCATCGAAGACGCCATTTTCGTATCCTGCAATTTTACGATCGATGCGCTGTTGCCAAACTTACCTGTAATCAAATCAATCCATATTGCACATGTTCTTCTACATCGTGATTTTTACTGTCACTGTCGGGCAATGTACCGAAATCCATAAGTTTATTAATTATCCCACGGCCATCCTCCTGCACACTCCACCTAAAGATCTGTAAAACATTAACAACTTTTTTACTGTGCTGTTCCGCCATTCTTACACGATCCATGCTCTCCAAGTATGAAATCAACAGTGTGGCAACGCTGTAGACAGCGTAACTACTTGCGAACGTCAATTGTTCATATCAACAAATATGCCTACCATACTTGTATACGGAGAATCATTGCGAGAATTGAAAAGCTTATTTTACAACTTCTACACGTTAATGAACAATTTTTTAATAGGGGTGTGCGGGACGGAATTTTTTTGGTCGGGACGGGACGAAAAATTTGCAATTTCCGCACATTTTCGGGGCGGGAAATGATCGATATTTCCAGAAGCTCTGGAAATCTCGAATTCTACATGTCATTTTCACTTTAAGTGATTGTTTTTGCATTTCTAGAATAAAAACGTACAATTTCCGATAAGTTCCAGAAACTTACAATGCAGAAAACGTCGAGAATTTTAAAGTGACCATTCGGTATTTCCCGACTGCTCGGGATCCCGAAAAGTCGGGACGTCATTTCCCGAAGTCGGGATCGGGAAGGGAATTTTTTTCCCGTTCCCGGTCCTGACTTTTCGGGATCCCGCACATCCCTAATGAATAACGTTGAGTCGTTTACTGTTGATTATGTTATTTGAAGTCATACATGCTGCTGCTGTGAAGAGATAGATGTTGGTTGGTGATGCTGTATTTCCTGCAGTCTTGAACAATTCTGTTCCCATTTTATTTCTCTTTTTTGTTTTTGTATCACTTAACATTGAAAATATTCTTTCCGTTTCCGCGTTAGAATGTGGCAATGTTAGCACTATTTTCGCGAGAGTGGAAATGTTTTCAAAAAAGAACTTGCCTTGAAAGTTCTTGGTAACTGATAACATATTCCAAAATTCTGATGGAGATTTGTTAGTTAGTTCTTTTTTTGTCTCCTCCTTGCTAAAGTATCCAGATAAACTAATCCATTCATTCCAAACCGAGCACGAAGAAAGTGCAACTGACTGGCGATTAAGCTTTGCACCTTTGCACAATAAAGTGTTATTTTCCAAGATAAAAAGTTTTCCCTCGTCCTCTCGCGGCTGAGAACTCCCCCGATAAGCCGACGGAGCTCTCGCGACAACTGAGGATAAAGTAGCGACGTCTAATCTAAGATTAGATGTCAGATATAAGGTTCCAGAAATATTTGTATTTGAGAGACACCTTTTCCAGCATCCTTGCGACAAGGTACGTGCTTATTTTAATTGTAATTGTATCTGTAATTTTGAAAAGTGGAAAAATTACAAAACAAGCGGTTTCTGTTACGGACTTCCTGTAACGTAATTTGCCGGGACCTGTTTCATGAAGGCGCCGCTAATCGGCCGACACGCTCGCGGTAAACGACTGAAATAACCTCCCTGTAGTACGTATATACATATATACGTATATGTACAGGGTGTCCTAAAACATGTTTAACAATAGTTTGTTGCTGGTGGATACCATAAAAACAAGCAACTTTTTCTTATAAACATTATCTAGAAAGCGCTTAATTTCTGCGCTATAAGCGCTTAAACTCTAACCTGCATGCATGCAACCCAACACAGAAAACAATCACTCTGACGTAACTTCCAGGGACACGTTGCAGGGTTGACACTAGCGTCATTTCTTAAGAGACGACTTGCAAGCAACAACTTGGGAGTCTTACTTGAGCAAAATACAAAAGAATAATGATACTTGCGATGTTTTAAGAAGTATTTACAGTGCATACAAACTAACCAAGACAAAGATTTTCAATAAATGTGGAGAAGTTCAAGACTTTTCATTCAAAAATGTCTTCGTCGTGTTCCGAGTGTCATGCAACATCAAAAATCGCGAGGAATGCACACATGATACAGTGTTATCTTTGTCCAGGTCGTAACTCGTTTGAGAAACCTTCAGTAGCGAGATCGTGTACCGATCACAAAACGTACTCGGTCACCGAGGCGGTTCGAAGATATTCCTCTTCGGATTTTGTGTTGTCTTGTGTTTTGCCACTGTGTATTCTGAGCACCCTATACAGCTCAGCGCTTAAAATAGTATGGATTATTTGTTTCTAGTTCTTAATAAAGAGTTGATCCCTGTATTCGTTTTAATTTTCCAAACCACAAACCTGACTAGGGCGCCAACAGGTATTATTTTTTGACACTTACTAGTTCTGCTCTTCCTTGACAGTTCCCAGCACACACACTTACCTGGAAGTAAAGAAAGTAAATATTAGATCACAAGAACAACGAACACGAACGAATTACTCACAATAGCCCTTGACAGTAGTATACCCTCTGAAAGGAATATTATGGAACAGTTTGGGCATTATGCATCAGAGCCATAAATTTGAAATAGATTTGCGAATGACGTGCTTAGAAATTTTGATTTTCCATAATCTTTATTTGCTAACAGTTCGCTTTATGGTAAATGCAAAATGCAAGAAACAATTATCTGTTAGTTGGTTGTACTTACCACCATTTTTTAGATGGAGCTGTCGGCGCGTGCCCGTGACATGATTGGAGGTGTTGCTTGTTAGTAACTTGTTCTTTGGTCGACATAGTACTACTTGATTGTTTAGTCCAGTAAGTTTGGTGTCATTTGTTACCATGAATGTTAATTAATGTTTAATCGACATCTGTCGAACGTGTCTCTCGCCTGAATAAAACAATTGATGTGATGGTAGGAAACGGATTTCATTCTCGAATTTAGGAGGAAAGAAGAACATCTCATAAACAATAAATTATACTTGAGTTTACTCTAACATGGGAGCTTAGAGACAGTGGAACTAAGGATCAATACGAACTGTTAAAATTCATTGACAAGTTCACAAATACTTAGATTGTTTCATCTTTGTTTTTGTTTTACTTTAGTTATTTTATTTATCCTTTTTATCTGTATGTTAATTAATTGCAACGACGAGAAATGTTGATGAACAGATGAAAAAATACACAAAATTACGTATTGTTCATTCTCATTAAGGGGGTTCTAAAGCCATGTTAAAGCATAGGCCAAAATTTCAATGGATAAGCGTATATTTAATATAGATTCGGTAAGGAAGAAATTTTCCGATATAAAATATTGTTTTATTCACAAGAACTTGTGAGCCTTATAATTTTGTTACGATTAAAGATATTTAAGTAAATAATAGAAAATAAAAGGTTTCCGTCACGTTCAAACTTCTGCGTACAGATGGCGCTGATGTGGTAGTCTTGTCAAGACCGGTGCATTTTTTTTCTTTTATGACTAGTATGGAAGATTTCGTGGTGAAACAAAGATCGCATGCCGTTCCCACAAGCATCTGAAATACTATGTGAAAAATGAAAACAATTCGTACCTTCAGAGAGTAGTGCTTATCATTAAAATTTTTGAAGTGTCGTTTCATCGCAATATACTCCGTGGTGCAGATTTTAGCCAACACTGTTGCCGAGATTTCACTCCGTGTTTTCCAACGATATGATCAATGCGAGTGCGTCGAAATCGTGAAAGTTAAACCAAGTTACCAGAGAATAACGAATCCAGTACATGTTGGAAGAAGGAAACATCGGACAAGACTCAAAGATAAGTCTTATATTTAAATGCATTTTGCTTAATCCATCAAAAGCAAAACATTTGCAATATGCAACACTGATGCAGAATGTATGATTTATTTATATGTTGAGGAAATACCTTTCGATATAATTTCTGTGAGAATATCACTTCAACGTGTCTACCTTTTCAACGCAGCACGCATTTCTTTACAAACGAAGTCGATAATTCTTTGCAATTGTAAAATCAGATGATAATCTGATTTTAAATTAGGCATAATGCAGATATTACAGTTTTGTGATTATTACTAGACCATGAAATACCTTGATATAGATTGTATTCTGGCATTAAATCGATATTGCACAAAATGCTCTACTGTCGTTGCTGTGAGATTATTTTCGTATTTTTCACTGGTGCTATTCAAATGTACGTACATCGGAATTTGTATTACAAATCAGTCGTTCATTATAGTTTCACTTTGCCCTTGTACATGGTTGCAACGAGTCCTTTCTGACCTGTTTTGATCAAGATTTTTAGTCCTTTTTGTTTTTGAAACTTGAACACGGTTCATAAATCTCTCAAATGTAAAATGCATTAAGTAGGTTAAGCTAATTTAGGTTGGATTGGAATAGATTTAATGTGAGATCTTAATGTGAGATCCCCGAATTTTGTGCAAGTTGTAGACAACGTTCTGTTATCTTCTTTCACAGAATCAGGTCAGAAAACCGGTTTTGTAAGCTATATAAAACTCTTCGATTTTCTCGTTCTTTCATAATTTTGAACGCCTTGTAATGGTAGCGCAGCATTTCCAATAAGTTCATGTTTTATGCATTTAAAGTGTAAATGTACACCCTAACAGCTAAAAGGGTAAGGTCCTAACCGTCTACCAAACAATAGTTTGCGTGTTTACTGAGAATTTACAAATTAGTATAGATTAGAAAAGATTACTAGTTCACATATTTTACAAATGCAATGTCAATCATTTATTTCTGGGTAAGATTGATTGATTTTCAGAGAAATCATAATTTGTCCTGATTATGTTCCGAATATTTTATTCAATAACCTGCTGAAGTCCAAGTCATATTTCACATGCACTGTAAAGATAGATCTGAGTCACTGAAGTGAGCTGATACCGTGAATCAAACCTTTCAGAATTCTGTTATAACAGAACCACTTCGTTAACCATTATGGGCAGTTTAGATCAATTATATTCACATCCAATTACACAATATCTCTAAGTTGTTTTTATTTTATTATTAACTCAACTTGTCTGAGATTGTAAGAAAGTAATGTAAATGATTTTTTTTCATCTTTGTTCAGTTCATAGTCTCATACACCATATTAACAAAATTTTTATCTGTTCCTTTTGCAGACGAACATTTGAGAATCCATTTGACGTGTCTTCTGAGAATACCTTAAAATTTGTAAAAAGGACAACAGATTTGACTAACAATGGCAACCCAATAGCGTGGAAGTTTGTGGATATGCTTCTATGGAATCAAAATCGTGTGTGTGGATTCTTTGAACTTTACACAATTTGCAGGTACATGGTTGAATGGTGATGGTTTAAAATAAATCAAGAGTCCAAAATATACTCAAGAAATGATGTTGCAAGACTTCTTAATATCTGGTTGCAAGTAATCAGCAATTTTTTCCCAAAATCTTAGGATATTCATTGCCTTCTGAATGGGATGATGATTCCAAGACAGGAAGAAGCATACGTATCTATGAAAGAACGACATAATGTTTTGCAGGATGAGAAAGAAGGAGAATGAAGTTACATTGAAACAAAAATGTTAATGTGAATTTATACGTATATCCCGAATATATAGTTTTAGTAGTCCCTGCATGCAATGATTTTTGAATGATTAGAATTTTACTCTAATGGTAATTATTACCATATTTTATCTTATAAAACTTCTCTCACAATTCTTATCTGAGTAATGCTGAACTCCAAGATATCAACAGTATTTGGAAAGTTACTTTTCAAAAGTAATTCAAAGCTAATCACTAACTAACCAACTAACTCTCTAGCCTTCTTAAACCCGAAGGTTCATGGCTGCAGCAACACAGGCCTTACATCTGTCCCTGCCCTGAGCAAGATCTATATACTCTGTTCCATCCCTACCGATTTCCCATAGGTCCATCTCAACGTTGTCCCTCCATCTTCGCCTTGGCCTTCCTACAGGTCTCTTACCATCAGGTTTCCCAACAAGAATCCTGTAAACTCCTCTTTCCTCTTCCATTCGTGCCACATGGCCTGCCCATCTAAGTCTTCTTGATTTAATTATTCTAATAATATCTGGACATGAATACAAATTATGTAGTTCTAAATTATGTAACCTTCTCCACTCACCTGTCTCCTCATCCCTTTTAGGTCCAAAGATTTTCCTAAGGATCTTATTTTCAAATACTCTCAATTTATGTTCCTCTTTCAATGTAAGGGACCAAGTTTCACATCCATATAATACTACAGGCAAAATTACTGTTATGTATATTTGAACTTTTAGTTTCTTAGATATTAAACGAGAAGACAAAAGTTTATGAAGAGAGAAGTAACATGCATTTCCTGAATTAAGCCTACTTTTTATTTCCTCTTTAATATAATTTTCATTTGTTAATATTACTCCTAAGTATTTGAATTTGGAAACTGGTTCAAACGAGTTGTTATCAATAATTAGATTTTGATTATTACCTAACACTTGGTTTCGGCCTGTAAGCATATATTTAGTTTTCTCTTTCTTAACTTCCAAACCTATCTCTTTAGCAGTTTTGAAAAATATTTTAGCATTATTCTTAATTGTATTCACATCATCCCCCAGTAAGTCTATATCATCTGCATATGCTAACAACTGAGTCACACCATTTAATTTTAGTCCTTCTTTAGTTTCTTTTACCTTCCTTACAGCATATTCTAAGGCAAAATTAAAGAGCAATGGAGATAATGCATCTCCTTGTTTTAACCCATCATGAATTGTAAATTTGTCAGACATATTAATACCCACACAAATTTTACTTTCTGTTTCACTGGTGCATATTTTTATCATACTAACAAGCTTCTTAGGTATTCCAAACTCTACTAATATATTATATAATTTATCTCTATTGACAGAATCATATGCTTTTCTGAAATCAATGAATAGCTGATGGATATTTTGATTATATTCCCACTTTTTTTCAAGTGTCTGTCTAATGTGAAAAATTTGATCTGTAGTTGATCTGTTACGTTTAAATCCACATTGATAATCACCTATAATTTCATTAGCATATGGGGTTGGCCTAGTTAAAAGAATGTTAGATAATATTTTATATGTTGTTGAGAGTAGAGAAATTCCACGATAATTATTGCAGTTCATTTTATCACCTTTTTTAAACACAGGAACAATTATGGATTCTTTCCACTGTTGAGGAATTTCTTCTTTATTCCATATTAAACAAATTAATTTATGAATTTGACATATTAATGAATTTCCACCATATTTAATTAACTCAGCTGGTATTAAATCAATACCAGGTGCTTTGTTATTCTTTAGCCTTTTAATAGCATCTTTAACTTCAGTCAAGTTAGGTTCTGGAACTAAAGGTTCTGCTGTGTGGACTTCATTTACTTCTGATTTATCTCCTACATGGACATTTAAAAGTCATTAAAGTAGTTCTTCCATCTATTTAGAATATCGCTTGGGTCAGCTAGAAAATCACCGTCTTTATCTTTTATCAAGTTTACTTTAGGTTGCAACCCCTTTCTAAACTCATTTACACCTTTATATCAATCTCTGATATTTTTATTTTTGCTGTTTATTTCAATTTCGTTAATTTTGCTTTTCAAGTAATCTCTTTTTTTACTTCTAAACGTGCGGTTAACTTCTCGCTTTATTCTATTATAATTGTTTAGATTTGTATCATCAGAGTTATTTAACCACCTAAGTCTAGCCTGATTTCTTATTTCTATTAGATTATGACATTCATTATCAAACCATGGCTTACTTTTTCTCGGTTTATGGTATCCTATACTTTCTTTAGCTGCTGATTCTATTGCATTACGTATGTGCTCCCAATTCTTATTTACGTCTGTTTCATTTATATTTTCATCATCATTTAAATCCTGCAAAACATCAAATCTATTTGACAGTTTAATTTAGTAATCTTTCTTAATTCTTTCATCAGTAAACTTTCTTGTATCAAATTTTATATCTTTTAGATTTTGTTGCTTATGATTTATCACTGAGAGTCTTTCTCTTAATTTAGCAATTACTAAATAATGGTCACTGGCACAGTCAGCACCTCTATGTGTATGAACGTCAATTATACTAGTATGCCTTCTCTTATCAATGAGAATATGATCTATCTGATTATGAGTTTTACCATCTGGAGAAGACCAGGTATATTTATGGATATCTTTATGTTTAAAAATGGTACTTTTCACAATTAAATTATTTTAGGTTGCAAAAGTAATCAATCTTATACCATTATCTTTACTTAATTCATGAAGACTTTCTTTACAAATGGTGGGTTTAAATGTCTCTTCTTTGCCAATCTGTGCATTACAGTCACCTAACAGAATTTTCATATCATACTGAGAAAATTTATCAAAGACCTGTTCTAACTCTGTATAAAAATCATCTTTAGTATTATCATCTTTATCTTCCGTTGGTGCATGTATGTTTATTAAAATAATTTTACACCACCTACCCTGTAAAACTGCAAATTATATTCTATCATTAATAAATTCTACTGTTTTAAGAGCCGAGATAATTCTATTATTTATGAAAAAGCCTGTTCCAAAATTATGATTTTCAGTACCACCATAGAAAAAAGTATAATTTTTGGTTTTACAATTCCCTTCTCCTGGCCACCTAACTTCCTGGACAGCTACTACATCTAATTTATACTTAACTATCTCATTACCTGTACACTAAAATGCCCCAGGCCGGTAAAGGCTCAGAACATTCCAGGTGCCTAATTTAATATCCTTATTCCTAATGGAGATCTTATCCTTAGTCTAGGGACCTCCCAAAGTAGTCCCCACCCGGAGATCCGAACGGGGGACTATTTTACCTCCGGAATATTTTACCTTGGGAACATCCATGGCCTTATATTGCTGTTTCTTGACATTTTTTTTACAGTGCAGAGTTGTCAGCTCTACGCCTAACCCCAAATATGAATGGAGGAACTACTATACAAAACAAACACAAACATATTAGACAGCACAATTACTACACAAAACATATTAGACAGCACAATTACTACACAAGACGAACACAAACACATTAGACATCACAACTACTACACAAGACACACACAAACACATCACAACTATAACACAATATAAACACAAACACACCACAACTACTACAAAAGACAAACACAAACATATTCGAAACTAATAGTGCATAGTTTTCATGCTGACGAGTCACGCATGAAACCTACACACCGGTCACCAATTTAGTGTTGTGAATATCCATGTCACTGCTATTAAACACTGTTCTATTCTTGCAAATAATAGCAAATATCATATGAAAGATGTGGGGCCCTATCCCCACACACCCTAGATGTGCCTTCATGGCACGGTGCTATATGCACAGGCAACTTTACCTTATCATACCTTTCTTTACAGGTATACTAATGAACAAAAAATACAGTAAGGTTTTTAGATAATAGAATTTTCCCTGAATATACTGAAGGTTGCATAATGACCATAAGTGGCGATGCACCCAAAAAATTTAAATCAAAAAATCTCACGTGACAGATACCGATATATTATGGCACCAAAAATTGACATTATCTTTTTTTGACTTGTTAGTCAGATGCTACTTTAGTGACATAAATTATTTAGATTGGTACATCAGTCTGTAGAGGTTCAACAACTGAAAATCAGCAATTGATACATTTTTAATATTCCAATAACTTTACAATTACTCCAGCTACAAACATGAAATTTGGTAATTGAAAGACTTGTGATATACTTCATGCACCATATTCTTTCTTGGCTTAACATTAAAATGATTTAGTTAACAACCGAAAGCAATAAACTTCTTAAAAACTACTAAAGTTTGAAATAAAAAAATCAGTGGATATGGATTAACCTATGACAAAGAGATTCCCTCAGCATATCAACCAGAACTTGTCTTGTTGATATCCCGAGATATCTCATCATTCGTCGCCAGGGAATCTTCAAATTTTACTTGATATACTAACCTAATGTAGTGTAGTACAAAGGATCATGATCCAAATGGCTGACAATATATGGCAACTTGACCAATTAATATGTCTCTCACTACAGATATTTCAGAATCAGTTACAAACATGTAATTTGATATACTGAAATATAGGAATTGTAGGTTTTCTGCTGATGTGATTCGCTGATGATGAGAGCTATGTATGCACTCGAAACGTTGGAAGCCAACATCGACTTAACCTGGCTGGTAATCAGAGAACATTTCTTCAGATACTGAAATATATATATTAAAAATCAACTTCATTCTACAAATGTTTTCGAGGTGTGTCCATTTCTCCGTTCATTTGATACTGCTTATTGGGTGGGAACTACATTAAATAAAAAATAAAATTTTCTATACTCAAAGAGATAGTTTCTTGTATAATGGAATATTTAATCTCTCAATCAATGCCTGTCAATGGAAGTAATAAGATTGGCAACACAATCTCCATTACACTGACCTAATGCTAACAAATTAGAAATAGGCAGGCTTTGAGTGTAAAAGACATGTTCATTATCTCGATTGGCTATTTTGGAAACTACAAAAGTTACAATGATAAAATTATATGGAATAACATTAATTAAAATGCTAATTAATTATGATATAAATTATCATCATTAGCAGTTTATTAAAAAAATACAACCACCTGACTGGAGACAGGCCAATGTACTGATGGTTACATAGTAAACACTGCTCCATCTTTTCAATAGTGAGCACGGTGCATCTTCGGTTTTATCGTGCATGTGGTAAAGCCTCCCTTGCCACTTTGATGTGAAATCTAGTTTCCATTTGCTGACCTTGTATTAGTAAATTTGTTAGCTACATTGTTAAAATGTCAACAAAATAACAACCTTCAAATGTCTGTTGCACCATGGACAATTGCAATGTTTGTTGACAATTTTCTCATGTTTTCCTTCATTTTCAACTGTCCTTAGCATACTGATAATAAAAATGAAACTACAGGGTGGCGCATATTGTATCTACCAATATGAGTTGGACCCTGTCGGAATGCAGGTGCACAGGCACAGAAGTCTCCCATGCTTAGGCAGATGGAAGTCTGGCAGTCAGTTTGCCATGGTATGTTCACTTGCTCAGACACGAATCATGGTAGTGAACATGTTCATCTGAACAGGTTGCTTTCCGTGAACATTATGCCAAGAGGACAGAGAAAGTGCGAAAGTAGAGCTAATCACTTGAGAAATTAATTCGGTTATAATTACTGTTGCTTTAAAACGTATCTAATTTAGTAATTTAGTTACTATTACAATTACTGTATTCTAGATTAGTTATATCTCGTAAGACGTGGTTCAGAATATGAAATGCAAGCGCGCTATTTATTTCATCACAGATGACCACCAACAACTTAGCATTAGTTTCATATTTAATTATAACGGCTGATCTCCGTGTTGGAGTAGATAGAACAGCACGTTATGACGCTAGGAGTCTCTGGTTTGAATCCCGGCATGGGTATTCTTTGTATATGATCCTTCATAAGTTTCTTCATAGTATCACTCATTCTCATCTTTGCGATTAGACAAAAATGGCAGAAAAGCGTAGGAAAATATACTAAATTAATCAACCATATAATTATAACTAAGTCAATATATTTTATATGTAAATACAGTAAATACAGAGGCAATAAAATCCACATCTTTTACTTGAAGATGAAAAAATAGTATTTTATTGCATTTTGTTGCGCAAACAATATATTCTTCACTGTTGAACTGCGGTATACCAATGAGGAAATGTCGAAATTATTCTAATTGAAATACGCTTGGAATAGATACATTCTGGTTCTTGGCAATAAATAAGATTGCTCTCATGGTCTCACGATTTCAATAATCACTAATTCATCAGGCGAGCATATGATTCAACAAATTTTAAAAATGGAACAGAAGAAAATTCCTTTCTATGCCAATAAATAGTAATTATACACTTCTGTTCAGATCAATTGGAACATGTACTTCAACTGTTCGACCCTATAAAGAGTGACACTTTATGTGAACAGAAGTGTACAACTAACTTTCAATTTAGTTACTAGTTAGGTCTAAAAATAACTGCATTTCAGGTACTAATTTCATAACGTAAGTAGTTTACAGTTACTGTTACTCGAAAATGTTACTGTTACTTCAAATGACAGCTGCAGAACAAACCAGTATAATTCGTGAAGAACTGTGAAACAGGACTTTGGGCATTGTGCGGAGGCAACGTGTGTAAAATTGTACTTAAGTAGTATGAAACGAACAAATAATCACTGTGCTGCTTGTTTACCTTTATTCCCGGTTTTCAAATAAAGGCCTCCCCGATGGCGTAGTGATGACGTCGTCGTCTTGTACTCAAGAGGTTCGATACATGGTGGAGCCAGAGGCAGAATCAGGAATTTTTGTCTGAGGGGGGGGGGGGGGCAAGTACCAGGTGGATAAACGTGCCAATATTAATAATAGGAATATTAATGATAATGACATTATTATTATTATTGGCATTTTTGTTTGGTGTTTTTTCAACACGTTCAATTTCACATTAGCTAATAAGGGAAAACAAGCACACAAACTGTATTTTTGACACAAAATGACGAATATAATTCCTTTTTTACATATGGTATGTGTAACTTTCATGTAGAACATATGTTTGACACATATGCAACATCTTAACACAAAATTCTGCACGTTTTAAATGTTTCTTTAATACATATAAGAATACTATTTAAATATATTACATAATCGATTCATCATAACAAACCAACAGCGAAAATTATATAAATTGTCTCTCACATTTATGTGCTCCTTTTCCTCAAAACGATTTTCATGCATTTAAAACAAAATTGTTTAGCAACAACAGTCTGAAGTACACATTTGGTCTTACCTCTATCTCCCCAATAATTTACAATACATTATAGAAAAGAACTAAATTATGAGCGAAGCTAGCAAGAAAATTTTCAGATACAATTTTTGGAAACTTAAAACAATATTTATTTAATGGGGAGCAAATAATTTCACGGGTCGCCATGGCATTCTCTCTTTTACAACTTTTTTCATTTAAATCGTTCGGTGCCCAGGTCAGACTCCTGCCATCCCCTAGCTATGGCTCTGAACAGGCCCGTACCCAGGGGAGGGGCCAGGGGGGCCACGCCTCTCCTCAAACTATGGAATATTTAAATATGAACATATGTAAAGCTACGAAAATAACATCAACGATTTTTTAATTTTGTTCTTGCATAAATGAATGTGCTTGTTGTGTAGAGAGGCAGACTCCACAAGTCTGTTTTATAGACATTGACGCAAGACTACCAGCCGTCCGATTTACCGATTTAGTCGGGACAGTCCATTACTTTTAATATCTGTCTCGACTTTTTCGAACTGCAGTCGTGATGCAAAAATGTCTCTTTTTTGTTGTTGTTAACTTACATTTAGACCTAAAAATAATTGCTAATACGCAACATTTAATTTGTAAATATATTATTTTATAAATATAGAATTATCATGACTGTTCATTGTTGGGATGAGGGTGGTGTATGAGTGAGTTAATATCTTTCTGTTACTTGGGACCGTAAGTTGCAACTCTAGAATTGTAGGTTTATCTCTAGCTGTAATATTACCATAGATAACATTGGAGATCACATCTGACACTCCAACAGCATTTCTCCGACCACCGCAGCGGAGTGGTTAGCAAAGCGCGCTACGACGAAAGGGGTTCCGGGTTTGAATGCCAGCCTGGGCATATGTGTTCTTTGTGAGTGCGTTCCTCCACCAATTTCAACATATCATCGCTGATCCTCATCGTGGCGATTAGACAAACCTGGCAGGAAAGCTACCTAAGATAACCTAATTCAATCAACCTCACAACATTTCTGATCTTCTCTTTGTTCCACATATTTGGATCTACCCGCTTCCCCTGGTGACGGGCCTTAGCAACATATACAATATAAAGTGATAATATAAACGATAATAAAATAAATAATAACAGAAAGAAAGAATTGAATAAAATTTAACACTTAAAAAATATTTAAACATTCTAACTATTTTGTAATCTCTCTCTCTCCCTCCCTAACACAATTTCGGATCTGGCCCCTCCCTCAATAAAATCCTGGTTACGGGCCTGGCTCTGAACTTAATGAGACTGTAAGGAAAGGAGAAAATTCGAGCGAAGCGAGCAAGAAAATTTTACGAAACTCTTTTTTATTTGCATAAAATTTGAAATCGAGGGGAGAAATTGCCCCTCTGTGCCCCACCCTCATCAGATGCTCTTGGCTGTCTGGAAGAAAAATGCAAGAAATATATAAAAACTAATTCAATCTTGAGTAACATTTTGTCCTGCTACTCTTAGATTGTGCTAGCCTTGCTTTTCTTCGTTTCAATGTTTACCCCCCTAGAATTGGCTTCAGTCCAAGGTTGGGGGTGGGGGTGGGAGGGGGCAATGCGTGTGGCCACTGGCTACAAATAATTTCACCGGACGCCATGGCATTTTTTCATTCATTACAACTTTTTTCATTTATATCGTTCGGCGCCCCTTAACTACGGCTCGGAACTTGATTGGGTGGAAGCGCATTGCAAAGTGGTTCGGATCCCACTTTAAACTGTAGGTCCAGTACTGATTAGCCTATCTGTGCATAAAAAGGACTTAAGAGATCAATTCAAGGTCCTCAAATAAATAATTTTCTTATAGTATAGTAACTTGACTTTAATTTCCATCTCCATTTTCCTTCCAATATTGCGAATAAGAAACTTTTGCAGATTTTAATATACCCGAAAATATTATAAACTAAAATATAATTTGGTCTTATCGTCATCCTGAGAAAATGAAACACTTTTTGTATCAATTGGAATTCTGTAATAAAATTACATTAAGATACTGAAATTTACGGCCTTGTGGAAAAATTAACATTACTAATTTTAAGCATTTTTCAACAATGTTTATAATTGAAAAAATTGAAAATCTGTTTTATCTTTAACTTCATTTTACTAATGCAGGGTGCGGAATATAATATCTTGTAAATGGTGTTTCAACAATGAAAGCACGGTGCGTTGCGTTGCATTCTACTCAAGAATATTTTGAATGGTCACTCCATACACAAGAAAACAACTTCGCTGGAGCAAGCGAACGGGAACGTCTCTGCGCAAGTAGTGACGCGAGACGGCTCTACGAGTACCATTAAACACTTGAGAGGGAACGGGGGATAGCGGCTGAAGTTACCAGCTTTCGCAGCATCGTGTACTGCTTCTGCTCTGCCCACTCGATTCTCCCCCCCCTTTTTTTTGCACCTTCTCTGCAGCCTTGTTGCAGCAGATATAGTCGGGACAGAGTATAAAATCTCCGATCAAAGGTAGAAAATACTGTCATACAAAATGAAGTGTACAGTTAACGCAGCATTTGCTTCAAACAAATTCACAAAATGATTTCAATATTTAATTACTGTCCTCACTTGGCCCGTTTCGTGTTTGAATTAACTACACTTATTATTGTATTTTCTTCTCTGCTTTCTAAATAAACAAATACTCAATATAAAACAACGGATTTTATATTAATATTTCGACTATTACTACCTTCCACTGATGATATATTGATTATTTCTCTAATAAGAACATATAACTAAAATCTGATGATTATCAATATCCTTGATTTACTAATTTTTTAATCCACTAACTCACCTCTAACCAATATGGCGTCACCTCACATCGAGTACCCTAATCGACCAACCTTGGTTATATTTACGCAGAGATCTGGCAACATGGCACTCGGTGCTGCCATCTGTTATCGAAAAATTACCACAAAATTGACTTTAGTACGGCCTTAAGCTTGAAAGGTAGAAAAGTGACACAATAAAAAAAAGGTTCACGTATGAATCAAACCCAGTAGCGTTACACAGCATAACACGCAAATAAGACCAGTAAGCCAATTTGCTAATGCAGTGTAAGATCGCGTATTTAGATTAACAAATCATTAGATATAGGTGTAGAAACTAAAAATAGCTTGCCATATCTTCACACGTAACCTAGGGAAACTGAGAAATGTGTAAACATGTAATATCTTTCCTGATCTCGACTCGAGAAGGTTGAATAAAATTTCAACCTCTTGGATATTTGAACTGCTCTGCTTTACCCACTTTAACTATTTGCTTCCCTCATTCGATATATTACATAAGATATAAATTATATTACATATTGAGTATTAGGGGGCTGGCCACTTGGTCATGTAGAAATTAACATGGGAAGAAGGTCACTTGGTCCAGAAATACCATGATTTAAAGGAAACTCTTTGCTACGTGGTTGATCAATATCAACATTAGCCGGATAAGAACAAATCGACACTATAATATAAAAGATTTGCAAGCCAATTTGCCTTTAGCCAGTTTCGGTAACTAAATTTATTTTATTGAAAATTTTACCATGAGGGAATTTGCTTTCATTAATTTGTTGATTTGGATTATTTTACATCGCTTTTCTGCCACTTCAGCTAATAGCGAAGATGAGGATGAATGACGATAAGATGAAATTGATTAATGGACAATCACAAACACACATCGACAGCACAATCATCAGTCCCACGGAGGATTATTCTGACTGTGAGTCCAGGCGCCAAAGCGTCGATAGTATGTAAAATGCAGTCCAGTGTATACTACATGGATGAGACATTTGACTGCCTTCCGAATATGTCACCCATTACACCACACAAGCGAATTAACGAGAATCAATTTCAACTTTTTAGTTGATTTAGGTCAAAATTACGTATGTAACTCTCCATGCCAATAAATTCGTTTTCTCGTTAATAACAGAAAAGTGAGATCATCTATAAAGCAAATTGACATTAGGCTGATAACATGGACATTCGTTTGGCAAAGCTGCCTGATTTGAGCTTAGGCAGGTCATTGACGCCGAAATCAGCCATCCTTCTATTTGTGATTTGTCCAATAGAGATGAATGTTGAACCCCTCCCACCGAGTTCTTGTGAGTATGCTTCAGTCAGAGATGATATACAGCTGCACAATTTATAATCTGTAACTGACAGGTGGTCACAGTTGTATTACAGATAAGCTAGAAAGATATCTCAAATGACTGAAGCAGCCTGTTATTCGGAGAAATAAAAGCATTTGTTCTGAGTTCTGGTGGTTCATGCCAGAAAAGGCAGTGAAGAGCGTTATGAATCGTCAGTGAAATCAAAATTATGGCTCTTATGTCAAACCTTACTTCAACAGGATGATTCAACGCTTTGCAATTCCTTCGTTCTCTTTTATTCCTTAATTATCTAGGATGTCACATCCTTCTCATGTGTTGCAGAAACATCATTAACATCTCTACCAAGCTGTAACAGCTACAACACTAAAATTTCTACCAAGCTGTAACAGCTAATCTCACCAAAAATTGAATTTTCACAATAATATACCAAATTAAAAAATAGAACAAATATTTTCTCATAATCACCAAACCTTGTAGTGATGTTAGAGCCAGAAGCAAGAGTAACTGGTACACTCACGAGTAAAAATGTTTTTGTCACTAGTCAGGGCCGTACGTGAAATTTGGTTTTGAGAAAGGCTGAACATCCTTTATTGCATAATGTTTTCTTATGAGAAGGGCTGGAGAAAAATATGTCTAGTTCAGTCGAATTTAACATGGACGCATGATTCAAAACCTCTATTAAGCCTACCATATATTCTATGCTTATTCAAGAATTGAATTCATGAATAATGAGTAAATAAAATAAAATCACAGCATAATTTATTTTTCATTTTCGATTAATATTATTAAATACAACAAACACGTTTTCAACCAAAGGTACTTTCTACTCTTACGGCGGGTGGCCCTCATGCTGGCAAGGGAAGTGGGTATCTGGGATCACGCCTCAGACCAACCAGACAACAGCGGTGGCACTGATAGTTACGACGCGGCGAGAAGTACTACCTAGTCTTGCCATAAATACTGTTACAAAGTTTCGGCTTGTACTGTACGTCCGGTAGTCAAGCTCATAAACCATTCTTGTGCTGAAGCTCACTCCTCACCATTGTGTGTTCAACTGTGAAAGAGAAAGAGTGTATCTTCTTGTGCTTAGCATGGAACGGGGCGAATATGAAAACAGAGTAGACGTAATTGCTCTGCATATGGCTGGAAAGTCACCCACAGATTTTCCATGCCCTAAAAAAAACTGAAGATCAGCAGAAGGTTTGTGTATCGCGCAATCCAGAGATTAACTGAGATTGGTAGCGTGAAAGATCGCCCAAGAGTTGGTCGACTTCACACCGTATGAACAGCGGCGGCTGTTAAAGCATTAGTGAGTCGCGTCCGCCGAAATTCGATCCGGAAGCAAGTGCTAATGGCACAGGAGCTGAACATTTCACAACAACCAATGTCTAGGGTACTTCATGAAGACCTGGGACTTGGAGCTTACTGGCGGAATGCTGGACATTTCTTGACGCCACACCTAAATGAGCAGAGAGAACTGAAATCGAGACGGTTTCTGCAGCGGTACGGCGCCAATTTGCATCACAGGATCCTCTTTGCTGAGGAGAAAGTGTTCACCATTAAAGACATATATAAATGCCAAAATGAAAGTGTGTATGCTTCAAGCTGTCGAAAAGCTTGAGAGAGAGTTCCCAGAGTTCAGAGATGCCACCAGCCCTCCTCACTCATGGTTTGGTGGGGAGCGAGCTACGAGAGTTCCGCCAGGCCTCATTTTTGTGAAAAGGGCTTAAAAACCCGTGCAAAAGTTCATGTGGAAAGTGTCCTGGACCCTCTCGTCATGTCGTTGAACCAAACCATGTTTCACAATGAACCCTGGAAGTTTCAGAAAGATTCTATCTCAGCTCATAAGGCGAGGATGATGGGACGGTGACTGAAGACCATTGTATTCGATTTCATGTCGCTTTTGATAGGCCATCTGATAGCCCTGATTTCAATACCCTGGACTGGAAACTGTGATCAGTAGTAGTATAGAAATACGATAGTGGATGTTTGTGCCCTCGGGCGTTTAATATTCGCAATTCATTTGCATGGGTGGTCTTTAATTTGCACGTACTTATAACTAATTTGCTTGTACTTAGAACTAATTTGCACGTACTTAGAATTCATTTGCATGTACTTAGAATACTTTACATTTATGTATTTGCATGTTTATAACTTTTTATGAATATATAATTATTTATTTTATGAAAAATATGTATATAGAAGGTAATTAGAGGTACTAAACGCTATGCATATGTTTTTATATTCATTACTGCAAAGTATGTAATGTATCAATCGATAATAATTAATGTTTATAATATTGAAAATAAGAGTTTATGGTTTATGAACCGCTATGAACGGTGGTAATGATACGAAAGAAGACGGTCCCGGTACTCGAACCCGAGATATGTAATATTATTAATTAGCACTATGTAATAATGTATGTTATTATGTTATGAAACACGATGGTGCAACACGCTAGACAGAATACTGTCTTAGAATCTCGACTCGGCTCTGATGCCAGACAGAGAGATTGAATTAATATTCAGCGCAGGTAGAGGAGAAAGGAATTTTGGGGAAGCGCGTTCAAGGTCAAATGACGTCAGAACGTCAGGACAAAGAAGGATCCTGATTGACCAATCAGAGAACGCGTCGGTAGATTTTCAGAACCGGTTTTTCCAAGGTTAACCAGTACGCAAGAACAGGAGAAAGGTATGCAATACTGTAGGGCAGGGGAGGGATTCAACCAGACAACAAAGGATGTCTGAGAATGCGCAGCAAGGGTCAATTTTTTTTTTTTTGAAACGGTGCGTCGCTTGCATGCTACGACATGTTTCTGTCAAAGTATGCCAAGGTTACCGAGAACACTAGAACAAAGGATGATGGGAAGGAGTTCAAGGTGAACTAGAACGCAAGAACAAAGAAAGCGTCGATTTTATTTCCACCAATCAGAAAACGCGTCGGTTTTATTTCAACCAATCAGAGAACGCGTCAGTTTTGTTTATGAAGTATAAAAAAGCGCGTAAAAGCGAGAAAATGTTAGTTTGAGAAGAATTTCTGAACCATTGTGTCAGAAAAGATATCAATTTGTGATTATTGTCTGAGATTTGAAGACAAAGAACTCAAAAGAAGCTATAATTAAGGTAAGTGTTTTTATTATATGGTGCTTTTAAATAATGCGTAAATGCAAATATTGAATCGAATCAAAAAACAAATTTGTGTAATGTGAACAAGTACTACAACTATTTTTTCTATTTTTTTTACAGGTGATTCTATTGTCTCTGTACGTGTGACTGGAAGGATCTATTACTGAAAATGGCGTCTTCAAGCTCCACAAACGAGGCTAACCACACAGCGGTGAGTACTTCGAACAAAATTATATGTAATTTTCATTCTGGAAAGTATACTTCCCCACTAGAACTCGTTAATGCATACTATGATATGTGTGACAGAGTTATTTTCCATGACGATATCCCTTCATGTGATCCGACTTTTTTCTGCGAGACAGTGCAAACAGCAATGTGTCAATTAGGGGTGGGGGCAAGTCAGTTTTCAATTGTGGATGAAAGAGAAAGATATTTTAGGCGATTTGGAATGGTAGGGCGGGAGGTATCCATTGAAATACCTAATCAGGTTGTGGGGGACCCTGAATATTTGGTTGGGTCTATGTTTCAATTTTTGATGAAAAAGATTTTCTTTGATGTGTCTCCGGACAGTCAGGTTGGTTTGATTATTTTCGGCAATGAAACCAATAAGGATATTTATATCCCTTGGCGCCGTCTTTCGGCATTAAATCCTAAAATTATTCAACACTATGTGACCAAAGTGCTGAACAGCAATGAATCCTTTTTTGTGGATAACACCATGAAATGCATGGCGCATATTGTCGAACCCAAGCGCGGTAGAGGGAAGAAAAAGTACCCCCTTTACAGGAAGTACGCCCCTTTACTATCAATAAACAATGCTAACCAGAGACAGCGGGCTATCACTGTTCTGACTAACGATGACAATTTGTGCTTGCCACGAGCAATTGCATTTGCCCAAGCCAAAGTCGACAAGAACACAAAGAAAGTCGACTCGTTCCGAAAGTATGACAATAAGCTGAAAGAAGCGGCTATGCGGTTATGCTATGAAGCAGGCGTTGATCCAACCAATGGGTGCACTGTAGAGGACATTGTTAAATTTCAGAATCATTTGGGACCAGAGTACCAAATTGTTGTGTTTTCAATGAAAGAGGGGGAAAGGGAGTATGAAGTTATTCGGTCAACACCCTTCGCCCCTAAACAAATTAATTTACTCTATCACGATCAACATTTTGATATAGTTAATTCTGTCCTCACACTTCTTGTTAAAAATTATTACTGCCCCAAATGCCAAGTCGGATTTGGATATAAATATCAACATACTGAATGCACGAGGTATTGTTCATTATGTGAATACACTCATAGTGATGAATCCAATAACACTATCCCCAGAAAATGCACTGCATGTAACAGGAAATTTTTGTCCCCGGAATGTTATGAAAATCATTTGCGCACAGAAGGGCGGAAATCCAGTGTTTGCCAAACCATTCACCAATGTAACGTTTGTTACAAAGTAGTGAACAAGAGAAAGCGCAAAACACCACACAAATGCGATGAATTCTTTTGTAAAAGCTGTAATGCTTTTGTTGAGCCAGCACACAAATGCTATATTCAGCCTGTTAAGCCCGAACCAAGTGCAAAGTTTCTTTATATTTTTTATGATTTTGAGTGTATGCTGGTAGAGGGCGAAAATGACCAGAAACACGAAGTCAATCTGGCTGTTGCTAAGCAAGCCTGTCATGTCTGTAAAGACACTGATGCAGATTTCTGTGAGACGTGTGGTCCCCGTGTTCATATTTTCCCCAATATTCAAGAATTTATGCAATATATACAAACTCCGAGGGAAGGGTTTAATAAAATCGTGTGTATTGCACATAATGCAGGGCGATACGATTCACATTTTGTTTTAAATTACCTGATTACTAAAGAGAATATTACCCCCTCTGTAATTATGCAGGGTAGGAAAATAATAGAGATGTCTATTACCAAGAAAATAGTGTTCAGGGACTCGTTAAATTTCATGCTCATGAAATTGAAGGACTTGCCTGCAAGTCTGGGACTAGCGGAAGATTTGCAGAAAGGCGATTTTCCGTATTTGTTTTCAACCCCTGCAAATCAGAATTATGTAGGTCCATTCCCTGATATTCAATATTATGATATAGATTCCAAGTCCCCTAAAGAAAGAGAAGAGATGCTAAAATGGCACGAGGAAACTGTCCAAGCAGGGAAAATTTTTGATTTTCAAAAAGAGTTGCGCGAATACTGTATTAAAGATGTGGAAATTCTTGCTGCTGCATGTATTAAATTTTCTAATCTGATCGAAGATCTGACTGGAATACAGTGCTTTGTTCGTTGCGCGACTCTTGCGTCGTTAGCGTCTTTGATATTTAGAAGTAAATATCTTAAAGAAAACACTCTTATTAAAGTTCCGCCATTTGGATTTCGGGAACAAGACCAACAGTCTCTAATTGCCTTAAAGTGGTTAAAGTGGGTAGAAAATACTGAAAAGATCACTCTAAGACACGCAGGGAATCTCGGGGAGGCTAAAATAGGACGTTATAAGTTGGATGGGCTCCATGAAGAAAGCAAAACTGTTTATAGTTTCCAAGGGTGCTACTACCATGCTTGCCCGATTTGTCTTCCTGACAACAGGGATAAGCCTCTTAACGAGACTGGCGAGACCCTTGACCATAGGTACGAACGTACTGTTACCCGTAAAGAAATGTTAGAGCAAATGGGGTTCAAAGTTGTAGAAAAATGGGAATGTGAATTCAATGAGGAAATTAAAAAAGATCCAGAATTACGCAAATTTATTGCTGAGAATTGTTATTCCCTGAATAATCCACTTATCCCAAAAGAAGCTTTTAATGGGGGACGCACTGAACTTTTCAGGGCAGTTTATGAAAAACAAGAGAATGAAAATACGAGCATGAAACTGCTAGATGTAGTTTCCCTTTACCCTGCAATGATGAAGCAAAGAAAAATGCCTACAGGGAAACCAGTGATTTACACGTCAGAGTTTCCTACCTTGGATAATGTGTTTGGGGTTGTAAAATGTGATATTCTCCCCCCTAAAGATTTATATTTACCAGTACTGGGCATGTCGTGCAACAACAAATTAATGTTTGCTTTATGCAGAACTTGTGCACAAAGCGAGAATCAAGAACAATGTTCACACGCAGATAAAGAAAGATACTTACATGGCACCTGGGTATCGGAAGAACTGAAACTAGCTGTAAACAAAGGGTACAAAATACTCAAAATATATGAAATTTGGGATTTTCCTTCGGCTCACCAGAATGATAATGTGTTCAAAGACTATGTAGACACATTTCTTAGACTGAAACAACAGTCTTCAGGATATCCTTCCGGCTGCAGTTCAGAAAATGACAAAGACAAGTATATTCAAGATTATTTCGATCGTGAGGGAATTCAACTTGTAAAAGATGAAATTGCACCTAACCCAGGGCTTCGTTTTATTTCCAAAATTCTGCTGAATTCAATTTTTGGTAAATTTGCCCAAAATCCTTTAAAAACTAAGTCTATTTTTGTAAATACTGAACATAAATTCCATGATATAGTGTTTAATCCACAGTATGAAATCAGTAATGTTGTCCCTATTTCCGAATCTTGTTTATTAGTGAATTACATTGATCTGGAAAGCAAAAATGAACCGTTAGTACTCTCAAATGTACTTGTCTCTGCGTTTATTACTGCTTATGGAAGAATGCACTTATATTCTTTTATGGACAAAGTCAAGGAAAGTATTCACTACGTGGATACGGACTCTGTGTTCTATGTAGAAAGAGAACATGAAAAACTTATTCCTACAGGCTCATTTCTTGGTGAAATGACGGATGAGATTAAAGAGCCCTACCAAATTACATGCTTTTTGGGTGGTGGTCCCAAAAACTATGCATATAAGATGGTAAACAAACATGATCCTCAGGATGAGAAACATGTTATTAAAGTAAGGGGCATTACCATGAATTACAGAACTCGACTCCAGATTAATTTTGATTATTTTAAGCAACTGGTCAAAGGGGAAATTGAAAAGCGAGTTGTTGAGAACCCACGTAAAATTAAACGAAAAGCCAATTTTGAAATTGTTTCTGAATCTGAGCAGAAAACACACCAAGCAGTCCACACAAAACGAAGAAAAATTGAAAATTTTGAGACGGTTCCATATGGTATCTAAATAAAAAACGAGTGTTTTTTTATATTTTTTTATTGTTTTTTTACAGCCCCAAAATTGTCTGCAAAATTTCAATTTGTGTATTTATCCAGGGGCACTCCCCATCGATTCTCCGTCTTCTGCAGACACTACATCTCCCCTCTCTTCTTCGCCGCCTCTGACGCGACGAGGGAGGGGACACCGGGCGCAGGCGGTGTTCTGCCCTTATATGCTCCATAAGGGCCTTTTTGCCCCTGAAGCCCGTTCTCCAACAAATTTCGCATTCCTGTTTGATCTCATCCTGAAAAGAAAAGATAAAATTAATTTGTGGTATATATTTGGGCCATTGTGTGTCTGCGCTTCAAACAGAGAACGTGTGTTGTTCAACATGGAACTGCGTTTTACACACCCGTTTGCAATGATGGTTTGTGGGCCCTCACAAAGTGGAAAAACCACTTTTGTGGATAAGCTTCTATTTTATAAACATAAAATGTTTACACAAGTTCCAAAAACAGTAATATGGGCGTATGGTGCGGTTCCTCCCAGATTAAAATTAAGCCAAAATACAAATATTCAGTTTATTGAAGGAATCCCTGATGTAGCAAATATGGATATTGAAACTCCTGGATTAATAGTCATTGATGATCTAATGAATGAAAGCAGCAAAGATTCCGCTGTTGCAGATATATTTACGAAATATTCTCATCACAAAAATATAAGTGTTATTTTTATAGTACAAAATTTATTTCACAAAGGTGCTAAAATGAGAGACATAAGCCTCAACTCACACTATCTTGTGATATTCAAAAATCCACGTGACAAACACCAAATATACCATTTAGCACGACAATTCAAACCTGACAATAGTAAAAGTGTTTTGGAAGCTTTTCAAGATGCAACTGAAACACCACACACTTATTTAATGTTTGATTTAACACAAAATACACCTGAAATTTTACGTATGAGGGCGCATATTTTCCCCGATGAACAAATGGCTATTTATGCCACTGGAAAGCATGTCAACAAACCATTTTTTGTGCGAACGTCAGAATGACATCACAACTAAAAGAACATGCTCCGGCACTTAAATTATTGTGTAAATTAAAACCTATTCAACGGAAACGCCTTTTGCAACGAGCAACACCAGGACTAGTTCGTGTACTAGGACAATGTGCAGCCAATACAGTACGCGGTAATATTCCACTTTCAGGGGTACAAAAAACTAAGCTTCAAAAGTATAAGGCCAGTTTGCGTAAACTAGCGGCGAAGGGCACTTCGCTCAAAAATAAAAAGAAAATATTAATTCAAAAAGGCGCCGGCTTTTTGCCATTTTTAATCGGTCCGATTATATCAGCGTTAGGTAGTGCATTGTTTTCACAATGAGCGTGAGAAAAATGATTCTTGTTCCCGAGGACTTTGCCACTAATATGCATGCCTCCGTTGAGAAAGCTCAGAGACACGAATCAAGATTAGATTCTAATATTCGTACAATATTAGCACGTGAAGATATAGGGGAAAGTGAAAAATGGAAACTTTACCAACAGGCACTTCGACAATTTGTTAATTTTACTAAGCCTATTCCCACACACCTACCATTGATCGAAGAAGAAAATAAGCTGCCACAAATAAGTGAACCAGTGCAACAAGACGACCCCCCTCCTAGTGTTACTCTCAGGGAAGAAATTCTTGCTTCAGTACCGAAAACTGTTCAGAAGAAAACAGAACTTTTACTTAAAAGACTATTCTCTTCTCAATATATAAATTGGGACGCATATGGAACAGTGTACATAAATGGAAAAAGAATTCAGGGTTCAAATATCATAGATCTGATTAATGATTCTGTTCGCCCCCGTAAGAAAAGTAGAGATCCTGTCGGGAGAGATCAGTTCCAATCTATCCTTCATTCTCTAAACATACCCAAAGAATATATAGTTACACGCACGCCCCCACCCCCTTCAAGAAATAGGAAAGCTGAGTTTATATGGGAAGATATATAAATTATGGATCTTAAAACATTGTATTATACACATGAACTACCGACTTCATTTTCCAATACTGAAAAATTATCCAAACATTCTACGCAATCACGAAAGAATATTTCTGAGTGGCTATCAAAACAAGATGCATATACTTTACATGTTCCAGTTAGAAAAAAATTCCCACGTAAACGTTACGAAACCACTTTTCCCCTGGAACTTATGCAAATGGATTTGGCAGATATGCAGAATATCGCCAAGTACAATGACGGTATGCGCTATATACTTTGTGCAATTGACGTGTTTTCAAGGCAAGCGTTCTGTATACCAGTGAAAAGCAAAACGGGTGAAATTATGGCAAAAGCAATCACTAAAATTATAAACATGTTAGAATATCCTCCTGTTTACTCCCAGACAGATCAAGGAAAAGAGTTTTATAACGCTCAAGTGAAAAAAGTGTTTGACAAGTACAATATTATTCATTATAGCGTTTATTCAGAACTCAAGGCAGCAGTAGTGGAACGATTTATTCGTACTTTAAAATCAAAATTGTATAAACACTTCTCAGCCAATAATACATATCGTTATGTAGATAT
The DNA here is from genome assembly GCF_977018435.1 of Lepisma saccharinum. Taxonomy (NCBI): domain Eukaryota; kingdom Metazoa; phylum Arthropoda; class Insecta; order Zygentoma; family Lepismatidae; genus Lepisma; species Lepisma saccharinum. Next base: position 156,209,671 of record NC_139230.1, on the reverse strand, counting down.
TCTCCCCCTTGTAGTAAAATCATATAATCACTCGTATCACCGTTCTATAAAAATGGCTCCTGTTGAGGTGAGCGAAAATAATGCGCTGCAGGTCTGGTCTCAGTCTAGAAACAATACAAGTCAAAAAACCAATAATATCAAATTTAAATTTAATATCGGTAACTACGTAAGGATAAGTAAAGCCAAAATGAAATTCGAGAAAGGATATCTACCTAGTTGGACAGAGGAAATTTTTATAATTAGCGATCGTATGAGTACTGATCCCCCTACATATCGTATAAAAGACTGGAGTAACGATCCTGTCAAAGGCATTTTCTATGAACCAGAATTACAAAAAATTACACTTGATCCAGACAAGCCATTTACTATCGAGAAAATTCTAAAACGAAAGGGAGACTTTGTTCTAGTAAAATGGAAAAACTACCCCCTCGCATGTGCAAGTTATGTACATAAAACAGATATTACGCGTGTTTAGGTTAGTTGCCATTATGCCGCTGGACGAATTCTATGTTACATTACCTTCCAATGTAAACTTGAACTTGTTTCCTGATAATAAAATAGCACATTACCGTACTAAGCTGAGCGAACCAATAGAATTAAATGAACAATGGGTGGTGGCGGCCACAGAGCTTCATTTAACTTGGAGTTTTTATAATATTGTTTCCGATACAAATAGCATTTCATATCAATTTAAACCGAAAAAGAAGGACCAATTTTTTTATAGTGAAAGTATAGTTCCTAAAGGTTACTACTCCAATATTCAATTATTATTAAACAATATTCCCCCTTCAAAAAGAAAACTGCTTGCTCAACATGTCCGATTTGGCTATACTTTGTCCACGCATAGTATGTATACACAAACAACGCTAGAGGAAGATGAAATTATGAAATTGTATATATCTCCACAATTAGCTCCAGTGTTTGGTTTTTCGTTGGATACGCCTAAATCAGAAATATCTATACATTCGGTTATTGGTCCAGGTACGGCAAGATCAAGTTCTATTTATCCTTGTAATTTAGATTATCATATCCCCCGTGAAATCAACATATGCACAGATATTGTCAAATATCAAGCAAATATAGGTCCCGTAATACGAACGGTTAGTGTGGTTGATTATGAATATGGAGCAATAAAAAGTTATATATTTGAGCCCAGGCAGTATCTAAAAGTCGAGAAGCGTTACTTTGAAACAATTGAAATTATATTAAAAACAGAGCATGGAACTTTGCTTCCATTTGAGTTTGGAGCGTCAAGCGTTACATTACATTTTAAAAAAGTGGAATAATGATTTCTGAAGGCAGTGATAATGATTACTATGTAACTTTGGTTTCAAATGCATCCAAAAATATTTTTCCGACTAATACACCTTCTCATTTTTTAACTAAACTTTCTAATGCTGTTAAGCTCGAGTCTGGAGGCTGGTTAGTGGGTCTGTCTGAAATTCATTTCACAAACAGTCTGTTTAATATTCAAAAAGGACAAAATGAAATTATGTGGACTTATTATAACCAAGACTCGGATCAGTCAAGTAAACAGAGCGGTAAAACAATCGTTCCCCCTGGATATTATTCAAGTGTGGAGTCTGTTTTACAAGTTTTAAATCAAGATCATATTGGAGAAGGGCTATTTCGATTCGGTTATAACCCGTCCAGCAATATTGTTGAGGGAAAATACAATGCACAATTATCTACACTGAACCTCTCTGATATTTTGGCTCTGCAGTTAGGATTCGAACCAAATAGAAATCTTGTTAAACAACAGCATAGTTCGAAACAGACCAACCTAAATATTGGTTATCCCCAGCAGGTTTTAGTATACACTAATGTACTCAGTTACCAGTTTGTAGGAGATACAAAGGCACCTCTTTTAAGAATGTTTACATTTTCTTCGGTGCCTTATGGCCGGTCACAATCTATAATATTTAACCCCGTTCATTATATGCCTGTATCGAAATATTTATTTGATACAATAGAAATAGTTTTAAGAGACAACACAGGTCGTAAACTCTCATTTGCTTTCGGAGATCTGAGTGTTAAACTACATTTCAAGCGACAATGAGATACGATAGACGACAGTTGTATCGAGATTATTATCTCAACCAGGCGGGAACAGGTTTACCTTATTTTTCCGGTCCTCCCTATCAAAAAGGCCACGGAGCCCTCGGTTCAATATTTAAAAGCTTGTTTCGTTTTGCGGCGCCTTTATTAAAACAGGGTGCTAAAGCAATTGGCCAGCAAGCTTTACATTCGGGAATGGAATTTGTTGGGGATGTTTTACAAAACAGGCCTCTCAAACAATCTTTCAGAGATCGCGTAAATCAGGCGGGAGAAGCTCTTCGTGAAAAAGGCGAGAGAAAAATTTCTCAGATTCTTTCAGGTAAAGGCAGACAAAAAAGAAAAGCTAAAAGTATAAAATTCGAACCACCCTTTATTACCTGCCAGTCACGCAAAAAAAGGCGAAGGGTACACAGAGATATATTCGCTAATTAACTACCATGTCGTTAGTAAACTGTAACTCATCGGAATGCACAAATACAGAATTGGATTTGTTTTCTCTGCCATTAACTCAAACTAGCATTGAAAATTCTTGTTTAGTGGAGTATCGTCCCATTTCATCTTTAACTAGTAACAGTCCAGTCGAGTTTGCCATTACTGGAGACAGTGGGGAATACATTGATCCAGCACACATTTATCTGTACCTAAAATGTAAAATAACTAAACCAGATGGTACGGCCTTAGCTGCCGATAACCTGGTTGCCCCCGGAAACAATTTTCTACATACAGCATTCAGTCAGGTCGACGTTTCGTTAAATGACAAATTGATTTCGTCCTCTGCAGGGTGTTACGCTTACAGGGCATACATTGAAACATTACTCAACTATTCTAATGAGGCTAAAAAATCTCATCTCACTGCTGCTCTCTGGTATCGCGATACGCCTGGAAAGTTAGAAAATCTAACTGAAAATAAAGGAATTGAAAAACGAATGAGTTTTGCTGCGCAAAGTCGGTCATTCGACATGTACGGGCGACTGTATTCTGATTTTATGTGCCAACCTCGCCTTCTCTTGAACAATGTGTCCATGAGAATTAAATTACATAGATCAAACGATGCATTTTCATTGATGGCCGCCGAGAATACTTCTTATCGTGTAGAAATACAGGACATTTCTCTTTATGTAAAAAGAGTTACTGTATCTCCAGATATAGGTCTTGCTCATGCAAATGCTCTTGAAACTACTACAGCTAAATACCCAATTACACGCGTGGAAGTAAAATCAATAACTATCCCTCAAAATATTACTTCTTATAATCTAGATAATATATTTTTAGGTACTGTTCCTAAACGTGTAATATTAGGTTTTGTTGAAAATTCAGCTTTCAATGGTCAAATACATAAAAACCCCTTTAATTTCCATCATTTCGGATTGAATAAAATTCAACTCCAAGTTGGAACTAGAACCATTCCAAACCAACCTCTCTGCCCCAGCTTCACAGACAAAAATATTATCCAAGCATATTACAATTTATTCTCTGGAACGGGAATACATTACCAGGATACAGGAAACGGTCTCTCCCGAGAAGATTTTGATAATGGATTTGCTTTGTATCCCTTTATTCTTTCACCCACAATGGAAATTGACTCTACTTGGGACATATTACGCGATGGGAGTGTAAGTGCTAAACTGTCATTCTCTGCGCCGTTGCCTACGGCGGTCACGTGCATTATTTATGGAGAGTTCGATTCTCTTCTCCAAATAGATAGCCATAGAGGTATTTTCCCAGATAATACAAAATAATAATCAGTTGAGTACCAGCCAGGAAGGAGTACGGATCACAATATGAGGGCTGTCGTTGATTTTCAAGGATTCCGAGACAATTCTGGCAACTTTATTCCTAAAGAACTAGCTATAGTCGATGCAGACTCAGATAGTATGCAATCATGGATATTTCTACCACCTTACGAATGGGATACTTTAGATATTGGAGCAAAAAACGAAAATATGTGGCAAACACAAAACAAGCATTCTCTCGAATGGCCTATCGGTGAACTTTGCTATTCAAAATTGGTTTCCGTACTTTCCCAGTACACCAGAAACGCATCAGTTATTTATGCTTTTGGAGCTGACAAATGCAAGTTTCTGATTACAGTACTTCACCGCACTGTGGTTAACCTCGAGGACCTAGGATGCCCTAAAGCGTCACTGTTAGCCTTCCCTGCACAAAATTGCTGTCGCAATTATCACAGATTAAGGACAATCAAATGTGCTCTTAGAGACGCACATTTATACGCATCTTATCTCCGTAGCTTCATGCTTCAACAGCATATTATAGGAGAAGCCACAAGGACTGCACCTAAACAGAACACCTCAACATCAGACAGTGGATATTCTTCTTTAGCTTCGTTTTACAACGACGCATCAAGTGTGTATTACTTATCCGAGCAAGGTTGCTCTTCCGAAAACAGTGCATTTTCGGATAGTGAACAATGAATAACATTGAAATTGAAAAAACTGTTCAATCAGACAAATGTCTGTCTTTTATTTTTCGAGGTGTTTTTGCTAATAACACATTGCCAAAAAATGTGCAATTGCCTGCTGCATTGATTATTAACACCGACAATGAATCTGGACCAGGAATACACTGGACAAGTTTGTTTATAAACAGTGATAAGGAGGCCATGTACTTTGATAGTTTTGGTCAGCCTCCTAGTGTAAATGTACTAAAATTTATAAAAAAGAACTGTATATCATGGTGCATCAGTGAAACGGTGGTTCAAAACCCGAACTCATCAATGTGTGGAATTTATTGTATTATGTTTTTACATTATATGTGCCGTGAGTTACCCCTAACCTATTTTCTGTCATTGTTTGGAACAAACTTAAAAAGAAATGACAGAATTGTATGGACAAAATTCTCAAGTGCCTTTAATTAATTTACAGTGTGCCTGCAGTGAATACTGCATCGAAGACCAGTGTCTTATTTTCTCTATTGCACAAGCAATAGTAGAAAATTATCCCAAGCCTACATGTTCTGAATGTGAACTTGGCGAACCAAAAGAAGAACTTCACAAATGTCTAAATCTTGAGTGCATAGAAAAAAAGAAAATGGAACAGTTGATCAAAACTTACAAGGGTGTTATTTGCTGCTACTTCCACCAGGCTCATAAAAGAATATTTATACGTGACAGAAAGGCGTTCGATGCAAAAGTGGACAGTGTAGATATCGAACTAGTTATGAAACTGTATACTAAATTTCTGCATAGTACATTTTTCTATAATAATCATCATATTGCATATACATGCAATGATTTGTGGGCTCCAAACAAATCAAAAACAGAACAAAAAGGTGTAATGTATATAAATGAATTTATCACCTGTAATAATAATAAAGTGTACTTTTCTGGGGCGCCAGTGCAGACATTACGCAGAAGAGAATTGTACGGTAATCCCGTACGTCACTGTGTGTTTAAATATAATGAAAAGCCAACAAAAAAGTTTCACTTTTGTGGGCAGGGATATATGTATATACCAGAATGTATATGTGCGTTGGATTCGCACCGGTTTCACTCATATGATTTTTCTTTGGAGAACAAGTTCTGGGAAGCTATTTGTTCCACAAAGTAACAACTTAAAAGCATTGTAATTTAGAGTAGTTATAATGTATAAATATAGCAGCGTAGTGTTAAAGCTGTATGAGTTATGTAAAACTCATTATATATAAATGTATATGTACAATTTTGCTTGAGAAAATATAAAGCGTTATGTGAACGCTATGTATTACAACATGTGTACAAAATGACTTATAAAAAACTGTAAAGCGTTGTGTTAACGCTATGTGTTCTGTATATGTATAACCTGACTTATAAAAAACTGTAAAGCGTTGTGTAAACGCTATATATAAATAATTTGTAAAATTAATTTGAGTCTGTATTTATTTTGTAGTAGATTAGTTTTAGAACAATAAACTTGTATGTAGTAGACTTGTGCGTTTTATTTCTTTTAAAAAATAAAAGGTTTATAGTTATATGTAGAGTAAAAAAAAAAAGCTAATATTGTTGGTGCAAACGGTCGTAGGTTCGATCCTTGTTAGGGATCTTGCACAAATCTCAAATACATTAATCGCCACTGTTACTACAATTCACTTTTATTCCGTCTCGCCACGCTAAACACTTTGCCGCTAAAACACAACCGAGATAGAACTTGACAAGTTAGTTTGTATTTCGGATAAAACACTAGTCAAATTCCATTCTCGTATAACACTTGTACTTAGATAAAAAAATGCAATACTTACAACATGGATCATCATCTTCAAAACAGAAAACTCAGAAAAGAAACACAGCAACAAACACCGTAGAAAAAAGTAGAAATCTGAGGACAAATTCGGATTCCCAAGTTTAAATACCCCAAAGGTTCAAGGCCGAAAAATCAAAGCCTTTTCTACCCACCCTTATTGTCAATACTTGAAAACTAACAATCTCTTTAAATTCTCGCTGCCTCGTTAACTCTACGAGTCCAAATTTAAAACCCACAGCCTCTCTTTCCATTAGATAAATTCCTTACGTCCACCCGCCTTGAATTATATCACCTTCACCTCATGTCCTTTTAACTTAAAATCCTTTTTCGTCCAAATTCTCTACCTGGTTTGGCGATTACTATTTTAAAGTCCGTATCGCCCCACCACACCCACACAGAGAGGGAGTTTCCGCTTAGCGGGAGACTTTTAAAATTAGCATTTTACAATCTCTTGTATTTTTTCAAGGGACACAATCACCCCGTGATACATTTTCTTTTTCCACCTGAAATCGAAGCGGTTCGTTTCTCTAACCAATTTATTTTACCCAAAATGACTTGTTGTATATTTCTCCCATCACAACAACAACCCGTCTCGTCAGCAAACCCTTTCGCCTTGACCTACATTAACAGAGGCTTCATTCTTGATACCTGCGCTGAATATTAATTCATTCTCTCTGTCTGGCATCAGAGCCGAGTCGAGATTCTAAGACAGTATTCTGTCTAGCGTGTTGCACCATCGTGTTTCATAACATAATAACATACATTATTACATAGTGCTAATTAATAATATTACATATCGCGGGTTCGAGTACCGGGACCGTCTTCTTTCGTATCATTACCACCGTTCATAGCGGTTCATAAACCATAAACTCTTATTTTCAATATTATAAACATTAATTATTATCGATTGATACATTACATACTTTGCAGTAATGAATATAAAAACATATGCATAGCGTTTAGTACCTCTAATTACCTTCTATATACATATTTTTCATAAAATAAATAATTATATATTCATAAAAAGTTATAAACATGCAAATACATAAATGTAAAGTATTCTAAGTACATGCAAATGAATTCTAAGTACGTGCAAATTAGTTCTAAGTACAAGCAAATTAGTTATAAGTACGTGCAAATTAAAGACCACCCATGCAAATGAATTGCGAATATTAAACGCCCGAGGGCACAAACATCCACTATCGTATTTCTATACTACTATCAGTGCTAGAGGGAACTATCTACAAGAAGAGGCATCCCATAATTGAAAGTTAAAAGCACTCTTTGATGGCAGCAGTGGCAGACTTTCCCATCGAGAACATCAGTGCTACATGCAATAGATGCCAGGCAAGAGACACTTTGAGTCTGTGTGAGGGCAAAAAGTGGACATTTTGAAAACTGATCGGTGCTATTTGTGTGTAAATATGTAATTGTAACATACTAAAAGAAAATTTTAAAAATCTGATATCATATTCAACTTATTCACAAAATAATGTGTAACAGTATTTTTTTGCCAGACTAGGTACATGAACCTCGTTCTACAGGGTGCTGTGTTTCTTATCGCGCTGGATTGGTCGCTTCCCCGCTCCCCACTTCCCTTGCCAGCATTTAGGGCGTCCGCCGTAAGAGTAGAAAATACCTAGTGTAAAAGTGTTGAGGTTCATGTTCTACCATGAGGATTCATACTTAACTGAGGCAAGATAAACCTAGAGATCAGGCATTAAGTGATAACGGACAACACGTTGGCAGCAATAAAGACGATTACTTCAAAATGCACAAAACCATTTACTCTAGAAATTGAGATGAAATAATTATCAAAACAAAACCCCATATTTTGTATATTATTTCCGATAATAATTCTATACAATTTAATATTTGGGAACAGTTACAGTCCCATCAGAGCAAGAGACTGCCTGTATATTAGACTCTTAATTTAATATCTTTTGACCAGACATTCAGTAAAAAGAAGAAAATCGGTACAACTAAAATTATCTAGTAATGCCATTAACTCTTATCAAATGTGGTTCTGAGCAGGTTGGATATCATTTTTGATAAATTAAAATGGTCACCACTTTCGTGGTAACACGAACATGATTTATTTAACTAGGCATAAAGAGAACAATATAAGCATTTTCTTCCGGCAGGAACGAAAAGTTGTAAGTAATGACTCGAGAAAGCTCGACCAATGAACGAGTGGGAAGGAAGTGAGCGCATGAAGAAGAAAATGCGGCTGTAGTTACGTACTGCTTCGCTCGCCGCTCGCTTTCTCCCCTTCTCTTCCGTTATACACAGCCTTGATTCTCAGATTGCCCGACGAAATAGTCTCGGCCTGGGTATGGATGTTCTTTCATCTAATTATCATAAATCTTCATCACCGCGATTAGTTAAAAGAGGCAGAAAAAGCAAAGCCAAGTATCAAAATATGAATGCCATTTTAATATAGGAACACCGAACCATTTTTTACTAAGAAATACACTTGCAAGCAACTTCTGATTATAATATCTATTTTCATATGAAGTGGAATTTAAAATATCTCTAACTTAAAATTTGGTTACGTTGAAGCAAGTGCTCTCCTTCAAAACATGACTTAGTATGTGATATATGCAGAGGCAAAACTACAATTTACGGTGTTGACAAGATCACGGTTGTCCCTTCTTTCGTCTCCAGGAACTGGTTAACATTTCAAAAGGAAGAAAGAGAGAATAAAAATGAATGTGCTCCCTTCTCCACAAGGACGTCACGTAATATTTCTTTCCTGGTTTGATGCTCCTTAATGCATCTTTTCTAGCGTTCAATTTTTGCTTTCGCTTCCAAAATGTGTTTTTGTTGGCTGTCAGGCTTACCTCTCCTAACCTTTTTGTTGATCATTGTTCCTCTGCACTTTGGCGGATCGTAACAATTCGTAGAACGAAAGCAGGGGAATTTTGCAAATAGTAAAAGCCAAATCTGAAATTTCACATAGAAGAAGGGTAAACGTATTCAATAGCTCTTTTCTGCACGCTGCATCCTTCAACTTATGCATCAATGCATGTTATTATTATTATTGGCTTCTTCATTCCGTGTTGATTGAAACTCCAAATTCAATGCTTCTGTTGCTTCGTAAACAAGGGTTAGGTAGCTAGCAGTGACAGAGGATAACATATCCTACATTAGGGCTTTACTGAGGTACCTATCCCTCCCAATGCCTATGACGCACTCACCCCGAAAAAGTATATTATTTTCCTAGCCCCCCCCCCCCCCTCTTTATGCCAATTTATTTTCTCAAATAATTTTCGTCAGATAAATTTTGCGGAACAATAGAAAAATATTTGAGCAATATAAAACGTACCAAACCGGCCAGGCTCACTGCCATTGTTACTGTATTGAACCTTATTCTTAACAGTTTGTCTGCTTGACTAACCTTGTATTAATGCGAACGGATTATAAAGGCATAAGAGGTGGTTTCATTTCAAACTCTTCGCCGCGATCATCCACAGGTAGGTAGATAAACTGTGCATAATAACCATAACTAAAAATCAATAACAAGTCAATCAAAAAAAAGATCCCCCCAATTTTGTGTGAAGATATATGGAATTGGTATAAAATGTTGTCCCCCTAAAAATTCCCATGAGACAGGCACGTCATGAATTCCCCCTGTGGGCACCCCTGGTCTTTAAACTTAATGCATTTTATTTCATAGTATTTTCGTCGATTTGGTAGCCAAGGTCGTTCAGTGATTGCCTCACGAGCTTAATACCAAAGTTCCGGGTTCGATTCTAAGCTTGAGCATGGCACTTGCTTTATGAGTGAGTGTCCGTGGATCAATTTCATCTCACCCCGATCTTTGCTATTAGTCAAAAGTGCATAAAAGAAATTTGAAAATAAGAGAAACAAATCACTTATTCCAAGTCTGTAACTTTCTTTTTTCATCCCCTTCTTCTTTAAAATATTAAGGCGTTTTCTTTAAGGTTGTAATGTTTATGCATTAAGTGTAGGATATACTATTCGGAAGGCTCTCAAATGCCAACCCCTCTTCCACGTAGGACACCTTGGACTGCATTCTTGCAGACTAACGATGTTCTGTCGGCTGGGCCCACAGCCAGCATAATTATCTGTGTGACTTGTGTCCATCCCCATGTGTGTTTATCATTGTCCTTTCATCAATTTAATTATACCAGCGATCATGTTCACCTTTTTGGTTAGCCAAAAGTGATACTTTTGTCACTTCTAACTAATATAAGCTAAAATTAAAGAAATCAATCAATCTTCTGTTTTTTATATGAATTTCAGAAATTGATTCTTAATGTTAGTTTAAAATTATGTTGTTGAATCAGTTATAATGCACGAGTGAAAACTTTTTTCAGAAAATAAATACGTTACCAATTGCATGCAAATCTGAGCGTTGACTACAGACTTTTGTTATACAGAAAAATATAGTAGAAATATCAGGTTTGAATCAAAATTATAATTCTTCGTTGAGAATTCCTGACCGCATGTTTTGCTCAAACCGACACAGCCAATTCTCTCTTTTTCAGCTTTCGCTATTGGGATTTTTCGGTTCACTGGTTAGTTTCAAATTAAAATATTAAAACTGGAATAACGAGAACTTTCATGTCTGATTTCTTGCAAACAAATTATCAACCAGGAAACCGTTTACATTTTTTTCTTAACAAGGGTACTTCGACAGGACCAATGAGCTCAACATGTCGGTAGCAGAAACATCTTTCCACTCTTTGCATTCGCATCTCCTGCTGATGAAATTTCGAAATAAGCCGGTTATAGTAATATATTTCACAGATTTAAAAAATAGTAGGTTCACGGCGGTGAAAATACCAATTCCTATATACGCAAGAATGAACCTGGAAATCACATCCAATTATACAACGGTGTGCAGTTCACCAAACAAATAACTCACATGAAAACTGAAAATAATTTGTATAAACGTGATTCTATTAAAAATGAATAACCAGAATAACAATGAAATTGCATATAGATTTGTTGAAGAACGAATAACTGAACAAAGTAAAGGTAATTGACACCCCTCCCCCCACACACGCACCCCCACACACGGTGTCTAAAAGGGTGTTTAAAAAACGGGACATTTTGAAACGGATGTACAGAGAAGATAATATATATTTGCAAGATAATTAATCATCGAAATGAATAGTGCAGAGGATGCCATTGTATACATACATACATACATACCACTGAAGAGATGGGTATGTTTATGTCTTGAAGATAACTTCCAGGAGATGACGATCTTGATCGATTTTCAAAGAAAACATTCCTGTAGTCCTAAAGGGACATCCTGCATAGCTTTGCGTAACATGTCTACAGGAATCTGAGCAATTCTTTAGTTTTCGAGTAGAAAGGATCTGTGAGGAAATCGCCCAGATTCCTGTAGACATGTTATGTCGAGCTTTTCAGGATGTCCCTTGACGATTACAGGAATGTTTGCTCAGAAAATATCGTCATCTACTGGACATAATCTTCAAGACATAAACCTACCCATCTCTTCAGTGATATGTATGTATGTATGTAATGACATCCTCTGCACTATTCTTGTCCATGATTAATTCACTTGCAAATATTTATTCTCCTATCTATACCTCCGTTTCAAAATGTCCCATCTTTTTTAGACATCCTTTAATTATCATTTGAATAATTTAGTTCATTAAACATGGAAATGGTTATTTAGTAATGAAATTCGGTTTTAAATTAAATGTCACGGGGAAGGTACAGCAGCGACAAATTCAGTGCACACCTGTAAATTATACAGGTCCGTTAAAAATAAACCTTTGCCAAATTTAAATAATTTAATTATTCCACTGTGGTTCAGTGCAATGCAGTTTCGTAAAATCGACTTATGTAAATATCAAATATAGAGCATTTTACAAACATTTAGTGCATGAAATTATTATTCATATGTGATATGGTAAACAAGTATTAATAGATTATAAATTATCAATTAAACCGGGACATTAATTAAGAAAGGCTTCGGCCACTGGCATGCAATTGGAAGGATAATTTGGTTTGATAAGGGCCACAAGTTAAGAAACTGAGGCGTTTCAATGTAATGGAAAATAATATAAATTACCTATCGTCTAACATAACATGACCTAACAGTTGTAACTAAACTTATTATATGTACGTATATATTTGCCCATCATATTTGTTGCTGAAAACAAACATGAGACACAATGCTAGTACATCTCTCGAAATCAGTAGTTTTATCAAATACAAAGTATGCAATTGTTTTCGGAAAACATACGAACGCCTCAAGTAAAAATATATTGCACTTGTATTTGTTGTAGTGAAAACTATGCCCGTCAGTTCAGTGATTATAAATATCTATAATATATTCTCTTAGAAAGAAATAACTGCATGCTGAAGTTGCAACGAAACTTAGGAGCACTAGAAAGGAAGTTTGCACTCAACCAGAAATATCGTAACTTTAAGCAGTATCAAATATTCAGGGTCTATTTCCAAGAAATAATGCTGTGCTCTTTGGGTATCTCGCTCTTCCACTTTTCGCGTAATTCATAGGAGCCACATGGAAGTTGAGATTTCTAATCAATTTACCTGTACTAACGCACCTTGGCTTGTTCAATGTCTTAGAGATGTTCTACGTCGTGTTTCAATAACGCGTAAAATATTCATGAAAAAAATCATGAAAATGATTTTAATAAAAATGTTTCTATATAGAAAATGGATATTACAGGATTTTGAAATCTATTTTATTCTTGAAAATTGGTAGATATCGTCGAGCAGAATTACACTAAACATTTATGCACAGTATGAACACGTGCATAATTTTAGAACTAGACGTTCTGAACTTTATTGCACGGATTACAAGCAATAACCAAATTTTTATTTTATGCTAATTAATACTTTCCTTCGTCATTTTGTAAAGAGGTAAGTACGACTTAACTGACTGTTATATTGGTATGAGGAATATGTATTACATTGCTATTATTCATTTCTAAGTTAATTCCGAGAATTTTGGATAATAAATTAATTTATTAAATACTTAGACTTCAAAGCTAGGATTCCTCTCTTTGATTAGCGTTATATTAACCGTATGTACATGGAGGGTTTCTTTCAAATGAAATTTAAAACATTTAAAACTTCACTAAAACTTAATAATAACAAAAATCACAGAATCGCAGAACGAAGAGCCAAATTGATGAACGTATGTATCAGACATCTGGTATTAAAGTATGATAGATACGAGTACATGTATAGATTTCTTTCTAAGCTCCGTTTAGTTTTTATTATTTCTTTAAAGAATGTTTGAAATTCCCTTTGTACTCAGATAGGCTAATCGGGATTGGGCCTACAGTTTAAAATGGAATCCGAACCACTGTGAAATGTGTTTTCATAGTGGATTGAACCCGAGACACCTTGACTACAATGCTGAAACGTTACCGGAATCGTTAGGCCATCTATATTATGAGATATTAAACTGAGATAAATCATATCTGGGCAACAATTTGCATTTGACTATGATAACGAACCCATAGTCTGTGGCGATGGACGAGTGAAGTGAAGTGGCTTTGGTGCTCCGACATTTTGTGTAAATTTATCTAGTTTGAAGTGAGTGATGGCAACAAAGTAAGACACGGAGAACAGTAAGTATTACTAATGTACACTTAATATAAATTATTCATTATAATGGTGAGTTAAGCCAGCAATTCAGTTAATATTTGCCTTGGCGGTAGGATAAACAGAATGTAAACAAACAGTATTGCCAGTCACAAAAAAGATTTATGTGGAGCAAAGTCACTAGTTGTTCGAGATATCGGCACCGCAATGAGTTCCTGTGTCGAATGTATTAAAGCTGTGTCAAGACAGGAAGTGAAAGTTCAATGTATTGACTGTGCGAAATTATGTCACTTAAAATGCGCTCAATTAAAAGAAACTGATGTCGAATACATGAAATCTGCAAGGCAAACATGGCGTTGTAAACCTTGTAGCAAAAAAAAGAAGAGGAAGTCAACACCTAGAAACTGTGCAGACAGAATTGCCAACTCTCGATGATATTTACAACCTGATCCGAGATTTGATAGAAGAAGTTATGAACTTAAAGAAAACAAATATTGATACCGAACGCGAACTTGGTAAATCGTTAGATAATGTTCATCAGAAATTAGACGAGAACTTAGAATTAATGAAGAAACAAGATGAAAAAGTTACTATGTGTGTTTCTAAAATTAAACAATTAACACAAGAAAATATCACATTAAGGAAACAACTTTAAGAAACCAAGATGAATCTGGATGAACTGGACCAATATGGAAGGCGAAATACCCTAGAAATTCAAGGTGTTCCTGAGCAACCAAATGAAAATATGAGGGGCATTCAAATGAAACCCGGTCACTAGTGTAATCAGTGTATTAAGTGAAAAATGTAGTTATACACATTACACGTACTCAAAAATGTAGATACACACAGTACACATACTCAAAAATAATTGCCAAAACTGTTAGCACATTTATCCCATTGCGACACAAGCCGGTCGATACCATCCTTGAAGAAGCTAGTAGGCTGCTCTCGGATCCAGGCCTGGACCCATTCACACACTTCGTCGTCCGATGCGAATCGATGTCCGCGAATAGCTTGTTTGAGAGGTCCAAAAACATGGAAATCACACGGGGAAAGGTCTGGACTGTACGGTGGATGTTCCAGCGTTTCCCACCGAAACTGCTGCACTGTCGTCTTCACCGCATTGGTC
Source organism: Lepisma saccharinum (assembly GCF_977018435.1). Classification (NCBI taxonomy): domain Eukaryota; kingdom Metazoa; phylum Arthropoda; class Insecta; order Zygentoma; family Lepismatidae; genus Lepisma; species Lepisma saccharinum. Next base: position 156,194,665 of record NC_139230.1, on the reverse strand, counting down.
GTGTGTGGGCGGGCATTATCATGCAGGAGGATAACGTCATTGGACAACATGCCTGGGCGTTTCGACTTGATGGCTCGTCGAAGGTTCTGTAACGTGGCTTGATAACGCTGGGCATTGATGGTGGTTCCCCGTTCCAAGAACTCGACAAGCAGTGGGCCCTTGTGGTAAAAAAAAGGACATCATGACCTTACCAGAACTGGGGTGGAGGTGGTGAATTCGAATGTTTCCACTGCTTGCTCTGACGCTTGCTTTCCGGTTCAAAATGGTGACACCATGTTTCGTCACCTATGACAATACGCGACAGAAAGCCGTATTCCTCCTCATGATAACGTTGCAGATGACTCAAAGACAGGCCCATTCGATTTTTCCGCTGTTCGGCGGTCATGTGGTGGGGAACCCACTGCGCACAAATTTTGCGAAAGTTCAGGTGTTGATGCATGATGCTGTGGGCGGTGCCAGTAACCGATGGATGTCGTCTACGGTGATTCTGCGGTTGTCCAAGACTAAAGCATTCACTTCCGCAATCATTTCCGGTGTGATGACACGATGAGCCTGTCCAGGACGAGCATCGTCTTCCAGTGACCCGCGCCCCTCAAGGTATCGTTTGCGCCATTCCACAACACTTGAACGACTCAGACTGTACTCACCGTATACAGCCTTCATCCGTCGATACATTTCACGGCCTCCAACTCCTTCCGCCGCCAAAAAACGAATCACTCCTCGTTGTTCCTGCTTACTCGCCTGCATGTTCTGTACTGGACGATAACTTGTGTGACCACCTTCTCTTCGACATGATACCACACTGGCGCTATGCAACGTGAAATGGTGCGCACGGCTCAGTCTCTCGACCAATAGCTGGCGCTACCATACCCGCAGTTACGTGGTGCCACCGTACATGTACGGCACATTTAGACGCACTGACCGGGTTTCATTTGAATGTCCCTCATACCTTTGACGTTGTAGCAAATGTAGGGACAGCCTTAGATATAAATATTTCAAAGTACATGATAGATGTTTGTCACAGGCTAAAAAAAATCCCCCATCAAAAGTCAAGTGGGATAGTTGTCAAATTTGTTTGTCGTATTGACAAAGATATGTTTATTCAGAAAAGAAAAGTAAAAAGAAATTTAAATACTTCTCACTTGGGTTACTCAAGTAATGACATGGTATATTAATCAATCTTTAACTCCCTATAGAAAGCGTATATTCAGTCAGGCCAGACAAATTAGAAATGCTAAGAACAAAGCTTATTTATGGGTTGATTATGCAGGGAATATCAAACTAAAGAAAAATCAAGATGACCAAAATATAATATTACTGAAAACAATTGAAGACGTGGAGAAGTTAATGTAATGGCGAATTCTGAGAATGTCACAATTTACTATCAAAATGTAAGGGGGCTCAACACGAAGATACAAGAATTTTATGTAAATAACATTGCAAATGAACATGATATATTTATTATTACTGAAACTTGGCTACATAAAGTTGTATATAGCAATGAGTTATTTACTGATAATTATAGGATTTATCTTCATGATACGTTAGATCGGAATAGAGGTGGTGGCGTACTTATAGCAATTAAGCAAACTATTATGTCTAAGAATATTATTCTAGACGATAATTTTGAGCTTTCTGTGTCAAAGTAAATATAAAAAATGTAGGTTATTATATAGTTACGTATATTTCACACCAAACAGTGGTATTGATTAATACACAGCATTTTATGATTTCTTTGAAAATAACGAAGAATTACAAGGTTTGCTGGGGATTTCAATCTCTGATTCTTCATACGAACTTCAAAAGGGGGGCCTTGTTATAGAGCATTAGATAATTGATTGAATTTGTACTCCTTACACTCTATTAATGATGTTATAACTGTTAACAACAGAACATTAGATTTAGTACTAACTAATGATGATAGTAGCATGGTAGTAAGTAAAGAGGATCTACCCCTTGTTAAAGAAGATCTACACCAACCAGCTCTAATTATGACATTAAATCTAAGAAAAAGAGGAAATAATACAAAAAATGAAGTGGTATTGGATTATAATTTTTGTAAGGCTAATTTCCCAAAATTGTATGAAATGCTGCGCGATACAGATTGGAGTTCTCTATATAAATTAAAGGACGTTCAAACAGCTATTAATTTATTTTATGATAGAATAAACTTTCTATTTGATTCAACTATACCAAAAACAAAATTTTACAGGAATAATAAATATCCCTGTTGGTTTACCAAAGAGATTATAGAAACATTAAAGTTAAAAGATAGGAAATGTGTGAAAGACACTGGAAAATCATGAAATGCATTGAAGAAAATAACATGCTATATAAAGAAACAAGAAAAATAGTTAAAACAACGATACGAAGGGCTTATTCTAGGTATGTTAAACAAACCGAAGAAAATATGAAAAATAATACAAGAACTTTCTGGAACTTTATACAAAATAGAAAAGGGAGATATAACTGTACTAAACAGACTATGGTTTTTGAAAATAGAAAATTAGAAACAAGTCAAAGTGTAGCAAATAGTTTTGCGTCTTTTTCAAAATCTGTATATGCGAAAGGTTTAAGCTCATGATATTCATGATGATGTTAAAATTAATGTATCATATTCTATCTCAAATCATATAATTACTGATAAAGAATATTTTGATGCTGTAAAGAAATTGAAACCTAAGAGAGCTAGTGGTCCTGATAAAATTCAACTCTATTTACTAAAGGCATGTGCGGAGATATTAAAGAAGCCACTCTGTTTTATATACAATTTAGTTCTAAACTATCAAACTTTTCCGAATATCTGGAAAATAACTCGAGTTTGCCCAATTTTTAAGTCAGGAGACAACTGTAAAATAGAAAATTATAGACCTGTAGTAATTCTCTGTGCGGTCGCCAAAATATTAGAGCAAGTATTGTACACAAGAATCTGGAATCACCGTAAATGCTACATAAATGAAAATCAACATGGTTTCATTCCTGGAAGATCAACAACAACAAGTTTAATTAATTTTGTTCAAGACGTTCATGCAGCATTTCAAAATCGATTACTTATACATACGGTCTATCTTGATTTTTCTAAGGCTTTTGATTAAATTAATCACAATATTTTATTACGCAAACTTTCAAGTTTCGGGTTGACTAGTGATTTTCTTGCTCTCATGGCCTCGTACCTTAATGGTCGAAAACAATATGTAAACTATAGACAATCGAAGTCGTTTGAATATAGTGTGAAGTCAGGTGTACCACAAGGATCGAATCTTGGACCACTACTTTTTGTATTGTTTATAAATGATCTACCATTACGAATTGAATATTCTAAATGTCTCATGTATGCTGATGACATAAAGATTTATAAACAAATTAATAATGATGGAGACATTAGGAAACTTCAAACAGATTTAGATATGGTGTATGAGTGGAGTATAAACATTGATCTTAATTTTAATATGAAGAAGTGTTCTTTTATGGAGTTATCAAGTAAAATAAATACCACTAAAATCTCCTATTTTATTTGTGGAAAGAGCTTGAGATAATAAACTTTATTAAGGACCTAGTGATTATTATGGATCGTAATATAATGTTTAACAAACATGTATCATACATGGTAAACAATGCATTTAGATCATTAGGTTTTCTTATAAGAAATACGAGGAATCTAACTAATGTAAACAGTATTTATCTCTTGTATACTGCATTAGTTGGAAGTAAGCTTCAATATGGTTCTAATGTTTGGTTTACATATTATAAATCCCAGGAGTTGGTAATTGAAAGAATTCAAAAACGATTTTTAAGATATTTGTATTACAATAAGTATAATGTACCATCATATTATAATAACATATCATACAATGACCTACTTAATGAGTTTAATTATGAAAGTCTTATTAATAGAAGGGAAATAACACAACAAATATTTCTGTACAAAGCAATGACTGGCATCATAGATAACTCTACTTTTCTCCAAAAGATTTGTTTCAAAGCAAAGAAATGTGGCTTAAGGCTGTGGCAATTGATGTCTTATGATATTCCTAAAATAGAAAGATTCAAGAATTCACGATTATTTAGAATGTCCTTTGCGTACAACAAAATATCTATATTGCAATCTTGATTTTAGTATCTCAATCAATGAGAACAAAAGAATATTAAGACAAGTGTTTACAACATAAATTATCAGATTTAGTGTTATATTTAGCAATGTATCACTGCATATGAATAAAAATGACATCTGGTTTGGTTTTTGGTCTTGTTTCGTATTGTTTTGGGTGAAGCGCTTCTAAATTGCTAATTGGGTGTTATATTATTCTATAATAAAGTTTAGTAATTTATATTACATTATATTTGTTCTACCTGTGTTATGTCTCACTGTATTTTATTATGGGTTTCTTTTCTTTTTTGTTAACTTTCTGTAAAAGGAGGTAAATTCTCTGTTGAAGGAAAATAAAGACAATAAAAAATAAATGAATAATTATATAAATATTTTGAGCTGAACATTTACAAAAGTTAAATAGTTTCAAAATAGCCTGTCTTAGAATTTGATTTGATTTAGTTGTTTTACGTCGCATTTGTGACACTTTTGGCTAAAAGTGACTCACTTAGAATTTTGTAAGTATCGTTTGGAAGACAACCACCCAAATTTTTCTATCTTACGAAAGCTTCCTAGTTGATTGAGAAACGAAATATAATCTCAGTAATTTCAGGGCAACACTGAAACAAGATGTGTGTAATAAAACCTTATTAATAAGTTGTCTCGTTTATGAGAAGTGTGTGTTGAAATGGGGTCAATATTATGATCACGGTAAATGCAGGAAATTTAAAAGTTTTAAGTTGGATTTCATTACTCAAGTTGATACCTCATGTGACTCACATGCATTTGATCAAAGTCGGTCCAAGCGTTTCAAAATGCTCTTCGAAGAGTAGTTTTCCCATGTTGGAGGAGCGCCGAATTGTGCTGATATTTTCAAGACTCTTTATAGCCTATATTTTCGAAGATTACATTTTATGATATACAAGTCGTAGTTCGTGAATAAAGATTTTGAAATATTAACCCTACTGCAGAAAAAATAAATAAATAAAATATATTTGTGCAGAAGAGGTTTCGAGATCTATCGTCACTCCAGTCTTCATGAATTGAATGTTGTGGATGAAGAAATTCCAATATCGAAGTAATAACTGGGAAAGTTAGTGAGTTTTGGAGGATCTCTGCTTGTTGAAAATGGAATCCCCTCTACACATGTTCTTCCTTTGGTTTCTTGTAGTGAGATATTATACAAGATACAAAGCTTTTAACTACCACCAAATACCACATTAATCCCGTTCTTAGGTAACTGGATAAAAGAAATAGCAGCTTCATTTTGATTGAAAAAGATCAGTTCTTTTATGTGCCATGAGTTCTGCAGAAAAAAACTGATACTACATTTATCGACTGTCTGGACAATGAAGTCAGTGTATTTAGGACCAGACAGACAGTAAAGTGAAAAGTGGCTTCAGATGTTTTCCATTAACAGACCATAAATAAAGTCGTTAAACCTGTAAAATCCTTTGTTTTCTTCCTGTTGTTTGCACAAGCATGTTAACGTGATATGCATTCGTGGTGCTTGAATTGCGATGACCTTTACGCCACTGGCCGCTTCTGAGAGGTGATAAAACTGACAATGAAAGCCATCCAGTAGAATGTAATGGCAGCGGTGCCACAATGCCACTATAAACAATGTCTTAAAATGGAATCAATGCCTTAATAAGAACGAGAAGAATTGCCAGAGTGTTCTTGGTGTTAGACGGTAATATTAAGGCTTAACAACTTCCTGAACAGTGTGTTTAGTATTCTCCGTTAATATAGCAATGTTACTAACGGCCGACCTTTTTTTTTGACTGACTGTACTCTTCTCATACCGGTACATCTAAAAACATGCACTTACCAAAAGGGATTTCCGATTTTTACATTCTGTACGTACCGTGATGAAAACCGGAGGTTCCCTCTTTTCTTTTCTTCCAAGTAAAATCGTTGAAATAAACATTTTACTTAAATTCTATTCTTTCTATTGTTTATCGTTCAATTAGTGATTTAGGTGATGACCAGATGACAAAAATTCAATTTGTTACTATCCACTTTAGGAGTTAGTCGCACAAAATGATCATTATGTGTTACAAGGTAATGAAATTTAAAGTTGCACAGCTACAATACGGGCTTGATTTTGTTTCTGAAATGGCTCGGTTATTTCATCACTTTTCTGTTGCGTCCCCTTTAACATTAAACAGTTACCTCAATTTTTGAAAGCAAATTCACATGGATTTCTTAAACAAACTCTTATTTCTATCCATTATTTATTTTTTAATTAAAAGTTAGTATTTTAATTGAGTCATTTATGTTTATTTTATTCATAAGAAATATATTAACACACATTACTATGATTGTTTTTGTTCTTTACCACTGTGAGTGCCAATACCTGACACTCTTATGCTATTAAACTTCTAGAAAAAAAATATGCTTACGAATTAATTCTATGAAATTATTATGACATAGTTATAAATAAGAGAAGTAACATTGAATTATTTTGCTTTAAGAAAATCAGTAAAACTACTAATATGAAATGAATGCTTCATTGCATTCCATTAGAAGGCTGCATGAATATCTATAATAACCAACGTACTTCACCTCGTACACATTCAGTAGGATACCTCTAATATTTTCCCGGCATAGCTTGATGGGTGAAGATAGCCTTCTGTGCTGACACGTCCGTTAGTTTTGTTTGAACAATAACAATATCTCTAATAAAGCATTTGCCCTGGTCTATTCTCAGTCATAGGACTGAAATTACAGTTTAAAGTGGGATCTGTCGCATTTCCCTACTTCCCATCTGGTAATGGAACCTAGATCTTACTAACCAACATCATAATTTCAACATGACAATCAATAATTTATACATTAAGCCATTGTATCTACAATATATCTAGCCGGACCCTGTGGTTGAGTGGTTATCACATCGCGCTGCAACGCCAAGGGTCCCGGGTTCGAATCCCTCTCGGGCTTCGTTGTCTGTCCATTCATCAATTTCATCATTTCATCCCTCATCCCCATATTCGCAAATTAGCCAAGAGGCACAAAACGCGAAGTAAAATAAACTAAACTAAATCAATCAATCAATACAATATATCTAAAAATCATGAAAAACTAAGTATGCTGACCAGGGCAGTAATTTATTTTATTAAAAACATAAACTAAACGTAACGTTTCAACCTTCTAGCAAGGTTTTCATCAGACTCTGTATCAAGTACAAAAGTCAGTCATAATCATGGAAACAAGGCTTAATGGTGTTATAATCTAAAAATCGTTCAGTTTTCGAAAATTTGCATCCGTGCTTCACTAACTATCTTCCGATCTTGCTCGAAATTCTCAATAGTTAAATTTCTGACATGGAGAGAAAATTTGAAGAAAATTAAAGTAAAATAAACAAATAAGATATACGTGTGTGTATATATATATATTATGTAGATATACAGGGTATCTATAAAATAACTCCTGGGTTTTAAACAATCATAGTGCGCAAACAGTATTAGATAACTCAGGTTAGTTAATTACTTTGAAATCAGTAGCTCATCAAGTTTTATTCACGCCGTTTGGAGTTTATTCCAACAAAGGTTGGCAACGCTGCGCAGCGTTGACCTTGAAGTGGCCGAGCCGAGCCGAACCCAGTCGGTGCAGTTCAGTGCAATGGCGACGCCACAACAGAAGGTGTGTGTGTGATATGTCTTGTAGAAACTGGATAGGTTATTACTGTACAGCGGAACTTTCGACGCGAGTATGGTGGTGTTTCGCCTTCGGACAAAACCATTCGTCAATGGCTTAAGGCCTTTAAAGAAACTGGAAATGTTCTGAAACAAAAGTCGCCAGGTAGGCGCGTTTTTCTGAAGAGGACGTGGAAAAAATTCGCACTTCATGCGTACAAAGCCCCAAGAAATCCTTGACACGACGCAGTCTTCAGTTGGGGATACCAAGATCGACTGTTCATAATGTGGTGCACAAGAGGCTTCGTCTAACATCTTACAAGGTACATCTTTTGCATGAAATTAAGCCTACAGACAAGACTGAGAGATGACAGTTTGCTGTTTCTATGCTGAACAAGATTTAAGAAAACAATGTTTTTCTAAACGATGTTAGTTTTACCGATGAGGCCACTTTTCGTATCAGTGCTACTGTTAACCGACACAATTGTCGCATTTGGGGCTCACAGCCTCCTCATGAGTTCATTGAGCATCAACGTGACTCGCCCAAGTTGAATGTTTGGTGCGGTCTTATGCATGACCGTGTTATTAGAGCCTTCACTTACTCCCTTAGACATGTAAATAACGTGGTTTTTGCGGAGAAAATTCAAGATGTCAACCATCTAAGGTAAAGAATTATCGTTTTGTGGCAACCATCACCCCCATACATGCTGGTCAGGACGTGGCAATAAGTCGATTATCGTTTGGATGTCTGCCGTGCTAAATACGAGGCACACATTGAAATTTACTAAATTGTAAACAAAACTTGATAACATTACCTTCAAAAACATTTATTTACTTTTCCTGAGTTTGAGTTTGAGTTTTTAATAAAGTATTTAGCTTCAAAACCACGCAGTTCTTTTATAGAAACCCTGTATATACATACACATACAGGTATAAGGTGTTGGTGTGCACTGAACACACATTTACCCAAAATATACATATTCAAATTCAATCGGCTTACTTTACGCAATGTGAGGTTCAAATAGAAGGTATCAACAACGTAAATGACGCCTTATTTAACGCAGTTAGATTAAAACCATCCCATGAGTCGACGTATCTTTGAACTTAATTGAACAACGCCAACAAATTCTCACCGCGTGTAGAGGACATTAAAGTTAACTTTTCACAACAATGCCCTGCTTATTGAAATCCTCTTTTGAATTTAAATTTGAATTCATTACCCTACATAAGCCTCGAAATATTATTGTGTAAGCATGTAACCGCTTAATCCTGAGTCATAATTGCGACTGGCATTTATATTTGTCTGTAATTACCTACTGAATTTTGTTAATTAGGCAAGATCATGATATAATTAACAAATCTCTTACCTATTTGAAGATGATACACGCAACTACGAAATGAACCCTTTGTAACTGAGATAAGCAATTAATAACACTAATGGAACGAATTATTAACTTCGAATTTACGCATCAAAATTCAACAACGTAGGTTAATATTAGACTTCTTGATGGAAGATTGTTGCGTGGGATTGTACGGAGTTTCTCTGCTCAAGAAATTTCTTTAATATGTCTTTTGTGCTGCTGGGCCCATCTTTCGTTCCAGCGCTAGTAAATCCGTCCTTTCAGCGATACAACTCAAGCTCCGACGTGTTTTTCAGTGCTAAATCCTGTAAGGAGAAAGGTTTTATTTTTATCCTTCTTATAGGAAAGTGGATGATGAGGGGTGCAGCATTTTCTCGTCGTTTCAAAATTTCGCAGAAAGTGAAAGAAAGGATTTCCACGAGAAATAAGTACACCTATTATTTTTTTAGCAATTCTAAAAGACAACCCTTGTTCTTATCTGCAAATTTAGAGAACTTGATTACCTTCTTCAAACAACGACGTTCCTTCACATTCTCTAAAAACACATGTACGTGATTGAAATAGTAATATTCTGTCATAACAAAATCAGAAACGATATTTACGTATTACCTACCAGTTAAGACTCGACGTATTGAAAAGTTGATTTTTTTCTATGAGTTGCCATAAACGTTTATTTAAAACTGTTTCTAAATTCTAACAGAAGCTTGATTAGTCTACGACCAACGCTAAATTTGTTCATTGACTCATCAATATAAATATTACAAAACAAGTCAATTTGTGCAATGTGTACGTCTAGCCCATTATTGTGAGTGCAAGGTTCAAATTCTGGGTAAGACTACCTAGTTGATTGAGTGAGTGTTCTTAACACGACTTTATGTACAGAAAGGCTAATCGGGACTGGACGAACCACTATGTGCCTCCACCAGTTATCGAACCCAGAACACCTTGATTACGACATTATCACTACACCATCATGGAGGCCCTTATTTCATCAATTGCTCTCATCGTCACGAATAACCGAGGAAAGAGAAATGCGACGTAAAATATCCGAAATAGAAATTATAAAAGGAAAGAGAATGCAATGCAATTTTCATAAATTAGGATTAATGTGGTACTTGTTACGAATGCAGGCTTTAATATTTTATTCTACATTTTTTCGTGTAACTAATTAAAACTTTCATCCATATTATATATTTATATCTGTAACATTTTCCAAGCAATCCAAAGATTATAAATTGTGACATTAAATTGACAATTTTACATATCTTTCGGCCCATCAAATGGCATGTTTGTAGCTTTGCTTTGTTTTGAGATATCGAAGGTTCAAATAGATTTGTTTATTGAGAACAGACAGACAATCAGATCAAGATACTTTGTATCACGTTAGCTTAGTATTATGTAGATACTTCTGTCCGCCAAATTTTAAGTCTCTATCTTTTGTAGCTTCAGTGAAATTTGAAAGTATCGATCAATTGGTTTGTATTGTTTACTGGAACGGAATCGGCAGATTGAGAAGATGCATATCGCATCATGTAGAAGATGCATAGTTCTTCCATCTCACCCAATTTCATATTTGTATTTCGGAGATATAGAAGCATTAAAAATGTGTCGTTCTTTGACTTTAAATTGTTGGACCCTCACAGACAGAAAGGTGTTCTTCTCAAAATACTTTATGTCGCGTTAACTAGCACATACTAATGCAATCTCTGTAAATTTATTGATATGAAGAAGGGTTGTAATGGGAGTTGCTAAAATAATAATAGGTGTACTTATTTCTCATGGAAATTTTTCACTTATAGAAATCTTCACATTTCTTAATTTCTGAAATCTTGACAGTTACTTTGGATCGATTTTTACCTTTCACGGTCAGACGAACAACTTCTTGGAGGTTTTTTTTTCAGTGTTGAGATATTTTTTGTAAGGTCTACAAGTCCATCCAACTTTGTTTTATTGCTTTTGTAGTTTCCGAGATAACGATAATTAACAGACAGGAGGACAGACAGACGCACACGATAGACGCATAATTTTCTTCTCAGATTTTGCTGATTGCAAGTTTAAAATGAGCAGCCGCATCAACATGTATTCCCACTGTATCGCAGTAAGTGGTCAAATGATCGTTTGTTGCATTTTCGTATGAACAAATTCATCACTCGCATATTTTCCAATCTAGCGATCTCTTATAGATATATCAACATTTTTATGACCTGTGACATACATACATACATGCATACATACACACACGCTCGTGCGTGCTTGGTGCTTGTGTGAAGATATTAGCACCTGCTCAACTTGTAAATTCTTACAATAACATATATTTATTTCAGTATAAAGATTCTACTGTTGAGTGTAATTACTGTTAACTTTATTAATATTTACTTTTGTAATGGTAAACGTTACCTCTATTTCATTGTACGTATTATGAGACTGTATAATTGTCGTCAAATTAATGTGAAAGTTTCTGCTTTAATAAGCCCTTCGTAGCTTGCTACTGTTAGAGGCATTACCCAGCGCACGTAATTCCATTTTGTGAAGATTGAAGGTGAGAAGTACATTATTTCCTCGTGCGCAGCTTTTACGCGCACCTTACCTAGTTTCACATTAATTCCTTAATAAGTATTTATACACATGACATCGCACGAATATCTCAATACCCTGTTTAAAAACCTTTGTACTTGCAAATAACAACGTGATATGGCAACACTATGCTGGTTCAGAGAATCACGTGTGTAAAGGGCTAACGGTGAAGCTACACTCTGTTCCGGGAATCTCTGGAGCAAGCGAACGAAAACAAGTCCCATGCGCAAGAAGGAGTCGAGAGGGCTCAATCAGTGAACGTGCGAGAGAGGAATTGAGTGCATGGATAAAAAAACGCTGCTGGAACTACCAGCCGTTTGCAGCAGCGGACACTTATTTGCTCTGCTCAGTCGCTTTCTCCCTTTCTGTTCCTGTATACAGTGCGTTCAACGAAAAACCGGCCCCGAGCACAAATACGAGAAATGTTACAATATAGTGACTGGTTTATATACAACCCAAATGATAATCATGCCTTTTGGGTTGCATGACTGTCAGGAAACCTAAGGTCCACTCCACATGCCCTAACCTAACCTAACCAAACCTAACCTTTGTGCTCGGGGCCTGTTTTAAAATGTACGCATGGGGACCGGTTTTTCGTTGAACGCACTGTATATAATAATAATAACAGTAAAAAGTATCTGGTGGGCTTCGGCCTCACGACCCCACATGTATAAGAAATGGAGCACGCACTGCAAAAAGTTGAGAAATGAGTTGTGGTTTACTTTTATTCATACGACCCATGTTATAACCTACATAAGATCAAGTGAGTTACTACATCTACAAAAGAAGAATCGTTCTTTGTGTGACCAACCATAATTTGTAAGGCCATTTCTTGTAGTCATTCGAGAGGCAATCTAAATTAGCAGTGACGCATTCATTGCAGTCACGTGAAAGGCACAAATTTTGGTTGAGCTATTCAATACGACAGTCGAAAGCAATTACTGTGACGTGGAAGCGAAAATTTGTCGGAGTACCACAAGCGAACATTCAAGCCCTTTGCTCTCCTCTCGGGATTTATTGATCCATCACTGCCTTCATCTTTCCCATTTTCCATCTCATCTGCTTTCAGGTTCAACAGTTTCTTCATTTCCTAACATTTTGCGAGAGCTTGGTTTCTGATCCTTTGGCTTGAAGAACCTCATGGTAGGAAATTGGAATCTTGGTGTGTTAAGAGGTCAAGAAGCAAAAGAAAATATGGAAATTTTGTGTCTGTATTCACGAAAGAAGGTTCTATGGAACAACCATAAAACAATGTCCTCTTCAATGAAGGAATGCCATTTATTAGTGTCAATGAAAACACTCTATACTTAGATTAATATTTATATCAAGACAGAATTTGGGAAATTTGCAAAAGTATGTTGAAATTTATTTCACTATTACAATTAATTTATACGGTCCATGATACGGATTTGTCATTCTACCTTAGAAAAAATATCTTAAGTAAGAAAATAGTGAACGTACATAAATAGACTAAACAAAAAATATTTTGTTACGGACTGCGTAAATATTGGTCTGAAACTGTGATCAAATTTTTAATACTGTCTGGTATAAAAACATCTGAAACAAAACTTAAAAATTATGTACAATATGAGTAAGATTTAATTTTGTTAAATTATAGACATATTGATTTATTGCCAGACTAAAATTAGAAAATTTACAATTTTGCTACCGAAGGCTCCTGGTTCAATCCCTGGCAAAGGTATGGGTGAGATTCGGTAAGGTATATCCAAATTTTAATCTACAAATTAATTCGTTTGATTTTTGAAAATATAAAGTTTAATATTGAAACCATAAATTTAAAAAAAACAGGTCAATAATGAACAACAAAATGAATCAAAATATCAAGAGGATTATGTGACTGCTTTTACATCCTCATTTTTCTCTGTCTCATGACTAAGTAACCTTCACTGTAACATAGAAAAATCAAAGACGTATACTAATTAACATTAAACAAACGGAAGTCATTTCTTAATTCCATTTCTCTGTCGTATGCACCTGTGGTCGATAAAATCAACACGAAGAATGGCCTTTACTCTGCCGAGGGGGTCGTCAGAAAGTAACCCCGGTTTCGCCGAGGCCTTTGGCGCAAATTTTAAATTCGTACACTTATTTGACACAAAATGTTATAACTAGTAGACTATTTGACCAATCTAATTCAGGTAACTTTTGTTTTGCAGCTAAAACATCAGGGCATGCAACCGTGCAGAAATCAAAACGCCAAAGCCAATAAAGGTGGTTGGGTAGGCCGCGGCCCCCAATTTTCAATGAAAAAAATATCATAAAAATGGGGAGTTTGTTTCACATATTCGATAATGTATAAATACAAGGGTTGATCAAATGAAAAGGTACGAAACGTCATAACAACGGAATCGTTTATATAATACCGATGCCGCGATGGGAGAACGTAGCGTGATATGTAGGGGTACGATTGAAGTCGCCATGCGGCATCGGAGCATGCAGGGGAACGCGCATGCGCAGGAGAGAGCAGAGGTTCCGATACAGAGCGCCGTCCAAGTGACGCGGCAGTGCGTGTTTGGACAGGATGGCGTTAACATTGGCAAATTCGACTGTTGAGGAGCAGCGAGGCGTTATGCGTTTTCTGACAGCGGAAGGTGTTAAACCGGCCGATATTCATCGCCGGATGGTGAACTTTTACGGGGAAGACGAACGACCGGGGCTGCTCACGGAGGGTGTGGTTCTGCTCCATGATAACGCACGTCCACACGTATCCAGGGTCACACACGCGGAACTGGCCAGGTTCAAGTGGGAGCAGCTAGACCATCCGCCCTACAGTCCGGACTTATCCCCCTGTGACTTCCATGTGTTTGGTCCCCTGAAAAAGCATCTCAAAGGAAAGCACTTCATCTCGGACGATGAACTCAAGGACGCTGTGAATGACTGGGTCGCGTCACGGCCAAAGGAATTCTGGGAAAAAGGAATCATTCGGCTCGTTCATCAATGGGATCAATGTGCTCAGGCCTATGGAGGATACTTTGAATAAAGTATTTATTTACACCGACAGTGTCATTTTGTACCTTTTCATTTGATCAACCCTTGTATATGATATAAATATTAATCTCAGTGTAGAGTGTTTTTATTGACACTAATAAATGGCATTCCTTCATTGAAGAGGACATTGTTTTATGGTTGTTCCATAGAACCTTCTTTCGTGAATATACCCAGGAACATGAAATGACTTTTATTCGATTTAAAAAGGACCATTCTTTGAAGATAAGGCTAAATTTGCGTCCCCTTTCCAAAATAGCGGGGGAAGAGGGGGCAAACGCCCCATTTGTATGATTTTTTATTGAAAGTTGGGGGCCGCATGCCCTGATGTTTTAGCTGAAAAGCAAAAGTTATCCAAGGTAGATCGGTCAAATAGTCTACGAGTTATAACATTTTTTATCAAATAAGTGTACGAATTTAAAATTCGTGCCATCTTCCATACGTAAATTTGGAGTCGGGGCGGGGGTTCATCCACATGACGTGCCAAAGCTACGTTCAACCCACTGTAAGTGTTTCCGACATAACAGAAAAGTATCAAGATAATAAAAAGCAGGAATTTTGTAATCAGCTGCATGGTCGAAAAATCGACCACAATACGAGTAAAGGTTTCCAAATCTTTTTCGTTTCACGGCGCTCCTAGTGTTTCAAGATTTTTCCGCGGCGCCCTAGTCAGACCTATCTAACACTTGCAACGCTCAGTTAGTGTGGTTATTTTGCTTGCCTTTGTTAAAAAGTGTACACATATTTGAAATTCAGAAACATTTTACATGTAAAAGTACTAAATAAGGAAATATTTGTAACAATATAATCATTTCAGTGAAATTAATGGAACGTTTTGCAGCTCCCCTGAAACCCAGTCACTGTGCACTAGGGCACCGCGGCGCACACTTTGGAAACCACTGGTTTAAGCGTTAAAGGTAGTATTAGAGCTCTCAAGTGTACATCCCATCTTAACTTTATTCTTGTGTTTCGAGAGGTATACTTGTCCATTGATATCCTCAAACAAAGGCCATAAATTGGTTCTAGCACAGCACACTTCAAAGCTTTGTGTATCTAAGGGAGAATTCAGACAAAATGACAAATCCGATGAATACGTGTGAACAAGGATTCTCTTTGCCTACAATATGATGGGCGAATTGGGCTGGGAAATTGTAAAGGAAACAAGAGCAAGAAAAATACTTGTTAGGTTATGATAAAAGAGCTGAATGACCAGACGGTGTGAGCAGAAAAGAGATGCTTAACGGAATAGAAGGAATAAAATCCTTTGACCACGCTGTGCAGAACTAAATTGGAGAATATGCTCTCAGCAATATGATACAATTTTTAGGTTAGAAAATTTTGAACGTTTATTATGGACTGTGGTTTAGCATGAAAGGGTGAGAATTTCAAAACCTAAACGAATATAAACCTTTTTTATCTTTTGCAAGAATAAAAGGCTTTTCAAATTTCAATATCGGGTTAAAAACATGAAAATAGAACTGAAGTTGAATTTAAAGTTGAAACAGACATAAACGTACTATGAGCAGCATTAAAATGTCGCCTTGTTTATTTTTTAAAAAAAGTAGATAATTAAATGATTGTCATTCCATAAGAACCTACGTTATGGAATAAGATTGAACAGATTTTAAAAGTAAGATACGTATCACGAAGAATGTAGTATAACTCATGTTTCTTACTGTTTGTCCACTTTTGGAACAGATTGACTATTAGGGACTGGACCTAGAGTTTAAAGTGAAATCCGAACCACTGTGTGCCTCCACCGGTGATCGATCTCAAGCCTCTTGGTTACAAGGCGACAGAGATAACCACTACGCTACCAGGGAGGCACTAATTATAATATATTATATAATTATAGGTCTAAAGTTTCTTTACAGTTAGCATGTTTGAAAATAATAAAGAGAAGTTCGTTGCAATTGAATGATCAGTTTGGCAAAATAATTTGAATATCACACAGATGGGGTAGGGAAATGAATTGCAATCAGAGTTCTTAGGGCCGTCCTTTCGAGGTATGGGACACGTGTGCACCCATAGTTCCTTGCGCTTGCCGAAAAATAAACGTGTGGTTAGAGAACAAAATCAGGAGTTTATTGAAAAAAACTGAAATATTATTTATTTTATTAGAAAAATCCTAAACACATCAGGATAACAGCAAAACAATAAAAATGACGTAATAAGATGCACACGCCTCTCCCGAAACACACATATACAACAAGAATAATGACAATGTGTGTGCCAAGCAGTAAGGTATTAAATCCAGCAATATTAACTCTTCAGAGCTGCTTAGTGCACGTACTACGTAACTTAAATGCTAATAAACATTAGAAATATACTTTCATTAAATCATAAGGAACATTTAAAATAATGTGAAACTATTCTAGGATTTAGATTTTTATATGAAATAACGCGTAATGGTTTTTGTAGTCCGAGTTTTGTATTTTCATATAATTTGCCAGGAATGTACAAATCCTATCTCCTGAATAATTGGAGAAGAGTATCTGACTGTATATGCAAATACAATTTCGCGCTAACTGTACCAATATCACATATACACAAGCATCCATTGGAAACTTGAACATCGAAGCACTGTACTCGAATCTCTACGATTCCAATGAACATTAAATTAGAGATAAGTATAATTGATTGATTGAGTTGGTGTTTTAAACCCACTTATGCACAGTACTGCTAATCGGGACTGAATCTACAGTTTAAAGTGGAAACACTATGTGCCTCCACCGGGTATCGAACCAGTCACCCCTTGATTACAAGGCGTCAACGCTACCACCATATTGAAAGTTTTCCACTTTATACTAAAAATAGGCTAATCGGGATCAGGATATACCATCGTGCAATGTATCTCCAACGGAATTGAGCCCGAGACCCTTGAAGAGCCTCCTCGGTCGCTTAGTGATAAAGTCGTCGCCTTGTAATTAAGGGGTCCCGGGTTCGATACCCGGTGGAAGCACATGGTGGTTGCGATCCAACTTTAAACTGTAGGTCTAGTCCTGTTTAGCCTATATGTGAATGAAATAGACTTAAACAAGTACAAGCCGGCCTTCATGGCGGAGTGGTTAGCACATCGCACTACGACGCCAGGGGTCCCGGGATCGAATCCCGGCCTGGACATGGATGTTTGTGAGTGTCAATGCATGAATTTCATCACATCATCACTCATTCTTATCTTTGCAAATTAGCCAAAAGTGACACAAAAAAGCGAAATAAAATAAAGCAATTCAATTAATCATTAAACAAGTGTAAACCTTTGAATAAGGCGTCATTTTTACCGATAATGCATTGGGGAGGTCCGTAAAAAATATTTGTTTTTTCCACACAATCATATCAATCAGGTTTCCACTGTGTAGTGGTTAGTATTACACGATCCGAATACAGAAGTCCTAGATTTGAATCTTAAAATACATTATGATATTTCCCTGTATTATATAAATATCTTCGGCAATAGCGTAGCGGGCCGAAATCGAGGGGTCGGGTATACGATTTCCGTTGGAGACACATTGCACAGTGGCTCGGATCCAAACTTTAAAACGTATGCACATAAATGTAACGCATTAATTGAAAGCAAAAATGTACATAATAGTTGTATCTTCAAGCAAACGTCAGATATTAGATATGCACTGAAAATGCACATGCTTTTGTAAATAATTTTAATATCCTATTACTCGAATGCCAAAAGGTACAAATATTTTATAGGCTTTCTTCCAAACAAAATTAAATTATTTTGAATTCCATCCTGAGAGAATAAGATTTTCTGTTTGAAATGCAGAAAATAATGTTATATTGTATAAAGTCTTAAATATTAGTAATTGTCAACTTTTTGTGTGATGTTTAGCAATAAATTAACAACAAGAACAAGAAGAATGCATGGTCAGTGAACTGCTCACAGTAATTATGATGACGCAACAGAACTCATAAATGCAAGAGTATGCATTAAAATTTGTTCCAAATACAACGAAAACATCAAGCACAAAGAGCCTCATGATACATCGTAACGAGTCGTTTTCTGATGATGCATTAAGAATGCATCCTATCAAAAGTTTTGATCAACAACGAACTAAGAAACACTCAAGTAGACACATAGTTGTATCATTTTTAAATGCATAAATTAAACTTGATGCATGATCTTTCCTGTCTAGGGGACCAGTTCCGACTGCCCCATCTGAAGGTAGAGTGGAGTCGAAAGAAAATTTGCAAACTTTCTATTCCATAATGTGATCGAAATTAAACATAAAAGCAAAACTATCCTGTTATCTCCGCCACTGTAAATTTTATCTCTACTTTTAAAATTTTATATTGCTTTTATACCTCTTAGCTTAATCGCGACGATGAGGATACATGATGAATTGATGAAATGGTGATAAGACAAACACAATGATAGACCAATGCCGGACGAGGGTTCGAACCTGGGATCTCTACTACCACCAATAGTATCACACGATTACAAATTCTTGAGTAGCTTAGCTGTAATGGATCGGTGTTTCAATCAAATTGAAGCATGTAAGGGATTTGAATCCCGATGGCTTAGTTTCTCTATGGTGAACTACTCCAGTTTAATGTCGGAATATTTGGAACGGAAGCCATGGAACTTTTACTTTAACTTCCTTGTCTTTCTCTCTCACAGTTGCGGTTCACAATGGAAGAAATAAGCAATTGTTATTTACTGTTGGTCTTTTCTACTCTTACGGCGGGCGGCCCTCATGCTGGCAAAGGAAGTGGGGAACGGGGAATACGCCGCAGACCAACCAGACAACAGCGGTGACACCGAGAATTACAAGGTCGAGGAGGGGACGTGCTGCTTTTCTTATCGCGCTGGATTGGTCGCTTCTCCGTTCCCCACTTCCCTTGCCAGCATATAGGGCGGCCGCCGAAAGAGTAAAATATCTATAGTGCATCATTGACAGTAGCAACCAGTGCCGCTGCCTAGCCAGTTCCGCTGTACTTTGTAACCTCCGTTTACTGTGGAATTCTATGCAAGTCTGAGCATTCCAGGAGACGGAGGATACCGTATGTGAAGTGTACACCGGGAAGGAAACGTTCTGCACCCGCATCTCTAGCAATCCACAATATCAATAAAACACAAAACAATCAAATTACAAATTCAGTATTGTTATATATATATATATATATATATATATATATATATATCGTAGTTTGTTTAAGTTTATGTACATATATGTTAATCGGGACTGGACCTAAAGTATTAAGTGGTATCCACAATACTACGTGCCACCGCCAGGTATCGAACCCTGGGCCATTAATTACAAGGAAAGAACGGTACCAATGCGCCGTCGGGGAGTTTTATTTTACATCTCAATGTATCTCATGTTAATTCGTGTCGAGCCGCAGCTTTTACTCCCAGTGTCAACAGCACAGCTCACTACGCCCTTCCCACCGAAACGAGAATTTAACGAGAACTACCGCATAGCAATTAACCTTGAAAAATTGGTAAAAGTCCCAGCGAGCGCTTTCATAACCTCATGGCTGGATGCAAATCGCGAGAAACCAGCGTTTCCACTCCAATTTGAAATTCATTTAACATTTCTCCCCCATTCACTGCCTGGATTCCCTTGACGAATGATACCTTTTGTATTCGGTAAATTTAATGATTTAATAAAGTCACTGATCCATTGAGTACGAATATTGCTGCTTTGATTTCCCTTTTATCCTTCCGCTGAGCATTGTTTGTTATCCAAACAGGGGGCGCTTCCTTTGAGCTGATAATTGGTGTTGCATTGCAGCAATTATTAATGTTAACACCGAACGGTCTGCCATTCGTTTTATTAAGCTTGAATGCAATTTCGCTATGTGTTTCTCATCTTTGTATTCACAAGTTTATCTTGCTGCATCGCTTTTATATATATTTTTTTAGATTTGACATATGACACAACAATAGAGATAAGAATGTGATGCTCAAAACGGTAATATCACAAATGAAACCCTACATTATAGTGCAATGATATTATAGATGAAGGAAGGGTAGAGTGGCGTCATTCAAAGCCAAATTGAAAATTCCTGTTTTTACATCTTTGTGTTCGTGATTTCATGACCGTACGGTTTTCTGCCGCAGTAATTGCTTTGTTAAATGTTTCTAATGTGCACACGAGTCGGACATAAATTTAACCCGTTCCCTGTTGACCATAATTCTCCCTTAAATAGCCATCGTGTTAAAAAAAAAAAAAAACTAACTCTCTAGCCTTCTTAAACCCGAAGGTTCATGGCTGCAGCAACACAGGCCTTCCATGTTTCCCTATCTTGAGCAAGATCTATATACTCTTTTCCATCCCTACCGATTTCCCTTAGGTCCATCTCAACGTTGTCCCTCCATCTTCGTCTTGGCCTTCCTACAGGTCTCTTACCATCAGGTTTCCCAACAAGAATCCTGTAAACTCCTCTTTCCTCTCCCATTCGTGCCACATGGCCTGCCCACCTAAGTCTTCTTGATTTAATTATTCTAATAATATCTGGACATGAATACAAATTATGTAGTTCTAAATTATGTAACCTTCTCCACTCACCTGTCTCCTCATCCCTTTTAGGTCCAAATATTTTCCTAAGGATCTTATTTTCAAATACTCTCAATTTATGTTCCTCTTTCAATGTAAGGGACCAAGTTTCACATCCATATAATACTACAGGCAAAATTACGGTTTTGTATATTTTAACTTTTAGCTTCTTAGATATTAAACGAGAAGACAAAAGTTTATGAAGAGAGAAGTAACATGCATTTCCTGAATTAAGCCTACTTTTTATTTCCTCTTTAATATAATTTTCATTTGTTAATATTACTCCTAAGTATTTGAATTTGGAAACTGGTTCAAACAAGTTGTTATCAATAATTAGATTTTGATTATTACCTAACACTTGGTTTCGGCCTGTAAGCATATATTTAGTTTTCTCTTTGTTAACTTCCAAACCTATCTCTTTAGCAGTTTTGAAAAATATTTTAGCATTATTCTTAATTGTATTCACATCATCCCCCAGTAAGTCTACATCATCTGCATATGCTAACAACTGAGTCATACCATTTAATTTTAGTCCTTCTTTAGTTTCTTTTACCTTCCTAACAGCATATTCTAAGGCAAAATTAAAGAGCAATGGAGATAATGCATCTCCTTGTTTTAACCCATCATGAATTGTAAATTTGTCAGACATATTAATACCCACACGAATTTTACTTTCTGTTTCACTGGTGCATACTTTTATCATGCTAACAAGCTTCTTAGGTATTCCAAACTCTACTAATATATTATATAGTTTATCTCTTTTGACTGAATCATATGCTTTTTTAAAATCAATGAATAGCTGATGGACATTTTGATTATATTCCCACTTTTTCTCAAGTGTCTGTCTGATGTGAAAAATTTGATCAGTAGTTGATCTGTTACGTTTAAATCCACATTGATAATCACCTATAATTTCATTAGCATATGGGGTTAGTCTTGTTAAAAGAATGTTAGATAATATTTTATATGTTGTTGAGAGTAGAGAAATTCCACGGTAATTATTGCAGTTCATTTTATCACCTTTTTTAAACACAGGAACAATTATGGATTCTTTCCACTGTTGAGGGATTTCTTCTTTATTCCATATTAAACAAATTAATTTATGAATTTGACATATTAAGGAATTTCCACCATATTTAATTAACTCAGCTGGTATTAAATCAATGCCAGGTGCTTTGTTATTCTTTAGCCTTTTAATAGCATCTTTAACTTCAGTCAAGTTAGGTTCTGGAACTAAAGGTTCTGCTGTGTGTACTTTATTCACTTCTGATTTATCTCCTACATGGACATTTAAAAGGTCAGTAAAGTAGTTCTTCCATCTATTTAGAATATCACTTGGGTCAGCTAGAAAATCACCGTCTTTATCTTTTATCAAGTTTACTTTAGGTTGCCACCCCTTTCTAAACTCATTTACACCTTTATATAAATCTCTGATATTTTTATTTTTGCTGTTTGTTTCAATTTCGTTAATTTTGCTTTTCAAGTAATCTCTTTTTTTACTTCTAAACGTGCGGTTAACTTCTCGCTTTATTCTATTATAATTGTTTAGATTTGTATCATCAGAGTTATTTAACCACCTAAGTCTAGCCTGATTTCTTATTTCTATTAGATTATGACATTCATTATCAAACCATGGCTTACTTTTTCTCGGTTTATGGTATCCTATACTTTCTTTAGCTGCTGATTCTATTGCATTACGTATGTGCTCCCATTTCTTATTTACGTCAGTTTCATTTATATTTTCATCATCATTTAAATCCTGCAAAACATCAAATCTATTTGACAGTTTAATTTGGTAATCTTTCTTAATTCTTTCATCAGTAAACTTTCCTGTATCAAATTTTAGAACTTTTAGATTTTGTTGCTTATGATTTATCACTGAGAGTCTTTCTCTTAATTTAGCAATTACTAAATAATGGTCACTGGCACAGTCAGCACCTCTATGTGTACGAACGTCAATTATACTAGTATGCCTTCTCTTATCAATGAGAATATGATCTATCTGATTATGAGTTTTACCATCTGGAGAAGACCAGGTATATTTATGGATATCTTTATGTTTAAAAGTGGTACTTTTCACAATTAAATTCTTTGAGGTTGCAAAAGTAATCAATCTTATACCATTATCATTACTTAATTCATGAAGACTTTCTTTACCAATTGTGGGTTTAAATGTCTCTTCTTTGCCAATTTGTGCATTACAGTCACCTAACAGAATTTTCATATCATACTGGGAAAATTTATCAAAGACCTGTTCTAACTCTGTATAAAAATCATCTTTAGTATTATCATCTTTATCTTCCGTTGGTGCATGTATGTTTATTAAAATAATTTTACACCACCTACCCTGTAAAACTGCATATGATATCCTATCATTAATAAATTCTACTGTTTTAAATAGCCATCGTGTTGTACAATGTAATTTCCCCTTTGTTTGTCACCTTTTCCCGCAACACCCAAATTGTTATAGGTGGAATAATACTTTATTTTTGTCATTATTTAATCATCTAACACTATTTGAGCAAAGAGTTCGAGTATTACAATTTACACACGATTACAGTTATTAATAAAATGTCTTGGTTGATTAATTATTATTTTACAGCTTATTTTGTACATAGACACGTTATATACCGATTGAATGATAACAAAGATATCTTAAAGTGATCACTAAGTTTTTAGTTTACCAGTATGTAAATTCAACCTGTAACTCGTTCACGATGTAATATTTTATATAAAATAATGAGAGGATTTTCCATCGTCCAAAGTGTGAAGAATGGCATATGTGATTAATGTATTCTCAGCTTATGTTAGTGTGGCCCTTAAAGTATGACAACACGGCACGGACTCTTGCTGGGAGATATATCGTCACGTAATTGCTATGAAGCTGTAAATGAACTTCATCGAGTTCATCAAAGAAATTCTGAAAGCTGCTCGCAAGGATAGAAATGTCTTCAATCCAATTATTGCAGCGGATGAAGCACAGCGGTCTTACTAAGATTATGCAACAAGACGACAAAGCGCATAATAGATCTGGGTAAGACAAGAAATTGCTGCTCCAAGAGGCATGGATGAAGACAATGCTGTTGTTTTTAAGGCAGCAATTCATCATAAATTTGTTTCAGAGGCTGAAACTGTAAATGACAGTTATTATTGTGGTGTTCTGGAACGATTATGGAAGAGAATTGTTCGTCTGCAACCTGAGTACTCTGAACCAGGCAGTTGATCGTTGTTCCACGATAATGCATAATTTAACCCGGCAATGGGTGCTCAGGAATTTCTGGTCCTAAAACAAGCGCGTGTGTTGAATCGTTGCCCTTATCCCCCCAATATATCCCCCTGTGCCTATTTTCTGTTCCGAAAAGCGATGTTGCCGCTGAAAGAAAGTAATTTTGACAAAACTGAGGACATCCAACAACCAGCGACGTCGAATAATCAGATCATTCAACACAGCTTTCGAGAGAGAGTATCAATCTTTGGCCGATTGTGTAAATCTCTGTGTTGATACAACAGGAAAGTACTTGTGTAAATCTCTGTGTTGATACAACAGGAAAGTACTTTGAACAATGAACAGGTGGTGCTCACACGCTTTATTACTCTTCATTTCATAACAACTGCCATTAGGACATAGGGCATTCATATTGACCTTGAGTCATACCTGCAGTAAGTAAGAAATAAGTGGAAAGTCAGTAAGAATATCAGGACAAAGAAATTAAGCTTCCTAGTTTTCTTGTTAGATTTGACTATAGCATTTCTTATTTCCCAAACATACAGGAAGATATCTGCTGGCTTTCGAGAAAACAGCATTGTTCCATCGACAAAAAAAAAAAAAAAAATTATCAAGATACGTCTCAAGATTATGTTGTAAAACATTGATTACTGTAGCAGGAAGAAAATTGTGCCTAACATAAAAAGCAATTTGCTTGCACGTCTAAAATTCCGTAATTTTATGCTGGTTCGTTGGCCGAGCGTGTTAGGTGGCCTACTTTCAGGCTTGCCACCGGAGTGCCTGGGTTCAAATCCCGGTGTGTTTCCTACAATCCATCCCTCGTTCAATAGTCGGTGGAGGCACATGGTGGTTTGAATCTCACTTTAAACTGTACGTCCAGACCCGATTAGCCTTTCTGTGCACAAATTGGACCTAAGACTGGGATCACTACAGAAGAAAACAACGCCATGAGTGTCATAAAAATAGTTCTAAAAATAATTCAGAGTTTTATTTAGCAAGATGGAGAAGGAATAAGACCTTTTGGGATGAATGCATTTGTGTAACAAGTGCTCTTGTAGAATCTTCCGTAATTAATGAATCCTTGAGAACCAAAAAAAATTATGGAATCATCATAAATTTTAGGTATTCTTGCCTTTGTGTGGGAATACTTAAAACTTTCCAAATAAGTATTCGCAATAGTCTATGTAAGAGGGCATTTTGTGTTTGTTTGTGTTTGTGTTTAATCGTCATAAAATCAAGGCAATTCATGTATTCTGTTGTTCAACGTTGGATGGTGTGTAGTGCTGTCATTATATGTTTGACTCGTTAACTTCTGATTTGATTTTTTCAGAAATTGTTTACATTGAAAAACCACAGAAAAAATTACAATGTTTAGATATATTGCCTATATATTTTTAAAATATATAATATATGTGTATATCATGAATTATATTTTCATTAAAATTATTTAAATCATCCAGTTGTCGAATTAAATCCAAAGAACTTCATTGTGCACATGTGCCTCATTACAAACAGTTATGACATGTTTTTTTTTTAATATTTGCTTTTGTCATATTGGTATGTGTGGGAAAGTATTGAATAAGCATATTAAAACTTTAATGATTATATTACGATAATGATTTATCGTATGATAAAAGATGATGTTGAGAACAGTAAGTAAGATTTTAGTGGGAATACGTAAGTGTAGCTACTTAATTAACAGTTATTTTACTCGTAGCTGTTTTTGCAATTCTAATGTTTTCATTTGGAGATAACTTCCGAAAGAATAAGAAACCATTCATTTTGAGTTACCCTGTATATATACTTTGTATATGTCCTTTGGCCATTTTTCCCCATTTTCATAACTGTGTAGGCTACATTTTTAGAGCACATGATACACAACTCACAGGGTTGTAACATCGTCAGTTTTCTGGAAATTCACAATAACTTTTAAATACAAGGACTGGATAAAAATAAGTGATAACACTGCTATAATTCTTACCAGCCTTTTTTTGGCAGAGGAAACAGCAGTTACATTTCTTCAATGGAATCGCCCTCCATGTCGACTGCCTTCTTCCACACTTGTAGAAGGCGTTTTACACCGTAGCGCGTCCATCTCTGATGATGTCCCACAGTGACCTCCCTGTAGCACGGATGATGGCTTCTCTTGTGTCGTAATGCTTCCTGCGAAGTAGTTCTTCCACTTTTGCGAAGAGATCATAATCGTTTGGACTCATATCGGGCGAATACGGCGGGTGATCCAGTACCTCCCATTGCTAGTTACGCAAGAGATCCGTCACAGCGTTAGCAGTGTGACATCTTGCATTGTCATGCAGGATGATGGGAGTCTTTGGCAGCAAGTGACGTCGCTTTCTCCTGAATGCGGGACGAAGGTGGTTTTACAAAATTGCAGTAGTAGACTGCATCGACCGTCTGCCTTTGATGTACATCACTGTGTCATACGACACCATTGACGCCATACGCCACAATGAGACCTTCACACCATCACCTTGTGCAGGACCTCACTGCACGATATGGCAACGCTGTATCACCACATGCCTTACGCAGTCCCTGATAATAGTAGCCCCATTCGGCGAGCCAGACAACTGCAAGATGCAGAGAGGAAACACGTGACTACCAATTTCCGGCTTAAGATCATCTTAGCTAAATCGTCGGACGACAAAGAAAGTCACACGCGGTCTGTGGATGAAACTAGTCAATGCAACAACTAGCATACAAGCTGCAAAGGGGAAAATTACGGAGAATAAATATATTAGGAAAGAGTAGCTACTATTCTCGGAAAGGGGTTAAATTTCCTATATCATCTTTGGTCATACGATTAATTGCATTTAAGTAATTAAAATCAATTTGAGTTCATTTTCATATTCAGCTTTATAATATTCCGAGTTCAATCAAAATATTTGTTGTGAATAGAAAAATGTTACCTCATTAGGTCTCAATATGGATATATACTTAGCATTCATTAAAGTAGAGGTATTGTTCAAATCTTGTGTCGAAGTCAAGTTCTTCGTTCTTTGAAGCAGACGAGATATTCAGTGAACGTGGTCCTTATATAAAACAATGAACTTCTCTCACTTCAAACCAATATTTCAACATTTTCAAGGTATCATTTATTTATCTTGAGTACAAAGAATGTTGTCAGACATCGCCAAGTATAACTATAGCCATCTCAACAATAACATTATCCAAAATCGCATATATCTCCACGGACGCCGCCATCTTGCAAGATCTTGTGCAGACGAAACGAGTCAACTTTTCCTTGACTTCCTCCGGCTGCAAGATGGCTGTAAGCCGTCTGAATGGCCGGACGCTTTCACTCTATAAGACGTGACGTCAACTTCCGCCCGCCGAACGCTAAACGTGCAAGATCTTCAAGCCAACTTGAAGTTGTCTCGCCCGCCGAACGGGGCTAGTCTTGTGACCTCCAACCACGTGCCACTTCAAGTTTGATCCTCGCACGTTGTTTCTGTTTCGTGAACATATTGTTAAGGCGCTTGCACTCTCCTCCTCTACTTCTTGGCACTGCAGTGTTTAACTGAATAACACTCAGCCGTACGAACTTGCCACACTTGCTCATCTATCCTTTCGTCATCAGCTTCTGCAACCGACTGCAACCCCTTGGCTCATGGACTAACGACTCACACGTGACAGCAGTGTTGCCACCACCTTTTATCCAGCCCTTGTAGTTGTTGAGTTGTTGTTTTAAGTCCACTTTATGCACAGTAAGGCTAATTGGGACTGGACCTACAGTTTAAAGTAGGATCCGAACCACTATGTGCCTCCATCGGATATCGAACCCGGGATCCATTGATTACAAGGCGACGACGCTATCACTGCGTCATCGGGGAAGCCCCGGTATGCTAGAAGGATTAGCAGCATTGTTCAGATGATACAATGAAATAATTCGACCTTGGATAATTACTATAAAGAAAGACTTGCATGATGTCTAAACATTATGTGAAGTATTCTATTCAAAACCATTCAGATTTAAGGCCAAACACGTAATTTAATTTAAAAGTGGATGGTATACGTGAATATATGCATGTATTAAATTGGATGGATGGGATGTATGTTTCGTGCAAAACCACTACAAAGCTGATGCTTTTTTCAAAGGTTTCTTGGTACGGATGTACTATAGTTCCTCTGTGCTTGTTCCCTCAGTCTAGTATATTTTATAAAATTGTTTTTCATTCTCAATTTCGTTATTCGGTATGATTGTAAACAAATTATGAGCACAAGTGAGGACAAGAAGCGGGTCACCGAGAAACAATGAGAATAAAATGATTATTATGTTGGTAGAGAATTGCTATTTTAATTAAAATGTCAAAGAATTACAAAATTTGCAGAAAAAGTAATCAACGCTGAAATTATGCATGTAGAATTTTAGTTTCATGTTCAAAATCTACTCTTGCACTTTAGCAGGTAAGTGTCAACGCAGCATAGCCAGGGGATCACTTTCCTGGGAACCTCTAACATCTCACAGTAGTTTCCAAGGTTGAGTTGAGAAGTTGTAACAGGAAAGTTCGTGACTCACATCCTAGTTAAGAACTGTGGCTCTAAAGTTAAACAGATTCGCCATTCCGCTAAAGTTTGTTTCACTTCGTTACACTTCCGCTGAGAGCCGTCAACACGGCGAAAATAGCTTAAGTGTTTAAGCAGAATTGTAGCACGGACTTACTCTGTGTCACTGAAATATTGCATACTTGTGGAAGTTAGACGGCTATAATGTTGTGCTTTTGCGAAGTGTCGTGCTCAGAAACGCTTTACATCAAATCCCAAAATGTCTGAAATTCATAAGGAAAACAAACGCTTTCCTACCTTCATGGAAATTGAAATTTTAACGTGCAGACTGCTAAAAATCATTTCAATCAACTGAATGTTAAAACTCAATTGTTATATTATAAAAATATATTGCACACTATGGAAAAATTATTTTACACAGTCAAGGCACATATTCACATAAATTAACTTCCTAAAAGTATAAGACATAATGTCATATAGAAGAGTATATAATACTCGATGCCAAATACTCTACTAAAATGTATCCTGTTTCATGTTCAAATTTTGAACGATACCATAAATTAGTATTGTTTGATTTGATTTTTGTTATTTAGCGTCGCTCTTCTGTCACTTTTAGGTAATCGCGACGATATGGATGAGTGATGAAATTGATGAAGGGACACTCACAAAGAACACACGTGCCCAGGTCAGGAATAGAACCCGGGACTTATGGTGTCGTAGCGCGCTGTGATAGCTACTCCCAAGGAGTAATCCAATATTTTATTTATTGATTTGTTTCATTTAACTTAGCTTTTGTGTCACGTTTGGCTAATTTGCGAAGATGGGGATGAGTGATGATATGATAAAATTGATGAATGGACATTCACAAACATCCATGCCCAGGCCGGGATTCGAACCCAGGTCCCCTTGCGTTTAGCGCGATATGCTAACTACTCCGCCACGGGGACCGGATAATCCAGTATTTTGTAACATCGTGAAGTTAAATATAGTTTTAAGTAAACTGAACGTAAAATGTAATATCTCACATTCAAATGGGATTGATGTAAAGAATGAACGAATATCATATTAACATATTGACCCATGATTGTCATTCGAAAATCACAATATTTTTCTATTTGTTTTCATGTAGGTATGGTTTAATCAAATTTTAAATAAACTTCGATATTATGGAAAGTAGGAGCTAAGAATTGCAGTATATTGTATTCGAGATCATTATAAATAATTATTGAAGGACCAAATAAAATACAAATACGCAACAAAAGATGGGCTAAAACCTAGGACTTTTGGCATATTTGGGCGCTACGTTAACCGTTACGCCAGCAAGTTTGTCAATACAAACAGACACATTTTTCTATCTAAAGACAATAGTATCATGTTACATAAATAACATAGCTTTTCATGAGCAATAGGCTATTTGTGTCCGAACGAAAGATTCGGTTTAAACTTATTATTTTTATTACAAAGTTTACATTTCTTAAAACATAGGTTCTTAAAATATAATCCATTCGCCAAAGTATATATTTGTGTCTTTATTTTATATAAATATTTACTGCGCATGGTTATTAACGATGGTGGTTGTGGAAGATGAACTATTGAAATTGAACCTAGGCGTCTGGTTTTGGGGTGCATTGTGCTAAATGTTGCAACTTCGGGAGCAACAACAAAGCATTACAAATGCAATAGTGATACAGTTTTTGTTTAGAACACTTAACGAGAGAAATATTAGCAATCAAACATTACTGTTACAATTACAAAACCATAAAAATCAAGAATCTCAGAAGAAAACATGTAAATAAGAATTCGAATGTGGTTAAAATATAAAATGTAATGTGTAAATTCTATAATCACTCAACATCTGGCGACCGATTAGAAGTTGAATTAGAAGTTGATTGACCGAGTCAAAACACGTAACATCCCAATCCACTTTGTATAAAAGTTGTAAGTACATGAAACTAGTGCGTGAGAACATCTTCATAGCAAGATAAAAACTGAGGCTCGAAATGAACCCCGCCACAAAAATTAAATATTAAAGATGTGTTCGGTTGATTTATTCCTTTCCAGGGAGTGGCGACTCGTGGCTTTTTTGAAGTGTAGGAAGAAGTTATGATAAACTGAGGAAGATTTGAAAAATGCGTTCAATTACAGTCGCACAAATCGCTCGTACTATCCATTGCATTTAGAATGTTACCTGCAGGCCCACGCATAAGGTAGGGCAAGGGGCCCCTGCCCTCTTGAATTATGAAATATTTTAATGTGAACCTATAAAAAAAACAACGAAAATACATGACGATATTTCAGATTTTGCAAGAATTTCGATTTTGTCCCCTCTCCCTGTCGTGTGGATTGAGGATAATAAAGAGTGCTGCTTAAACTCTGAAATTATGATAGCCCTAAATGCTTCTATATTGTGCTAGGATTTATTATTAATTACTTTTTTCTGATAACTACAGTTTTAAGTTCAAACGCATATATTTTTCGAGTTTTGAATTTGCGTTACTTATTATTCACTACACAAAATTGTGTAGAATGGCTCAACAAACGAGATGGGTTGAGCATAGATGAAACTGTTTGAGAAAATGGTTTGTTTACCGCCAACCTTCTATAGATTTACTGCCGTAAAATCTCCTCAGGAACAAAATCGGCAGGATAAAGAAAAGATAGAGGATGATGGATCGTCGCATGGCTGTAAAAAAGCGTGTTGATGTGTGTGCATACTCCCTTTTATTTGAAACAAGTCCGCTGGTGAAGTATAAATAAGATTTGAACGTAATTTTATTTCAATTTCCTTAAAACATATTCCTTTGAATTAGATTTCCCTCTCCCAGGGACTCGCAATTGCAGATTATACTAGATTTGACCATTATACGAAAAACAGGATGCTAGGGGCCAACGACGATCAAACTGTGCTACGTTTAGTACCATTTTGACGGGGTTGGCACCACTGACGGAACCCCTCGATGATTCCTCGCTGGATGCTTTAAAACCGCAACCTTCCCCCTGCCCCTTTTCCACTTCTCACCCATTTGTTTGCCTCACGCGGGGCAGCAAAGCGTGTGTGTCCATCGTCTTTTGGCTGCGACTGGAAGGAGCGCCACCAGTCAACTCTTGACAGTAGTTAACCTAGTCAATTGTACACTTCGCAACATCTTATTTGACCGCCTCGAAAGAATTCTAAGTCCCGAAATCGTAAACTTAGCAACATTGCACTTCAGCTCCAGGTGAGAGTAGCCAACTTTGAGTAGGTCCTTCCACTAGACGAAAAACGCTGCGGTGATAGGTTTTCAATTTAACACTTTGCATGAACTTAGAAACTATATACCGCTATTATAATACACAATCAAACAGAAATAATAAATTGGAAAAAGAACCTTGAAGGATATTTACGATTCTGCTTGCTCGACTTGAAATTTGGGGGGTTTGAAACACTGAATAGAGTTTTTCTCCACCTGGAGGAAATTGCCATCAAGTTTGTGCAGAAAGAAGCAAATTTGTGAGGAGTTTATGCGACATTTTATTTACAATACCTTGCATAATATCGAACAGTTCTCAAAAACATATATTTTACACGACTTGTCGAGAAAATGTGCTTGAAACACAGGAAGGTGGGAGTCTTCATAAACGTCAACATGTTTTTAAGGGTATTATGTCATGAATTTAACGTAGAGCAGTTGGTTAGGTGCTGGTGAACTTATTTTTCACCAAGCGTGAAAGGTCGCGGGTTCAAATCCCACCCTCTCCTCTTTCTTTTTTTCTTTCTTTTTTTTTTGTTTGCTGAATACATACCGTTGATATTAGAATATTTAAAAAATGAATCCGATGCACACTTGAGGGAAGTCCCTTCTGCGCATATTTCCCCTTAGAAGTTGGAGATTTCCAGTATTTAAAGTTAACACTTTTCTTTTTAGTTATTGTTCATATGTTGTGTTAACACACACATCATGATTAATTCACAAATCACATATATGTATTCAGGATGCAAAATGTAATGTTATTTAAGTTATGTCGTTTGCTGCGGGACGGCGTAGGTTCGAATCCGGCTCTGGTCGGAATTTATTCGGCCTACGTATAGGGCGGTGGCAACCAACCATCGTGAGGAAATTGGGGAGCTTCGAATGAGTAAGCGTAATCCGGTCCCGGAAACCTACTATAACGGCTGGAGATACGTCGGACTGACCCCCCCCCCCCCCGACTATTCCAATACTGGTTGCAGATCTCCACGCTTAGAGGTGACGAAGGAAAGCGTGGGAGGGAGACCGGCAGTCGGTAGGCAAGCCAAGGCCCTTCAGGGCTGTCGCGCAAAGGATTATTATTATTGTTTGTTCTTCACTGACACTTAAAATATTGATTAGTTGATTTCGATATACTAAAAAAAGATATACAGTTATGTTAAGTAGTGATGTAGTGCAGTACTGTAACGAATGAGAGCGTTTAATGAGTTCAAATTGCTAAGATTGGTATGTCCGTTCCTTCATAATGACTGTTGTCAATCCCTTCACCACCATCTTACCATGCGTCTAAAACTAATAGTAAATCGCTAATTAACATAAATAAATTGTTATTGCGACGAAGGCCGATTCGATAAGAAACTTCTAATAAGTATTTATATAGTGAGTGACAAACAAAAAATTCAAAACCTCACAATGATCGTTAATTCCTCACTGCTTTGTATCTAAAATGTTTGTCTTCTTTGAATAGAAAGTACGAGTATCAGATATAACAAACTTTCCCCACTAACTTTGCAATAATCGAAACCACCATTACAGACTTAGCTCTATGTAACTTGATTCTGCGCATTCCACGTGGCATGTGACTTCCTCCTATCATCGAAATAACTTTCTCTTACTATTTACTTTCCTCTCGTGAAATATAGAAACCAATGTTAACTTCTTGGCACGGTGGATACACTAAACACCCAACGATATACTCCTGAAAAAAAAAACCTGCCTAGGTGGAGAATCGAACCTACGACCTCCCTCGTAAGAATCAAGCACGCTACCTCTTCTACAGGTAGCTCATGTTAAAATTTGTTACCAGTTTGAAGAAACCAATTCACACATAATGTCATATCTATAATTTCCTCATGGCAATTTTCATGAGGAAACGAATTCAGATAAAATCGAGAAACGCTGAAAGGGAAAAATGATGAACATGTCTATTGGCGTTTTGTCATATTTTGTAGATTGTGTAAAAATTCCGTGTTTTGAACAAGCAATCGTTTAGTTAGGAAGTATTTTGTTGTTTGTTTAAAGTAGGAACAGGAGAGCGAAAAGGAGTCATTTGAACCAGACCCCGTTTGACAAGAAACTTCAGCTTTTTTCCAAAGACTGTATGAAAAGAGAGAGGAACGTATGAAATATAAAATATGTGTGAAATTAAAACAATGGAAACCTTGAAAGATAATACTAACGAACTTCAAACTATGAAAAACATATTTTCGTGGTGGAAAACTCCAAGTCATTTTCGAAATATGAACTTGATGTTTTTCTTTATTATGAAGTGGAGATATGGGACGATATGATCCCTCAACAAGAAAATTTTAAGTCAGCTACCTCCAACTTTTTCAATGGTCATAATTACTAATTAGTGTCCGGAAGTTGATGAAAAATCAACTTTTATTCTGACCCTTAAAAACAATGCTAAACCTGATATCATGTCCGTTTCACTTCAGTTAGAGCCGGAAAACACTTTCTATTTTACATTTTTTTTTTTTTTTGCATTTTTCGGCCTTTTTTGGCTTTTAGTTTATTTGTCAGTATTTTAACCATTTTTGTTGAATTCTTACTTATTTTTGAGGTTTATTTTTCTCCTCCCATGTTGTTTCGTGCATTTTAAATGCATTTACTAGTAAAACTTTCATATTTAGATTTCTTGACATGGTCCTTTTAGCAAATTCACCATGAATCGAAAATACGGCAATGGAAAAGCATAATATTATTCTTATCTGAAATGTTTGGCAATGGATTAAAATACTTTGTGTGAAGATCTACTTTGAGGTTCTTTTTCTGGACACTATTATCGCTTTATTCTGTAGTTTTAAAGTAAAATTAGTCACAATATTAAATGCAATTACACTCTGGTATACGCGAAGCAGAACTGTATTTTCGGATGCTGGCCGACTACAATATCATAGAAGGCCCACTCTGAAAGGAGATGAATTGGTTGATTTGGTGTTTTAAGTCAACTTTATGCATAGTAAGGCTAATCGTGACTGGACCTACAGTTTAAAGGGGCTTTGGACGAGAATGCTTATCTATGTTTCTTGGATATTTCCGTTGATATTTATGCGATTTATGTCCAGCATTTCCGGATGCAGAAAGTTGACATGTAAGTTCTTAATATGTGTTAACTTATAACAGCTGAATGAAAGGAAAAGTATTTCCTAAAATCCTGCCAATCACTGAAAGATTAAAAACATTAGTAGAAGCATTACTTGAGGCATGCACAGTGGCGACGATTATGGAGTGTGGAGGGGCAGATGACCCACCACTATGCTAAACATTATCTACCAAGGGAAAGAAACTGTCCTTTCCCCCCTCCTCCCACCTTGCCCCATCAGTTTTGAAACCCAATCGCCGCCACTGAGCATGCATCGCATAATATTTGCAGTAATATCATATAATATTATATTACGTTATTAGAACACTTCGTACTCGGTAAATAAAAAGGAAAAAAATATCAAGGAACCTACGATGTTTCGATCTTGCCGAAAACAGTAAAAACGAAAGTGCTGTCATCTAACCAACTACTCCAGGAGATTGCTAACAGAAAGCTCAGTAAAACACGTTAATCTCAGTTGAAGCAACACTGTGCCGGAGTTTCGAACCATTTTTCGCCAAGAACCAAGGAAAAGACATACTTTGCAGAATCGTTTGGTGTTGTGCAAGGTATCTTTACTAAACATTTCGCATATAATCATCATAAATTTGCCTTCTTGCATTCAAATCTTACCGCAATTCTTTCCAGGTGGATGAGAACCTGTTCAGTGTTTCACAATGCACATACATTTTCCTATTTTCAAATTCAGAACGAAGAATCTTGAAATATTTTCAACATTCGTATTTCTACTTAACATTTTTTTGTCTACTCATATATTTTATTACTGCTTTAGGGTATCTGTACTTTATGGAATGTGAAAGAATGAAGAAATATCACGAGCGTTTTCATTCAGGAAGAAGAAATGTTGCAAAGTTGGCTACTCTTAGTTGGCTCTGAAGCGCTATGCTGCCAAATTGACGAATTTCGGACTTTGAAATTTTTCAGGGCGGTCAAATAAGATGTTCGAAGTGTACGTACATTGAACTCATAATTTTATAACGTGCATTATTATTAAACTCCTAAAAAGTAGAGAAATGGAAGCAAGTATAAATGAACAGTAGGATGTTCCTCACTTCCTACATGAATCTCCCTTCTTTCCATGTAATGAATAAGTTCGTAAGCAAGGGGTCCCGGGTTCGATTCCTGAAGCAGGCAAATTGCACAGTGGTTCGGACCCCACTTTGA
The DNA here is from genome assembly GCF_977018435.1 of Lepisma saccharinum. Classification (NCBI taxonomy): domain Eukaryota; kingdom Metazoa; phylum Arthropoda; class Insecta; order Zygentoma; family Lepismatidae; genus Lepisma; species Lepisma saccharinum. The sequence continues at coordinate 156,158,237 of NC_139230.1, read as the reverse complement.
GCTCCAAGTTTAGATTCAAATTGGAACCTATTTGACAAATAAAAAGAATCTGTGTTTGAGAAGTTGTTCAAGTATTGTAGTGTTGTAATGAGAATTAGAGAAAGCTAAAAATAAACCAACGTTGAGAATTAACTGACACACACGCACACACCTGACATATAGCCCTTATCACGTGAGTGTGTGTGTGTGTGTGTGTGTGTATATATATATATATATATATATATATATATATATATAGTTGTAGCAGAATGAGCTTGGTCTCGTAAACGATTATGAAGGACATTACAGAAAACGTCGATAATGGAAACGACGTCTATTCAAAAGGTGATGGGATCCTGTTATCAAGCTCTAATGCAATATCCGCTTAATTTAAGGTGACGTAAGGGAAGCAGTTTGTCTTCTTTTGTGGAGGCTGCGTCAGGGATGAATCACGCGAAGCATGAATAAACCAAAAGTCGGTCAAAAGCACTTGGGTCAGCAAGGATAAAACCAGGAAATTCATACAGTTTGCATGTAAGGTCTGCCAACAACCACACAACACTAGCATTCGATCATTAAGGTATAGAAGCAAGTAAAATTATGGTTGAACGAACATATCAGATTTCTTCAGATCTATTAATGGTGATAAATTATTAGTATTATTTCTATTATTGTTGTTGTAGTAGTAGTGAAGCTTTAAAGAAAAACATACAAGATATAAGATCACGGAAGTGTGGTTTGGTAAAATAAATGGACGTTGAGTTAAGTCACGAGTGAAAGAACAGATAAACAAGTAGATATAAATAAACAGAAGCGTCAGTATTTTCTAGTTAAAGTTTATATCAACTGAACTAATTATCTTTGTTTCAACTGCAAAAAACATCCTCATTTAAAGAAGGATATATATTCTTACTTTTTGGTTTGGTTTGATTGATTGATTTGGTTTATTTTACTTCACTTTTCTTCTACTTTTGGCTAACCGCGAAGATGATGATGAGTGATGATCTGCTGAAATTTATGAAGGGACACTCACAAACAACACCCTTGCCCAGACCGGGAACCGAACCCTGGATCTCTGCTAATCAGAAGATTACACAATTGAAAATACATATAATGTGAAAATTCAGCTAAAGAGATAGGTTTGGAAGTTAACAAAGAGAAAACTAAATATATGCTTACAGGCCAAAACCAAGTGTTAGGTAAAAATCAAAATCTAATTATTGATAACAACTCGTTTGAACCAGTTTCCAAATTCAAGTACTTAGGAGTAAAACTAACAAATGAAAATTATATTAAAGAGGAAATAAAAATCAGGCTTAATTCCGGAAATGCATGTTACTTCTCTCTTCATAAACTTTTGTCGTCTCGTTTGATATCTAAGAAACTAAAAGTTGAAATATACAAAACAGTAATTTTGCCTGTAATATTATATGGATGCAAAACTTGATCCCTTACATTGAAAGCGGAACATAAATTGAGAGTATTTGAAAATAAGATCCTTAGGAAAATATTTGGGCCTAAAAGGGATGAGGAGACAGGTGAGTGGAGAAGGTTACATAATTTAGAAGTACATAATTTGTATTCATATCCAGATATTATTAGAATGATTAAATCAAGATGACTTAGGTGGGCAGGCCATGTGGCACGAATGGGAGAGGAAAGAAGAGTTTACAGGATTCTTGTTGGGAAACCTGATGGCAAGAGACCAGTAGGAAGACCAAAAATAAGATGGAGGGATAATGTTAAGATGGATCTAAAGGAAATTGGTAGGGATGGAACAGAGTATATAGATCTTGCTCAGGACAGGGACAGATGGAAGGCCTGTGTTGCTGCAGCCATGAACCTTCGGGTTCAAGAAGACTAGAGAGTTACTTAGTGAAAATTCTGTAGTATGTAGTTGAGAAATACAATACTCTTACTCTGCCTTTTTTAAAAAAATACATTTCCCATCCAATTTCAACAAAGAGGCCTTCTGAGAATAGACAGCATTACAATGTCCCTGTAGCCATGTTTCATGTATTTACATTTTCCCGGGAGTCTCATTCCCTTAAAAAGGCATTCAAAATAGTGAACAACAAATAACAAATACCGAGCCTTACGATTAGATTAAATTATAGGAAGTACAGGCACGACTGGCCGCAGAATCATTCTCCTAGAGGTTCAAATATGAAATGTAAATAAAGGAGAATATGCCAGAGCGTTCTGAAACTCGCATCCCGATATGTGCGTATGTTTATTTATCTGTTTCATAATTTCAACAAATCTATTGCAATTACATTGGATAACCTGATAGATACACGATTTAGCATAAAATATATGATTGATCGATTGAATTGGAAATTGTGGATGCGTCAGCACTTAGGCTTATATTTTGCATGTGTCACAATATACGGTGTCCAGCCCCTTACCATAACTAAAATATAACAAATATGAGGTAACTGTAATGTCGGAGAACTAAAATATTCTTACTTGGTCAAAAGCTGAAAATATATAACAAAATTTGTCAAGATTTTGATTCTTTTGGCTAAATATGAATCTAAAAATTTAAAGCTAATTTGTATCATTATTCAAATTAACCCCAAGCAACTACCAGGTGATCCAGCCATAGCAAAATATTTGTTCTAACGCTAAAGCTTTACATAAAATTTAGCTATTTGTTAATCTTGCCAAAATTGATCGACATAAGTAACAAATATGGAAGCTACAAGTCCTACTTTTCCTTGTGTTTCTGTGCTCTCGTACAGCAGAATAAAAATGGACGTTCGTTTCATTTTATTGAACGGCGGGGATAAACGAGAGACAGCGCGTGATTATATAAATTGAACTTTCCAGAAAAAGCAAATAGCCAGAGCAAAGCTTAATTTGTGTAGTTGCTAATCTCCACTTGCAAATCCTCCCAATTTATCCTTCTTGCCGCCAGTCTCTTTATTTGCTAATTTCCACACGTTAATCGAGTTATGTGGTAGCGTTATCCTCTGAACTCACATAAACTTTAATTTAATGTATTAGTGTATTTACCTTTGAAAAATACACTATGGTAGCATCTGAGCTTCGGACAGCATTTTAAGCATGGATCTCAAAGTGTACCTATATGCCGTTCAAAAGAGTCACAATAATATGTCAGTCTTTGAAATTTGGTTGCGTCACAGTTACTTTTCTAACTACAGTTATTCGTTTTTAAAAGTAACTCAGCTACAGTTATTCACTTTTAAAAATAAATCCAACAACATGTTACATTCATAAACTGCAAGCAGAGTGTTCTTTTTTCTGACTAATACTTATCAAAGACCAAAACAAATGTTCATTAATTCATAATAGACTAAATAGTATACCTGAAAGAATTACACCACACAAAATATTTGTTCTTAACAAGCTTAACAAAGTCTTTACATGAAAAATATCATTTTATTTCTATTATTACTGTTAAAACGTACAGAAAACTTAATGTAAAATAAAACTGTTCTTCTCGTTACTTGTTACCTGAAAAATTAACTGAGTTAAAGTTAGAGTTACTCATTTATAAAAGCAATCTAGTTACTGTTACCGTTACTCGAAAAAAGTAACTGTTATTGCATTACAAGTATCTCGGCCAGGTCGGTGGACGGGCGCGATTAAGTGGTAGACAGAAGTTACTGGGCTCGAGTGCCAGCTTGGGTAAGGGTTTTTTGTGAGTGTCTCTTCGTCAACTTCATTTAACTATTACCCATCCTCATCGGTGCGATTAGACAAATGACGTAATATAACAAATAAAAGTAACTCTTTACTTTCAAAAGTTGATGGATAGATTGATGAAGATATGTGGATAGATAGATTCCATATATACGTACATATATTGTAATTTACAAAACAGTGTATATGCTAGTTTCTTACATTACGAAAAGAAACTCAAAGATTGTTACGATATGATCAGTACTACAACTTGGCAATAATATATTTGAAATACATTACGTGAATTAGGAGAGGTTGGTGGCAATAGAGAACAAGTCAACAATATTTCGAACACAATAACTTTCCAATTTTAGAACGGGTTATCTGAAATTATTACTGCAGATATATGTATACCTCAGAATTATGAAAATATATTTATTCGAAACCGGACGACATATTTCGAGGTAAATGAACGAAAAACTAATTTTCGCCACGTTAAAGTACTATGCAGTGCTATATAATTTTCTTCAATACTCTGTCTACAGTGTATTTTCGGAGTGTAAGGAACTAAGGTCACAGTAATATTAGAATATTTATTGGGCCACACATTTTGGAACAAAGTTTTAAAATATAACAATTAGTTTAGGAGGAAAGTGTATTGTATTCCTAGACATTTTAAATGCAATAATTGCCTAAATTAAAAGATATGCTAACATTTTTGCAGTTACTAGATGCCCTGGAGAATTGATATACCCTTTTATTTGAGCGGGTGAGGGTGAACATCAGTTCTTTTTAATATTGTGAGTTTCAAATTCTGATTAGACCCTATATTAGTCATGCTCAATTTTCATAGATTAAGAAACAAAAAAATAAATTGTTTTAGTACATCATTCGAAATATATTTTCTTTAAATAAAAACTTTCAAATATAGTAGGTAGTAGAGAAAGAACAGGGTTCAAAGTATGCGTAAGAGATCGATAAGTGCATCAAATTTAGAGGTTTTCAGCAGACATTGAAACTGCTACTAGAGTAGACCGAGGCAAAACTCCCATGGGGCAAAGGTCCTAATTCGTAATAATAGTATGATAAAGAAACACAGTTGGTACCACTGCAACCCACCGCCTTGTATTGACGTAGTTTGGAACAGAAGCAAATAAAATCAACTCAACTATGAGGTAAGATACGTTTTTTTCCTTGGTTGATGTAATATTACATAAGCATGTGAACATGTAGAAACATTATTTAACTTAATGAAAACAACTACTCCTGACTGTGACATATGAAATACCATTAATTGTTTTAAATGTGTGCAACATACTTCCCAACGGCATCGCTAGATGACACCACCGAACAGATTGTACGAGTCAGACACTCAGGGGTAAGATCCCCCCATTCACTTACTGTCCGACAGACAATCGAGCGACGAAGACGAAAAGTCTCCAACATCACAATCGTCACACCATGTTTCACCAAGGGAAATACGACCGCTTCCACGAGTTACAGAAAAAAATAAAACGAAGATGTGTAGGTAAAAAATCTGCAATTATCTCTGGATCACCGTATAAATCTACTCTTGATAAACAAAAACCGAAAAGGAAAGCATGCAAAAAGCCAAGTCCGGTGAAAAACTACTTCGCAAAACAAACACAATAAAGGTAGTCAAAAAGGTCCCATCAGATGACTCGAATACGAGATGTCCTGGTTGTGGTGAAGCCTTTTCAGATCCCCCTGTTGAAGATTGGATCCAGAGTCATCGCTGTTATGTAGGGATTGGTGGCATGAGGGCTGCTCAATATGAAGGTATTGGTGAATTCACATGTGACAATTGTTAGCCTAATTGAAGACTTGTAGGTCTGTTTAGACTTGGGGACACTTACCCCAGTGTGTTGGGCAATTTTGCCTTAAGCCTGATCATGTGGACACAGTGAAGCTGTACACGCTGCTGGATAGCTGGTAACTGCAGACCCTCCACTCAATACGATTTTCTCTCGCGTGTTAATTGGTGGAGCCGTCTCGTGTCACTACTTGAGCAGAGGCTTGTTCTCGTTCACTTGTTCCAGAGATAGCCGGGACAGGGTATAGACCACATTTATAGATTGTGAAAAGTCCAGCTGTTTTATGGGCCTCCAAGATGGTGCAGTGTAATCGCTTGTAATCAAGGGGTCTCGGGTTCGATACCCGGTGGAGGCACATAGTGGTTCGGATCCCACTTTATACTGTAGGTCTAGTCCCAATTAGCCTTACTGTGCATAAAGTGGACTTAAAATACCAACTCAATCAATCCAGCTGTTTTATTGAATCAATGAACCCACACTTTTCTCGTAAAAACTTTATAATATTGATTGCAGTTTAGGATATAGATTGATTGATTGATTTGGTGTTTTAATTCCACTTTATACACAGTAAGGCTAATCGGGACTGGACCTACAGTTGAATGTGGGATCTGATTCACTATGTGCCTTCACCGGGTATGGAACCCGGGACCCCTTGATTACAAGGGGAGGCATGCAGTTTAGGATAGTTGGGTCTAAAAGTGGGGGTGAGTCACCATAATTGTGACTTCGATACCTACATCAAAGTTAGAAATGTAAAGCGGAATTTAATATAGTACATCCGATGGTTGATTTCGTATTACATTACAAGAAAATTGGTTGAAGTGTTTGAAGATGACAGCCATCTACAAATCTTTGAAATATCATTTTTTGATGTATGATAGACATATTTCTTCATGTTTTCTTGTTTTGTTTCTGTCTGGTACGTACAATCATTGGTTTAAACGATGCTTTTCAAACGGTCCCAAAAATGCCACTTCATGGAGCCACTGACTGGCTGGCGAAAGGAGATATGTAGTACTACAGAATCTTATGTATGCATACGAAATATGCCAAAGACGTTGCACAAAAGCTCTAGTGATCGGCGCCCTCAGTGACCTCCTGTGAAGGGACTCTGATATTCCTTACTTTCTCTTGCTCTTGGGAACAATAGTGGGAACGAGTTACAGAACGGACGACGGAATATCCAGTACTAATATCGTTAGAACCTTCCCACTTATGATGTGAATCTAATCATTTTAACACCACTGACCCCAGCGAAAATTAGCCCAAAAGAAATTGGCCCGTCCACAAAAGACTTTCACCACCACGGTTCGTTCGTTTAAGATCACGACGCCTAAGGCTCTGGATACGAGTCCTGAACAGGACAATCATTTCATCTATCACCTAATTATCATTCAGGTTATTATCAAGATTAGGAAAATAAAATTTGAAAGCCAAAGGCAAAAAACTCATCAAGGGACTTTTTCGATGTGGTTTGTTCTACGACATTAAAAAAAATCGTCCACAACCGATGTCAATACTGAGTCAATACTTCATAACTGAACAGAATGATTAACATTTGAGATTCCTTTACCGCCCCAAGAGTATGCCTCAAAATAAGGAGAGTGAAAATAAAAAATATATGTATGTTTCAGAAGATGGGTGAACGAAAGATCATTTGCTATATATCCAATTGCTTTGTGAATAACACAGTGAGAAGGTGAACAATTGTTTACACATCCACATTCCCAACAAGGGATTGCTCTGGTCCACTTGATCTCATTCCAGTGGGTCTAAATTTCACAATAAGTTATTTCTGCCACTTAAATGAATTTCCAATCATTCTGATAAGAAGAGATCCTTTCCTACAGTTTAATGCGGTATCCGACAGTGCAATCCGAGCCACACTAGTTGGGATCCTACTTTAAAATCCCGTGGCGAGTGGTTAGCACATCGCGTTACGACGATAGGGGTTCCGGGTTTGAATCCTGGCCTGGACATGGATGTTTGTGAGTGTCCATTCATCAACTTCATCATGTCATCCCTCATCCCCATCTTTGCAAATTAGACAAAAGTGGCACAAAAGGCAAAGTAAGATAAAGCAAATCAATCAATCAACCTATTTAAACTGTATATTCAGTCCCTGTTAGTTTATGTGTGCCTGAAGTGAACTTAAAGCAAAAAAGAATGAACCCTTATGTGCTTCCACCCCTTCATCACAAGTCCACTACCAGCGCCATCGTCGAGGGGCAGTGACAAGGAAAGATTTGAAGGGAAGCAAATTTTTTTTTTTTAGAATACAAAGAATTTTATTTCCTAAAGAGTATACAAGATATGGTTACATAGAACGATTATTATTTTTTTATGTATACGGATAAAAGTAGTCAAGCTACTTTCGGAGGTATGTGCTTATGCCCTGGTACCTGAAAATTAACCCAGGGCGTCAGTTCCGTGAATTTTTTACGGATTCCCCCGCTTTTCTTTGATTCATCCTTGATTTCCATTATTTTTTTAATTACAATAATTCACTGTGACATTGGCAAGAATGTCCCAGTGTGAAGAACCAAATTTGTTCGGTTTTCCTGAACAAATTTGGTTTCACATCATTCTACAAGGTAAGAAGATTAAGATAAAGGTTAGAAATAGTAGGAAGTAAATAAGTGTTAGTGTTTAACATTAATATTATTTATGATCACAGATACGAAATTACATAAGTGTGTAATTGGGTGGGTAATGTTTTCTTAGGATAAGTTTTATTGTGTGTCGTGTGCATTAGTGTTGATGGATGAGATGAGGAATGGACATTAACACGATTCTATGAATGTTAAGCAGGGTCTATGTTCTAGTATGTTATGTTTGAGATAGTGAGAGTATTATTGGCTTTGAGATGTACGTATTAATAGTAGGAAGGGATATGAAAGAACGATTGGTACCTGATGCAAGGAGACTTGCGGGAGACCAGCAAGAGTTGGTCGGACTGGGATGAACATCGGTACGACGGTTGGTACCCGGGACATCATCAGGAAGGGAAGAAGTAGGGAGGGATTTCCTGGGAAGTATCGGGTACATTAGTACGTTCGGTAGTGGAAATATAGAGAATTGTCAAGAATCAGTGAGAGAAGTTTGCAGTGTGTTTAGTAACGAGAATAAAGAAGGGGGTGTAAGATTACAATTTAAGAAAGAAACGAAAAAGAAGAATCTTGGTTAAATTCGGTTGGTTCCTAGGTCGAGTCCTTGCAGTGTTATCCTTTGCCTTTCTCCGGGGAGACGTAACCTTTTTTCGTTTTGGCGTATCACTGTCTTCTGTATTAGTGTCTCCTTCTTGATGTTCCTGTGGGAGGTTCTGCTTCATTATCCTCTTGGTGATCTTAGTCCTAAGGAGGGATGTCCTGTTGTTGAGTTTGTCGAAGGTGGATTCTTTGTGATCTTCTGGGGGGTATATTACATTCCGGAGGTAGGGGTTGAATGGGGAGGTGAGTGATGCCGGATTTGAAGAGGGAATGTTCCTCTTTCGACACCAGGTTTGTTAAGTCGTTTAGTGACGTAAAGTGCTCGGGATTTCTTATTAACTGGTACGTGTTGAAGTTTGGTAGCTTTTGTCTTAAATCTTCGATTTGTTTGTTTGATGTCTGGCAAAAGAAGGCTTTATGTTCCGGTGTGTCCGTCTCGGTTTTACATTTCAGGCATTTATCAGTCTGTCGGAGGTTGTGCTTATATAGGTGTTGACCGTAGGGACCGTGTCCCGTTAGGAAATGTATGAGACCTCTCGTGGGATGGAAATGGTCCATCGAAAGTCGTTCTTTTATGTTTGGAAGGAAGCTGTGAAGTCTCCTTCCTTGCGTAGCTTGTGTCCATTCCTGTTGCCAGACGCTAAACAAGTGGTTGTAAATTTCTGGTACCGTGGCAGGGCGTATTCCAATTAGTTTATAGATTTCGTCCTCTTGTCCATTTCTAAAGTAATACTTTGATGCTCTAGTTTTAATAACGATTTCAATAGGCTGTAGGCCCGCAATCATGAGAAGAGCCAGGGTTGAGGTTGTTCTGAATGCACCCGTTAGGCGAAGTATCACTTTGCGTTGTGAAGATCTCAATCTGTTTTTAATGTACTGTTTACTGGTTTCCATGGCCCACAGGGGCGAGCCATAGGAAATAATAGAATTATATATGGTAATGAGATATGTTTTTATGTGTGATAGTGGAAGGTTGTAGTTTGCTGAACTCAATGTGGCTAGACTGTTTATAGTTGTTTCGGCCTGGGTTGTTGCCAGGGCTATGTGTCTGTTAAAAAACATCTTCTCTTGAAGAGTAATGCCAAGGTATTTAGCTTCTCTTACTCTTTTTAAATTTCTTTCTCTGAGTTTGATTTGAGGGTTTCTTTGTAACTTCCCCTTAAGGATAATATAATGAGTCTTTTCCGAAGCTATTTTGAGTTTAGCATGATCACACCAATTGGATAGCGTATTGATTGCAGTGGATGCTTTATCTTCGATTTCCCTTCTTGAGTTACCGGAAGTGAGCATGATAATGTCATCCGCATAAGCTATGATCTGGTCTATGTCTGGATGGTCTTGTAGTTTCATAAGCGCAGGCTCCAAGTTAGTATTCCAAAGCTCGGGTCCCAGAATGGAACCCTGAGGACAACCTTTTGACGTGATCTTACTCATTTGTAGATCCGGATATTTGATGCTAATTTTTCTGTTAGAGAAATAACTTTTCAGAAGTAGGAAGAGTGTACCTGGGCAGTTCATATTTTTAAGTGTTTGAAAAAGGCTGGGCCACCACAAGTTGTCAAATGCCCCGGCGATGTCCACCATGATTCCAACCATGTACTTGTTTGGAGTGTTTTGTGTTGTAGACGATAGCAGGCGTAATGCATCGTCAGTGCATTTACCTCTCGTGAACCCAAATTGTATCCCTGATATGGGTTTGAGCAGGCGAAATTCTTTGAGTCTTTTTAGGATAAGTTTCTCGAAGAGTTTTCCCAAAACGTTGAGAAGGCATATTGGTCTGTATGAATTGACCCTGGTTTCATCTTTATTTGGATGTTTCTTGATGATTATTAAGTTTGCTTCCTTCCAGGTTTCTGGGAATATCTTCTGAACAAGGCACTCATTAAATAGTTGAGTAATGTAAGGCGTAAGTACTGGGGTGATTTCTTGTATTATTTCCACAGGAATTCCGTCTGGTCCCGGGGACTTCTTCATTTTCATGCTGCTTATTTCGTTTTCTACTTCCTGGGTAGTGAAAGATAATATTGGTGATTCTGGATATGGCTGGTGATAGATTTTTCTTGTATCCTTATTTTCCTCGCTGTCGTTTTCAGGTTTGTCGTCTGGTATGAGATTCTTCATTAAGAAGTTGATGGTTTCTTCCAAGTCCTTTGTCATATTCGTGTTGTTCTCGTCATTAATTAAGGTGGAAATGGTTTGCGGTTTTTTTATTTTGCCGGTAGCGATTTTATACGGGGTGCCCCATTTATTTATTTCCAGACGTTTTTCGATGAAGATATTCCATTGTTGTGTCTTATAATTTAGTAGCTCGGTTTCGTATTGCTTTTTTTTGGCACGGTAAATCTGGAGGTTGGCATTTCTGTATTGTGCGATGATGGATTTTTGATATAGTTTCCTGGCTTTTTGCATTTGTTTCTTAAGGTTGGTTAATTTCTTTGGCCATGGCTTCCTCTTCATTTTCCTTTGGTTATTTCTGGGTGATGAATTTTCAATTGCTTGTCTGATGTTTGCAGAGAGTTCCTCTGCGAGCAAATATATAATTAGTAGGAATTTAAGGAGTAGTCTCTGCAAATTACAAATGTGACACAAATTATGTGATTTATGTATAAAATGCAATGAGCCATTCACTGTTCTCCTTCGTGTGACTAGTTCCATTTCTTCAGTTATAGAGTGAATATTGCAAAATTATCCCTATTGCTTTGACGAAGGAAGCTAAACAAACAACAAGTTAATCGGCTAATTTATTATCAACTTATGACCAATTTTCTTCAAAAAACAACATTATTCAAAGTGTATTATGACCACTGCATTTCAATCTGTAATTTGGATCTGGATGGTTGGTTGGTTGATTTCGTTTTTAAGTCCACTTTATGCACAGTAAGGCTAATCGCGACTGGACCTACAGTTTCAAGTGGGATCGAACCCGGGACCCCTTGATGACATGGCTGCGCCACCGGAGAGGCCCAATTTGGATCTGGAAAATAATTTACTTCGATTTTATGTCACTTTTGGCTAATCGCGAAGATTAGAAATATGTCGGACGTGAATATATTCAGATTAAAATGGGCATTATACGACGCACGTTTTTAGAAGCGATATCGGGTGGAGCTACGGAGAGCGTGTCCTTGACGACCAGCCAATGGCAGGAGTGCAACGTTGTACAGTTAGGAAACTGCGGCGCGCAAGTTAAACGCCATCGCCATGTTCTGTATTTTTCGTGCGCGCAAGACGTTTTGATAAAACTTTCCACTTTAAGGTTCATCATAAGATGGGACACGACATTTTGAACCTGATTGTCCAAGTCCCGTGAATTTCCTTCGCCTACAGCCGGAGTTATGGTTTCTCGAAGAAACACGGGAAACAACACGTCTCTACAGGCACACAATTACCCTTTCGTTTTCCTTCAGTGTTCCGTCTGTTTTTTCTTTCGTTGTCACCGTGTTGACCCCGCTGAATTGTTGTGTCTCGGTAATGCTATGGGTGTCAAATTGGACTGAATATACACAACGACCTTTAATTGTCGTGGGCGTTCAAGAACATTGCGAGTCATTTAAGTCAGTTTGAGTTCAGCGTTCTCGTAACAAGGGCGGTGTAAGATAATTTTACTCTAACGCCACGAAGAACAGTTATGAGAGGATTCAATACAGCCCTTATTGATTGATTGACTTGATTTATTTTACTTCGCTTTTCAGCCACTTTTGGCTAATCGCAAAGATGAGGATGGGTGATAATATGATGAAATTGATGAAGAAACACTTAAAAACACCTTTGCCCGGGCCGGGGTTCGAACCTGGCGTTGAATGTAGTGGTGCACTACAGCTTTTATGTTCGATAGTTTTGCAATAATGTGTGTTCCGTGAGTGTTATTAAATAATGTCGCACCGGCCCCATCTTCGCAATTAGCCAAGAGTGACAGAAAAGCGAAGTAAAATAAATCAAATCAAATTAATAATGTCTCTCCTCTTGAAATCTAGTACCAGTAGTACAAGCACCAAGGGTAAAATATTACGTTCACAGAAATCTTAGTTTTAAAATTAATTCTTACTTCACGAAATTGGCGTCGGAACAAGTGCGTGCTGACACAGTGTTTTCTCAGAGTCAGGAACTTACGGCTAAAGCGTGTGGTGTATGTGTGCATACTGTGTCGCGTATTATAAAAGAGGGTAAAATATCTACCACAGAAATCGGTAAACCCCTATTCAAATCTCCTGGAAAAATCTCCGCTAGCTGTTGGTTTGGCAACAGGGAAGAGCGCTGGCTCGCTGCGTATTGGTTGAACACATGTTCCTTCTAAAAGCGTACGCCGTATGGTAAAGTTCTCTACTATTAATATTGAAAATGTTTCGCATGACCACAATTACATTTCACCATTAGCATTAAATGTGGTAATAATGTTGTCCGGTTACTTTGAGGATTGTAAATCTAATATTTTGATTCATGAAACTACGTATATTAAGCTGATTACCATCATAATTGTAATGAAGCTAAAAGCTACTTCCGTAGAGAACATTGTCCTGTGTCAATGAAAACTATTTCTGTGTAATGTGTACAGTTCTCCCAGTTATTTTTTTTCAATCGGAAGCTGGGTGTTGCGTACCGTAAATATTAAACTTGTATTTCCCCTAAGACATATTAAAGGTAAACATAGGTTTACAGGATAAATCAACTGAATTGACATGCATTAATTAATTTTGGGAGCGATATTAATGACCAATATTGATGTGGAAAAAAGTTAGAAGTAGAATAAAGGAATAGTAGAAATATAATGAAATTTCATGATCATGAAGTCGAAGAGTTTGTGAATCAATATATTTCGTAACCCATCAGAAATAACTTATAAATATAAGACGATTATCAGTATTTTATGGGTAAACCCAAATTGAAACTTATGTGCACATGTTGCTCCATATCAAAGTACATGGTAAGAGTTTGGATAAAAGATTCAGCAACATTTAACATTCCTAGATAGACATGCTTCGCATTTTACCACTATTAATGATACAGTATTTTAAAAATAGATGTTTAAGTCAACTTTCTAGCTGTTTAGGTTAATCGGTATGAGTTATGATCAATTAATGAAGGTTCAATTACATTTCACTTTCTTGTCATTTTTATGCAACACATGCGTCGCTCTTATGTTAAATATACATTTTCAAAAAACATCTTAGATGTAGATAAAGTAGTCATCAAACTCGTATCTTCTCCAAAATGACGTGAATATATTCTTTGAATGGTACAAACGTTTGAAACTGTTCATATACCTTTCTAAAAATTCTTACGTCACAATTTCTTTGAAACAACACACTCTTTAATGTAATTACAAGCTTAATGACCTAGCTAACGAAAGAAGCAGCAACAACGGGATCTTGCTATCCTTTTCGACTTAACACTCACATTAGAAAATCGCATCTCAACCATCACGAAAAAAGGCAATGCGTATGCTAGGCCTACTGTACAGATTCACCGAAATCAGTGACCCAAAGCACTTTCCAAATACTTTAAAACGCTTGTGTCTTCCATTCTAGAGTACTGTTCACCCAGCTGGAACATATTCGTCCATTCTCATAAATCTAAGATTGACACAGTTCTCAACTTTTTCCTCGTCATCTCTCAATATAGAATACCATCCCGGAGACACCTACCCGAGAGCGATCTGCTTGAAAATTTACACCTCAGTACCTGAGAACCTCGTAGATGCATTGGATATATTAAATTACTACACATGTGCAGTAATAAAAAGTTAAGATATAGCATCTCACTACTCGAATTTTCCCTCGGAGTGTCTGTACGTAAAACACGGAGAAAGAAAAATTTTCACACTGCAACTTCCAGTCTCTTACTCACAGAACGTTAGGCTACCGTCCGTATCACCGTATCTGTTTAACAATATCTCAACTAGAATAAATATATTCAGCTTATTCATCTTTTATCAGCAACCTACAAAAAAATGTGCATAAGTTATATTATTGTGTAACTGAGCTCGACTTAATCTTCGCACTTTATTGTTTCTTTCCGCTTTAAAATGGATTCTGCTGTACTGGAAATTTCCTTAAATAAATAAATAGAATCCGAGAAAATAGAATGTCATGTACTACTACATGGATAATGTTTACTCTGTTCCAATAAAAATTAAACTTTCAATCACTCATTCACTCTTGCCATACCATAAGAATTGTTTGGTTTCAAGCTGAATAAAAAATATTGCTTAATTGTCATTCTGAGAACGATTACAGTGAAAATTTAATTTCAAATGAGAGTGACGAGTGAGTATTCATTGAAGAAAATATATTTAATCGATTAAGCCTTCATATCGGAGCTTTGGAGAAATTGACCTGCATTTTACTTAAGATGAAATGCATCAACAATTATAGTCATTGTTCCGTGTAAATTCATTGGAGAGGAAGACAAATTGCAGACTTCCTTTGTTTTGCGCATAATCGAAAAGAGACAAGTGTAACCTGTTTTCTAAAATAGAGATTATTACGTTCACATGGTACGATGGTACGAACTTGGCTGAGATCCAATACGTTCACAAAAATATATGATATCCAATCTAATTTATTAATACTTGATGGCTACATTGAGGACAGATGTATTTTAATATGCAAAAGTTAAGCACTTGGTATCTGTATTTAAACATGAAATTAACAAGCTTGAAACGATTCCTGAGCCCGGTGACATCGCACTTTAACAACTGATGAGATGGTGAATAGTTGAGGACAAGTGACGAAAGATCGACTCTGAATACCAGGTAATTTTCTGAGGCTTTGAATATATCCCAGGAATATGTTCAGCACATTTTCAATAAGGTTCTCAACAACATACACAAGGTCTCAACACGTTGGGTCTCCAGATTGTTATCAGTTGATCAAGAAAGCAAAGGGTGAAACTATACGAGTAAAACTTACAGATGTTTGAATCCGACAGAAATGACTGTGTCATGATTAGTAACTATGGATGAACGGATGCCGTCTTGGTGGCTTAGAGCATAATCCCACCACCGAAGGTTCCTGATTTTAATCCTGACCTAGGCATGGATGTTCATTCATGAGTATTCGTTCATCAAATTTCATGGAATCATCATTCATCCTCAGCGTCGTATATATTTATTTATCACATGTTGTTTATCATGGCGAAGTTAAGGCTTTGTAGCCTTTTCTACCGCTTAACCATGTCTGCATCGAAATTTTAGTACATGAAAATTAGAAAACAACATTTAAACCATTACATAAAAAGGGAAATTTTGAAAACAAACAAAGAAAAATATAAAATTACAAAGAAGAAATAGAAAAAAATACACACAGGAATAAAAGTCTAACCTATACTCACGGGCATACAACAAAACACACAATACACACATACGCTCACATATTCATGACAGTAATTTGGAATTTGAAATATTAAGTTGAATAAGGGGTTTCAGCGTTTTTCTGCACTTAGCTGTTAAGCCTAAAGTGGCACAAAAGCAAAGGAAAATAAGAAAATAACAAATAAAAACACCGCAAATGTCCAATACGTACAAGCATGATCAACACTCTCCTTCTAGAACAGAATGAAAAACGTGTAAACGGAGTTACACTTCCAACTACATCCTCGATGCAGTAAAATAGCAACCGACCATCTTAGATATCTCGCCTTCTCAGCCATTACTCCCCGTCGGCGGACCGAATCAAAGAATTTAATTATGTCGTTTGTTTGGTATCTCGACAGAAGTTTCGCGGAAGTTGGATCGTTTTTGGTCTCAACAGAGCTCGTTGAAGGCCGTTGACGTGCTTAAACTACTTGCTCTCCATCAGGCATCATATCGATCCCTATCATCCTCCCACTTCCATCAGCTTTTGAATTCTTTGTTGAGATCAATGCTTGCTGATTGCGGAATCCTCGGAATGAGCATCGAAGCGATTTCCTACTCTGAGGTAAGCAACGGAAGGATTCTTCGGTCGATGATCTTTCGCAGCTGAGTAAGACATCGTCTATTGTTAATGGTATTCACAATGTCTTGCAGAGAGGATTCCCGATTTGAAATTGTAGATCGAGATATTGTTGATGGAACCGGAGAAGGTAATTTCGTTCTGCTGCTTTGCAGCGTGTAAGTAACCAGGAAAGAGATACACCGCACAAAGCATAAGTCACTGTTCAAAAGACAATGATTCACGGGAGCTTTGTTAAGCGGATAAACTCAGGTTATCTTATCAAATAACGGTTAGCTTAAGGGCACATGAAGCCGAGTCAAGAGAACCTGATTAAGTTTATAAGTGTAACTGAGACACTGATTAATTAGGTACGTCAAAATTTTACGAGTGCACCCAAACAAATCTGGAGGAGAATTTTTGTTGGGACTTGTAATTTTTAGTAAATAGAGAGAACTTTTCATAATTGGAGAGTGATTGGCTTAAGAAGCAAACAGAAGAACTAGATTACTAATTGTAGTCCACTGAACCCTATCAGCAATAATAATCAATGAAAATAGATGCAAAAGGGTAACACATTCAGCAGAATAGCGACTAAAGGATAAAGTATGATTAAATGAAATACATGAAAGAAATATATAATGAAACGCGCACTCCTAGTTGGGACTTGAACCAAAAATTTTCCGCAGCGAGATGACGAATCTCGCCGACAATGCCACTGAAGTGACCAGAGTGAAATCTCAAAAACGTAATTATGTGAAATTAATTTTAAATATTAAGTAAGGTAAAAATGCTCCCTATGTATTGCACTTTGCCTTAAAAGCATCTTTGATCTCTGTCAAACTGGAAGTGATGTGATCACCACAGCACTCCGCCCCCTTTGCTCCCTATCTCTAATATTACTGCAGCCAAAAAGAATCATGAATAGAATTTCAGTTTGAAACCTATTCGAAAGCAATTTTTTAGATCTTGGAATTTCTAATTGAAAGGTGTTTGGCTGAACAAAGTGAATAGAAGAACTAAAAGATATGAGTAGTATCTGTAGGTACTGTAAATTGCAATTCAGTTTCAATGCAATGCAGTCCAGTTAACCTAATTAGCAATAATAGTCAATGACAATAGAACAAGCTTGATAAGATAATAACAGAAGAAAGGCCGACCCCCGTGGCAGAGTGGTTAGTACATCGCGCTAAATCGCCAGGGGTCCCTGGTTCGAATCCCGGCCTGAGCATGGATGTTTGTGAGTCTCCATTCATCAATTTCATCATATCATCACCATCTTCCCAAATTAGCCAAAAGTGGCACAAAAGGGGAAGTAAAATAAAGCAAATCAATCAATTAATCAATAAGAGAAATAGAATAAAAAGATAGGAGTTCATTATTTTGATACCGATAAAAATTAAAATAGCTCTCAAAAATAAAAGTCAACAAATACCTTCATTACTTCTGTGATAGATTTTCATTCGATCGTAATTTCACTCTTAAAATTTCTACATACATATTATTTGCATAGTTAGAGTTAAATGTTCCACTATTTTGAAATACACGTAAACAGACGAACACATACATAAATAAATATATTTATATATTCAAATATTGAACTCTAAGTGAAAGCAATGCAAATTCTTAATAAAGTAGAGATTAACCAAAACAATTTGCTAAATTCTTCATTGACACCTTCTCTAATTAAGTTAGCCGAGTAGTTGGAGTGCTAATTGATTTCACGCATAGCTTGAATCATTTATAATCTGGTGTTTGATTTCCTCACCAGCGAACACCAACCACTCTCACATTGGATTAATACTTATCCCAAACCGACCGCACCAACAATGTCAATAATTTAATTTCCCTGGCCAGTCTCCTGAAGATAAAGCGTTTACTGTTGCAGTAACTAAGAAACTCGGTCAAACCCTAGCTTGGAACAGTGGAGTCTATTAATGGCCATTGTCTTTCTAGAATAGGAGGGGTTACTCTATTGTTGGCAGTCCATTAAAAGCCGAGACTGCTGTTTGCTATCAGGACTCCATGGTTAGTGAGAGCTACGCGGCATCACTGATTGCTTCTGCCATCATTCTCCTCATGCAAAATTGGTTTTGTCTGGAACTGAGATGTGAACGGCTGAAGACTGCTTGATTATTTGCTTTCATTGTCCTGCAATATTAGTAATGTTTTTGATTATTATAAGATCAGAATGTTAAATTCAATATTGTAATTATGTAAAATATAAAGTGTTTTTCTGCAGATTTCAGCATGCCAGTGAAGGACCCTCTATAGTCATTTGTGGTGATGAGATCAACATCATACTCCGACCGACTTTTCAACCAGGTAAAGTGGGATGCATAAGTTTTACCAATCAAATTGTCCATCATATAAAATTCCTTTTCATACGCAATTCTAATTTAATATAAAACAAAATAGTAATTGAACCACTATCAAAATATATGTTAATTTTTTTTGTTTTACGCAATGAGAGCATCAAGAACTGGAACAAAACGCCATACAAGTTACTGAAAACTCCTAAAACCGTTCTTCGAAACACGCAAGATGCAAGAAAAGAATTAATGAAAATAGTCATGGACAATGTATGGAGCAATACTTGTGAATCCCACTGTACTACCCCATGTACCTATTTTATTAGAGGCTAGGTGAACCTCAGAGACGCTTTGCAGGTACACGGTCAGAAAAAAATCAACTTATCATCATGTATCTACGGAATCAAACTCGTGCCTCCCGCGTGAAAGTGAAAGTCAGGCGCCTTACTACTGTACCACCGTGTCTCCACAAGTATTAGTAATAAACATAATTTTTTGTAGACATTTATGGGTGGAAACTGGAGGTACATTTTTGTCAAAGAAACGCTGTACTTGCAGCCGGAAGGAACCATACTTTACCCATTGTACACAGTGAAGTCACCAGTGATAGTTATATTTCCTTCTGTACGAAGCATTATCACAATCACTCTCGTCCCACGATGCAATTTTAATGACGTCACTGAAATTATCCTGCAGGAAAAAGACACGGTAAGTCGACAATATTTATGTCGTGAAACTGTAGCTACTGAATGTAATAACCTTTAATGGAGATTAATATTAAGCATGTTGCAGTGTGTAGGTATACAGTATTAATAGTTCTCTGAATGTTAGTGACAATGGTACTACAATAACTTTAAATGTTAATTGAACATTATATATTGTCTAGTGCTTTAAACTATTCTTATTTTAACACTATGGTTCGAGAGAGTACTTCTTCTATCCTCCTCAGATGAAATTTCATTTGCCCGTGGTGGGAATCGAACCTTCGACAGACATACGCCTTAACCAATTACTCCCCGGCGTCTCCCAGAATTCTGTTCTAATTTTATCTCCATTTATGCTACTATTTCTAATTTTTTAGGAGAGGAGACCATATGTTCTTGAATACTACACTTGAATGACTTCTAGGGTTTTGGACCATTATGAAAGCTGCTTCTTTGGACACTAAGAAAAATCAAAGAAGCAGCATTCATAGCAATGGAAAATCAAAGAAGCAGCCTTTATTGCAATGGAAAATCAAAGAAGCAGCCTTTATAGCATTGGAAAATCAAAGAATCAGCCTTCATAGCAATGGAAAATCAAAGAAGCAGCCTTCAAGTGGGGGAAATATTTACTTAGGGATACCGAAGTTTAATAAAAGGACGAGAGATATCAAATCTAGCTGATATATAATTTTTATTATCTTTGATATGCCCTTCATCATAAATGTGTATTATCTGTTTGTATTTGCAAGTTTTAGTGATGCGTATAAATGTGAGAACAATTCTTTTAATGATTTCTGAATTATTGGACTGTAAGAAGGCTATTGACCTAATCTTCAGCAATTCTACCTTTGATTGGAATCTATAGTGGACGCTTATCTCTGCGAGGTAAAGGAATTACGTAATTTCACTCTGGTCCTAATCATGGTCTATTGCCGATCTGGTCTGGTGAAGATCACATTTCTACCAACAAGAGCCCTTGTTAAATGCCCTTGAGAAGACGCCATCAAGTTCTGTTACGGTGCAGATACCTAAAGTCGCTGCAGAGAAATCAACTCTGTGTACACGGAGCTAGTCTTTGGAGCAGGATGCAGAACCAAGAAATTGATTACATTACATCGTAAAACAACTTAATGTTTGAGTTCCCAGTTCTATCATTATTTTGCAAAGAAACAAGATATTAGGAAATTATTGTTGGGGTAAAGGTCCTTCACTGGTTTTAGAAGCAACGAGTTGTAACACAGTTACGATTCGCAATTGTATTTTGAGTAACTATGGTATAATGCAGTTGTTTTTTTCATGTTAGTAAGGATGGTGCTTCAGTATCATAATTTGTTAATTGACTGTTAATTTCACTACAGTATTCATTTCTAGACATATACGAGCAAACATGAGTGTATGAAAATATTTTGTACATCAGTTCTTTACCTCGTTTAAATTCAATGTTTCTGAAAAACATTTCCAGACGCAAAATATTTCAAGCGAAAAAATCTCCTAATCAAATTGATCAATAACTTGAGATGACGAATATCTCTTCTCTCGTCTGCAGATGAATTAATTCAATTGAATGAAACAAATCATCTTACAACGAGGGGATTGTTCCTGGAAAGGTAGTTTGCGAATGAGAAAAATATACATAGGATAATGCTCAAATAAGAATTAGTACACTACAGTCTCATTTCTTTTTAAAAAAGGTTCTTTATAGTTTATAATGAAAATAATTCTCATCTTTAAATAAAAAAATATAGTAGATTAAATGTAATTTTAAATACAGTTCTGATATTTTAAAATACGTTACTGTTGCTATTAATGCAAAATTTCTTAAGCTTTAATTTACATTATCTGAATTTTATCTGTTGTTTTCTAAACATCTGAACAACATTCTCATTTATATGTTATTTTATTTTGATCTCAATTTTCCATATTTATAAACAAACTATATTTAATATCGAGAGACCATCGTTTTCCCTTTGCTGTTCACTACAAAAAATTCTGGTCTATCAAATACAATGCTGGTATAAAAGTAACTTACACTTGATCATGAGTGAACGATAATTGTGTCAAAGCTTTTCTGCAAAAGGAATAAAAATACTTATCCTTGAGTAATATCCCCAAAGAAAAATATATCAAGTGATGAATTATAAATAAACGCTGTTTATTGAGTCGTTTATGGCAAGTAATATTTTATCTATTTTGTAAAAGTTGAAATTTCTAACTGTGCTAATAATACTTTGATTTTAAAATATACAGGACGAAATAATTTTATGGTTCTTACACCTTTACCAAGCTTACGGCTTGCATTGTTTTTAGTTAAATTCAGTGCTAATGCGCTAAATAAATTTTTAAATTTCCATTAAATTTAACTCCTCCCTTTCAGTAATCCTTCTTAATATTAATTAAACATGTACAATATCCATTTCTGGAAAAAAAAATATAAGTGAAAATCTCTCAGCTTTTACCTTTACAAGAAATGACAAAACTTAATTAATAAATAATAATAATATCAATACCATAAAGCATAAAATATTATTAATGCCTATACCAGGATAAACTATTAGTAGCTAATTACTTCATACATAGAAATTTGAAGATTTCCATCAAGAGTATGTCAGGCTCAACAAATTAATTTCATTTCTCTTTGATTCATTTGCTTTGAGGAGGAACGTTTTATAATTACTTTCTTCCACGCATGAATCATGTATGAATCCATCTACGGAATTTTGGAGATTTTAAAAATATAGTTGATGCTGTTTTTCTAAGAGTGAAAACGAAATGTTAAGGACATTTTTATCATGTTGTTAGTTTCCGTTGCAACATTGTATTATAAAGCTACCACAACGGTGGAAGGGAAGGGATATGTCAAGGAAAAGCGTCTAATTGCAAATTCGGGTTGGGAAGAAGTTATATTTATTGAATATTAAATGTAAACTCTCTTATTTTGACTACATTGCCTTTTGGTTTGAAATAAAGTATCATAACTGCTAATTTTCAGAATGTGTATTGAACATGAGTACCTATTCAGACATATGATCTGTCCTTTGAAAGCTTTAAAAAACTAAAACTGCCATTCATTCGGTACTTAGATTCAAGGGGGAAAATATTCATCTTCTAGCATAAATTCAGACTGAGCAAATGGAAGTACGAATATGTAACTTAAAGCGATATATCTTCTCGATTTAAGAATGAGCATCTTCAAGTAATCTATTTAATGGACGAACTTTGATGCTCTACCAGAACTACGCTCACATTTATCAAACGGATCTTCAGGCGATTGCAATCTGTAAAAAGATTCCTTTGAATTTTGAAATATATTGCAAATTCTGCGCTATCCATTTGTGGCGTGATGCCTCAATGGCTTGTCTAAAATTTCAATCTCTACTCTTGTTCTGTTTTCAGACACCTTTGATATTCCTAGAGGAAACTCAGCATGCATCCGAAGTGGTCAGTGAAGCAGAGGTCTCATGTTAGAACCCCTGATTATTGTTTGGGCGCATCACTTTGTTTGTCACATTTTTATTTTTTTTAAAAAATGAATTTATAATTTTGGGTGTGTCAGCGCTTAGGCTATTTTGCACCCGTTACATTATACGGGGTCCTGCCTCTTACCATCACTAAAATAATATAAATGTAATGTCGTGTAAATAAAATATTAAAATATTCTGACTTCGGTTAAAAGCTGAGGCTGTAAAGGGGCACTCAGCACACACACAAGGACAAACAAACAGGACAAAACACAGAATTATATTGGCCATATGGGCAGACACCAGAGTCTCGTTAGTATGCAAAATGCAGACCAGGGTGTACTATGTGGAAGTGAGGTTAACAATGGGGTGTACTATGTGAAAGGTCACCCCCTTACACCCCTTGTTTGTCATATTAACGATGTCATTCATGCTCATCGTCGTGATTAATCCAAGCGTATAAAAATGATCGAAATAGGAAGGAATTAAGAGAAATATATAGATACCTTAATTGTATGTTCATTATCAAGACATGAGCCGTTTTCATAGGCGTATTCCTAATTGCGAACTGTCCTAATTGCGAACTGTCCTAATTGCGAACACTTGCTGCCTGAACAGGAATATCCTTGAATTGCGCACACTCTTTTCTGACCTGAAACCTACAATTTGTCACACACATTCTCGATCTAGGTAATTTTGGAGGTGATGTGATCAGTTTCACGCTCCGACCGCGTTTACCTCCCCCAGGTACACATAGATTTGAGGCTAGGTGAGGCCAAGAGCGGCCTTTATGTGGGACAAGCCAGAAAAAATCTCGACCATAGATCATCAACTCCTTGAATCGAACCCGGGTCTCCCGCGTGGCAGTCAGACTCCCTACTACCTAGACCTACTACTTCGCTTTTTGTGCTTCTTTTGGCTAATTTGCAAAGATGGGGATGAGTGATGGTATGATGAAATTGATGAATGGACAGTCACAAACTTCCATGCCTAGGCCGGGATTCGAACCCGAGACCACTGGCGCTAACAACTCTGCCACGGGGGACGGCTTAAAAAGTATAGGCTAAGTATTCATATACTAGGAATTATGTAAAACCTACGCATGGCATGGAAGGAAAACCTACGCATGGCATGGAAGGGGTAATTTACGAGCCCCTATCTTCCAAGAAAATGGATAGTATTGTGAAAGTGTCGCCCCCCTATCCCTCGTTTCTATCCGGCCCTCTGGATTACTTCCTACTTTCATCCCTCAATCTCTCCTTTCACCTCACCCTGGGTGCAAAGCGAGCAGATTATATTTGCGCCGGAATTACAAAAGGGGGGTTTCACATAACAATTTATATTTTTATGTCCCTGGTTCGTTTACACATATACAGCAAGTGAATATACAACTGGTTAAATGGACAGTACCGTAGTTCTTGAAATCATAACATTTTCGTAGGATATATTGGTTTATTATACGTAGTTATATATATACATATTTTACAGAGCGTTTCCATGAGTGTCTTGCATAGACCAAATTATCAAATCTCTAAATCAATATATATGCGCACCTATGGCATAACCATCGGCACTTCCCTTACCACCGAGTTAGCAAAACTATCTCGGTGGGCCTATCCTCAGCTTAAATGATATTCCGTTACAAATGCGTTTCCTTACGCCTTCTCTCTTTCTTTTGGGCATCAATTAATCAAATACGGAAATATCCACATAATCAAAGCTTTTTCTAAAAGGGGACTTGGGACAGCAACAGAGGCTGGCATAACCAGATGCTACATTATTATATCCAGTCTAGCCACCATAAGTGGACTAAACTTGAGGAGACGTTCCTCTTTCGTCGATCAATGGGGAAACACTGTTTTTTTTGCTAAAGCCCACTGGCTCTTTTTATAGTCGGGGTAAACGTCCGTGGACGTGGACCCCGTAGCGTTGGAAAATTCCACTGCCAACGGTCCTTTGTAAGACAGCTAGCTCCCCCAACCGGGGAGGTAAAAACAGGGGAATCTAACATCCAGCAAAGCACAATCCAATAATATACACTTACAAGCAATAATAACATAAAAGTACACTCATGGAAGCATATTACTTAACCCTACACCTTGTAGCTAGCCAGCAATCAATTATTACAATATACCAAAACCAGTAATGGTCAATCCGACCGTTACAGTATGTACAGAATCCTGTACCCGCCCCTCAAACACATATATAATATGTATACAAATACGTATATATTAAAACGTTTTGTGTAGCAGCACAAACCAATGTGTAATTTTGGTATAAATTTGATGACAATTCGGGTTATAATTAATACACAAAATTAAACCCAAACCGTACTATTTGGTTTTTGCAAATCATGTAACAAGGATATCAAACGCAACTTCATCTGCAAATTCTTCCAACTTCAAAGAACATAATTAGGCTGCAAGATTCCAAACGACGTTGTTTGTGGTTGAGTTCACATAGTAGCAATATCATCACTTACGTAAAAGACGAACGACAATTAGTGGATTTAATTGTAAAGCATTTAGTTATTACGTTAAAAATGCAAGGTATACTTGACAACAAATGGAATTTGCATACATTGGGGATTCTGTCGACTGCACATATTTTAAAACCACCTCTAATAAGTTCTTATATAATCTTCAATTAACAAAAACTTTCATCTCCATTTTGTACTCAGTAACTTACACATCGAACGTCAGGCACATTCCTATGACCGATGGAATGTGCTCTAGTATGCATGAGGAATCTGCAAGTAAGTTGTATTGGAACTTTATCATTACGTACTTTTTCTTCAATTCTTGCGACTGACATTTCAGTAGCTTTTGTTCTCACACTCTCCCAGAAGAACGAAGTAGAATCTTCAATGACTCTGCTGTTACCTAATATCATTAACGAAACCCTTTACAAGAAGATAGCAAGACCTCGAGTTCCTGGGAAGAGCTACATTTCGAATCGAACCCGAGTTCTTCTAATTGAAGTAGACAATCTGAAACGCGGGAAGCACACATGTTACTGGTTACGTGCAAAAATTTACTATTATGCAGAAATATTCTCAGTTTAATAACGTAAATAAACTTTTGAGGGTCGTATTATTATAATTATTATTTATTATTATTACATCGCTTGAATAACACTGTGTCCTACTCATTCCTGTGCTGTCCATGATTACTGTATATTAAGCTTTGGAACGGTTCAAAATACCAATATAGTCAATTCTGTTTTAGACATCAAGGAGAACGTGAGGTAACGTATGCTTCAAACATTTTTTGTAACGATATTAACTCGCTTAATTGAAATATATATTGGTATATGATGAAAGGTAGCTTAAAAGTTCAAGAGTGCAATTTATATAAGCTCTGTTCCAGGAATCTGTGAAGCAAGCGAACGAAAACTAGTCTCTGCGCAAGTAGTGATTCGAGAGGCTTCGGCCAGTGGACGCGTGAGAGGGAAAGGTGGGCGAATGGAGGGGGCAACGCGACAGTTATTTGCAACAACTCGTACTGCTTTGCTCCGCCCACTCGCTTTCTCCCCTTCTCTACTGTTATGTCCGGCTTTTCTCCTGAGATTCCCTGGACAGAGTATAAGTTTCATACATGTTTTATTTTCTCCACGAGACCCACGTTTCTCACTAAATATTGAAACATACAGGAAGCTTCAGTTCTATTTATGGTACTTTATTTCGATTTCCTCGGACAAAATGCTTCATAAAACCAACTGAAAGTATTTGGTCCTAAAGGAAAGGTCATTTGAAATGACTCTAACACTGTGCGGAAAGAGAGAGCATGGAGGGGAGACAAAATTCGTCGGGACGAGTCTAGGACAATTGCGACTGCGGACATTTGCAATCAAGACAAAAAAGCTGACAATTGCGATCAGATCGACCTACCTTGGACGGAAACGAACCGGAATTCCCGCCCCCACCTACTATATTAATGATGCACTGCAATTGCCACTCTAAGCTTAACTTACACCAGTACATCGGGCTTTACAAATCTGTTTGTTACTTGGTCAAGAACGAAATATAACTGTATATCTGTGTATTAGGTTGATGCATAAGTTCGTAACGTTTTTAATCACTGTAGCAAAAGTTTTTATTTTATAATATTTGAAACCTATTTGAGATGAACAGAGGACAGAAAATTTATTAGTAATATATTCTCCATTATTGGCTGTGACTGCCTACCAAGGCTTCGGCAGTTTTTCGATACCAAGCCTGAAGAAATAATCTAATTTGTAGTTAAAGATGTCGTCAAGCCAAGTTTCAGGAGCACTTTTGTTATCCTTAAAGATTGTTCAATAAAGAGCAGAAAAGGTCGAAATCCGAAGTCGCAAGATCGGGTGAGTAAGAGGGATATGGAATAACCTCACAACTAATCTCCTGGATAGCGTATTTTGTTGTGCTAGCGGAGTGTGGGCGTGCATTATCATGTTGCAGCAACACTTGATGCAGCCTTCCTGGTAGTTTTACTTGAATTTCGGCTGCAAAGCATCTGAGTTGTTGGAAATAAATGTCAGCAGTGACGATAACATTCCTGGGCAGCAATTCGTAGTACACATTTACAAATTCTCGGATCGACTGACGTCGATCATCGTGGATTAAAGCATATAAACCGTCTTCATCAAAGCCGGATGGTCTTCTTGACCGTGGAGAATCATTCCTGAAGTCAAAGTTGCCTTCTATGAAAACATTTTCTTGCCGTGCTTTCCTCCGATGGCATTCTCCCCGTACACAGGACAAATTTTTCGAATCAAGTCGAGTCGCCTCCGCTGTCTTTACTCCTCTGTTTAATTCAAACAGAAGAATATGTCGGAAGTGTCCGTTTTATTCTACTTGACACTCCATATTCTTTTGTGAACAAATAGCACTAACTTCCTTCAAATCTGAAAAGTTCAAGGGCGTATTCACAAGCACAATAATGCCACTCCAAGTGACTAACGTTTAACGACCTCCTAACACCGCAGTGTTGCCATACCAAAACCAAACGCTACGAACTTACGCATCAACCCAATATATGACATAGAAACTTATCTTTTGTTTACTTATATTTAATTGAGTAG
Organism: Lepisma saccharinum; assembly: GCF_977018435.1. Lineage (NCBI taxonomy): Eukaryota > Metazoa > Arthropoda > Insecta > Zygentoma > Lepismatidae > Lepisma > Lepisma saccharinum. The sequence continues at coordinate 156,130,121 of NC_139230.1, read as the reverse complement.
TACCTTTCACATTAATTGACATCGATATGGGAAAAAGGTGCTGAAACTTAAGAAATATGATAATGAAATAACGAGACGATGACGTCATCGGGGAGGCCAGAATGATTCCTTGGTGTAAAAATAACAAGTTTGATGTCAACCCTACAAAATGCAGCACAGTTACTTGCACAAAACGTAAAATGATCCACATTTTTCCAAACCGCATTAAAGATATATCCAAATCGTAGGCAAATGTGAAGTAAACCCTAGTTTACCCGTGCCGTACGAGAAACGTACTTACCTGAGGGAGGCCCTCACAGGTCCGCACTTTTTTATCATTAATATTCTAGAAACCACTTTGTTATTGAATCACTGCTTCCTTTGTTGATTATATGTGCGCAGTTATTTATTAATTATAACAATTAAAAATATATCATATTTAATAAGAAATAATAATCAATTATTGCATGAGTCTCACCCACATATTTTACCATTCGCTAAAACTCACAAAAAACATAATAATTTTTCATTAACGCTTTTTTGTTTATAGAGGTGAAGTTGTTCATTAATTATAATAATAACCAAAATTACCATCATTACCAACCAATTGTACACTTTCACAGGCATGAGTGTCTGGAATAACACCCATTCAAAGATGGAGCCTGTTAGGCCCACGTAGTGCATTTTGCATCCTATTTACATTACATTTATATTTTTATGAACAAAAGTAATACATAAATATTGTGAAAATTCTAGGGAACCATGTCATTTATTTTCAATTTTTATAAAAATTTTCAGAGATGAAAAATGGAACAAAGTAGAGGTGGTGGGCCTGACAGTTCCGCCCGCCCCTTCGAGTAAGCTAATGTAAAACACTTCGAGATGACATTCGACACCAAACTCAAATTTAATAATCAATAAGCGTACTAATGAAGCGTTCTGAAACTTACATTGTGTAATAAGATTAAGCCACCCACGACTTAAGGAATACAAAGTTAATAGAAGCTTTATACTATTTCTACGTCCCGACAAAACTAGAATATACCTCGGTAATCATGAATCCGAATCCGACTGCAGGTATTTTCTACTCTTACGGTGGCCGATCCTCATGCTGTCAAGGGAAGTGGGGAGCGGGGAAGCGATCAATCTAGCGTTATAAGAAACGCAGCAGCCTGTAGACGAGGTTCACGTAATACTTTCTCGCGTCGCGTCGTGTCTCTCCGCGCCACCGCTGTTGTCTGGTTGGTCTGCTCCCAACTTCCCTTGCCAGCATTTGGAACAGCCGCCGGAAGAGTAGAAAGGACCTGTAAGACTTAATTCAAGACTCAAACGAGTTCTGCAATTTTTTCGTTACCTGAAATTCAGAGGCCCTGAAGAATACCCAACATTTGATCGATACGTCAGTCTACTTTCACAGTGCAAGTTAAATGAATTAGCATTCCAACGACAATTAGATGATTTGCTCTTATTGTACAAATTATCAACTGTATAATGGATGATTCCAATGTATTATCAGCCTTATCATTTAACTTTTATAAAACACGCTCAGGCATAAAATATTCCGTTTTCAGGCATGTTTTTGATGTGAGGCTGCATAAAGTAAAAGAAAACATTATAGTAAATTAGTTGTACTACAATTGTATTATGTAAATTGAGCACTATAATTCGTCCCATGGATTTTGGCAGTACGACATTTTATAATTTCTTCACTCCATATCATAGTAGTAAGTTGCATTTCCTTATGGTTCCTGTGGGTAAAATGTCCAAAAGATAAATCATGTCAACTGTATGACTTTCTTTACAAGTTCTTGTATAATTTCAATATAGTTAATTATTATATATATAATACATGCATGCGTCACTGTTTTAATTCTAACATAGACATTTTGTTTTCTATTTCCGTTTCGTCTGTAATAAGTCGTTTAAAGTACACAGGCCGTTATTCATTTTCCTCAACTTTATTCTCCCTTGTTCTCTTGATCTGGCATAATGAGAAACGCCCACAGCATTCGAAATTTTACAGAGTGCTCAGTAATAATATATTACTTACAACAAAATTCCTTGACATTCTGATGTTCTTTTCCGTTGAAATTGAAATATTTCGTAGAACCAGCAAACAAGCATATTTTTCTTTAACGAACTATAACCTCTAGCAATGTTGTTCGTTTCAGATGAATTCAAATGTCACTTCTTTTCCACATACAGAACAAGAGTATGTAAAACAATACTTGAGAAAATATCAGTATAATTTTGAGAAACGAATGGTGAAAATTTATAAAGCACATGTATGAATCAAGTCTCATTTCGCATTCCAAACAGCATTCTATTGTATTTCCTTTCATTATATCCTCTTGAAGTTAAAAAACCAATGGAAGATGATATTTATGAAAAATCCATGAAGAATTTGAAAATTACACTCCAGATTTTTAATAATACTTATTTTACGTATGTCTCTTTCTTCTAAGTTAATGGTAACGATGAAGATCAACTGATGAAATAGTTGCAGGAACAAACACAATGGTACGTCTGTATATCCACCAGGATTCGAACATAGAATTCAAATTTTTATAGACAGTTGATCACATAAAAAAACAATTCCAATGACCTGTATATTACAAATATTTCTGCTACATAAACTTTTTATGCATGTCAAATATATGTGTACTTTGAAGTATTGAAAAAACATTCTAGGGTGTTCGGAAAACTGCCCTTAATTCACAAACTGCGAATTTATGCTGCTTTCATTTAGGTCGTAATTAAAGGAAATATTGTTAGTATAATTTTATATTGGGTTTGTAAGACCATAGTGTAATATTGCTCATGAATGACGGATGGAGACTCAACAGACAGGTGACTCTGGAAGGTTCTGCCATTGGCTGGGCTTCTGCGCTGGTCGAGCGAGAAGTTTAGCGTGGCAGATCCTTGCCGACTACGAGAGACTTCTGACGTACTGGACACTGGCTGGACAGGCTGAGTATATTGCATTACGGTCTATCGCCCTTTATAGGCCCTCATGGCCGGGTGTAATTTACCTAAAGTCTATTGATTTATTTTGAGTTCTTAAAAGTGCAAGAAAAGGAAATTGTTTTAGTTTAGATTTTTTCGGTGGATTGCTCCGGGTCATGTTGGCTGTGGGGGGTTTTGGGCTGGGTTGCGATTTGCTCTGACTCGTGTAGCCTTTACTTACTGACTGCTGACTATCAAATGGGACAAATTAAACTAGGTTAACTGGGAGATAATCCATAGACATTTCTGTTGAATTAATTGTATTTGGAAAGTATAAGTACTAATATGTATTGTAATAAATATTGGGTTAACGAATATTAAGTTCCAATTGTATACTTTAAGTACCTAATATATGATCATCCACTGCGCCGATAAGACAATCCTCGTCTCACTTCTTTGGTATTAAAGGGGAAACAAGAGACGTAGAGGATTATAAGAGCAGAGCGTGGTTACATGCTGGTTCTGTCTCTGGTAGTTATGTACAATTGGCTATCAATATATCAATATTTCTAGTTTGGTTAGACTGTAAATGGTGCGGTACTATGGCTACCTCCCGGAATTATTATACAGTAGATATTACGGGAACAGTGGATGGGAGGAATTTTGGTCCGCCTTTTCCCCCACTTTCTTCAACTCGTAGAGAACATTCTGCTTCGCAGTTGTTAAATGAATTTGTAGGTCCCTTACCACACACCCCAGAAAATGCCCAAGGACGACAAAGGGAGGGGGAAGATGTAGAAACGTACGTAAAGGTACCTTGTAAACCTCGGTGGGTGAATAAACGCCCAAGTAAGCCTTTGGAAAGTTCGTCGTCGTCTGATGAAGACGAACGAGTATTATATAATGGGTCCGATTTGAGAAAGTTAAATATGGAAATGGCTAAAGAAAATCTGACTCAGTTAATAGCTACTGTACCTATAGTTAATGAAATTAATGCTGAAAGCCTGTATAGATTTCTGTATGTATTGCAGGGTATTAAAGACAGAAAAATGTTTCCTTCTCACGAGATTATGCTCGCAGTTTTACCAAAATTAAATACTGAAATGGGTAAATTATGGATGAAATGTATAATTGAAAATATCCCTTGGAATGATGTATTTCAAATGATCTTAAATAAGTATGCAACTTCTATTGGGAGGCAGTATTTATGTAATAAATATGTACTGGGTAATCAAAGAGATAATGAAACTCCCTTAGAGTATTTTGAAAGTAGAGTTCGAGCTGCTAAGATTTTACAGTATGATATGGAAGAATGTACTTTTGTAAGTTATCTTGTGGATAGACTTAAACCTCAGTATTCCCAAAAATTGTATCTAAAGGGGATACCTAATACTTTAAATGAATTGCAGAACGAGTTGAAAGTTTTAGAAAAACTTTCTTATTTGTCCAAGGATTTTTGGGGGTTACATAATATCGAACGACAATTCAAGGCTAAAGGTCCTGCATACAAAGAATATACGCCCAAATATTGTCGTAAATGTTCAGCAAGTGATCATTTTGAGCGATGGTGTCCGATGCAGGTGAGAGGTGCTCAATTTGCTTTGCAAGGATCGCGTAGTGACATAGGACCCAGACAAGGTGGTGAAACTAAAGTGACTGCTGCGTTTGTTGACTGTAAAATCAATAATCTGAATTTATTGGCCTGTTTAGATTCTGCGTCAACATATAGTTTAATTAGTGAAAGTCTCTTAGATCGAATAAAGACTAGGGGAACTGTTCGAGAATGGGATCTTGATATGCAAGTGATAGTTGGTAACAACAACCTTATGAATATTAATAAAGGAGTTATGTTAAATGTTGGTCTTGGAAATTTATCGTGGACCACAACTTTTCATGTTTGCAAAAACATGCCTCTAGACTTAGTGCTTGGTGTGAGATTTCAGAAACAGTGCCACATGGTGATTAACTATTTAGAACAAATTGTTGGTTTTTCCGGAAGTGATGAGAAAATCCCTATTAAATGGACATCTGAAAGCTTATGCAAAAATTTTCGTGTTTTACAGAATATAGGTCAAAGACAAAGACAAGATCGTCCTTCATTTCCTGTACGTTCTCCTGCCCAGGGTTCAGCCAGCACAGGCCGAGGTGTCGGAGCTCGGTCTTATCAGCGCACGAGAACTGACCAAGGTCAACATGTAGCTTTCCAGCAGGCAGCAGGTGCGAACCAGGAAAACTTCGTCAGAAATGTAAACAATGGTGAGAACTCCTTTCGGAGCCAGTCCAGGACTTCGTGGAGGCCACGAGAAAGAAGGCGTGGACTCGAATCCAGAGCTTCTGATGTTTCTGGCGCATCTTTTGGACAGTTTGCATTAGAGGATACTGAACAACAGTTATGTAAGTTGAAAAGTGAATTTTCTGATGTTATTACTTCTAAGCTAGGACGTTTAAAGAACTTTTCGTATAAAATTAAATTATATGATAATGTTCCTGTACATCGGAGTCCATATTTTGTTCCACCATCTAAACAACAGGAACTAGATGGAGTGGTTACTGAATTATTAGAACAAAACATTATTGAAGCATCTTCGTCACCGTACGCAGCACCTTGCTTTGTAATTCCTTCTTCAGGGGGGACTAAAATACTTATTTGTGATTATTCTGCAGTGAATAAGAAAATAATCTATGATGCGCACCCAGTGGCTAATATGGAAGAAACTATGGCTCAATTGAGTCAGGGGAGAGTATTTTCTGTTATTGATTTGAAAAGAGCGTTCAACCAGGTAAACTTCGATGAATCTAGTAGAGATGTAACAGCCTTTGTAACTCCCAATAATCAGTATAGATATAAGGTCATTCCTTTTGGCATTAGTATTGGGCCAAGTTGCATGTCACGAGTCATGAACCAAGTTTCTCATGATTATAAGGGAAGGTTTTTACATTTATTTTGTGATGACATAATTGTTCATAGTGCTAATGAGAAAGAACATCTGGAACATTTACGTTTAGTACTGCAGAGATTACGAGAATATGGGTTAACGATTTCCCCCAATAAAAGTTGTTTTTTGAAAAGGAGAATAAAATTCTTGGGATTTATTGTGGGGCAAGGAAATTGTGAAATGGATCCAGACAGAATTGAAGCTATTCAAAATCTTGTGATGTATGTCAACGAGCTAAGTGTAAAAACACAACCCCTGAAAATATATTAACGTCTGAAATTGTAACAATTCCTATGAAAAGGTTGTACATAGATATTTGTGGACCATTACCTGTCTCTAATGGTTATAAATATATTTTTGTTCTGGTAGATGGAGCCTCAAAATTTTGTATATTTGAGCCTATTAGGAAATTGAGTTCAAGGGTATTGATTGATAAATTAGATCATATATTTTTGACTTATGGCTATTGTTATGAGATTGTATCAGACAATGCGTCATATTTTGTATCAGATGCATTTACCAGTTATTTATTTAACCATGGAATTCAGCATATTAGATTATCTGTTGGCAATCCTCAGGCCAATTTAAGTGAAAGATACATACGTACTTTGAAAACAGCCTTTGGATGTTATTATTCATCAGATCAAACTAAATGGCATGAAGGTTTGAAAAGGATACAGTATAGTTTAAATTGTTCATACCATCATACATTGAAGTATACTCCGTCGGAATTGTTTTTAGGAAGACAATTGTGGGATCCATTGGAAGTCCAATGGCAATTATCTGATATGGATTTTAATGTAGCAGATGGTAATTTGCAAGATAAATGGAAAAATGCTATCAGAAATATGCAAAGGGAATTGGAAAAGAGAAAACAATTGTATAAGAAGCGATATGCACCCATAACGTTTCAAGTCAATGACAAAGTATTGGTTAGGACTAAGATTAAATCTTCCTTAGAGGACAAGATAACTAAAAGTCTTTCTAATATGTACGAGGGTCCATATTTCATAAGTAAATTTCTAACAGAGAATTCAGTTCTGGTTAAGAAAGTTGATGATGACAAGGTATGTTCCAAAGTACATGTACATAAATTGAAAAGATATTTGGAGCCCAGGAGAGGCAATAATAGGTAATTTTATACATGGATCGACAAGATCTCTGACTATGTAAGGTTAATTAAGGATTCTCCCATTATATAAATGTAAATTATTGTAGATTTGGTGTAGGTTGCCTGTATTATAGTAAGAATGAATGGTTTATGTTTGTAAACTTGTACTGGTACCAGTTTGTTTTCTTTTTCTTTTTGAATATTTACAGGCGATGGAGTTGGAGGGATGACATGCGCAAACCCCTATAACTATTACGAAACCTCGCTCTAAAGCTTGAAACTTGGTTATGTAAGAAGAGTATGTTTGAAATGTGAATTCTAAAAAGATATGTGTAACTAGTAGTACACTATGTGCTAGAAAATTGTAATTTTTGGGGGAGAGGTTGTTTTGTAAGCCCATAGTGTAAGATTGCTCATGAATGACGGATGGAGACTCAACAGACAGGTGACTCTGGAAGGTTCTGCCATTGGCTGGGCTTCTGCGCTGGTCGAGCGAGAAGTTTAGCGTGGCAGATCCTTGCCGACTACGAGAGACTTCTGACGTACTGGACACTGGCTGGACAGGCTGAGTATATTGCATTACGGTCTATCGCCCTTTATAGGCCCTCATGGCCGGGTGTAATTTACCTAAAGTCTATTGATTTATTTTGAGTTCTTAAAAGTGCAAGAAAAGGAAATTGTTTTAGTTTAGATTTTTTTGGTGGATTGCTCCGGGTCATGTTGGCTGTGGGGGGTTTTGGGCTGGGTTGCGATTTGCTCTGACTCGTGTAGCCTTTACTTACTGACTGCTGACTATCAAATGGGGCAAATTAAACTAGGTTAACTGGGAGATAATCCATAGACATTTCTGTTGAATTAATTGTATTTGGAAAGTATAAGTACTAATATGTATTGTAATAAATATTGGGTTAACGAATATTAAGTTCCAATTGTATACTTTAAGTATCTAATATATGATCATCCACTGCGCCGATAAGACAATCCTCGTCTCACTTCTTTGGTATTAAAGGGGAAACAAGAGACGTAGAGGATTATAAGAAGGATTATAGCTTGTGTAAAGTTTCTAAACAGTGATGATCTAACATGTCTGTAATATTTGTTATTAAAAGAATAAACAAATAATTGTCTGCTCTAATATTGCGTTTTTTGACTTAAGTGATTTTTTTCCGAACAGCCTAATATGAAAAACTGTGGTTGGTACAGTCACGGACATTTATTGGTTGTAATGATTCCATTGAAAGTCAAATAGGTTGTTACAACCCAGAAGTGTTCGTGACTGTACAATATTTTTTTGTAAAATAAATACAAATTTGCTAAAGATTGTTTTCAGATATAGTGTAAATGTGTTCCACTCTGCTTTTATCTTTTTCTATGTATTCAATAAAATAGATTTTTAAATTGTATAAATTTACGTTTAAATTCTTAAATTTCTTATCCATTGATACACACACTTTTACCTTGCTCCTTGGAGTAGTGATTAGGGTAACGCGCTACGAAGCGAGAGGTCTTAAGTTCATAACATCATCATTCGTCCTTATCGTCGTGATTATCCAAACAGATATAAAACAGGGGTAAGATAACCTAAATAGAAAGACCATACTTTCAACCAGATGTTTGCGACTTCTGATAGAATTTGATTTCTATCCTATTACGTTATGTTCCTTGGAATTTACTAAAGTCTGATTTGAAGATTGTAAAATTTAGCATAATCACATGGCATTGTAAAAAATATCTAAGCTAAATCCAATTGCAATACCAATTTCTCACATTACATATTTTTTCTCTCTAGGTAAGTTCCGTGCTTAATTTCAATATTTAGCAGTTGAGTGGTCTCAGACGTAAGAAAGTTTTTGCATGCAAACCTATTAAATGAGGTTCTCTTTCAAGTTGAGCCAAAGGTATTTGTGTTTTCTGCATCTTAAAGGAAATTCCCTAAATGTTATGTCTCTAGGGATGCTTGGGTGTTCAGTATTTCTCTTTTATTACTCACGTTAATAGGCTATATATTGTTGCGTCAGACGGGCGATTCCATTCCTTTGCTCTTTAACTCAAGTAAACACCTATTTTATGTTCGAGTTTTTAGCATTTGGTCTTATCTTTGTTTTCGGCGCTTTCACAGAACTTAGTTTGCCGATATAATTATATGGCTATCACTTAGTATATTATTCTTTCATTTGCCTTTCCTTTGATGCTTGAAAATATGATAAGATGTTCAAGAATAATTCAGAATTCATGCGTAAACAAGTTTATTCTTATTACAATGCATTTCTCATAATTCGTACTTCATCATCATCCACTGTTTCATAATCATTACTGCAGCAAAAAACAAAGTGTGATATTGATATGAACCTCAAGGCTCAATGCATGTGTAGGTACTTTTATATATTTTTTTATTTTATTTGATTATTATTATTATTATTATTATTATTATTATAATTATTCTGTTCAGGATTATATAGAAGCATTCGTGGATTATTTCTTGATATAGAAATATACACATAGAATGACACATTATTATTATTATTATTATTATTATTATTATTATTATTATCATCATCATCATTATTATGCATTTGTGAAACTTCACTGTTTATAATTTTTATATATTAATTGAGTGAAAAATAGATTACTATGTTCATGTTTCGCTAATATTTTTCACTATTTGTTAACAGTAAGTGTAAATACAGTCTAATATTTGATATGTTATTTTCATACTGAATGTCGAATTCGAAATATTAATCTTTTTTTCTTCTTAAGAAAATGTTTATGCTCTGCATTGTCACAGATCTTGTTAACAACAATGGATGCATGCAAATATGCACTATAAAGGTGCAAACTATGCAAATAAATATGCATTTTAGACAAACACTTTACTTTTTTTGCCGCAAAAACCCGACACATAAACAAATATTTGTTCTTTTTTTCAGATCATACGATCTAACATGTAATAAATGTAAAACTTGCAGTTTTCTGAATTCTTCCACGCACTCTTGTTTACACTGCTGTTTTATAAATGAAAGATGATTTCTAAAACTTCATCATTGCACTTGATTACAGGATGATATCTAAAATTTTCAACATTGAAACACCTGCCTTGACTGATTTGAATTTGAATTTTTGGGTTCGTCAGCACTTAAAGGCTATTTTACACCCGTCACGTTATACGGGACCCCTTACCTTACCTAAATTAACTGTAATGTTGTTAACTAAAATATTAAAACATTCTGACTTCTGTTAAAGTATGAGGCTGTAAAGGGGCACTCAGCACACCTAAGGACAAAACACAGACGCCAAAGCCTTGTTAGTCTGCAAAATGCAGTCCAGAGTGTACTACGTGGAAGTGAGGTTACACCTTACACCCCACCTGCTTTCGGCAAGAATATTTTCATACTCACAAATTACTCGCTCTACTTTACAAGATACAAGTGGACAATATTTCAAGGCAAAAGTATCTGACACGACAAGTTCAAGAAGGATCATCTATTGACTCTTCATTGTATTGTTGTCATTTCTCTCTCAAAACGAGCAGTTGTTGAATGTTTCCGCGAAAACGAAAAAAGTCTTATCTCCTTATATTTTAAATGAAAGTGGAGAATAAACAGTAGTGACGGAAATAAATAGTAAGTTCAACACGCAGACGTAAAATACAATTTAATACTGGTAGTTGGCTCAAGATATTCAAGAAGCTTATATACATGATTCATATATGCTTTTTCATATGCAAAATGCATTTATCCAAAAACGTTTAAAATATGCATTTGCATATGAACATGCAAAATGCTTAACTATCCGTTTCCTACTCATTACCATTGTTTTAAAAAAAATGATCACGCAATTATAAATCAATCTGTATAAGTGCTCCAGTAACAGATAAAACAGATACGTTTAAGTGAAAATAAAATTCAGAAGGTTTTGTAATTTAATTCTTCGAAAAATTTAACACAGTCATACTTTGGAATTGGAGAATATTTTATTTATAACAAAGGTATACCATTTTTCAGATTTGTTCATAAGTAACCACATATGCAGCAATGAAGAAAATGAAATGTGCCCAGTACACTTTTTATCAATTTACCTTAGTTTTAGGCTAACAACAGCTTAGTACTGTAGAATGTGAGCACGCAGAAGGCGGGAAAATCGGAAATTATTGGTGCATGTTTTAATATTACTTGTTTTTGTTGCCAGATAACCAAGTGTTCTTTGGCCGTACCAGGTTTTGTTGGGCTTGGGAACTTCCAGATCATTAGGCGATGTCGGGTGTTTACGTTTTAATTTACCAGGGAGAGGGGAAGATCTGATGTGCAATGCTTGAAAAACGTTTAGCAAGAAAGTGTAATCAATTCTTGATTATATTGTACGGAGAGCCTGAGAACGGGTATCATATGAACATTTACCAATAATTCTCAAGGATGTTCTGCCCGACCCTGTGGCCGAGTGGTGAGTTCCGTGGAAGCCTTCAGAGAGAGCGGACGCGGAAACTAGTTGCTCCGTGAAGGTCAGTGAAAAGTTGCCTTCAGGAAACAACGAGCGGGAGTGCCGTGTGCGTGTTGCTTGTGGCGTTTGGTGCAGTTGGCTGGCGAGTAAGTAGAATTGGAAAAGTACTTTAGAATAGTAAAAAGATGAATATTATTAGACAAAATACCATCCAGATACGTTTTCCGTTCGGCGCACCGAGGCCGTCGGCGCGAGAAATTCATGACTTTATTCATGGACAATTTCAACTCCACGTAGATGAGATCTTGGGAATACAAATACCTACGCATTTTCGATGTGTTTTTGTAAAATGTATCAGAGAAGTTATAATGACGCGAATATTAGAGAAATGTGGTCCGGAAACAAACTTTTGTTATGATAATGGTGAAACTGTAAAAGTGCTTTTGAGTGATGCGGGGAGGGAAAGAAAAGCGGTAAGAGTGTTTAACTTACCACTAGAACTAGATGATGACTGTGTGAAAGAAAAAATGACGGAATTTGGGAAGGTGGAATGTATAGACAAAGAAACGTGGTCTGAAAACTTTAAATATCAAGTTTACAACGGGGTGAGAATAGTAAAAATGGAATTGAAAAAACCGATTCCGTCGTTCATTACAGTAAAATCTCATCAATGCCATGTGATATACGACGGACAGCCGAGAACGTGCAGGGTGTGTGGAAAAGAAGGACACGATAGCTGGCAATGTGATAGTCGTCAGATAACAACGCTTCGTGTGAATAAAAACCGAGAGAGAAATTATAGTGATATAGTAGTGGAAAGGGGGAGTTCCTCGAACGTGAAAAATCAGTTCCAACCAGATAATAATCAAAACAGGTTGGAAGGTCTACAAAATGTGATAAAAGAACAAATGAAAGGTAAGGGGATAAAGAATGTGCCAAGTGACACCCGCCCGGTGGAAATGTTCCCACCGGTAAATAAGGAGACCACAAAGGAAGAACACAACCAGAAAATATTACCGATGGACACAAAACAACCGGGAACTTCCCACTTAGACAGACAAGAGGAAAAAGGAAGTGAAGAAATGCAGGATGACCAGATGCAGGACGAAGGGAACTCAGTTGATCTTCCTCCCATCCCAGCTGCAAAGGACAACGTCCCAAAAGAGGAGGACAAGGGACCATCGAAAGACTGAGTTGGAAAGTGAATTGAATACAGAAGAAGAAAGTGACGAAAGTGTCGCTTCAGTGTCAAAGTGGAAAACATCTCAGCAGGTGGGTGCAAAAAAACGGACGAAAAATACTTCGAAAGGTAGCGAAAACACAGTAGCGAAGAGGAGATCAGTGAGAGAGGTAGGAGGTATGAATAGAGTAATGAACAGAAGAAGTAAACCCTAAAAAGGGAAATTTAATTTGATATTTCATTTGTTGTTTGTATTTTTTTCAACGTTATGAGGGACGATCGGAAAGTACTATTAACTGTGTGCTATATTATTCATTTATTAATGGTATATACCACTAGAATATGTACTATTAATATTAATGGAATCTTTTCGCCTGTAAAATGTAAAATGTTAGAAGAATTTGTACGGGTACACTCCATAGACGTATTGTTTTTGCAGGAAGTTTGTATGTGTGACTTTCCATCAATATATGGTTACGAAGCGATAGTTAATACTGGTATCAATGGCCGTGGGACAGCAACACTTGTTAGAAACGGCCTAACCATTACTAATGTAAAAAGTTAGTAGATGGGAGAGGCATTAGCTTTCAAAGTAAGAACTATACTTTTGTGAATATTTATGCCCCATCAGGCAATCAAAATAGACAGTCACGTGAACAATTTTATAATCAGGACATTTTATATTTGCTACCGTTAAATGAATCTAAAATAATATTTGGGGGTGATTTTAATCAGGTATTAAATCCCAGCGATTGTTTAGGAGCTTATCAAAAGAGTCCAGCCCTTGCAACATTAATTGAAGAATTGCATTTGAAAGATATTTGGTTACAGAAGAGACAGGATATAATATTTACATATTTTAATAATAAATCTGGATCGAGAATCGATAGGTTATATACAAATACAGATCAAATAAAAAATATAACATCCATAGAAGCATTGCCAGCGCCCTTTACTGACCATATGGCAGTAAAAATGGCAATTAACCTGGAAGAAACAAAACTAGTCAGGGGTCCTTCATATTGGAAGCTAAATATACAGTTATTAGAGCTTCCACATATCAATGAAATATTTGCACAAAAATGGGCCGAATGGTGTAAACAACAAAAGCATTACAGTAATCATAATGACTGGTGGGTTCGATATGTAAAACCAAAATTAAAAACATTTTTCTGCTGGTATGGAAAAGGAAATGCAAAAGACAGAAACGGATTGATCAACTTTTATTATCAGTGTTTACACGAGGCATGTCAAGGGAGAGATGTCACCAAAAATTACCAAGCCATACAGCAGTATAAAGCCAAAATCTTAACACTCCAGAGGCAACAAATGGAAGGCATAATAATAAGAACCAATTCCAAGAATTTAATTCAAGATGAAAGAACTTCGATGTATCACTATGTACAGATGCAAAAACAACAAAAAACACTCATGATAAACAATCTTGTGGATTCAGGTGGAGAATCGCATGCGAGTCAGCCAGGAATCATGCAAATATTTTATGACTATTATGGGGAGCTTTATCAAACCGGGGAGGGGGAATCAGAAGCAAGAGAGACAATCCTGAATTCTTTAACTAATGGTTTGCAAGAAGAGGATAGACAACATTTAGATACTGAAGTAACAATAGAAGAAGTATATGAAGCGTTACAAACATGCAATCTTAAAGGAGCACCAGGAAAAGATGGTATTGGTTACAATTTTTATTTGCATTTTTTTGAGATTATAAAATATGAACTAATCAAAATCATACAAGATGCCTTTAAAAATGGAAAAGTTTTACAAAATGAAGGCATCATCATATTGATACCGAAAAAAACACATGCAAAACAAGTAGACGACTACAGACCAATAACATTACTAAATTGTGACTATAAAATAATGGCAAAGATCTTAGCAAATAGGTTAAAGTTAATTTTACCACGGATACTCAGCGAGAAACAAACATGCATTGGCAAACAGCATACCATATTCAGTGCAGTTGGAGGGATTCGCGATCTGATATCCTATTATCTGGTGCAGAAACTTGATGCATGTATGCTTGCTTTTGATTTCAAAACAGCGTTTGATTTAGTGTCGCATGACTACCTGTTTGAGGTGCTAAAGGCATATAGATTCAGTGATAAATTTATTAATATTTTGAAAGGTTTCTATCAACAGGCAACATCTCGGATAATGGTCAATGGATTCCTGTCGTCCCCAATAAATATAACAAGATCAATTCGGCAAGGATGTCCACTAAGTATGCTATTGTTTGCTTTAACCCTGGATCCTTTGCTGCAATATATCAGGAAAACTACTCCCGACGCGATACACGCCTTTAAGGAAAACCAAGTTTTTGCTTTTGCAGATGATTTATCCGCTTGTATCACCACAAACGAGCAAATGCAAAAAATGATGGCAGCGATACATATATACTGCCGTGCTAGTGGGGCCAAAATAAATATGGAGAAATCAAAGGCGCTACCCTTTGGCACATGGGATCAAAAATATCCAGATATAGGGATCCCATATGTACAGGAAATTAAAATATTAGGAATAATTTTTCACAGGGACGAGGAACAAATGTTAGAATCCAATTGGCAAAAGATAGCGAGAGACATTCGCATACAATGTTATAAAATGCGAAGCAGACAGTTGAACATGATACAACGAGTGTGGTTTTTGCAAACATATATGTTTAGTAAATTAAACTATACGGCCCAAGTGATCCCAATCAATCAAAAATACCTCAGAATAATGAATTCAGCAATTGGTTGGTTTATGTGGTATGGCCATTTTTTTCGAATACCACTATCTAATCTATGGCAAATGAAACTAAAAGGAGGATTGGAGCTCACAAATATTGAGATCAAATGCAAATCCCTATTCCTGGCAAGATCCTATACGCTCTATGGCATTGAAGATTCCATTACATCATTATGGATACAGTTATGGACGGAGGAATTTCCACCCCAAAATCCGCCAGATCTACGCAGATTGCAAAACGGACCGATATATCTACGAAGTTTGATGCAAGAATTCAGTTATGTGGTGCTTCCGCCAAAAGGTGAAGATGTAAAACTCTCTCAATACTTATATACACTGTTTCACAAACAGTTGCAGATACCGACTCACCGCATTGAAAAACATTTTCCCAATAACAGATGGCAAAATATTTGGAAAAATTTAAATAAGAAATTTTTGGATACATCAGTGTATAGTGTTTGGTACAATGTAATACATGATATTATACCAACTAATGAACGCTTACATAATATCAAGAGACAAACAACTAATAAATGCCACATATGTGGAGAGATAGACACCACTGAGCATAGAATAGTAACATGTAATGAAGTACAGGAAATTTGGAAATGCCTAACGACATATCTAGGACAAATATGTCGAACATCACCCCAATACTTTCAACCGTCGATGTGTACAAGACCAGATTTCAAATATTTTCCAGAAAAGAAAAACAATGCAGTAATTTGGTTAATAGCTAATACAATATATTATGTATTTTGTAAAAAGTATGAGAGCAATAGCATTTTGTTCACACAGTATTTAAAAAGAACTAGATGGAAAATGTTACAATATCCAAAAATGTATGAGTATTTTGGAAACTACCTCAGTGTTGTTTAGAAAACAATAATTATGTACTTGTGGTGTGAAAGTGTAAACAGGTATTTAATATATGAAGAAATGTATATTTATATTACAGGTACAAATGCATGTTTACGCCAAAAATATTGTATCAGATAGCCAAAAATGGGACTCTTACTATAATACTTACTATGTTAAAAATTCTATACAATACTTTAACAGAATTTATGTAAGAAAACAGACCTATTTTGTATATATGCTGATAAAATAAAATTTTGTTAAAAAAAAAAAAAAAAGTGGTTAGCACATCGCGCTGCGACGCCAAGGGTCCCGGGTTCGAATCCCGGTCGGGTATGGTTGTTTGTGAATGTCCATTTTCATCCATTTCAACATTTCATCACTCATCCCCATCTTCGCAAATTAGCCAAGAGGCACAAAACGCGAAGTAAAATAAACTAAATCAATCAATCAATCAAGGATGTTCTGAATATTTTTTAGCTTCTTAGAGCCTTATGTTAGCAACCATGAAGACTACAAGATTATTCCAAACGTGGTTGTATGAATGACAGATAAAAAAGACTCGACTAAATTCTTCGTCAAGAAATTTACGTATTGAGCGAAACAAGTGTAGGGTAGGTTTAATTCTGCGAATATATTCAGACAGCGTGTGCATTAAAATTCAGATTTTGATCTATTATTACTCCTAGATATTTTAGCTCATGAACTCTACCCGGTCCCAGTTCTCTCTGGAGCAAGGCCGAGCATAGCGCCAGAGAAGGGGAGGAAATCGAGTGGGTAGAGCAAAGGAGTACACGCTGCTGCGAATGCTGGGGCGCGTCAAGTATCTGAGCGATGCTCTCTGAGCAAAATTTTTGCTCGTTGAACAGACAGATCATTTACTTCACGCTGTATGCTCATTGATCAAAATATCAGTGTCTTTGAGTAATCTGTGATCAATGTGGCTGCGTCGAGTGGACAAGCGGGGTGTAAGGGGTGCTTCTTCCACGTAGTGCACCCAATAGTCAACCTCACTTCCACGTAGTACACCCTGGACTGCAGACTGACGAGGCTCTGGCGACTGGCACCATAGCCAGTATAATTTTGTTTGTGTTGTCCTGTGTTTTGTCCTTATTTGTGCTGAGTGCTCCTTTACAGCTTCAGCTTTTAACGAAAGTCAGAAGATTTTAATATTTTATGACTTTAGTTCTGCAACGTTAGAGTTGTTATGTGTAACGATAAGGGGCTGGACCCCGTATAATTTGACGGGTGCAAAATAGCCTTAGTGCTGACGCACCCAAAATTTTAAATTTAAATCAAATCGAGTGGACAAGATTTCAGTGTTTGAAAACCTGTTCATTTTTGACGATAGTTGATGTAGACAAAACCGTTGAAATTTTCATTTTCATACCCTTGCACAACTTTCCAAAACTACGGTGTATATTTATTATTTAATATTTATTATTTTGAATAAAGAACATTTTAATACAAATACGTGTTCATTGGTAAAGTCCTCTCGGGTCACTACTTGCGCAGAGACTTGTTCTCATTCGCCTGTTCCAGAGATTGTTGGGAAAGGGTATAATGGAATGATTTGACTAAGAAGATGTTCGGGGTGTTAGTTTCTAGTCGATGCTTCATTTGAAGAAAGACAGCTTTCGTTTTTGAAACATTCAGTTTAAGTATGCGTGGCTACAGAACCACGAATGGACGGTGGGAATCTATTTTTCGTTTAATGTTTTTGAAGTTTCTTCCGTGGTAAATGAGGAGGCAATCATCTGCAAATAAATTAACACTCGGATCGACACCACGCTGTCAAGCGTTCAAGAATTTTCTGATGGTGTAGAGCTATTGACACGTTACTCCTGGTTTTCTTGTGTGCTATCCTCACAAATCGAACTCAAACAAATGGTGTAACCGCCTGCAATCACGTGTTTTCATGTCATTTGGATTTTGCTTGCTTAAGCTTTCTAGACTGTACATAGTCTGTTTATTTTCCACTACAGCAAACAGATTGTGGATTGACAAGGATTATAGGATATACCCATTCCTCAAAAATCACTGTCATGTGAATCGGTCACTTCGAATGACCTAAGCTCATAAGTAAGTTTAATTCACACAAGCTAAATCAAATTTAATGAAAAAACAAGCGTTACTATGTTGTTTTATAGAGCATCTACTGACAAAATTTCTTTCAAAAAAGCGTAAGAAATTCTAGAACTTTTGGCTAATCTCGAATATGGGGATGAGTGATGATATGATGAAATTGATGAAGGGACCGCTCACAAAGAACACCCCAAAACCTGTAGCGTCGTAGCGCACTGTGATAACCACTCTGCCAGGGAGGTTGGCGCAAGAAATTCTACAGTATTCCCTCAAATTACTCTTTGCAGTATGTTAGATATGCTATTTTCGTTATCGATTTTGCAATTGGTACCTCCACAGATACTTTTGAGCCAAAGCTTTTGAAAAACAATGAGGTAATTAATTACATATCAGAATTGCCAGTGGCAGTAGATAATCGTCACTATAACAATACTATGTTGAATAAATTTGTATTGCTGATTTCCATTTCGGCTGACCATAATACTTTCAGATCTTGTGAACAATTGCAAATGTTAGATAAATTTCTGAATACCTTAGGGATAGTTACATCAATGTTAATTATTTTCCTTACACTCAGCCAAAAGAAAAAAATATTTAAAAATCTGATTATGAGCCATTAAACCATAACTTTCATTATTATTGCTTATAAAAAATAATAAAGGCTTATCCCTTTCTTCTGTATTTTCTGCATTGGCTTCTGGCGAAGAATGACTTTTACTCACAACGGAGGTTATCTAAGTGTCCCCCTCCGATTTCCATGAAACTTGGCAGGTGTATAGAGGGGCCCAAAGGAAGAAATACGTGTCTTTTTGTTTTGGCTAAAAAACGGTTTTAGGGGGCAAAACCTCCCCACTAATGTCAAGATGAGGACAAATTTAAATGGAGATCTGACCCCTGTGTCCCCCTACGATTTCCGTTAAACTTGGCAGGTGTATAGTTTGGTTTTATTTGGTGTTTTAAGTCCACTTTATGCGCAGTAAGGCTAATCGGGACTGGACCTACAGTTTAAAGTGGAATCCGAACCACTTGTGCCTCCACCGGGTATCGAACCCGGGACCCCTTGATTACAAGGCAATGACGCTACCACTACGCCATGGGGGAGGCCCCCTGGCAGGTGTATAGAGGGGCCCAAAGGAAGAAATACGTCTTTTTTTTGTTTCGACTAAAAAACTGTTTTAGGGGGCAAAAACCTCCCCTCTAATGTCAAGATGAGGACAAATTGAAATGGGGATCTGACCCCTGTGTCCCCCTCCGATTTCCATGAAACGTGGCAGATGTATAGAGGGGCCCAAAGGAAGAAATACGTGTTTTTTGTTTAGGCTAAAAAATAGTTTTTATTTGGCAACCCCCCCCCTCAAATACACCTGCCAAGTTAAATGGAAATTGGAGTTGGGCATAGGGGTCAGATCCCCACTTCATTTTTACATTTGAGGGAGGGTTTTGCCCACTAAAACTGTTTTTTAGCCGAAACAAAAAAATACGTATTTCTTCCTTTGGGCTCCTGTATGCATCTGCCAAGTTTCATGGAAATCGGAGGGGGACACAGGGGTCAGATCCCCACTTCAATTTGTCCTCATCTTGACAGTAGAAGGGAGGTTTTGTTCCCTAAAACAGTTCTTTTAGCCAAAACAAAAAAAAAAACACGTATTTCTTCCTTTGGGCACCTCTATACACCTGCCAAGTTTAATGGAAATCGGAGGGGGACACAGGGGTCAGATCCCCATTTAAATTTGTCCTCATCTTGACATTAGAGGGGATGTTTTGCCCCCTAAAACCGTTTTTTAGCCGAAACAAAAAAAACACGTATTTCTTCCTTTGGGCCCCTCTATACACCTGCAAAGTTTCATGGAAATCGGAGAGGGACACTTAGATAATCTCCCTTGGCAGTATGTTGCATAACCTTTGCCATCTCTCCAATTTCTCTAATTGCTATCTATGAACACTGTTTTTATTCATTAATAAATGTTGTTTTGAAACGAATAATCTTAGCAGACCGAGAATTGTTTTATATATAACTCTATAGGGTTAGCGAAAGGAGCATAGCGAAAGGCCAAAACATGTTTAATTTTTCGTTGCTTAACAAATTTTCTCATTACTTCAACTTATATTGAGTTCCATTAGCAATTAGCATGACACTAAAAGCTGGATAATGACAGAAATATTAACAAGAAAATGTATTATATCTTCAGAAGTAGCCTTACCTTACGTGGCCGTAGCATACTTAGGCATTACATAAAGAGTCTTCAAAATTTATACATAACCTTGATATTTCGGTAAAGGTTAAAATAAATGAGAGCATAACATGTAATGTGGCCCATTCTCTACTATTTACAGGTTGGAAGTATTCCAAGTTTCTAATTTTATTCCTGAAACCACCATCCCACCATTACTACCACCCAAATCTCCTGAACGGTTCAAGTTCAAATTGTTTTTTTTTAAAACGTTCTAGACATGGGATTGTAACTAGTTGAGCATATTCCATCAAAGTTTCTATGGAGTCTTCTAGCTTGAGAAGAATAGCCACCATGTTCCTGACATTCAAAAATCGAGACGTATCACTTGTGTTCAAACTAGTAGTTCGACATCTGAGTGAGAAACAGAATTACCATTTTTTCAACTTGCTTTACACTGAGTCTACTCTTGCCTTCAGATTTCTTGAACCTCGCAGATGATTTGTCATTATTAACATTATCATCTGGGAGTAAAATTCGTCCTCTTGTTCTAATAATATTAAATCGTTTTACCATAATCATTAGTTCATTAATTGTAGAAATGTAGTAGCAAACTATGCTATTGGCAACATAATTTATGTTGCTTGATAATTAATTGAATAATTTTATTCTCATTGGGGTTTTCCACTAGATTTCAGTAACTTGTATAAGTTCGATAACAAAATTCTTCTTATAGCAGGGCCCTGCACATCGAGCGAAACAATTATGAATGCTTAGAAACTCTGATTTGGAGATAAGCCAAGAAGATCAACATAAATTTCAACTCATCTAAATAATCTCTGATGTACTGTTTCTCTGTGTTCCCCGAAAACTTGGCAATTAAGATATTTCACTGTTTTTTGGAGTTCTACAGTTACCAGACGTGTTTCCACCGTTTGTTCCTTCTCCTCTTTGTCCATCTTTAACAAGAGTTCTCTATTATCTAACATTGGTATTTTCACCATTACCTTTACTTCCATGTGAGAAGCAACAAATGGCCTATCATACATGTAGCAATCAGCATGGCAAAATAAATGATTGTTTGTGTGCAAGGGAATTCTCCCCTGTAATTTATATCAGCATAATTATACATATCGCCACATGAGAAGTGTATGCTCTCTGAACAAGTTGTGCAAGGATTCGACAAATTGTAAGAACACGTTATTCAGACAAAACTTCAAGAGGGAACTTAATTCCTAAGTTCTGCTGATGATGTGAATGTACATCATGTACAAAAGGAACTATTGTAATTGACGATTTATATTTTCACTATACTTTCTACAGTGCGTTCGTTTTGGATCTGGGCCGAGATAGCGCGTGAACAACTTTGAGCAACTCTTATAACACAGGTTAGTACTCGTATATGCAATATAAATATAATTGTCTACATGATAAAGATATGTGCGTAAATAAGCGATACGTTACGGGACCAAAATGTTGGCATCTGAGCCATGTCACACCATGGCACGCGCTATATTGGCCCAGAGCCAAATCAAACGCACTGTACAGTCACGGACACTGCCGGCTTGTAACGATTCAATTGACAACCTAAACTTACGATTGGTTTTAAAACTTGTATCAGTATTAATGGAGTTTTACTTCCGTGCAAGGCACAATCTTCATCTATATTTTCCACATTGCAATTTCTCCATTCTACTCAACTAATTTTGTATTTGATTTATATATTTTATTTCTCGTTCTACTCTGAGTAACACATTCTTGTTGCCGTGAACAAAATTAAAATTTCTGAGACAGATATATTTGTAACTGCTCAGATTGAGATTGAAATGATAGCTACATTCTGTTGAAAGAAAACGCGCGTAATGAACTCTGATTAATGCCTTCAGTTCTAGTTTGGAAGACTCCATAATACAAGCCAAAGAAGAATTATGTTCTCAAAATAGTTCGGTAATAAAAATACGTTATATGAAGAGTCACAGTCAACACAAAAATTTTTCTCTACAGTGGGAGAGAAAATAAAACCAATAGGTGGGAGCAATTTCATGAATGAAATATGGTACGTATCACAAACGACAGACTGCACAGATCGCATATCCACATACAATTTTTGCATTTCACTTCTCCATCAACTTTTTAAACAGCGCTGTGATGTTGATCTTCTGGGTGAACAACCTAGAAATAAATATCGATACAGTTCTTTGTACTTAACTGACCACTTATTACTTTCCTCCAGCCATTTTCACACACAAATTAATCACAAACCACATCACAACATGTTTCATTACAAATTCGAAGACTGGAAGAATCAAGATTCAAGAAATAAGTAACGATAGTAAATTCAGCGCAAATAATAATTTGTAAAAACTAGAACTCTTGATTGCGTGTTTTAACATTTCTATCGTGTCTCTCCTTGTAAAAAAGGAAAGTTCCCTTTGCATGTAGCACTGTACTATGAAGGCACATTTAGGGGATGTGGGGGTAGGGTCCAACACATTATCGATCTCGGTCATTTTAGAGTTGATGTGATCAGCACCACGCTCCGGTCGCCTTTACCCCCAGATATCCATTGATTTGAGGCTGGGCGAGCCACAGAGTCGCTTTATGTGGGGACAAAGTCGGAAAACATCCGACCTTAGATCACCCACCCCGGGAATCGAACCTGGGTTCCCGCGTGGAAGTCAGACGCCCTACCGACTTTTTTAACATAAATGAATACCCCTAAGCGGTAATATCCATCTTTTTTCAAATTTTTATCAATTTTCTCTAAATTCTCTGTAATTTCATTTAGACAAACACAAATATCCATGTCTGAACAGGGATTCGAACCGGGCGACCTGGCATGTAGCGCATTGTGCTAACCGCTCCGCCACGGAAATCGACTCCAACTAGACCACCGCTACTCTTCGTCTCTCCTTATGGTAATTAGTTAATATGCGGGATATTTTATGACAGAAATATTCGATTTTGTGTATTTCGCATTTAATTCTTAAATGATTTTGTTCAGGGACGGCCCAAGATAAATTTTCCACCCGGGCGAGGAGAATTTTTGACGCCTCTTTACTTTTCAATCTACTCCAGAACTATCTACCCAGGCCCACCCCCATTAAAAACCTTGTCCATATTATACAGATTATATTTACGATTTTAATGACGAAATACTTTAAGTGTTACTCTTAAAGAACAAGTAGACCCAAAAAATTGTTTTAGAAATTAAAAAAACATAAATTGTGCAAAAGTTGCGTACAAAACATTTCACAAAAAGATAAAGCTCTTGAAGGATTTCTAGCCACGCCTGAAGAGGGCTCTCTATTTTGCATGAAAATAAAAGAATATGAAGGCCTTCGCTTCATGCAAACTGCAACTTTTATGACGAGATGCCACGAACGTTGCAAAAGTTAGAGTAGTTCTAGCCAAAAATTAATATAGAAATAAGACCAATATGTATGCGTGTGCATGAGCGCATGTGAGTGGTGTAATGCTCCAGAGTGCATCAACCCGGACTCGTTACGTGGTGGTGGCTGCCAGCGAGTTCCATCCACCATCCACTTGTCTCTCCCCCTCCCTGTTATTCTACTTCTTTTTTATGCAAAATAAAGGAGATTGCTTCTCATAGGATTGTATTTGCTTTCTTGCATCAAGTTTAGATTTCATATAAGCACCTCTTTCTCTTCCACCACAAACAGAATGTGGTGTATCGCCCATTATTCTAACCAATCTCTCAACTGATTAGGTGTTACGTGGGAGGCGAGCAATTGCTCTTTCAGAATATTTCGGTCATTCACCAGTTTCTAAATATCATCAGAATTCAAATGGGTAACTACAGGAGGTTCTGTTCCAATGCGCACATGGCAGTCTATCAGTCTATCATGTGAATGCATTCCTTTGCCATGAGAGTTATGTCTAGCACTTTCAGCATACTTATCGGCACTTCAACAAATATTTTTCTTGCCCGAGCATCTAAAATTCTTCTCACCATCATGACTCTGACTTCACGTCTACCACTCTCAACATAGTGAATAGATAATTCTCTGGATGAGCAGAAAATGAAATCCTGGCAAACACCTTGTCCACTTCAATTTTCAAAGGTTCCTCGAGGTATCATGAGAGCATAATTGCCAGAAACAAGTACCTAGAACCATATTTGCACATTGGAATCGATTTTACAGAGAAACAACCAAGGGCACACATAAAATACACAGTCACACACACAACACATTTATCAAGAATCTTTAGTTCTTCTCTTGGGTTGCAAAGCCGAAGCAGGTGACAGGTAGGAGTGAGCCATCGAGCTAGAGATAATTTTCCGGGCTTCTTGTTTCTCAGACGTGTATCGCACGTCATTGATGACAGCCTGGAATATTTGCTGAAGGTAGTACTGATCTGAGCTAAATATTGTGTATGTAAAGGTTGGAATTTCCACAGGGATAGCCTCAATGTCTGTAACTGGTCGGTCCTCACAGTTAGGAGCATTTTACCTGTAGGATCCGAAATGAAAAAGGTCCTGTTGTGTGTCCATCAACAGATTTCAGCAGGTGTCGAAGTGGTAGCTCAATGAAATGCAGAAGACAAATCAACCCTTGTAAAGATCTTCCAGCACGATTCTAGAAGAATTTTATGAGCGCCCTCGAGATCCGAATTTAATATTAGTTCCATCGCAACCAACAGCCCACAGATGTACCGAGTCCACCGAGAGGCTTGAATCGCCTTTGATATTCTCTATTTTAGTTGTTGTTTTTATATCTCATACGAATAATCCAATATAACGAAACCTGGGAACTGAAAAAAAAATACTACACTTCTTCCAACTTTCTTGCCACTTTTTTCACAAATGCATCTATTTCTTTAACCCCCCCCCCATCCAATTCTGGACGAGTAAGTCTGTAGTAGTACACTACATCACAATATGAAGGTAAAGTACTGGACTTTAAGGCACAAGATGTTGAAAGAGACATTCGTAACTCGTACATGTGTGGCTTCTTGTACGAACTTGTAACATTGATTAGAAAAGTTTTCACTTCACTAAGAAGAGATAAAAACTAATTACACGAAATAATAGAAAATTCTACTTAAGAACAATCGAAAAAATGGCGGTCGAACATGTGCTGTGTACACACTCTCACTCTGGTTCTCGAGCTGAAAGACTGTAGAGTATCGTGTTGTATTGGACATAATTAAATTTAATTAAATGGACCACTTGTTCCAAATTGTTGTTTTCTTCCCCGGTGGGAAAAATACCGATATTTTTACATACCTTTCCCTGTAGTGTGCCTCAGAAAGACTATGAACCGGTGCCACTAAACCCAGAAGTGAAAGTTGTGCGTCGCGCCGGGGCTCACAAGCCCTAGACGCGTACACACGTTCCATTTGAACCGCGAAGTACATGCACTTCACTGACAGACACTGTTGTACGTATTCCGACTCGAACAGACACACTTACTGAACTACGTCTCTCAGTGTGCCTTCTAGCCTTAACGCAAGACACGCTCCCCCCTGACGGTAAGGATAGGAACTACGCAAATTACGTATTACGTAATACTAGTAGAACACGTCGTACCTTTTACGTGATTCAAATGCACCTACAGCATAAAGTACAATGATTTCCAATAACGTCAAGTACGTTTCGATTAGAGATGGTTTCGAGACGAGACGAGACGAGACGAGACTTTCCTTGGTCTCGGTCTCGGTCTTGTTTCGAGTTCAAAAGGGTGATCTCGTTCTCGTCTCGTGTACTAGGTGGCCGTATCGGTCTCGTCTCGAACACATCTCAAAGGTGGTGGTCTCGTTCTTGTCTCGTCTGCAGAGAGGCGGTCTCGTTCTCGAATTCAAGACGAGACCGAGACAAGACCGAGACTGATCTCGGGCTCGGTACCATCCCTAGTTTCGATTAACAATACGTACGTATGTACGTAGGTATCGTGCCTAATTCTGCATTCAAACCACAACACTACTGTGTCACAGTGTCCAAGTGGTAAAGTGTTCGGCTTACATTCAGTAGGTTGAGGGTTCAACTCCCGTGACCATCGGAAAACACAATTCATTTTACCACTGTAGGTATTGGTATTGTTTATTTCATCTTACGTATTATCTTTTTTGTGCGGGTGTTTCTTCCGTCACAAAGGTGGGATGGAGTTTTTTCATAGGCCCTCGTCGACTCCCTTCACACATGATACTCTTTCCATCTTTTACAAACTACCAACCACAGCTAAACACTGTTTTCCTAATGACATTCGTCAGCCAACGAGCATTTTGCTGACATTTACTGTCAGTGTTGCTATGCCCATTGCCCCTCTGGCAACGCAACCATGCTAAAATTATCGCGGTTTCGTCTATAGCGTTTCCGTAATTGTGAATGGTATCTGAATATCATGTAATTGACGTTCACCTGCTTCCTCAGATACCAATTTTACGTAGGTATTCTTTCTACGGGGAACCCCATTTTCTATGGGGAGTCCCTTCCGCATTAGGTCCTACAGATCTCCCACGGTGCGTTTCTGGTAGAGCGCATAAGATTCCTTTATAATTTCTTTGGAACCGCCTTTCTAACTGCCATAGTACTCGTCCTACAGAGGTGTGAACTGTACTTTCCCACACTTTCGGTGGTGTCTAGCTCCGACACTGAGCATCTCTCAGAAAAGTGGAAGAGGAACTTTCGTCTGGGTTTGACGCGATGTATCTCTGGTTTCATTTATGACCATCACTTATGATACACCATGTATAATACGTTATCAATTAAGCGGATCGGGAATTAAAGTTGATATCCCACAACTAAAAGTATGAAACCTAGAAAAACGAAGGTAAAAGTTCGTCCATTGCATTGTGGCTTATATGTTACCCAGATATTCCCAGGTGTTTCTGGTTATCAACGGCTACTGAAGGAACTTTATTCACTATTGTACAGCAACTTTAGACTGTGCAGCAACTGTATTCAATGTTAACTCAATTTCGAACCGAGTGTGGGTTATCAAGTTTTACTACCTAGCCGCTCAATTTATCATGGTTCACCTAGTTGAGCTCGTCAAGCACCTTAATAACATAATATCCTTCACCTTTCTACCGATGTGCTATCTGCACGATCGATTTACCCCCCCCAAAAAAAACAACTATAGAAATGTAGTATTAGTTTATGTGAAGTTTCTAGACTTCATGAAGAGATTTACATAAAAATCTTGAAATTATGTGTCACAAATTCAGACACATTTCAAAGAGTTATTGATTAACTTAAATATTTATGAACTTGTGGTTACGTTGGGAATATTTCCTGCTAGTTAATTACCTGTTTCATGAAATGATCGACAAATTTATCAATCAACGAAAAACATGTCCGACACTTAGGAGACTAATTTCATTAATAATGCTGTATTTAGCAACCGCTTAGGTCATCAGAAACTCTGGAACCTCATGTAGTGGTTGAAGGCACAACCACATTAGACTACCCAAGAAGATTATATTGTGTATCGTTCATTATCGTTAAGTAGTTATGAATGATGAATATTCAAAATTTAATTTGTTATTCGATTTCTTCAAATGTGTTTGTGTGTGCGTCATAGTATTCGGAGGACAATTACAAACCAATGAAAAAGACAAAGTTACTAGGAGAATGTGTTCAATAAGCAACTCTTCATATTAAGTACAAGTCACGGTTTTAAGGTCCATAACAGCTTTTGTCTACCTGATAGAATAGAGGTTAGAGCAGGCCTGGTTAACCCGTTGTAATTGTGGAAGAGTGCTCTCCTATGCACTCGTGAACTGCAGAGCGAACAGCGGTACTGGAGCGTTTTAAGAGGGGCGGAAAGGATGGCGGCAGCAAGGCAGGAAGCTTCGTCGATCGAAGTGTAGTGTGCAGGCGGGAGGCTCGTAAAGCATAGGATAGGAGTGCTCGACGGCGTTCACAAGCGCTATACCCTATCCCGGGAATCTCTGGAGCAAGGTCGTGCATGAAAGGAAGAAAGCAAGTGGGCGAAACAAAGCAGTACACGCTGTTGATAAGGCTGGTAAGTACAGTCTCTTTTCTCCACTCCACGCAATCTAGAGTGCGCGTCAAATCTCCTGCATATAGCGATAGCCAATATCAGTGCACTGCAGCGGTGCCATGTCGAAATCTCACGGAAAAGAGACAGCGTGGTTGAGCGAAACTCCTTGTTACGGAGAGCACGGCAACGCTGCACGTCTGTGATTCGCTGGTGCTGGTCAGCCGTTCAAGGCCATATGCAGGAGATTTGACGCACACTCTAGTTCCCTCGCACGTCACTACTGGAGCAGATACTTACTTTCGTTCTCTTGCTCAAGAGATTACCGAGAAGGAGTATAGTTACTCAAGCCTAGGCGTATTTCTTGTTAGGTTGAGCAAATTTTCGAGCTCGTATATTTTTACTTCTTACAGTGAGTTTTCGGCTCTAAAAACCGATTTGGAATGATACATCTCGTTAACTTGTCTTTTAAGTTGTAGACTCACTATTTCGCCACTGAAATTTCTATGGTCAAATCTCAGCCTTGCCATGGGAGTTCGTTTGTAATTTAATCAATTTTACCTAATCATCATCATGTATTATGATCGTCGCAATTAACCAAACATGGAATTTAATAGACGCAAAAAATATATAAAATTATGCATTTTGCAAGGAACTGCTACATTGTTCTAGTTTCGATGAATACTCATTTTATTTCTCCAGACGCCACTTTGAATTCTTGTTGTTATCTGTGCATAACCGAAACAAATCCTCACAAACAATTTCAATATTACTTTAAATGGGTTTAATTTGTAACCATGACCAGTTAAGGCACAAAATATTGCATTATCAGTTGAGGCGCAACTTATTATCATATTGTGTAGTTATTTACAAAACGTTACAGTATTTACTAGAATAAAACAGATTATACACGATCTAATTAATAAAGTGTAATTCTAGCTTCCAATTGTCGTACTGATTTAAATATAACGGTACAATATCCCTTTCTTAAGGAATAAAAAGACGATTGAATGAAATCGTTGTTGCTTTGTGTGTTATAAAAATGGCTGATACACTATTGAGGATCATCTCGCTGTTAGAGTAAGGGTACGTACGTGAAAAGCGACGAACAGGTGAAACGCATAAATAAATCAGGGAAAACATTCTTCATTGGTTCGATAAAAACAATAGTCACTTCGTAAGCAGTACAAGGCGTAAAACCAAACATATGAGTGCCTTTTAACTGCAGTGTTCGACCGGACACCTGAGTCCTAACCACAGCATTGGGGTTGACTGGTTTCTACAGGGCAAAAGAGCAAATTATTACCACACAATGTATGTGAGCAAGATTTTATGTACTCGTAAATTTAGGTTGCGAAGAATACGTTCTTGCACTGTAAATAATCGTATCAATCCATAAGATTGTATGTTTATTTTATTAAGTCTCTCTGAACGCTTCATGTTGACCAGGGCATTCACTTGTTTTTCTCAGCTGTCTCAAGCCTCTTAGGCATGTTTACAATGCATTGTGTTGTGCCATGCAAACCCCCTGAGCATTCAGGAACAGGTAACACTTCTGGTTTTAGAGTCAGCGGTTTGCATGGTAGCAATTATGATAATCACACGATTCGGCGATTCGGCATCGAGGAAGAGCTCGATGGCCAGGGAATATAGAGGTGAGACAAGCTGGGAGGTGACTGGACTTTGGGCATTGAGTTGGTAGAGAGAGGTGGTCAGCAAGGCAGGAGGTCGATAGTGGAAGCACGCTTTGGTCAGCATAAGAGAGAAGCTTACAGAGGACTTCGCTATTTTCATTCAGCTAAGAGACTTCAGTTAGACAGGTAATTATCCTACACCTAGCCATGACAGGTTCAACGGTTCGCAAAACCCAACGAGTGACCATTGTCTTTTCAGTAGTTTAATTCCTTTGTGTAATTTGTACCTTTCGCATGCCAAGCGATAACTCGTCATGTCAATGACGAGTGGTCTCATCAAGAGGATGAATGATGAGTAGTTTACATCACCCCATCAATTAACTGGTTAACCTGCTAGATACTCTTAAGATCCCACGAACTTTAAGGTTCGTTACGTAGTATCCGAATGTTACTTGTGGCCCACGGTGTAGAACTTCTAAAATATATTTTATAATGTGTATTTTCGACCCATAGCATTATTAATTTCGAGGTTCTTACGTTGCATACATGGATTGCACTAATTTTTTTCTCATGCTAACTTGTTACATTGGTCACATTTGGCTCTGCACAGCACTGCAAAATAAATTGTCTTCAATGATTTTTGCAGTTAATGTGCAACATAACGGCACCTTCAAACGCTTGCATACCGTTCGCGGTTTACGTGTGGCAGGTATTTGGTAATGCAAAGTAGCCTGAGTCTAATAGAGCAAGAACGGTAAAGAGTATGTAATTGTTAATCGAGATAAAAAAGGAGATACAATGGCAGAATACGTTGAGCTTCGTCTTTCAAAATATAAAATCCAGACCCACAGCTGTATTTACATGCATGGTTTCACGACACGTATCGTGTTCCATCGAAGTTTCGAAATTGATTTATTTCGAAAGTGTGTGTACGTGATATTTGTAACGAGAGTTGTGGGTGAAATAATATTAAACGACTACGGTGCTGAAGGGTTCTTATTAGTAGTGTTCTACAGTGCCTTTCACGGTCGAGTCTTCCGCGGAGCGGCTGCTATTCCACCGGGCAGCGAGAGCGCTCATAAGTTCTCGAATATTTCTCTGTGTGGAACAGGAACATCTGGGAATTTTGCTGCAAAATGCCTTCTGACTTCCCCACAAGAATTCGTAATGACCTAAGAGTCGTACATAAAAACGCGTTGTTTTAAATTGTACGTGGCATTATTAGACCGCAGAAAACACCAGTAATACGTAAACTAAAACAATCTAAAACACTTGTTAACACCTTAACACTTCACAAACACGTGCAAACTGGACACCACGTATCTGGATATTGAAGCACTTACGCTTCCAGTGCTAAGGTCAGAGTACAGCTGTGAGTCTAAATGCCCACTGCCCGGCGTGTTAGCCGCCGCTTCACGGAAGACTTGACAGTGAAAGGCACTGTAGTATGTTGTAGCTCTTTTCCAGTCTTGCGCCGGGCGCTCTATATGCTGACAAGAGAAGTGGGGAGCGTGGAAGCAAACAAACCAACGCGATAAGAAACGCAGCATCCTGTAGAACCCCCGCTTTCGAGCAACGATTTTTTTTTTTAATTTGAACGTATAGAAACCTACAAAAATTACGTTGATGTTTTTATCAAATTTTGCATGAATTTCGATTTTGTCCTTGCACAAATGAATAGGTTGTTTCTGGATAGAGGCAGGCAGGCTCTAGTAGTCTGCATTCTGCAATATTGGGCTATTTTAGTTTTATAACCATTGATACAAAGCTATCAGACGTTCCGATTTAGTCGGGACAGTCCATTCCTTTTAATCCATATCCCAACCTTTTCGCCTCGGCTCGGTCACAAATGTTTCACATAATTAGAATAGAGGGGAATTTTCTATACTCTTTGCATTATGGAAGAAAGGTTCCTCAATGACTTTAATACAAAACCAACCATATAAGGGACATTTGGCTCTCCATCCGAACCGCAAGGTCTGTGATCCCTTTTCGCCACCACTGAGCAGAAGGATAACAAAAACTTTGTTTTCTTTCTCCGACATCAGAGCTTTTCTGCAACTGATGTCCATTCTGCCACTCAATGGCTTAGGGCTAATTAATATTATGTAAATAGGTGAATCCACTTCACAGCAGAATCCTTGCTAGACTTTTGGGGAAAAAATTGTCTAAAGTACTTTTAACATATATTGTTATTTGTGGTGTGACAGTACAACAGACAACTTTCACAGTGTGCAGAGAACATCAAGACCAAAAACCAAAAAATTTGATGCTACGAGCCGTTGATAATAGTATTTTCTATCCCACATGTATGCATCCCCATTTAACAGCTTTTTGGTTGCCACTGGCATTTATTTTTACTGTCGTATAAAATTCTAAAAGCGAAAATTCACAATAGAAACAATATTATGCCAGCAGACACCAGACACACTGCCAGGGTGAAGTCACTTAGTCGTTCCCTTCAGATAATTTATTTACAGGGTTCGCACTGACTCCAAAGTCCTGGACAACTGGAGGAGTCAGGATAACAAGGCTAAGACTGAGGTCATTGGAAACAAATTATTTTTATAAAAGCTTTCAAAGCCTGGAAAAGTCAGAATTTGTAACCGGAAACACGTTTCGTTTTATCTTCCCAAACAATCTTCGTTTTTAAGTAAAATTGCTTATAAAAAGGTTTTTTCATTTATTTTCAAAAATATTCAACAAACGTGATTCATTTGATTAACTTACAAAGTTGAAGTGTAACTCTTATTTTTTAGCATGTTAAATCATTACACAGTTATGTAAAATACCTGGAAAAGTCAGGGACTTTGTAAAATTGGTGTGAACCCTCATCTATCAATCCCACACACATACGTATTTTGCTTTTTTTTAGGCTATTTGAATTGTTTGCATTATGCATACATGTAGTCTACCCCTATCATACAATTTTTTTCGCTCTCTGACAGAAACAAATGTCAGTGTCAACCGCAATTATTTGTCACGTTGTTGCATACATATAGGTTAGAACATGCTGTTCTTCAACATTTCGTAACAAAATGAGCAAATTTCTCTACCCACCCTCTCCTATACACCCCCTCCCACACGCAAACATATATATATATATATATATATATATATATATACGTATATACAGTGTATAATATGAGAGAAAATTTATTTAAAATTCGCCTATGGGTCTGTCCCCCCCCTCAAATAAATCCTGGGTAAGGGTCTGGCACTGCAAATGAGAATCAACCAGTATACAAACCAACATGCTGTTTTTGAAGAAAATACAAGAACAACGATGCTGAAAATAAGAAGGATGAACAACAATATGGACATGAAGAAAGGATATATCCTTCCACACCCTTGCCGCCCCATTAACAAACAGTGCCAGCCACAACGAAAAAGGAACGACACACTTCAGATAATGCATCACAATTCTTGAAAGACGCTGGAAAGAGCACAGCTTTGTAGAAGATTGCAATCCCCTTTGAAACACCCACAGCCCAAGAAGACGGATATGAGTACGAATCCAAAACAGAGGACGAATTTCCAAATATCAGCCAAATTAAATGAAAACGACGTTCAAAAATACAAGAAAGCTCCACTTCACGATTCTTAACGACGACTAGCAAGAAAACAAAGAAAGGCTTGTGGGATCCGTGAGTCAACATAAACGAATGGAACAAACATTACCAGCAGTAACAATAGAAAGTAATGGACCCTTAGTGCAGGCCTTACCATTTTTTGTCGAGTAGACGTCTTATTCTTACAAGAATACGAAAATATTGTAAACCTAAGCACAAGTGGACGAGGAACGGAAATTTTGATTTAAAAAAAATTGATTTGAAATTGGAAATGTGAATATCAACATACTCGTATACGCTCCATCAAAACATCAAAATAGACAGAAGCGCGAACAATTCTGTCAGTCCAACTTAGTTTACTTACATCCATCAAATTAACCTTTGCATATCCTAGGGAGTGACTTTAATCAAGAACATCCGCATTGTGAGTGTATTGGAGAATTTCAGAGTAGCTCGGAACAAACTTACTTAGTGATCTGCAATTAAAAGGCACATGGACAGAGAAAAGATTGGATATAATTTATACTCACTTTAATAATAAAGCATTTTCAAGAATCGATAGAATACGCACACAAGGTAATGAACTTCAGCACAACACATCAATTGAAACCTTACTAGTGCCATTTTCCTATCGCACAGCAATAAGAATGTCTATTAATTTACAAGAGTATAAATTAGTTTGGGGATCGTCATATTGGAAAATGAAGTCTGCCCTCCTTCAATATCATACTGTTAACGATATGTTTCAAGAAAAATGGACGTATTGGTGTCGGCAACAAAAAACATTATAGTGATTACAATACGTGGTGGGTAAAGTACTTAAAATCTAGAGTTAAATCAATGTCTAGGGAAAGAGAGTGCACGTGACCACAATTCAATGTTGAACTTTCATTACAAATGTTTACATGAATTATGTATGAGGCCTGATGTTAGCGAACATTATCCTCTGATACAATACAAAGCACACATTTTTATATTGCAAAGACAAATATTTGGAGAGAATACAAATTCGAGTAACTCAAGCTTCTTTTCTGCAAGAAAAGTTGTACGTACAAACACAAAACAAAGGAAAGCTCTTTGATAAACAGTATTGTGGACTCTGCTGGAGACAAACGTCGAACTTAACACGTTATATAACATGCATTTTATAAGTACATGGTCATTCAAAATGATTGTCGAAGTTTCAATATGTTTTCTGGGCAGACCAGGAAACGTATGACATTTATAACTACGAAATTGATGAAGATACTCTCAAAGTTTTCTTTCGTAATTGGCACTGTCCTGTAGTTACGCATTTGGCCGCAAGAGGCAGTTATTGCAAGATGGCGGATCACGGCTGTGAGAACGCGTTTTTGCCCTCCTCTAATTCTCTGAAAGTTAGACAGTTATAACTGACCTACACGCATGTCTGAAATCCTTCTTTCAGTCGTGATTTTGAGATGTTAAGGCAATACTGCTTCATTCTTAGTCGCTTTGGTTTGACAGTTCCGTCTGATTTTCTAGGACGCCGTTGGAAAGCCTCTATAACGTGGTTCACCTGGGCTTCTGTTTTCACAAGTTCCTCACCGCATTGAACATGTCACGGAACTTCTTCATTAAAATGAAACTTCTCTTGAAAATTAATTTTTAGAATTACTTGCCACAATGGAGAAGTGTGAAGCATTACATCCGTGATTTCTTATTGCTCGGTTTTAAGATATGTGCAATGTGAAACGTCACCGTGTTATATTTAAGTGTAAGTTCCATTACTTACATATAAGACGCACGAGCTCCGTGCTGCGAGGTTTTGAAGTTTTGGTATAAAGGAATATTCCATATAATATACAGTGACATTTTTAAAGGAATATTCCGTATAATATACAGTGACATTTTAAGCAGTAGTTTTCTACGTATGTGTGTTTATAAAAGGTGTATGCTGCTATGCAAATATCAGACATTAATCAGACAATACCTATGTACAATGTTTTTTTTTTAAAAAAAGATGTTATACTACGATGTAATTTAAAACGTTTTTAATATCTTATGATATTGTTTTCTAATTTCTAGTTTTCTAATTTCACCACAACTTTGGTAAAAGTGTGATTTATTGAAGATTAGAAATAGTAAATACGTATGGTGCCTTTGACGATAAATAGAGGAGCAGCTTTCATTTTTCTAATAAAATGTGTATATATAGGAGGTTACCCTTGTCCCTGTTCTTAGGTTCACCAAGAGTCAAATAAATGGGTACTTGAGGGCAAACTTTGGAGTACAAGTGGCCGGAGCATTGTGCTAATCATATCACAACCACAAATACCCGAGATTGTGTGGGGGCCCTACCTCCGCATCCCCCCATATGCCTACAAGACATGTTGAAGTGTGCAGGGGGTTATATTTATCTTTTTTTTTAAAAAAAAAAAGAAAAGATAAAACCAACAGAAATTAAGGGTTCAAAACGATTGACTTCTTGAGAAGTAGTATTCATATCTCGCAGTAAATAATACTCAAATTACGTTAACTTGTTTTTGTGGGGCTCCTCATGGCCCTGGAATATCAGGTATTGAACAAGTTTCCTCTGTATAGTTTGTTTGAGTTTTGTTTTTAAGTTCACTTTACGCCCAGAAAGGCTAATCAGGCCTGAACCTCAAGTGGGGATCAAACCATTATGTGCCCCTACCGGGTATAGAAAGAGGGACCCCTTGGTTACAAGAAAACGACTTTACCACTATGAAATCGGGGAGGCACTCTGCCTAGTTAGGTTATACATGACAATGCAAATATGCTTTGCATATTTACTTTGAAAGATGATTTTGTGAAGAAAGCAGCTGCCCTCCGTGACGAAGTGATCAGCTAGTTCCCTACGAAGCCAGAAGTCCCAAGTAAGTAAGAACTCTTTGTAAGGAAAGGGTGTATGTTTGTGTTAACTCCTCCTTATTGTGCCCAAAAGACAAACGATGATCACTTTGAAGGAAACAGTTGAAGACGATCACAAGTTGTTGTCATTCAAGTTGCCAGAACTCTGTCAGTAGATCTAATGGCCGTCTCCAGAGGAAAAGCGAGAAGAAGATAATTTGGTCTTTGGGCATGTACGAAATCATATTTTAAACCTCAAGAACATTCATCTGTGCAATTGTAAAATTCACCACATTCTGTCATTTTAAAAAGATAGATTCGATATTGATGATGTGAAGTTAAAGGTTTCAGGTTTCCGAAAATCTTCTCACAATTCTTCAAAAAAATATATTTTAAACTTGTCATGTGCATTGTGCTCTTTGAGGATATATCCAACGTGTAATTATGCATTGCGGGGCTTACTGGAAGAACGAAAGAAGTGCTCAGACGGTCTTGTTAAATCATTATATCATCATTTCCCTGTAGGGAGGTGGAAAAATGTCACGGGAAACCTCAGTCAAATCGATGTCCTTTGAAGTTAAGTACATGACCCTGAAACCGATTGTAAAGTTTCTGAAAATCCAACAAAGGCTTTTGAGAGATGAGGCCATGCTCCACGACCTCGATTCCTTTTGACTTAACTCCCTCGCATCGCTTGTTCACGCCACCTGCACCCACGATGGAAGAACCAGCAAAGCGTGTTTCTCAAACGGACTCACGAATTTCCTTGGGGGGATGCGGAGTAAGTCGCTGAAAGGGAAGACAAAATGCCAAACGATAAACATCTTACTTTTCTCGTGCTCTGGTCCATTCTGCTCCTCGAAGAAGCATTTTCTTCCCCCGGAGAAGTCAATACTCCCGCATACCTTGCATTTCTGCAAAACATATCTTTAAGGAAGGCAGACGGTAAGATTTTGTAATTATGCACGAAAGAAATGTGTGGCACAGATACAATTTTTTTGCAACTTGCCAAATTGTGATACTGCAATGTCCAAGAGCGGGATGTAATTAGCGTCATCTTCAGGGGACATTCATGTGTCAACCCCATGTCCACGCAGTACATCATTTATTGCAACTTTGCAGACTAACGAGGTTCTGGCGTCTGGACCCAGAGCTTGTATAATCCTGTGAGAGGTTTGTGTTGTGTCCTTCCTGACGAGATGTGTTTGTGATTGTTGATTCATCAATTTCATCTTACCATCATTCATTCTTATCGTCGCAGTTAGGCAAACGTGGCTAGAAATAGAAGTAGAATCAATCAATTGCTCGTCAGCATAAGAAATGCCAGTGGCAACCATGAACACATGTCCTGCTTGTTGCATATACTATATATATATATAAATATATATATACACGATAAAAATACTACACGAAGACTCAAACATAAAGATGACAGGGGAACCGTGGTTAAGGTTAATCCGTCTCATATGCTTTTTAACGAACTATACTATGGTAGTGTAGTTCCATTTCACTTATTTTTTTCAATATACAAAGTTAATATTTGTCAAGGACTCACAATACAATTAAAGTAAAAAATTATCCGCACTTTTACCATAACTTTCTTTAGGTTGGCCACACTGTCCTAAGCACTCGCGTGCTGAAAGGTGGTACTCTTGTGGTTACGTGGACCAGATTTTATCTTAATAGTTTTATTTTCTTTCATTTGTTACAGAGTAAACATGGCCACTCCACTGACAGTGTGCACCAAGGGAAAACAGAGATCAGTGATCTGAAACTTGTCGTGGATGATCTCGCGCACATAACCATGACAATAGCGCGCCCAGAATTTTCGAAAGAGGAGGAGGTTATGAATACATTTTTTTAGTAGTCTGTCCTCGTTTTGCTATCTTATCCTGCCTTTGGCGTTATTTTTTGGGGACCAAAGGGGGAAATTATAACTTGTACGCAGTAGAACACTGCTTCCGTTTTGTGCTGAAATGAATTGCAGCCCCTAACAAACCTTCAGACTAGATAAACGGATCACTGATCTCCGTTCTTCCTTAGCGCACACTGCCAGCAGAGCGGCCATGTTTACTCTGTTACAAAAGAATGAAAAATGAAGCGATTAATATGAAACCTTGGCCACGTAACCACAAGAGTACCATCTTTCAGCATGCGAGTGCTGAACGTAAAAAAGGTATGATTAAAGTACAGAAAATGTTTTACTTCCCTTCGTACAAACACGCGTACATATTAATGAAATGTCAAGTCTACAAAATGGTACATAACATACTGCGCGACGGAAACCGTAAAGAGTCAAGAATACATTTTCATTGTTTTAACCACTTAATAACAACTAACCAACGTATATTATCTAAAGAATTGGAACATTAAAATATTACACTGCATAAGTAAACACAAGTACGATAGCTACTACAACTTGTTTTTACACTATTGACGAATTATAATATGAAGCAGTCGGCTCGCGTCAAGTTAATTACGAAACAAAGGCCAAACCTCTAAAACTGCTGAAATTAGTTAAAATCTGATTGCACAATTTCAAAGCACGTATAAATTTAGGTATTTTATCCGCAATATGACTAGATGAACCTTTCATTGTTTGGAATGGCAAGCTAACTTATGTACACAAATAAGCGGAAATTGTGTAATGTTTTTCTTAAACTTATAACAATATATAAAGCGACTTTCGTGACCCAGTGGTCAGCACAAGTTGCTAAGTCAGATGCCCCAGGTTCGAACCTGGTTAAGGCATTTTGTTTGTCCCATAATCCAATTCATTATTCATCTACATCGTTGCGAATGACCCATGACGTAGAAAAGAGATGTTAAATACCCGAAATGGAGAGAAAGATAAAAACGAACAATGTGATATTCCTACAGAAAGAAACAAAACACTGTTACCGCCAGCATAACGTCAGGAAAGCAACTCGATACCAGCAAAGTAGAAACAATGTTGAACAAATTAGAGGTTTCACGTTTCCGACGGGTGAGAGGCTTCCAAACGTTCCAAAATCGCAGGAAACTAACCCAACACCTTATAATCCACCGGCTCGAAGCATGAACATGATGCGAATTCACGGAAGAATAATTTGAATTTCACCCATCCCCCCCAATGACAGACTATGAATGAAAAATCAATAATTATTTATAATTATAACTTACATTTATGATTCCTGTAGTAGATTATTTTATCATTCCTCTTCCAGCTTCAAAACATAATTATCATTTTGAACACAAAGATTTCCATTGGAACATCCACTCATATCTGTTTATATTGGTAGTAACTTTCCGTGCTCTCAAATGCCGACAATTCAAACACTGAACTACCTACCGACAACATATACTAATAACATCACGCTGCTGTTGATTGAAAGATAAAAACATTAATAAATTTGATGCAAGCAACTCATAGGATGCACTGAGACCTGTATGAGTTAGTCATTCTATAAATATTTGTGCCAAAGAAGTTCCGGTTGTCCGTATATGAAGTTAGAACAATTGTTCACTATATTTAAACTAATTAAATGTTGTCTATGCTTGTCTTGCTTTCTCTGTGAAAGTATGGTAGCTTGTGCAACTGTTTAATACAAAGCAAGAGTGTCAAAGTTTGTTAAATATACATTTACATGTTATATGCTAATAATTTTGAAAGTTCCAAAATCATAACATCCATATCATTCTTATATTTGCGATTAGCAAAAAAGTTACAGAACACGAAGTAAAATAAGACAAGTAAAACGCTTCAGTGGTGCTGGCCTCAACGAGGATATAGCAGCCTGGCTCATCTCTCCCTGACATTTGGGAAAGCTGAACCAGGTCGATACGAGGAAATGAACTTCTTTCTATATATTCGAATAAGAAGTTAGATTTTCGAAAAATGTATCAAATTAGTTCCCACATGTGCGTCATGTGGCTTAGGTCATTTATGGCTTACTACGTATTCTATATATTATTAATATAAATTAATACACAATGGTTAATATTCATCTCGTCCATGTCATCTTGTGGTAGGAAGCATTTCAAAACCAACGTGATATAAAAGACTCAATCAGTTCGAAACGAAAAATTCTAGTTTGATTTTTGACCAAATCGCATTAAAATGAAAAGCAATGTATCCTTATCAGCATATCAATGTTAAATACACGTTTTAAGATTACTATTGTTGGGCATAGTTCAATATATATGTATATATATAATTTCGGTAAAATGTGAAATATACTGCATTCAAAAATTTTGTTCTTGTTTTAGAAATCACAAAACAGAAAGTAGTTTATTAATGAAATGTCCTCTGATAGCAAATTCAATGACTTCACTATTTTCATAGTGCTTTCACAAAGGGGCCGTTGTTAAAGTGTCAGTACATCTTTTAACTGCGAAGGCATTTATGCTATCGCAACGATTTACGCATTTATGTACTTTGGGCTTCGGTAAAAATTCGCATGCATATGTGAATCTTTATGTGTGTGATCGATCAAACGCATGGAAGCGTGAATATATGCGGTTTCCAGAATCCTATCTTTCCGCATTCCAGTGAGCTAGCACTTCGACAATCGACCTCAAACAAACACTCGACATAGCTTTGCACGGGATGCGTCTCTTTAACAAACGCCGGAAATATTCACCTCCTATCTCCGAGTGAGGGTAAAAAGTAAAAAATAAAAAATAAAAGAACTGCAGAGATAAAGGAACACATGGACGTCCGAAAGGGGGGTGGGCATCAAAAGAGTATATATTTCACACATAATTTCATTTCAGTCACAGTAATTTATGTTAATTATTATAAGGGTGTTGAAGGAACATGATAATTTCAGACTGAAGCAGTGTTTTTTTGAGGGCACATTACTATTATGTGGGGAAATATGCCTCGTGTGCTCCCCCTGGAGAAAATTACCTTGCTTGCCCCTCCCTGGAAAAAATCCTGCGGGCGTCTATGATGGAACAGGATGTTTTTTAGAGTAAATGAATATTCTTGGAGCAATATAGTGTATGTGTGTGTGTGTTTGTGTGTGTGTGTGTACTATATGTATAATTTGATTGATTGATTGATCTGCTTTACTTTACTTCGCTTTTTGTGCCACTTTTGGCTAATTTGCGAAGATGGGGATGAGTGATGATTTGATGAAATTCATGAATGGACAGTCACAAATTTCCGTGCCTTGGCCATACAAATTTTTATTTTGTGGCCCCTAGAAGGCAGATATGTAATTTCTACCTTTACAATTCCAGTCACCTCCAGAAAAAATCATGCGTACGCTAGTGGTCAGATACGTTCAAAATAGAACATTTCTTCGATGTAAGTGGTAAAGTAAAGCAGAAAACCCACAAATTAAAATTTTATTTCACCGGATTTTGTATATGTATGCATGCTAAGCCAAATTATGCATTAAGCATACAGCGTATCCCTATGAAACTGTTGGTTCGATACCCGGTGGAGGCACAAGTAGGTCCAGTCCCGATTAGCCTTACTGTGCATAAAGTGGACTTAAAACATCAAATCAACCAGAATCAACAAACCTATAAAACTGTTATTTTTCCCTTGGCAGAACTCAACAGAGTATCGAGCATTTTAAACATTTCCGAAAATGACTCCAAGTAACAAAATGCATATCGGAACGTAGATTAAAAGTGCAAAATAAAAACAAATCATTTACACTGTCGAAATAAACTGCCCCGTTAGCCTAGCTTAAAACCTAAGTCAAAGTCGGTTTATTTTGTCAAAAATAGCATAGGCATCCAACACCATGAATCTATTAACTACGTGAAAAGAGAGAGGCCAGCTACTGACCTAAGAGCAGGTTTTCTGTTCGTAACTCTGTTATTTCATGAAATAATTTTTTGATAATTTCTAACATTTATTATGGAACATTCTCTAAACGATTAGTAATTAATTGATACCTTATTGTTGGTAATTTCGTTGTCGGCAAATGAGGTAATAGTTGTGCAATTCAGAAACAGAAATATGTTAATCTTAGTGTTGTCAACAATATGTCCATTATACAACACTGGAAATACATTAGGGACATTAAAAGAAAGAGTATATAGTTGATTATATAGTACAAGATTTAAACCAAACCACAAATTTATTTGGCATGAGTTAAAAATTTATAACGCTTTCAATAACGCACATGGAACTAAGAACTAATGGCCTAAATAACATTTAATGATTTACAATATAAGTTTTAAATTAAACATGTTACGATTATATATTTTTACCAACTAGAGAGGAAAAGTGTCTACTAGAACTGATTGTGATACAAGTTTGGTTTCTGACATTGAATTTTTGAACTTTATATGCTATATAGGATATAATGGATTTGTTATCATATGAACCAACTGCAAACGACAATAAGAGAAGACACTTGACTAGTCACTATTGATGTCTTACAATGTTCCAATGTTTAAACAATATGGCTTATTTTGTGATATGTACATATATAAAAATAATAACCATTGGTGCAAGAACTCGTGAGAGCCAGGGGCTAGCTACTGACTGCCGACCTCACTCCCACCTGGCGAGTTGGGAGATGACCAAACAAGTCAGCACGATGAACCTCCAGTCGTTGTAAGTTTCCTTGACCGGGTTACGCTACTCATTCGTAGCTCCCCAATTTCCTCAATATGGTGGTTTGCCACAGGACCCATACCCAGGGCGAGATCTCAGGAGAAAGGTTGTTACGCTTCCCCAGGAGACTCGAACCTGCGCGCTTCCCGTAGTCAGTTTTGTGAAAGAACCACAAAAGGAAGTCCATTTCAGGATTATATGTATCCTGATAATTCAGATGATCATAATCCACATCGTAATGATCGGGTTGAAGGGTATCAAGAAAATTCGGTTAATTGATATGTAGAAAATCATTCTTGACAGGTAGAGTAGAGGTATGATAAGTAAAACTAACACCTGTGCATTACACGTGCATTGATTGCATATAGGAGATGTACAGGTAGGGCCTGTACATCTCGGACGTAGTGGAGGGAGGTGATGTAATCAGGTAAACGTTCTGACAGTCTTTACTTCTCAAGGTTGCCCTTGTTAGGTTTGCCACAGAGCCGCTCCATGCCTAGACACTGTCAGAAAAGTTCTCACATCAGGTTACCCATCCCAAGAATCGAACAGAGTCTCCCGCGTGGCAGGCAGACGGCCTACGCATTCCCAGGAATGCATTACGCATGTTGCCGACTTCTACAGCGAAAGTAGAACTTGCTTTGGAAAAAGTTGCAATCGAAATTCGCTCATCGCCGGGGAGTTAGGCAACATACACAACGCCAAGCAGGTCCTTTTTTTATTGCATCTGACTGTACATCAAAACGTCCCAAACGTTTTAAGTCGTGGGACACATTTCAGGCGAGAATTCGTCACGAAGCACTATCGTAAAAAAGCACGTTTGTGTATTTTTGGCTGTTTTACCTAACAGTATTCTTCAGGGTTTTAATCGATATATTATCACATAAAATTTTAAGAATCTAGAAAGATTTTTCTAATTGTAAATAACTTAAATTTTGATCTAAGCTTTA
Source organism: Lepisma saccharinum (assembly GCF_977018435.1). Taxonomy (NCBI): domain Eukaryota; kingdom Metazoa; phylum Arthropoda; class Insecta; order Zygentoma; family Lepismatidae; genus Lepisma; species Lepisma saccharinum. The sequence goes on along the minus strand of NC_139230.1, from coordinate 156,086,156 downwards.
AAAATAGTTTTCTCAAAACATAATTTCTTTCACATGTGATGAGAAGAGGGAAAAAGGAATCAAAGTCCACTTTTTAGCTTTTTCAGAAGTTTAGTTTGAAGTTTGAAAACGCTACAGAATGAATCAGGAAAACATACAGGCCTGATTTCGTTTGGATACATGCAAAGTGTTTGCCTAATAGAATATTCATGTTACATTAACAATATACATTGACATGTTCTACAGATTAACGGTAAACTCACAAAATGCACAATGGTTACGACATCCCCACGTATTTTGCCTCTATATAGGAAGGAAATTACGTGCAAAAATCGTACCACGCAGTGCATAGTTAGACTGGGTCCCAATTTTTTTAGAGCCATACAACTATGTACGTAGCAGTGAGAACAATAGACCTTAGTAAATAATTATAAATTACAAGCAAATACATGTATATCTTTTAAATTTCAAGTTTGTTACAACCAAAGCATTACCAAGTAACTAGCAATTACCAATAACAAGAATTCTAATATCACTAACGTTTAGATAAACGATCAGTAAATAACCTTGACTTGGCACCTAAATTGAGTGTTCACCCCCCTGTATATGTTGAAATAGGACGATATTAATTCTTTATATTACCACACACGTCATATTATCGGCCATAAAAAAAAGCCATGGAAGTTTAATTTGAGAAAAAAATATATAAAATAAACTTCCCATTTTAAGTAGGTTATTTTTAGCCCTAATGGCCGATATGTTGACTAATGCGGATTATGTTATTGAATAATTCATAGTTTAATTGAAATACTTAGCTGCAGTATAATTTTCCCCAGTGTATGTGTAGCATCGGGGAGGGGGGGGTGATATGTTACAGAAAACAATATTTGTCCACTGGTCTTCCACATGACATAAAAGTTAAGTTGAAATAAGGTAACGAAGATAATGGAAAGTAAAATCTCCAGTAACACTATTGCTGATGACGGACAACCTTGAAAAGCAAAGGTGGGAATTTTCTGAAAAGAATGTCTTCAGATACTATGTGTCATTATACATTGCCACAGGAAGTGGATTTAAGCTTAAATATGCAGCAGCTAGGTGTCCTTCAATTCTTGTACACGTTGCCAACAAAGGTATAGGTCTTCGAATGATCATGTTGATTGTTGGATTCACGGTCTCGCCACTGACGGTACCAGGTTAGAGTCCTGGAGTGGGTGTTTATTTGTGGATCCCTTCGTGAATTTCATCAATCACCATTCATTCTCATTGTTGCTACTAGCCAAAGTGGCGGAAAAGCAACGTTAGGTAAGAAAAATGCAAAATACTGTATATTCTTTACAAATTTTAGTACGCAACGTTAAAAAATGTTCACATACTTTTACTTGATTTCTGTACGCAACATGAATTCCATTTCTCTATGTTAAACAACATTATGAAGGGCGGTGATCTACTTTGATGCCATTGCTGCGCAACCTTTTTATGCTAATGCAAGTAAATCTCTTAAAGTTAATGAGAAAACCAGTTACTTTTGTTACAAAATGAGCACTGAAAATAGGGAATTTAATTTTCAGAAGAATTAATTCCCAGTCTAGTGGCTATCTCTTTTTTCACTCTGTGCTCTTTATACCTTTTGTGGGATTCGTTATCCTCCACGCTGCCTTCACAGCGATGTAATTAGAGTCTTCTCATCAACGTAAATCGCATCTATTGATCTGTGAAATGAAAATAATGTTTGCTTTTCTGCTACTAAGCAAAAGTGCAATGATAAAGCTCCTTTTTCTCTTTTACTCAATTCTGATTCTAAAAATACCTACCGTAATTTTCACTGGTTCAAAGGTACGATTCCATTTAGGGATACCGCAATGTCACCGCCATATAATCAAGGGATCGCGGGTTCCATAACCGTTGGAAGTACAAAGTGGTTTCGATCCCACTTTAAATTATAGGTCCTGTCCTGGTTAGTATTTCTGTGCATAAGGCGGACATAAAAACATACTCAGAGTCAAAGTCTATTAGGGATACAATTTATTGTGACAAATATATATTATAATACTTACATAATTTAAATTAAATTGTAAAAACATTTCCAGATCTCATTCCTTTCTACATTTTTTTCTTATCAGTGGAAATATAAATCAGTTAACTGTGTGGTTCGTATTGGATTTCAGACACTTCAAGATAGCACCATAACAAGAGCAAAAACTGATCAAACCCACGGACTCTTGTTTTGAAGAGATTAAAGCTAACTGTTAACCCGATAACGACTAAATTAGGCATATAAGGCTTCATAACACGCTTTTAGATGCCCACAATCAAGGTTCTTTGTAATGTTGTTACAGTACACATGAAAGGATTTAGTAAAATATATAAATGTACCAAGTTTCACCACAATCGACGATTCCAAAGGGCTCCAGAGGGCTACGAGTAGGGAAACTTTAATTATAACCACAATGTACTTGTAGGTCTTATTAGTCAGAAATCACGCATTTACAGGCTCATGTAGATATAAACTTTTTCTTCTCTAATCATGTCATGAGGTATACATTTCTCTAGTATTGCCCCATATTTTTGTTACACCCTGTATAATCCACACAAATTATTGCGTTTCTGCCATTTCATCTATTATGTATACCTGGCATGGTATATTTACATGATCAGATTACCTGCAAGTGTAGGAAGAGTTAAATATGACATGTAAAAATGAAGTGTTGCTTTTGTTAACACTACTACTGTGTCATCCACATGAAGAATGAATTTAATATAGTCTCAATTCACCACGTGTCATCATTCTAGTCTCTTTATGTATTTCCATTTAGGTATTACCTCTTGGGTTAATCACGACGATGAGGATGAATGATGAACTGACGAAGTCCAATGCTTGGAAAAACACATACCTTAAACAAGGTTCGAACCTGGAACCTCTGGCATCGTAGTGCTTTATTCTGACCACTCTTTTCTTTTCTTTTTTTTAAAGGGAAGCCCCTAAGGGGAATCTTCCCAAATCGCACTTCATTTACTCATATAATTTCACTCAATCTCTATTTCAGGACTTTCAGGACAGACAATAACAAACATCCACGTCCGAGCCGTGATTCGAACCCGGGACCCTTGGAGTCGCGGCGTGATGTGCTAACCACTCCGCCACAGGGGCCGACAAAAGGAAAGTCGCCCAGCGTGGGGCTCGAACCCACTACCCTGAGATTAAGAGTCTCATGCTCTACTGACTTTTTTCTTATATATATATAAGTATATATATATGTATTATTTATTTATTTCCTTTTTACATTTTCAGAATACAAGGTATGTATATCCAAAACAACTATTTTATGTGATATTTACATTGTAAGCATGACAGTTAAAAAAATTACATACGTAGTATGCTGCATAACATATGAAGAAATATGTTGATATTCTTGATGCATATATATTTCAAATCTCTCACGAAAACCATGTTTCTGATAGGTACTAATAAACCAAGCATAATTCCCTAATATCCATTATACACTATTTAACTTTATTTTCTGGTAATATGTAAAACTTGGATACAAAAGGTGATCAATCGTGATTTGCCTCTGGCTTGTTCTGCATATTATACTGATCATTTTCGTGATATACATGTTGATTGATTTTGTAATATTACACTTTCTTCTACATTACACCATTTACACAATGGATTTTCCGCTAGTCTGAATCTATGAGGTTTTGTTTCAGTTATCAAGATTTGGTGAACAATGCAATACCATGCAGACCTTATCTTTGTTGATAAGTGTGTTGCATGTACATTTGTCCAAACTCTGTTCCACAGCACACTAAGGTACTTCAACATTATTTTACATTTATGGTGAATAGACTTACATATAATTTTGTATATGTTTTTACAGTGGATATTTGAAGGTTGTCCGATAATAGCAAAGTATAACATATTTCCACAATAGAATTTACCAAATATTGAAACTGTATGGGAATTGTGCTTATATCTATTGGATATTCTAATACAACATTGTATACAGGGTGTTTCTAAAGGTCGTTTACAACGCTTGGGAGGTGATTCCTCACACGAAAACAAGCAAAAAGTCTAAGTTCCATTTTTACGACTGAGGCTTCGTTTCCGAGATAGGAGCCTCGCAAAAGGTGACAAAGTGAACGTCACACCTGACTGGGACGAATACTATAACAGATAGAGAGGCGGTTCCAAGGGAATCATAAAGGAATCGTATGTGCTCAGTCCGGAAGTCACTATGAAAAGTTCACTGCACGCATGCGCAATGGAGTCCTCAAAGGAATTGGGGATTTCCAGCAAGAACAATACATGGAAAGGGTATGTAACGCAGCAAGAAGGACCGTGACAATGAGAAATGCGTTCAAGACAACACATCCCGACCTCAAACATCAAAACATGAGCACCGAACACAAAATCCGAGAAGTTGAGCACGGTTGCATACCCCAGTTACACGCGAGGAATGAACGAATCATATCATGTGGCATACTAGAGACACATTACTCCACCAGGAGGAGGGAAAGAAAAACACAATATCAGATGATTGCGACAACGTGTATTTTTACACGCGACAACTACGTAATATCCCCCCACACACACACACAACAAACAACAAATGCTACAATATCGTACGCACAGATAGTCCGTGTGACTGTACACCAACTGAAGATGTCACTTTCACCACACAAAGGGGGTGGGGAGCAATACCAAAAGTGTTCTCACTGAGATTTGCCGAGGGCAATAATCACAGACGGTTTTCAAAATGTCTGCCGTTTACTTCTACGCAGAGATGACAGCGACGAATCATGGATTGTCGAGTACGAGCAAACAAGCCAGGTGTATCTGCTACCGTCGCGGCGGCGACGTTGATGCGAGCAACGAGGTCCTCAGCTGATGTGACAGGTGTGTCGTATACGAGGGTTTTCATTTCTCCCCAGAAGAAAAAATCGAGAGGGTTGAGATCTGGCGACCTCGGTGGCCAAGGCACAGGCTCATCCCTACCAATGAACCTATTGCGAAACACGTCATGCAGGAAATGTCGTACATTACAATCGAAATGAGCTGGTGCACCATCGTGTTGGTACCACATTTCTTGCTGCAGTGCCAAAGGTACGGTCTCCAACAGTTCAGGCAGAACCTCACTAAGAAATGCATGATACGTGCGACCATTCAGGCGAACAGGGAGAATGTATGGTCCAATTAAATTATCATGTACTATCCCGCACCACACATTCACTGAAAACCTGTGCTGGTGATGGGCCACACAAAGTGCATGTGGGTTGTCAAAGTCCCATACATGACTGTTTCTACTATTGAAGACATCCATCCTGGTGAAAATGGCTTCATCTGTCCACAATACGTTGGCCCCGAAGTGAGGGTTTGTGTCCAACTGATGCAACAGCCATTGGCAAAACTCCATACGAGGGCGAAAGTCACGAGGTAACAGTTCTTGTACTTTCTGCAGTTTAAAATGATGCATTCCTTCCTCTGACAACACTCGCCAAACATTCACATGAGACGTGTTTCGTGCCCGAGCGAACACTCGCGTACTGGTGCCAGGATGTTCTGCGACCGCTGTTAACACATCTTCTGCAAACTGATGTGTGCGAACACTTCGAGGTCTTCCAACTTCTTGCCGCGGTGGTAACACTGACCCTGTTTCACGCAGTCGACTGTCCACTACCTGAAATAAGGTGTGAGATGGTAAACGTCTATGTGGAAAGCGTTCTCCATAAAGACGCCTTGCCTCACGGCTATTACCACGTGCCTCCCCATACATGAGATGCATGTCTGCTAGCTGCTGGGTCGTATACGCAGCCATCTGTGTAATAGGGAGCTGGAACTGCAAAGTATTGTTTTTGTTTAACACTGGCACACTGAACAAATTGGCCGTATCACCGTACGAACACCACAGACCAATTGTTGTGATACTTGACTTGCCCACTCCACCACGTCAACTTCTTTCAATACAACATACTAGTACTCTTCAATGCGTATGACAACCTAGAGCGAACTGCTGATCATATCCCAGCACCTGCAACCGGACTGGAACGACTGCCGAAGAGAACCAACCCTTCGAGCTCCTCTCGCGGGATCAGCAGTCATGAAGGTTAACGTAGCCTACGAGAGCCAGACTTGCCTGTGCAGCGCTTCCAAAACTGGTCTCTTTTACGTCACAATGATCGCGTGCGAACACTTTTGGTATTGCTCCCCACCCCCTTTGTGACATCTTCAGTTGGTGTACAGTGACACGGACTGTCTGTGCATAAGACATTGTAGCATTTGTTGTTTGTTGTGTGTGTGTGGGGGGGGGGGATATTACGTAGTTGTCGCGTGTAAAAATACACGTTGTCGCAATCATCTGATATTGTGTTTTTCTTTCCCTCCTCCTGGTGGAGTAATGTGTCTCTCGTATGCCACATGACATGATTCGTTCATTCCGCGCGTGTAACTGGGGTATGCAACCGTGCTCAACTTCTCGGATTTTGTGTTCGGTGCTCATGTTTTGATGTTTGAGGTCGGGATGTGTTGTCTTGAACGCATTTCTCATTGTCACGGTCCTTCTTGCTGCGTTACATACCCTTTCCATGTATTGTTCTTGCTGGAAATCCCCAATTCCTTTGAGGACTCCATTGCGCATGCGTGCAGTGAACTTTTCATAGTGACTTCCGGACTGAGCACATACGATTCCTTTATGATTCCCTTGGAACCGCCTCTCTATCTGTGATAGTATTCGTCCCAGTCAGGTGTGACGTTCACTTTGTCACCTTTTGCGAGGCTCCTATCTCGGAAACGAAGCCTCAGTCGTAAAAATGGAACTTAGACTTTTTGCTTGTTTTCGTGTGAGGAATCACCCCCCAAGCGTTGTAAACGACCTTTAGAAACACCCTGTATACCTGTAAAGACCATCAGAGTGATTTATCATTGCGGCAATGTTAGCCTGAATCATTATTGCTTGGCTTTTAGTTTCCACATGAACCAACTTTAATCCGCTGCATTCCACAGGGAGACATATTGTTTCATGGCTAACTTGAAGGATATGTCCAGACCACATAAACCAATTTACAGCACTCTTCAGTTTCGCAAGGTCAATTTTTCGTGGTGGAAGAATTTTCGCCACATACCAGACCTTGGAGAGCGCTAAAATATTTACAAAAGCTCCACGTGATATTTAGCTTAAATTCCTAAGTTTATGTCTACGTAAAACAGCTTTAATAGCTCCTATTACCAGATTATAATTTAATTCCTGCATCTTTTTAATTGACATAGTAAACATTATTCCAAGTATTTTAAGTTTTGGAACAACTTGAAAATTTCCGTGAGATCTGTTTTGAATTTAAATACATCACACGAGATTTTTCATAATTTATCGTTAAACCTGAGAGCAATTTGTTTTTCTCCATTAGCTGATATATAAGTTTTGTGTCAGTCTGGGACTGAACTAAAATACTGACATCATCTGCATATCATAATATTTTGATTGGAAATTGTAATACCAGATATTTCCTTTTCTAAATATATTAAAAATGGCATGAGCGAGACAAAAAATATGGAGAAAGTATCTCCCTGTCGAACCCCTACACATACTGGGAAGGGGTTCGATAAGAAACCATTTATTTGGATTTTGGATTCTGCGTATTTGTACAGACCATGTAAGGCATTTTAACAATTTCCACCTAGTCCAAGTTTACCAGAAACATTGAACATATGGTCATGATGAACAGAGTCGAAAGCATGTTGGAAATCAACGGCTAAAATTACCTAAATTACATTTACAGGGTTGGTATTGGAACTAGCAATTACTTCACGGAGTGTTTGCAACACACCCTATATATATTTTTGTTTTCACCGTAACAATATTGCATCTTACCAACTAATTGTTCAGCATAAGGAGCCATACACCTAGCATCGTACACCTAGACAATATTTTGTAGTCCGCACACAGTAGAGTTATGGGACGGTAATGAGAAACTTTCTTTGGTTGCGCTATTTTAGGTACTAGTACTATAACACCGGTATTTAACGTTTTGTCTGTGATGTGGTTCCTAAAAACTGCATTTACCCATTTTGTTATTGTTTTCCCAGATCAAATTCCAAAAGGTTTGGAATAGAACAGTGGGAAGTCCATCAATTCCAGGAGAGGAAAAGGGTTTCCCCACCATGACAGCTTTATGTACTTCTTCCATAGTGAATATATTGTCTAAACGATCTCTATCAGTATCATGAAACACTGGAGCAATATTTCCATAAAATTAATCAGCATTTGCGTTACTGTTCGTTCTTTTGTCCGAATAAACATTACTATAATAGTCATATAGTACTTTCCTAATATCCGAAAGTTTTGTATACTCCCGTCCATCATCCATTTGAACTATTCCAATTTGTTGCCTCGTCGCGTTTTTACTCTCTTGGATAACATGAGCGAGAGATACTGTTTCATGGCGATCTAAATGGGAAGTCTGCTCCTAATTTTCACACCTTTACGTTTCTGAGAATGCATATTTAATAATGTGGCTTGAATTTGCTTTATCTCAGTTTGCACTGTTTTACTATTCATTACATCCTTAGTAAGCTCACGCAACACACTTTAATATAAGTTATATTTGACGTTCCAATCTTTCGATCGTTCTTTGCAAAATTGAATACAATCTTTTTTAATACCAGGTTTTAAAAACTTTTCCCACCAACCCAAAATATCGGTATTTTTCTCTAAATCTTTTTCCCAATTTTTCCATTGTTCATGAAAGGCGTGTTTGAAATTTGGCTCTACGAGAATAGAAGTATTTAATTTCCAATAACCGTATGCTTTCGAAACCTGACGGATATTCAAATGTATCCCCATAATTACGGCTGCATGGTCAGAGAAACACGTGGGGTGAATTGTATTGATGTCACATTTTGACTTAATTTGGGAAGTGACATAGAAACGATCTAAACGTGAAGCACAGTTGTCTCGGAAATAAGTATATCCTATTTCCCGATTATGTTTAGCGATCCAAACATCCACAAAATTAAAACAATGAACTAATTTTTGTAATGTATTTGACGTGGAGAACCCAGGTCATTGACCCTGTGGATATAAGACACAATTAAAGTCACCTGGACATATTATATGCTCCTTCCTCCCTTGTAATTCCGCTGCTACATCAGTACCAAAAAACTCATTTCGCAATTGACTATTTGTATTCCCAGACGGAGCATATATGTTAAATAACCAAATATTTGCTATTTTTGTACCTATTATACGGCCAGATGGATGTTGAATCACGTGAGAGATCGACAGTCTTTGTTTGACAACTAAGCCGGTACCTTGTGAGTGACACGTGCGGTTTAAATATGACACATACTGAGCTGGTAATTCAAGCTGGGTCACACACACTTCCTGCAGAAGGACAATGCCCACTGAGGATCGTACGAGAAAATCCCCTAAAGCGCGTTGTTTAATCGTGGAACTTAACTTATTTATGTTAATAGTCGCTACTCTAACCGTTGTGTTCATTACAATATTTATCATTAGGGGGAAAAACATATGAAATACTCTAGTTAATATGTTGGATGTTCACTCTCAAAAGTGTATAAGCCACTAACGAATTAAACATGCATTGTAAACCACTATCAAAAAACAATAGTACAAGTTATGACTAGCACTACACACTTTAATCACTCTTATCTCAAAACATAACAAACACTTCTCCTTACCCTCAATACTAATTAGAGGGGGGGACATGAACCCACATCTAATTAACATTTTACTTTTGTTGGGTTTTCTTACTAGATATGAAGGACTGCTGACTTAAAGACATCCTTGTACATTTCTTACCTTCTGTTACCGCTTTGAGTAGTGAACTGGTGCGTTTTCTCCTATTTATTTGACGTTTGTCCATAACTTGCTTATCATCTGTGGATTCCTCTTCGGTGTGGGAGTCATCTCCTGATACCATTTCTTTTGCGATTGTGTAGAGGGAGGGAGGGCAACAAGTTGAAGTTTGTCACGTTGTTCACTCACGCATCCTTCTGCTGGTTTCAAGGTCATTTTAGGCGAGGAAGCGTCTCACATTGATAGCTCATCGCCTGTCTGGCTCCTTTCACTTCCCGGTACACAGCTGGTTGTGGGTAGGGAAGGTGCCATCTTATCACTAATCGAGGCTTCAGGCGTGACGTGGTAGATGCTCGAAAGTTCCTCGCGTTCAACTTGTGCGGCCCATGTCGAATGTTGACAATTGGAAAATTTCCTTTGCTGCTCTCTCTGAGGAAACTGTGGTTTTCGGAGTATCCAGTAGCGTCTGTGCGGCACCCGCTGGCTCTTATATGCCCAGTTCCTTTGGGTCTTCTACCATTTCTATGTCCTGGGATGTCTTGGGTACTCAAAAACTTGTAGGGTGGTATGGCAGTGGTTGTTCGGCTGCATCAATATTTATTTATTTAAGAAATTGAACGCGACAGGTATATTACCTATTTATGGCGTTCATTGTACAATAGTTGAAATGCATTTAAGTCAAATTAATGCAATATATATATATATATATATATATATACATAAATATACACATAGAAACAGACACACACACATTTAATAAATATGCAATTCTCATATTGTATTGTTTTCCATATGTTTTAAAATTGTCCTTTTCAGTTTTGAGGTCGAAGAAAATAGATCCACATTGTTTTCACATTTAACAATTTCGTTAAGTGCCATACACATCCTCCAAGTTGGCGATAAGTGCACTGGTTCTACTGGGTTGGAGGCTAAACAGTTGATTTCTTGGTCGTAACTTACTTGATAGGACGTAGAAATCCAGCTGTGACAGGGAGAATGGAGCTTCAATGTGATTACTGTATTTAATATATTGTGAAGGAGAATGAGCTGGTGCATGATTCGTCTGCTGCTAAGTGTTGTTAAGTTAAAAAATCTGAGAAAGCTCTAACGGGATTCCATTTGAAGGTAACTGCCATCTAATTTGTATTTTACAAGTCTCAAGAATTTAGTCTGGATTCGTTCTATTTTTTTACGTCTTGCTGAGTTTGAGGGTGCCATACTAAACATGCGTATTCGATTTTGGACCTGGCGTAAGAATTATAGAGCATCATTAAGCTTTCGACACTTTTGAATTCCTTGCATGTACGCATTATAAATCCCAGAAGTTTGTAAGCCTCGTTTGTTACGTGCGCGTGAAATGTAAGTTTAGAATCAAACAGAACTCCCAAATCTTTGATTTTTTTTTAATTTTTCCTTTTTTATGCAATATTCGTATTTTATTGGGGCAGTGTTTCTAGTATATGATATTTAGTAACATTTCTAGCTATTTAAGATCAGTTTGTTGTTTTCGCAACATTCCACAAGGTTGTTATTGTCTGCTTGTAACTCGGTGCAGTCACTGTAACTGCATATTTTTTTTATACATTTTTAAGTCGTCCGCGAATAGTAGCTTACCCGATTGATTGAAATGTTCATGAAGATCGTTTATATACATAAGAAAGAATAAGGGTCCAAGGTTAGAGCATTGGGGAACTCCGGATGTAGCCTCAAATTCATCGGAAGTAATCCCCTGAAACGTGACGTACTGTTTGCGGTTTGTTGAGTAAGATTGAAATAGTTCTAACATCGGATTCGATAGATTGTAAGATTTCAATTTTTCCATTAAGACTGAATGATTTTCCGTATCAAATGCTTTCGAAAAATCTGTATATATTACATCTACTTGGGCTCCGCTATCCATTGCGGTTGCGATAAAATGAGTGATTTCAAAACTTAAAAAGTCAAGTTTACATTTTCCATTATTAAAATTCCATTGAGGCAAGTACAATGTTCAAGTACATTTTCTAGTTCAGTTAGATCGCAGAGTTACTTTTAATACGATGTGTTCTAAAATCAAGGAGAGGGGGGTATATTCAGATATGCCTGGCTAGCAGTGACTACCATTTGATACTACGTAATGGGCCAATCATGAGTGCCAGCCAAACTTGTTACGAAATCTGTTACCTGCCTCGTAGTTGGACGACGTATTCAGTGGCTGTGAGATTGTTCTTTAATTGTTGGCATATGCAGCTAAACGTGTACAATATTAGATTCCATAAATCGTATTGCTATATTTCTGCATAAATCTAACAAATGTGTAAAACAATTTTTTTAAGTAGAACAACGTTCAACATCTAAAGAGCCGTCAATGTTCTTTTCTGTTTGTTAGTTCCTCATTCGAGTATCGATGTTCTCTCATTGTTTTCATCGTTATATCTATCCTTATCATTGCAAATATTCAAGAGGGAGAAATAGGACGTTAGGAAATCAAAGAGCACACAAACTAACTAATTCTTAAATGTTAAGAATTGGAAATATTAAAATTTGGATCTCCCCGCCCTGGTTATCTAGCAGCAATACTGCTGCGTTGAAATTAAGGGGTAGCGGGTTCGATCCCCGGTGGAGGCACATATCATTAAGTGGCTCGGATTCCACTATAAGCTGCAGGTCTCGTCCCAATTATCTTGTGTGTATATAGTGGATCTTAATACAAATCCAATTAAGTAAACATTTTTGCATACGATGCAAAAATCAGCACGCTTGGGCAAGTTTCATTCGTCGCAGGCCGAGGCCTACATGCTAATTAATTATTATTTCGTATCAATCTCCTAAACGATACGATTTGCGAAGTTACAAAATAATTTCTGCAGTACCGACAAAGTGACCAAATTTGATTATGTGCAGAAGAATCAATCTTTGAAGCACATCTCCTAAAACTATTGATCCAATTCTGATCAATATTCAGAGCATAATATATTCTGAAACAAAATTATAATCTTCAGCAGTCACTTCTCTAACCAAAATGCCCAGTGCAAGAGTAGCAACTACATATATTCATTGATTTTATGTCAATATATTTGTCTCGTAGTGGAGGTGGATTTGTAGTGAAAATATTTTTGTTCCTTGAGAGTGGCACGTCCTAAGTGGACGATATTTCTCAAATCCTCCCCATTTTTAACACTAAGTTCTGAATTGAAGTTGTTGAACAAGAAAAGTAAGATATTTCATCATGGAAGAGAAAATGGTATCATTAATACAGTTTCTATTCAAGGGTGTTTTTGCTTATTTGATGCCTACTTTATTAAGTTTTTGACAATTTTCTGAAGCATGAAAAGCTACAATATTCATACGCTCCCTACTGTTGTGATTTGGACAGTTTAGAGTCATGGCACACTATGAGGCAGAGTGGAAGCCAAAATAAAGACCTCCAGCAGCTGCTTGCAATGATTGAAACATTCAAAATTTCCTTTTACCAACTTTATAAGCTTTGTGTTATTGAAATGTTCATTTCAGCACGGTTGCTTGCGACAAACCTTCGAAATCTAATTGGTGACGAGAGGTTGAGTGCTCTATGTGTTCTGTCCTTTGCAGAACTTGCAAAATCTGTTGTGGCTGCTCATACAAACAGACGCATCTTATCGTAGTTTCTTGTTGTGGCTCATTTTCTCATTTTAGCCACAAGTTATTCACACTGTTTACATAGAAATAGTGTCACGTGTAGTATTTATACGAATATCCAGCGAGCTGAAAATGCCATGAGTGTACTTTCTATGGTGTATTTGTACTCTTTACATGAATAGTAAGAGTCTGATATTATTCCTTTCAATAATGGCTTAGGAAAAGAAACAATATAATTATTGCATTTTATTTGACATAAAAGATTCGTGCCTAAAAGTACGTTTTGGTATGATGGAACAAAATGCAACATCTCATTGATTTGTCTTGAGTTCTGATTGTAAAATATGCAAGCGGTAAAATTATACCCCAAAAGTATAAAGTAAGTACATTTTAGTCGGTATTAGTTAGCCCCCCGAGAATTTGACTCCGAAATCTGTAGCCCCCCCCCCCCCGCACTTATTTCAGGCTGGCGCCGTCACTGTTCATGTTTGTACAAAATTATCAATAGTAATGCCTGTTTTCATCAACACTGATCGTGCTAAGCGAGTTATATACATATTTCATGATTTCCCTGTGTTATCCCTTAATTGGTTCAAGCGCTTGTCATGTTGTTTCGGAACAGTTTAGATTACGTAAGTAAATCGATGTTTCATCTTGTTATAGGCATTCTATATCGCCTCCCACAAGCCCTTGACTTAATTAATAACCCTCTCTTCCAGAATTGCATAAATCCATTAATCCTCTCGTAATAGGTTGCCCTTAAGTATGCGCTTTACAGAGGTCCTTGTTTCCAAGCATTATTCTGGACATAACAATCTTCCTATCTACGCTCCAAATTTAATAATCTGCAGTGAACCGATGGTCAAGTTTGCCATTAATCTAACAACAAGCTTAACTCGAAGGCTTTTTCCCCATTTCCATTGTTTATACTATACTCTTGTTGGATAATTAAGTGGTAATAAACGAACATGTGTAAGATTAAAGTATGTGTTTATCAACATGCAATAAGTATAATAATTTTATTGATATGTTGGTGTTTCTAAGTGATGAATCAATGACGCTGAATGTGAAAAATTACGAAAGATATCAATTTTGTTTTCGTGTATTTGCAGTTTAAACTATTTTATTTAAAAAATTGGAAAATAACACATGCCTTAAGTAGAGTTTTAAGTCAGAACGAAAGTGTAATGTTCAATGAATTTTAAGGACACTGATACAAGAATACTCTAAAACTTCACAGACAGTGGTTTATTTTGTACCATTTTTACAGTGTATTTTTTAATAGATTTTTCTCTCAGTTTACACATAAATTATAGTTACCCAATCTGACATTACCATAAAATAATGAGATCTTGCAGATAAATTTTGTTTCTCAAGATTTAAATAAACATTGGTAATGAGGCTGACTAAACGCACGGGCATGAAATTAGGCGGGTGAAAGAAGTTCGGAGCACAACTCCGTGTGTTCGGATGTTTAAGAGAATGAAAGATCTCGTTGTAGAGTTGTAAAGTTGGTTTTTGTAATCCATGTGACACAAACTGACAGTATTTGCTCGAAAGGTCAGGAATGATGACTGTATGCCACGGAGAGAGGTTGGTCTCACGCTCGAACTAGGCAACGCAGCCCGGTTGACGTTGACACACAGTGCGGGGGAACCATTGACTTTGCTTTTCCCATGCGTGGCACTAGCGCAATTCTGCCCAGCCGCCTATTTTCATTGCCGTGCGTTTAGGTGAATTTTGGGTAGATACATTGGTCAAATTGGCAGAGCAATAGAACAACATGTCAGAGGACATAAGAGTTGAGGACTGAAAGTGGTAAACGTTGTAAGTGCCAAATGCGAAAGTGTTGGGAAATTGCATCGTTTCGCACATCAGCCCGTAAGAACGTGCACACTAGTGACCTCTTTACACGCCCTTTGATCTACTTAGAGGGCTATCAGCCACATTTCACGTTTACCACATTATAGAGTATGGCACATTTCACAGTTTAACGTGGAAAACGGTGTTTGAATTATTGTGGCACTTACAGCGTTTACCAATTTTAGTATTCAGTTATATAGGAGTTTAGAGAATACACCATTTACGAAGGTCACATTACTGATTTTAGCAGCATAGAAATCATCACCAATTCATCGCGTCATCAAGGAGTCAATTGGTCAGGTTTGAGCATCTCGCTTGCACGTGGATGGCAGCGAGCGCTCCGTGCGGTGCGAGTTTCCCGCCTGCACACTAAACCTCAAGGCGAATATGCAGTAGAGCAGGAGTAGGAGAGGTAAAAATTGTGGAGAATGCACCCTTATTTCCTTTTTCTTTCCGTGGAAACACCTCTTATTTCTTCCGCCATAATTACAATGATACATTGCACTGTTACTCACGAATCACATGACGGGAGGTTTTCCACTGTACAAACGTGACCGACGAAGCTTCTTGCTTTCCTCGCTCCCTCTTTCAGCACCTCTTGCGAAGCTACAGCACCGCTGCTCGTTCTGCAGTTTTCATAGCCGAGCGCTCTTCCACGAATAAAGTGAGTTGACTAGGCTTGCAATAGTCATTCATGCAGGAAAAAGTCTCAAACAAGGTTGTGTTCGTAGTGGGATCGGCCTTTCTTTGGCGATGCAGGAGGCCGAATGTGAATGTAAACTACATATCACTCGACTTTCCTGCCATCTACACAGGAAACCCACACAAAACATACATAAACTGATTGTTTTTTTAAAATATTTATTGACGTTCTTTGTCACTTTTGGCTAATCTACAAGATAAGATGCATATATAAATTAATTGAATTTTTCACTGAATTTTAATCCCTGAAGATGGGAGGTGTGCGAATTCTGGAATTTCAGAAACCTACCTTGAACTCACCTGATCAACATCACGAGAAAAATCTTCACTCCATAGAGCATTGTGCTTGAAATTTTGGTCAATGTAAACCCAGTGGTCTAATTTCATAATGTAAAAATATTTAGTGTAAACACTACAAGAAAACGTTTTTCTTTTTTCAAAAGATTATTGAAATTCACTAATCCTTCGTATAATATTGTACTAAAGATAGAAAATAACATTCCACTGGATATTTCGGCCGAGCTTATAGGTAGCATAACTTTGCCTTCAGTAATAAATTACACTGAAGATACACTAATATCTAATAATAATAATAATCTAACACAGGTGTTCCCAGACATTTCTGTTTCACGGCGCCCTTAGTGTTTTAAGACATTTCCGCGGCACCCAAGTCAGAATGTAGGCCTATTTATCTAACGCTTGTAACGTTCAGTTAGCGATGTTAGGTTGCTTGCCTGAAGTTAAAAAAATAAACACATATTTCAAATTCAGAGACATTTATAGTTTAAAAATCACTAAATAAGCAGATATTTGGAACAATCATATAATTTCACTGAAAATATTGGAACATTTCCCGGCGCCCTGTAAGCCAGCCACGGCGCCCCACTTTGAGAACCACTGATCTAACATAATCGTCACTTGGTTATCCACAAGACGAGTTCAATCTTTTAAGATGAGAGTGATGTTAGCTTACAGAAACCTAGGAATTCTTACCAAAACTCACCTAGATGATAATTTCAGAGACTATCTTCATCATTCTGCTCCAGATAAGCTTATATTTTCGTATTTGCTTGGTACAAAACATTTAAATTCTAAGTTGTAATCAACTGCAGTTTTCAATTAAATTTTCAAACGTTAATGCAATAAAGTAATATTTACATAAATTAAGTTCTGATATCCAGTTTTTGTGTACTTAAATAAACTCCAATTCTAAATTAAAAATAGACAAGAAAATCAGACAACATTCGTCCTAATTATATAAGAAAATATAATTTTACTAATTTTACGAGAGGTATGAATTAGCGGAAATTATCAAATTTGCTTCTTAGAGAAAAAGCAGGAATTTAAATGATCAATTGTTATATCTCTACAAACGTTGTATTTGTTAGAACATCTATTCGCGTCTGTTGCTCATGGATAGTATATTTTAATTAAAGCTCCATGCTCGAATAACTTGAAAACGAATAGGAGTAAGTAATGCGAAATTCTTTAGCAAGCAATGGACGCATAATGCTGAAATTGAGGTCCTTTATACTTAGATTTGAATAGCCCTAAAGTGCGTGAGACAACAGAAACCTCCTGCTTTCCCTTGTAAAGGTCGATATCGCTGAAATGTTCGAACGCTTCAATTGCAAAATTCCAAGTCAGGGCAAGGCTATGCAAAATCCAACAAACCTCTCAATTAAGCCGATAACAATGAAATCTTCTTAATGACAAAATCAAGTTAGGGAATTGAATGCTGAGCGACAGATAACCCAGTCGAGTTTTCAGTCTCTCGCTGTACTCCTTCGGAGTTGATTGGGAAATCCATTTAACAGGGAAGCATCCCATTTTCAAAGGATTTTGCCTCGATTTGCTTTACCTAATAAGCCTTTTACATTGAGAAGAAACGGGCGGGAAGGGCATCTCCGGAGTCTTTCATAACAATTACCAGGACCATTTTGATTCACAGGAGGAGTTCCATTGAAGGCACCTCAAAGGAAGTCTCTAATGGATTTGTTTACGTTTGTGACGTAAAATTTCTATGGCTGGACCAAAGGACTAAGATTATTATAACCACGAGCTTGCATCAAGAGTAACATAAACGTGCTCGATAATAGATAAAAGGCAAAGTTATCTTGAATGGACACCAATTCTTCAATATTTGCATTCTACAGACCTACTGTTACACTTAAGTTCTAAACCTATAAGCTTTAAAGGGGACTGAATAAAGAACCCCTTATCTTCAATATTTAACCGGTAAGCTATGAAGGAGGCTGGACTTATAGGACATTTTGTACCTATATTGCTTTTTGGTTGCGATATTTTAAATTCATTAATTTTTATCATTAAATTGTTATAATGGATTCATTTTGTGTTACATTTATCAGATATTTATAAATACTAACATAATTATAAGCGGATTGGGAGTAAAACATGATAACCCACACCCAGTTCAATGTTGAGTTATCATTGGATTCAGTTGCTACACAGTCTAAAGTTCAAAAGTACAATAGTGAATAAAATTTCTTCAGTAGCCGCTGATAGCCAGAAACAGCCAATCCGCGTCCATTGTATTGAAGTTTCTTCTGGCGAAGGCGTGCCCACAAGGAATTCTGGCAACGTCGTTGACTTGTGACTTGTCTCCGCAGTGTTTCTCTGCCTGCGTAGCCAACGGCCATCTTAGATGGTTAGCTCTATATAAAATAGGACTTGAAGGATTATGAAGCAACTTACTCCATGGAGGCTAGCACTTCATTGTTTAATTAGTCATTTAATTATGTGGTAACTATGCAGACATGGTTGTTTCTTAGCCTCAATGGTCAAACAACTGTCGTATGAATGAAAAATGCAAATACGGAGGAAAGGAATCAATACTTCAAATCAGTTGAAGAAAACACACACACACACACACACACACACACACACACACACATATATATATATATATATATATATATATATATATATATATGGGCCATTCCATTGTCATGGGTGGGACACGCAGACTACACTTTTGATATTAAAGTAACTATTCTACTGATAGCTAAGCAACATTTTTCCTACAGTTTCTGTCCAATCAAATATGAAACTTAACACTGTTGATTAAACATAACTACCCTTAAAATACTTTCCCAGATTTGTAGCTACAAGTGAACAATTTTGTATTACGGGTAGGACAGAGGAAACCCTGCCTCTTCATTCAATAATAAATTTATTTTAATCTCTATGAATTATCAAATGATGTAAAATATTTTTTTAAGACAAAGAGAGAAGATAATTGACCTTTGTATATTGTAGTGTAGTTGAGGGGAAATGTAACAGTTAAAGGAGAAATTAATTGTTTTCTTGGTGTCACGGGTGGGACACAATAGAAAACAAAAGTAAATCAAAATGTTAAAATAAGCGAACAATGTGTAAAATACCTTTTATCTTAATTATGTATAATACTTGAATGTTTATGCAAGTGACAATTTTAGATTGCTCACTCACAAGATAGGATAAAGTCTGAACATTTCATTTATTTTTAGAAATTGAGATTCAGAGGCACTTTTACATGGAATGCCTCATACATACATGTATACAGACATAATACATACATGTGTGATTGTGTTTTGTGACTGTCTGCTTTGGTGCAAATATGTTCTCCAATTAAAGCTCTGAATATAGAAAATTTTTAATGTAGAAAAGGAACAAAAGGAAATGCTTGAAATGGAATTACGAGGTTAAAGGATGAACGATGGGAAGTCGTGTGTGAAACCAATTTCCTATCTCTTTTGAGAACAATCAGGAAGCAGTTTTGGACTATCTTAAACACACCATCCACTGAGGCAGAAAACAACTCCCAATTTTATTTCCTTGCAGTAACTTTTACTAACTGTTTAACGACGTTGAAAACATTGGTCTTGGAATTCCGTGATTTTTCCCCGCATCTGAGAAAAGATCTATTTCTTAGTTCGATGCATTTTATAAAGGGAGACCGAGCGTTAACAACTTCCTCATTATTCTTCGTTGAGAACAATGATTGGGAACGCATCCGAATTTGAATTTTTTCCCACGGATGCATAGTTTCATACAGAATTTTGAAACAAAATAACAAGTGTATATTTGACGCTGTGCACCAAGGCTTGGACAATTATGGGAAAAATTGAGTTGACTAGCAAAGAAAATGCAATAATTTACAGCTGTTGTTGTTATATAAACCCTGGCATTATTTGTCTTTATCTCGTCGCAGACTGTAGACAGTAGTTCTTACTATTTGTCTTGGGACCTGTCGTCACCTTGTAATAAAGAGGTCCAGGGTTCAATACCTTGTGGATGCACATAGTGGTTTTGGTTCCACTTTAAACTGTAGGTTCTGTCCCGATTAGCCTAACTGTGCACAGAACGGACTTTTATATCTAACTCAAACCAAACTCGTCTAGTGGATATGAAAGGACTTTACATTTGGAAAACATGAGCGAAAACAGAAACTTTCTTCCATTTACAATATTTAATCTATTTTCCTCGCATGCTGTATTTGGGTAACTGTCCATCTTAAATTGCTATTGGAATAACGATATATAAATAATATTATTTCATGTGGTTCTGCAACGGTTAAGGACGCATATTTTTATTTTGTAATTTTATTCTTTTTTAAAATTTAAGATCGCTTTTCTTCCTCTTCAGGCTAATCGCGACGACGAGACTGAATGATGATTAGATAAAATTTGTGAAGTGACACTCACAGAGAGAATATTCTGCACACGCCAGGACTCTAACCTGGGAGCGTTGGTCTCGATATCGTCACTCACACTCAGCGCACTTGATCATTCAGGTGACAATCATCAACGTATTATTTTTAAATTACTGAACAATATTTTCAATTTAAATATTCCAAATTGGGACTTCTTTGGTATTCATAAGTAGATCAGGCATATAGAAAAGCAGGAATTAAGATTTTCCAGATAAATGTACCAATGCATAAAAGCAAGAAAATTAACGAAATTGATGTAATTTTTTTATCTAAAATTATAAGGAATTATTTTAATTTTTACAAGCTATAAAAGAGACAACATTCTAAATTATTTTTTTAAAAAATATATTTGTACATCACTATATCATACAAACGTATTGAACTTTCACACTTCAAAAACGTTTCTTCGGTTTAAATATGTATTCTTTTACAACTATACATGAATTATGAAATACATGAAATATCTAAACTATTACTTATTTGAAGGATATCGTCAAACACTTGTTTATATTTATTTAATTACTTGCTATGCATGCAATATTTACTGATGCATAATGTTATTTCAAACAAATTAGTAATTGTTTAAAATTAAATGTAAGGGTTTAATTAGGAGATAATACATGGAGTTAATACTCTGTGTTTGGACAGAATTTCCAGTTCCAACGAGGAGTGATATTTCAATTATGTTTGACAAAGTGGTAGCATTAAGGGTTAAAACAAAAGTTGAAACTGTGCTCTGTTCACTGCACCGTGCTATGGACGCATATCCTGGATTGAGGGCGACTTTGACCAAGTGATGGGGTGGTGTGGTCAGAACTACGCTCTAACCGTCTTTATTCCAAAGGATCGCCTGAAGATACGCAGTGATGAGAGGACGGATGAGCTCGATTAAAATTCCATGGCTAAAATCATCCAGCCCAGGATCGAACTTGGGTATCCAATGAGCGAGTCTTACACCTTACAGCGTAGCGTACAGCGGCTCTTACGAATTAAGTGTTTAATCTAAAGGATAATTAGTGTTATCATCTCAGTTCCCTTTTCATCTTATTGATGCCAAGTGTGTCGAAAGACTCAGATTAGGTCTTCAGTCGCTTGGCTCTATGGATATGTTGTTATATTGCTTTCCGATTGTAGAATACTTGTAGAATACTTTTCTTAATTAGAATTGAGCACGTCTCAGCAATAAATCAATATATTTCACATTTACTTACTTTTACAGGAAGGCGACTGTTCAAGAGGGTAGTGATTAGATTTAAGATCCTTTTTCACCTGAGATAGTAACTTGAGGCGCCTATTGATAAGCAAAAATCTCAAGCCACTTATAGTGTGAGAACTTGGCATTATCCCATAATTGTGGCAAAATACAGAGATAAAGCTCGAGCCGACTAAACTTGACAAAATCCGAAGCCATTATCACAGGAATTATATAACTATGACCACGATAAGTATAGAACTTGGCTTCTTGCCGTTCTTGAACCCAGCAAATAAGCTATGGCTTAAACCAAAATATACCGTTAAACGAAAGGCTCCGTAGAGTCGGGAGAGCTTAACAATACCTTGCTATCTAGTTTCCATTGTTATTTCTACATACATAGCCTGTTGAACAGTCGTTATGAAAACCAGTACCTTCTAACTGTCAGATTCACACGAGAGACTATACAGTAAATATAAAACACAAGCACTCTAAAATTACGATATTAAACAGGAAAATTACGATAAATATTAGTTTCAAGAAATGCTGGTAACATTGTTCATTTTAAGACACAGTCGTAACATACCTACTTATAATCTAGCTTCAGTTATCCATAGATTACGCACATCAATTAGACACTTCCTTGGTGTTACTAGTCAACCGCAGAACTTCAATTATTTATATTTATCAAGATTTTCAGTGTTATAACAACGCGTATATGATTTGTATGAAGTAGAACATTTTGGTCTGTTTCGTGTGAAATGTCATACATTTTCATAAAACGAACACGATCAACGTAATTCGTAAAAAGGCGATCTATTAGATACAGGGTGTCCGGCTTAGACCTTTAACATTACAAAAGAGCATAATTTTGCAGAGAAACCCAATTTTATTACCAAAATTTACATTTTGGTAGAAAAACTCATGCATTTTTGTCCCAGCACCAACACTTCACACAACCTCGATATGAGCCCCCCTGTATCACGGCAGATGTTGAACCGATATTCCAATTCCGTTCAGGTATTCACTAGCATTTGAGGTGTCACATTGTTAATCGCCTGACGAATTCTGTTATGCAGATCTTCCAAGTTCTCGACGGGCATACTGTAGACTTGGTCCTTGATGAAACCTCAAGAGAAAAAGTCTAGGGGGAAAAGATCCGGCGAGCGCGGAGGCCAAGCAAGTGGTTTAGATCCTCTTCCTATCCATCTTCTGGGAAAATGCTCATCGAGAAATTCTCGTACAATTATAGCAAAATGTGCCCGGGCTCCGTCTTGTTGGAAAATTGTTTCTGGAGGCATTTGAGGCACAGCGTAATGCTGAAGCATGTCTAAATAATTCGTTCCTCTCACTGTTTCTTCAGTAAAGAAGAACGGGCCTATTATCTTCTCTTTCATTAACCCACACCACACATTAACTTTTGGCGAGTCTCTCATAATTTCACGAAACTCATGAGGATTGTCACTCCTCCAAATACGGCAATTTTGCTTGTTAACTTTGCCACACGTGTGGAATGCAGCTTCATCAGAAAAGCACACCTTGTCCAGAAAAGCATTGTTGTTGTCAATTTCAGTTAACATTTTGCCCGAAGACACCTGTCTTTTAGGTTTATCATCAGGATAATTTCGTTTATCTAACTGGATCTTGTACGCCCGTAGACGTAACCTTTTGTGCACACCGTCATGGATAGTAGACCGAGGAATGTTGAGCTCTAAACTTGCACGTCTTATTGATTTTCTTGGACTTCTTGTGAATGCAGTGCAAATCACTTCAATGTTTTCCTCTGATACCTTCCGCTTCGCGCACTTTCCGCGCACCGAGACAACACTTCCAGTTTCTCTTAGTTGTTTATCCAACTTAGCAATACTCAAATAGGAAGGAACATTGTCGTGACGTTGAAGATTGAATTCACGCCGAAAAGCACGTTGAACAAGCTTCACAGATTTGTTTGCTGCCAGTGGAAGAACACAAAACACTTTCTGCTGAACCGTCAACTCCGCCATCTTGGAATTTATGCGTTACACGCGCATGCGCGTTACGTCAACTCGAAGTACTGGTGATTCTCGCAAATGGCCACAGTTGCCAGTCCCATACAAACAATATGTTTCATTTGAAGTTATATGTAACTAAAGTTATACTGTTTTGTAATGTTAAAGGTCTAAGCCGGACACCCTGTATATTGGTGAATGTATGCTTGTAGCAACGTCTTGTACTACTAGTCTTATGTTTGAAAAATGAATTATCGTTGGCTTCTGTAATAACAAATCACAGAACTATTAAAATTGTACTCAATTTGAGATGGTATGTTATCCATTTCTGAACAGTTATATTTTATTTGTGATTAAAAACTATATAATATTCTCAATTATATAATATGAAATAATTGTTTTATCTGTTAATTGGTGATAGTATAGCCCATATATCGTTCTGAATGAATACATTACGATTGAACATAAAAGGGATAATCCATATACTGTGGATTTCTCGCGTATTCGGCCTGTAAAATTAAGTGAACATAGCTGCGATTTGGGCCTTTTAATGGTTAAAGTGTACATGCTATACGCATGGTGTGTGTTTGAATCATTGCATAGAGGAAACAAAATTTTAATTAAAATTCTACAGTAAACGATACCTTAATTTCGGGGAAAATATCCACAATCATAAAAATATTCTAAATACATTTACGTACGTACATAAATATACAAACCCACATATCTATCAAGTCCAAACTTTCGTATCATTTACATAGTGAATTAATGGAAGTTAATATGTTAATCATATTGCTTTGAATTTACAATTTTATGTTAGAATCTTTCGTAACAAATAATATGTCTTTCCACAATGCGATAAAACTGGACATACACGAAAAACTAAATATACGATCTACATGCATTTGAGACATACTTACTGACGTTTTTGTAAACGTTTTACACACAGACGGCAATAAGCACCCCCCACCTTCTCTCTTTCTCTGAGGACTCTAACTCTCAAAAGTTCAGTGATTCCTACTTCAACCCCTAAAACACCGCAGTTAACAAGATTACGTGAGGGAGAAAATGTCGCTACGGGAGTAGAAGAATTCGATCAATTTTTCCTCCACTTCATAACACCGCGTACCTCATGGTGAAGATTTTAAATCGGTAGGAAAAAGTCGGAAACAATAAATACTCAGGGCATCGAAATTATATTAATATATGCTATTCAAAGACATATACAATTAAACAATAAAAACAACATAAAACGGGGACATTCCACATTACATTTTCACCACAAATGAAATAAATCTTCCATCTCATGAGCAAAACCTCTCAAATATGGTTCGGTTGAGAAGATTTCCTTCAAGAAATCTTATCAGAATTTTCATGCCACCAATTATGTGATTCTATACCGCACAAAAGTATCAATAGTTATGGATTTGATACAAGCTTCTAAAGTAGCTAACCGTAAAGATACGTTTACGTCAAATCATTAGCCCCTCTCTCTCACACCACATACACGCAGAGGGAGACAGACAGGACGTGAGAAAGGAAAGAAAATTAGAGAAATAATATTGTGAATTCTTGTAGTTTCACAAATTCGTTTAATTTACAGCATACCCACGATACAGTAAAATACAGAATAGTCTTACATTAGTACACACCTAGTTTCTCCACAATCTTCGAAGTCTTCACGTCTTTAAACAAGGGTCTTCCCCGATGGCGCAGTGGTAGCGTCGTCGCCTTGTAATCAAGGGGTCCCGGGTTCGATACCCGGTGGAGGCACAAGTGGTTTGGATCCCACTTTAAACTGTAGGTCCAGTCCCGATTAGCCTTACTGTGCATAAAGTGGACATGAAACACCAACTCAACTCAACTCTTTAAACAAGGGATTAATTTGCACAGTTCTTTGGTGAATTGCTTTTTTCATGCAAGCTCAAGTCGTTCGATGTGACAAGAATAAATGTAAAAGTAAAGTGCATATAGCACCGTGTCATAAAGGCATATTTTGGGGATATTGGCCTAATGTTGACATTCTCTATTTAGGCCATTTTGGAGGTAATGTGATCAGCACCACGTTCCATCGCCTTTACCCCCCACCAGGGTTGTACCCATGGATTTGAGGCTGGGTGAGCCCTAGATCTGCTTTATGCGGGGACAAGCCCGGAAAAATTCCGTCCTTAGATCACCCACCCCGGGAATCGAACCCGGATCTCCCGTGTGGTAGTCAGACTCCCTACCGACTATACCACTGCGGTTCTAGACAAGAGTGACAGTTTTTATTCCTATTATGTCAGCTCGTTGGTCGAGCGCGTTAAGTGGTCGACTTTCAACCTTGGCATCGTTGGGTAGAAATGATTTCACATTTCAATGTCAACAATATGCCATATTCATAATTTCTTAAAATATAGGAGTTTATTTTCTGTTTACCTGAATCTAATTCCCCCACTGAAGATGCGCTTCGTGTCTTAGTGAAGGAGCTGTTTTGCAAAGCTTTCCTGGTAAAAGTGAGCCTCAGACTAGTACATTTGTTTGGTATAATCGATCCCTGCTTTGTCGGAAATTGGAGCTGGCACGGTCTATAGCAGAAACACCGCGCCGTTCTATTATGAAGGCTAATAATGTTCGACAAGCACAGAAGGGTCAACACTTTACACTCAACGCGGTTTAAGCGAAGGAAGCAGTGGCGTGAACGAACTCTTGAGAGAAATTCGTAATGCTTTTACCCCCTTGATTGTTATGCAACCAGGCTAACGGTGGATTTAGTTGGGTTGCATAAACCAGTTCTCAAACCAGCCTTGGTTGCATCGGACGCAAAGAGGACCAATTTGGGCAAAAGTTTCTGAAAGTTTAAGCCCCCTTTATGCACAGATGAGATATTATCCTACAGTTAAGTGGAATACGAGCCTCTGAAATATGCCATAATGAGAATCGAATCCATGATATTGTCACTACACACTACACTATGAGGAAGGTCTGCGAGAATTATTCTTCAATCTGCGTTACAATTTTCTTGCAATAAAGATTCCATTGTCATGAAATGTCTCTTAAATTGAGTTGATTGATTGATTGAGTAGGTGTTTTAATTCCACTTTATGCACAATAAGGCTAATTGGGACTGGACCTATAGTTTAAAGTAGAATCCGAACCACTATGTGCCTCCACCGAGTATCGAACCCGGGACCTCTTGATTACAAGGCGATGACGCTAACGACTACGCTCACGCGGAGACACTGAACTTTCTATTAAATATTTTAAGGTCTGTCTATTATAGATTAAGTTGATCAATTTATTTACTTGCCATAAAACTACAGCTGGCAATGCAGTGAACAATTGTATTATGCGGATTTTGTAGAAATGTATACAGCCACGCAAAAAAACTCGAAAACTGACGAAGCACTTTTGTTTCATTCTTCAGTCTGTATTTTGTATTTGCATTTTTATTATTTTGCTTTTGGCAAACCATGACGAGTGGTGATGATGAATGGTGATTACATTAAATTGATGAATGGACACTCAATAATAATTTATTTACTTTTCATAAAACTACAACTGGAAATTCAGTGAGCAATTGTTCTAAATTCATCGAATTTGGGAAACTACAAGAATTCGAAAATAATTTCTCTCGTTTTCTTTTCTCTCCTGTCTGTCTCCCTTTGCGTGCGTATGTGTTTTTCCTTCAAAAAATATGAAAAATGTCCCGTTTTGTTGCTATTAAAATCTGGTCACCTTAATGTGTAAAGCGATGCTGCTCATGTTAGAATTTGCTTCTGTGACACTTTTTACTCATTTATCATTGACTCAGAATCTGTCGAGATATCGTTTGCGAAAGAATAACAAGGCGTTAGACTAAAAAGTGATTTAGTAGTTAAGCCTGTAGCGGTGCCATTATGCATGCAACATGCACACTCATGCATGTGTCGGTTCTCTCACAGATGAAGAAGATATTATGCCCTCTCTTCAACTATCAACAAATTCAGTTTTTACTTTTCATCTGCAGGTAATATTATCTTGCAACAAGATCGAAAATTATGATAGGGTCTCTGTATAAATTCCGAATCAAGCTTTTTTTGGAGTGCAAATGCTGCTGTTTTTGAAGGCACGAGAGGATATATATATTATTGCGTTAGTCTAAGAAAATTGAACCTCAACAAAGATTATGTAGTTTTTACTGTATCGCACAAAACAGAATCCACTACACACTGTCCCGGAAATCTCTCTGCGCAAGTAGCGACTTGACGGGGCTCGACCAATAAACTCGTTATTAGAGGATAATTGAGTGCAGCTAGCACTCCGTTCCGTTGTTCCGTTAACTCGCTTTCTCCCCTTTTCTTCCGTTATGCACGGCCTTGTTCCACAGATTCCAGATACAGAGTATATGACTATCAGTGTCAATAGAGTCACATGCGAGGAAACATAATTATGTGGATGTCAAAGGTTCTGGCAGCACATAGTAAAGTAATGTATTGAATGCAACTATAGTGGCGCAGATGTCAAATTGCTCGACGGTAATCATATTGGATGTGTTATGAAAGTATTGACGGTTTTTAATATGTTACATATGAATTTTATTGTACAAAAATTCAGTGAGACATTTGCTACTATGAATTTATCATTTTTACGGCTGTATAAAATGGTAAATAGAAACAAGCATATATTGTGTTAGGTTAGAATATGGCAAATCTTTAAACCAGCCAACTTTATCTTCATATACCATTAATATATGTTGACAATTAATTATTCTATAACTAAAGAGCCGCCTTAGTGGGTGAGCTGGTTTAGTAGACAGCTCACGATCTCGCTACCGACGATTCCTTGTTAGTGTTCCTTTTTGCACGTGGGTGTGCCTTGATTAATTCTTATTATCATTCATTTTCATCGTCGAGATTGCCAAAGTAAAATAAGACAATACAAGTGTAACCAGGGAGATAATTTTTGTTGTTTATTTGTGGTCGGTACCTAATCCCTTATTTCCATAACTATAGTAGGTTCTGATGTCATTGAAGAAGAAGTTGATATAGAGTTTCTCATCCAATCCTCGAATGCAAAATTTCCGAAAGAAACTTCCAGCAGGCTTCAGTATGCCGTTACAGTGTATACGTTTATGCTTCAGCTTATGGATCTGTCCAACATTCTGAAATACTCTTGACCTTAACTTAAAGGCGTACACACAATGAAAATGAGATACGAGATAGAGAGAGGTAGAAAAAAAGACACCCATGTTTTATTGGCTTATCTCCAAGATTCTACTCACATCGGGAGAGGAGACTGGCACTCCAATCAGCACTCTTAGGGCTGCGAAACACTCACCATTCCTTCCAAATACCTATTGTTCATCTTTCACAGAGGATGTTGGAGAAGAGCCAAAGAAAATTTGGAACATTAAAGCTCGGGTCGTGTGGCTGAAAGGTGTTCAAGAAAAGGTAATAAATGCTGTAGTCAATGTGTTTACAGAAATTACGCACTGTTAAAATATGTGTCGTCACGTTATAACTAATACCAAGATGCTACTTACAAGAATTTGAGTTATCGGAGTAAATGTTCAGTTACTGCAAGACATGGTATGATTTAAAGTGACATTTCTTCAATGCCTGTACCGTTGAATATCGCAATATACAGTGAGCCTGGATTACTAAATGGTGTTGCTACATTTGCAAAACCATTGGCGGAATGAAAAAGATGTATTAATTTAGGTTAGTTTTAAGCCTCATATTTATATCTATAGGTTAACCATTGCCGTGAATGGTATAGGTACAGGACCTATGATAACAAAGGGGTGAGGAGGAATATTACTTGCCTTACCAGGAATTTGGATCCAGAATCCTTGTTGCCGTAGTTCCTCCAATTGCAAAACTACTGTGGCCACAACTAAATTAGATTCTGAAATAAATTAAGAAGACTTCAAAAGGTTGCTTTCTTATGTCGCAGTCAACATGTACTTTTCAGTATGGTAAAATAAATCTTCCTAATGTCGTTGTTGTGGAAGCTTTCCAAATTGCTTCTTAGGGGGATCGCCATCAATTACTTCCAGAAACCATCCGGATTTTTAAGTTCGTTATCTTCGAGAAGAGAATATTGCAGAAAGCCTTGGTATATGGTGTAGCTGAGTCTGCATGAGACAGTGGCCTGTGTAAAGTTGACCCGACAAACGACGCAATTTGGCAATGTTCCTCGCACGACCAATGTCGGAGTTTCCCAATTCCTCAACAATGTCGAATTCAAGAAAACTGCATTATTCACAACAGTTCTTACAGTCCCGACCCTGTCTCCACCTGCATGAATTATGACTAGAGTATCTTGATATCCCATCCTTGGAAAGGTCGACTGTAGCAAGGATGGTGAGGGAAAAATGCAATTTATAAGAGTCTAAAATATGAAGGAAAAAAAAAACAACTTGGCAGAAGTTTCATATTTTCACATAAAAATAGGCAAGACAAAGCACGTAGTTGGAGCGATGCATTAAGAAATTATAGAAAAGGGTGGACCTAACATCATAATATTTTACACCCCACGCACGTTGCTATATGTGCATGTGAGTGTAAAATGAATAAGATGCAGGTAAATTGAATTGATAATTTGGTATCGTGTTAAGATAATAATTCAGAATGAAAGAGAAATGGAAATATTATGTTGTAAATCTAGATAGATGATCGATCCCTCACGTATTACTGAAATGAAGCCAAAATGTATGAGGTTGGAACGTTGAATGAGTAGAGATAAGTATCAATACAATTAAGTTTTAATTCGAAGTAGCAAATTAAATCCAATGGCAAGTAAAGAATCAATTGATTGATTGATTGATTTAGTTTATCTTACTTCGCTTTTCTACCACTTTTAGTTATTGGCGAAGATGAGGATGATTTACGATATGGTGAAACTGATGAAGGTACACTCACAGAGAACACACATGCCCAGGCCGGGATTCAAAATCGAGACCCCTGGAGTCGTAGTGCACTGTGTTAACCATTCCGCCACGGAGGTCTGCTCAAGCATAAGAGAAAGTGACGACGAGAAAGCACAATCATGCTGCTGAACGATGTGACGCTTTATATTGTATTATATTGCCAATTATCTACAAATTGTGTGATTTTTTCCCTTGTAATTTAGAATCAATCCCCTTATATAAATCGTGCTGATTATTATAAACTTGCTGAAATGCAGAAATGAATCTTCGACGAAAGCTCCATAGGAAATTTTAAAATTAGTGTCAAAATTTTTCTCTGATTAGTAAAACCCATTAACGTTCACGCTTAATAACTAACACCAAAGTTGATCTGAATTATTTTTATTACTTAACATATTTTACGTGCTAATTTGGCAGATCAGGAAGTCTTACTGAAGCAATACCAGGAAAAGTAAACATTCAGTCATGGAGGAATCTTTTGGGCCTATCCTTAATTATGCCCAGCGCTGGGAGTATCTTTTGTGCATTATATATGTAAAGAGTTGGTGTTGGAAGAGTAACAGGGACATTTTCTTCATTCCGTCTTCTAAGAATTAATCTGGAGTGTCATTCTTTTATGGTGTGTAATGCTACTTGTCAGTTATAAATTGCCCTTGAGCAATATTTCTTGTGATTATTTATGTTATACACTTTGTAGTGATTAAATTTCCTTCTTTATTTATTACCTTGTGTGGTTCTATTTACTTTTATGCTGTTGTTGTGTAGACATATGTAACATTTTAAAACATGTATACCAGTGGTGTCAGAGAGCAAGTAGCTGTTTTTGTAAAGCTCTCTCCCTCGAACAGACAATAAAAACTTGATATTTTAAATGATTACAATAAATGTAATTTCCCCCACTAACTAGTAATAGATTCACATCGAAGGTCTTGCTACTAAAGCATAGATTACGTGTGGCCCTTTTGTTTGCTGAAGTAAACTAGTCTTGACTGTACAATAAGAAATAATAGTAATTTAAAAACAAAAGTACGAATTGAAATGGAAGCGGTAGAACGCCAGGGTTGTGGAACTGTCCTCAAAAGCTTCTTTAGTCTCCACTATTATTGAGGGCTGTAAGGAAGCAAGGTAGCAACACCACTTCCTTGCATTTTCATCCAAAGTTTACATAAAAATAAAAATGCCACAGCGATATTCAGTTTTCTAGTCATAAACACCACCATCTCCACCAAAAAGTTCCGCTACAGGAATGAAATTTGAGATTACAGCCTCAAGTAAGCTCTCCGCGCACGGGCGCCATGTAAGCCTGAATGGGATCGAGTTCGAAAGCGAGGGGAAGTTCATGCGAAATGTTGTTGACGAGTGACTCTTACAGGACCGATCGATCAAGGTTTAGCAACCGTTCGTAGTGGACGGCGCACCTACAACATTCTGACTTCGAATCCGTCTAAGAAGAAGAGTGCAACTTCCCTGTAAGAAAGGAAAAATGTAACCGAGATCTTGTTTACAGCCGAACTTCCTTCGGTCTCAAGCGTTTTCTTTATATTAGATGAGCAATTTGTCTGTACAGTCACAGACACACACTTCTGCGTTGTAATGATCCCATTAAAAGTAAATATAAGGATAATATACACATACGTTGTAACCTTGAATCTGCGCTACCTGGTTGCATATATGCAAGGAAAGTGTTTGTTGACACTCCGAGGGATTTTAGTGTCCACATGATGCCTCAACAAGCGAGACCTCAAGAAGTTATTTATCTTAATGTCTTCTAAACACAGTGAAAGATTTTTCGATATTTTAAGGCGACACCCTATATGTTCACGAAATGAAAAGGAAAATTATCCTTGCAATTAACAGTGTATAATTTGCTTGAATATGAAACAAATTAATTAGAACTTTTTTGTTATCATGTGGAGCTGTTTGATTAATAAATTCATATGGATTTAGAAATACGATAACGTTGCATTGACGTCATATAAGCACCCACAAGTATCACGTTTCCCGAATTCATAGGCTTTTTTTTTTTCAAGTCTTTGACAAAAGCAAACAATTAAGGTTACACTGTTTAAAAAAAAGTTTGTTTTTTGTTCACTTGTACAATTAATTTTCTTCACATTATTAAAAAGCAAATTAAAACATATATCGATTCAATAGGCTATCACTAATTAATAATTATGAAACGTGTAAGCAAAAAATTGAATACATGGTTTGCATTTTGGTCAAGGAGCAAATCAACTTCATTGCCTCCGATGCAGACAAGCACAGAAGTGTTGTGGATTTGTTATAAAAATGGTATTCTGAAATTAGGTTTTAAACTTTTTTTATTTACTGCAGCTAAAATATATGTTAAATATGTAGCATGAAGTCGTAAAGATATTTGCAACCTGTATTCAGATGGACCAGTATAAAATGACACGCCACACTTTGTTTATTGTGGCAATTTACTTTTTACGGAAAATATTATGTAATGAGTTATTACATAATACTACACACCATTCACTAATATTACGAGAACAAACTACGATTCTTATTTACTTCTTGCTCTTGAAAGACCTCCATACCGTTAACGTTCATCATAGAATATTTTGTAGGGACATGAGGAGTTCTTTCTCTGATTATCTGTCTTGGTTACTGCCCCCATCGAGTCATTGATTTACGATCATACCAACGGATAGAGATAGAGATATATTCATAAAATTGTTTCTAGGGTATATTGATAGTGCATACTTACTGGTCTACCCCGAGTGGTGTAAGTAGTTGCTCTTTAGCAATGCTACTTTTTTAAATTGTTCCCATCATGAAGAATATAAAATGTATTACAGTCAATATAAATATGAGATGGAAATTTTGCTAAAAAGGCAATACCATGAATGTTTTACGCCAGAGGTATCGAGTACAAGAACCCCTTAAATATCTCTCAAGGAGAAAAATGTTGTACAGTTAGTACTAGAGTGCTTAAATGTTAAACGAAGGGTCAGGGGAAGAATACAGGTAAGTCAATTTTCTGTTATAAGCAAGATAGTTGTGTTCTTTCGATCCAAGATGAAGAGAGGCATGGGCAAGAAGTGTGAAATGGAGGAAGAAGCATAAAACTCATTACCAACATTTTCTGGGTTCTGGGGACGGAGCGCTCTGCCATGTTTTTCAAGTGGCTCTTCAATTGTCCTTAT
Source organism: Lepisma saccharinum (assembly GCF_977018435.1). Classification (NCBI taxonomy): domain Eukaryota; kingdom Metazoa; phylum Arthropoda; class Insecta; order Zygentoma; family Lepismatidae; genus Lepisma; species Lepisma saccharinum. The sequence goes on along the minus strand of NC_139230.1, from coordinate 156,052,244 downwards.
GCTGCTGGGTCAACACCGACATTTTGATGGTTCCCACCTATAATCGAACCTGAGACCGCTTGCACTAAGGACGAGAGCGCTTTAAAAAATGAGCTACGAGGGGCCCTGTAAAGTACAAATTCAAGCTAATTTTATTACTTGTCTAAAACATTTCTGCAATATATGCAATAAGTGCACTACAAATGTCACGCAAATACGCATATGAAATAAATTCGTATCTTAAAGAGTATTAATTCTTTTTAAGGATAAGGATATCAAAACTGTTAACTGTAAATCCTCTCGTAAAACTTAGAAATTGTTAGTAATGCACTTTCCTTAAATTGTGAATGTCAACATTTACAAGTACAGTGCAATCATGGGGGTGTACGGGGTGACCCCTCCACGTAGTACACCCAATTTGTGACAGTCAGATTTACCGTCATTATTATTATTATCATTATTATTCATGTATGTAGCGGTAAAAAGACGTGTTGATTCAAAGTGTTGAGTGTTTTAATTTGTAAGATTACATATTTGATTTTTGCCAAGCCGACGGGAGGAACGAGACGTTCGCGTGTGTTAAGAGTGAGCACCTGAAGGGTCACGCTATGCGTCTAAAGCTTAGGAAATTCGACCGTAATGACAAACATTTAAATATCTCGGTTTCCAACGGTCAGATCCATGTGAAACTTATACCAGCGCAGCGGCATGTGTGCAAGGACGGATGTGTGGAGTTTCGTCACGATCAAGCGACAATTACGGACGCCAGATCAAATCGGTTCTAATTGATCAGTTTGTGGACAGCGATTGCAATTGAGCTATGGGCGACAGCCAGGCGGAAGCTTAATCCGCACAAGTAAACTTCGGACACGGTCCGTTCTAGTTTGGAGACAATAGAGCGTGGTGGAATAACCTCTCCGGAAGCGTCACTCCAACGTGCGCCTAGCGTCCTTTTTCAAAATCCAAATAAAACGAAGGACATGGTTTTTCGATACACAGTCTTACCGCGATCCTTGTAGCGAGAGCAGCTCCGTGCTACCTCTCCATATACAGTTTTGCCGCGATTCTTGGAACGAGAGCACCTTCGTGCTACCTTTCGTGTACAGTGGACTTTGTTGTGTTGTGCGAACACCAGTGTGTGTGATAGGAAGTAAGTCTACACGAGTGCGCCTACCTCAACCGCTGGGGGAAGTTGAAGCGAAACCGTGTTTCCGTGATTACCTTACGCCATTTATAATTTTTGAGAAACGAGGAACACCGAAAACTATGGCGGGCTAGAGGAAGAAGAGAGATGAGGGCGTTACGTCGATTCGCCCGATGTCAGACGAGACTACGCCGATGATGCCTACCCGCCACGGAGAGAGAGAGAGAAAGATGAGCTACGCCGACGATGCCTACCCGCCACGGAGAAAGAGAGAGGGACGACGAGCCACGCCGACGACGCCTACCAGCCGCGACAGAGAGATGTAGAGAGGGATGTTGACGCCCCGACGACGCCGACGACGCCTACAACGACCGCTCAGATGCGACGTCCGAACCGCGCCATACCACGGAGATCCACCGATCCCGAGAGGAAGAGGAGCCGGTTAACTAGGTGTATGAATGCTTTCTGCATCTTCATCGTCGCGACCAAGGAAACCTTTCGTGTGGATACTATGTGTTTTCAATCGCCCATAAAGACGCCAGGATGCACCCCGGAAGCTGAGAGATAGTAAAGTATTCATCTGTGTGAACCTTAACACGTGACGGCCCGATTGATTTAGAGAACGCCCTTGAAATTCGTCGACATTTTGAAAACGCCCACTCAACTCGAACTTCATACCAAACTCCCGTCGCGCTTGTCATTTGTAATCTATTCGTCTCAGGTAAATTTTTCTTATTCCTTGTGATATTTTTTTATGATCTTAAATTCATTGTTGTTTGTGCTCCTTTGTATTTGTTTAAAGTGCGTACTATTAGAGTAAAGCGCCGCCCGCTTAATTGCATAATCTACTTGAGGTTTGTTCATTTTTATGTGTCAGTGCTGTGTCGCTGCTAGCTACGTCAGGTCGCATATGTGATTGTTTGTTAAAGTATTTGCCTGGTAATGTGAATTGCTCGTCGCGGCGAAGTGTTTAAGTCCCGCCTGCTAGAGAGTATATGTTTGCGTCACTCAACGGAGGTTATTTGTTATGTTTGGAACCACGTGAGGTCTTGTAAAAGGAAAACGTCCGCCCACGTGAATGTAATTGCCGTTGAGACGCCTTTGTTTATACTGGTCAAGTAATGTATTGTCACCGCGCCGACTAGTTTCTTTTTTTAAAAACAAAAGGTGAACTTAAGTAAGGGCTGGCTAGGATTTAAGTAGCACTGGAGAAAAATCACAAATGACCTGATTAGACAAAAAGTAAGATAAAATTAATTGAGAATGCAATAATTAGGGCTTGTCGTCATAAAACCTGTACATGTCATGTATAATTTCTTGTGTCGATGACCCCATGAGGATTGAATCTGAGAGAGAATGTGAGAGTGCAAGTGTGGGGACCTGTAATAATTCCATTTTTGTTGGTTATGAATAGAATATACTTTTTATTTTCATGTTAATTTTGGGCTATATCATTTTCGTATGCATGTCGCTACCCGTGATTTTCAGGTATGCAGCTAGCCGCTTCCCGGCTACAGGTAAAGAGGTGGTAATTTGAAAGTACATATGTCTTTGTTTTTATTCGATATGGCTTATTACTATGCACTGTTGGTCACCGGTTCCTACACACGAACTTAACCTGGACCGTAATGCTATTTCGCTTGTCAGAGGGAGATTTTGCCGCCTCTATCTAGGTAGTGGTAGCATTTGTTTTCCCGGGCAAGGGAGGGTGTTTCATTCATTCTTACAAATTGTCAACCTCACTTCCACGTAGTACAACCTGGACTGCAATTTGCAGACTAACGAGGTTCTGACGTCTGGACCTACGGCCAGTATAATCTTCTGTAGGGCTGTGTGTGTGTGTTGTCCTGTGTCTTGTTCTTATGTGGGTTGAGTGCACCTTTACAGTCTCAGCTCCAGGTAAGAATATTTTAGTCCTTCGACATTATAGTTATGTTATATTAGTTATATTTTAGTTATGGTAACGTGCTGGATCCCGTATAATGTGACGGGTGCAGAATAGCCTAAGTGCTGACGCACCCACAATTTAAAATTCAATCAATCAATAAATGCAATCATGGACTACGCGGATGGTAATAAATATATTGCCCCGAGCTAGAAAAACCGCTATTGTATCCAGAAATAATACCGTAAATATAAAATTATATAATTTTACACCCATTAAACGGCAATTACAATATATATCCATGAGATATGGTTCTCAATGATTTCGATGCTAAGTTGTTATTTATCTCACATGAAAAAATCTCAAATCGAGGAATCAGATTCATCGCAGGAATTGATAGCACATCAAAGCAAGAACAAGTTTCGGAGTAATAAGAATATAATGTTCCAGAACATTACTTAAAATGTATGTTCTACCTCACAAAGACTTGAGAATAAGCATCAAACTGTGTAAATTCTTTGTAATCTGACAGCCTGATTTAACTTCCACAAAGAAACACCGTGAAAGCGTTAGTTAAACGTTTTGGTTTCCTTGCTACCCACACCACACGGCGAGTCCATTATCTTGTTTAATGCAATTTCAAACTTTTTCCTTTCATTTTCTAATCTGAATAGCCTTTGAGTAATATCATGATGATCGCTTTCGTCCAGAGGTTAGAGGTTTCAAAAATGCACTTGAGGGTTATACATCAGGTCTAATTGGACCATCCCTTCTTGTTCTTCCAATCCTCCATATCCGGGCAAACGGCTTGATGTAGAAAGTTAAGTCTTTACGATCTGCTTAAAAGAGTGTACAATACAAGAGCGAATACTGCCAATGTTTGTATCAACCGGTTCTCGGATCTGAGAGCAGCGATGTCAAACGCAGATTATATGTTTAAGAAAAGTGCCGCTACTAGCATCTTACAGCATCCATGACGTCCTGAACATTTGCTCATGAGATGTAAGCGAAAATTAATCTTTCCTCATTCTCTGCATTCATTGTAACGTGTTTGTCAAACAAAATGGTTTCTGGAATTGTCCCTCTCTCTCGAGAATTAGCTAGTGTATTCCGCTATGAAGTCAGGTGTTTTGGGTTATAACAAATCCCAATTAATTTGTCATAATTGTTTACATGTGCAGACCAATAAATATAAAAATGAAAACATGACGTAAGAATATGTTACCATTGGATTATTTTAACATTCACACACGAGAAAGGAAAAACGATTTCACTTCGTACGTACGATTGTTCATGATTTCGATAATAGTTTGATTCTGCTGTTGGTATTATAGAGACAACTATTCATGAAGCGAGGCAGTATGTCTTTTGGTATGGTCTTCTTCGTCTCATTAAAGTAATTCACCATTAACCAAAAACTACAACGATGGCACTTTGCATAAAGTGCTTCTGCGGTAATGCAATTTTGTATGTTATATAGAATATTTATCCTTGAATGATTTAAATTCGCCTCACATTTAGTAAAAAGATGTTTACTTCAATTACGAGTTAACTGAAAAAACAACTTTCTAAAGTATGTTCGAAATATTGCGTTGAAAATGAAAGATATTTTTATTATTATAGAAAGCAACAAATGCAATACATAATTTTTGTTACGTATTCTTAAGCTTGACGCCCACTGAGACGAGGATAAAAGCGGCAACAGAAAGCCACAGACCCGTGGGCTATATCCTTTAAGATATCCTGCAAACTTCTGGCACGGAAATTGCTGCTTTGGTTCCGCACGTTTCCCTGTAGTGGGTCTTACACTGCTTTCTGTTTCCGAGTTTCTCCGCGTCTCAGTCGACGTTAAGCTTTAGTAGTCTAAGTCAGCCCAGAAGTCTGTGGAGCAAGGGAATGAAAACAAATCTTCCGCACAAGTTGTGACCCGAGAGGGCTCAACAAATGACCGCGTGAGAAGGAAAGGGATTGCATGGAGAGAGTAAGCAACGAGTCTGCAGCTGCCAGCAGCAGAGGCCACTGCTTTGCTCCGCCCAGTAGCTTTCTCCCTTGTTCTATCGTTATGTGCGGCGTTATTGTAGTACGCTGGCGTAGAGTCTCATCTCTCATGCTATTCATGCTATGTATTGATGTTATTGCTGCTATTGCATCTAGTCATATTTTCTACATTACTATTTCCATAGACTGTGTTGCTAAGATGCAACCATATTAATAATAATAATAATAATAATAATAATAATAATAATAGGTTATTCTTGCATATTAACTATGTCGTTCCTAATAGTTAGATGTTATACGTATCGTATCGTACCCAAGGTATTGGGTAAGAAGTATAAATTCTTAGCATAGTAGGAAACAGAGATAGGAATGCTGAATAAGTAATCAGGCAAAGGTCGGGTGATTGACTTGGAGGGCGTATGTGGCATGAGTGTTGGAATTGTCAGGAGGTGTGATCAGTTGTCGAGAATACGAGAGAGAGTAAGGTCTGCGGATTGTGAGAGAGAAGCAAAGTGGAGAACGATTATTGGACGATGGTGTGTGATTGAATCGATGTCTGACAGGGAGGTCAGACAGTGATATTTGAGAGGACAAGTGTAGGAACAATCTTCATCTATTTGTAAGGCAAGTAATATCCTTTTCTAAACCAATCCATATCGGTTCAGTCATGGAGAGTATAAAACCCATATCTAACCTAAGTTAATTTCTATCCCCATTCCTTTAAATGTAACCTCTTGCATTTATCACATTTAGGCCAAGCGAGTGATAACCATCTGAGAGATGAATGAGAAATAACTACATCACCCAATTCAATCTAGAGGTTCTTGGTTCGATCCCAAACGCAGCATGGGAGTTGCGTTACGGTATGCAATCAAATAGCGTGGTACCTTACGTACTTGCAACTGAAAATTTGTGGAACCCGACTTATGTACGGTCCCGCATTGTCTTGCAGATAGGGCCCAACGTTGTTGCCGACACAGATTACAATACTCGGTGAGATTAGGGTTGCTGTACAGTGCAGCTTTCCCGAATGTGATACGAGCACGTTAAAACCTACACATGGCATTCTGATGCATGCACTATATAACGAAACCGGGATGCAAGTATTGTCATATATTTAGCTTTGGCGCTAAAGTTTCCGCTTGGGGTAAGTGGCACCAGCGTTAAAATTAACGACGCTCCGCTGAAAAAGTGAAAAGGAAATTTCCAAAATTCGTTGCTCCTGACACAACAGACACCAGGACCAACCTCACATTAATCATCAGGTTGTACAGCAAGTAATCCCGCAGAATCGTGTCACGAGGTTATCGATCAACACACATGATCCTTTCCCCCCAAGCTTAATTGGAAATTAAAATTTGAAGTAAACATGAAAACCGTTGCCGTAATCTGTAATTTATTCTTACCCCGTTATCGGCTTATTGATCTTCACGTCGTGGAATCCTTACCACTTGTTTTAGAAGATAGGTGGTTATGCGCCCGTGTTCAAAACATGAATCAGTGTTTCTCTGTAAGTTCACGCAGGCAAAATTTTGCAATTTATACTTTACCTTACAACACCAATTTAGGATGAATGCAGAAGTCAATTTGCTTACCTGAAAAACAAAGAGAAGGAATATTATTAACATTTTACAATTTCATTAAATAAAATTATAGGCAAATATTCAGAAATACGATTCAAAAATTTAATTTAAAAAAATCTTATCTTCCCTAATAGCTGAGTTGTCAATTTTAGCCTTGTTTTCAAGAGTTCGAAAGCTGTTGAGGAAACAAATTTAGACCGTAACATATCTGACTCTGGGCTGTAGGTTCAGTTAAGATTAATATTATTAGTACATAAAGGGAATATCAATAAAAACATTATAAAGAAACTGTCTCCGCTGTAACTTTCTAATAATAAGTTTAACTACAATATCTTATTATAATTAGTAAAATTTTCATACACTCTCTCTCGGTTATCTCTGGAGCAAGCGAACGAAAACAAGTCTCTGCACAGGTAGTGACGCGAGACGACTCTACCAAGGAGGAGAGGAAGGCGGCTGCAGTTGCCAGCCATCGCAGCAGCGTGTACTGCTTTGTTCTGCCCACTCCAACACCCACCCCTCTCTGCCGCTATGGGCGGCCTTATTCCAGAGATAACCGGGACACAGTATAATTTGGAAGATCTTTAGCAATAATACACAATAATATTAAATTTCCACTTAAATATTTATTTAATCTATTATTAGATGAAATAGATCAAAGAAGCAAAGCATGTTATCTGAGGGATTCAATCCCAGAAGATTCCAAGAAGAGAACGCACACAGTGGGTTCGGCCACCGAACGGCGGTCGATACTAGTAAAAAAACGGAGAAAACAAAGACATAGGAAAATGTTTATTCTCGAGTCAGCCGCATAAGTTGTTTACGTTTCTCCCGGATACGTAACAAATTTGTGGGCACACAAAACTGCCCTATAACATCCGGATGGAAGCCCATTCCGCCCATATAAAGTAAACTACTACCTTTCATAGGTAGATGAAAGCTGTTCTTCCGTTAGAATCCTGCTATCTCGGATTTAAAGGGAGCTTAAGGAAAACAAGAGTATTCCAGAAGATGCGCACGATGTTATAAAGTGTCATCAAGATCGTTCAAATTGCATTTTGGCAGACTTTGGAAGCACTTTACAGCTTGTTGCAAGGAAAAGGAAACTCCTCAATAGCGTTTCCTAAGATTTCTCTCTGAAATTTAATTAAACAGTGCCTGGTTGACGTCGAGCTTGAGAAAACATATCTCTAGATTTTGATTGTGTGTAATTTATACTCAGTTTTACTTAGCACACAAGTTTTGAATTTTGTATTCATTGTTCAGTACTATGTGATATGTTTATTCTGAAACAGCTTGATTTTTAAAATACTTTATGTTGAAGCATATATATCACAACGACGGACAAAACCAAACTTAACACATACTATTTTCGGAAATTAACGAAAAATAAATGCATATTTGAAATTGTTCTACATTGAAGAGCAAATGTTTAACCCTGGAGTGGGCGCGTCAATGATTTATGCACAAATGGGCGCGGGGATTGTAATTGTAATTCATATTTGCAGAGATATCTGGTTTCATTATAAGATAATTAAATTTCATATTTTTCTTGCATTTACATTTATGTATTCATTTGACGGAATTGCGTGAAGGACATGTCCGATTCACATACCACCGACCTGGAAATATCTATTCTGTATTAGAAAAAGGTGAATTACAATTATTATCCGCGAGAGGGGTTAAAATCCTTCTTAGAAAAATGTATATTTTCAATTCTGGAAAGAAGACGAATCTGAAGCACCAAACACAGAAAAGAATGAACATGTAATGTAAATTAAGTAATAAAAACTCGTATGTCTTGTGGTACATTTTTCAATAATAACGAAAGCAATTAATGTCATGTCAGCCAAATGTTGATATCAAGAAAATAACATATGCTAGTTAATGTGTATAATTTTTAAAATATACATTTTCTATTTGATACTGCAGAGTTACAACAATATCCTCACAATTGAAATCGGAGCAATTGTTTGTGGTTTGAAGGTTTTGTTGTACGTATTTTGCTATTCAGATAGTAACGTGATCCACACACATCACATTCGGAATTTCCATTGCATTGTATTGAATTATTGATAATGTGAAATGTCTAAAAAGCCTGTGTTTCTATGAAGGAAACTGATTCATTCTCTAGGATGAAACATATGCGTGAAACAATATTGCTTTTACATGATAACTGTTTCAAATGCATAGAGAAAAGATATCACGCTTAAATAAGAGTACGCTTAACCTGCGAAAATGCAACACAACAGATATACACCGCACAATTTACATGCTATGCACCATGGTAAGACAAAATTGTACTTTTGTGGTATTTAAGTAGATAGTATTTAAAATATTAAAGATTATATTCTTGTACATTCTCTTCTCCTCGTCGTTTTAAAAATTACTTCGTAATACTAGTTCTGACATAAGTGTCAAAATAATATTTAAAACAGGAAACTGTAAGGTTGTAAGGCTCGTATGGTTTACACACAGAACTCGACAATCATCAAATCAAGGTTGATTGTACCATTATTACATCAATTTACATAGTAAAATGTGTAATTCTCGGTTCTTTGAAATAATCGTGTATGATCTTCCAAATTGATACATTTTTATTGCATTAGAAGCACCCTTTCTATATACAGTGCCTTTCTATATCGAGTCGTCCCTGGATCGGCGGCTAACACGCCGGGCAGTGGGAGGGCGTATGCGGTCATTTAGACTCACAGCTGTACGCTGACCTTGGCACTTCAGTATCCAGGTAGCTGGTGTTCAGTTTCCACGTGTTTGTGAAGTGATAAGGTGTTAACAGGTGTTTTAGATTGTTTTGTTTTAGTTTACGTATTACTGGAACTCTCCTGCAGTCTAAAAATGTCACGATATCCGCACAATTTGGAACAAAGCATTTTTATGTACGACTCTTACGTCATTACGAATTGTTGTAGGGAAGTTAAAATACGTTTCGCAGAATTAGCAGATGTTCCTGTTTCACACAAAGACAATGTTCGGATTCTTGCGAACAAATTCAGATAATCAGGGTCTGTTCTTGATAAGAAGCAAAGGGTAAAACGTCGTGTGCTTAATGAGGAGAAACGTTGAAGTATGATCAAAAATCTCTCCGGCACCTTGCACAAGAAACAGGCATTTTCATGACGTCTGCGTGGCGAACAACCAAGCTTTCAAACCTGAAACCATACATTAGAAGAATTGAAAGAAATTATCAGGAGGGAAAATGAAGCAATTTTGGAAGAGGAACTGACACGTGTTAGTGAAAATTTCCTTTAAAAATGTCGTAAATGTGTGGATGCAGGGGGATATCATTTCCAGCACCTCGTGCAACAAGGTACGTACTCATTTTAATTGTAATTGTCAATGTAATTGTACGAACGTCTTTCGTTACATAGCTAGCGGTCCCAGTTACGCGCATATTGCATACAGTTTGCCCGTAGACGCGATCGTACTTTCCTCCGCGCTAACCGCCGTTCCGCGGACGACTGTAAATTTATATTTGTGGTTTGATGCACCAAAAGTGCATCATATCAGTTTATCCTCTTTAATGTGTTACTGGGGCCTCCGCGGTGGAGCAGTGGTAGCGTCGTCGCCTTGTAATCAAGGGGTCCCTCGTTCGATACCCGGTGGAGGCACACAGTGGTTCGGATTCCACTTTAAACTGTAGGTCCAGTCCCGATTAGCCTTACTGTGCATAAAGTGGACTTAAAACAACAAATCAATCAATCAATTAATGTGTTACTGGAGTATTGGTATACTCTATCCCCGGAATCTGTGGAGCAAGGCCGCACATACAGGCAGAGAAAGGGGGAGTCTGGTTGGCAGAGCGAAGCAGCACACGCAGCTCGAAGGCTGGTAACGGCAGTCGCTTTCCCCCTCAACGCAATCCCGTTTCCTCTCACGTGTTCATTGGTGGAGCCGTCTCGGGTCACTACTTGTGCAGAGACTTGTTTTCGTTCGCTTGCTCCAGAGATAGTAGGGCCACAGGGTATATACCGTAAATATATATTATGACTTCAGATCACAGGAACTTAACTTTAGCCATATATGCCCAACTTTTATTTTAAGTTCAAAATTTGTTTATATTGACAACACTCACTATTTGTGTTGAGTTGATGATGAAAAAAGTGAGAATTTTTTTTTGACATTTCATTTTTGAAAAAACACACTGCCCCAAAAATAGGGCGCTGGGCACTGAAGGCTACATGTTATTGAAACCAATTTTATTTTTGATTCTTAGTTATATTTTTGCTAATGTAACAGGAGATGTACACAATATATGCTAAGGTAATGTTAAAAAATATTAATGTTCATAAACAAAGCAAAAACATTATAATTTTAACTATGTTTTAATAAGTTAAGAAATATGGATGATGTGCATATACTAACTTTTCGAAGTAATTTGAGTTGAGTTTTTTACACATTTTTGTTGCATTCTTATGGCACTCTGCTCATCGAATCTGCTTTCCATTTAAAATTATTATGTGTGTCTTTCCCATCCAAACTCACGTCATCTGGAATTCTCCTTTTTGTCACTTTCAAAGGTATAGCTACCTATACCAGGACGAGTACTGTGCCTTCCCCTTCCCTGCTGGAGTCATTCTGCATAACTAGTAAGCATTGTGCACACTGCAACTTATCAGAAATACAAGAAGCTGCCAGTACGATTTCTTCATACGAACAGCAATCAAAAGCCTGATCGTATTTTCATCAACATACAAACCATGATTACCTTGGAACATGGCATACTTTTCGACTCAGTGAAAATCATATTAATTGATCACCTCAAAAAGTCAATAGGAGACAAGGGCCTCCTCGATGGCGCAGTGGTAGCGTCGTTGCCTTGTAATCAAGGGGTTCCAGGTTTGATACCCGGTGGAAGCACATAGTGGTTCGGAATGGATAATGCCATTAAAGGCTGTTGAAAGTGAAAATGGATGTCATAAATGATACTAGTTTCACATTGTACGAAATATGTAATACATTAATGTTTATTATTTATGGAATCAACTTTCAGAAAGAGCAAGAGTTTATCCAGAATTTTCAATTTTGACGGGTGTGTTTACGATTTTAGAGGGGTAAAATGATAAAATTTTCATCAAAATTTTAATAGTTTATTCTCTGTGAAAATTATTAGGGGGAGTACATCAATCAGTAAGATTGCCAATTTTTAAAAATTAATCTGAACAATTTTTGCTATAGGTTCCGCAACACACATGTTATGTGCCCTAGGCCCCGCACACACTTAGGGCCGACCATGTATATATGCTATGTTTGGTTCCATGTTATTTATTCTGTTGGCAAGGGTATTGTTGGCCCTTACAAATATTGATTTGGTTAAATTTTAATGAACATCCAAATTCTCAGTCAAGATAAATTCATGATTAAGATCTGTTTTCTCTTACACCTGTTCGCAGTCTAGGAAAACCTGGAAGTTAGTCAATTGCACAGAAATCTATTTATTCTTTGGAACGCCTTTTGAGTGACATATTTCTGGGAGAGTTAAACCCTCTAAAGCAGTTTGACTTGCAATGCTGACTAATTATTATTCATGTTAAATGACCTCTACTACCCCATTACCAACTGATAGGATACTGATGTAGGATGTCCATATTGTATGAAGTACAAAATGTAAACAAAACAAAACAAGGAGGACAACAGTTTTTGGCTGAACAATGTAGTAGTGCAGTTTCAGCAATAGGACAGGCGCATTCAAATGTAGGACTACCTTTGAACTGTGTATTGTAAATGTTAATAAATCTCTTAATTTCGAAAATTTTCTATGCTAAATATTTTTATTTGTTTTTCTTGTATTGGTCAGTATTATAGAATATGAGCACAGAAATTAATTTTTCCGTTTAATTGCCATTCTCAAGGTAAGCTAAAATTTTACATTTTGTAGAAGTTACAGTGACACAAAATTCGACAAGTTTCATAATTATACTTAACTTTAGTAAACATTGTTTCTTTTATAACACCTAATTGCAGAACAGAAACTGCAATGAAAAAATAGCAGAAAATATATTATATTCTGTTTTAGAAACATTAATTTGCATATCATACTACAGAAAACAATAGTGATTAACGCTGTTGGATAATCATAGACAATATCGGAATACGATTTGTTTGTAACATTTTACACCAAATTAATTCAGTAAGTGAAGTAGCTCTGAGCTCAATTCGTGTTGAAGTTCGATATGCTTTGTGATCTAACTCACCTGCTAATCTCATTCTAAAATAACAACATTTTGCAAAAAACGGAATATGGCACATCACAGCATATTTAAGATATCATATAACAACTCAATATGGCTTTCCTTCGGATTTGATTTTGTGAGAAAAGATTAGAAGACGGCAAGAGAAAACAAGAAAATTTAATGTAAAACTCTTCATGTTTTTCTCCCGACTCGCAATTGAGAGAAAAGTCGAATAAGTCTTTGTGAAACCTCTTGTTCTTCGATTACGGATTACTGTGCTTTGATATTTTCATGAGAACGTTATGATTTCCAAGAGGAAGCCTCTCAATGTAAATTCTCTGGTCATGCATATGCACCAGGAGTAATTAGAGCTCGAACCTTTGGAATTAAGCCATGGTCTCTCAACCCACTAAAACACTCAGTATTATTTGCTGAGAAATGAGAAGCTTTAGAATCGTTTTCATGATCTGGACACATCTCGATTTATAATGCTAAGGTAAATCCCAAACAAACTTTCATTGTTATCCTCATTATTATTATTAGCATCATAATTAACTAGAACACTCACTTCTCACTGAAAATTAAATAAATCCTATATTCACTAACATTTTCATAATTCTTGCTGAGAGAGAACTTTATTTTTTAAAATTTAAACCCAAGGTTTTGTCGATGAACGTTCTAATTCCGAGTACATCGTATGTGTTCCATTGCGAATTCTCATTGTGCAATGTGTAGAAAATCGGCCGTAAACAATTAATTCACAAATAGAAAGCAATCATTGTTTCAGAGCCAAGCCTAAGAAACAAATTAACATCCATATCTATATCAAAATTGCACAATATTAATACAGGGTGTACACAAAAGAAAATCGTAGTTATAAGTAGTTCGTAAACATATGCAAGCCAACGTGCACATTTCTAATATGAAGCACATTACGTGCTGAATGATCGCCAATCAACGTGGCGGACGTAAGCACAGCGTGCTAAGACGCCAAGTGTTTAGGGTTCCAATCCCGGCCTAGACGCAAGTTTCTCTGTGAGTGTTCTCTCATCAATTTCATCATATCAACACTCATTCTCATCGTCGTGATTAGCCAAAAGTGGCAGAAAACGGACGCTAAATAACAAAATTCACATTAAAAATAAAAATCACGTGATGAATGATCAAATTGACTACTGGTGTGTGCCTGCCATTAACAATACTAGGATCAATACTTATACTCTGTCTGGGATATCTCTGGAGCAAGCGAACGAAAGAAGTCTCTACGCAAGTAGTGATGCGAGATGGCTCCACCAACGAGCACGTTAGAGGGAATGGGAATTGCGTGGACCGGGGATGCGACTGCAATTACCCGCCTTGGTAGCAGCGTGTACTCCTTTCCTCTACCCCTCGATCCCCCCTTCTCTGCCGATATGCGCGGCCTTGATCCAGAGATGCCCGGGACAGAGTATAAGTCCCAGATGGACTTTTGCCCTGCACCAGTCAACACTTTTTTGAAAAAATCCTTTCCTTTCGAAAAACCCTATGGTATTCAAAATTCTTAGAAGTTACTATTTAGACTTCCTTCTAAAGCATTCACGCTGTTGTCTAGATATACAGGGTGTATCATAAGTAATAGCGCAGACTGACACAGTTGGAAGTACAAGATAATAGAAGCAAAAAAGTCTCAGTAAACATGGGTCTGCAAACGAGCCGTATTCGAGATAATTGCGAATGTGTGGTTACAAGTCGCCACTGACTTCATTGTTTGTAAACGTCCCTGTATGTAATGAAAAATTGGATTACGTAGCTATGAGACTATTGGGAATAACTAGACAACACCTAAAGCAAACCACGAGGATATTCACTTGATTGTCGACAATGAATTAAAAGCTGATGTAATTTTTCAGAATTTGGAATCTCATAGCAGTTTTTCGAAAATTGTTTTGCTGACGTCGGTACAATGTCAGCGGAGCCTTAAAGATGTGCCACTACCTATAAAAGGTTTGCACTTTTGAAATGGTTTACTTGAAGTCTTTTCTAAATGTCCTCCGGTTTCTTATATCTTATATCGGATCTTCCACAAGAAATTTGATCATAATACGTTGTCCCATGCCCGCGTTTATACTGTTTGTCCGCTTTTTCAATAACGGAATTTATTTTATTCATTTATTGATTCCCTTCATCAGAGAAATTATTTCATTTTACAGAAGGTTGCGAATATAAAAAAACAAACAAACAAGAAAACACATAATATAATACAGTAAAACATAACACAGGTAGAACACATACACAAATATAATGTAATATAAATTACTAAACTATACTATAGAATAATATAACACCCAATTAGCAATTTAGAAGCGCTTCACCCAAAACAATACAAAACAAGACCAAAAACCAAACCACATGTCATTTTTATTCATATGCAGTGATACATTGCTAAATATAACACTAAATCTGATAATTATAATTTATGTTGTAAACACTTGTCTTAATATTCTTTTGTTCTCATTGATTGAGATACTAAAATCAAGATTAGATTGCAATATAGATATTTTGTTATACGCAAAGGACATTCTAAATAATCGTGAATTCTTGAATCTTTCTGTTTTAGGAATATCATAAGACATCAATTGCCGCAGCCTTAAGCCACATTTCTTTGCATTGAAACATATCTTTTGGAGAAAAGTAGGGTTATCTAAGATGCCAGTCATTGTTTTGTACAGAAATATTTGTTGCGTTATTTCCCTTCTATTAATAAGACTTTCATAATTAAACTCATTAAGTAGGCCATTGTATGAAAAGTTATTATAATATGATGGTACATTATACTTTTGTAATACAAATATCTTAAAAATCGTTTTTGAATTCTTTCAATTACCAACTCCTGGGATTTGTAATATGTAAACCAAACATTAGAACCATATTCAAGCTTACTTCTAACTAATGCATTATACAAGAGAGAAATATTGTTTACACTACTTAGATTCCTCGTATTTTTTATAAGGAAACCTAATGATCTAAATGCATTGTTTACAATGTATGATACATGTTTGTTAAACATCATATTACGATCCATAATAATGCCTAGGTCCTTAATAAAGTTTATTCTTTCAAACTCTTCTCCACAATTAAATAGGAGATTTTAAAGGTATTTATTTTACTTGATAACTCTATAAAAGAATACTTCTTAATATTAAATTTAAGGTCATTGTTTATACTCCACTCATACACCATATCTAAATCTGTTTAAAGTTTCCTAATGTCTCCATCTTATTAATATGTTTATAAATCTTTATGTCATCAGCATACATGAGACATTTAGAATATTCAATTTGTAACGGTAGATCATTTATAAAAAAAGGTAAAAAAAGGTAAAGTGCTCCCCTGTGCATAGCACCACGCCATGAAGGCATATAGGGGGTGTGGGGGTAACGCCCCACACTTTCTTGATCCGGTCGTGAGTGGGGGTGATGTGATCAGCATCACGCCCCTGACCGCCTTTACCCCCCAGGGTTTCCACCAGGTACCCATGTTATTCGACGCTGGGTGGGCGCCGGGGCCGCTTCCAACGTTAGAAAAGTTCCCGGATTTGAACCGGCCGGGGATCGAACCCGGGACCTTTAGCATGGTAGTCAGACGCGTTACCGACTGAGCCACCGCGGCCACAGATCATTTATAAACAATACAAAAATTATTGGTCCAAGATTCGATCCTTGTGGCACACCTGACTTCACAATATATTCAAACGACTTCGATTGTCTATAGGTTACATATTGTTTTCGACCATTAAGATACGAGGCCATGAGAGCAAGAAAATCACTAGTCAACCCGAAACTTGAAAGTTTGCGTAATAACATATTGTGATTAATTGAATTTGATTTGATTTAGTTTATTTTACTTCGCGTTTTGTGCCTCTTGTCGAATTTGCGAAGATGGGGATGAGTGATGAAATGATGAAATTGATGAATGGACATTCACAAACAACCAAGCCCGACCGGGATTCGAACCCGGGACCCTTGGCGTCGCAGCGCGATGTGCTAACCACTTTTTTTTTTTTTACATTTTGCAATTTATTACATTACATTTGCATTTTACATTTCAACTCATTGGGCAAGTAAACATTACAGTAAGAAAATTAGCATACAATCTATTTCTTTTACAGTCAGGTATCCTGTGGTATTCTTGATGGAGGTAATTTACAAATTGTATATTAAAATCTGGTTGCCGATATGTCGATAGGAAATACGCATAGTGTCCTAAGAGCCATTGTACACTTTTACGTTTTGCTTTTGGGTAATAGGCAAAAGCTGGATATAAAAGAATATCTACAGAGATGTTATACACTGATGTTCGACAAATAGTACTCACAAGTTTCCTTATATAAAGCCATGATGTTTCTATTATTTGGCATTCACTCAGTCTATGTACTAAACTATCAGATACATTACATTTAGCACACATTGGCGTATTTATTAATTTAAGATCATAGAGTCCCTCTCCAGTGATTAATTCTTGGTGGACAATTATATACCATGCTGATCGGATTCGTGATGTAAAATGGTGAGCCTGAATATTATTCCATATTTCTCTCCACTTCATTCTGGGATTTTGCTCAATAATTTTACATGTTGGTTGTTCTAATTTACATAGTCTGCGATATATTTCCGATGTCACAGGTATTGTTAATATCGGAGATTGTAATAGGGCATAACTAATATCCGCTATTGTTGACTTAAAATACCATCAAGTGTCTACCAGTCTAGTAATATCAATAGGAGCCTCTAGTGAAATATAGTCCAAAGCGCTTCTCAAAACTTTACTTGTGAGGCTGAGTGGATGCTGAATCAATGTCTGCGTGTCAGCTTGAATACGTAAGGCTTGGCATTTGAGTTCTATATTCACAAGATTCATTCCTCCTTCGGCAAAAGGCAAACAAAGTAACACATGTTTCACCCTCAATATCTGACCATTCCAAATAAACCAATTTACTGCACTCTTAAGTTTATTTATATCTAACTTCCGTAGTGGAAGGATTTTTGCCATGTACCATACCTTTGAGAGTGCATACACCTGTACAAAGGTCACCCTTGACTGTAAACTAAGGCTGCGAAATTTATTTGTTTGTAATATCGCTTTAACCCCAGTTAATACAATATCGTAATTTAATTGGATCATACTTTGAATAGAGTGCGTATATGTTATACCTAGTATACGTATAGTTTGTACAACCTTAAAATTACCTCGTTGCGAGTGAGAATGAACCAAATTTAAATTCAAAATTGACGATTTTTCTTCGTTTATTTTTAATCCCGACCATTTTCCAAATTTCTGTAATACTTGACATGTTTCATCAATATCAGACTGTTCATTTATTAATACAGTAATATCGTCAGAATACGCTAACACCTTAATGGTAGTAGAGTGTATGTTAATTCCTTGAACTTTTCGGCCTAATTCAGAAAGAATGGGTCTCAGTGCAATACAAAACGCTAACATCGACAAAGGATCTCCTTGTATTACACCTTTATAAATATAGAGTTCTTTTGTCAGAAAACCATTTATTTGAATTTTTGCTGTTGCATGACTATAAAGACTTTTAAATATTGAAAGAAAATTTCCACGTATACCGTAGCTCTGAAAAACGTTAAATAGATATTCATGATTTATCGAGTCAAAAGCACGTTCAAAGTCTAATGCTAATATAGCATTTTCAGAATTTTTGTTCTGTAGTCTATAACATGTAATTACTTCACGCATCGTTTGTAAAACATTTGTGATTTTCTTATTTAAACCAAAAACATATTGATCCTCTCCTACTAATTTGTCGACATAAGGCATAAGTCTGCCAAGCATACATCGCGCCAAATTTTGTAATCCGTACAAAGGAGGGTGATGGGTCTATAATGACCAGCTTCGCTTGGTTTTGGACTTTTTGGGATTAGAATTATAATACCCGTATTGGAAGATTTACCCATTTTATACTTGCTAAACACTGCATTTATCCAATCCGTTATTGTTTGACCCATCAATTTCCAAAAGGTTTGATAAAACTAATTGGGTATCCCATCCCAACCAGGAGCTGAAAATGATTGCCCTACCTTAACCGCTCGAAACACTTCCTCACTTGTGTATTCTTTGTTTAAGTTTTCACTTTCTTCATCTGTAAAAACCTCTGATTCGGATGCCAATGCATCCATTAAAGCTCCATTATGTGACGCTGGTTGGGAATATTGTTGCTCAAAATAATTATAAATGCAATTACGTATTTCAGGGGCTGAATTGATCTTTGTTCCCCCATTATCAAATATTTCATTAATACATTGTCTTTTAGCATTTTTTCTTTCATGAATTACATGGCTGATAGAGGCGACCTCATCGTTGTCAAAATGAGGAAGTCTACTACGAATTTTGACCCCTTGACGCCTTTCTGCAGTCATTTTTAAGAGTACAGCTTGTATACGTTTGACTTCAGTTTGCACTTTTTTCCCGTCTGTTGCTTGCTGAATTTGTTCACGCAACACCCTGTAGTAAAAATTATATTTATTTGTCCAATCTCTCGACCGTTCCTTACAGTAACTGATACAAAATCTTTTTATACCCGGTTTGAGAATCTCCTCCCACCAGCGGATTATATCTATCCTCCTCAGACGGTGTGTTATCCATCTCGACCATTGGTCATTAAATGCTTGTTGGAAATTTTTCTCATTAAGAATTGAAGCATTTAATTTCCAACAACCGTACCCTCTAGGGACTATTGGAATGTCCACATTTATCATCATAATGACAGCACTGTGATCTGAAAAACATGTAGGTGTTATACTGATGGACTTTAGGTACTGACGTAATGTGGGTGTTACATAAAATCTATCCAATCGGGATGCACAATTGTCACGTATATACGTGAAACCCCTCTGCCCAAAACATTTCTCACTCCAGACATCTGTGAAGTTAAAGCCAGTTACTAATTTTTGCAATGAATTCGACGTGTTAAATCCAGGTCTTTGATCCTGCGGATACAATACACAATTGAAATCTCCCCCACATATTATGTGTTCTCTCCTACCCTGCATTTCACCCGCAGCTTCCTGCGCAAAAAACTCATCCCTTTGTTTTCTACACTGTGACCCGGATGGAGCATATATGTTATATATCAATACATTTGCAACTTTTGCTGATATGATTCTATTATTAGGATGACATACCACATTTGTGAGGGGAACCGTATTACGTGTTAACAAAGCTGTTCCTGTCGATTGGAAATTTGCATTATTATGAACTCTTATCGTTGGGGAGAAATTGAAATTCATTTGTCCACATTCTTGGAGAAATACAATATCTAATGATGCTTGTATAATAAAGTCCTCTAAAGCCGCCTGTTTTGTAAGGGATTTCATTTTGTTTATATTTATCGTAGCAAAACGAAGGGTCGTCATCATAAATACTATGAACAAAATTTTTGGGATTGGGTATTCCCAATACTTATACTCCCACCTTTGCCCCATCTAAGAGTAATAGTTCTTACGCTATTTTTATATACCCCTAATGTTATACACCAAAAATTAACAAACACACTAACAATATTATTTTAGTAGGGGGGAGGAAATACCCCTTCCCTTTGTATACCTTAATCCATAAATAACTACCAGCACGCAATTCAATATCATTAACTTACTGACAGTAGATATAAAAATATGCATTCCAAATAATACTATTTTCTAATCTTAAAGTGATTACCTGTACCCAGTATTCACAAACTTTCATGGCCTATCGGACTTGGATCAATAACCCTGTCTTGTACATTTGTTTTTACATGTCGCAATGATCGTCTTTTCGTCCGATTGCTGCCTGACACTTTCCTTATACTCTTTGGTCGTTTTTGTGAGCCGGAAACCGAACGACCCGTACTACTTTGGACACTTCCACTTTCACTATCAGTTTCCGAATCTTTTTCCTGTTCAGCTTCTTGTCGGAAGTCCTTTTGCTTGGTCTGATTCTGCTTCCTCTCCTTGTTGCTCTGTAGCACTTCATCACTCGATTCCTCTTGCACTTTAGTTATGTCTTCTTGTCATCTTAGTTGTCCACCCTTCTTCTGCTCCATAGTATCGAGAGACATTTCTTCACTTTGTCGCGTAAGTTGAACATTTAACACAAGTTCTTTTGGTTGCTTTTGCATATTTTCTTCAGTTCCTTCCCTGGTCAAAGTTTGTTGATCATTCTTGTGAATATTTTTCTCTTCCTGTATATGTATTCCCTGTTGAAGCCCTTCTATCACAGTCAGTTGTGCTGATTCTTGACTCACATTTATATCTTCGTGTGTAGATGTAGACGGTGCAATTGCTTCGCTATAGGACCGAACTGCACGACCCATGACTTTGAACACTGTTGGTTTCCGTAAGTTACAATTAAACCGCATGTGATCACTACTACCACACCATTCACAAGTCGGGATTTGACCATTATATACTACATGTGCCGTATATTGGCCTATTTTTACAAATGAGGGAATTGGCTTCTTAATTGCCATCAAAACCAGACGCACCCCATTATACACTTTGTACCCAAATTTGTCACTCCAAGTTTCTGATATCAATTCATCGATTGTCCCATATACACTCAGTTTTTCACGAATTTGTCGTTCTGGCACTTCCAAAGGAAGATTAAAAACTCGAACCGGCTTCACAATTCGATTCGCATCAATCAGTTTCACTTGTGTCACAGCTCCACTACTATAATAAAAATTCACTTCACCAGTATTTTCTTCTAATATTTTTCTCATTTTTCCAGGACGCATTAATTTCAAAAATACACATTTAATCGTCGTGGGAATTTGTATGGCTGCAATTTCATCCACACTCAGTTTGAATTTATCATGAATAAATTCAAGTACTTCCAAAGGACTAGGTTTCAAAGTTCCCGTTTCAAAACTGATTTGTATCGTATTTTCGCGATCCATTCTATACTTTATTTTTGTCCAATTCTTCACTAGCACAGTTCAACAGCACACCCTCTCCCACACGTACGTACCGATAACGCGCTGAACTTTCACTTTTCCTCAAAGCACAGAGCTCGTACAGCACGACCTACCTGTTCCGCGCTAGGCGCGAGACTGACCACTCGGCCACAGGTTAGGGCTATTAATTGAATCAAAAGGCTTAACAAAATCAAGATAGATTGTATGTATAGGTAATCGATTTTGAAATGCTGCATGAACATCTTGAACAAAATTAATTAAATTTGTTGTTGTTGACCTTCCAGGAATGAAACCATGTTGATTTTCATGTATGTAACATTTACTGTGATTCCAGATTCCTTTGCACAATACTTGCTCTAATATTTTGGCGGGCGCACAGAGAATTACAACAGGTCTATAAATTTCTATTTTACAGTTGTCTCCTGACTTAAAAATTTGGCAAACTCGAGTTGTTTTCCAGATATTCGGAAAAGTTTGATATTTTAGAACTAAATTGTATATAAAACAGAGTGGCTTCTTTAATATCTCTGCACATGCCTTTAGTAAATAGGGTGGAATTTTATCAGGACCACTAGATCTCTTAGGTTTCAATTTCTTTACAGCATCAAAATATTCTTTATCAGTAATTATATGATTTGAGATAGAATATGATACATTCATTTTAATATCATATGAGTTTATACCTTTCGCATATACAGATTTGAAAAAAGACGCACAACTATTTGCTACACTTTAACTTGTTTCTAATTTTCTATTTTCAAAAACCTTTGTCTGTTTAGTACAGTTATATCTCCCTCTTCTATTTTGTATAAAGTTCAAGAAAGATCTTGTATTATTTTTCATATTTTCTTCGGTTTCTTTAACATACCTAGAATAAGTCCTTCATATCATTGTTTTAACTATGTTTCTTGTTTCTTTATATAACATGTTATTTTCTTCAATGCATTTCATGGATTTCCCAGTGTCTTTCATACATTTCCTATAATACTATTTTAATTTTAATGTTTCTATAATCTCTTTTGTAAACCAACAGGGATATTTATTATTCCTGTAAAATTTTGTTTTTGGTATAGTTGAATCAAATACAAAGTTTATTCTATCATAAAATAAATTAATAGCTGTTTGAACATCCTTTAATTTATATAGAGAACTCCAATCTATATCGCGCAGCATTTCATACAATTTTGGGAAATTAGCCTTACAAAAATTATAATCCAATACCACTTCATTTTTTGTATTATTTCCTCTTTTTCTTAAGATTTAATTTCAAAATTAGAGCTGGATGGTGTAGATCTTCTTTAACAAGGCCCCTCTTTTTGAAGATCGTATGAAGAATCAATTTTTAATGGGAGATATAAGTCCCCAGAAAACCTTGCAATTCTTAGTTATTTTCAAAGAAATCATAAAATGCTGTGTACTTATCAATACCACTGTTTGATGTGAAATATACGGTAACTATATAATAAACTACATTTTGTAAATTGACTTTGACACATAAAGCATCAAAATTATCGTCTAGAATAATATTCTTAGACATAACATTTTGCTTAATTGCTATAAGTACTCCACCACCTCTATTCCGATCTAACCTATCATGACGATAAATTCTACAATTATCAGTAGATAACTCATTGTTGTATACACCTTCAAGCAGCCAAGTTTCAGTAATAATAACTATATCATATTCATTTGCAATGTTATTTATATAAAATTCTTGTATCTTTGTGTTGAGCCCCCTTACATTTTGATAGTAAATTGTGACATCCTCAGAATTCGCCATTACATTAACGTTTCAATTGTTTTCAGTAATATTATATTTTGATAATCTTGAATTTTCTTTAGTTTGATATTCCCTGCATAATCAACCCATAAATAAGCATAGTTCTTAGCATTTCTAATTTGTCTGTCCTGACTGAATATACGCTTTCTATAGGGAGTTAAATATTGATTAATATACACCATGTCATTACTTGAGTAACCCAAGTGAGAAGTATTTAAATTTCTTTTCTGAATAAACATATCTTTGTCAATACGACGAACAAATTTGACAACTATCCCACTTGACTTTTGATGGGGGAATTTTTTTAGCCTGTGACAAACATCTATCATGCCCTTTGAAATATTTATATCTAAGGCTGTCCCTACATTTGCTACAACGTCAAAGGTATTTTCATTTGGTTGTTCAGGAACACCTTGAATTTATAGGGTATTTCGCCTTCCATATTGGTCCAGTTCATCCAGATCCATCTTGGTTTCTTGAAGTTGTTTCCTTAATGTGATATTTTCTTGTGTTAATTGTTCAATTTTAGAAACACACATAGTAACTTTTTCATCTTGTTTCTTCATTAATTCTAAGTTCTCGTCTAATTTCTGATGAACATTATCTAACGATTTACCAAGTTCGCGTTCGGTATCAATATTTGTTTTCTTTAAGATCATAACTTCTTCTTTCAAATTTCGGATCAGTTTGTAAATATCATCGAGAGTTGGCAATTCTGTCTGCACAGTTTCTAGGTGTTGACTTCCTCTTCTTTTTTTGCTACAAGGTTTACAACGCCATTTTTGCCTTGTAGATTTCATGTATTGACATCAGTTTATTTTAATTGAGCGCATTTTAAGTGACATAATTTCGCACAGTCAATACATTGAACTTTCACTTCCTGTCTTGACACAGCTTTAGTACATTCGACACAGGAACTCATTGCGATGCCGATATCTCAAACGACTAGTGACTTTGCTCCACATAAATCT
Organism: Lepisma saccharinum; assembly: GCF_977018435.1. NCBI lineage: Eukaryota > Metazoa > Arthropoda > Insecta > Zygentoma > Lepismatidae > Lepisma > Lepisma saccharinum. The sequence goes on along the minus strand of NC_139230.1, from coordinate 156,027,757 downwards.
TTTTTGTGACTGGCAACACTGTTTGTTTACATTCTGCGTATCTTACCGCCAAGGCAAATATTCACTGAATTGCTGGCTTAACTCATCATTATAATTAATAATTTATATTCAGTGTGCATTAGTAATACTTACTGTTCTCCGTGTCTTACTTTTGTTGCCATCACTCACTTCAAACTAGATAAATTTACACAAAATGTCGGAGCACCAAAGCCACTTCACTTCACTCGTCCATCGCTACAGACTAATCTCGAGTGACCTACGATCTGCACACCGCTTAAAGGTGATAGAAAACATTCGTCACTTACCACACTTGCCACTAACACCACGATCATATTCCTCTTATTTTTTATGAATGTAAAAAATCCGGTTTGTATTGAACACCTATTGTATATTGTATTGGTAAATTTTGCGAAACGTTTTGACAAAATATGCTTAATATACGATTATTGACCTAGAATGTCGAAGTATATGAATCTTGAAAATAAGACTGTTTGCTTTATGATATATGGTTTCATGAGAGAGCTGCATCACGTTTGTATCTGCCAAGTTCAACATACTTAGATAATAAAAATACATGTCCGAACATAAAATTCTCAAATAAGAAATGAGTATGTAATCGATAAAAAATTATCATTATTTTAGGGGGGTAAACAGGGAAAAGGTACCGTATTGCTTATGACTCCATCACTCGTCATTCAGAGGTTTGAGACAATGTCGAATGTGGATTATATTTTCTTGCAAATATTGATTTTAATGTGTGTGCCAAAATCTAATGATTTCAGCCGCATTTCCATAAAATATGGAATTTAGGTTAAAGCTACGTCGTCATCTGGTGGCCATTTTAAAATGGTCCCGGAATCAATCACCGGTGGAAATGCTTTGGACAGTTCTACGAAATTCACTTTAAACTGTAGTTCTAGTAACGATTAACTCATCTGAGCAACATTAAAACTTAAAAGAAACCCGGACAAACAAAGTTTGGAGGCCATATTTGTCCTATGTTATTGTTCACAGCATCTTATCCAGCTTTATTTCTTTAATTTGTATCTGAGGGTGAAGGTGAACTTCTCTAACTTCCAACTTCAACTTGTGAGCGTTGTTGTTCTACTCTCCCCTCCTTCCAGTGTTGCCAGTTTAATGTTTCTTACAAACTATCTGAAGGAATTTACATAAAATAGATGAATCGCTGCTGAACATTTTTAGACTCTCTATGTGTCACAAGGCCTTAAAATTATTACACCATCGTTAAGTTGTTAGCACATCCATAATGTACAGAGGCCTGCACCAGATACATTTTCAAAATGTTGCGTCTAGCAAAGTATTCAGTACGCGCAGCAAACTATACTCTCTCTCAGGAAACTGTGGAGCAAGACCGCGCATAGTGGCAGAGAAGGGGGTAAATCGAGTGGGCAGGGCGAAGCAGTAAACGCTGCTGCGAAGGCTTGTTACTCCCTCCACGCAATCCCGTTCCCTCTCAAGTGTTCATTGGTAGAGCCGTCTAACATCACTACTTGCGCAGAAACTTGTTTTCGTTTGCTCGCTTTAGAGATACCCAGGACATAGTATAGGTATTGCACTGTGCACTGGGGGAGGGCTTTTCGGAAAGCGACCCGTCAGTTCTCCGAAGTCCATCACGTTTACCTTTTCCCACAAAAAAATGACGTGAAGGACTGCAGTTGCATGCAAGTTTCACTTACGGCATGAAGTAGATGCTTCACTCCAATACTGAGCACCATTCTCAATATTGCCAATTGCAATTCAATTTTGACATTTCAAGCTCTGAGAATTACAACAACGTGAAAATCATAAAACGGTTAATTTTGCAATTTTTTTATTATTTTCCATAATATAAGAAGTACTTTGTGACTATATCAAACCGACTACTACATGTTTCCAAATTTGTTTGAAACTTTTAAAATTGTAAACCTTCTCTCGGTTCAATTTTGACTAGTTATTTTACGTCGCGTTGTTATCACTCACTCTATGAACTAAGGACGTCGAAACATATGATCTTTTTTCTCCACCGTGCCCTGGTGTTTTGTATAATGTTATGCACTCCATTAGTAGAAAAATGCTGAACGGCATCGAAATGAAATATACGAAAATCCAACAACATATCTTGCCATGGCAAGTCATGAGTGGTATAACAGTACAGAAGTGGTGAACGTTTTTTCCTTGACAATAGGACCAAAGACTTTTTCACTCAAAGGGTCAGATTTAGAAACAGTAAATCCTTGATAAGATAGAAAGCTCCTTCGATTTTAAAATTAACAGGGAACTTGAACATTTGGTCGCGTAGTTATAGATTGCCGAAGAAGGAGCTTCGTTACCAGCAAGTTTATATCTTGGTCTTCGGAAACATAACGGGCCATGCTGTGGGCTGAAGCTAAAAGTAGCAAAAATCAGTCACACGGACCATACGTGTTGACTCGCTCGACCAGGCAAGAGAAAACTTATTTGAGTGACCAGGCAGGTCTGAGTAGGCGAAAAACGCCGGTTTGAAGAGCTCCGATTAAAATTAATATTTTTTTACGTATTTTCGATGGTGCCCTTTTCTGATGACGTTTCTGCACTACGGATGATTGATTGATTGATTTGGTGTTTTAAGTTCACTTTATGAACAGTAAGGCTAATCGGAACTGGACCTACAGTTTAAAGTGGTATCCGAACCACTATGTGCCTCCACCGGATAGCGAACCCGGGACCCTTTGGCACTACAGATGAGTGCCTTCTTCACGTCTTTGTAATCAGAAAATAGGAAACGCAAGAAATAACGTTGAAAATTCATTTCATGTATGCTATAAGCGGTATAAAATTTCCTCTCTATTAATTCCAGGAATCAAATCTGGATATTCTTGCAAAATTATATGAGTAAAATCAAATTATTGTGTGAACTAATCAGGGTAGGACGAGAAGTGGTGTCGAGGCCTACGTGCTAACCACTCTTTTTTTATTAAAAGGAAAGCCCCTATGCGGAAGCTTCGCCCATCACACTTCATTCACTCATATCATTTCATTCATATTTCAATTTCAGGACTTTTCAGGACAGACAATCACAAACTTCCATGTCTGAGCCAGGATTCGAACCCGGGACCCCTGGAGTTGTAGCGCGATGTGCTAACCACTCCGCCACAGGGGCCGACATCACTCGGCCACATGGTCCGGCTCTAAAATGAAGGATTACAGGCAGTATATATTTTAGTATTCAATAGCTGAGATCAAGAAAGGGGCCACTGAAGTTCCCGAGTTCTAGTCCTGGTAGCGTGGTTCATGCAAACCTCAATAATCGAGGGCAATAGCTATATAATCGATTAAACTATGCTTCCAATTCATAAATTTTTCTGTCCTTTATTAAAGCGTAGTTTCACTATCATAGACACTATTATTTCTCTATATCCTAGTCCCTTTAAAAATATTGTAGAGATATGGAGATTATTAAACCGAGAAAACCTCGTCATGTTAATATTCACACTTGTTTATTTCCTGGAATTTTCCGACCAGCGGGTGATCCCAAGAATGCGCTAACTTGTAACTTCCGTTAAACAAGGAACTGAAAGGCAAACGCGTGGATCAAAACAAGATCTACCGCGTTCGAAAGGTTTAACAACCTTTCGAAGCCTAAGATTACACTGGTCAACAATGAAAAATTTTCAAGAATAGAAATGGGTGTTTCTTATGTATTTTGACCCCTTAAGCACGAAAATGTTATTAGTTTCTGTGTAGCACCCACAGTTTTAAAAATATTTCATTATATAAGAATTGTTATAATAAGCAATGCTATACATACATATTACGCTTGACAGGAAGATTGTGTCGTTTGTTCCCGCATGTTAAGTTCCCCCAACTGGTACTGTTTAATACTGCGGGCTCGAAACGAATGCACTGGAGTCTTAGGCTCACAGGATCAGCCAACCCCCCCCCCCCTCCTTTTCCTTTACTCGACAAATGTTTAACTTACATGAGAAATGTGATATGAGCCGGAGAATTGGTACAGAGTACCTTGAAAGAGCTTCGTGCAAGGCGTATCGATTGTACACAACATGGCAACAGTGCATCTGACTCATTGTCTATTGTTTCTGAACACCATGTTCTCAGTCGTGAGGAAATGCTTCCTTTGTTTGACTGTTCATTGACGAGTGTGATTAGTGCGATGTAAATATACCTTGTGCTGAGTGTTTCGTTGTCTATTTTTCATTGGTTCAGTTGTGTTAGTGTTTGTACAATGTCACGGGAATGTTTAAATCATCCAAATAACTTTTGCTATATCTGTGGGGAGTACACTATTAAATCATGCAGACGACATGTGACACCCGTACTTAAGAAATTGTATGATCTTTATTTCGGGTGCAAGTTAGGTGATCAGGATCGAAAATGGACACCACATATTGTCTGTGTGAACTGTTCGTCTCGTCTGAATGGTTGGATGAAGAACAAAGGTAAAGTTGCAATGCCTTTTGCTATCCCGATGGTATGGAGGGAGCCGACTAATCACGTAGATGATTGCTATTTCTGCATGATTAAAATAGGAGGGATAAAGGGCAAGGATAGAAAGAAGATCAAGTATCCCAACATCAAGTCAGCTATTCGACCCGTAGTGCACAGTTCCTCCTTACCCGTCCCCGTTCCTCCAGAGACATGGTCATTGGAAGATGAAACCCAGGTCGATGCTAATACAGACACGGAGAATGAAAGCTCTGATTTCGATTACGAAGAAATGACGCCACATCTCCTGACACAAAACGATTTGAATGATCTTGTTAGGGACCTGAATCTTTCTAAGGCACAAGCTGAACTTCTGGGTTCGCGTCTGAAACAGTGGAATTTACTACAGAAAGATGCTAGGGTTTGTTTCTTTCGAAATCGTCAGGCTGCCTTCACACCATTCTTTGTCATGGAAGACTCACTCTGTTACTGCAATGATGTGAATGGTCTATTTAATGCTATGGGACTTAAACATATACCAGTGGAATGGCGACTATTCGTTGATGCCTCCAAAACTACCCTCAAAGCGGTACTCCTGCACAATAGCAATGTTTATCCTCCTATTCCCGTAGCTTATGCCACTAAAATGAAGGAAACATACAACAGTATGGAACTTTTGTTGAATAAAGTTCAATATAACATCCACAAGTGGCAAATCTGTGCTGACTTTAAAGTAATTGGGATACTTACAGGATTACAATCTGGGTATACAAAGCATTGCTGTTTCCTTTGTGAGTGGGATAGCCGTGATCGAAAAAGTCACTACGACACAAGGATTTGGCCTGCCCGTACACAAATGGAACTTGGTTGCAAGAACGTAGCAAACGTTCCATTGGTGAACTTGAAAGACATTTTGTTACCACCACTTCACATAAAACTTGGACTTATGAAGTCATTCGTTGTTGCAATGGACAAAGATGGACCTGGTTTTATGTACTTACGTCAGAAATTCCCTGCGTTGAGTGAAGCCAAATTGAAAGCTGGTGTGTTCGTTGGCCCTCAAATTAGACGGCTTCTTCACGATCCTGATTTTGTCACAGCTTTGAGCCATCTTGAACTGGACTGCTGGAATTCTTTCAAAAAACTGTGTTCTGATTTTTTTGGAAACAAGAGAGCAGACAATAGTGATGTGTTTGTCAACGAACTACTACAGTCTTACCGTAATCTCGGTTGTAACATGTCTTTAAAAATGCACGTTCTCCACTCACACTTGAATTATTTTCCTGCTGGTGCTCTTGGACAAGTCTCCGATGAACATGGGGAACGATTTCATCAGACCATATCTACATTGGAGCAACGCTATCAGGGGCAATGTGCAACAAATATGATGGCTGACTACTGTTGGACACTACTGCAGGATAGTAGTGGCACCCATAAGAGGCGCAGCAAACGTCCAAAAGTAATCTAGGTATGTATGAAAAATATTTCACTAGCATTTTATGGACTTTTGTGTTGATATTTTAGTATTTAGAGACAAAATCATATTGTTTGAGCATCATAGAAACCTAATAGCATTACATAGCGAATAGTACACTTTACACAAAAACTGAGGGTGCTGTGGAAAAACCAATGCCAGATTCGTGTTCAGCAGGTCGAAATACATGGGGATAACCCATTTTGGTGCTCGAAAATTTTACAAAGTTGAATTTTGTAGACCAGTGTTATAAAAGCAAGCTCTTCCCCGGAGCTCGCCCTCTATTAGAATTTGACGCTCATTTGAACTGCACCTATCATCGACGCTCACATGGACAAGTAGTCTCTGAATACTCTACAACACATTACACTGCTGAACTACGACGATGGAACACGGAGTTACCGCTGCCTAGCATGCTACAAGTCGCAAGGGATCGCTCGGTTTGGTGAGCTAAGGATCGAGAATAGAACCTTTGGCACCAGTCACGATTCGGTCTGCAAGAAGCATTAGGACAAGAACATCACACACCTACCAGGTATGAACAAGCGTGAATAACCTTTACACCAACTTTCCATATCTCTACCCTCCTAATCGGAGAAGGTTCAGCCAACAGACACAATTAAGCTCTACCTAAATGTCTAATTGAAACTTCCCTGTGACCTCAGATCCCAGGTAAAACGGGATTACAACATGGTGGAGGTGTTTCGGGCCCTTTTTGCAATTGAGTACCCTTCTGTACGAATTGCTTTACATTAAATTAGTCTTCCCCCTCCCTCCCACTTTGGGAGCATTTTTAAAGTAAATTTTTAGTAATTCCAACTCAAACTCCCACAGTACGGTTAAGATGCGTCAGACCCAGTGACAATTTTGTATATTACCCTATGGAATACAACCCCTCTTTTCTCTTTTTATGCCGAGTCCCCCCCCCGCCAACAAAATCTAGTTCTTCTGCATAATTTTCATTCAGTACGTATTCAAGCATCATTCACACAGGAATGAGAACACTTGCTTATACTTATTTGACAAGCGATATATTAATGACATAAATAACTGCATAACCATACTTTCATTTGTTCTTTGGTCAGCACGACGAACCTTCGTTTATGAATACGTCACAGATAGCATTGCACGAACACCTAGATTCCTCCCTCGACCAAATCATAGAGTTAGCAACTGCAATCACGGCAAATCCAATAAATTCACGTCCTTTCTCCCCAATTCCCTCTCCTCCACTAACACGGTTAAGGTCTGCTAATAGAAACTACCCTCAATTTGTCCTTGGACTGGAAACACCCACCAGAATCCGACCCCAGCCCTTAGCAAGTACTCCAGGTGACGTTCCTACTCCCTCTAACACTATTAATAGCCCTGATAACGTAACTGTAGAAACTCCCACCACTAACATGGCCACCCCAATCCCAACTGCGTTGTACCCGGCACCATTTAGCGGAAATGACCCAAAAGACGTTGACTCATTTTTTCTCAAGTTTCAAAATGTAGCACACGCCGCGGGATGGTCGGAAGCTAAGCGTAAAGAGATGTTGCCCTTATTTTTGACTGACACCGCTTTAACTTATTATCATGACATACAGAAACGACCCATTTTTGTAGACTTGACATACACCCTTATCAAAAACGAGCTAAGCACTTTATTTAAAGGATCGTACCTATCAGCGGATCCCGTACAGATAATTCTCCAAAGGAAGCAAATGATAACAGAACCGATCCATACCTATGTTATTGTTAAAAAGGCATTGGTCCAGCAATACTTCCCGAACGCCACTGAAGAACAAACTTTATTTTATATAATCACTGGACTGCGAGCCAAATACATTGGCTGTTTAACTAATAAGCATTTTGCCAAAACAGAAGAATTAATTGCCCACCTACAAAATTTCGAGCGCCAGCAATCATTGATTAATTCCCGTATGATGGAGGAGAAATTGGAAATTGCTCAGGTAATAGCGCAGGCAAGCTTGCAGCAACAGACATTGACCCAAACGCCACTTCACAGATGTTCTCATGCACAGGTTTACTCCCCCCTCCCAGTTAATCCTCACAACCAGAGTCAGCAGTTTGTACCATACAACCAGTGTCCATCTCCTTTCTTCCCACCATCGGCTCATCAAGTCCAAAGTCTACAATCGACACCCGCTCCTGTAATTCCTTCCCAGACCATGTATCAAGCACCCAGTTTCTCAGCGTCACAATCTGGCATGTTTGCTGTACCGAGTTCTGACAGTGCTCACTACGCGGCGCTACCAGCCGTAGCCACAGTGGAACGCGCTCAATGCGCTGCCTCTGGTGACGATGTAAATAAGCTTTCGTCCCAACTTGGAAACCTCTGCTTAAATTCAAAAGAACAAATGAACGCCGCTTCTCTTTTTAGTTTTTGCTCAAATGTCTTGGAATTTGCGAAAACGGCTAATCAAAACGCACATGACAAAGGGAACAGAGTTTTCAACAAGGGGAATAATAACTCCTCTTCTTACAGGGGTAATAGTAATAATAATAATAGAGCTAATCATAGGGGAAATTTTAGGTCGAACTCTCGAGGCCAATTCAGAGGTAATAGTAACAAGAGGTTTCAACGTCGAGATCAGGGTAATCGCGACGATGCAAATACATCAGCCTGTAAGTTCTGTGGTCGTTATAATCACGAGAGCGATAACTGCTTTTACAAGCCACAACGAGACAGTAGTTTAAACTAAAATCGTCTTCGACTTGCAGGAACGAAATCGAGGATAATAGTAGATTAGACAAAGTTCCTATCATTGAGAGAAATGGCCTATATTTTATCAATAGTAGCATACAAGGGAAAGGAGTTGATTTACTTATTGACGTGGGTTCCCAAATATCAATTTATCCCTCCCACCTCCTTCCTACTGAAAGAAAAACATACAAGGTGAAGTCCACAATCCAAGGTGTGTCCGGATCGAAACTGAGTGTGTCTGAAATTGTAGTTCTTCCTATCATAATTGGAAAGCGTAAATATTCGCACCCGTTTAGAATTGTAGATTCAACAAATGTCCCTCCCCTTTTAGGGAATGACTTTTTGCGAACACAGAGGTGCGAAATGTCGTTAAAAGACAACACAATAACTCTTTATCATTTAGGACGTACTCCAAATTATAGTATTTTGAGATCAAAGTACAAGACTCACCAGCTGTCACATGACATATTCACCCAAATTGAAAATGTAAATGTGTATGAGGGAAAAGCTACCCTTTCAAACACAATTCAGTTAAGTCCACGATCAAAAACTTATATCAATTTGAAACTTACCACTACGACACCTAACACCCCTAAGCCTGTACTTTTTACCCCATCTGCTTCCCTTATGACCCAGCATCCAGTAGTCCTTCCCAATGCTACACTAAACCCTCAGTCACCTGTAATTCCCAAAGACAACCCTATAGAAAAGACTAATCATGACAAGAAAGATGATGATGATGATGATGATGATGATGATGCACTATTCTTTCATCAAGTATTTCATGCACAAGCAGCAGATTTTGATATTAGTTCAGTACAACGTAAGGACCCCTATTTAAGAGACATCATTGACGTATTAGAAAACAAAGATAAACCTAGTAATTCTAAGCTAGAGAAACTTTCGTATTCTTATGTACTCAAAAATGGAGTCTTACACAGGACTCATAAAATCAAAACTGGTTATAGGGATAGACTTTGTATTCCCCATGCATTAAGAAATAAAGTTTTCGATCTTATTCATGCACACAAAATGAATGGAATTCACCAAGGTGCACAAAAGTCATATAATTTAATGCTTATGCGTTACTTTTTCCCCAATATGAAGAAATTTGTGTACGATAAGGTTCGACATTGCATCCTTTGTCAGATCTCAAAGAAACCACAAGGTTCTAAACCGCATACGCTGCAAACATTTCAACCAGCCCAAATTCCTTTCCAACGAATTCATATTGACGTATGTAGTCTTTAGTCTCTTCTAAAATGCACAAATACAAATATTTTCTATCAGTAGTTGATAGTCGTACAAGATACGTCATTACAGCTCCTTTGGCTAATCATGATGCACAAAACATAGCAACAGCTTTAGTTGAGAAAGTCTTTTTAGTCCATGGCATCCCGGAAACGATCTATTTAGATCGTTCAACACCCAATTCAAGTTTACTCTTACGAGAGTTAGCTAATATAACAGGCGTACAACTAAAATATGTAGATACTTGTGCACATTTCACAAATGGGTTAGTTGAGAGTTCATTTAGTTACTTAAAGAAAGTTATGAGAGTTTTTGTGTTAGAGAAAAAGGCTTCGTGGTGTGACTATTTAGCTAGTGCGACGTTCAGCCACAACATTACAATCCATTCTGGATCCCTCCAGAGCCCGTATTTTACTTTGTTTGGATACAACCCAAGGATTTTAGCAGACGCAGTCCTTCCTTCGAACCCCGACAATATCTCCCAGACGAACGCACAGAGACTTGAACTCCTGACATCCATACGTAAGACCGCTCACGACAACTTACACAAGCGTTACGAACAGCAGAAAAAGTACACAGAGCGCACTTCTAGGCAAATACAGTACTTACCAGGTCAGCATGTGTGGATTCTAGATGCCATTCCGACTCCAGGCGTGTCAAAAGCCTTTACGTCCTCTTATAAGTACAAAGGAACTATTCTTCGCAAAGTTAACGAGAATTCCTACGAAGTTACTTTCATCGACGGCAGGAATAAACAAAAGACTGACACTCTTACTGTTTCTAGACTCAAAGCCCGCTACGACTAGTGCCATAAAAACCCCACTAACATATACGCTAAAATTCATTACCACTCCACTCCGTTATCACTCTCTTTAGCCTCCTCGCTACGTACATTGCACATGCTAACATCCCATCATCTAGCATTTTCTCACGCTCATCGACTCCCCCCCCCCTTTTTCCACTTCCCGTGCTCGCACTGCACTTCTTCGTTAGAACGAACTAATTTTTATTTTTAACAAGATCAGGATTACAGAATGCTATCTCAATCGTCGGAACATTTATAATACATCTCTTGCCTAATAATTAATTTCTACTGATATTTTAATGTTATTTTATAATTTGCGATTATACGCATAGTAATAGTCAGAACATATCACTTAGCTGATTTGACTAATAAGTACTTAGCACGTTTATGATTCTAACAAGCAAACATTTTTTTTCCCATTTGCTGGTACATATACGCTCAAATGAAAAAAGAAAGTAAAAAGAAAGAAAGAAAGAACTAAGATAGAACAAGATCAACGATTTAAAAATGAACTGCGTAGAACTTGCTTGAACAATTGGCTTTTTGGCCATAGCAATTTTTTATTTACGTTTAGGTGTAACGCGAACTGCTTCTTTGAAGGCTGCAATGCACTAAATATGCTAACAAAGCATATGATAAATATAGGCAAATGTTTCCACTCTCTCCTTTAATTTTATAGTTCAATTATTGATAGCATACAACATGGTATAGCTTATATCCCATGAAATTAAAACCTACTCTCTTTTTCCATGAACTTTCTATAAACATATTACTTACTCTTTTTCACTTCTTTTTCATTTTTTTTAGCAGCGAATCGAAGGCGCTTAATCCTTTGACCACAAGACACGTAAAATTCTTGCAATTATTTTTATATACGACATTTACACATATTACAGAAGGAAATGTCTCGTAATCACTTAGTTCGTTCTATTATCGCTGAACTCCCCTTTCTTTTCTCATTTCATTCCCGGCTAAGCCGGCTATTCCAACACCAACTTCTTCCCCCCCATTCCCCCCGGCGAACTTCCCTCATGTAAACCTGACACTCATAAACAGGTCCCCTTAAAAACTCTACGTCATGTCAGCAACAATGCCCCTTCGCCTTCACTACGATCAGATATTACCTCCCCTTCCCCCAAAATAATTCCCAAGTTTTATCTGAACGTCCTTTTTCAATCGATTTTATAACCCGTCATCATTTATTGTAACTCTGGTCCACTACCTTTTACATTTTTCCTAATTTTTCCCTTTTTTGCGCTTGTTTCATTCTCATCGCCGCGGATGCTACCGGATGGTTCATCATGACGACCTCCTGCCTGTGCTTCCGAGCGAGAGATCTAGGCTCATCGCAGAGAACGACGACGATTTTGTGGAGTTCCAGCACCAAAAGGACCCAATCCCGTCTGGACCGCAGGGCTGATTTTCCCATCTTCCTGGCAGCGATCCAGATGTGGAGCGCTTTCCTCAGGACGACCCGAACCGGCATCGTAGACTTGAAATCCAGACTGCCCTTACCTGACGTCACGGCGACCTACATCGGCAAAGCCCCTCCCATTGAGAGCGTGTTGTATTGCCCTTGTGTATTGCCATCACTTGACACGCATCGTCCTTTGTCATCGGCTGAAAGAGTGTTCCAGTGTTCAGCCTCTATCAATTAACGTCAGGCACGCATATTTAATACACAAATATGTCGTTTACAGCGCCAAAGTTTGTGACCACGGGTACTGCAAATATTTTAGTGGATTTCAATTCTTACGCCATGTGTGAGATAAAAGTGTTCGTTAAGTGTTTTTATTGTCTGCTGCAAAGAACGTCCCGCCTATGGCGACATGACGTCTACAGGCGTTGCCATGGTAGCATTACCTCAATGCTCCGCCCAACCTTGTGTGTATTTTTCCAGTGTGTACTTTGAACTCCGCGAACAGTAAATAAAACCATGTGCGTGGTGCGGCGTTCTTTTGCTGAGTAATGACATGTGTTTTTCTGTTATCGTGTTGTCATCGTTCATTCAAAACCTAGTTATGTGTCAATAGAACACGATTATTTTTATATGTGCCTCAAGACTTACTTATTGGTGCTCGTACTTTTTGAGTATATAAGAGGCTTTGACTTGCAATTTAATTTTTTTTCTACGTGTTTTATATTTTTTTTCTCAACGGTGTTTGGTGCTACGATTTTTTTAATGATATGCCTATTTTGGTGATCTCAATTTTTTTTCTGGTGATGTGATTCTTATGGTGAATGGATTGATGTACTGGTTTTCTACGGCTTTTGATATGTTAATAAATGATAATTTTTAAATATAACCTCCTCCGGAGAAGGTAGTCGACCATCACAGATTGGTTCGATTAACTCAACAAGGGGAATGTAGAGATATGGAGATTATTAAACTGAGAAAACCTCGTCATGTTAATATTCACACTTGTTTATTTCCTGGAATTGTCCGACCAGTGGGTGATCCCAAGAATGCGCTAGCTTGTAACTTCCGTTAAACAAGGAACTGAAAGGCAAACGCGTGGATCAAAACAAGATCTACCGCGTTCGAAAGGTTTAACAACCTTTCGAAGCCTATGATTATAAAAGCAAGCTCTTCCCCGGAGCTCGCCCTCTATTAGAATTTGACGCTCATTTGAACTACACCTATCATCGACGCTCACATGGAGAAGTAGTCTCTGAATACTCTACAACACATTACACTGCTGAACTACGACGATGGAACACGGAGTTACCGCTGCCTAGCATGCTACAAGTCGCAAGGGATCGCTCGGTTTGGTGAGCCAAGGACCGAGAATAGAACCTTTGGCACCTGTCACGATTCGGTCTGCAAGAAGCATCAGGACAAGAACATCACACACCTACCAGGTATGAACAAGCGTGAATAACCTTTACACCAACTTTCCATATCTCTACCCTCCTAATCGGAGAAGGTTCAGCCAACAGACACAATTAAGCTCTACCTAAATGTCTAATTGAAACTTCCCTGTGACCTCAGATCCCAGGTAAAACGGGATTACAACAATATATATTTCCGGTAATGCATACATCCTAGAATTTTCACGTTTTTTAATATAGTTAGGAAACCGTATGACTCAATTAAGCTCATCTTCCATGAAATTAATAAGTACCTGACTAGTTTACAGTTAAGATTTTTTGATGTCCATTAGGACATACGAGCGCGTTGGTCCAGTCGGAGTCGGCCTCCGTGGCAGAGTGATGAGTGCAGGGCACTACGACGCTACGCGTCTTGGTTCGGACATGGATGTTTGCGTTGGTCTGTCCTGAATGAAAAAGATAATTGAGATAAATTGATATGAGTTTGATGTGTGGGGAAGGCTTCCGCTAAGGGGTGTTCCTTAAAAAAAAAGTCGGTAGGGTGTCTGACTGCCACACGGGAGACCCGTGTTCGATTCCCTATGTGGGTGATCTAAGGTGGAATTTTTCCGACCTTGTTCCCGCATAACGCGGCCCTGAGACTCACCCAGCCCCAAATCATTGGGTAGCTGGGGGCATCCCTTCGGGTAAAGGCGGGTAGAGCGTGGTGCTGATCACATCATCTCCAAAATGACCGAGGTCGAGAATGTGTGGGGCCTTACCCTCATATCCCCACATCCCCTAAATGTGCCTTCATGGCACGGTGCTATATGCACAGGGAACTTTACCTACCTATTAGGACATATTCGATTAATTTATGTCAATATTATTCTCTTCATACACTACAATTAAGTTAATTTTAATTTCTCTTACTGTTTTGGACAATTGTTACAATTACGAAAAACCAATACTGATATTGAGCAAAGCCTAATATAATCAATCGATTTCAGCAAAAAACAATTGGGTCTTCGTAACTTCTGCCAGGAATCGAACATTGTGAGTCGCTGTATGTGATAAGGTTCATACTTGGATTTTTAGGGGAAATGCAACTCCTTGACATAGGTGTGTAAACCAAACGTGTGGTCTGCACATAGAGTTCCGAAGCTGCATTTATCTGACTATTTAGACCTGAACTCGATACTTTCTCTTTTCAAGTATATCCAAAATTTCCCTCACAATCCTGTATAAATATCGACATTGTGTCCTTCCTAAAGAGGGTTCACTCTAGCACAGCATGCACCAATATCTAGAGTCCTAAACATTGGGCTATGTGGGACCTCTACTATTAGGGAAATGCAGATCAAATATGACATTTTGTCACTAGTTAGAACAGTTCTTTGAAACACAATATGAATCTAAGTTTATTTTGTAAAATTTAATTATTACTATGGTTTGAGATTCCTTAGAAAGGAATGAAATAGTCAAGTACCTTTTATTGATCTCTAGTATTTTACTGATTTAATATCTTTTAGTTTCCAATTACGAATACATGTTAGTATTAGCTATTTGATAAATTATTTAAATTCGATTATTATGATCCTCCTAGTATTGAATTCGCTAACGTTTGTGCGTCTTTTCATCAGCTTATGCAAGCCATTTAAATATGGTTCAATATTTTTTAAAAAAAGAAAGTAATGTTACCTTTGTCATTGTATCATATAAGTCAACTATAAATAATTGAGTCAATCATATCAGACAGCAGAACGGCTACAGACTTTTGAAAAACTAATGCAAAAGGATGTTATTGATCACTTGCTTTTAAACATTTCATTTGTCAAAGAGAAACCTTTGGTCGAATCCAATCAAGCTGCTCAGCTGTAGAACTCAATTAACGAGTTAAATTAGTAAACATTCCTTTGTCAAAACGTATTAATTGCGACGTGACAAAAGCGTAATTTCGATTAGATGAATCTCATTTAATACTTGTGCCGCAAGAGGAAAACTGCAAAGTGTTTTGATGCATTCATGATCAATTACTTCAGAGGATATGCATTCATGACAAGGGGCCCTGCATTTGACACTTGGTATTAACATACTCGTATATCATTGTTCGCGCAAAACAACGAAAGCTAACAATGAGAAGCACACTGAAGTCTGGGAGATATAAACAATAAGTTGGCCATTCCATGATGAACAATTACGGTGTACGTACTTGTTTGTACTACATGCGCAGTCAAAACTTCACGTCAACCCACTTCTGAGGAACAAGTAGGTCTGTCACATGTAGAAGTATGTGCATATCGACGGGCAGGGTTGGGTATTTTTGTGTAAAGCAAAGGTTTCTACTTGACATGTAAAATAAGCATAAACAAATATAAAAATGTATAATATACGTTAAACAGAAAAATTACAAACGACTTATCCAGAAATACAAAGGTCCTCGCGCGATATCCAAGCATGTCAATGTGATAAAAATAGCAATCACTACTATAACAACAATGTATCGTTATAAGAGAAATTACTACGTACTAATAAATTAAATGAATAAGAATAAGGCTGTTTATAATAATAAATATTATTACAGGAAAAGGTTAGATGATGGTGAAAGAATAGAAGATTAATAGAACAGATTCATTATATGTAACTTATTTTTAGTTAAGATTGTTACAATTTGTGTAAGAACAGCTGTTCTACCAAGGAAATTAATGTCAAAATAAATTGAAAAGTGTTTGTCAAAATGTGTAAAGCACTTTGGATTAAATTGTGTTTCACGTCAAGGTTTTGCTCATGTAGGCTTATCTGGAATGGGCTTAGAGCTTAAAGTGTGATCCGACCCACTGTGCAATGTGCCTTGACGCTTACAAGGCGACAACACTGTTCTTTCGTTTTTAGAATAAAAAAAATTGATGCTTATTAAATAGTATGAATTTCTGTTATTGCTTTTTACTTGTAAAGTATCCGTGAAACGCTCAGTAGAAAAATGGTTCTTACAAAAGGAATATTCTAAGAGGAATAAAAACGTTAAACACAAAAATTAGGTTTCCCTTTAAACAATTGAGGGACCTTCAAATTACCTTGAAAATGTCATCCTACTTAAAGATGCATAATGAAATTGTCTTTCCACTTAAAGTCAATTATTTCTTTAAACATTTCTTTCGAAAACGGTTAGTTTGTAAAATATTTCGAGTTATCAGCTTAAATGGTCCACCCTGTATATATTGGTGCATTAAGTTTAACAGACACTGTCAATACAAAACTGATTCATCCTGAACGGATTCTTAGCTTCATGTAAGTTCAGGGGAATACGTAAGTTTCATATTTTGCACCAAAGATGACTACAAATTGATGAAAGCAACCTACCTCCTTTCGAAAGCGTTGCCCAGCGCCCATCTTTAAACTGCCACGATTATCGACGACAAAAGTGAATGAAGGGGGAAGCAAGAGGGGATCGAGATAGTCCCAGTAGGGGCCATGGGAGCACGTCAAAGAATTTGGAAACAGAGGACAGCGGGTCCAAGGTCTCCGTAGGGGACGATGGAGCTACGTAGGTTGGACGGGTAACTTATAAACAGTTAAAAAACTTTTCTCCACATTCTCTACATAAAGTAGGAGGGGGGTTGTGCCTATTTATGTCTTTGTCTTGTTAACGTCTATTAGTAACCTTTCCCACATCTTTAATTGTTAGAAATGTACATGCCTTTATAACTCATTAGTTTCGTAACTGTCTAGCATTAATTCCAAGGAAAGCTGAATATCACAAAATATGACACACTCTGCTCATTCTTTTTTGTCAATGAAGATTGTTATCTGTAAACTACCACTTTAGATAAATTGTAAATATAGATTATGTATTAGGACTCAACTATTCAGCTTCAAAATGAGGTCCGTTGTGACTTCCCAGTATTGTTTTTATTCTTTACGATTTTTCCGAAACCAACCACTAGACTGCACACACAATCCTTACCCACGTTGAAATGCATAAAAATATTTCATATGTATTTCTATCTTTTACATTTTACGTCGCTTTGCTCAATCATAATATAAACGTTAAAGTTTGCAATGAAAATATATTACATTAAACGGAAATCAATTAATTTGGTAAATAAATCAAGAATATCTAATTAGACCCATCACATAGTTGAATACACTTAATTGCCTTGCAAACTTTGCTTCCGCTATCCTGAGGCTGACCCGGGTGATAGAAGTAAAAATATCTTCTAGAATCGTATGCGGGCATCGGAAGACCGCCCGTGGCACATCCACACTGGGATGAGGGTCCAATTCCACCAACGAATTAGCAGCTCGACCTGGTAAAAAACCGCAGCTGGATCAGGAGTATGCGAGGAGTTCTTTGAGCCACAACTCTCAGAAGATGAGAACTGGAGCAAGTGTGAGAACCTCTTGGTACATCACGCTCTTTCCCATTGATGCAATATTATGAATCGGCAAGAAGACATGATTTCTAGTTGTTACAAATTTTCTTTGCAGTTTTATCTTCTTGATTTAATTTTGTGGTTCCATCCCTCCACTGCATTATTTGTCCGGTGCCTCCTGTTCAAGCAGTTCCACATATATTTTGGCACTAACATCTTTTTGGAACATTAACACACGAATGAAAATCTGATTACGTCGGCATACTGAAAGGATGAAATGACCTTGGAGAGAGTTACAAAGTAGAATACCATGATAAGTCAATCAGATTGGATATTGTTGCTGTCTCTCTGGGTCACTATTCTTATTCGCTTTCGAAAACAGCCCCATGTGTTTGCAATTAGAACATGGAATTATTTCTCAATTTGATGTGTTCGCAATTAGAAAAATTTACGCGTTGTTCGGAATTAGGACTGTTCGCAATTAGGACATCTACATCCGATTACATTCCGCCATGGCACCTTTCAGGTTAAATTATTGTTGCCAGGCTAACTTCCAATGGAAGACGGACATTTGCTCTACTAACAATTACCCGCCGCATATTCGCAATCCACTCCACTCTACTGATGGTCATCAGCAGAGTTTTTACTCGAGTGTAGTACACTCCAAGAGAAAGCAGTTTCAATTCCAGCCAACTCTATCCGTGACAACACTAAGTGTTCAAATAATTTTAGTTTTCTTTAGGAGGTAGAATATAGAAATAAGGTCAGATATACGTCCCAACGTATTAAGAAGAAACCATTTCAGACTTACATGTGAATATTAGTCTGGCAGTTTTTGTGCCAAAAGTACCTTTGGCCTTCATCGTTGAAGTGCATCAATAACTACTTATTCGTAGCGCCATGCATTCATGGATTCTCTCCGATATCCAATATCCTCCAACATTATTCAACAGAAAATTTGCCAAACATTTCGCAGAAAGCTTTGCTGACGAAAGCAGGAAGCTCAAATCCAATTGAATGGAAGCGAGAAAAAAGAACCAAATCGATTAGACACCGTGGAAGTCCGAGGTGAATGAATTTAAGAAGTCATTCGAGAAGAAATAGAAGTCAATAACACGCCTCGCCAACTTGTGTGCTAAAGCATGGTAAAAATATTGAAAAAATATTCTCTTTCTTGCATCGCTTGATTTGTAAATGTCACCATTGCCAACTATGGCATTCGATTACTGTATGGCAAAATGAAATTACCAGGTTGAAAATGCTAAGAAGCTTTTATATCTGTTTGTTTGGTTCACATTTTCTACTGTTATATTAAGAATTTAACAGTGGAATAGAATTATCGATTCATTATTATTTAAGGAACAAACTTTAACTGACTCGACGTCTACTTATTTAACGTGCCTGACGTCACTCTGGTTCTACATTACAATGGTAATGTCAAACCCACAAAACAATTAAACAAATAAACAAAAGGCAATCATTAATAACCTATTTACCTTTTGTCCCAGGGTAAGTGCCATCAGTTGGAGCCCAAGAGATTACATAGGGTAGAACAAATCACACCACAGGGTTAGTTCTATATATATACACTGTAATTTCTATAAAAGAGCACATGCATAAACATTACATCATTGCCCCTTTCATTCTCACAGTCACACTCGCATTCATTTCTCGGCAATCCAATAGACATGAGTAATTAATACAATAATAGTTCGGCGGCATGTTTAAAGTTAGCTACATTAATTTAAACTGTTCTTAATTTGACATTTACTTTTGCATTTCCGGGAAAACATGTTCCGGTCGGAGCTTCACCTGTACGACAAAACACTACTCCTTTTAAGTTGTTGTTGTTGAATGAATGTTAATCTATATATTGTTAATTTTGAGGTTAACAAGGATCACTGATATATAATTATATTGACAATTTATAGCGTCGTACAATCTGAATGTTAAATACTTTGGATGAATGGATAATTGAACGCTGTACGGTTTTACATGTTAAAATGATAGTTGATGCAATTTAATCACCGTAATAAGCAATGTCTTGGTAATGTTTACGTAATTAGCGAGTTCATTGGATGTCACGACGGGGCTAACGAAGCTTATCCATTTTCACGTCCATTCCGGCTTACCTTTGTCGGCTCTGACTGAAGTCCTCGTGGTGGAGTCGTGGATGTTTGCGGCGTGGTCAATAGATGGCTTCCGGGCGATAAGATAGGATCTCCGCATCTTCAAGGTGGCAACTGGGTCAGACGCCCCCCCAGCAGGGCCTTTCTCTGTCTCTACTCCATCTTGATAGTACACAGACACGTGCGAAATAACACAACACGGAACGGTGCGACACACAAAGCGGATACTTTAAGCGGGTGGTTCGCGAAAGATTGTGCACGATAACACGCCGAAGAAAATCTGAGTAAAACTGGTGTCTTCCGCTTCTCTGCGCGTCTATTTATTTGCTATTCAAAAGGTTCGTTACTGTACCCTCTCTTGCCAAGCGTTGATAAATTGTCCTCAAATCGTAGCCTCTTGTCCTGCTATCTTCGCCCGTATATTTGGAGTTCTTTGACCCTTCTCGAGCAGCACCTCGAGTAGAGGTTAGCCAAAGACCAGGCCTATTGTAACCTGCACGTTCGTTCCGAAGACAGTGCCAGGGAGTCTGTAGCTATTGTTATCCAGTCTAGCTCTTTAACCTTTAATATCGGGCTTAATTTATCTCCTATCAAATTCTGCTTTGGGGATTTCGTCGATGATAATCCGCTGCTGGGCTGTCTTTAATTTCAGTTGAATCTGACCATTGGTAACAAAGTTGTATTTTTATATTTCTTTACCCGAGGCTCGGCCTCTTCTCTCGGGAAACAGGCTAGTCCTTCGCACTCTGCCGTCCAAGTCCCGGTGAACAGCCACAATCCAATGCGTATTATTGCTTATTACGATGATTAATTGATTTACCTGATAATTAGCAAGATTTTATCGTTATAAAACGTAAACATGAATGACCTAATACGAACTCGAATTTCACTAACTGTTATACCAGCGACATCGACTGCTAATGAATTTTCCTTTCAATAATGTTTACATGTTTACATAATGTTTAAGTCACTACGACCCCTTGTGTCTTTAACTGGTTTGTCACTACATATCTGAAAGAAAGACATGTTATAAATCTGATACTGACTCAACAAAATGTTGCAAGCTTGCATATGTATACATCCCAGTTTGTCTTGTACGGGGTTGGAAATGCCCATGGCAATTTCTTAGGAGTAGTGCTATTGGGTTGTTTCAAAATAGTACTTAGTAGGTATCCTCTTTTTTTATCAATCGAATATCACTTTTTGACATACTTTGACAATTTTTTGTCCATGTTTTAGCGTTTAGCGATGTTTTAGTACAAATTTTCACTATACTCATTTTTTCCCCACTCGTACTTGGTAGGTATATCATGATGTTACGTGATACAACTTAACCTATCTTTTTTTTACGATTATTTAATTTTTTTATGATCCTAAGTGATATAACTTAACCTATCATTTTTTTTATTTATGCACTGTTTGAACGTCATTATTTGAGGATCATATTTTGTAGGTATTTTTTTTTATCAATCGAATATAAGTTTTTGACATATTTTGACAATTTTTTTGTCGATGTTATAGCGTTTAGCGATGTTTTAGTACAAATTTTCACTGCACTCATTTTTTTCCCCACTCGTACTTGGTAGGTATATCACGATCTTACGTGATACAACTTAACCTATCTTTTTTTTTTACGATTTTTTAATTTTTTTTACGATCCTAAGTGATATAACTTAACCTATCATTTTTTTATTTACGCACCGAACTAACCTACAAGGGGGACTCTGTTTGTTTTAATATTTCAGTATTATAAGGTTTTCACAAATTTTATATAACCTAAAATGTGTTGCATGTTGATTTTTAGTATGTGGCAATTTTTTATGAATTTTAAAACTGTTCCGTGACCCTCTCGTTCTTCACGTCGTAGGCGAAGGACTTCTCCGCAATCAGGATGACACTGCATAGGGTATCCTCGGGCAAGGCGTCGTGGAACTCGCAGACGACCTTGATGTTGGTTCGATCGTTGACCACAACCTTCTTCCTCTTAGATGTGTTGATGACGGTCATGGGTCTCCGGGCTTTGAATTCGCTGGGCGTGTAGTACATGTCCACGCTTCCCTCGGTCACGCGTTTGTAAGCCGTGTAAGCTTCGTAAAGTTTGAGGTAATCGTTTTTGGTCACGTCGAGGTTGTAATTCTCGCGCGGGAACACTTCGTTGCGTCCATTCTTCAGATAAACGTTCTTGATCTTGCAGTCGTCGAACTTGCTGGAATCTTTCTCCTGATTGTTATCGCGCCCGGTCTGAAAAAGCACTACGACGAAATCTGGCATGTCGAACTGTATGTTGTTGAACTGCGTCGTCACGTCGAATTCCATGTGACTTCCCGACGCCATCTTCTGCACGCACTGGTAACCGTGAAAGTGAATCAACACCTGCGGACTTTTCAAGATCTCCGCTTTGTACTTGAGGGCGTAGTTCGTTTCGTATTCCACCACCGGCATTCTCAATTCCATGCTCCGGATGACGCATTTCGCCGCTTCGGGTAAAGTGTTGGCTATCGGCGTGGTGCCGTCCGGACCCAAAGTAGCGTATCGCATCAGTGCGTCGTTGTCGTTGGCCGCTCTTCGAAACGTGACCCTCAGTCCTCCCTTCCACATGATCTCCTTGTAGTCCGAGAAGAAACCAGGCAGCAGACGCATGGGAAAGAGCACCGTGTGACTTTTCGTCGATATTTTGGACCCGGCTTCGAATCCTCCGGCCTGGTAGTACGCTGCGTCCGTTTTGGATAATTTCAACGTTCCCACTGCCGTCGACGTGATGCCTGGATAATCTATTCTGTCGATGACGGTGTTGTGTTTCCTCACCTCCACCTGCGAGAACAGGTAAGGCACGAAGTTGTCCACGAGTATCAAGTTTGCTGCTGCGGGAAACGCGTCTCCGCTTTCCTTCTTCACCACGTCGAATTGAAGGTAGAGGTCCGCTCTGTGAGGATGAATGAACCCATCGCCTACGTCCACATCGTATTCGATCTCCCTGTTCGCCTCGTTGAGATTGGCGAACGTGCGACGGTTGGGAGGGAAAGATTGCAATTCGTAACTTTCGATTTGCTCCATTTTACATGTATGGTTATTTATTATACGTTGATCTCCACGATGGCCGTCGTAGTGGCACCTGCAAAATCCACCACGTCTCCTTTCTCGTTCGTCACCACCAACTCTATGTCGTCTATGCGGTTGCGACATACCGGAAAATAGATCGGCGAAGAGGGCGTGTAGATGATCGGTTCCATGAACTCGGAACTTGGTTTGAAAGTGGCTATGATTCCCGTCTGCTTGTGACTTCCTAACAATCCGTCCGAGGATTTCGTGATCATACCTTCGGCCACGTTACAGTGTACGTTCAGAGTCTCTATGGCCAAGAATTTAGGAATGTTGGTTGCTACGTGCTTGATACCAGCTTCGAGTTTGGTGTCGTTCTCGAAACCTAAAAGTTCTCCTATGGTGCCCAGGTCCACGGTCTCCGTCGCGGATAGGATTTCCACTCTGTGCGTGACCGAATTTTGAGAAAGATATGTGCCTTTGGGTAATTGAGCTTGCAAAGTGGAAAGATTGTATTGTCCTGGCGTGACGACGATGTGTTCGCTTCCGACGCTAATTTTGTTGTTGTGCTGGGTGACGTTAGGTATGAGGTACATGCTGTAGAATGCACGCAGAGCCACGGATTTAGGATAGACGATGTCGTCGTGCAGCGTGAGTTTCAAGATTGAAGATTCGCTCGTGAGATGGAACACGCCCATCCTAGTGATGCTGTTTGAGGTTCCACAATGCTTTCTGGAAATCCTCGACCGTAGGGTTATTTATTTTAGAGAGAAACGCGAGCACGGAGAGGCAGAGATGACCGCAGTTCACGTCTCCGAAATCTTGAATGCGTTCGTCGTTGTAGTATATAGAGGTTTTGTTCGTTTTCAGATAATAGACTAAATTTGTAGGTGGAACACCTCCGAAAGAATCGAAAACGAATGCTTTATCATCATTTTTGTGGTAACATATCCAATGCGTGCCTGGATTTTCTTGACCGTCCAAGTTGACTACCCCGCATTCTTTTTTTTTCACGGTTGAAGGTAACGAGTCGGACATGAAAACTCCTCTGAAGTGTTTGATTTGTAACGGTTCGATCAGAGATTCAATGTCTCGGTTGGTGAGTGCTTCTGTTTCTTTTTTTTAAACTTTCTCATCACGCCCTTCCCCTTTTTCTTCTCCATGGCCAGGTTGTGACGTTTCTGTTCTTCCAATTCCGCCTTGTTCTTCTTCGAGTCGATGACGGTTTTCGCGATGGCAGCACTTCCGCCGGCCAAACTTCCAACGGCCCCCAATGCTGCCAGGATGGCCGGGATGCTGAATATGAAACCTCCGATCTTTTGCTGTTTCCGCGAACGCTGCAATCTTTTCAATTGAGGTGTGCTGAGCAGCAATTTCATTCCGTGTCCTTTCGACAAGCAAGAACGTTTCTTCTCGCGTTGTTTCTTGGTGAGTAACCCATCGAGAGCACCTAGATTTTTAAGATTGGAGTATGGTATCTGGTACACGACACCCTTGGGCTTCATGTTGATGCTCTATGTGTTATTTTCACGGTATGTTATTTATATATATATTCTGAGATTTTTTCTTGTGTAGTTTTTTACGGTATGTTATTTATATATTTTCAAGGCCTCGCAGTCGTTACACAAATTCTATTACGTGCTTTGTTTTCTTGCCAAGAAGTTCCTTTGTCCCCTTGTACACGATTCGAGTTTTGTTCTCGATTAAAATAGATAGCTTCTCGTCGGATAACATGTTAGCGTATCGATCTGGTAAAAATAGACTGTATTGTGCGTTGAGCAACAGGCGTACCTTGGGACCATACTGGGTAGAAACGATTGAACCGGAAGTTATCGTGTAAGGTTTGTCGACTTCCAATTCCTGAATTTTTACATACTCGACTGACAAATTTAGCATTTGTTTTAATGCTTGGAGATCACTTATTTTTTCGGTCGTCATATCAAGAAAAATTTCAAAGTGTTAGAGAGAAATTTAATTGTTTTTCACGATGTGTGTTATTTATATATACCGAAGATTATTTTTTTTTTCACGATGTGTGTTATTTATATATCAAGTTTTTTTTTTTTTCACGATTTGTATCGAAGATTTTTTAACAGAGGAAGAAAGTCCGTGCTTCCGAAAACGCGAGGATGTGCGTAAGGATATCTTCCTTCTCCTGCATAGACTTGTACCAATCATCAGTATACCATCTTCTTCCCTGCATCGCCTCGTACAGTTCGTCCGACCTATCGTTCAATTTTTCCCCTGCAGCCGAAAGCAGAATGTTGAGATCACTGCACCTCAAGCCGCTGATCTCCCGAAGAAGGTCCTTGAGAACCATTTCACAAGGGATGCGAAATTCCGGCATTGTTCTTGCTATGATTACAAGTTTATTAACATCTCCGTTTACTACTTTCTTGAATATTTTAGATAGTAGCTCGGGTGGCAAATCAGTTATGCAAGCCATGTTGTTTTTTTTACTGTATGTTATTTATATACCCCACCCCAATTTTTGTTTCGTGTTCATGGCGATGGTGGTGCCCAGTGCGGCGACCCGTTCACCCAACGATGCATCTCTGCTCACGAATCTTTCGAAAGCTGCATGTTCCAATTTTTTGTCTGCTTCGTGACGTGCATCCAGATCCGTCTGCGTGGTGTTGTAAGCGATGTCGTGATCTTTGCATGCGGCGTCCAACGGATTCACACCCTTGTCTCCTCTCTCCAATCTTTTCTCGAGTTTGGTACCCGGCCCGCAGTACTGGTAGCCAGGTAGATGCATCTCGAAAGGTAACTTGTTGATGATGTCGTTCACGAGTCCTTTTCCTTCGGCCACGTTCCAAAATTTCGGAGGCAGCGTGTTGATGATTTTGATCAGGTAACCTATGCCCTTGTCGTCGTTCACGATGAAGTTGGAAAGTTTCGTGCTGATCATGTCCACGATGCCAACCTTCTCGTTGTAGAAATTACGGTTGCCTGCATTCTCTTCGCCGGCTATCACCAACAATCGGTCCACGAGTTTCCTCACGTCGTCCACCCAAACGAATTCTTTGGGTAACGTGTTGTAGCGTTTGACGCCGCTGCCTGTTTTGACCTGGTTCCAAATCGGTTTGATGAGATTCCTGTACTTCTCGCCGCTGCTCGATTTCACCCTATTCTGCGAGGCGTCGTTGTTCTGGTACAAGGCATCCGTCATGATCAGAATTTCCTTGTAACTTTGGTAATCTTCGTCGGTGTAATCTTTCGGCTGCTTTTTGGCGACGAGTTCCCACAGTCCCACCGTACCCGGATACCTGTTCCAACTATCCTTGTCGCCTAAATTGACTTTAATGTCGTTGCCTTCGAAGGTCACCTTCGATTTCCCAATCTTCCACACCACACCGCCGCCTTCGCTGGTTTCCATGCTGGGATACAATCCGAACACTTCATCCTTGTCGAATTTCCCTGTGCTCATGTAGTCTCGTGCCAAAGGTCCCAACTCGATTTTATCCGAAGACGTGCTACCTATGGCTCGACGTCGTGTCGGTGCATCCTTCAGTTCGAACGGTGTCGAAGGAATGCTCGAAATGGGTGTGGGTACGGCGTAACTTTTAGCTGCGAGCGGTACGAGTTCATTAATCAAATTTTTATTTTGTTCCGTGACACTTTTAATTTCTTTACCTAGACTGCTGATGGCATCGATCACAGGTTGATCCTGACGTTTCTTCTCTTCGTAGAATCCGCGATTCTCGGATTTCCAACCTTTGAAGCGTTTCGCGAGGTAATCGCGAAGCTTGAGATTTTCGTCTTCGATTTTTCGTTTCGTCATGACGTTATTTATATACGTCGTTTCTCACAACGTTGCAACGTTTAGAAAATCGTTGATTTTGTTTCTGTATTTTCCGTCGTTGGGTTTTCTCGTCATGTCGATCGTCACAAATCCGAAATCGTCACCGTTCCAGCAAGTAGAGCAGCCTTCCGAAAATTGATTGTAGTTCATGTCTCCGCCTACGTAGTCATCGTACGCATGCTTGAGGTTGGTGTGATCTTGACGAAACAAACATATGAAATTGGCGTTGTCGCGTACTAACTGTTTTGGAATTTTGGAAAACGTTTGAGCTAGGTAAAAACAATCCATTCCTTTGTGACGACCTTGCGTGAAAAAGTTGCGAATTTCATTTTGATTTTCCAGGATGGCGTCGTCGAACACAACAACTGAATTTTCACGACAATCGTCGAGTGGTTTTATTTCCGAGGCGAACGTTGCAATGTCCAGACCATCGTACAGTTTCATCAGTTGCTGGTATTTGGATTGCTCCAAACTTTTCGAGAACACGTACAGGTGCCTGTTCTTCCAATCTAACCAATTCGGTGCGAGGAGAAAATTGTCCACGAGCAGTGTCGTTTTCCCACACCCCGATGGACCTACGATCAGACAGCGGATGCTGTCGGGAAGCAACTCGCCGTTCTTTTTCTTCGTTTGACTTTCCGGATCCGGTAGACGCTTCACCACGTTCCACGTACTCACAAGATCACTTCGTTCGCGTCGATCCAACTCTTTTCCGGAAGTCCCAGCCATTTGACAAACAGTTTGTCACCTTTCCTACGCAATACTTTCTCGATGAGGTACGTGTCGGGGTGTTTCGTTTTAGAGAGTTCCTCTTCGTAAAATCTTCCTTTCAAAATCTCGCCGCCACTATCTTTTATTATATACGTGTGTCGGTTTCCAGGTAAAACTCGAACCACGGTAAAGAGTTCCGTGCTCCAATTTTTTGTGAATCCCTTCTCGAAGGTGCGTTTGAATTTGCTGATCCTCACCTGGTCTCCAATTTTGTATTTAGCTTTTTTTGTCGTGGGTGTGTACTTTGGACAGTAAACTGTAGAAATTAAACGCTGCTCGTCGGACTTGGTAACGTCGGCTGGCTTCATGCCTATCGTTTTGTGTACCGTATCATTATAGGTGTCGACGAGTTCCGGCAGGATGTCGACCCATTTGTAATTTCCCCGAAGCGTGAATCGTTTCCACATGTGTGTTTTCAAGGTTCGATTGAATCTTTCCACGATGCTGGCTTTGATGTGACTGAAGCTCGAATAATGTCGAATCTTGTGTTTTTGAATAAATTTTTGGAATACGGCGTTGTAAAATTCTTTACCGTTGTCCGTTTGCAGAAACCGTGGTCGTCTGCCACCGCTTTCGCGAAAAATTAATTTGAATGCTTCCGTGACGCACGTTCCCGTTTTCGCCTTCAAAGGTAGAGCCCATGCGAATTTCGAAAACGTGTCTATGACGGTGAGGAGGTACTTGTTGCCCTTGTTCAATTTATGTACGTTTTTCAAATTGCCGCTACTCATCTCCACGAGGTCGCTTTGCCAGAGGTCGTCGATGCCCTTGGTTACCACAGCCAAACGTTCGTAGTTACGGCGTGCAGGTTTATGCAATTCTTCGACGATGGCTTGCCTAGACATTTTCTTAGAGATTACGTTTCAAGAGAAGCACCAGCGTGATGGGATTCAAAGACGGCGGCACTTCGCTCGTGTTTTGAATGATCAGCTTATCGCCGGCACTCACGTCGAAAACGGTGAGATCTTCGTCTTCGTGTATTTCATATATGTTGCGCGTTTCGTTCCAACGTGCCAGAGGAATGTTTCCTGCTTTCTGGACACCACGATTCGATATCAAAGTCATGGTGGGAACGCTAGCTTTTCTACCGTGAGACCAGTACGAAAATTCGTTTATCTGAATCGTGCCATCGAGGAGAAACTTGTAGTACGGATGATAAGGATGCAACATGTACAGTTTGTTACCTTCGACGAACGTGGAGATTCTCTGTTGATTGGGTACGCTGTTGATTTCGATGGCTTGCAGAGAATGCAGTTTAGCGAATTTAGTGTCGACACCGAGCAGATTACTGTGAACTTGTCCGAGTTTATTTTCGATGGGCAGCAAATGCTCGATTATGGCATCCGTTACGGCAGAAAACGACGGTTTGATTTTCACTTCCACGTTCAACTGCTTGTAGTTTTCGTTGAGTTCTTGCAACTTGGCACCGAAAGAGGCCAGCGTCGATTCCTGCGTGGATTCCAGCACTCCGACTTGATCTCTGATGTTGACGACGATGTTCTGAAGGTTCTCGACTTGATTCAATTTCGAGCTCTTCTCGGTAAGATCGTTCACGATGCTTCGCATCTCTGTAAACTGCGTGTGAAGGTCGGCAACGCTCTGGGAAGTGGGCAGCGTCGACACCAGCGAACTAATTTCGTCTCGAATCTGTTCCACGTTCGCCGTTTCCGTTTCTAGTCGTTTCAGCATTCGAGATATGTTTCTTTTCAAAGCGTGCAATTCTTTGGAGGTGGGGAGATTGGCCACCCTACTCTCGAGATCGCTCAATGAACTTTTGATGTCGCTCGAATCGGATAGTGCCGTCACCGCCGTTTTCAATTTTTCCAAATCTTCGCTCGAAGGCACGCTCGTCCGTAACGATTCCAAGTCACCCTGTATGTTGTCCAGTACGTGATGAAAATGAGCGAGATTCGTTTCGACGTTCAAATTTTCTAAATATTCGATTTTATGCTGAACCGTGCTCAACGTGTCTTGAATGCTCGTCAACGCTCTCGCTTCAGCGTGAATATTTTTAATTTCTTCGTTGATCAATTCCAAGGACGCCTGAAGCGTAGCGATGGTGGTTTGAATGTGTTCGAAATCTTGATAGGCCTCCAATTGAATTTTTATGTTCGCGACGCTTTTACCGATGACCTGCAGTTCGTCCGACGATGGTAGGTTCGTCATTGTATCTTCCAAAGTCTGCAACTTGGATTTAATTTCTTCCAACGTGCTGGTGAATTCTTCTTGTAATTTGGAAACGACGACATGCAAGCGTTCTGCGTCTATATCGTTCACGACGGTTTGAAGTTCAGAGAAATTCTTTTCTATTGCGGAAGTTCGTTCTTCGATTTCGAGTTTCAATTTTTCCAAATCTTCATTTTTCGATTGAAATTGCTGTAATTTGGCCAAATCATTTTGAAGCGAATCCACGCTCAACTGTATATTTTGAACGTTGTCGTAAGAAGGTACGTCGACATAATTTTTTATGAGCGTTTTCAGTTCGGAATCGATTTTCAGAATGGGGTCAAGACATTGCGTTTGGAGCGTAGCGATTTCCGACTCTAAACTTTTGTTTAAGGTTTCCTGCAAAGCGATCAAATCGGTCCTCAACTTCTTAACTCGAATGTCCAACATGAGAATCTCTTCTGCGTGGTCCACACGCTTGGTGTTGCCGAAAATGTCGTTAGGCATTTTTGGTTAACGGTTATTTATAATAGGATAGACGATTCGTAATTCTACGAAGAGAGGAATAAGTTTGTCGTAATCTCCGAGGAGTTCCATGTAAAGATAATCTCCTGCGGACACATCGTACGTAATGTTAGAAAGCATCTTGTCGTGCTTGATTCGAAAAATGTTCTTGCCGGTAGAAATTTTGATTTCGCCTGCGTTTTCCGGATTCACGGTGATTTGAAGTTTCCCGTCGATCGGAATTTCGTAGAAATGTAAATTGTTATTAAAAACATAAAACATCTTGCCCACATCGTCATTCAGTTTCGTCCAAATGCTGTTGAGGTGAATGATCAACAGACCGTTGAGTTTAGGTAACACGGAAGGTAGAAATTCATGATCTGTCGTCGTGCGGTGTACAGCCTCCATTGTTTGCTTTCGGAAACCAAAAAGATTCATTGTCCTTTGCTAGTTATTTATCGTGTATGTGAGACAGCTAAAGTTTATTTTTTTTTTCAATTGCATTGCCTACAATTTTTACTAATTTCTAAACGACAGTGCCCCCAAGGCAACGTGTGGATTCCGCAAGACAAAATACATCTTTTATCGTCATGCGGATCCAGCGCAATTTTCTTAACTTTGTTTGTGGTAAGCACGTGGTCTACGCTTTGTATCCTTGTCTCCAAACGTAGAATCCTCGACTGTGAATAGAGGCAATTGATGTAATCCTCGAACACAAGCTTGTTTTTCACGGTATTTTTACCAACACCTTTGGCTTTTTTGGTGATGCTGGTTTCTGTTTTCACCACATACATTTTGGAACGTAAGCCGGCGAACTCCAGAATGATTTCTCCGTTGCATTCATCCTTCATTTTACCAAGCACTTTTTTATTGCGAGAAGGGAGATCAAATCTGTTTGGTTGAGGGAAGGAAGATGTGTCGAAATGATCAATCATTTTCGGTTGTTTCAAATTGTTGTAGAGGTCAGATGTCTGTACGGAATAAATAAAACTGTCCGTGTCCGTGTACAAAAGTGTTATATTTTCGTTATAGAAGGGTTTCATGACATTATAATGAAATTCAAACATATGCAGTTTAGATAAATCCAAAACCGTCGCCCCCACGTAGATTGGTTTGTTGAACTTGATTATTTTTTTATCCATCACAAACAGGGCCAGGTTTTCATCATATATATTTCGTGATTTGAATGTCGGCGATGCTATCAATTTTCTACATTTATTTGAATCGGGAACTAATCTCACGTCCACGTGCTTCCTGACATTCTCCATTGTTTTTCCGTAAACAGCATTATTCATGAGTTTAAAAAAATCTTTATCTAAATCTGACGTGGCGCGTGTTCTATGATACGTATTTTTTTCAATGTAAGGTTTTAACCACTCGGAATGTTTGAATTTCATTATTCTTCTCACATTTATTACTTGAACTCCCTTCTCAATTAAGAATTGAAGATTTTTGTAATGGAGAACGTATCTCTCTTTCCTATCCAATGTTAACAGAAGCTTACGTTGATTTGAATCAGGCGAACATTTTAGTTCGGGTGCAGGAGGTAGATCTTTGAAGTAATCGTGTAGATGGTCGGGGAATCCGAGGTCCGCCTCTATAAACAAGCCAAATTCACAGTCGTTGAAATTATTAATGTTAATGGAAGTGGTATCCACCCATTCGAACCCGCCGTAAGGAAGTTTTTGTATCATAGCATGTCCGTATAAATTATTTGCATCCACATAAAATATGTATTTCGATTGTTCGTTAGGATCGTATTCTTCTGTCATGTGAACGTTATTTGCTTTTGCATGTCTCTGTACGCATTGCACCATTCCACCTCGTATCCCCCTCTCGATAAAATATAACATGTCCACGTCCGGTATCAATTCGAGTTTTATTTTTGTCTGTAATAACATGGCAGACCACGCTAAGCCCGAGAGACCGTAAAAATATGCAGGATCTAATTTGTAAATATTCGCCGACGTTTTCCTGAATGCTTGAAAAACATCCGCGAGTATTGTCACGTCCAGTTTCAAGTAGGCATCGTGATAATCGCCGAGTGTCCTACATCCTAATTTGTCCCACATCCGTTGCGCGTGTTCGTATTCATCATCCGTGATTCCTTTCTCTCTGAGTCGACTGTAAAATTCTTTTTGAGGTGGAAGAGTGTCGTCGTTAAATTTAGAATTATCGCTAACATATTCGTAAGGATAAATCCCTTTACGTCTAATCATTTCTATGTCTACGGTGGGAAAATTAGCTCTCGTTATTCTAAATTGTTCAGCCGAAAGTTTGCTTGCAAGAGCGTCCAAGCTCGCAGATAAAAATCTGTAAGAATCTAAAAATCTCATCTCCACAGTTTCGTTTGTTCCCGGAATCAATACTCGCTTGCTGACACTGATGTACCTTTCTTCATTCTCTGCTAGAATATTTATCTTTTGTCTATCATATCCAAGATTCCGAATTAAGATATGGAAGTCGTAACCGCTGCCATTATGAAGGTATATGGGGACAAACGTAGGTTTTTGGATTTTTAGATTACACGTGTTACAGATTCCACCGATGTAGTTTCCGGTGAAGTGATTGTGGTGAAATACTTTCCGGTTCTCGTCGGTGAAACGTTGATCGCACACCGGACACGTTTCAATGTTATTGTGAGATTGAAGTTCATCGCTGGATAATGGAAGCATTGGTTTCGATTCGCGTAAGAGGCTGCCAATGGTCTCAACCTCTTCAACCATCTTTTCAAAAAAATGTTTGATTACGTCTGGTCCTCGATAAACATACGGTTCATCTATCCTATCCTGTCGCACGACAACATATCCGAAACTCGAGGCTTCGTGCAACTGATACGGTGTTGTGGATGAAAGTTCGGGGTCTGGTTCGCAGTACGACAACGGTTTGAGAAAAGACTCAAAATCAGCAATGATGATTGCAGGATGTTCGAACAATGCCTTATGCATCCTAAATTCTTCGACCTCTTTTGATTTCGGCATCAACATGCAAGTTGGTCTGTTGTCACCGCAGTAAATTTTATGTTCGGCAAGTTTCTCGATAGCAATTTGACGACTATGAAGATTTTGATGATCACGTCGGTCACGATCGTCGAACATGGTTAGGCATCTCGGGCAAACTTCGATGTTGTTTGCATGCTTGGTTGATTGACTTCTGACCAAACGTGATAGTGAACGAATTAGCGTGTAATGATGAACATCCTCGTTTGAAATTAGAAGGAGATTAATCACACGAGCATCGTCATCGTCGATATCGCTTATCCTGACGGGATGTACAAGATATTTATCTGACGTGAAGGAATACACATTAATAGCGATGCGTTTTCCTGCACGATTTTCGAATTTTGTTATATCCGACAATGTCACCGGGTATTCAATGTCAGACATTACACTTTGAAAGTCGGTCTCGTATTGTTTGTAATGTCCAACCCACTGTGGATTATTTTTGCAATGAACAGGATGCAGTGCAGCCAATATACACCAAAGGAAACACTTGTTATCGCTGTTCTGTATATTTAACACAGCCCTCTTGTGTTGAATGTTCGGTGGAAGAGGAACGTAGCTGGAAGCGCGAAGAGGCGAGAATCGGTTCACGTAAACAGTTAACGTGTGAGGACTTCCACATAGAGACCATCCCGACCCTTTAGCCTCGAAATCGTCATGTTTCTTAACCAGCTCGTTGGAAACTTTATAATAGAAGTTGTCCAAATTTTCGACGTCTGCCAAATAAAGAGTCTGGTTTTTTATACGATGATAAAAAATACTCGTTGTGCCATCAACTTTCTTGTATTCAGAAAACAGAACAACGTATACTTTTATAGAGTTGTTTTCAAGTTTATCTTTTAAAATATTTAGTACAGATGTTTTCGTTTCATCCAAGAAACTAAGAATGTCACGACCTGGTTCTGACTTAATTGAAAAATCCTGGAGTTGGTCGTTAAATGCAGATCTAATTGGTTTGCATTCATTAGATAATTTAATTTGCTTGGAAGTGGAAGCTTCCGTTTCTGAATTATTGATTTTCCTTTTCGATGTTCCTTGTTCGGTCGATGGTTTGCAAATTTTGAGATGTTTACTTAAATTTGTAATGCTAATCATCTTTCCGCATCGAGCACATGGCTTAGAAGGTAACGAACGATTAATTCTCGAACCTGTTTCGCTACATCTTGCCCTGTGTACCGATAAATTGTTTCTTGAGATTAGCTTCCCACAAGTAACACATTCAGTTTTATCATTTTTACGATTGAAACTGGTGGTGGATGCCATTACTTTCTCCAAAATCACAGAAATCAAAAAGTCTAGTATATAGCGACACAATTTTCAGGTATGTTATTTTATATAGAATTTCTTGGAGTGATTACAAAACTCAAAAATTCAATCTACTGTAAATAGAATTTCAGGTATGTTATTTATATAGAATTTCTTGTGTGCGAATACAAAAACTCAAGAATTCAATCTACTGTAAATACAATTTTCAGGTATGTTATTTTATATAGAATTTCTTGGGGTAATTACAAAACTCAAAAAATAAATCTACTGTGAATATAATTTTCAGGTATGTTATTTTATATATAATTTTCACGGGGCGTTCAATATTGTCAACGGTATTATATTTGAGCGGGCCGCTTGTCGCCTAAACACTACAGCTCACAGGTCGGTAAAATCTGACATGAAAGCAGATAATACGCTTATGCCTTATTTATATATAATTTTCACGGGGCGTTCAATATTGTCAGCGGTATTATATTTGAGCGCGTCGCTTGTCGCCTAAACACTACAGCTCACAGGTCGGTAAAATCTGACATGAAAGCAGATAATACGCTTATGCCTTATTTATATATAATTTTCACGGGGCGTACAATATTGTCAACGGTATCATATTTGAGCGGGCCGCTTGTCGCCTAAACACTACAGCTCACAGGTCGGGAAAATCTGACATGAAAGCAGATAATACGCTTATGCCTTATTTATATATAATTTTCACGGGGCGTTCAATATTGTCAACGGTATCATATTTGAGCGGGCCGCTTGTCGCCTAAACACTACAGCTCACAGGTCGGGAAAATCTGACATGAAAGCAGATAATACGCTTATGCCTTATTTATATATAATTTTCACGGGGCGTTCAATATTGTCAACGGTATCATATTTGAGTGCGTTGCTTGTCGCCTAAACACTACAGCTCACAGGTCGGGAAAATCTGACATGAAAGCAGATAATACGCTTATGCCTTATTTATATATAATTTTCACGGGGCGTTCAATATTGTCAGCGGTATCATATTTGAGCAGGTCGGTTGTCGCCTAAACACTACAGCTCACAGGTCGGGAAAATCTGACATGAAAGCAGATAATACGCTTATGCCTTATTTATATATAATTTTCACGGGGCGTTCAATATTGTCAACGGTATCATATTAGAGCACGTCGCTTGTCGCCTAAACACTACAGCTCACAGGTCGGGAAAATCTGACATGAAAGCAGATAATACGCTTATGCCTTATTTATATATAATTTTCACGGGGCGTTCAATATTGTCAGCGGTATCATATTTGAGCAGGTCGGTTGTCGCCTAAACACTACAGCTCACAGGTCGGGAAAATCTGACATGAAAGCAGATAATACGCTTATGCCTTATTTATATATAATTTTCACGGGGCGTTCAATATTGTCAACGGTATCATATTAGAGCACGTCGGTTGTCGCCTAAACACTACAGCTCACAGGTCGGGAAAATCTGACATGAAAGCAGATAATACGCTTATGCCTTATTTATATATAATTTTCACGGGGCGTTCAATATTGTCAACGGTATCATATTAGAGCACGTCGCTTGTCACCTAAACACTACAGCTCACAGGTCGGGA
Source organism: Lepisma saccharinum (assembly GCF_977018435.1). Lineage (NCBI taxonomy): Eukaryota > Metazoa > Arthropoda > Insecta > Zygentoma > Lepismatidae > Lepisma > Lepisma saccharinum. The sequence goes on along the minus strand of NC_139230.1, from coordinate 155,991,629 downwards.
AAATCTGTCATGAAAGCAGATAATACGCTTATGCCTTATTTATATATAATTTTCTCGGGGCGTTCAATATTGTCAACGGTATCATATTAGAGCACGTCGCTTGTCGCCTAAACACTACAGCTCACAGGTCGGGAAAATCTGACATGAAAGCAGATAATACGCTTATGCCTTATTTATATATAATTTTCTCGGGGCGTTCAATATTGTCAACGGTATCATATTAGAGCACGTCGCTTGTCGCCTAAACACTACAGCTCACAGGTCGGGAAAATCTGACATGAAAGCAGATAATACGCTTATGCCTTATTTATATATAATTTTCACGGGGCGTACAATATTGTTAAGAGCGTTAGTTTTTGTAGAGCTCTCTTTTTCCATTTTTCCTCTATAGAGTGAAGCTGTAGAAGACACAATTAGCTAACCTGGCATACAACACACCTTCCTAATTAATATGGATATTGTCGCACATTCCTCTTATTTTATACTGTTGTAAATAGAAAAGATTATGTACGGTAAATGTTTTGTACATTATAGGAAAAAAATGCAAAATATCCTCCAATTTTAATTCGAATTTTATCGAATTTTTACATATTTCCACGCCGCCACATGTTGCCCTATTTGCTTCTTTTACTTGCCTGGCTTAATTAACTCTCGCTAATTAGCATTTTTTTGGAAGAAGTCAACTAGAACAACATATGGCCGTATGAGAAATATGCAAATCAAAGAACATTTTAGCAATATATGGGCCCTAGCAATTAGCTTTCTCGACTAAGAGTACTCTTTCAAACGTCTTCTGCTGATCGTATTACTAAACGAGGACGTTTAAAATTTTTGGGTGTTGAAAAAGTTTGACCCTACTTTTTTATTTCTATTGTTTGCTAATAGATGGCGCTAATAGTACGCCCTCCCCTCCCCTCTCCCCTCTTCTCCTCTGCTGTATGACAAATAGCACAAACATAAAAATCAAGATTTTGGAGAGCAAAACATAAAATTTGTATGCATCTGGTGTCGAACCGGGAACTTTTATCTTTCGGGGAGTCAACATTATTTTTTACTCAGCCGTCATATAACATGAACGCACGCAAAGATTCACATGTGCTTTTATTATTTTGTGTTCGGTAAGTACAAGTATATTCTTACATAAATTATTGTTTAATTTAATAAATTGTAAAACTCGGAGCCTGCTATACTAAAACTCCTTCTGTATTTCATTAAACTATTGAAAGCGAATGTTGCGTGCACGCGGAAATAGCACAGAAAAAAAAACCGGATGGAAGCAATTTAAAATCACTGGGGCAAGGTCAGTATTACGAGAACGTAAAAACACATGCTTCATTCAACTTCGAAAAATAAGAATGAATGTGTGCATACAGAACACATATGCTTTCTTTTCACAGTTGTAAAATCATATAAATTGTGCATGAAGTAAGTTGCGAGAAGGCTCTCTCTTTTATGTCTGTGTATATGTTGTACAATTAGGTACAAGTATTGTACAGTTAGGTACAAATTGTTGTACAATTATTTTCCCCAGTTGTCCAGTTGGAGTTGGGAGGGCATAACACTGGTATTATTTGTAATCACAGTGCTTACTCATGTATTTTGTTTAATATTTTATTTCAAATTCACTGTCAGAAACTAGTGTTGTTAGTTTCTGCATGTAGATTTATTTACTCTGTTGGTTGTCACTGTCAAGTTTTTAGTATTCGTACAGCATAAAAAGCTATAACCCCCCTCTCAAAATATATACATTGTATACGCCAAGATGCCCAATAGCCTGGCAACACATCATGAAAAAACATGCCAAGAAGACCCAGTGGGTTTATAAGTCAGTGCTGCCAATTCCTATTTGTAGGTTAGCTTAGCCAGTGAAAGATCATATAGTAGAATTTTTGTAGAGTGGGTGTTTGCGAGTTCCACGATGCCTTGCCCGAGGATACCCTATGCAGTGTCATCCTGATTGCGGAGAAGTCCTTCGCCTACGACGTGAAGAACGAGAGGGTCACGGAACAGTTTTAAAATTCATAAAAAATTGCCACATACTAAAAATCAACATGCAACACATTTTAGGTTATATAAAATTTGTGAAAACCTTATAATACTGAAATATTAAAACAAACAGAGTCCCCCTTGTAGGTTAGTTCGGTGCGTAAATAAAAAAATGATAGGTTAAGTTATATCACTTAGGATCGTAAAAAAAATTAAAAAATCGTAAAAAAAAAGATAGGTTAAGTTGTATCACGTAAGATCGTGATATACCTACCAAGTACGAGTGGGGGAAAAAATGAGTGCAGTGAAAATTTGTACTAAAACATCGCTAAACGCTATAACATCGACAAAAAAATTGTCAAAATATGTCAAAAACTTATATTCGATTGATAAAAAAAAATACCTACAAAATATGATCCTCAAATAATGACGTTCAAACAGTGCATAAATAAAAAAAATGATAGGTTAAGTTATATCACTTAGGATCATAAAAAAATTAAATAATCGTAAAAAAAAGATAGGTTAAGTTGTATCACGTAACATCATGATATACCTACCAAGTACGAGTGGGGAAAAAATGAGTATAGTGAAAATTTGTACTAAAACATCGCTAAACGCTAAAACATGGACAAAAAATTGTCAAAATATGTCAAAAAGTGATATTCGATTGATAAAAAAAGAGGATACCTACTAAGTACTATTTTGAAACAACCCAATAGCACTACTCTTAGGGCTGTAACTCCATTAATATTAATCATCAGTCGTACATAGGCCTTCTATTATTGTTTTCTACTCGGTAACGCGTCTGACTACCATGCTAAAGGTCCCGGGTTCGATCCCCGGCCGGTTCAAATCCGGGAACTTTTCTAACGATGGAAGCGGCCCCGGCGCCCACCCAGCGTCGAATAACATGGGTACCTGGGGGAAACCCTGGGGGGTAAAGGCGGTCAGGGGCGTGATGCTGATCACATCACCCCCACTCACGATCGGATCAAGAAAGTGTGGGGCGTTACCCCCACACCCCCTATACGCCTTCATGGCGTGGTGCTATGCACAGGGGAGCACTTTATCTTTTTTTACTCGTATTTTTTATATAAAGCCTTCCTATGTTGAAATAATTATTATCGAAGCACAAACAAAATGATATTTCCATATGTTTCACCTCTCCAACATTGTTCATTATGTTGTGTTCCCCGATTCCAAGTCTCTGCAAATATAGTCACAAATATGGATTCTATGACTTGAGTACAGCTAGAAAAATAAAAATGAAGGCATTTACATATCAAAATATTTACTACGATTTGAAGTGTACCTAGCTTGATGTAATTGATTACGTCATTGTATAAAAATTGTGGTAAAAGTATTCCTCTCACTCTCCGTAGTAATATTATTTTTTGATAAATGTTTTTGACCGTGCATTTCCTACGTTGTCTGGAACGAAATTCTGATACTTCAAAATGTCGATATGAGAGGATTGATTGACAGGTTATGTAAATCAATGAATAGATAAACAACAAGCGTTCGCTTTCATTAGCGAGGCATAAAAATTACTAGGTAATAATCAATAAATCCAGAGTTATCTACGTTCCCCATTTTTGCACCTAAATGTGATCACAGAAACACATACAATGTGATGTGTTAACTTTCAATACAGAAAGTACGTTTCATGAACAACAGCTTGAGCTGTATTGTCGTATCATTTTCATGCATCCGTGCATTTTTAACTGTAATTTTTGGCAGGCAGCAACGTTTTTGTTGAAACATGTTAAACTGTGATAAAATTACCCATTGTGGCGCTTCATGAGCGCTCATAGAACAAATGTTCCATTCATTGACATGGGCCAGTGGCCGAAGCAATGTGCTTAGTGTACGAAATCATTTTTGAATCTTGTTCCATCGTGTCGCTCATCAATTCCTCATCCTGCGACGCCAAGGGTCCCGGGTTCGAATCCCGGCCGGGCTTGGTTGTTTGTGAATGTCAATTCATCACTCATCCCCATCTTCGCAAATTAGCCAAGAGGCACAAAACGCGAAGAAAAATAAACTAAATCAATAAACAATAAATCAATTCCTCATCGTTTAATATTAGAGAAGTGGATAGTGACTAGGACTGATTTGGCACGTACCAGATGCCCATTAACAAAACATTTCATGAAATCTTATTATTTACTTTTGTTGTTCGCAATGGTGCATAGATTGAACACCAAAAAACACAATTTGATTACCTAATCATTATGAGCTACTGTTAGTGCTCTAACGTTTGGTGCGAGCAGTTCCGGGATCCTCTTCAAAGTTCCCAAATTTTAATGTTGACCTAGCATGATGAAAACAACTGAAAATAAATTAAATAAATGGTTTATTGATTGATTTGGTTTATTTTACTCGTTCCTCTGTCAGTTTGGCTAATTGCAACGAAGTGGATGAGTGATGATGAAATTGATGAAGAGACACACAAAGAATATCCATACCCAGGCAGAAATTCAAATCCGCGACCGCTGTCGTCCAGTGTACTGTGCTAACCACTCCGTCACGGAAGGTCGGCTGAATAAAATGGTTGCAGGCTCCAGCCTATTAAGCCACACATCAACTACAACGGAACTTAAACCACTGACCAAGATCGTCACCTGACGAAAAGTAACAAAGGGTTCCCGTGTTCGAATCCCGGCCTGGGCGTTCTTTGTGAGTGATCTTCAGCAACTTCATCATATTATCACTCATCGTCATCTTCGGGATTAGCCAAAAGTGGCAGAAAAATAAGTAAAATAAACCAAATGTATCAATCAATCAAACCATTCAGTCCTCAAAAGGGTCTCGTGTTACACAACTCAGAATCTTTACACCCCTTTCAATTAAAACACCTTCAATTGTGTTGTAGAAAATTAATATCACAACTCAATGGCTTTCAAAGCAAGAATCTCATAGTATGTCTTTGAAATATAACTTTAAAAATTGCACTACTGAACACACTTAAACCACAATTTAGTACCGTAACCTCTTGCATTTACTAAAACTTGTACGTGGAAAATATACAGGTCATAAAATTCAAAATTACTTGTTTCAAAATACTTCTTGCAATATTATTTTTATTTTAATTATTTTACAACCATTTTCTGTCACTATTGGCTAATTCCAACGATGAGGATGAAAGAAAATTAGATGGAATTGATGAAGGGATACTTACGAAGGACACTCATGCCCACACCAGAACTCGAACCCGGGAACTTCTGTGACGAGATCGAAAGTCGACCATTTAAAGTGTTCGGCCACCGTGCCGCATCGAAATATATCTTACTTTGCAGTTGAATCCAATTTCATAACACAAAATTTTTGTATCAATATTTAAAAAAATAATCTTTAAAGGAGTTTACGTACAAAATATATTTCTACTTTCCTTGTTACTGATTGGTCCCTATATTGTGGATGAATGATGTCTAGGTATTGGACGGGCGAAAGTTACAAGTTAATCGAAATATCACATTAAAATAGCACCAGATACTTCTTACAGTTCTTAAAATTATTTGTGTCTGTAGTAGTTTCCGAACAACCAGAACCTAGAGAATTGTTCGACTGTTGGCATGAACAACGGATGGACCAATAGGAAAAGTTTTGTTCACTTTAGTTCATACGCCAAGTTTCGCTCCACCAAATTGCATATTTTAGCTTTATTTGGCTTAAGAAATCGATATGGTGAGTTAAATTGTTGAACTGCCATAGACAGGGATAACTATGATTTATATTATAATAAATTAATATTAATTAGAGGTTTCGGTTCACCGATTGTTTCCATCTTCAGTAGTTTCTTAGAAATCGATTGTTTTTTATTGTTGACTGGTACGGGTAAATGGAAGAGTTGAAAACGGACAATTCACAGTTCTTTCATCTTTCGCGTGCAATTCGCATGTGTAGCTTGAATGGTTTTAGATATATCGCAGCATTTAAAATGTATATTGTTGTTTTCCCGCTACTGAGCCTCCATAGATAGATGACGGACTAACCGAAATCGTTTATATCATATTAACTTAGCACTTCTTACAATTTGTTGTAGCAGATTTTAAGTCTTCACATTTGCCAGTTTTCGAGATGGATATCCCTATTGTTGACACCGAAAGAGAGACAGGCAGACGAACAGACGAACACGATCGTGGAATAAAGGGACTTTTTACAGCTTTAATCTGTTAGTCAACTGCATAGACTTTTATCAAAGCTAAGGTTTGTATTAATACAGTTAACTCTTCTTGCAAAAAACAATTTTGCTAAAAGGCTTTTTCAGAGCTACATTCATTTTTTATGCATCGTTCATGGGCATACGTTAAGGAATAACACATGCATCAGATACAGTAAAGATATACAGTCCTTTGATAAAGGAGTAGTTTTCCTCATTTTTCAGCTATTAAAATTATTTTACGTCCCAGTTGTGGGCAGTTTGTAGATGGGAATTCCTGTCAAAGTACACCAACTTTATCTTTCGACTCTTTCATAAACACCCAGGAAACGTTGGCTCTTCCTTACTCGTGAAATGAATTAAGCTTTTAAAATACCACTCTAATTACTCTTCAGCTTTCTCTCTCTTTTGACATTAATGACGATGCATTGCTGTAGATATACTTAAAATGAATACTAATACTCCGAAAACGTACCAGAAATGTTTTTAAGTGGGATGCGTTATGTCCAAGAGGGGGAAGTTATCCAACATCTCATTAGCTTCTCCCTTTCAAAGCTCAACTAGTGTATCAAATTACGTCGGTTTACGTAAACAAAAGTGAATCACGCTCGACTTCTACAGGATTGAGTGTTTCCTACTTTATGTTTATGCCTCGGGGTAATATTTTTTCTTTCAAGTTTAATGGGGGCCTGTCTGAAAGGATACCCCGTATTAAATTTCGGAACTTGAAGTTACAAAAGGAAACCAATGTATAAATACGTAGAATCATAAGAGTCTGTGTGTATCATTGGCCAACCACTACATGGAAGACACAAACCTATAGCCTCATTGGAATATACCATCAAGGTCAAAGTTCGACCAATGCTATACGGGGTACCGAAGCTGTAATGAACTGTCATTTTGCGCACTTGTGACCCTCCTGTTGATCTGTACGGTCATTCCGAATCCATCCTGTCTGCTATTATCCATCTTCATTGCGCGAGAGGAGTGAAATTTGAACCCCTTCAGCTCCCACGGCAATGCCGGGACGTGAGGGTTGAAAACGATACTTGCATATTGCCTAATACGTGTTCTATTCTCGTTGCAAGAATTGCGCATTTGCTGCTGATATTCTCGGAGAGAGAAAATAATCTCTAATATACGACCCATTAATTTTTTGGTGGGAATTTGACTCATTCCGCCAATTATAGCCAGCATCAAATTTAAAGTTACGAATTACTAACAGATACCTCAAGGCTTGTGTAATACTAAAACATGCACTGTATCTACGAACATTACCTGAGTCACAGTATATTCCAAAAGTAAGAATTTATGTATATATATATATAATGTGACATATATGTATGTCATATCTCGGCGTTAGCAACCTCACCTAAATGTGATATGCATATCTCACCCCAGAGTTTAAGAGATATAAAGCTTAATATTTTAATAATTTAGTGACTGTCACTATTGCATTATTATAATAAATATTTCTTTTCCAAAAGAAACAATATGTACAGTATATTTATTACATGTTACAAGTTTTCAACTTCTATTTCTGTGGACTCGTACACACAAGTTATTTTCTTCAATATTCATTACTGATATTTTGTTTACATGAGTAAAGGATATCACCGATTGAGACGCCGGAAACACACCACCCCGAACCTTCGAGTGGAAAATTGCATGTGCCTTTCAGAGGGTAATCCGCTCATGTACAGCGCCGCCACGCTTCCAACCACGCCGCCCAACGGAACATTTACCATGATCGGCTACAGCAGGGCAGAGCATGACGCTTGCCGGAGTTAAACGAAGAAACGCGGAATTACACGAGAGGACATTTGGAGACGAGTTAAACGGAAATACTCCACCCTAGAAACTTGCAGACTTCTGGCACGGCAATTTCACGCTTCGGTTCCGCGTGTTTCGCTGTAGTAGGCGTCACACCATTTGATTTCAATAGAAGCAGACAACAAAAGTCCTGTTGGCATGTTTCTCCGCGTCTGAGAGGGCGATATGCATAATTAAACAGATATTTTACTCAAGCCTTGTAGATATTGCTACTGGAACACCTTCGTAGATATCTCAAGCATGCATACTTTGCACCATTTCTTGCCAATAATTGAAAAAAAATGCATTTTTGTATGGATATGTACTACATATCATACATTTTTGTATTCTGCAGAAACATAGCTACATGAAAATATGAAAGAGACTGGCTTTATTTTACTGGATCTGAAAATATTTCTGTCTTCCGCAATATCGCTTCAAGTTCTTTCCAGGGAAATTTAGCTCATGAATATCAAGCAACTATCCCCTAATGCATACAGAAACCGCTAGAGACGGGATCTTTGTCGATCCAGATTCTTACCGAACTTCCGGAAATGATGCGGTGTTCTTTTAACTATTTTCTTCTTTCTACGAGAGCTTATTCAGATTCATGGTACCCTTACACGATGGATTAGATATTCTTGGCTTTTTTGCTTGTCTTGAATATTTTGCATAGCAAAGAAATTAGTTTTTTCCCTTTCAACTTGATCGAAAAAATTAAGAGTTCATGGCTTGGTAATTCTAAGATAGTTTAATGTGGCATACTATTAAACCGTTCCTATGCCTCTTTAGCATGATAAATTTCAATAAAGACCCGAGGAGAATTATTGCAGACATAATCGAACCATTCTATGTGAGCAATTGCTCGTTTAATAATGCCGCACGTGTATGCTACCAAATAAAGTGGTATATTTATTGTACAGGGTGGCCCTAAAAAAGTAACCGAACACATAATACAACTGTTATACATTTGGGTTACCTTTTTGTGCCACCCTGTACCTTCTAATATATGTAGGTTGTTCAATAAGTTTTGCCTCCTGGGCTATAACTTTTTCATTGAGTGAGGGAAGTTTATGATTTTACATTGAAATGAATGGAATGTTTTCTTTTAAAGGGTAACATCACTTTTCGATGTAGTCCCCACGAACGTCGCTACACTTCCGCCATCGGTGCACTAGTTTCTACATTCCGTCAGAGAAAAATGAGGTTGCCTACCGTTTGTCAGCTGACGAGGAACACACTATTTTGAACCAAAAGTCGTCCTTGATGATGTGATTCTCTGTTGCAAGCGACATTCACAGTGTATCTAAGTTCTCCCTCTGCTTAATGCGGCAATTACCACGAATCAGTTCTTCAACACGCGCCACCATCTCTCGAGTGAATGCAGTGCTTGTCTTTCAAAGTAGCCGTGGCCGGCTTGTCCGTGTGTGCAGTCCGCACTCATCTCCTAACCGTACTAACCGTCAACGCATACTTCCCCATGTACGGCACGCACCCGACAGTGGATTTCGATAGGTAGAACATCTTCCGCGGCCAGAAATTCAATCAAAGCACGCTGCTTCAACAGTACGTCCACGTAGTCCGACATCTTTGAAGCTACTGCCCCAAACGTCAGTGACACTAGCTCAAACAGAAAACATCATCTGATAGCAGACATTCCAAATTTATATGTAGATGTAAAATCATAAACTTTCCTCGCTCAATAAGAAAGTTATAGGCCAGAAGGCAAAACTTATTGAACAGCCCACATATATCTTACCAATACATTGCAAATATTAATAACATGGTGTATTCCGAGAGGCTAGAAATATATTTAACAATTCACATGTACGTAAAGAAACCTATTTCTTCTACAATAATACATACATTTTCTGTTAAATTTTATAATAGCTTGAGTTTACAATGAAAAATATTCCAACTATTTTTTAAAAAAAGTACTTTCCTTCCCTTTTTGAGAAATGGCATTCTTTTCCCCCTCACGTACAATTATGTTAATGCGGGTTGGATATTCATTTTAAATGAGAATGCGCTTACGCCTTAATTACATGTTATAGCGTGTGTTGCTTCTCTCTTCTCTTTTATTCACTTAGGGCCTCCCCGATGGCTCAGGGCCTCCCTGATGGCTCAGTGGTAGCGTCGTCGCCTTGTAATCAAGGGATCCTGGGTTAAATACCCGGTAGAGGCACACGTGGTTCGGATCCCACTTTAAACTGTAGGTCCAGCCCCGATTAGCCTTACTGTGCATAAAGTGGACTTAAAACACCAAATCAACAACAACAATCGATGGCTCAGTGGTACAGTTCCGCGGAAGTGTCCGCGCAAGCAACATCGCCGTGCCTCTGCTCGTGAACCGGTGAGTCATCGGGACTCTGACATGCCAGACGACGCGAAACGCGTAAATTTTCAAGTTACGTAAAGTTGTTGAATTGAAGGAAAATGGAAATCTGCCGTGTAAATACGCCGAAGTTATGTTTTTCAAGTGTGAAGAAGTGCCCATCATCGCTGATGCTTCACCCTTGGATACGGGATAAACTTGCATTGACTGAAGACCAGGTATTAAGTATTGACTTGGACCAATACTGTAAGTGCGTATATATTAAGCTAGTGACGCGTCTATTAGGTGAACAGTTAATTAATAAATTTGAAGGGAAGTTAGTGTATAGTGATGATGATGATGAACATGAAATTAGATTAGACTGGGCTGATAGGGCAACTACACTAGTGAGACTACATGTTATACCAATGGAAATAACTGATAGCTATATACGTACAGTGCTTGCACAGTATGTTAAAAACCAGACCCCTCCGGTGGACGAGCGTTATTCGGATGAGCATATCTATAAAACTCGTACAGGCATTAAGTTGAGATGCCATCCCAATGGTAGAATTATCTCAGCAAAAATAGCTAATGTTTGGGTATATAATTTATATGCACCTTCAGGGACACAATTCAGGAAACAGAGGGATGCATTTTTTTTGCTACGGATGTCGCGACTGAAATGCAGGGTACAAGAGAGCGAGTTTAATTGTGTCTTGTATCCGCAGGATCAAAGACTTGGCTTTAATCAGGGTTGGCATTTTGCCTGGGTTTTTTCGAAAAAAAACAACCCGGGTAAAACCCAATAAAACCCGGGCAAAATTGGGTTTTATTGGGTAATTTGAGGTTATGTTTATAAATATATATTTTTAAAAATGAAATACATTTTTTCATAGTAATATATTGGAACATTCAATTTGTATTGTTTTAGTTCACTGAATCAAAAACTATTTAATATTTTCTGTTAACATGTAGTTAAGAATTGACAATCAAAGTCTCACACCTTGAAATGATTAAACTAAAAACAAACATAACCCGTGCCGCAACATACCATTGAGGGGCCCGGGCTTACCTACCGACAGCCGGCCGCACTCGCACCTGATCCTACTCGGAGGTGTAAGATTATGCAACCAGTTACTGGGTGGCATGTGGTCAGCACGACGAACCCCCAGTCATCGTTGTAGGTTTTCATGACCGCGTTATGCTAATCATTCGTAGCTCCCCAAATTAACTGTGATGGTGAGTGTTCACCAGTCTCATACACAGACCGAAATCTCAGGAGAAAAGCTGTTACGTTTCCCCAAGGAGACTCAAACCTGCACACATCCCATAGCCGGAGCCCAAAGCATGACCGCACAGCCACAATGTGGGACAAATTATTAAATTATCTAAAATAGTATGTTCTGAAAAAAAATTCACCAAAAGTTTTATTCTACTCTTCCTGGATGGCGTAACAGTTAATAAATCTGATCAGTTTTCAGGGTTGCGCATTGCAATACTATACTAATACTTGAGATAGCTGTGGTGGTTTAGTCAACCTCCGTGGCCGAGTGGTTAGCACAGCATGCTGCAAAGCCAGGGCCCGGTTTAGAATCCTGGTTCGGACGTGGATGTTTGTTTGTCCCAATGAAAATACGGTGAAAATAGAGAAAATTGATGTGTGTAAAAATTGAGAGAAAAAGGGGGATACGACTGCTTAGAGGTATTACTTTTATTACAAATGTAAAAAAAGAAGTAGACAGCCTGTCTGACTGCGCATGCAGAAGACCCGGAATCGAATCTTGAGGTGGGTGATCTAAGGTCGGAATTTTTCTGGTCTTGTCCCTGCATAAAACAGCTCTGGGACCCACCCAGCCTCAAATTAATGGGTCCTGTTGGGGGGGGCAGCTAAAGTTTGATTGTGATCACATCACCTCCAAAATGGCAGAGATCATGAATATGTCGGGCCCTACCCCCGCATCTACTGAATGTGCTTTCATGGCGCGGTGCTATATGCACGGGGACCTCTACCTTTACAACATACGGTAGCTGCACACACACACACACTTTTCAATATGCTTGAATGCAGTTTGTTCACATTTGTGTTTTCTCATCGTTTTTTTAATGTTTCAAGTTTAAATACCTCCTCCGTGTATTAACCATGCTAAAATTATAAGGCTAACATATTTATTTGTCTTGACTGATTTCATCCAAATGGAATACCATATCCATCCCCCAAACTATCTGGTTGCTATGAAACTAACAGTTCTCATGGACAAAACATTAGTAACCCCAATTTAGATCCCATCATACATATGCACTATATTTAAAAATATATATTTGTCAAACCATAGCTTAAGAAATGTCTTAAAATATTTTAGTATCTTTTCTAAATGTCCAAAAATGTAATTTAGGCAAATATTTGAAAGTGGCATCAGAATTTGGAGCTACCTCAGAATATGAAAAAATCAATTTTTCATCCATCATCTTGAAATGCTTTCAACAAATGCAAATGCAAAGTAAAATCATTCCCTGGGTGAACATGAATTTGCTACAGATATCGTGGTCTCAAAATTGGTGATTTTCCTCCACCCTTCCTAAACCACACACTATATTACAGAGTTTTTATTAAAAACTTCAAGCTCAAGTAATGTCCTAACATAGCTCAGACGTGGTTTTCTTAATCTAAGAAAATCTAGCCTCAAATATTTGCATAACTTAAAGCTCTCGCAAGGCATGTTAAATCAGTCTGTCGTCCACCATCTTTAAACATAGTGACATTTTTTTCTCAAATGCAATATGACACCCATCCTTCAAGTTATCTCGTAACTCTAAAAATTGTAACTCAAAAGCTTTACATTTATGGCAAAATGTATGTTTGCGATTTTACCACCACTCCTCTCCTAAACTATGAAATATAATTTTAAACGTTTTACTGCAAAATTGCGGACCGACAAATTACACTGATGAACAAATTCAAACTTTTTTTTGCTCCCTTGAATGAAAATAGGTGATTATTTATAATTCTACACCGCTGAATCCAAATCTGAAAGTAGAAATGCTGTATCACCTATAGTTTTCCCTGGATTTTCATATTTTGTTTTTAATAAAAATTTAATTCCCTTTGAATACATCGAAATTTGAAATTATTTTTGTTTGTTTGCTCATGAAATAAGATTTAAATATTGAAGTGAATAACTATGAAATAAAAAAAAATAAAAAATATATATAGGACCTATTTTGAGTGTTCAATTAAGAAATTTCATGCAGGAAAAGGAAAAAAACAACACATTTTTACTCACATTTTCAAAATTTCTTTCTTGAACTCTGCCGTTTGTAACTTCCACCAGAAAACTCTTCCTTGAGGTTCCAACAGTAGTCTGCTAACATGTTCTGTACCGATTTTCCTGCATATCGTTTCTCCATGACAGAAATATCCTGGTGAAATCTCTCGCCGCATTCGTCACTAACCGCGCCCAAGTTAGGGGGGAAAAACTCCAAATGCGAATGTAAAAAGTGAATTTTCAAGGACACATTGCATCCCATGCGCTGATAACACTTCAACAAGTTCTTAACAAGTTCCTTGTAGTTGTCAGATTTCACATTTCCAAGAAAATTACAGCATACTTGTCTGAAAGCTAACCATGCGCATTTCTCTTTTTCTGTTAGCAATTCCACAAAGTTGTCATCATGAATGATCTCACGGATTTGTGGCCCAATAAATATGTCTTCTTTTAAATTACTATCATTGAGTTTAGGAAATGTTTTTCTCAAGTACCCAAAACCCTCACCGTGTTTATCCAAAGCCTTAACAAAATTTTTCATCAGCCCTAACTTTATATGCAACGGTGGTAACAAAATATTGTCTTTCTCAAGTAGAGGGTGATTCCTAACACTCTTCTCTCCAGGAATTAAGTTTTTCTGTATGGGCCAATCCACAATGTTGTAATGTTTATCTTTTGCCCGGCTGTCCCATTCGCAAAGAAAGCAACAACATTTTGTAAACCCAGACTGCATGCCTAACAGTATACCAATCATTTTGAGGTCTCCGCATATCTGCCAACCATATTTTTCATAATTTATCACTTTTAATATTGTATCCATATTTTCATACGTTTCCTTCATTGTGGAAGAATAGGCAAGGGGTACTGATGGGTATATACTCCTATTATGCAACAATACTACTTTCAAACTATTCTTAGAAGAATCTAAAAACAGTCTCCACTTGTTTGGGTTGTGACTCCTTCCAAGTTTTTGCAGAAGGCCTTCTACATCATTGCAGTAAGTTAACTCATTACTAACAGAAAAAAAATGTGTCAGTGACTGTTGGCGTTTCCGATATGACACCTTAACACCATCTTGTAATAAATTTCACCCTCGGACACGAGAACCTAATAATTCCGCTTGAACTTTAGAAAGGTTGAGGTCTCTGACTAGATCATTTAGTTCGGATTGGGAAATAAAGTGATGTATATTTGGATCTGGAAAATTTGGAATGGTGTTTGAATATGAGGGTCCAGGTTCGTCATCTGGAGAAGCACTGCTTGGTTCTGTTTCATCCACTGTCCATTCTTTAGGAGGCTTAGGAATTGGTATAAAATCATGACTCATAGGTTTATTGACTGAAGGAACATCAGGATAAAATATAGAATGTTTTGATTTTGAACTATATCCCACTATGTGTGTTAAACAGAAGTAACAATCCGTAGTATGATCTTTCTGTTCTGGACATTAAGCCAACCACGTATAGTTCGCGAACAATTACAACAAATTTTACCTGGTGCCCAGCTTCTTCCCTCGTCTATTTTACTTCCAAAATACAACTCATATGCTTTTTTCACTATAGGAGTGATAGTATTTCTCTGTGACGTCTGAGTAAACTCCCCGCAAACATAACAAAACAAGTTCGAGTTATTCACACATTTGCGTGACATGGCGAACTCATTAATTGAGTTATAATATATTTCTTTAAAAAAACAGTTATGAATGCTCTGATAGTTTTTTTTAAAATACAACTTACACTTCACTTCACTATACACAATATTACATTCACAATTTCACGAACATACACAAACATAAAATACGGCTACTCGCGAACGCTACTCGCGAAGTTATCGCAAAGGAAGTTAAGACTCGACTAACCCACAAAAGAACAAATTTTAACAGAGAAACAGTAAATTACTCTACTGACAGATGTTTCCTCCACGAAATATTAAGTGCCAGTCATAAACACACAAGGTCGCAAAAAGGTTCTGATCCATTTGCTAGGAACCAAACGTTAAGCCGTATGCGGAGCAGGGTGCGCAGACCTGAAACCATAAAACTATAAAATGTGGGTGTTCTGCAAAAAACTTTAGGTGATACAGGAAAACGGATGCGATATTCGTTATCGGCACATCTGAATACATAAAGATCACTTAGTTTTATTTAAAGGAGTATTTCATTGTTTATCAGTGTTATCATACGATGACTGGGCTTAGTTCCTTATACTCCGGAAATGCGTTGTAGACAGTTTGGGGGAAAAGAGAGCATGGTATAAAGAGTGCGTTCAACATGAGGAAAATCAGTTTCTCTTGAAACACATTGTTCAATTTCACTCATGTTTTTAGCTGTAGAAACGTGTTATCATGGTCACTAAATGGATGACTTGTCTTTCTTTGCCCATCCACCCCACCCATGGTCCTCCTAAATCGTGCATTATGTTTCGATACTTTTATTGTGAATTTACTGTGCAAGTAACATCACAATGCTCCTGAAAGTTTTATGCACAAAGCTCGAAATTGTAGTCTCTGAAAAGGTTTAAAAATGTCAAAAATGATCAAAATATGAAAGTATACGTATGCATTGTATTTACTTGAGTACACAACACCCCCTATTTTTAAGAAAAAATGAAATTGTGGTAGATTATGAGAGTGCTCGACTTCTTGGGTATAGAGCTTCTAACCAAAAATAACATTTATCCTACATGGGCAAGGAGCCCATTACGTTCAATCAATGCACTGAAATGGAGGGAGGGAGGGGTCAGTCTCTCAGGCATTGGAAATAAAACAGAACATTTGCACACATACTAAATTTTGAGAAATGAAATGAATCATTTGAAAAGTGTTTGGTTTAATTATACCACAGTTAACTTTATTCTGCTTTCACGACATTTTAATAAAATTAAGTCAATTCTCCTTTTTAATGTTTTATACATGGAAAAATGTATTGTAAAAGTTGATGGTCACAGGCTTGCCCAAATACGGAAGTGACTGATATCTAAAATGCTACCACATTTCAAAGTTATAAGCTGTGTTGGTTCAATGTTTTATCTAAATATTTCAGATTCTTTTGATTTTTGTTTCTTGTATATATGTTCGCATTATTTCTGTTAAAAGTCTATTTCTAGCATGATTTGAGAAAAATATCTTGAAAGAACCCACTGTGACTTGTACCACATTAATTATTTTGAGTATTATAAGCTTGGCTAAGCCTTTATTTTACAAGTTTTCTCAAATTGTTGACAATTCTAGAACCTCACAATTATTTAAAGCAATAATTTACAACATATTCTGAAAAAAGCAACAAATTTTTAGTGGGTTTTTTGGTGGGCTTTTTCAAGGTGGGTTTTTTTGAAGAAGAAAAAACCGCGAGGGGAAAACTGGCCTAGGCCCACCCAGGCCAAACATGGCTTCAATACTCCAATTCCTTGCAAAAATTAGTAAATTGGTTTAATTTTATAGACGTATGGAACGACAAATATTTTGGACAGAAAGAGTACACGTACATTCGTAATAATTGTGCTTCTCGGTTAGATCGATCAAGTTACTCAGTATAACACCCACCTGTTTTTCGGACCATAGTGCTGTAATCATGGCGATAAATGTGGATATACCGATAGTATCTAGAGGGTATGGCTACTGGAAATTAAATGCTTCTATCCTTTCAGATTTAAATTTCCAACGAGCCTTTCAAGACCAATGGAATGTATGGGGAGCACACCGTACCAGACAAAGTGATATAATTCGCTGGTGGGATGAAATTCTTAAACCGAGTATAAAATGGTTTTGTCTTAGTTATTATAAGGAACGTTCTAGTGATTGGAAAAATAAATATAACTTTCATTACCGTGTGCTACGTGAACTTATAAACGAAGTAACCGAAGGGAAACAAGTGCAAACCGATGTAAAACATGTACAAGCTGTACTTGTGCGAATGACAGCTGAAAGGCGATAAGGTGTAAAGATTCGTAGTACAGTCCCCTATTTTGATAAAGAAGGGGCTGCATCTATAAGCCATGTGCTGCAAGAAAGACACAATGCGAAATTACAATTAATTAGTGAAATAAACGATAATTCGGGAACTAAAATAAAAAACAGCTTCGGAAGTACGTAACAGAATTTATAACTATTTTGAGAACCAATTTTCCCAACCAATAACACATAATGTAGACTGGACGAATAAATTGGAATCCTTGTCCCAGGTTCTTGACGATGAGGAATGTGAGAAATTAAATGACGACTACACAATCGAAGAAGTATTCAGAGCGGTGAAGGCGGGGGGGGGGGGGGCAGCCGTTTTCTGCACCTGGTTTAGATGGAATACCAAACAAACTCTACCAAACATCTTGGATGTTGATACTCTTGCTGTATGCTTGGCAGACTTATGCCCTATGTAGAAAAACTAGTCGGAGATACACAATATGTTTTTGGTATGAACAAGAAAATTACAAATGTCTTACAAACGCTTTGTGAAGTGCTGACATGATATAGAATCAATGGCCAAAACCATGATCATGCTACGTATATTAGCAATAGATTTTGAACGAGCACTTGACTCTGCACACCATGATTACATGTTTAGTGAAATTTTTTTGTAAATCTTCTGTAAAGGTCAGAAATTCTTCTAAGTTTGTTCTTTCGAGTTTAAACTCGAAACTCAATGCGTGTAATGCATATATTATTCGATCGAACGCATTTTTAACAGTGTTTGCTGACTGCATGAATCTTCCGCTTGACAAAAACCTTACAAGAAACGATCCTCTTCCTTTAATTCTAGTGGACGTGAAGATATTTTGGAGACCACCGTAAAGAGGAAACGGACATGAAACTCACCCCAATATATAACATTGGTTAGTGACTAAGATTGATTTGGTTTATTTTACTTCACTTTTCTGCCAGCTTTTGGCAAATTGCGAAGATGGGGATGAGTGATATGATGAAATTGATAAATGGACACTTACAAACACAATATAGGACATTACACCTCAATATAACACTTATTTATAAACGTGTAAATGGCTTAATACCTAAGATCTTGTGAAATTTTTAATAAAAAAGATTATTATACCCTGAATTATAATAGAACAATATGTTACACTTTACATGGAAATACAACAACAAATATCACGTATATTGTGATTTATTAATCGAAATAATTTACCAAGTCAGTCAAACTCCAGATTTGGTTGCGGAGAGGATAAGAAAATTTACGACAAATAATTACGTATTCATACACTTTCAAACGTATTATGTCATCTTCAAATATAAACTTTTTGATTATGAAATTGAAACTGAAACAGCCTGTTATCAAACAAGAATGAAAGAAAATTCAATTAACCGCTCCTCACCTGCGCAACCGTAAGTAATATACAAGGGTTGGATAAAAAGTAATGGGAACACTGGTATAATTGCTACTTGACTGTATTGGCAGAGGAGCACGTGTTACATTCCTTCAATGTAATCGCCCCCCCCCATCTCTACGATCTTCTGTCACACGTATGGAAGGCGTCGTACACCATCAGCGCGTCCATCTCTGTCGATGTCCCGCAATGACCGCCCTATAGCACGTATGATGGCTTCGCGCGTGTCGTAGTGCTTCCCGCCCAGTGGTTCCTTCATTTTGGCAAAAAGGTCGTAATCACACGGTCTCATACCTGTGAATACGGCGGATGTTCCAGTACCTCCCACTACCAGTTATGCAGGAGCGCCGTCACAGTGTTCGCAGTGTGACACTTTGCATTGTCAAGCAGGATGATGGGACACCGTGCCAGAACGTGCCGTCGCTTCCTTCTTAATGCGAGACGAAGGTGGTGTTGCAAGAAGGTGCAGTAGTAGGCTGCGTTGACCGTCTGCCTAAGAGACGTTGTTCTTCTTGCCTAAACATATTGTTAGGGCGCTTGCACTCTCGTCTTCTGCTTCAGAGCACTGCTGTTTTTGACTGAATAACATACAATCGCACCCCACTCACTATACTTCCTCGTCTGACATTCCTTTATCAACCACGAAACGGTTGTGGCGCTGTGACTCGCCCCTTTCACTGGACAGCAGTGTTGCCATTACTTTTTATCCAACCCTTGTAGTTGGCTTCAATGAACTGGCTTTAATGCTGTTTATTTATCAGGAGCGCTCATAATTGATTTAAATTGAAATTTTCTCGTAAATTACATTAAATCATGTTATGCATTAGAAACAGGGTCATGAAGCAGAGATGTGGTTTCTTTTACTTACCTTATATAATTGACATTTGTTAATTATTTCATGTTTTCATGCAGCAACCATGCACACTAAGCAGCATATACGTAAAATGCTTTCAAACTTAATACTAAATGCGGTATTACATTCAGGCATATGTAGAGGAAAGTACATAAATATAAAATAACAATTAGCAAACATGATAACAATAACAAACAATGACATTCCTATTATTATTACAACTTAATATGGAGGCTTATTTGTATGGGAATTTTTAATAAACAGTAGGAACGAAGTTTCAAATTACGCAAATATAGAGAGATCGACATTTATATATTGTAGACGTAAAACAGTAAATATTTATGCCTTAACGAAAAGGAAATCTACAATTTTTAGCAGACTCATTTTGTTCACAAAATCATCGAATTGCATTGAAATAGCCGAATTAGAATATATGCATTTTAATTTGAAAATAGTTTGTTCTGAAGTACAAATATCATATTGAACTCGTCACATTGCCTTACATTTCGTTTATTTTAAGTAAAACTTTGATTTCAAACGGATTAATGTGGAATTTTATTATAATATTAGAAGCTCTTTTGTGTAAAGGAGCCACTTGAAAAGTGGAAACATTTAGCCTGCTTTCTCTTTCTAAAATGTGATCTAGATCTATACAGATCTACGATAATTTCTAAAAATTTAACACAGGCATGATAATTTCAACATGTTACTTTACATAATTTACCAATGGATATTTATTTTTACTAGTACCACTGATGGGAATGTAGGTTACATATGCAAAGAACCACATTAGAAGAACGTCCTGATGATCTGATAAAAAATAAGAACACATCGTCCATTTAATACGTGTAGTATTGCAAAATATGCATGAAGTATTGAACAAGTTTTCATGGCATGCATTCGTTTGTTTAAATTGTTGTTTTAAGTCCACTTTATGCACGGAAAAGCTAATCGGGACTGGGCCTATAACTTAAAGTGAGATCCGACACACTGTGATATTTGCCTCCACCGGGAATCGAACCCGGGACCCCTTGATTACAAGGTGACGCCATCGTGGAGGTACAGGCATACACTGGAAATTACAGGACAAATTGATTAGTAATATTTTTGGAAACTATTTCTTTACAGGGCTGCATGTGATTTGCAAAATTATTCATATTGTGAATATGCGAAAATTAGAATTTTAAATCGTTTCAGAGTCTCTACTTAATCACTCGATATTAATAAGTTTGATGAACGATTTGAATACACACACATACATACATATATATATTAAAACATCCATATATTATCAACAAGCTCTTGCATCGGATTTTTTTTCTAATTTTCGTGTACACTTTTCCAATTAATTTTTTTAATTTTAAATAAAAATGGAAGTTCTCCTACTGATTTTTTCTCTCAATAGCCGAATAGCATATCTATCTTTCCACGCATCCGACATTCTCTTATTTCCTTTCTTAAAGAAAACTGGACCAATTAAGGAGAAGGATGATATACCACAGAACGCTACTCTGGGAACGCTACTGGAGCGTAATTTAGTGTGTGTGTGAGCAAAAAGTAACTTCTTCATCGCTTGGAAAGTTTGTGGCATCACCTTCTTGGATTTTTCTCCACTATCTTTTGTGAAGAAAGGAAAGCTGAAGGGCCTTGTGAATTCTGACCATGGATACGGCTACAAGATTAAGCCACACAGAAAGAAGATGTCATTTTCGAACGCCATGGTGTTTTTTTCTTCTATCTCTCAGAAACGGCGTGAAAACACGCCACGCCCCCTGCCACCGCCAGTTGTGGAACAGACAGCCGAGGTCAAGTACACATCCGTTCCTTGGCATCAATCATCTAGATCGAATGATCTCATTTGAGCCCAACATCTTCCCCTTAAATCTGAACAAAGAGATTTGGAAACAAAGGATTATTGATTTCACACTTTAGGAAC
Source organism: Lepisma saccharinum (assembly GCF_977018435.1). Lineage (NCBI taxonomy): Eukaryota > Metazoa > Arthropoda > Insecta > Zygentoma > Lepismatidae > Lepisma > Lepisma saccharinum. The sequence continues at coordinate 155,969,964 of NC_139230.1, read as the reverse complement.
TAGCATGATCGTGGAAGAACAAGCGACCTTCTTGTATGATAAATTTGATAGCACTAGAAGAAAGGGGTAAGAAACTTGAGAGCTTCCTCAAAACTTCAGATGATAAATGCTTCAATCATGCTTTCATTAATCCTGGCGCTATACTTCTATCCATTTAGATTCCTATTACTCTTATTACTTCCAGATCTAACAGAGTGATCTACTGTTCTAATTATCGTTTTTTACATTGATTTCTGTCTCTTTGAGTAATCGCAATGATGAAATGAATACTGATCATATGAAATGACGACGAAACAAACGTCTCATCCAGTGTTCGAACATGGAACTTCTGGCTACGTAACCGCATACAGAACAACATGGTTTCAAATATGTTATTGCTACGTAACTCGTGAAAAATTGCAGCAATATTGCAAAACATTTCAGAAATATTTCAGGTATGTTTCAGTAATGTCGAAATGTCCGCGAACACAACATAGCATACGTAATATTACAGAAACATGTCAATGTAACTTTACAGATACATTTTCGTAACGTTGTGTAATGTTTCAGTTACATTACTGTAACACTATTTGACATTATGGTATATTCTATGGAATCAGTATTGCATTCATGAATGGCATATTTAAGCAGGCTTATTGTGGTTAAGCCCCTTCAAAAATTATAATATTTACTTGTAAATAATTCCCTGAAAATTGGATTCACCTTATTTCATTTGAAAACCAGTATTGTGATGCTAGAGGTTCTGTGTTTGAAACATGATTAGGCATGATGTTTAATTATATGTAATTTACCTCTCTCATCAATTGACCACATATCTCAATCGTTACGATTAATATATTCAGCAGAAAAAGTGCATAAAATTACATTAAAAGTGCATTACGTTAACGTGTTACACTAACCACTCCATCACGTAAGCGGGCGATCTACTTTTCATTGTATACTAACGAATACAGTCTCCCGTTTTCTCGTGCAAGGATTTAATGTGAGGCTAATGAAATTAATGTATTTGTATATTTTTTTTTACCTCATTTTCCCGCCACTTTGGCTGATCACTACTACAAGGTTGAGTGATGGTTAGATGAAATTGATGAAGGAACACTAACAAAGACAAAGACAATAAAATATTAGTGAATTGACCTCTACAGCAAATATTAAATGTAGAATGCATATTTAAGTATATTAAATAGTTACAAAAATTAATTTCCAATTTAAAAAACAATAACATATTTGGCCAAATGAGTAACTACCCTGACTAATCCGGTACATTTTGCACTTTATTGGCAAGTAATACAAAATTTGTATTTATTGCCGAAAAATTCCATATCAATGCTGTTCAGTTTACTTACTACTTGAAAAAATACCAGAGAAAAGAATAATTCTGAAATGCGTCTTTTTAACCAAGTCATGCATTCTATTTAAAACCTCAGTGCAAGATCTATCACCAGGTTGTCGAGGCTGCTTGAGCTCCAGAGACACTTTATGAAAGGGCATTGTCTGAGAAATTATCACCTGGGATCACCAACACCCGGAATATGTTCTGAGACTCCAGCATGCAAATCAAACGTAGGCTACTACAAACCGACCTCCGTGGCTGAGTGGATAGCACGTCGCGCTACGACGCCAGGGGTCCAGGGTTCAAATCCCGGAATGGGTGTTCTTACCTTCTTCAAATTCATCTTCCACATCTTCGCAACTAGCCAAAAGTGGCAGAAAAGCGAAATAAAATAAACCGAATCAATCAATCAAACACCTTAACGATTGACCTACCACGGTTCATATAGGCTGAATAAATGCAGGACGAAGAGTACAGCACAAACAATTGAAAGGAGTATTAAAAAGCAAAGAATCGTCCATGATATTCATATGTATTCGATTTTATATTGATATTCACATATATAATATTCATATTTGATTTAGAAACCACGGACAAATCAACAATAACTAACGGCCACTGTCTTTGAACATGAAACTTTCTCAATCTCTCAAAATCGCAATGGTCATTCATTTTGTTGACCTAATATTTACTATGGGGATTGTATCACATTCACTTAGTTTGTCTCTATCATTATACAGGGTGATTCAGAAATCATATTACACACTTCTAGGGGTTGTAGAGGGGACTTAGTAGATCAAGTTTTGATAAGGAACCCATGTTCGGAAACGTATCGTTTTGGTACTACACAGTCACAAGATCACATCTCCCGCTTCACCTTCGTCACTACAAGAGCTGCTCGATGTGGCGACCCTGAAGTTCGTTGCAAACAGTGTACCTCCGAAGGATGCTTGCACACACACGCTAAAAAAATACCTGGTGCGCTGAATCGTGTCTGCTGCAGCCAAAACTCGTGCAACCAGGTCTTCCTGCGACACTACAGGAGTCTCATAAACAAGACTCTTCATGTGGCCCATACGAAAAAGTCAAGGGGAGTTAGATCCGGGGATTGTTGTGGCCAAGGAGTTGGTCCACGGCGACCTATCCACCTATCCCCGTATATTTGATTGAGATGTTGTCGGACGTCATGGGAAGAGTGTTCTGGTGCGCCATCATGTTGGAATCACATGTGCTGTATAAACAGATTGTAAACGAAGGACGTTGGAAGCAGCACACATGACATCATGACATCAGGTGACTGAAGACGTCGCCCTCCGTCAATGTGGGTTGCCTACCGTGAAGTGGGAGATGTGATATTATGTGATCTTGTCATCTGTGTAGTACCAAAACGGTACATTTACGGACATGTGTTCCTTATCAAAATGTGATCTCCTAAGTCCCCTCTACAATCTCTAGAAGTGTGTAATAGGAATTCTGAATCACCCTGTATTTCTAGTTGAACTATTTGCATTTATAAGTGGCAAACATGACTAATTGTCTAGATTCCCTTTAACATACGCCGTACACGACAAAATGTTCCCAGTATTGCAACTGTTTTGTTGAAACATTTGTGTTAATATTTCATGGTCATAAAACATGAGAAAATAAACACACCATTTTTAATTTGCTTGACAATATTTTTTCTTTCAATAATCTGTCATTCATTTCCTGTCAGGATATGACAGAATTTGGTAATCTAAAAAGGAAGCACATTTTATTTCAGAATAGTTTCTTCAAGTGCAAATGAAGAGATAATGTGGGAAACAGCATCAAGCACGATAAAGACAAACAACAGAGCTTTGAGTTTTAGTTACATATAGGCCTACTCTCTGAAATCTTCCTACCAATATATGGTAATGAAGTTCAAGAAGTAATCTCTACCAGAGCATTGAAGATGGGTGGAACATATCACCATAATTATATCAAACGTGTAGGAAGCATAGACGAAGAATGTATTAAGAAGAAGATTTTCGCCACCGAATGTGTTTGGCTTCTTCAGAAAAATGCAATAACTGTACACTATCAGGTTTGATTCGACACCAAAAGAAAAAATCGTGCCAAAAGTATTATATTTTATGAAATGTGAAAAGTTAAATTGCATTCTCTTCAACATAAAAGAAGTAAAACAACAAGAGATAAATGCACATAGAATCGATTTATCGTACACACAGGGACCAAGATACTACCTATCTAGGAAACTGATTGCATGAACTCATGTGGAAAAAGCAGAAACAACAATTGTTAGGTATCAGATGGCCAATGATAACTGAATGTACGTACCAATAAAGACAACAGGAATCACAGAGTATTCATTAGATGGCAACACTCATACTCTACTTGTATGTATGTGTGTATGTGATATATATATATATATATATATATATATATATATATATATATATATTGTTGAACTACCTATTGGTAGCCCGGAGACGTAACAGTAGAGACACTCACTTTTGATCCCTTCTCAATATTTATTAAAAACCTTGACCATGCGGACCCGAATTGGACTAGAAGTAGACCCCTCTCACTTACCTAATACTTTCTCTCTCCAGTCCTGGTACAGTCATATTCAAAAAATTTGTCGCATGGATTTTTTCTAAGTCCAACGTCTTACGAAATTATGTTGGTAGCTCAGAAACAAGGAAGTGTTGTGAAATATACGATCCTCCAATCAGAGTGAAGTTCGATTCGGAAGAGCAGGAGGCGTGACTCACGGTCTTGTCCACAGGAAGTTCAACCAATGCAGCATTTCCAAATATGAGATAACGTCCCCATTGGTTAAATATTGTTTCAATAATGCGAATCGGCAGAAAGATTGCGCAAAAGTTTACTTTGTCGTTTTAATTGCCTTTAATTGTTTCAAATTAGTATTAAATTGTCCCAATTATAGTTCACGAGCTTAATATAATGTATTCATGTATGTGTTTGACAATCATATATATCACTCATTAGAACAATTTTCACATTGTTTTCACTACGTGAGATGACATTTCATTTACATTTACGATAAACTAGTGGTTTTGGGTGTAATAACAGTTTTCATTAATTAATTTAGAGATGCACTTTATTTGTTGAGTTAATGATTAGGTTAATTCGTTATTTCTCGCGAAAAGAGGGAACCACAGCTGAAAGAAAATACACAACTTGTATTATTGAGGTCAAGAGTTCGTTTTAACATCACTTTTTGCACACATAGGCTAATCACGACTCGGGATACATTTAAATTGGAATCTGAAACATTATGCTACCTGACTGGAACTCGGAAAAGGACACACTGATTACAAGACGTCGATACATTACCACTTGGTTTGGCGAACGCCAATAATAATGAGGGGTTGTGGGAGTGGGAGATGGGTGCCGGAAAGTAGAAAATAAATATTATTTTTGGGGGTATTTAATGTTATATTTATACACATACAAACCTAAGAAAATATTTATTTTGAAACATGTGTGTGGGGGGTGGGGAAGGGGGAAAAGAGAGGGACAGAAAGATATTGGGAGAGATGGGACGAAGAGGTGATTGTGGAAAATGTTTTATTTGACGTTCAGTAATAAAAACAATCAAATCAATGATGATTATCTTATAAATACCATATTTAATGTAAATTTGTTTTAAAAATAGGGGCGGGGAGCTGTTTGTTTTACGTTCAGTGCAGGATAACAAGTGGAGACACATAGTGGATCGTATCTCACTTTAAACTGTAGGTCCAAGCCTCGTTAGCCTATCTGTGTATACCGTGGATTTAGAATTCAGTAGAAAATAACGTCGATCTAGTATTTTGGTTTTTAGATGCGTTGAGACCACTAAAATTTCCAATTCTTATAATAAGAAACCTGTCCTCATATTACCATTTTGAAAGAGAGAGAGTTAATTGTATGGTCTTTCGTTGTTAGTTTCAAAGAAGACTAGTTCAAATAGTAACAATGGGAACGAATAAAGCTTACGAAAAGTTTTTGCCACCGTAGGGATTTGAACCTACGACCATTAGAGTGACAACCCAGTGCGATAACCACTACCCCACGAGTTCGTTCCTTCTTACGGCATGATTATGAGTTAAGACCAATTCGTTCAATATGCATTAGAAATATAATCCCCACACGCCTCTTTATAAACAACACACCCAAACGCTCCTTTGTAGCAAATGAAATAAAGGTGGTATGAATGTCACAAAACATTTAAGCAAAATCTACTATATTTACGACGCAATCGTTTTACATGGAGATGCTACAGCTTCGAAAATTGAGGTTGTGACGTGGCTTCTTGTAGTGGTAGGGTAGATATTCGTATGGCAAGGTTCCAGAGTGCACTAGCCAGTAATTTCCGAGAAAAAAACTTCAATTTTTTTATGATGGTAAAGTGGTTCAGTGTTAGGCTATCAGTATTACACGCCGAAGATTATAGGTTTGACTATACCCCTATTATTATTATATATAGCAACTAAGTATTGTATTTAATTAATAATTTAAAGAAATAAAAATGTTCTATATATATTTTTTTAAAAAATAACACTCCTTTCTAATGATTTTTCAATGTTATTTTTGAAAATAATTTTTCAGAATATGTTTTTGAATTTCTCATCATTTTACTAGGATTTGCATAAAAATGATCCATGTGTCATATTCGACGAAATGTCATGTACAGCGAAAGTTATACTTTTTTATTTTGGGAAAATTATCAAGAAACAAAATAAATACTACTAGCATCCTTTTGTGAATAGTATTTATTTTACATTATTTTTTGTTCATCACGCAAAGTTGTATTCTTGTAAAAAGCATGAAAAACAATATATTCTCTACATTTCGCAAATCAAATAATATACGAATTTTCGTAATAAGTAAAATGCAATAAATAATTTTTCGGTTTAATAAGAAATAAAAATCGCAGAGTTAACAGAACGGTGAATCGAACACAGAATTTTACAACCCATAAAATGCCTTGTATCCTTTGCAATGAAGTGATGTAGATTCAAGTAATAAAATTTCATGCAAAATCGCACGTTATAAGATTATTCAAATATATTAAATTAGTGTGTCCATAAGTTATTATACTGTCAGCCATTTGGCACATCTCGTTACAAAATCTCAGCATATCGCCATTCACTAGTTAATCGAATTGAATATTGATTCACTTCACAGTTCAATGTGCAACAATAGTTTCGACTCATATCACGTGATATGTAAACTCAATTCAATTCTCTCATTGTATGTAATTTGTATGTTGATCTCATGTAGAAATATCAATTATGAGCTCTAAGCTAAATTTGACGCTACAATCGCTTGATCAACTCTTGCGTCTCGCTGCCAGATATTCTACGTTCCTGTTTGCTCCAGGTCGCTTCTTCATTTCATTATCATTGTTTTTACCTCTGTTTCATTCTCATCGTCGTTATAAACCTACGTAATTTCTACTGTTTACAGTAGACAGAATCTACTGTTATCAATTGTAGTACTCTACTGTGTCTCTCGGAAATCTACTCAAAATCAATGATTTCCTACTGAACACTTTCAGTAGGCCTAATGTGTAATTACAGTTGAGGAACTACAAGTGAAATATTCTCTTCAGTACTACATGTAATATTGCATGTAGTGTGTTTGAATTTGAATTCAAAATTTTGGGTGCGTCAGCACTTAGGCTATTTTGCACCTGTCACTTTATACGGAGTCCAGCCCCTTACCAGAACTAAAATAACATAACTGTAACGTCGTGTTGTAACTAAAATATTAAAATATTCTGAATTCGGTTAAAAGCTGAGGCTGTAAAGAAGCACTCAGCACCCACAAGGACCAAACACAGGACAACACAGAAAATTACTGGCCATGGGGCCAGTCGCCAGAACCTCGTTCGTCTGCAAACTGAAGTCCAGGGTGTAATACGTGGAAGCAACAATTGGGTGTACATACTTCGTGGAAGGTCATCCCTTACACCCTTGTAGTGTGTTTAGCTCAGCATGTTAGCTGTAAATATAACTTTTTATTCTTCCTCACTAACAATTTGTTTTTATATCTATTTAAAATTTGAACCAACCTCACTTCCATGTAGTATACCCTGAACTGCATTTTGCAGACTTACGAGGCTCTGGTGACTGGACCTACTGTTAGTATAATCTTTGTAGAACTGTGTGTGTGTTGTCCTTGTTTGTGCTGACTGTCTGTCGCTTTACAGGCTCAGCTTTTAACCCAGGTAACGATATTTTAGTTTTCAGACACGCTTTTATTTTTGTCATGATAAGGGGCTGGACCCCGTATAGCGTGACGTGTAAAATACCCTAAGTTTTCAGGCACACAAATTGTAATTCAAATTTAAAAAATCTTAACATAGATGTTTAAAAACACCTATTGATCTACTGAAACCAGTACAGTAGAGAAACTGCAAGTGAAAATAATTTATTCAGTATAGTGTATAATATGTTAAGTTTAATATTTTGGCTGTAAATATTAATTTCATACCCCCTTATTATTTTTTTGTATTTAAATCTTTTTGAAAATCTGAACACAGTAGGTGTTTCAAAACACCTATTGATCTACTGAAAACAGTAGACAAAAGTTTCATTGGAGTAAGTAGAAAAGAGTCATGAAATAATAACCCAAAGAAGTCAACCATTATGAATTAATGTTACATACTTTTTTTTATTTCACTTTCCAAAACCTAGGAGCTCGAAATAATACATGGCATGCGATTTACTAGACAGTCTGCTTTTCTGTGATTGATTCGACGTGCCCAGTCGGGGATTACTACCGTTCAAGGTAAAAGGGGAAGGGGAAGAAATCCACCACAGTATCATGACGTATGAAGTAACATGTTCACAGGCATCCAATTCAACTGATAAGGGTTCACCTGACCTTGGAAGTGTGGGAAACACGTTTCACGCTGGTTTCCAGAATGCTGAGGCTAAATCTGGAACTAACGGTGGAATAAGAAATAGTTTGTAACATTTAACAATGACATTTCGCATTTACAAAATATGAGATATGTAGACTTTGATTTATTTATTATAGTAGACGGTAGAGAATTACTTACTACGAAAGTCAAGTTCTAAATTGCAGACATCAAAATCAACTCCAGGTTGTAAAGTACATTTGTGATAGACAGCAGATAGGTTAATAAGGTTTACAAGGTTCTAACAACTCTTAAGACAAACGTTCAACGAAGGTTATTGAGTGAGAAAATGTGAAATTGTTAAAAATAGCGGCCTAGTTGAGTGAAGATCGAAGGTTCGAATCTCTTATAGAACCGGCTATTTTTGACACTAATTTTTGGTGCGTAATATATTTAATGTATTGTCGACATTTATAAGACACGAAATATGAAAACTCTCCTCCTCCGTAACGGTGCGGTCTAAGACTCTGTGCTTTGGACTCCGACTGCAGCGGGACGGCATGGATTCGAGTCGTCCTGGGTTCTCGGCCTGTTATCTGTATAGGACCGGTGGCAACCCACCATTGTGAGGAAATTGGGGAGCTACGAGTGACTGGTGTAACCTGGTTTCAGATACCTTCTATAACGGCTGAGGGTTCGACGTGCTGACCAACGTCACCTCGTTGCCAGTTGAAGATAACTCTAGGTAGAATTGTGGAAGGGAGATTGACAGTCGGGAGATAGCCCAAGGCCCTTCGAGGTTTTAAAATATGAAAACTATTCATTCCGTAATTCTAATTTCTCGTCATTGTCACGTGAGATTTCTTTTCAGTATGACTCCTGCAATACTAATTAGTTCCTAAGTGAGATAATGAGATGGACAGAGATATATTAAATTATGAGTTCACTGTTTAAAAAATAAGCATTAACACATTTTTATATTTACATACCTCTTTACAAATTCCTGAGCACGTCAGTACAAATGAACAAATTTAGTGCACACTAGAGCCTTGGCTTATCGATACCTATGGGGTATCCTACAATTACAGTCAAACCACAACCTCAGTTCTCGAAGCTGTAGCCTCTCCATGTAAAACGATTGCGTCGTAAATATAGTAGATTTTGCTTAAATGTTTTGTGACATTCATACCACCTTTATTTCATTTGCTACAAAGGAGCGTTTGGGTGTGTTGTTTATAAAGAGGCGTGTGGGGATTATATTTCTAATGCATATTGAACGAATTGGTCTTAACTCATAATCATGCCGTAAGAAGGAACGAACTCGTGGGATAGTGGTTATCGCACTGGGTTGTCACTCTAATGGTCGTAGGTTCAAATCCCTACGGTGGCAAAAACTTTTCGTAAGCTTTATTCGTTCCCATTGTTACTATTTGAACTAGTCTTCTTTGAAACTAACAACGAAAGATTATACAATTAACTGTCTCTCTTTCAAAATGGTAATATGAGGACAGGTTTCTTATTATAAGAATTGGAAATTTTAGTGGTCTCAACGCATCTAAAATCCAAAATACTAGATCGACGTTATTTTCTACTGAATTCTAAATCCACGTTATACACAGATAAGCTAATGGGGCCTGGACCTACAGTTTAAAGTGAGATACGAACCACTATGTGTCTCCACTTGTTATCCTGCACTGAACGTAAAACAAACAGCTCCCCGCCCCCATTTTTAAAACAAGTTTACATTAAATGTGGTATTTATAAGATAATCATCATTGATTTGATTGTTTTTATTACTGAACGTCAAATAAAACATTTTCCACAATCACCTCTTCGTCCCATCTCTCCCAATATCTTTCTGTCCCTCTCTTTTCCCCCTTCCCCACCCCCCACACACATGTTTCAAAATAAATATTTTCTTAGGTTTGTATGTGTATAAATATAACATTAAATACCCCCAAAAATAATATTTATTTTCTACTTTCCGGCACCCATCTCCCACTCCCCACAACCCCTCATTATTATTGGCGTTCGCCAAACCAAGTGGTAATGTATCGACGTCTTGTTATCAGTGTGTCCTTTTCCGAGTTCCAGTCAGGTCGCATAATGTTTCAGATTCCAATTTAAATGTATCCCGAGTCGTGATTAGCCTATGTGTGCAAAAAGTGATGTTAAAACGAACTCTTGACCTCAATAATACAATTTTTGTATTTTCTCTCAGCTGTGGTTCCCTCTTTTCGCGAGAAATAACGAATTAACCTAATCATTAACTCAACAAATAAAGTGCATCTCTAAATTAATTAATGAAAACTGTTATTACACCCAAAACCACTATTTTATCGTAAATGTAAATGAAATGTCATCTCACGTAGTGAAAACAATGTGAAAATTGTTCTAATGAGTGATATATATGATTGTCAAACACATACATGAATACATTATATTAAGCTCGTGAACTATAATTGGGACAATTTAATACTAATTTGAAACAATTAAAGGCAATTAAAACGACAAAGTAAACTTTTGCGCAATCTTTCTGCCGATTCGCATTATTGAAACAATATTTAACCAATGGGGACGTTATCTCATATTTGGAAATGCTGCATTGGTTGAACTTCCTGTGGACAAGACCGTGAGTCACGCCTCCTGCTCTTCCGAATCGAACTTCACTCTGATTGGAGGATCGTATATTTCACAACACTTCCTTGTTTCTGAGCTACCAACATAATTTCGTAAGACGTTGGACTTAGAAAAAATCCATGCGACAGATTTTTTGAACATGACTGTACCTCTTCACTTTGAGCGCGCCACTTTCTCCTCACCACCACCTTCTCCTCACGCTTCCCCAAACGCCATTCCCGGTCAGCCACGACTTCCTCCAGGCCAACGTCTCTCAGTTTCCATTACTCAGCAATGACATTGAGTTGCATTATCTGAGTCCCGTTATGTGATTCTTTTTCTGCATCTTCATCGTCGAATGCGTCCAGTAAGGTGAGGACGTTTTGAGTGGCAGTCCCAAGAGGCATTGATGCAGGAATTTTAGAGATGGGCGCAGAGATGTGCTTGACGAAGAGGGTTGACAATAACGCGCACCGAAACCCGTGGCCCTTAGTGCGGCTCACATATATTCTCGCTTACATTCTACCATCCACTTTACAGCCTAGACTTGGCACCAAGAAAATACCATTGCTTCAGCGAAGTGAAGTTACCCTGATGTTAAAAAATGAAGGAGCTCGGATAGTCAACAGATTCTTGGGACCCAGGTAGCGTTGTTATTGACGAGAGACTAGAAAAGCTGGTGTCACAGTACCAAGAGCTTGATTTTTTGTGACGAATATGTGGGAAAATAATACAGTCATGAGTGTAAATTTTCAATTTTTAACCTTTCAAAAACAACCATTTTTTCCTTGTATTTATGAAAAAAGAATAGGGGAAGTGTACACAAAACTTAACACCAGGGAGAAAAGGTATAGAAAAATATTTCGGGTAGGGTCCGAACGAAGTGTCTCACAAATAATAATATATTTTTTTATAATTAGTACTACAATACTACCAAACAGCTTGAACCTATCCGCGCTTTTCAGAATTCACCACCGTGCATCAGACTGGTGCACCAAAAATGACGTCAAATTCGGTGAAATACGGAAAGCTTCATCCTACAGCAAAAGGAAGCTAGACTCGGAATGCGCGCGCATATTCACGTTTATTAGGAAAAAATCACTGATGGTGACTAAATCACAGAAGATATTTCATAAATATTATATATTTTCATTTAACGACATCTTATTTTGCATGTGTACTACGAAATTCAGTGGTATTTTTTTTGTAAAAATGTCGAATATTGCCAATAGATGCTTTCGTGTATGTTGCAGCAGAAGACGGACGCATGTGCAAGTGAAGGAGCAGTAGTATTAAAAATGTCGACGGTTTATACTTGCAACTAGTTTATTCTCCTTACGTGTAACAAAATCGGTGTGACATTCCGTACTACTGCCTACAGAACGCATATGATGAAACAGAACACGTTTCAGTCCAGACGACGCCATTTCGATTCACCAGCCGCACCAGCTCTTGAGGCTGGTGTAAATTGATGACGTCATGGTTTAACCTGGTGAAAGTTCTGGTGCACATTGGTGAAATACGGAAAGCCGAAGCGTGCATCAGCGGTGCACCAGCGCGTCCACCGGTGGATTCTGGAAAGCGCGGAAAGAAAAAGAATGTGCCAATACCAAAAATGTTGGAAACATTCAACTGTCAAAAGACTCAAGTAACGCAGACACTGCTTTCAGTGACGACGCCGGAGGGGGGGGGGGGCAGGTAGGCGCCACCTAGCCACACACTTCGCCCCCTCAACTAAAGTTAAAGAAATATCGAATAACGAGAGAGTTCATTTCTAAAAGGGTGACGATTTTCACATTTTCTAAGTGTTGTATTCTGCACAATATTACTTTTCCTGCTTATAATACCAACATGACTATAACAAAAATTAATTTAGTTTTAGTATATGTGTGTGACTTTCGTTCAAGATTCCAGCGCTGTCCTGGGCATTTATTTGGGTCCTGTAATCGTCGCGATTAACCTAAGTTTTAACCAGTAAAGAACTGGAAAAGGGCGTTAAATGTGAATGGTTTTAAAACATCACGAGCATTCTGAGGACCACAAAACATATATAGCACGGGTAAATTATTCTAATGGTGATTCGTTAGTGGCAACGCTAATTAGTGAAAAACATTCAGAGGTGATTCAAGAAAACCGACACTACATGTCAGTTTTTGTGGATGCATCGCGGCTTCTTAATATTCATGGACTAGCTTTTCGAGATGATGATGAGTCTGAGGCAAGCCTTAACAGAGGGGATTTCTGAAGGTAATTTCAAAATGAGGCTACATTATTCGGAAATGCATTGAACTTGAACCTTAAAATGCAAATTTTACTCACAATTCGATTCAAAACAAATTAATCTGCTTAATGTTCACACTTATTCTCAGCAAAATAAGCCAGGAAGTGGAAGAGGCGAAAGTATTCGCATTGATGTCAGATGTCAGATTGTGAGAAAGGAACGGGACAGATATTTGTATCACGTGCAGGTAAGATAAAGATTTTTAGGATTTGCCGCCCTTCAATCATTAGATGCAGATTTGCTCTTTGCACATAGAACTTACTACCAAGAACTCCATAGATACTTGTAATTTTGTAGCACAAACATACTTTGGACTGCTAGAGTGAGAGATGCAGCAGGGTCAAATATTTCTTAAATTATGATAAAACGATAACCTTTTTCAGATTTTTATTCCTGTGATATCATTTCTCTAAAAGGTCCAAAACTCTTACGAAGATGGAACGAAAGTAGTCCTAGGAAAGTATAAATTGACATTTCACGAGGTTCACACTTTGGTTGTATTCTCTGTAACAATCCCAGTTTCCAATGCAGAGTGTGAAAGAATCATTTCGTGTTTGAAACCTTTGAAAAGCCTTGCTCGAAACAGGATGCTGGATGCCAACTGCCTCATTTGTCTGTCCTTCCTATTGAGAAGAATGAATGATAAGTCTTGGACGTATCAAAGGTGGGCAATGTGTTCTCAAAAGAATTGCACTACACCAAGTTACTTTCGTTCTTCCTAATACTTGAGAAAATTAATTTCTTCCAACGTCATGTTTATTTTGCAAGAAAATTACAGCCTTCAAAACATTTTTTTTGTTATTTATATTATTATCTTATAACTTGAATATTTATATCAGTAGTTTTATCTCAAGAAAGACGCTGAATTATACAATTATAAATGGAGACCATTTTCTACCTGTTTTCCAAACGCAACGTACGACAGTTTCCACGAATACAAAAATATTTAATGCCTTTATTATAACGAATCATATGGAGATAAACTCGTAATCAAGAACTAGATTTAGGCAGTAAACGTCCACTCTGAATAAAGGACAAACACAAAACAACATACATGAATAAAATAATAATAATATAAGTATTATTATTATATATTTATATATATTATATATATGTAGTGTTTTCGAGCGTTTTAACGTAACAACCCCCTACAATATTTTCCCCCACCCCTTCCGCCTCCCCAGTCACTTTTTCTGGCGCCATCACTGACTGCTTTGTCAAATTGTTTAAAGTTAACAAATATGTGCATGTATGTCGGCGACTACACTCTTGCGTTACACTTGTAATTCATTCATGAGGAAATCTTATAAAAATAGTTTTATAATAAAAACAATTCTAAAAAGCAGAACCCATGTATTAATGCACAACATTTTATATCCAGTAATCACAGCGTCAATGGCAGACAATAATCCCAATGCAACCTTTATCTGCACGCAAGGTAAAGGCAACAGAATCTGCGGTGAACCGCCATTCTGGAGCGCAACAATGAACTTCATTGCATTAAGGAAGCCATTAACATGCTGGTCGTTTCACGTTCAAACACATTATTGCTCTGACATGCTTTTACAATCTCTTACACGTTCACGTCTGCTCTCGGTATGCATATGGATGAACAATCCAAACATTATTGGCGTTTTTATGTTCGAGGAAAGAGCCAATGTTGTCTCTCCAAATGGGCTTTCCAAAGGCAATGCCGAAACGTTACCAACACAACTCGATTTCCAGTACGATTGAAAGTAGAAACGATATATGTGACCACTTCACTTTTCCGTTTCTAGAGGAAAGGATAACCAACGGTATGAAAAAAAAGGACAATAATAAAAAGAATCACAAATAACTAAGTACGATAAAATATAGGAAATGGAGCATTATTTTTTCGCAAACGAAATTAAAACAAATTCACAGAAAACCACAGAAATATTATTAGCATAGATTCTTACAAGTGAGGTTTAGCAAATGACAAATAATAATAAAATACTTTAAAAATCATTCTGTAAGTAAAATTTGAATATTTATTTTCATGGAAGAATTGTTTTTCATTTGGCGTCACGTTAACTTTCCACATAGTTATTTCACTAGCGGAATCCTGAAATTGATACATGAAAGAATCCAACACCACAGTGTTTTAAACAAGTATGATTTTGAAAGAGTACTGACATTGCAACGAAATGAGCATTGACCACAGAATCTATATTTTTTTTCTGTTCTATGGTATCTTCCATAAAGCGATGGTAACGCTGTCGTCTTTTTATCAATCAATCCCGGGTTCAATCCAGAGTGGAGGCGCATATCATAGTGGTTCGGTTCCCACATTACATTGTAGGTCCAATCCTGATTAGACTATCTGAACCAAAACGAACAAGCAATAAACCTCGTAGTTATCAATGAGATGAGGGCCAAAAACATTTGTGAGCATTCGAGAGCTAACTTCATTCTCATCTTCAGGAACCAAAGCGCCCTAGACGTGGACTTCTTTTGCAATAATTTCTTACATGAAAACCATATATGTCATGCAATACTTTTTTGATTATTTAAAAACATTTCAAAATCTAACGTTCTTAATGAGCGCCAATATGTCTGCGCAGAACACGAACAACACAGAAGGCGCGAAGAAGAAATAATATTGTTCCTGTTGGTAACATGCGGGATGTCTACTCAGAATCCCAAATTCCAGATGAAAAATAAAGAAAAGAGACGAACGGAAATCACCATTAACAGTTCCTATTTTCTTTTTCCTTCTCTTTAATGCACTACGTAATGGAGGATATTGATTGCGGCGGGACAGATGAGTCTTTTTGTTCCTCTTTAAGATAGTTTCTTAAATCGTGAAGCGTAATGGACCATGTGGTCTCCTTCCTTGAAAGCGTATTCTTTGATGGCCTCCAGGGATCGCATTGAAGTCAAAGCTCGCCAAGGGCAGTTGGGGAATTTTCTGAATGCCTCCTCGTACACGTCAAACGCAGCATCCTCTTCGTGATACTATGGCACGGCGTTATCAGCAGCAGGAGAAACATTCCCGCAGGACCGACGACGGGCATCTTGGGATATATTTCATTAGAACCAATAGAAAGAAGGACAATATAGAAGATTATGATTCCAGCTTCATTGCATTCACTACAGGACCGTTCCTCAAGAAAGAAAACAGTGGAACAGAAGAAAACGCCAGGACATAAATGATACTGCCCTTTCAACAACTTACATGTTCGCTGCAAGTGCATTTCTTTCCTTGTGATTTGTGATTTCTTCACGTGTATGCTTTTATATCACAGTAACAGCTTTTACTTGGATTTCAATCACTAATATCAGGATCATACTTGTATTATTATATTCTTGTGTGATTCATACAGTCATTTACGAACTTCTGAGATCAGATTTATATCCATATTTAAAAAATAAGAAATTGAATGAATTTAAAAATTGAAATACTATAAACGATTCTGTTTCTGAAACAAGGCAATTGTGAACGAAATAAATAAAACCACTAAACCTAAATTTGCTTTTATTCATTGAATAATGCACTGTTAATTTCCATTGCACTTCCGATAGAAAAGCCGAACAGGTGTTCATAGTGCCCAGCAATCAAAAAAGTAAAGTGTTCCCCTGTGCTTAGCACCACGCCATGAAGGCGTATAGGGGGTGTGGGGGTAACGCCCCACACTTTCTTGATCCGGTCGTGAGTGGGGGTGATGTGATCAGCACCACGCCCCTAACCGCCTTTACCCCCCAGGGTTTCCCCCAGGTACCCATGTTATTCGACGCTGGGTGGGCGCCGGGGCCGCTTCCAACGTTAGAAAAGTTCCCGGATTTGAACCGGCCGGGGAACGAACCCGGGACCTTTAGCATGGTAGTCAGACGCGTTACCGACTGAGCCACCGCGGCCAACAATCTATGCCTCCAAAATGTAGGAAGATGTAAACTACAATTATATCAAATTTATCTTTTTAAAAATTATATAAAATGCAATGTTAATACTTATGCATGTCTTATGCAGGGTCTTTATAATGAGGTAAAATTATACAGTTTTGAAAATACCCACTTAATTTTTGGGTAGTTATAATCT
Source organism: Lepisma saccharinum (assembly GCF_977018435.1). Lineage (NCBI taxonomy): Eukaryota > Metazoa > Arthropoda > Insecta > Zygentoma > Lepismatidae > Lepisma > Lepisma saccharinum. The sequence continues at coordinate 155,952,812 of NC_139230.1, read as the reverse complement.
CGGTACCCTCCACATAGATATAATGGAACGGTGGGAATAAAGATATTGATAATTAAGTAGCAATAGTGAAGTGAATACGATTCTATGATTTTTTCTAAAGAGAAACATATCAAAAATATGTAAGTAACGAACGTTTTGCTTAGATCAGAAGAAACCAATAACCACTTAAAAGTAAATGTTGGAAATGAGAACCAGCATTTTGTTATCCAATAGGCCTGTGACTGCGCATGAGCAAAAATTATTGAAAGTTGTTCCTGAGGAAAGATTAATTACACATCTGTATAACGATGGAAATCATTCGTGGAATTTTAATGATCTATCTAGAACATGTACGCCAGGTCGATTCTAAATCACTCCGATTCCGACTTTCCGCAGATTTCCTCTCTTAACAAGCGGAAGAAGTTGATGTCAGTTTTCATTCAGAATTTTTTTGCTGTTAAACCAAAAATTAATTTAATTGGGGTATTTCAAAAGGAACGAGAAATTTGCAAGCTCTGGATTATGAGGTCGGAATTGGTCACTTTTCAGGTGTTTCTGACTCAAATGCCGAGGATAAGTATGAAAATTTCAACAACCCACCATATTTCATAAAAATATAAGTGTTAAAAATAACATAGTCCATGCGATTATCAAAATGATCGAAATTTAGATTATCTGGCGCCTGTACCTCTTGGTTATAGATTGGAATTTTATTGTTTTACTTCGAGTGATGATACCATTAGATCAGAATATAACTTAAAATTATCATTATCTAGAACGAACAAATAGGGATATACATTATCGAAAACACAGACATTTTGATTGTTAGGCACCATAAGAAATATACTTGGTGGCAATGCGCAGCTCTTTGTGAACACTGCGAAGCGCCACACAAGACCACTACTATCGGATTAAAAATTATAGATACTCGAGTTTGGACTCCAATTAAAAATTAACCAGTAAACCTAAAAAAAAAACGAGTTACATCAAAATTTAGATGTACGCGGAACGTGGCAACACCGCAAACATCGACTCACAGTGGAAGCCCTGCAGTTTCCACGGTTGCCACGTTCCGCGCTTATCTTTACTCCGCTGAATAAAAATCTGTATATATTAGGTTTCTCAATGTGAATTAACAGAGATAATGGATTTTAAAAACAGATGCAAAGATCTTTAAAACAAGACCAATATTGTATTTATAGGGCTACCCAATTGTAAGAAAAAGATGTTTCGCAAAATTTATGATAACGGTTTTTTGACGAATTTTTAAAATCTGAAAATTAAGATTTATGTTTAATACCTTTCTTCCTTCACAATACTAAAATTTCATCACGATCGGAAAATCTGTTCTTTATTTATGGAATTTGAAAAAGAGCGATCGTTTACAAAACTAAAAAACTGCTCTTTTTTGTTCTTACCGCGTTAAAAAACATAAGGCTTACTAAAAAAAATTGGTTAGCATAGATTAACGCAAAATTGAAAAAGCTAAATTTTGGTGTAACTCGTTTTTTTGTAGGTTTAGTGGTTAATTTTTAATTGCAGTCTAAACTCGAGTATCTATAATGTTTAATCCGATAATAAGTTTTCGTTTGAATAGCTTCCACAGCAAATAGTCAAGTTAAGCACTCCCATCCTTTCGTTATCATCAAACTAATAGAGCCTATCAATTAAAAAAATCAAATACACTCTGCTAGTATTATCCAGTTCATATTAACTTACTAGCTATATAGGTTTATAATAGCATATAGTGAAGCATATAAGGGACAGAGAATAAGCAATAATGTATTTTGAATTTTCCTGTATTTATATTTATTATCTGCTTATTTTACTTCGCATTCACTTCCACCTATGTAGATTAATCATGCCGGAACTTGTTAAGCCTTCGCATAATTGCCATTTTAAATGCTAGGATTAAAATATAATGCTCTTCTTATGTTAGAAAGTCAACTTCTAGTATGTGACGCATTTGTATAATTTCACAAAGTAGTTATGGAGTAACCTGAAGATTTTCGGGTGCTAAAACGGGTTATATTTTAGGTGTTGAAGTAATGCTGAAGTCGTGTTGTATTATTGTTTAGTTTGTGAAATTTTGACAACTGTAATTGAGGAAAGGTTGTTCAATTTTAATATTATTAAAATTTCCTTCAATGCTTCTTTGAAAATACATAGAACATATACATAACCGGGTTTAGATTTGAATGAGAGAATCTTTGGATCAGTTGTTGTGTGGATATTTATAGTATTGGATATAAGATTTTATAGTTTGTCTCAGTCTGAGGTGATCTCATAGTAGGCGGTTTAAATCTCACTGTTCGCAGCTAAGGAAAGGAAGGATTATAGTGTATATTGATTGACAACCGAAGAAACGTTACACACTGAAGAAATAGATAAAGAAACAAATGGTCATACACGCCTTAAATCAGGATTCAAAGTTGGAACCCCTGGCGTCATGGTGTTCTCCAGTAACCACTCTGCGTAAAACGTCGGCGATAATGTTTCGTTCAATTTGCAATTGTTCTTGATAGCCATGTCATAAATCAATAACTGAATATTCTTCCATGAATATGAACGATTCTAAATTTGCTAATGTTTTGTATTTTATCACTAGTAGGCAGGGAATTTCAATATGCTTTGAGATGAGACTACTTTGTTGGAATCTGGAAAATAAATTCTTTGACAGACTTGATTTACTTTAACGACAGATCTTTGCACGGAACGGTGCTTTTATCGGAGTTTCTCATGCTGACATAATTTTACGAGAAATTGTGTAATTTATGTACCATTTCCTATTTTTCACGACCCTAAAAATTCCACCCCTGCACGGCAAATCCTTCTCGCTCTCATTTAAGGCACGTACCACCGATACGTGCTTGGAGCAAGTTTGACAATACAATGAATCATACTGTTATTATCATAACTCCATACTCACCGCACACACACACACGCGCAAGCCATAAACCTGATATTGCAGAAACTCAAAGCCAGAAGGGTCCAAGAGAGGAAAAAAGTGTTTAAATTTTAAATCATGTATATCATTATATATTGAAATTTAACATGACATGTTCCAGTTTCATTGACTCATAGACATTGGAAATTATAGGCGCGAAAGCACAGCAGTATTTGCTCCCGTTACACAAAACGGAGACAAGACAATTAATAAAAGTATGGACATGAAATACATGAAGTAAACGTCAATAAAAGTACGTACAGTTAAAATTCTTTCATTTGTTCATAAAAAAGATGAACTCCGTAACAACAAAATGCAAATCATACATCTGACGACAAAGGTTCGATTCCTATGTTATAGGCTGAGGCTGTAAAGAGGCACTCAGTATGTATGTGGCCAAGCAACCCCAAACTGGTTGTTGGTCCACGCCAGAACCTCATTAGCCTACAAGCATGTATCGGATGAGAGGTTGGCGGTCTTATCAAGAGGTCATTCGTTATACCTGTGACATTCCGGTTTCATTGGAACGTTGACGTGTACATCATGTATTTTATGTCGATAATTATATTTTTTATTAATCGCCTTGTCTCCGTTTTGTACAACGTTGGCCTGTTCTAACTTTACCTTTGCACAATATATTCTGAAGAACTTTACACATGTGCGCACTTATGCACACAGTACAATTATATCATAGAATGAATCAACTAAGGATATCCTGTGCATCTAAAGGTTTAACATCACGATAAGTGCTTTATATTTTAAATTTCTTTCCAATGGTAAGCATTGTGCATGCGTATTCTTGACGGATTCTGGAATACCATCATTTTATCTTTCCTATGAAAGAAATGGCCTTTCCCTCTAAATATTACATATGGAGCCAGATTCCCAGTTGGGTTGTCATCCGGTTTGGATATGATGTAAAGTGTATGTCTACATCCCAGGCGTCCTCAGAGCATAAAGCAGGCAGTAATAAAAAAGTTAACTTCCACAAGATAAATTCTTAATCCGAATGCGTCAGAGATTTTATAGACATAATGTTACGACCTGAAGCAAGTCCGAAGATGGACGTTGTGGTTTTTAAAGAAGACGTGCACAAACCACCATCTCTTTGACCAGATATACAAATATTTATTTATTAATTTTATTTAGTTTTCAAAACGAAAATGTCGGAAACACACACTGATATTCTCTGAGGCAATGAGAGAATTTTTAATTTAATCTCATATTTATTGCATTATGAAACAGTGCTTTTCTTCAAGACGTTTATATAGTATATCCTCCCTTGTTATATCGAAGAATGCTTTTGGTATGAAAAAAAATCGTCCTTGAATCGGGTGAACAATTAGATGGTGAAGAGGAACACCACAGTGCATCTTACTATATCTAATATATAGGGTCCATTGGGGAATGATGTGGTGTTGGACAAGATGTCATGTAACCAAATGAGTATATATTTGAATATACCGCAACATTCAATATTATTTATTTCTTAATGAATTATTTTAAATGATCGACTCAACCACACACATGAAATTATATGTTAATCACACTAGATACAAGCACATACACAATCTACACTCACACTCCCGGTGGAGGCACATAGTGGTTTGGATCCCACTTTAAACTGCAGGTCCAGTCCCGATTAGCCTTACTGTCCATAAAGTGGACTTAACACACTAACTCAATCAATAAATCTACACTCATACTTACAAGTCGTATAATGTTTGAAAGAGTATATGCAATATTTTAACACTTAAATTGATGCCGGTGTCGATTACATGTATATGCCATTTAATCTACAAGGTAAGAAAAAGTCTAGCAAATATTCTGATGAAAATGGATACGCTGAAAGCAGCGACGGAGCTTATGGTTCTTGTTTTTCGGCAACTGGTCCCACAGCCTTACAACTGATACGGGGAAGGAGTTGAAAAAGATGTTCGATTTGTGGACAGGGATTGATAGAGATGGCGAGCCGTGTGATCTATTATCACGGTCATGAAATTCGTGAAGAAACTGGAAACATTACAGGAGGTTGGAAGGTGACTTGAGGTTGAGAACTTCGCAGTAAGATACTTTTCGTCTCTCTTGCATAGGTAGTCATCCAGGGGAGAGGCACGCTGTGTGACGCCCTTTTTTCTTATTCCAATGGATTCTTGTAGTTTCTTCGTTGTGTATGTGTGTGTGTGTGTGTTTGTGCATGTTTCATGTTCGATAATTATCCATATAACTGAGTTTTCTATGCACGCTTATTTGCTAAGATTACATGGGTTACTGCTCAATTCGTTGTATAATATGTATACATATTAGAAATTATTTATTTTTTGTATTTCACATTCAAATATTCTTAATACAATGTCGTATGCAATATCATATATTAGAGTGAAATATTGATATGAAATGTTTGGCTTTTAATTGGAAATTACAATAGACCACTGGTGCAGTATTCAGTAATAGCCTACAATCCACAATGTCATATTATTCTAAAGACACATTCTCAGATGAGGAAAATAGAAAATTAAATGAAAACCGATTAGATTTTTTTTAAAAATTCGCCATTTATTCATTTTCAGTCAAATATCAATTTCATTTTGTACCATAATAAAATTCATACAGTCTTGTTTGGAATGAGCGTTTGATATGTTGTTTGTTTTCTTTTCCAAAGGTGGACTTGCAAAACATGCAAATAATTAATTGCTTATTTCCATAAACAATAATAATAATCAGTTCTACATCTTAGAGAGCATTCTGTTTACAAAGACGAAATTACAAAAATTTACAAGAGCTAAATTTACGTTTTCTGTTTGTGTGCTGTATATATCTGGTTTACATTTTTTTTAAAAAAAAATCATGAAATGAAAAAGCGTATTCATAAAATTACATGATAATTTGAAAATTATCAACGAAGTAAATGTCATGACCTATCCTTTATGATTAAAACATGAAATTTCATACACATGTAATACAAGACGGATAGTTTGTCTAAATCAGTGTTAAGAAGGGTTAATTTTTTAAATAACAGTTTCAGATGTTAAAAATATTACTTTCTTATCTTATTCGCTTTATTGAACTTCTCCTGCCAATAAGTACATGTTTCATATTCTAATATATCGAGTTTACTGAGACAAATATTTATGGTTGTCATTTCAAGTCAACATAATATGAAGGCGTTCATCGTTTTGCACGGGCAGTTAGGTACCTCACTCATCCCGAGAGCTCAATAACATGTGTAAATAGCTAACATGGACAGCGAACGGACAGCTCACATACTTGCTCCTCGGAGTTCCATCATTCCCAGTCGTCACTCTTCGCACATCAGGGTCACTATCGTGGTTAACAAACATACGAGTACGTTTCAATGTGCCTTTAAAGGGTACGTCCGGTTTGAGTGTGTAAACAGGCAAATGGACAATGCATTCCGATAAGTCTCATCCATCTGCATCCAAACGATGACGTCGTTATGTTGATGAGAAACACAAATACCTCTTGTGAAGTGGGTAAACCGTAGATTCCTTCCATTATATGCAATAACGGTGTCATTGTAATGAAATGATGTGCGTGGTAAAAGCAGGGAGCAATGCACGTTTGTTAAAATCGAAGCATAACGTCAAGCAAGAGGCGGAATTCATAATTATTTTGTGTTATTTTGTGTTGCTTCTCTATCTTTCTAGGATAATGTAGGATAATAGATGAAAGAATAAACATAAGTGAATGTCCGTCATTTACTCAAGCTTTGCACTTATACTCTGTCCCGGGAATCTATGGAGCAAGGAAGCGAAAACAAGTCTCTGCGAAAGTAGTGACTCCAGAGGGCTCGACCAATGAACGCGCGGGAGAGGAAATGGCTGCATGGAGGGGAAAGTGCGGCTGCAGATACCAGCCGTTTGCAGTAGCGCGCACTGCTTTTCTTCCCCCGCTCACTTTCTCCCCTTTTTTGTTATGTGCGGACTTATGACAGAGGATATATATGACCGCTAGCTTCGTTGAAGAATTGACAAGGAAAACGAGGGACGAATTTCATTGGATACATTCATGATTGTTTGAAAAGTTTTTATTGGGGCATCACACATTAGGATTCTAATAACACAGCATATATGATGATCTCCAGTTCATGTCAATTATGGATAGTCAACCTCATGTCCGCTACAAAGCTAGACAATCTAGTTTAGAATCCTAAGTAATGACTGAATCACACGAGGCTAGATCTCCTGCTGGATTTTCCAGTTGGACTTGGACTACTTGCGTTGTAATGGCTCACCTGCTAGTTTTCGTCGCATACGTTACTTGTTATTGTACTTTTTGGTATACTTTTCTTCCCAGAAGACATCGCGCAGAGCAGACAAGCTAATAAGATGGACGAGTGATTTGAAGAACGTTGTAGGAGGATAGCTACTGCTGTTATTAAAAATTAAAATAATTAAAATGAAGGTATGGGCTAGAAATTGGTTCGAAAGAAATTACGATAATCAATGTGTACTCACAAGATTTTTAATGAACTTGAGTATGTATATTCATAAGTGAGATTTGCAGGATTCATTGATAAAAAGCCTTATTCAATTAATACACTGGAAATAATAAGGATTTTCATTATCTCATAATCACATTTTTCATGTACAAATATCATCTCCTTGGATAAATTCCTAAATATTAATGAACAGGAATGCACATCATCTCTTTTTACTTTTCTCTTTTATCGAGCAGCGCACAAAAACAAACAACACTCGGAAACCACAGACAAAAAACTTTCCCTTGCCAAATTCACAGATTTCTTCACATGACCAAACTTTCGCTCTGATTGACTGTTCCACAGAATCTACCAGAGAAAGCCAGTTGCAATTAGAACGCGGTCTAGTCGTCAAAACTAGTCCAGCGGCCAACCTTGGCAGTCATCATTTCCAGCCAGGGAGCCAGTCCAGAGCCAACTAGGGCATTCCTACTAGAAACCCAGTTTCCTGTAATTCGGCTTTGAAGTATTTGTTTCTTAAACTATTTTTTCAATTTATCATCCATCCTCATCGTCGCGATTAACATACAGAGGTAGGAAATTATTCTAAAACATTATAATATAAAATACATCAATACCTATCGTACTACACTCTGTCCCAGGTATCTCTGAAGCAAGTAAACGAAAACAAGTCTCTGCGCAAGTAGTGGCTCGAGAGGGCTGACCAAAGGATGCGTGAGAGGAAGAGTGAGTGAATGGAAAATCGCGGCTGTAGCTACCAGCTGTTTGTAGCACTGTTTTGCTCCGCCCAATCGATTGATCCTCTTCTCTGCCACAGATTCCCGATACAGAGTGTAGGTCACTACCATTGCTTGCTAATAATAAATTAATACATATATATTGCACACTATTTAGAGGCACTTATTTACACTAAATAAATGACATAACACTCATGTTACTTCGTTTGGGGTTGTCTGACTGACTACTTCTGCTATGCTCGTTCTTTTTACAGTAAGAGTCCTCGTTCACTTGTTTCTACATAAAAGTAACAGGTTGACAGTATATTATTATTATTTAGTAATATTAAGTTTTTTTAAAAAAACAATGTTATTTGGTGTCACTTGTTTACTATATACGTTAATCCACTTTTGCCTAGTCGCGACGATGAGGATGAGTGATGATATGAAAATGATTAAGGGATACTCACAAAAAACACCTATAGGGTTGAATTCGAACTCGATAACCCTGGCGTCGAAACCACTTGGCGTGGCGCTAACCACTTGACCACGATAAAGGTAAAGGTAAAATTCGTCGTTCACATTGCACAGTGCCATGAAGGCGCATGTAGGAGTATGTGGAAGTGGGGCCCAAAACATTCTATATCTCGTCCATTTTTGGAGGTGATGTAATCATCACCACGCTCCGGCCGCATTTACCCACCCCAGCCGGGGATGCCCACGGTACCCATTTATTTGAGGCTGGGCGAAACCCAGAGCCTCTTTATGCAGGGATATGGTGGGTCTCCCACGCGGTAGTCAGGCGTCCTACCGACCAGATCAACGTAGGTCCTTCTTACGTACGAACTATGACGTCAGAGGCCTGGGCATGGGTGTCCTTTGTGAGTTTTCCTTTATCGTTTTCTTCTTATCATCACTCATCCTCATCTTCGCGATTAGCCAAAAGTGGCAAAAGCTAATAAAGTAAACCAAATCAATCAATCAATTCGTTTTAAATTCATAATGTAAAATTAATTTTGTTTACAGTGTAACCTATCTATGAGGGTCATTTATTTAATATTTCTAATTTCGAAAGTATTGTTCCTTGGTCTACATGTAAAGAATAGGAATGTTAATATTTCTTCCGAAGCTATTAGTTTTACATTCGCAAATTCAAAGAAGGTGATAAATAATGGAACCGCCTTGTTGGAATGCAAGAAATCCCAAATAATTGTAATATAAGGTTTTCAAACTAAGAGTAGTCAGATTCTTCTAGGTTAACAAAATTTATTTACAAGCTAGTTTTCTTCTATTATTTTTTATCTTCACCCTTCTGTAAGAATTAACGATTATTACATGAACTAAATGAAAGAACAACGTAAATATTCAATAAGTACATTGACATGCCAATTTTTACATCCCTATAGTTTTATAAATATTACCGTTGAAAAAATCTCACTTGATTCTGACAAATCTATTTCAATTGATGTAATTTATCAGATTTTGCGTTTTGGAAATTGTGGGTTGCAGATAAAATTAACCTTGAAGAGTAAGTAGCCTAGTTGAAAATTTGCAAAAATTCAGTTTTCTTAAGGGCAAAGTTAATCCCGCACATCCTCCCTAATTGGGTACCAATGGACCTGTAAACACCGCATACGAAGTTATATGACCCGGGCGACATTTCAGGTCGTGTTCCATCTGTGTTTATTTTTTCCCACAAGGATTATACGAGTATGTGTCAGGGGCATCCCCGTCGAACGTGTTGTATTACTCTCAAAGGATCCGATCACTTTTTTCTTTACAAACTCGAGTTCAAAGCTGGTAATTTTTTATACGTATTGCCAAAAATTGTCTGATATTTGTGCATCGTTATCCATTTTAACAAGGACTAAATAATTTACGTAAATCTTGTAGTAGGATGCATATCTCTAATGGCATTGTGCAAGGAAATAAAGCCGTAAAACTTGTATTACTCGCTCTGAAAAAGTTCGCATTTGACACAGGAGTGCTACATTCGTTCGGTGATCTCGAAAACTCATCGGTTACAACCTGTAGGAACTGCACCAGATGGTGTGTCGCATTTAGATTGAATTTTCTCCGCAATTTTCATCTCTTGGAAGCAGAAATCCCCTTGCAAATCACCGGGTGCCGTGCATATAATCTGTTCTGATCAAAGCGCCAACTGTGGGAAGTCTGCTGCATATGTGATTCTCTACTTTAATATTTTTCCCTCTTTTTTTTCCATACCACAGATTTTGATATCTGTTACAGACTTTCATATTTTTAAACATATTTTATTCCTCCTTATTTTTATTCAATTTAAATTACACTGAAGACTTTCCTGTATTCGCTGGCCAGGAAATATCATAGTTGAAAAATTTTCTTCATTTGGTTTCCTAAAATGTTCACAGATAGAATTTGTGTATTTCCAAATATCGAAATAATGTTTAGTATTCTTGCATGATACCAATGTGTGTTTATGAGAATTGGTATAGTGTGGGGACAAAAGCATAGTGTGGGGACAAAAGTGGCAAAAAGTGTTGGGGGGCGCCCCCACGTCCCTTCTATTCGCCACCACTGCACACAAAACGATCTTTACTAAATCCCAACCTACACCTCTAATCTTCACAATCTAACAATTCGTTTACCACCCTTAACTATAATGATCTTTGAATATTTGTGAGATGATAGGCATGTATATTTTTCCATCATATGAGATATAGGGATTTTCTCTGCGACACTTTGATTACATACGTAAGTTGGGTGCACTAAATTGTGCCGGATCTTAATTTTGTACGAGGCAATATATCAATTCCATAATAATTGAAGGAGGAGGTAGGAGGTAATTCCTGGTAGGAGCCCCCACAATGTCGAGGTTGACCCAGCAAAGTGAGGAGCTACTTGAGAAGAAGTTGTGAGCTCCGGTTTCGAAAGCCAGAAAACAATTGCAATGGGACTCGATGTGTTGGCCACACTTCACCCAGTTAAAAAGCCGATTGGCGGGCCCTGACCCTCAGAGGGCTGTGGCGCCATGGCGTTTTGTTTAGGAGGCAATGTTGGAATATTTATCGGAACCACCAGCTATGTGTCACTAAACAGATCTCGTAAGAAATATGTATTGGACTCCAGTAAACTCAAAACACGCGGGAAAGAAACTCAAGACAATACCATTCTCGAGTTTTCACTCCAACATTTATAAATTCAAGGCCATTGCTCATAAGCACGTGATTAGCATTATTGTGTAACTCAGAACACATCTTTCTTCCATACGAATATGCTTAGCAAAATTTGTGTGCTTGATTAAAATGTCTGTGGCAAGGATAATATCTGACACGTATACCACAGTTGCATGAGACTGTATACATTGAAAAAAGTACTACGTGACATTAAACATACACTAGAATGTTTATACGTGTATAAAAATACTGCACATTTGTACAGATTTTTTGAAAGCTTAAATTTACACTGTTTGTTATTGTAGTACTAAATCTATTCCTAATATATCTTGTGAATGTTTAATTGGAAATAGTGTTGGATTCATTCACTTCCTTGCAGTCTTAACTACAAGTAACTTGTTTTCAAAACGTTGACCTTCACTGCTGATACTTTTTCGTACTTTTACATGCATTCACTTAAAGCTGACGCATTATCGTTGATTTTTAAATACAGTGAAGTCATCTGCAAAGCACTTGCTTTAATAGTGAACTGTTTCACTGGAATATATTCCATATATTCATTACGTTCCATTAAGAAGGTGCTAATTATAATACAAAAAGTGCAACGGGTAAAGACAAATTGTCGAGACAAATTTCTTACTAAGAACGGTAAAAGTAGGAAGACGTTTACTTTTGTTTTAAAACAAAAAAGTCTTACTTGTGTCATTAGTAGGGATAGCAGTTTCATGACTTAGCATATTTTTTTTGGTAAGGGTGATGTGTTCCCCAAAAATATAGAAATTCATATTATGAAGAAAATAATTAAGTTAAGGCGCTTTTTAAGGGCATATTTTGGCATATTTGACCATTTTTGCGTGATATAGCATATTTTGATGGATTTTCGGTCATATTCAGCATATTCTTGTATTTTCAAGAAATATAGTCATTTTCGAAGTGGATTCGTTCTTACTCCCATGTTTACTCGAGAATTTTTTTTCTTCTTTGTCTGTAGCAAAATCTTTTTTATTTTTATTTGAAAATTTAGTATTCATTGTGAATTGCAACTCAGGGCCATAAAGTGAACTAAAAATAGTATATATGTAATAATAATATTGATGTTTGAAACAGTCCAGTTATAAGGGCATATTTTTCAAATTATAGTGCATATTTTGTAAAATTTTAGGTCACAAGAGCATATTTTATTTGGCATATATTGCTGATATTTAGGTCATAAAAATCCAAGCCCTAGTTATTAGATTACGGATCATTCTCAGGTATTTTAATACGTTCCATAAATATATGATCATAAGGTGTGTAGTACATGTAAATTCCGCCATTGTGTGAGGGCAGCACTGCCAAGTGCTGCCCACACACAATGGCGGAATTTACATGTACTACACACCTTATGGTCATATCCCCCCCCCTCCCTGGAGAGAATAATTTTTGACATGGGAAAAAATTATTTACAATACACAAAATATACAAGAAAATATAACAAGTTTAGTCCAAAGTACAAAATAAATATTTGAATAAACAAAAATCAACTTAAAATTTTTATCCGGTTCCACACTTCAGGATATTTGTTCATAAATTCATCCAAATAAAATTTCCTTTTTTCTACACTACAATTCCATTTTTTCAAGTTTTCAACATGATGGTTTTCTGTTACTTTTCCTTACTTAATTCAATTAAACTAAATACACCTTTTCTGAGTTCCTTAAAGACATAATACGAACCTTCATATACATTACAATATTTTCGAATTCTTTTGTCAACAATACTACTGAGATAATGTGTTTTGAGAAATACCAAATCATGAATTTTTATCTCGTGTCTTTTCTGTTGTGTTACATTATGTCTCAAGTGTCTCATTTTTATCTTATTTATATCCTGCATACTGGCTGAAAAAAGTTTATCATCCCAATTCATTTCTTCTGTCTGGGGAATATTAAAATAATTTACTACACTGGCATCTAACTTACGATTGAACATTAATTCCCCTGGTACATATCCTAAATTGGAATGGATACTATGGTTTATTAAATTAACTATTAATATAATATCTATATATTTTGGCTAGTCTTCTTGACTTTCTGAACAACACATACGCATCATTCTATTGAATTCTGCAAGTACTCTTTCTACTAAATTAGAACTTGCATGATAATTTGGAGTATACATTACTTTAACACCTAGAGAACTTAATGTTACCACATATTTCTTTGAATCGAATGTTGTAGCATTATCAGAAACAATACTATCTTGAATACCCATATGTCTGATGTATCCTTCTTTCAAACATCTTAAAATACTATCTGTATTACAATTACGAATAGGATAAACAAAAAGATATCTTGCTTTTAAATCTTGAATTGTCAACAAATATTTCTTGTCACACTTGCTTCTGACAACAGGAGAGCACAGAGATGTCAAGGTGGACCGCTCGTCTCTCGTGCTATCCTCTGCTCATCAAATACATGAAAGGAGAGCTAAATCTGGTAGACTTTCTATCGAGAAATGAAGTATGCAACACTTTTCCGTCTGAGTACGACGGGTTGCCGACAGCGCAGGAAACAATCCCCCTGTAAGATGAAAATTATGAAGGTTACGTAAAATTCGAGATGGAAGACGGAGTTGTGATCGATTCATCAGATCTTGCACAGAAACCAGTTGCTGACCTCAGTGCTTTGTGTACTATACAAAGCGCGAAGCAAATTAAGAAGAAACGACGAGAAAATTTGCTTCGGGGGATCAAACTACCCAAGGTTCGCCTCTCTAAAAGTGAAAAGGCAAGGCTTTTCATTGTTGTCTTTCTCCGTGGCCGAAGGGAATGAAGAACTCGGACCTCTGGATCCGAGCAGGCTTCTGGACAAAACTTCATTCATATCCGAACAACTTAAATATAAATTTCTTGCAGACATAGCGAAGGCTGATAGATACCAGGAGGTGGAAGGAACGAAGAACAATACACGTGGCTAGGCTAACAAAAGATGTTATTCAATACTGTAAGTCGTGCCAACCATGCTGTGTATTTAAAGGGGCCACGACTAAGAAGCAAGGCTTCATGGCAAGTAATAAAAATACAGACGTGGGCAAGAACTTATACTGTGACATTCTGAGACCAGTCGTTCGTTCGAAAAAGGGAAATTTCCAATACGTTCTACTATGTGCTGATAGTTTTAGTAGATTTACTATCTTGCGCCCTCGTCGAATTGTGACTGCGAAATCTGTACTAGAACAATTACTGGATATATTTCGGATCCATGGATTCTACCCGAGAATTTCCACTGATAATCAAAGCTTTTTCAATTCCAGAATTTGTAAACAGATGATGAAGATGTTTGATTTCAAGCAGATCTGAATTTCCCCATCTGGCCCGCAGGGTAATCTCGCAGAATGCTACGTAAATTGAACTAAACGTGCTCTTTCCATACTGATTTAGTCGCACAACGAGTGGGCGTCATCGCTGCCGTACGTGCAGTTTGCATTGAATTCACAAGTTTGTAACACTACCACATTCAGTCCAGCATATTTGCATTTTGGACGTTCTGTGAGGGGTCCTTTCGAGAAGGCCAGTGACGTTTTGCCTCAAGAACCAGAAATTAGGCAGGAGGACATCTTGGAATTTGTGGAGGAAACGAAATTTAGGATAGAAGAGGCCAAGAAGATAGCTTGCAGCAATCAAGAGCGCATGCATAATGCACAGAAGACAGTATATGATAAGAAATGCCGCAATCTGAGAAACAGATTCTGATCTAATTTCAAAAGGGAATTTTTGTAAATATTATATATAGGGATTTATCTATCTTTTCTTTATTTTCTATCCTTCATTTCTTTTCTCTATCCCATACTTCACATAGTACTCATAGAAAAGCGTCTTTCCGCAGTTAATTTCATCACAAAAGTAACGCAAAGTTAGTGCGTATTCTTTCACAGCGTAATATCGTCGAGAAGCCGCAGTTCGGTGGCGAGAAAATCCAATGAATAGCAGTGACATCTCCGGATGTAGAGCCAGTTCGACCCATTCATGTGAAAATCGGTCGAAGCGGTGTCTTCCGATATCGGCAGGAGCGCAGAGCAGTGACGTTGCCGGGAGTCGTACCAGCATCCTTTGGGACTTCGATGAATTTCCAGGAAACCGTCTCTTATTGGTCCAGGAAGAAGAACGGAACGATATTCAGGTATGTGGTGTGATGTGCTGTGCGTCGGAACAAGTTATATACGGTATGCGCCAAAATATACAGTACTGAAACTCGCGCACCTCGAACGCGCATGTGCGTTTGTCGATGGGGCATAGCTTCAGCCGCTCGTGTTCTCAGTAGTGAAAAGGAAGTTATACCTCCTTAATAGTGTGTATGTAGTGTTTCTTTCAAGATAAATAAACTCACAGATGACAACAATGTAATGTTCGTCTTTTAATTTCAGTACTGTATATTTTGGCGCTTACTGTATGTTCAGTGTGGAACTTCCGAATGCTTCGTGTGAACATTGACTGCGAATTTCGCGTGAACTTCCAATTAACTGTTAAGTGAACAGAAACTGCGGGCAAGTGTTTTGTGTATATTATTATTATTATTATAGGTTACAGAACATTCTTTTTCTTTTCTTCAGGAAGGGGGGACTATGTAATGGTGCAATCATTACTTGATCCTTTTTGTTTTATATTAATTAATCTAATTGGATCGGTCGGGTTTTAGTATCATGTGTTTGGTAATGTTTTGGATGTCTATGTATCATGTACGTGCGTATTCTTGGCCGTTGGGTAGGTAGGTGTGTCGCTGGACAGCCGACCAGCGGAAAGTTTCCAGTAACGGTTAGGTGATTAGAGGGGCCTATATAAAGGAAGGGAAGAGAGCAGCCGCGCTCAGATGTTTGGTAAAATACGGCAAAGTAAAGAGGTTTCTTTTCTCTTTGGGGCGAAATGGAGAATTTTCTTGATAATATGAATCGGTGGGGTCATTAACTTCTTTTCTTCATTTAATACACAATTTTTTTTTCGCATTTCATTCAATAGTACATCTCATGTGGGTACACATGTAAACATACCTTCAGCCACCTTTTTTGGTACTGAAGGTTATATTTTTTTTCTCGTGAAGTCAGTGGCTACACGAGTCTACACACACTCTCTCTTCGGGAAGGGGGGACAGGGCACACTGAAATAGGGATTTTGCGAATAACGGCCAAGAATTTGTAAATATAATATGAATAAACCTATATATATCTAAAAGGAAATGGGCGTTAAGTTGTAATTTGAAGAAGTACCTGTCTATTGCCTAAACTAGCATCCACAGAACTTCAGGTACTGCAAGTTTTGAACCTAGGGACAAGGATTAAAAAATGTATGGTTGTGTATGTTGATGAAAATCGCACTAAACACATAAAATACGTGCGCTCCTTTTGCTGAATTTTGCCCGGCTACTTTCTTCGCGAAGTCAGCTTTAACTGATCGCTGTTGGCTCTCAATATTCTTCCATCCTCACTCTGTTTTAGTTTGAAAGTATTTGCCGAAGTTTTCTCCACAATTGTGTGTGGTACAGAGAACTTTCCCGAGAGTTTACTGGTTACTCCGTGGGCCTTATCAGAGAGAGGATGTTCCTTAAGCCAAGCCTTATCCCCCACCTTAAACGTGCACTTGCGGCATTTCTTATCGTATACTTTCTTCTGAGCATTATACATGCGCTCTTGACTGCTGCAAGCTATCTTCTTGGCCTCTTCTATCCTGAATTTCGTTCCCTCCACAAATTCCAAGATGTCCTCCTGCCTAATTTCGGGTTCTTGAGGCAAAACGTCACTGGCCTTCTCGAAAGGACCCCTCACAGAACGTCCAAAATGCAAATATGCTGGACTGAATATGGTAGTGTTGGAAACTATTGAATTCAATGCAAACTACAGGTACGGCAGCGATGACGCCCACTCGTTGTGCGACGAAATCAGTGTGGAAAGGGAACGTTTAGTTGAGTTTACGTAGCATTCTGCGAGATTGCCCTGCGGGCGATATGGAGAAATTCTGATCTGCTTGGAATCAAACATCTTCAACATCTGTTTACACATTCAGAAATTTGAAAATGCTTTGATTATAAGTGGAGATTCTCGGGTAGAATCCATGGATCGAAAATATATCCAGTAATTGTTCTAGTACAGATTTCGCAGTCACAATGCGACGAGGGCGCAAGATAGTAAATCTACTAAAACTATCGACAGATACTAGAACGTATTGGAAATTTCCCTTTTTCGAACGAACGACTGGTCCCAGAATGTCACAGTATAAGTTCTTGCCCACGTCTGTTTCTTTATTACTTGCCATGAAGCCTTACTTCTTAGTCGTGTCCCCTTTAAATACACAGCATGTATATGATTGAAGTGGTGTCCAGAAGCCTGCTCGGATCCAGAGGTTCGAGTTCTTCATTCCCCTCGGCCACGGAGAAAGGCAACAATGAAAAGGCTTGCATCTTTTCACTTTTAGAGAGACGAACCTTGGGTAGTTTGATCCCCCGAAGCAAATTTTCTCGTCGTTTCTTCTTAATTTGCTTCGCGCTTTGTATAGTACACAAAGCACTGAGGTCAGCAACTGGTTTCTGTGCAAGATCTGATGAATCGATCACAACTCCGTCTTCCATCTCGAATTTTACGTAACCTTCATAATTTTCATCTTACAGGGGGATTGTTTCCTGCGCTGCCGGCAACCCGTCGTACTCAGACGGAAAAGTGTTGCATACTTCATTTCTCGATAGAAAGTCTACCAGATTTAGCTCTCCTTTCATGTATTTGATGAGCAGAGGATAGCACGAGAGACGAGCGGTCCACCTTGACATCTTTGCGCTGTTGTTTTCAGTCCTGAAGATCGTGGTTAGCGCACTGTGGTCCGTGTAAACTTCCACTGCAAGAGCATGGCAGATGTATGAAGTGTTGTTTACCGTGTATTGGCGTGAGTTACCTTTCAACAAAAACTGGCCAAAAGCGTTTACCAAATCTAATTTACAGAAATATCTAGCCTTGCCTAATTTAGTCAAAGATTCAAATATATCCGGGACTTTATTCCTAGAGTTCTCTGTTACTGTGTTTGTCTTTCGAGGATCCAGGAACACCTTGTTTTTATCCCTCTTCTTGATTAACAACTGTGAAATAATGTAATTAGATTTGCAGGGCTCAATGAAGCCCCCAGCTAACAGCTCATCGATACAGTTGTCCATTATTTCCTGCTTTTCTGAAGTCAAAATACGAAGCTTAGAATAGAAAGGTGTTCTATCGGTTAGTTCTAATTTGTGCTGTAAGATTTGTGTAACTTCGGGTTTTTCAGAAAATACTTTACTGTAGATATTTAAAATATCTGCTAATTTCTTTTTACTTCTGGTGAACATTCTGCACGCTCAATCATTTCTGCTATTTCGGACGTGTTTGGCATTATCTGATCGTCGCGGTTGTTACATAACATGTTTCACGTTTTCCCATCGTCGCGGTTGCACCAGCTTTAGCCTCCACGATCGACGTTACCCCCTGAAGAATCTGAAGATTCTTCCCCGCTTCCCTTTTCTCTGCAGAAAACAAATAGATGACGTCACTGTCTGCAAAGCTGTTGCCTCCCTCTTTCAAGTGCAGAGATAATCCGGCTTGCCTTATGAACCCACGACCTGGGATGAATCCCTTGCAAGAATCGCGCAAAACGACGAATTTATGCCTAAATTTCATCCCATTCAAATGTACAGTAAAATACATTTCCCCACATGATTGTACAGAGCCTACTGCTAAAGAAATATTAATACGTTTATTGTTAATCTTATTTCCTCGTTTTTCCAGTTCTTTTGCGATCTCAAAATTTACAGTACTCACAGATGCCCCTGTGTCTACGAATAGGAAGAAGTCCTTTCCATTGATTTTATAGGGGACTAACGGCTCTTTGTCGCCAGTAGTGAAATTCCTGCAGTTGCGTATCTTCCTACTCCCCTCTTTGTTTTTCTTCCACGCAGCGCCTACTACGATGGAGGTGTCGCTCTGTTCGGGCCTAACGAGTTTTTTTGGAGCAGTACACGTGGCGGCTTTGTGGTCAGGACCGTCACACCAAAAACAACGGACCCCCCTTCTCTTCGTCGGATCTTCTGCTCTCGACGGAGTCCCAACATTCTCGGAAAAGCTTAGCCGGTTGACCAGTCCAGGATTTATGGCCATTGATACTTCTGTCCTCACGCTGCCGAAGAGGTTCGTTGCCCCAGCGGCTGCTAATTGCTTCGTACCACCTCCTGAAGTCGCCGCGGCGGACATATGGGGTAAACTGTTGTCCCTTAGCTCTGGACAATAGTAAAGGGCTTCTAAATACAATCTCTTTTGAATGTCCATAGCGTTGGTTTCCAGATCTTTCAAGGTTGCGAATGGTCTGTTGTACAGGTGTGTCCTGAATTTGGGATGGGGAAATTTCAAAACATGCTGGGTGACCTCGTCTTCTGTCCCCCGTTTTTCTCTCATTGCCAGAAGCTTCCTGGTGTGTCGAATAAATGCAAGAAGAGACTGGTCTGGTGACTGGTGATTGTTCTGAATGACCCTTGCTATTTCAGAGTCGTAATCGACACTAAAGTATTCTGCAGAGAAACGCCTTCTCGAATTCCCTAAAAGTTCCGAACGATCTCGAAAATCTGAACCAATCTGCAGCGATTTCCTTCAACGAAAGCGGCAAGATTCTATCTAAGAGAAAAGTATACCCAATTTCTATGATTTCTTGGTAATTGCGTAATTCATACAAATAATCGTGTGGACTTACATCGCCGACGATTCCCTTAAATATCGGAATGTTAATATTGCTTTTTTCCAAGATTTTACACATTTTCTTTTCGCCCGTCCTTGCCGAAGTTCCTTGCGTAAGGTTTAGAGAAAGTCTCTCAAGTTCCCCAACAATATCTTCCTCAGGCCTTCCTTCCAAGTTCGCATTGCTTAGCAACTTGCCAATGAGCTCCCTGTCTATTTGAATTGCCATTTTGTCTTCTGTTGCTTTCTTTCCACTTCGCAATAACATATGCCTTCAGTACTTCTCACAAAATATCCCCGACTCTGAGCCCCCAGTATGTATGGGTGTAAATTTATGTTTTTAGAGCGATTCTCAGCAACATACACAACATACACAACCATATATTTTTGAATCCTTATCGCTAGGTTCAAAACTTGCAGTACCTGAAGTTCTGTGGATGCTAGTTTAGGCAATAGACAGGTACTTCTTCAAATTATAACTTAACGCCCATTTCCTTTTAGATATATATAGGTATGTTCATATTATATTTACATAAGTTAATTCTTGGCCGTTATTCGCAAAATCCCTATTTCAGTGTGCCCTGTCCCCCCTTCCCGAAGAGAGTGCGTGTAGACTCGTGTAGCCACTGACTTCACGAGAAAAAAATATAACCTTCAGTACCAAAAAAGGTGACTGAAGGTATGTGTACATACATGTTTCCCACATACGGTTTCCCACATGAGATGTACTATTGAATTAAATGTGAAAAAAGGATCAAGTGTGTGTATTAAAAGAAAGAAAGAAAGTTATAGTTCCCGCCGATTCATAGTATCAAGAAAATTCTGCCTTTCGTCCCACAGAGAAAAAGCACCTCTTTACCTCGCCGTATTACACCAAACATCTGAGGCCGACTGCTCTCTTTCCTTCCTTTATATAGGCCCCTCTAATCACCTAATCGTTACTGGAAACTTTCTATTGTTCGGCTGTCCAGCGACACACCTACATACCCAACGGCCAAGAATACGCACATACATGAATACATACACATCAACAACATTACCAAACGCATGACAGTAAAACCCGACAGATCCAGTTTGATTAATTAATTAAACATATAAAATTAAAAATGATCAAGAAACTATCTTATCATTACAAGTTGTATAATAAACATCTGGTATCAATTTTTAGAATCGGTGTTAAAGATTGTAATGGGTCCATAATCGGATGGCTTCTCTGAATGGTATGTTTTTTGGTATAAATATAGCAAGTACAGATTTACTTATTTTATCCAGCTTTCCTGTCCTAAACACTGTGTTTACCCATTCCAGCACTGACCACAACACATAATATAAATTAGAGGAAATGCAATCCAATCCTAGGAAAGATTTTGCTATCTCTGCATACATAGTCCTTTGTACACTTCTTTCACAAACTCCTATCCAACAAGGTCCTCTTGTTCAGGAACATGTTTAGACATTTTTTTCTGGATGTATTTAGTCATTTGATTCCACCGACAGTGAATTACTTTCCTCGCACAATCTCCGTCGTCCTTCTTTGGTTTCGCTACTAAATTTCTATTTTTCAGTTTATGTATTTGCATTACATGATTGAAGGTAGCATTTTCGTCTGGATAATATTGTAGACGAACATGAATCGGAACTGTAGACTGTATTTTAACATGATGTTCTCTTAACAACACTGGAATTCGCTAGATTTATCCAGTTAATTGTCTTTTCTGTACAAGATATTCGGCAAATACTGTATATTTAAGGGAAGATTGAAACGCTTTATCCCACCATCAAATTATATCCGTATGACGAGGGGACGACGTTGAAAGCTTTCACATAACCTCCAGATTCCTGTGTAAAAGTTTCATTCTTCAATACAGTCATTTATCATCCAATAACCCCTTCCCATATGTATGCATTCAAATGTCGCATTTTCACAACACCATCATGATCAGTGGACTGTAAGGAATCCCATCGATTTTTGAGAAAACTGTTTTAAACTTGAATGGACATACACATGGTCTAACCTTCCCGGTTAGACCATGTGAATGTCCATTCAAGTTTAAAACAGTGAAGCCTCTGTCTGTAATCTATAAGGGTAACCTGGGTTTTGCGGATGCATTTCCATGTATCTACAAATTGGGGTCCAGACAATAATTTTTTTAATTCTGGGAAATACAATTTAATAAATACTTCTGAAGAAAGTTTATGCATCCATGACATACCTAAATGGACAAGAGACAAATTTTAAGATAATATGCCAAATGGATTTCAGATGTGCTATATTCGATGAATGGTGAAGTAAAAATTTAAGAAAAATGCCGTCTCATAATATTTGTAAATATTTAAATCGATGGGCTGTTCAAGCATTGCTATTGGAAATAGATTTGGTGTTTAAGTCCACTTTATGCACAGTAAAGCTAATCGGGACTAGACCTACAATTTTTAAAGTGGGATCCGAACCACTAAGCTTATGTCTCCACCGGGTATCGCTATCGAACCCGGGACCCCTTTATTGGAAATAGGGAAAGCGGTAATAACACCTCTACTGAAATTGGTTCAAACTAGTATTACCTTAGCCTTGGTATTTACACAGCATCACCATGAAAAGGGGAGAGAAATAAAGATCAGTGTGAACAGTAATTCTCTGCTGCAAAGTTGCACACGTACAGGTTAAATTCAGTTTTTTTTAAGGATTTTTAGCGTCGAAACGCTGGAAAGATGAACGTCATTTAAAAATGCATTCCTCTATATATTCGCTTTAGAAGCTGTGAACAATAGTTTGTATTTTACTGCAACATCTTGTATGAATATGCATAAAGGGTGTCGTAATGTGTATATCACCGAGAATCTTTCACAATGTGCAGAGGACATCGAGCCCAACAACTTTCCTTAATAACATTTTCCTCTCTGATGCACCATCTCGACTCTAGGAGCCCGTGTAAACCATAATTTTATCCTATATGTAACAGACCACAGATCACACACAAGATTGACAGTAACATTTATTATTTTTTGCTGGACCATGCATTAGAAGTCTTAGTACGTGTACTTTAGGCAATCTGTATAAACAAAGATAAGTGCAACTCTCTGCAGTGTGAATACTTCTAGAGAAAAGTTGCGAATTCTATCTTTAATTCAACAGTATTAAATGGGACAAGCAGCATTTCTATGCGAAGGTTGAGGGATGTGTAAACCAAGCGATTAAGTGGATGAATACCCATGAATTTTAGGTTAGAATTGTTAAACACGCCTAAAAGTATTTTAAGAAGAAAATATATTCATGAAAGTAATAACAATACACATAGACTTAGCTTAGAATGGCCTGCTATGCCAGGATTCATGTGTTCGGATCTCGGATATGTCATGGGTATTCGTTTATCATTCACTTCATTTGTTCATCGGGTAACTAGATGCGGAAAAAATGAGACGTGAAATAGCAAAACTACAAAATATACAAATACAAAACATAACATTTTCCCCCCTATAATAATTCCAAACTGAGATTGAAATCCCCATATCATGAAAGAGTATATCGTGATCTTGAGGAAGATTGAAAAATAATCTTAAATTTTATTGCCCTTGTTACAAAAGTT
This sequence comes from Lepisma saccharinum, assembly GCF_977018435.1. Classification (NCBI taxonomy): domain Eukaryota; kingdom Metazoa; phylum Arthropoda; class Insecta; order Zygentoma; family Lepismatidae; genus Lepisma; species Lepisma saccharinum. The sequence continues at coordinate 155,929,257 of NC_139230.1, read as the reverse complement.
TATGTCACTTGTTTTGTTTTAATACACATTTCATAAAAACAGTACTGAATTAACACATTGAAACATAAACAAGTTATTCGGAATTTTCTTGCTTTACACGAATATTGATTGATTGATTTGGTGTTTTAAGTCCACTTTATGCACAGTAAGGCTAATCGGGACTGGACCTACAGTTTAAAGTGGGATCCTAACCACTTGTGCCTCCACTGGCTATCGAACCCGGGACCCCTTGATTACAAGGCGACCACGCTACCACTGCGCCATCGGGGAGGCCTTACACGAATATTAAACACATTGCGTACGAATATTGCTGGGTAAGAGATAACCTCAATGGAGATCAAATTATCAGAGTTGGAATAAAGCAAGGGAAGAATTAGAATTATATTCAATTCAAATCAATCCAATTTTAGTTGTTCCCTTTCTGACATTTCGAACCTATGGTGCAAAGCATACTAAAATATTTTTCTGAATAACACGCGTGTGTGCGGCAATATACCTCCAATATACTCAAGAGATGTAAGGATTTGCATCGATATTACATTAATTTACAGTAATAACTGTCATTTTTGTTTGTGTCGTGAATGGCAGAGTAAAATATCACCACTCTATAGTCTTTGTTCACGTCAATTGCAAGATTCAAAGCGGTAGTGTTTCGGGACGGTTTTCTGTATTGAGAAGCAGGTAATGAAAGGAGAGAAGTTCCATGACACGCTACAATGGCTCCTGTAATTGAATATCCTTCGATGACTTGTCTGCATAGAGTGTAGACAGGAGAGGGAGGGAGGTCAGACATCCGAGTAACTCAATACATTTCGCTTTCACTTTGCCTCTATATTCTTACACGCTCCTATTACAAGGTACTAGTGGGACATGAAAAGTAATTGAGAACCAGGAAGCTTAATTGATTGCCACAATAAAAGGTAGGAGCCTAAGAGCACTTCCGTGCATCATGATATATTGACGTACGCAAAATATCTTGTGTATTGTAACAATTAGCTTTACATTGTGTAGGTACCCATCATCCATATATCTTTGTCTATACATGAATACATCATGCTATTGCTCGGATACAAGTTATCCGAAATACGTGTCCTCTGGACACCCGAATGCGTGTCTGGATATGTGAATACATTTCCGATAAACCCAGAACTACAAATAAAAAAACTAAGAAAAACTAGATTCTCAATATGCAGTATTTTGGTGAATGCAAATAGATATCCGAGAGTCTCCGTGGTTCAGGATGTAGGATGTCTGACTACCATGCAGAAGACCGAGTTCGATTTCCGGGGTGGTTGATTTCAAGTGGGAATTTTCCCAGCAATTTCCTTGCATGGAGCGTCTGTAATAAATGGGTACCTACCTGGGGGCCGCCTCCCCCTCATGGGGGTTAAGGGTGGCCGGAGCGTGGTGTTGATCATATCACCTCCACATACGTACGGCCGAGATTCTCAATATGTGGGACCCTCCTCCTCCTCCTTCCCATGCCTTCAAGGCATGTTGCAATGCACATTTTTTAATCAACCTCCAAAGAACTTTCTGAACAACTTTCCGTACATTTTGGATGAAATAAAGAATTTTCTCTCCCAAATGAAACACTATATGAAGACCAATCTACCATAGTAATAATGAAAACCACTTAACATCACCGCATTGTATGATATCCTAATGTTGAAGGAAAGTACAAGCAGTTTCAATTACTGGAGTTAGAAACGGGTTCGATAATCGGCGAATGCACATTGGTTCGACTCAAAAGCAAGTAAGACACTGTTGATTTAATGTAAATAATTTTTGTATGTCATAACGATAATGGCTATAAAGAACACAACGTTACAGACGTTGAAGTTATCGTTGTTAACGTATTATAAATTATTCAGTATGAAGTAAGTGTAAAATTAATTTAGCTACTTTTGGAACATGAGTAAGTAAGTAATTTACACCTAAATTGCTGTAAAGTAGGATATTTTTCAAAACGAATAAAAGCTGTAACCGAGGTCTACTTTCACAAAGAAATAACCGTTAAATTTTAAAGCTAGGCTTTCGATCAATGTCGAATCTCCTATTCTTTTTAACGTAGTCGCGTTCATACAGTTTCCATCAGCAAGTTTTAATTTGAATAAAGTGTGCAGTGTGTCGAGTATATTGACACTCAAATAACATTCTTTAGCAACCGCCTACACCAAAGTCAACATTTTTTTCTTTTACGGCGTTAATATCAAGCAAATCGGGCGTGATAAATTCGCATTACAAAACCGGAATGCGAGAAAAATGTCCAATAAAGGAATACCTCCAGCGGAGAGAAAATGCGATCTGCCTTCCTTCTTCCTTCTCCTTCGCCTCAGACATGTAGTCTAGAAAGAAGACCAACATTTTATAAAGTATGTAAAATTATAGTTCTTGCTCAGTTTCTGTTCAACAACACAGTGATTTTTTTTAGAATACAACGTGTATATGATTTGATACTTTTTATTCTTCCAATGGAAATTTGTGTGGAAAAATGTACAGGAATTCTGACCAAGAGGGAAGAAAGGAAGTGGAAGGAGAAGACGGGAAAATAGAAGAAAGAGAGGAGAGGAAAGAAAAGCAAAAGAAGGTAAAATAGAAGAAAGAGGAGAGGAGAGAAAAAGAAAAGAAGGGGAAATAGAAGAGAGAGAGAAGGGGAAGAAAGAAAAGAAGGGAAATAGAAGAAAGAGAGGTGAGGAAAGAAAAATAGAATAAGGGAAAATAGAAGAAAGAGAGGTAAGGAAAGTAAAGAAAGGAAGGGGAAATAGAAGAGAGAGGAGAGAGGACAACAGGGGAGGAAACGAGAGGAAAGTGGAGGAGACGAGACGAGAGAAAATACAAGGGGAAAAAAGGAAAAGAGGAGAGGGGCAGGTGACGATAGGAGACAATCTGAATGTTAACTATCTTTTTAAAATGTGTTCATTAATAAATTCTGCAACATACTATTGTATGAAATATTTTAGTCTGCTTGTGATCTTCTGACAAGTAGTTTTTATTACATTTTCATTTGAGATTTTATAATTATGCAAAATATACTTTATCGTACATCTTTGGTACAACATTACCTCGTAAAAGTAATACAGAAATAATAATTGATTCAGCGAACTATTTAAAGCCACTGTAACTTCAACGTCAGAAATAGCATTGCAGGGGGCCTCCCCTATGGCGCAGTGGTAGCGTCATTGCCTTGTAATCAAGGGGTCCCGGGTTCGATACCCGATGGAGGCACAAGTGGTTCGGATCCCACTTTAAACTGTATGTCCAGTCCCGATTAGCCTTACTGTTCATAACCTGGACTTAAAACACCACTCAAACTCAAACCAATAAATTGCATTGCAGTAGATGCTTGTAAACCAAAGGTACACGACTAGTGAAGGAGGAAGTTTTTACAGGAGAAAAATGTTCTTGGATTTGTTAACCACATTTTTCGCTCGGCGTGTCTCCAAATGCTGGGAAAGTTTATTACTGCGTCTGAAAACTCATGAATCTACAAAGAGGAAGTCTCTCTGGGGAAGAATTTAGGGACTGGAAACATGTACACACAAGGTAGGCCGATCAGGGGGATTTCAAATCCCACCTCGAATCAGTTACAATTTTAGAAATGCGGGCAAGTGCAAATGGGTGCATCGATCGTGATTTGTTGGAGTAGACAGAGGAAACGCGTGGGTATTGGTCTCAAGTCCTCATGTGTATTGTCAATACATAGAAGTTCCTTACTCGATGTGGATTGCCGTTCCGAGGAAAGATAGAACTTCGCTGCTCGCTAAGCAACAGTAAATTCTTAATCCAATAGGCCACCTGAGGACTGAATTTAACACCTTCTCTGAGATCAGTTGAAAAAAAAACAGCCTTGAGTAAGGCAAAGGAAAATGACTATCTCGTCCCCTATCGCTGAAAAAATAATGAACAGAATTGTTATCACCATCTGGTTGATAAATTTAGAACTTAAACACAGCACCTTTTGGGTTTCTTAACTTCTATACCCTGTCTCTGGAATCTGTGGAGCAAGACTGCGCATAACGGCAGAGAAGGGGAGAAAGCGAGTGGTAGGAGCAAATCTGTGAGCTATGCTAGAAACGTCTGGTAGCTGCAGCTGCGTTTCCCCTTCCATGCACTCTTTCCCCTCGCGTCTTCATTGGTCATTTCGTTTCTGTTTTGACATATAGACTTATTTTTAACAACCAATTCTGGCAAGTAAATTGACAGATACTACTACGATGATACTTTTACACCTTTATAGGAAATGACTAGCGTTTAAACACAATAAAATCGTGCAGCTTACATCCTGTCCTTAGAATGAATCTTGCATCGTGTATTGGCTCCTGATTTTAACCAAGCCATTTCTAGCTGACTTGTTGGACAAAGAGTAACACAAATTAAAGACACTTTAGGCTTCGTTTTAATGATTCAATATGAACGCCGATATTCTCCTGACTGTAATACCAGGGACTTTGGTATTTTAAGCAGGTCCGAAAAAGCAGGAGGTAACTATCTTCTAACAAACCCAATACCATTAGCACTTGCCTCAACACTGGAACTGACTTTGCAATCGAGTTCTAAACACACGTAAGCGTTAATTTGGGTGAAACAAGAAATGCCGAAAACGTAATCACAGAGTCTACATACAAGTGGCAATTAATTTTTGACTTGCTTGGACGAATTCAAATAATAACTACTCGTGCTGTAGAGAATCGAAGTTGTGAAATCAAATAAGACCCATTCTACTAGGCTACCATAATTGTATCACGTTCCAGGAAGTCGAGGAGAAGCATGTCTCAGTAATCCTTGCACTCAGCTGCCGTGACGTTTCCGGTGAAAACTCCTCTAGAGTACAGAAAATGTGACATGCACTTCAATTCCAAAAAATGCTTGCGATGACTACCACGTAGATTCCCCATCAATTGGTTAATATTCACAGTAAAGAGGACGGAGCACCTGTTGAATACGACTGTGTCCCTTCATTCAACTTTTGATTTTTCAAAAGCGTTTCTATACAGGGTAAGGTAAAAGTCGATTTGCACAAAATGTTAGCAAAGGACGTATAAACGTATTCTCATCTTTTATTGTACGATTCTGCACAAAGTTTGTTCGAAATTGAAACCACGATTCTCGAGTTTGGACACTGATTCACGGATGGCAGAACAGAGCTGACGGTTCATATCCAAGTTCTGAATCGAATGTTCGATCGACTGTTGCAAGTGATTCAGATCACGTGGTTTCTGAGCAAAAAACTTCATCATTCACGATACCCTAAAGCAAAATACCGCATGGTGTGAGGTCGCATGCCCTGGGTGGCCATTCTGTTGTGCCAGGATGGCCAATCCATTCATTGAATTTCTCGTTTAAGAAGTTCCGCGCCTCTAAACCATAATGAAGTGGTACTTCATGCAATATCGACTGTATCTCGGCAAAAAGAGGAAGCTATGGAATCACCACCACTTGTAACATCTCAAGCTATCGTTCTCTGGTAACCGTCCCTTCAAAAAAGAATGGTCCCATGACTTTTCCACTCGAAATGCCACCCCCAAACAATCACACTAGGAGTGTTTACGTTTTTGTGATAAATTCACATGCGGTTTCTCTAGCCCAGTAAACACGATCACGGTTGTTCAGTTCAAAGGAGGTTTCGTCGATCCGTAAGAATCACCCTTTTCTGAAAGGGGAGGGCTTTTTTGACTAATGGCACAACTTAGAGCAACGAGATATGCATTTTCTTCCGTTCTAACAGTTCGTGATCTACCACTTCGTGGTAAGTCCGTGACAGTTCCCGTTTGCTCAAATCGCGTGCATAAATTTCGCATTGCTTGAGGTGTCAGTGGTTGAACGGCGGGAAATCTATGTTCAAAGTCTAATTATCGCTTATTCTCTCTTTTTTTTTATTGTGTTTCCACCAACGTTGAAACACAAAAACACGTTGCTCTGTGTACTAACGAGCGCAATATTTATTTTGGATGGTACTGGAATTGTAAATGTTTGTAGTATATGTAGGCTATTTTTTTCAACCTTCGATAGGGTATGAAATCATAACCACAGTGAATAGCGAAATGGGTTTATTGACAAAAGTTACTTACACGTATAATCTACTTTTCAACGTAATCACAAATAAGATTCAGACATTTATCGTACCGATGCACAAGCTTTCCAATACCCTATGTAAAAAAAAGGTGCCGTCTGTCTGTTGAGCCAGGTCTGCAAGGTGTCCCGAAGCTCCTCATTGTTGTGGAAGCGCCGTCCTCCCAACCATTTATTCATCGACGGGAAAAGGTGGGAAGTCACTAGGCGGCAGGTCTGGGATGTAGGGAGGGTGATCAAACACTTCCCAGTGGAATCGTTGAAGAAGGTCTTGGGTTGACGCAGCAACATGCGGTCGGGCATTGTCATGAAGCAAGACAATGCCTGAAGACAACATGCCTCTCCGGCATACAGCTCATTCGACGGTGAATTTCCACTGCATTGTGCCCCTCTGCCTGTAGAAATCGTGTCACACTACGCACCTCGCACTTGGCGGGAGAGTCGGTTGTAGCAGACATTTCTACGCGCCTGTCGTTCAAATTCAACTGAAGCATTGGCCTTGGCAGTGGTAAGTGGTAGTGGCAGGGGGGACGCCAATCACGCTGCGTGACGCCACACTTCCTAGCGCTTCACCTGGCGGCATCATCGGAAATTGAAAAAAAAAATAACCCTCGTATATAGCTTCATTCTAGGGATGGATACAATATATTCGGAAAATAAGTATCGAAAGAGTGTAAAAAATAAAGTAAAATAGTTTCGTACCTTTTTTTTATTCATTGCATTCTTCAGACCTTAAACTACTTTTCTACGTAGTTTCCACTATTGTTCAAGCATTTGTCGTAGCGTGGCACAAGTTTTTGTATGCCATCATCATAGAATGTTCCCGCCTGTGATGAAAGCCATCCATGTACTGCTGCTTCGACGTCGTCATCCTCGTCAAAACGCTGACCAGCAAGAAACTTCTTCTTCAGATAAAGAAAGAGATGGTAGTCACTTGGTGCCAAGTCAGGGCAGTGGGCGGATGATCAAATTGTTCCCAGCCGAATGACGTGACCAAAACTTGAGTTTGTTGGGCCGTATGCGGACGAGTATTGTCGTGAAGCAACACAATGCCTTCGCTAAGCATTCCGAGTCTTTTGTTTTGAATTGCACGATGCAGTAGTGTCACAGTAGGTATCTTTGTTGATGGTGTGTCCTCTAGGCAAGAATTCAACCATTCTTGCATTGAGAAAACAAATCACAGTCCGAACTTCACAGTCGGCTGGCCGATTGATTTTCTTGAACATTTCAAACCTTCAGAAAACTACGAGGAAAAAGCTTGACCTGCTCCCACACGTGCCTGTGGCTTACTAACGGATGAAGGACGTCAGCGAGAACTCAAACGGTCGCGAATGCAGTTCTACAGCGGCGATATTTTCAAACGGTACTTACTTTACGAATAGGTATTTCGTAACTACCATTGTTAACCTTCGTTTCAAAAGTTGTTCAAAAACAAAAATGCAAATCCGGGGTTATTTTAAGGAATGTTTGCATTTACTACTTTGGTTTCTCTCGAGTCCTTTACTGCTTTCATTTGAAAGATTTTCTTAAGATTCCTTGAGGGGCTGTAGCCCCATCATCTCATCCCCCATGTGTATGCTAGTGGCTTTGTGGTTAATCTGCGATTCATTTTACCTAGTAATTGCAAGGAACACGTGCAGTTACAAACAGCAACAGAAAGAAAATCAACAATGACAATCCAAAATCGCAACGCAAATAACAAATATGGAAGTTGCCATGGTTGCCAACCCCATGGAAACTCGTATCTTTGTTCAAATTAGGACAGCTGTATATATGTTTATGTGTTAATAAGTGTGAAAAGGAATTTCTGGAGAAAGCGACCTTTATCTCAGTTTGCATATATTTTCCACACAAAGGAAAAGTTAGTATGTAGAATTTTTTTCAGAGAAGGCAAGGAGTCAAAAGAGCTACAAAGGAATGTTCCAGCAAAAGTGATCAAAGCTACAAAAGCTTCAATTTTCCGTTATCCTTTCTAGGTGGATATTTTCTAGACATGAAGCTATGACAAATGTTGAGAACTTAGGACACATGTCTTGGGTCATCACAATACATGGAAGGTTTACATGAGATGCACGTAGTTTCTACAGAAGGTGTTAAATCATCTTCAATAAATCAACAAGCTTCGGCATCCTGATGAATTTTGTTGCTGACAAAACAAACATCAAAAAGAGAATGGTACAACATTGGAACAAATTCCTCTTTTCACTTGCTATGCTTCAAGCAGTGCTTCAGAAAAGATCCTTCTAGTGTTTGTAATGTAGATTTTGCTGGTTTGCTACCATACCTGCATTAAGGAGAGTATCCATCATGTTTTACTCCTGCTGCAAAGGAAACCAAAGAAAACTTGTGTGCAGTAAGAAAAAATGGAGGAAGTTGACCAACGCCGGAGCCCTTCACCTAATTTGAACCCCCAGTTATTTTCGCAAGGAAGTGTAGCAGAGTAGTTCTGAATGTCATAGCTATTTCTAAGTAGTGTCACAAACCAATGGACACACTATTCATTAGTTGGCGATTAACGATAATAAGTGGTGAATGAATTTATGTTTTCTGCCTGCTCAAACTTTCTTTCAGTTTGTTAGAACTTGAGTTTTACACAGGTGACTTTCTTAGGCCTCACTATGAATATGTAAAAATAGACCAAAATCTAATTTAGTTTTGTGTCCATGAATCAGGTTACAATTTCTGTAAATGAAATAGGAAATGAAATTTGAGCCATTTCTTACAACAATGCGTATTATAAGTGAGATGCCCCACATCATAAATATTGTTTAAAGTAAACCAAAATAGTTTAAAATAGAGTTTGATTGTAAGAAACATGCACATTATCAAAAGCAATCTTTTTGTTGAATGAAAAATCAATATATTTTAACATCATTACATGACATAAGAAAGAGAAAAATTGAAAATTTTGTCGCCAAAGTAGTGTTTTATAATAGAAAACAGAAAACAGAATTATTCATATTCCTCCCAGGCGTATTCATAGTTCCTTACTTTCCCCTTTCACTCACAAATATTACATCTATCACCATACAATATGCATGTTTCGTGCATGCACTTCTAACAGTCTACTCTGGATGTTGCCTATCCCAGTCTTCCAAGCATTATAAACACTTGAATTCATTTCCCAATTGTGAGTCCACGTTTTCTTCGTCAACTGAGGATTCCAGAGCGTAGGTTCCTAGGTTATCGTCATCACTTATTTTCTCAACTTCTATTCTTCATCGTGCACATTTCCCTTTAATCCAAGATCTCTAATTTCTTAGATATTACTCAAGAATTTACGAAATATCATCAGTTATTTTCTTAAAAATTACATTTATTCTTTTAGAGTAAATTAGGAATTAAAGAAGGTGGAACATCATCTTGCCACATGAAACTAATGGGGCATCTCTCCTTTCTCTAAAACGGGGCATTTGTCCTTTTGTCAAAGGAGAGACGACACGATGGCATGGGTGTTCTTGCACCATTAAGAACAAAACTGGTCAAATTAATCATTGTTATAGAAGTACAACTGTAAATAAAAAGTTATTTCAATCTCGAGGTAGAGAAGTGATGGAACTCGATTATAAAAAAAATAATAGACGTGTTAACTTAGATTTCACAGGCGATAACATTCGGGCTCTATCTTGGAACAACGAACAACAAATAACGCATTCTCGCAGAATTTCGCTGAGTTACAGCACGTGGGGCATTTCATCTCATGGAACATCTCACATGAAATGACCCTAACATTCTAGTATTGAAAGCAAAAAGAAAGGAAAAAAATAGAAAAAATTAGAAAATTACGAACGGCATGAAAATAATAACAGTAGAATTTATTAAATGTGGGTAGAAATTATTAACGTTCCAAACAGATTTCCTATTATGTCATTCGAATTAAAAAATCTGAGCACAGAAGAGTTAATTATTAATTTTCAAATGCGCGAAACTTAATAACATATAACGAGGAAGTATCATATTTTACTTTCCCACATATATTTCAATTTAATTTTCACATTGTGGTGGATTCCATTTCCAGCGGCGTCACAAGGAGCAGAAAAAAAAGATTCAATGGATGCCATAAAATGGGGAACATTAGCAGGTTTTCATAATATTTTACCACTAAAATACATTAAAATGTTTATAATTGCATGAAATTTTGTGCTTCCCCTTTTTAAATTGAGTTAGTTATCTGCCAACATTACCTTGGTTACGTGTTATCATTAATCTCGATCACAAAAAAGCATCAATAGCCAAAATTGTACGTATCTCGGGTTAGATAAACACATACGTGTGTGTTTTTTCTAATATATGTTCTAAAAAAAATAAAAACTATTTTTATTTTCTAATTTTAGGTTTTCTATATAATTCCTTGATAACTATAAAACTAAACACATTTTGTACTACAAAGACTTTAGAAACAAAAAGCTTTAAAAACAAGAAAATACTTTACACACAAACCGTTACTTTTAACTGTAGGTCCAGCCCCAATTAGACTGTGTGTAAATAAAGTAGACTTAAAAACAACTCAAACAAACATACATATATAACTCTTCAATTGATCAACTTTTATTTATTACTTACTCTATAATTAAATTATGCTTAACCCTAGCCTTTTAAGAATTAAGCTTAGTTAACGATTGTTTTTCTACTGAATAAAACAACTTGAAAAAAAATAATAAATTTGATGTGATACCCGATGCAAGACGATAAATTCATTCAATATTTTTTAATCGTAGATGAAATATTGCCTGGGCGCAATTTTGGACCTTTCATTTTACATCAATCATATTATTCTGTGCTTCCTGACTACACACCGAATATGAGAATTCCGGTTTTCACTTACACTAAAAGAAATATTTAATCTTTCATATCCATTCACACAGCACGTAGGCAATTTTTCACACTGAGTTCGTGAAGTCCATACGTAATACGAGTTCCCTTTAACAAGAAAAGTTTCTTGTAACTACTTTGACTTCTGCCCCAAGTTCTAGGTTTCTATTGAAAGAAAAACTAAATTTAGATGCAAACGTGTTAATTCTTAGTTGTAGGAGTTCATTACAGAATATTTTAATAATTCGGTGAAATTCTGGTCAGGTGAAACTGTCTCGTGGCATTCATTAAGAATACGCACATATTATATAGGTTTTATATGATTTTATCTAGCATGACTAAGTTATTGTTTCAATATTTCACTCCTATTTCAAAATGGAGGTACTGTAGCTGTTAGGAATAAAAACAACGTTTCTTTTCAACTGAAGAAACACCGATTTAAACATAAATACTTAGTTGGAGAGTTCTTCTTTAATTTCTAAGGGCACAACTAAAGATTTCTCATGCAGAATTTATGTTAAGGTATGGACGCACAGCTAAATTTTAAAATGTCTCAAAATTTGCATACTTAAATCTGTCTCTGGAAACAAAAATCCTCATTGTCTCTTTTTTAATTACCTTTCTCTTTAATGGATATAATTTAGTATATTTGAATGTAAACAACAAAAAAATCTTCTTAATCTTCTTGAAAGCATGCTTATGTGAACGTTAATTTAACGATAATCATAGGTTACATTTTTCTTCGTTTCATTATGATGATGTGTAAGATTGAAATTATGCTCCAGAAAAAATGAAAGAAAAATGTTACTGACTGTCATTAAAGTGACACATTTTATCAGGAGGAATATAACTTGAACAGACTGACTTAGTCTGTACCATCTGTAGTATTTGTTTTGCAGTGCTTAGAATAAATTCACATTCTAACATACACGAGTTTCGAAGCAAGTTAAAACAATTCTAGAGAATTACTGCAATGTCATCAGTGTTAGATACAATAAATAATTAAATAATTAAAAACATTCATATACTTTTGAAAAAATCACTTGTATTGTGAAAATGCAAAATTTGCACTTTCTTTGTGTATATTCCATGGTAGTGTACGTTGTAATTTTTTTTAATTTTACGTTTTTCAGCTTGTTCCAACCCTCGTAATGTGATCGATCTTTGGTTCCATATTTCGGATTATTATTTTCCAACCAGCTATTATTCTTAAATAACTAACATTGTTACCTCCTCTGCACGTATACTTTTAGTTGCTTTTTCCTCGCAAATACGGTTTGCATCAAATACGTATGCTCTCTCGCGACTCAATACTTCCAACAGGTTTAACATTGCTGTGAGATAGGCGGTTAGTACACTGAACTTGTGGTTAATTGCCGGCCCGTCGTAGGCTCGATCCCGATGGGAAAATTAGATTTTTTTTTTTTAAAGAAACCCTATAAAATGAATTGTCCAAATCACATTGCATGTTAAGTTTGCATGTTATGTTTGCATTGTTTTCATATGTTGCTGATACATAGTCGTTTAGCACACTCATGGATAGGACTTATTTTCAGTTAAAAAAAAATTGCGCCCTTGAATAATGTCCTTGCTTTATGGATTACAAAAAATTCAAATGTGGGTGAAACTTGTACAGAAAGGAGGAAGATGTGAAACATCCACTATCAACAAATCTAATGACTAAAGAGAATTAATTTCGATTTGGTTGATCAATTATGTAATTCTGTAGTAATTTGAAGCCAATGTAAGATTCTTCTTAATAATTTACATTTGAAATATGCAACTGTCCCCGGTGTGGAGCAGTTTGTTGCAATATTTTAAATAAAAATAACTTTTCAAATGTTACTTAACAAAATTAGTATATTAAGCAATTTCTACAGTCACTATAGTTACGAATAACAAACAAAATAACATCAACATTGAATAGAGTAACACAACAGAAGTTTTCTTCATTCTTTTCAGATTATGCACAAAACTAAATAACAAAATATAATTGTAAAATGTCTTTGAATTAAAGAACTGTTGCAATAGCCTCCTCCTCCGGTTGAAACCCTTGATATCATACTTTGATGTAGAAATACGTATATTTTTCAAACGTAACATCTTCAATGTATCATCTTCACTTCTTCTTCTACTATTTCTTTGGCACCAATCTTATTCCTTTCACATCTTCTTTACAGCCATCTTCAGTAGATTTATTCTTTACTGCAATCTCATTACCATTACTATTTCATAACCATCTTATGTCCATTTAAAAGGGTTTTATTCTTAACGAGTGCACTTCTTCCATTTGAAACTATATGTGCAAACGAAGCCCTTCAATAAAAATGCGAACCACATTACATTCAACTTACATTATATATATATTCCTTCTTATCATTCTTCCAGAGAGACACTTTGTATAATTCTCCCTTTGTTATTCGTGTCAACACTCTTCCTCAATACATTGACATACACCATACTGATGAGAATAGAAGCCAAACATAAGTTCTTACATAAAAGATAATATGATGATCAACAGAACAGAGATAATAAATTCATGCTGGTTTACACATGATAATAAAATACATAATGCAAACAACTGAACTCGTTTTTGCACAAAATTACAACAAATTCAATCCTTATGTACAATTAAAACATAAATCAGTATTTCTTAACAACTCCTTTCTTTTCTCCTCCGAACAATTAAAAGGTTTAATGTTTTCTAGGTTTTGTCTACCTTTTGTTCCCTTTCCATCTAGAGAAACTACAGTCGCACAATTGTTTCTTACTTCTATTACCAAGAATGGGCCAATAAACAAATCATATAATTTGTAGATAGTTTTGTTTAAAGCAGAGCTCTTAGCATGATTTTTAATCATGATTAAATCTCCTTTGACAATATTTTTAGTACCAGAGCTTGTTTGAACACCTTTAGAATTTCTTCGATGTTTAAGTTTTTCTTTTAGCTCCAAGTATTTTGCCTTCCAGGATAATTCTTCAATATTCTCAGGCCAATCGACAATATTAGTTATATTATCTTTAACTTGATCGTGTAAAAATAGTTCCGCAGGTGTAAAACCAATAGATTCAGAATATGAATTGTTCAACAATTTGACAACGTTTGTCAAACATTTAGCCCAAGATTTATGATTATCCTTGCAAAATAACCTCAGTAAACGCACAATCTCTTTATTGTAGCGTTCAATTGGATTAGCGTGTGGTGAATATGGCGAAGTAAAAATATGCTTGATGTTCTTGGAGGTAATAAAACTTCGCCACTCCTTAGATTTAAATTGTGAACCATTATCACTTAATATAATTAGACATGCAGGATAATGATGAAAATATGATTGGTTTAGTTTATTGATAATTTCCATAGATGAAGCTTTACGCAAAGGATAAACCATAATAAACTTACTTGCAAGATCCACTATACTTAGTATATATTGATAACCTTGAGAAGCTGGTAACGGACCAATCAAATCTAATGAAAGGAATTGATGTATTTTAGGAGTTAATATGTGAAGATCTTCTCGTGTGACACGTTGCACTCTCTGCTTTGACTTGGCACATTCAAGACAATTTCTCAGATATAATTTAATGCTGGCTTTCATGTTTGGCCAAAAGAAAAATTTTGAACACTTTCTGAAGGTTTTTGAATAACCAAAATGTCCACATAAATCATGATGATCATACAGTACCTTTTCCACAGCTTTTTTAGGTACAAATATTCTCCAGTGTTCAGACGCAATAGATTTATAGAATAAGATATCTTCATGCATTCTAAAATGTCCTCTGATTTCGAACTTAGAATCTCCCTTGTTTATCGCAATTCTTAACTTTTGACACTGCTCATCGTTCTGTTGAGATTGTACCCAATATTGTGGAGTATCTTGGGATAGGAGATCGATATTTGTATTATTAACGTAGAGTTTCGATGTGAATAAATCTCCCTGTGCCCTTGCAGGATATCTGCTTAAGGCATCAGCCACAATATTGGTAGAACCTTGAATATGTTCAACAGTAAAATCAAAACTTTGAAGTTTTAATGCCCAGCGGTTTAGTCTTGGGTTTAAACTTCTAGCCGACTGCAGCCATGAAAGTGACTGATGGTCACAATGAATAACAAATGTTCTTCCACTAAGATAAACACTAAACTTTTCTACTGAAAAGAGGATAGCAAGACATTCAATCTCATGAGTTGAATAAGTTAATTCTGTACCACGCAATACTCTACTAACATATTGTATTACTAACGTTTCATCTTCATCTGATAACTGCCATAAAACTCCTCCAATTCCAACTTTGCTTCCATCAGTGTTAAGATGGAAAATTTTACTAAAATCCGGTTGAGCTAATACATCAGGAGATGTAACTAGCTGTTTCAAATCATTAAAAGCTTGGTGATGATTCTCCTTCCAGTCCCACTTGTTATTTGATTTTAGTAAATCATACAAAGGAGCAGCTATCATTGCAAATTTGTGAACAAATTTTCTCCTCCAATTTACTATTCCTAAAAATTTCCTTAGAGCCTTCTTGTTTTGAGGAACTGGAAAATCCATGATTGCTTGGTTCCTTTCAGGATCAATATGAATGGTTTCTCCAGAAATCACATGGCCTAGGAAATGTATTTCAGTTTGGAAGAACTTGCATTTCGACAATTTAATAGACATATTAGCTGTCTTCAGAGTTGATAAAACATAACGTAAATGTTCTAAGTGGTTTTGAATTGATGGAGAGAAAATTAAAATATCATCAATATAAACAATCAGAAAAGAATTTGTATGATTGCCAAATATTTTATGCATTCTATCAACGAACACACTCACGGCACTTTTGATTCCAAAAGGCAAAAAATGGAACTCCATCAAAATGCCTCTATAAGAAAATGCCGTAAACTTAAACGACCTTGGTGTCAAAGGAATCTGAAAATAACCGCAACTAAGGTCAATAGATGTGAAGTATTTTGCTCCCTTCAATCTTTGTAGTAATTCCGAGATAGGTTCTACCTGTGTCATCGGAGAAATTACGTGTTGGTTTAATTTACGGAAGTCGACCACTGGTCTCCATAAACCTCCCGCCTTTGGGACTATGTGGAGTGGATTCCTATAGGGAGATGTGCTTTCTTGTATAACGCCCCACTGTTGCCATTTTTGTAACTCTCTTTCCATATCATCCCGTCTAGCATAAGGAACAGGATAAGTGGGTGCTATTATAGGCACATCAGTATCCAATTGTATATCGTAAGCTTCCACATTTGCTTTTTTAGGTCTGTCAGAAAATAAAACTTGGTATTCGAGAAGAAGATGAAATAACTGATCCAAACAATCAGATGGAAGAGTATTGTTCATGTACGCTGCACGCCGAATATCTTCCTCCGAAGCGATGTCAGATGTTCCTTCAATTTGTGAAGTGGTTGAAATTGGTAATTTGCAAGAACGTACTATTCCCTTCATTGACGGAAGACTTTCTTCAGATTGCACTAAAAACGGAGCAATTATTTCCTGACCTAATGAATTCGAAAGCATGACGGTTGCGTTGCTGTAATTTATAATCGCCTTATATTGCCACAAAAATGGCGAACCCAAAATTAAATCAGCGTGTAACTGTTTGACAATATACAGTCCCATGTGGAAAAACTCATTTGCTATTTGAACTGTTACATATTTGAAACCCATTACCTTTATACGTTGATCTCCTGCAAAGCAAGCCAATTCTATTCCTTCTAATTGTTCCAATTTTGCTCCTGGTATAATTGAACTTAGAATTGTCCAGATTTTATAATCTAATAAATTACACTGACTTCCAGTATCAATTAAACAATTTAAAGACAGATCCGCAATTTTACCTTGTATTTCTGGATTCTCAATTTTTGGTATTGGAGTACCGTTTTCTGACATAATCCACTCTGGTTCAGAATCGTACCATTCTAATAAAAATGCTACAGATAAAACTTTATCTCTGGTAACGCCTAAAGATTTAATTTTATTATAATCGTTCAGACATTCCTTAACATGTACTAAATAAGGGTTATTAACTCTACCATCCAGCTCCTTTGCATTTATTTGTGGCAAGGTAAATCGGAGCATATCACCCTGCCTTAGTTGTTTAAGTAGTTACAAGAATGTGCACTTGTGCTGGTAGTAGTAGTCGGAATTAGGTGTTCCATATTTGCAGAATTACGCTGCAAGTTGGTGCTGCCTACTGTAACACTGTTTTCCTGTGAACTATGAGATGCATTACCATACTCTATTGGTTGTTCATTGTAATTTCCAGTTCTACTATATCTTCTGTTATCAGATGTTGGGGTATTGCCAAGTCTGAAATTCGAATTATTTACGTTATTATTAATTCTTTCAGACCTTACAAACTGCCTTCTAGAGGGATTGCGTTCAAATCTTCTGGGAGATGGGCGATGATTTACATTGATTCCTGCATTTTCGGTCTGTGTTGTAGAATCATAAGAATTCCGCTCCACATTTACTTGCCCGACGAAGTATTTTGGTCTGTCGAAACTTCTCTTCTTATTAGCCTTGTCATCAGAATCTGTATTATCACCGGGCAAAGATAAACTTTTATTCTTTTCGCTCGAATACAAATCAATAGTCCTTAATTTCTGCGTCAGTTGCTTAAGATCTGTAATATTATGGCAGCCCACATTCTTTGAAATTGACTCAGGTAGCTGCTTCAAAATCATCCGTATTACTTCAACTTTGTTTGGAGTTTCCACAAGGTTACAATAAGCAGAGTACGTTTTTAAAGCGTATGCTTCCAATGACAAACCTGAAGCTGGGTTGTATTTTCTTGATCGTAACAATGTCAACTGACTTTCTAATAACTCATTAGATGCAAACTGATCAAGAAATTTATGTACAAAGTCCTCATAAGAAATGAAACTCTTCTTTTCACTGTTGAACCAGTAAGCACCTACATTATAAAAACACTTACGAATTATACATAATTTATACTTGGGAGGAACACCAATTATGTTCAACATTGTAGTTAGTTGTTCGATAAATTCTCTAGCAGACTGTTTTGAAACATCTCCTCCAAAACGTGGCAATTGACTGAGTTCACTAACTCGTGAAAATCTATTAGAGCATGTATCAGACTGATTATAAGAATTCCATGTAGAATCATTATTCAGCCACATCGGGTTATAAGTACAGTTTGTTCTAGTACAAGGACTATGATTTACATTTAAGTCATCAGGAAACTGATCATGGATTAAGGAATGACATGTACTTTGACGTTGGCAACCACATACTGAAGTTTCAAGACCTGTGAAATTGTCTTTATTATCACAAGCAACATAAGTTCTAGAAGGTATGGAATTTCTGTTAGATGTAGAACAAATTTGCTTTGATGTGTCTGTAGCACATAAAGAACTAGGTGCATTATTTTCAGTATCACAAATATGTACGTGCTTATTATCATACAGTAAAGAGTTGTTCAACGAAGAAAGACATGAATGGTTATTGAGTGAACATGTACAATTGATTTTGTCAACAGTAGGATTGCTATTACTAAATCCAGTATTATCTAAAACACAATGCCGCAATGCATATGTATTCTTGCCTTGTAAAGTGGAAGCTTTAGCAAATTTATTTCTACTTTTATTGTGAGCAGATTTGCCCTTGCACAATTTGGTTACATTTTCCTTTACAGAATTCACTTCAGCATCAGATGTATCATAGCCAGAAGAACCTGTATGAAATGTTTCGCATTTATTGTGTTCACTAAAAACAACATGCTTTATTTTAGAATTTAATAATGTATCAGTTTGGCATGCTATATGCCTATGTTCATTAATAAGTGCATCAACATTACTTAGTTCTTTATCTGGTTGTAGAACGTCTCTAACCATACTAGTACAAATAACATCGCTTTGCTCTAAGTTAATGCATTTCTCATTTAAATCCTTAAGCATGGAATCAAATTCTTGCAACTTTACCTGCGTAGTATTCATATTTGTTTGTAGTGTACTTATAGAAGTTTCATGTTGGCACAACTGGTTTGATACGTGTTGTTTTAACTCATCATCATGATGGTCTAGTTTTGATTCAAGATCACTGACTTTCGAATTTAATAAAGTTACTTCATCATTTATACGTTCATTTAGTAACCTATTAGCTGATTGACAAGAATCAGAAACCTGCTGCAACTTATTTTCTACATGTTGGAGTCCTTCGTTTAGTTTTTCAGTACTTTGCTGCAACCTAACCAATTTTGTGCCCCAAACTTCACAGTTTGTTTGTAAACTTTCGCGCAGCGTTTCAGCGTTCTGATCAAGTCTATCTTGTAACCTATTCTCCAAAGCTTCAGTGTTCTGAAGTAACCTATTCTCCAGCGTTTCGGTATTCTGGAGCAACTTCTCTTGCAACCTATTTTCCAGAGCTTCAGTGTTCTGAAGTAACCTATTCTCCAGCGTTTCGGTATTCTGGAGCAACTTGTCTTGCAACCTATTCTCCAGAGCTTCAGTATTCTGAAGTAACCTAATTTCCAGAGCTTCAGTATTCTGGAGTAACCTATTCTCCAGCGTTTCGGTATTCTGGAGCAACTTGTCTTGCAACCTATTCTCATGTTGGGCCAAACTCAAGTGAAAAGCAGATAAAATTTGGTCAATATTGGGATTTACTGTATCCAAGTATGATTTTAGAGTGAATGGATTGAATTCTGGCTTGCATGCCTTACAGTAATAGTCTTCTTTCATAGAGCTGAATATTACCCAGTGAATAACTGTAAGACCCCTACAATTTACGTGTTCCCATTTCTTGCATGACGTGCATTCAATCATGCGAGTGTCAGAAAATCTGTCCTTACAACAGAGTAAATCCTCCATTTGCTTACCAGAATTGTCCTCTTCGTTGCTTACTTCAGCAACATCACTAAGATCCGGTTGAAGGCACACACTACTTCGAAGCACGTAAGGCACTTCTCTTTTCTTCATTGTAGCATTATCAGTTCAGTTCTTATCAACTTACAATTTTCGAATCCTGGCTGTGGGTCGCCAATTTATTGCAACTGTCCCCGGTGTGGAGCAGTTTGTTGCAATATTTTAAATAAAAATAACTTTTCAAATGTTACTTAACAAAATTAGTATATTAAGCAATTTCTACAGTCACTATAGTTACGAATAACAAACAAAATAACATCAACATTGAATAGAGTAACACAACAGAAGTTTTCTTCATTCTTTTCAGATTATGCACAAAACTAAATAACAAAATATAATTGTAAAATGTCTTTGAATTAAAGAACTGTTGCAAATATACTCTCAATATTTTTGAGCAGGTATTATTTGAATCACTTTGGGGAGGTGCGGCAGAATCTTGCGTAAGTGCCTTCTTGTCCTTCCTTATGGTCGGCTCTGCATTCCCGAGAACCGACTCTAACTGAACATTCTGTAATATTTAAGGTTAAGGTGCGTTTGAGCCTGTGGCATGTTTTGGGCCTCCATGATGCGCAATGGTAACGCTGTTGCCTTGTATTTCAGGTGTCTCGGGTTCGATGAACGGTGGAAGCACACGGTGGTTCGGATCCCACTTTAAACTTCAGGCACAGTCCCAATTAGGCTATCTGTGTATAATGTGGATTTAAAACACACTTTGTGGTTTGGCCTGTGGCATGTGAATAGTTACAAGTAAAAATTGGGGAGTTCACATTGGCATTTTGGTAAAGTAGATGAATTTAATTATAACGAAGAAAATAATATATTTGAGGTGCGCATTACGTGAATACCCAATATTGAATGCACAGTTATTGATTCCTTTATAATTTCAATATAAATTTGTATATTTCAAAATTTCGTTACATATTTTCTACATAGGGTAAGTCCGGTAGAGATGGACCCCCTTTTTAAGAATTGCTATAATTTTATTTATGGCAATACTGGTAAAAAAAATTGAACCATAGTATTTTGGCGATATATGATAATGATAAATAATGTTATAAATGTGAAAGGAACAGACAAATACTTTTAAAAAATAAAGAAAAATTATGCCAGTGGTCCATCTATTCCATATCACCCTGGCTTAAATGGACGATGCTATACGGGAGTCATAGACCTTATAAAAGTGAGAGCAATTAGAACAATACATTAGTATTAAACACTATTTTATCAGTATAGTATATTTGAGGTATTTTTTTCGTATAAAATAGACATTTGTGACAAAATAAAATATCTAATCACAATTTTCTTTAAATTTTAATTATTTTAGTTTGTAAGTTTTAGATTCCTTCTTTCCACACAAGTTGCATTTCTGATCATATTATTTTGCAGTTCTCATGTAGCCTAGTGGAACATTTTGTACATCAAATCCAGTCTTTATCGCTAGTAGTTGAATAAATACATACACACAAAAGCACACACAGACATACACAAGCACACACACAGACAATCACGCACATCATACACGCAAATAAACATACACATTATACACACAGACACACAACTAACGCACATTATGCACACAGACAAACAAGTACACATGCACGCGTACGTGCACGGGCATCTTACATAAAAATATTACAGTACTCTTATAAAAAAAATGCACTTTAGATGGATTGGATTTCCGAAGTACCATTCATAAAAATACCCAATTATCAATAATTTGCCGATAACTGGACTTCTTACACATATACGAAATGGCCCATCTCTCCCGTGGCGACGTGGTCCAACTGGCAGCCATGATGGACCAGGCAGCCATGATGGCACAGTTGCTGCCAGCACAGCTACGACACAGAACGACGACTGATATCATTTTCACTTTGAATGAGACGCTGGTTCAAAAATATTATCAGATAACACTCATAATACCATCCCATGAAAATAGTGTAAAAACTTTGACACACTTGATTTCAATTTAGACGGTATTTTGGCTAAAATAATTGCTCAATGAATACCAAAACTATAGAGTGTGTCACTAATCTCCGCCATTACCAGTCAACATCGTCACCGGTGCATTCTTGCAGTTAATTTCAGAAATAACAAACTGGTCCATCGGAATCTCTGGTTCATCTCTCCCCGAATTATCCTATATTTCTTGCCAAAAGCATACTCACAGAAAAAGATAGATATATCTTTATTTGTGGTATGCTGTATTACGTTTCTAAATATATGCAACATGTATCCATTTTGTGATGAAGGACGCAATACTTAAGATATTGATTAAAAGTGTCCCGCTATTCTTTGGCAAAGTTTAGTATATTTGTGGCACAAATGTAATTACATGTAATACAGAATGCAAAGGCAGCCTTCTGAGATGTGAAAAAGTAGATCCTTTGCGAGAAGCAGACTGGTCTTGTGGAAGCATGGAATGAGAAAATTCTTGAAAAAAACTGGAGCGTGGAAAATATCACTTCTACTTCCGCGGACGTACTTAACACACATTTGTTTTAAAACAAGAGGCGAAAAAAAGCAAAAAACTAGAGCACACCCCTATATTTTCCTTGTTTTAGAAGATAAGAGAATTTCGCCACGACGTAGAGTACATTGCAAGTATGCTAATGGTCATAACCCTGCCTGCTCAATTTATGAAGTTATTTCAGCAGTATCTGGCTTACAAGCCACACAGTTATGTTTCAGAACAGTAGATTATGGTGTAAAAAGGTAAACCTTTACACTTCATACAGAAATTTAAATTAATTAAAAAATTATACATATCTTAAACCAATTAAAGTAATAGAGAAATTAAAGTTTTAAATTAATTTGAAAGACATTTTTTCTGCGCTGATATCTTACACATGAATTTAAGATGAGCGAGTAATGTGAATTGCGAATATACAGTAGCTCTTCTTGCTGTGTGCTAATTATGTGCCGTATAAAGTGCAATGAAATAATACTTTGTGCGCAGATGGGTTAATTGGCGTGGCATACGAACAACTGAATTTGTGTTTGCACAAACAATTGAACCCATGACCCATACATTAATAGGCGATGGTGATATGACGTAGAGGACATACATTCGTCCAATGTATTTTTACCCCAAATTCCATTTTTATTTCAACCATCTTGAATATAATTTTCAATAACATTAGCGTCGGAGTGGTTTTCTAATTTTGAAACTAAGGTGAGGTTAGGTCGGTGTAATGTTTTTAGTGTCACCTTCACGACATACAAAAATGCACCAAACTGTAAACTTGATTCTTCGCAGAGTCATAACACGCACTTTAGTGCATCAAAATGCGTTTCTGGTGCATGAATATGTTTTATGCGTTTAGTTTTCTGCGTGTAGTAGGTCCCTCATGAGCGCGGAGCAAAATAGCAGTTGAAAGATCATGGCTCGTTGTATATATTTCTAATGTACAAACCCAGCAGAAACTTTGCAACGTCGCTGTAGGAGTGTCGTTCTTCGTACGACGTCCTGAGATTGTCAGCCGCACCAGGGCATACACTCTCGATTGATTGATTGATTGATTGATTGATTTGGTATTTTAAGTCCACTTTATGAATAATTAAATCAAGAAGACTTAGGTGGGCAGGCCATGTGGCACGAATGGGAGAGGAAAGAGGAGTTTACAGGATTCTTGTTGGGAAACCTGATGGTAAGAGACCAGTAGGAAGGCCAAGACGAAGATGGAGGGACAATGTTGAGATGGACCTAAGGGAAATCGGTAGGGATGGAAAAGAGTATATAGATCTTGCACAAGATAGGGACAGATGGAAGGCCTGTATTGCTGCAGCCATGAACCTTCGGGTTTAAGAAGGCTAGAGAGTTAGTTAGTTATTTAAGTCCACTTTATGCACAGTAAGGCTAATCGGGACTGGACCTACAGTTTAAAGTGGGATCCGAACCACTATGTGCCTCCACCGGGTATCGAACCCGGGACCTCTTGATTACAAGGCGACGACGCTACCACTGCGCCATCGGGGAGGCCACACACTCTCGAAGACGATTGGAAGATATAAATATTTCTTCCACGCATCAACCATAGTTTTGTTACGGTTGGTTATAAGTTCGCCATATTTAATCGCTTCACTGATTTCCAGAGCAGTACAAAGCATTTGGCTTCTGTAAAAAATTATGATAGAAACACCTCATTTACCGTTCAATTTTGGCTATCCGATCCTCCCCATCAACGCATTACAGTTAAAAAGCTTCCATTACAAACTAACCTCTAAATGATGCCATAAAATTGCCGCGAGACACGATTCTTAATCTTGAAAAATGTAGACTAAACAGAGATTTGAAAATTTCAGAAAAAAGGAAATTTCCGGGAACGTAGAAACTCTATTTTTGCCTATCATCTTGAAACACTTTGGTCGATTTGAGTCAAATGCAATATCATAGCAGATGCCCAAGGTTTCTATGGCTCTAGGAACTTCAGTTTACAACTTCTAATGTTGCTACAATGATCATGGTTACAAAATTGGTGACTTCGCCCAATTATAACCCTTATACGCCTCCGAAATCACACATTACATTACAAATTTCTTATTAAAATAATTTAGTTTCAGTGATACCCTAAAAAATCTTCTTCTTCTTTTTTGAAACCCTAAAACTGATTTCCGTTTCTTCTTATTCTACGATAATGCAATCTGTACAACTAGCATATGCAGATGATGTAGACTTATTAGAGGATGATATAAATACAATTAAGAATAATGCTAAAATATTTTTCAAAACTGCTAGAGAGATAGGTTTGGAAGTTAACAAAGAGAAAACTAAATATATGCTTACAGGCCGAAACCAAGTGTTAGGTAATAATCAAAATCTAATTATTGATAACAACTCGTTTGAACCAGTTTCCAAATTCAAATACTTAGGAGTAATATTAACAAATGAAAATTATATTAAAGAGGAAATAAAAAGTAGGCTTAATTCAGGAAATGCATGTTACTTCTCTCTTCATAAACTTTTGTCTTCTCGTTTAATATCTAAGAAACTAAAAGTTAAAATATACAAAACCGTAATTTTGCCTGTAGTATTATATGGGTGTGAAACTTGGTCCCTTACATTGAAAGAGGAACATAAATTGAGAGTATTTGAAAATAAGATCCTTAGGAAAATCCTCGGACCTAAAAGGGATGAGGAGACAGGTGAGTGGAGAAGGTTACATAATTTAGAACTACATAATTTGTATTCATGTCCAGATATTATTAGAATAATTAAATCAAGAAGACTTAGGTGGGCAGGCCATGTGGCACGAATGGGAGAGGAAAGAGGAGTTTAGAGGATTCTTGTTGGGAAACCTGATGGTAAGAGACCCGTAGGAAGACCAAGACGAAGATGGAGGGACAACGTTGATATGGACCTAAAGGAAATCGGTAGGGATGGAAAAGAGTATATAGATCTTGCTCAAGATAGGGAAAGATGGAAGGCCTGTGTTGCTGCAGCCATGAACCTTCGGGTTTAAGAAGGCCAGAGAGTTAGTTAATTAGTTAGTACAGCAAATAGGAGCAGACCTTCAGGTCGTCGCTTGATATTGAAAATTTTTGTTCTCCATCTAGAAAAATTTGGACCAATTTTTATCAAATGCACCATAAGACCAACTGACCAAGGTACTAAGCTGCTGTAATAATATCAACTTAAAAGCTTGATATTTACAACAGTTATAGGAGTCAAAATATTTACGATGTGTTCCATATCGACGATACAACGCGAACCCTACAGAGGATTAAACTGGATGTGAGTCCAGACGCCTGAGCCTCTTTAATCACCAAAATGCAGTCCAGTGTGCGCGTGTTCGTACTCAGGACATTTTGAACGGCATATATATTCGTGTTACACTAGTCGTTTCAATTCATAAATAACACGTAAATGCTATTGTAATTTTTATTGGCAGCTGTTTGCAACGTAAAGTCTTCAATTCTCTCCTATCTCTGACTCTGTAGTCATCTGAGCCAAAGTAGATGATCTTTGAGTTAACAAATTTTTGGAGAAGTCTGTGACTGAAACGAGAAAAGACAACTGTGAAGGAAATTGCAGTTAAGAAAAATCAAACAAAATGTTAAAAACTGAAATTAAAATACTGAAAAAATAACCCATAAGGTAAAAACCCTCTAACAATGAACAAATACGCTAAAACCAAACCATGTTTTCTGGTTTTAGTGAAAAGTTACCATTACACCATGATGGAGGCTTTTTTTGAAAGGACAATGACTACTATTATGCCAAGCACTTCCTGGTTGAAACGAACGGTAATTTATATTTGGTGTGTCATTTTCGCATATATTATTAAGGGTTTTGGAAGTAAGTACGTAGCGACTAGTCCACAGAATCAACCACGCTGTGCGAAAGGGATTTATGAACTTGCAATTTATTTGCTAATGCAACTTTGTGAGTTGCCATGCTCTAAAATTATATCAGGAACGTTTAGTTTCTAAAGAAGCATTTTTTTAAAATGCAGTAATTATCTTAGATTAATTGAAAAAGGAATGTGCACTGCATGCACGCATATTGCTTGTTGTTCTATTTGTGTTGTTCCATTGCGTGTTGGCATTCAGACATGTTTCTTATTCGAATGTAAAATAAAATGTTCCTAAATATAACGCAAGGCGTATACAATCAACTTCCCGTCAATGTTATAATCGCATATTTTGATTTAAAGTTAACATCTAGATGTTATTTAGAATCCTGAATGAATGTGTAATGAGAAGCAACACAAGACTTCAATTGCACATCAAAGAAGTGTTGATGAATGTCTTACTTCAGCTTGGGAGAAGTTTAAAATATAGAAGAAAGCGTTCAATTAGGCAGAAACTTTTCTGAACCCTTCAACTTTAAGTACTGTCAGTTATTTAAGCGGGTGATTAGTTCCACATTCAAAAGGCACAACATGAAACGGAAACTTCAGAGTCTCAAAATAACCACTTGAACTCCAAGAAGAAAAACTTCATGCATTTAAAATTTTTCCTCGTCAACTATAAATAATGAAGCTGTGAAACGTAGCTCCTACTCAATATTTTAGTGACGGTCGCCTGATGGACAAAAGAAGCCAGCTTATTAATTAGAGTCCATTTGAGCGATGGCAGAATGAAACCAGAACGCTTGGCGATACTAATACAAATGAGGCCGATCGATGGTGAAGTGCGTGCGCAATTTTACCAAAGACCTTCAGCAGGCACCGACTCTGCACACCACTAAATCGCCTCTCCACTTCCTCTACTTTTTATTTCTACTGCACATTACAATTCCAAAGCGAGCGGCAACTCTGGCATGGTTCACCTCCAAGGAATGTTTCTTCTTGGAGAGAACGGAACATTTACCAGTCGAAACTTCACTGGAAGAGGGGGATGTAAAATTTAGTAAGAATGTAAAGTTGACGAAAGCGTACAAAAAGATTTGGCTTCCAGATTTTCCTGATTCGCTTTAATCACCGAAATTTTAACTACAAATATTCGTTAATTCAATTACGAAATTAAGTATTATCCATTAAAAGTCGCATACCAGTACTCTTTTGAATTTGGTTAATACAAAAAAATGATGAAGCAGCAAATCTCAAACTATATTTTAGTAAAGAAAGTTTGACAATTTTATAAATGTTTAAATGCACTAAAACACACAATACACATATTAAATGCTTATTACAAATATGTAAAAAAATATTAATTTTATTGACAGTGTTCCCATTCCAGAGAGAAAATTAAAATATGCCCACTTATCATCGACTCATTAATAAATATTTGACCCATTTATATCACAACTTTATCCGCACAGACAGTATTTAACAATCACATATAGTAAATATATTTCTGATATATTTATTAGTAAACATGTTTAGTATGATCAATATTTTTTCTTAATTCACAAATGGCACGGACGTTTTCTTGAATATTCTTCAATCGCAAGTCGTTACTTATGCATAATGTTTCCCTGAGATATACCCAGACAATAATATCTGGATAATTCGGATAACTGATATCTAGGTATTAAAATTGTCTGTGTATTTATAATCGAAAAATTGGTAATTTTAATGAGGGAAACTCAGTGGGTATATATCGAGTTTGTTTGGATATCCAAGGATTGATATCCATACATTTGACACATCGATTATCCACTTCTGCCATTACGAGTATTTGAACATCAGTCAACCAAATTTTCTTAGTGTTTGTCAATCGTATGTCATAGTCTTGATATTCAGCTACAACATACGGAAAAAAATGATTGATTTTTTGTTGATCTCACCCTCGCATTTCGTGTCAATACATATAAAGATAATTTGTGTGAATTTTCAGTGAAATAGATTTTTATTTAGAGGTCGCGCAGACACTTTGAAATTTCATAATGTATAATTTACATATTTTTATATCTATGAAAACAAAATATTTATACTTATTACAGAAAAATACGAAATCAAGTACATAAAACACACAACCCTTTACTCCTTTTCTGAAATTATTTCTTGAGGAAACAATCTTGGTGCTTCTCTTCGATGCTCCTGAACCATTTGAAGAAAACACTGTTTCTGCTCTCCTGCCAATGGTTGATCATGAATGTTTGGTCCTGGAACTATCACTGGCAGGCGATTTTCCTTTTGTTTTCCACATACATCTTGCATCAGTCTTATGTCCTAGTCCCTCCCCCCCCCCCCATCTCAAGGTGGCCTTAGCCTTAGATTTAAAGGCTTTTTACATGTTAGTAACTAGCTTGGAGCGGATAGTTTGCTTTACCTTCTGATGGACGAGTGACTAAGTGTAAAATTATCCACACTTGGACCAAAACTTTGCAACGTAGCATTTTCTTGCATTTTTCTTTTGCCTTCTTCCGTAGCGGAGTGGTTAGCATAGCGCACTACGGTGCCAGGGGTCCGGGTTGGAATCCCAGCCTGGGCATGTGAGTTCTTTGTGAGTCTCCCTTAATCAATTTAATCATATCATCACTCATTCTCGCGTTGCAATTAGCCAGAAGTGGCATAAAAGCGACTCTAAATTGAAAAAAAAACATCAAATGAAATGAAGGTTGCTTTACTGTCACTTATATTGATTAGCACTAGCGGACGTCCGCTGGTCTTCTTCGTTCGATTCTGAGCATCTCTGCCTTCTTTCTCTTTTCATTTCTGAGTTCTGTTTACTTCCATTGTACAGCCCTGTCGACCTTTTTCTCGTTGTCCAGTAAGGAATTGTCTATCCTCGTTGGTTTTAATCATGTTCAGGGTATCAGTATGAGCAATATCGAAGAAGTCATCTAATTTATACACGAATGCTGTTTCATCAGAAGGCCGAAATTCACTCGTTGGTTTGCTACTTTTCTTTGGTCGGCTCCACGTATCAAAAACCAATGGAGTTTTGTTCATCACGATTGGGAGTGCGGGCCTTTGACCAAAATAATGCAAATTCTCTTGCCACAGCTCGTGAACTCTCTCGAAAAATCACGTTCAGTGTTTAATGGTGGTAAACAAAATTACTTAGAATTTGAAAATTACATGGGAGTTTACTCCCTTCATTTTTACTCTCTTATGGCGTTCCTAACAGGTAAATTGTCGTATTGCGCCTTGTCGGTAGTGAGCTTAGGGAGATGAAGATGAAAACAAAATATTCATACTTATTACAGAAAAAATATGAGTACATAAAATACACTCGTGTTCTGAAATTATTTCTTGAGGAAACCAAGATTGTTTTCATCTTCAAACAGTCTGAAAACACTAAAATAACATAGCTAATATGTAAAGTTTCCCAAGCATATAGCACCGTGTCAAGAAGGCACATTTAAGTGATGTGGAGAATGGCCCCACACATTCTCTATCTCGGCCATTGTGCAGGTGATGTGATCAGTATCACGCTCCGGCCGCATTTACCCCCCAGGCTTGCCCCAGCTACCCATTGATTTAAGGCAGGGTGAGCCCCAGAGTCCTTATATGCGGGGGACGAGGCCGGAAAAATTCTGACCTTAGATCACTCACCCCGGGAATGAAACCCGCGTCTCCCGTGTGGCAGTCAGACGCCCTACAGACTAGACTA
The DNA here is from genome assembly GCF_977018435.1 of Lepisma saccharinum. Lineage (NCBI taxonomy): Eukaryota > Metazoa > Arthropoda > Insecta > Zygentoma > Lepismatidae > Lepisma > Lepisma saccharinum. The sequence continues at coordinate 155,899,490 of NC_139230.1, read as the reverse complement.
CTGCAGCTGAACATAATATGTAGGTCGGATAAACACACACATAAAAAAACACAGAGCAAGCTCACAACTGTGCAGCTGCCTATTCTATACAGGAAAGATTGGAAATACCTACCTGCATCTTGCACGACAACCTCAACAAGACGGGGAGCGCCACCTCCCGATTGCACTCACAATGCGCAGGTACTGAGAAAGCCAGGAGAAGCGGAAAAAATGTTATTTCTTTAACTTACCGGCCACCGTTTAACTTGTAGAGATGTTAAAATTTTGACATTATACCATTTTGACGAGTATTAATTGTTAGGACAATGGCATTATACATTATCCTCCATGTCGTTCATATGTCCATTCTGCTAAATTGCAATGGAAATTCAATGGTGTTGCGCGACTCCCATATATTATTCGATTCAGCTGAAATTTTGAATAAATCGTGTTTACGTATATTATCAAAAAATGGGAGGGTGAGAAGAAAGGAATTCAATAGTTTATTTTTTTGAAGCATACTCTACATATCTTATGGATATGTGCATATCCGTCATCTGGATATTTAAATATCTGTCAATCAGAATACACGTTCCCGCATCCATGGGAAAAAGCTTTTGGCAAAAATATGAAGAAAAATACAGGATTACGAAGATATGTAAGCAACAGTAATACAACGACTTTTAAGAAATAGACGAGGGACGATTCCTGTTGGACGAAAAAATCTGGTGGTTTTCTGATTAGTATGAACGATTTGCTTTGATTGATTGAGTTGGTGTTTTAAGTCCGTTTTATGCACAGTAAGGCTAATCGGGACTTGACCTACAGTTTAAAACGGGATCCGAACCACTATATGCCTCGAACCCGAGGACCCCTTGATTACAAGGCTGCGACGCTACCACTACGCCATGGGGAAGGCCCAATGAAGATTTCCAACGCCACAAGAGAACTTATCTCCTGGTTCTTTGAATGTTACCAGCTCTAAGGTTGATATAAATCACAATATATTGGTTTTCGCATTGTACAAAAAACTAAACTGAACTAAACCCAGTGGCACAACAGCTCTTTGATGGCCAAGGCCTTCCTGTCACATTGGGTAACACGTGATCACCGCGTCAAGACCAATCACCGCTATTTTCTTGCATTCGAGACAGGATTGATTGATGGATTGATTTGCTTTATTTTACCTCGCTCTGTGCCACGTTTGGCTAATTTGCAAAAATGGGGATGAGTGATGATATGATGAAATTAATGAATGGACACTCGCAAACATCCACGCAGAGCCCGGGATTCGAACCTGGGACCCCTGGCGTCATAGCGCGATGTGCTAACAACTCCGGCACGGGGGCCGGCTTGTATTCGAGACAGGAGTGTGTTACGATTGCTTTCAAGTAGTTTCCCAATTGTCCTCACTATGCTAGGTTAACACCTCCCACCAGGCATCGAACCTTGGACCGCTCACACCAAAGGCAAGAGCGCTAACCATTTTTTAAAAGAAAATCCCCTAAGCAGAAGTTTCCCCTGTCATTCTCCTTCACATCTTTTTATATCAATTTTACTTAATTCTCTATTTTTTTCATTCAGGACAGACAAATGCAAAATTCATGTCTTAACCAGAATTCGAACCCAAGACTCCTGGCATCGAAGTGTGCTGTGGAAACCGCTCCACCATGGAGGTCGAACAACTGTTCAGCTAATTGGGTGTTCTATGGACTCTACTTGGAGAGAAAAATAACTATAGTTCGTCTCAAAGGAACTACTTGTTTAATAAGCATCTAATCGGACTTAGATATTTACGACTCCTAAAAATAGAATCAATTATTCTTCTGAAAATAGCTTATCAATAATGCACGTATGTCAATTTTAGAGATTCTGTAGAAGTGCAAGGAATAAATAAATAGATAAATAAATGAAAATATATTTTTTCTTTCTTCATTTTTTAGTTTAATACAGATGCTATCCTCTTTTTACCTATAAACACCACCTGTATTGTAGTTTACATTAATCTTATAAAAATGTCTATATAAGACGCTATTCGAAGGAGCACAATGTTCATTAAATAAGATATAGACCAAACTCAATAGGATACGTAATATCCGGAAATTCAATGCGAGCAACGATTTATGTATCAAGTTTTTCGGAGAGCCTGCCAGTGAATTTATTTCATCAATCTAGTTTGTGCCCCTGATTTGCTTAAGTGATGTTATCCATTCAATGCGCTGAATGTGTTTGCACACGATAATAATGTTCTCATCATCCATGACAATTATTTCGCCACACGCGTTAGCCAAAGAACAGGAGTACATTGTGTGCATGTTGCATCACCGCGTCTAGTAGCACACAACATGATTTCATCGTATCTCTGTCACGACAGACTCACAAATCAATTATCCCTTACAATTACCTGATTACTTAATATACCACATTCTCCAGACGGCTACAAAATAAGCTGTGCCCATTTATGGCTTATTTATTTACCTTAATTTTCCTCCCTTCAATGCACTTTCAGTTCAGTCAACATTTTCACACGACCGCCGTTATTGCTTTTTTGCAGTTTTTATGTATAAATTGCAATGTCATCTAGTTCCGCCGAATAAGATGAATACTTTGTGTTGATATTGATTAATTATGCGTGTACTGTTATTAACTGAAGAATATTTTCATAGGATGATTTGCGATGGTGAAGCTAAATTTCTATGGGCTGATTATATAATTAAATTTGCAATTACCTAAATATTTCTAGGAATGAAAACATATCATATCATAACATATAAGAACAGCATATAACTTTTTTGATAGAAACTTTCATCATAATATTCCGCAACTGTTATTTCTGTTGCTATGATAGCGTCAATGTTTCCAAGTACGTAAAAGTTATACAATTTAACATAGATCAGAAACAAACGTTATTGATCATTTTATACCAACTTGAACATTAACATTTGACGTATAAAACTGATATGAATGACATATTTTCAATTTTATTGTAAAGAAGAAATATTGACTTGGGCTGCAATAGAGAACAGTCATACCTTCATTAGTATAACACTATGATACGAATATCTTAATACACAATAACATGAGGCACAGCTTTTCATCATGTGAAATCTTCCGAACACTGGTCATATATGATTGATTTGGTAAGACAGGGATTCGAACCCGGGACCCCTGGCGTCGTAGCGTATTGTGCTTACCACTCCGCAACGGAGGTCGACTATCTATTTATCTATCTATATACTATCTCTCTACATATAACGTGCTTGTTCACGCGCGCGTGTGCGAGTGAATGTGTGAAATGAATGCACGAATTCATGAAAGGAGAATGTCAGGGATCCATTGTAAAGTTATTGGTGAAATTATCACCAAATTCAACAATCTCACTTTGACTTTCAAACTGTAAATTGCGTTAAACGTCTTCCATCACAGAGAATGTAGCTGTACTAATAAGTTGTCAAAAAATTCAATATAAACTTCAAATGGTTGAATTTTTAAAAGTATTTCTCTTCAATAACAGCTTTATGAACCCTTTCTTACCAAAGTTGAGGCATAAATCAAACAAGATAAATAAAATCAAACACGAATGTATTATTTTCCTTATTTTCCACACATTTAAGCTTTATGGACGACTGGATAGTATTTTTTTTCTAGAAGTCAATTTAAATAACTAGTTGATGTCATCAGTCCTACTTTCCATCGATTCCAGATTAGATTAAAAGTAAGACGTGAATGGCAGCCAATAAATCTTCTGGAACACGGAGGAAAAAATTCTGATTTATTATTCCCGAGCTCTTGAATTTCTGCCAAGTGCTCAACCAGCAGAAGAGGCTAAAAGTAACCGAAAATCTTCGTGGAGATTTCAAGATCTTATGAATATTGTTGTAATGAATAATTCATTATTCTGCTCTAAGTCTCACGATTTAACACATACAATTTATTCCTGACACTCAAGTTTTCATGGTGGCTTACCTCACAAAATTTATAGCAAGACATATTTCGTAAAATCACAATATATAAAATTAAAATTATAAAAGTAATAAATTATTAATTATTAATCCATAGTCTCCTGATGAGCTTCGATTCTGATACTATTATATCTATGCTGTTTTCATTCGAAAGCATTTGCTAGTATATATTGCATACCCTGAGGAATAAAGACTTTAGTTTTCAATTAATTGCCAGATTCGTGTTACTACTTTTTATCGCCATAAGAATTTTATTTATTTTAATGATGCTCTTAAGAGAATGAGCCAGAATACAGTACTGTAGTCCAAAAATAATAAGTACACAATAAATTATAAAATTCAAAGTCAGAAAAATTATACATACACAAACATTTATACAATTGGACTGATATAAAGAGTTCCATTTAGATACCACTGATGTTGCACGGTAGAAGAATATTATAATCGATTAACATGCACATGCAACATAATACACACAAAAATACTGTAGTAATTATCTCGCCACAGAGTTCCCGGGCTTGAGTCAAACCTTGGGACACACTATAATTAGTAATAGTTTGTATATTCAGCATTTATAATACTTGTAATGAAATCGTTACAAAAAACAATGGATCATTCGAGCACTTAATTTAAAATATGAGTCTTATAAGAGTTCTTTCTAGTTTCTGTTTCTGGTCACACAGAATTAAAAAGTCAAGATACCATACTTGTGAGACATATTCTAAAAGATGTCGCAGAGTAGTTACTTAATACAAATCAAAGTACATAGAGAACAAAACTATGAGAGCCTTATCATCCTTCTCTTGGTATTCAAACTGGAAGACAACGATTGCAAGGAGTTCACTCTCATACTCTCATAGCTGTATCATCTTAGCAGATTGTTTCACTATTTGTGCCTGATTATGAATTAAGTACAACTGACCGTCAGATGAATCCATTCCTTATACTGCGACCTCCAGTTCTTAAACAGCTCAACGATATGTTACAAGATGACCACGAATATATGTAGTTTCCATAAACTTGCTTGAACGTATGATTAAGGTGTTTTTTCTACAACAGAAGGTTACTATGCAAAACAAGAACCAAATTTTCTTCCTTGAAATTTCATATTATGATGTTCCAAGTGGAAGCTCATTTTGGAACACTGTAGTGATGTATAACTGTAAGATACGTGTAAACTCTTCACAAATGGATTGGATGGATTTGGTGTTTTAAGTCCACTTTGTGCACCGTAAGGCTAATCGGGACTGGACCTACAGTTTAAAGTGGGATCCGAACCACTATGTGCCTCCACCGGGTATCGAACTCAGGACCCCTTGATTACAAGGCAACGACGCTACCACTGCGCCATCGAGGAGGCACTGTAAAATCTTCACGTACTGATTATAACTATAACATATATATTAAAGAAAGTACGTAGGAATAATGTGAAAATTGACCGACAGTAACTATAGTTTTCCTCAAATAAAAAAAAACCTTTATGGAAAATATGTATCACTCTAATCAATTAATATTAATTTTAATTGAGGTCGTGATTCCCGAAGTTAATAAGTTAAAAATGCAATGTTTATTGCACGATGGCCGCAATAAACGTTCGTGAGTATATCACATTAACAATATACACAGTAGCTTGAAATATTACCTGAAAATCTTACCGAGATACTTACGTGTAACCCTCACAATAGAAGTGGGAATCAAACTAGGTAGAAATGTAGTCGCTTACCTGTAAATAAAATATGCATATATTAGTTGGGTGTATTTACATAAATGCAACCACATGATGGCAATGAAAAGTCAAAATGAGTTTGTAAATATCTGACAAACCAACATGCCTTACGCTATATTTTTGAATATGTTATTCCACACTTGAAACATTAGCCAGATTACAAGTCAGGCAAATTATAAATTTTCCAATCACAGTTTTAGATGTTGTATATCGTTGTATTACAGTGTGATGAAAATATTTAGTCATTTTAATGGATAGCAAAATGTAGACAGAATATAAATGTACGAATATGTAAGTCTAATGAAGATAAAGGTTTATTATTTATTTATTTATTTGATATCAGCAGAGAAATAAAGTTCTCCACAATCAAAGACTAAAAAACAAAACATGCAGAGATTGGTTTAATAGTATACATAAAAAAACCTGCATTTAGACTACAATTATTCAGTTTTAAGCATTGAATATATCAACGTAACTTACTATGTGCAGTTCCAAGTTCACAGTAAGTTCAACGTACTGTGAACTTGATTTGCTCCCTTATTACTAAATTTCAAAAATTGCCACTGGCAATATCTTACTGTAATACTAAGACAATAAGTAATTTGCTTATAATCTTAAGAACAAGCGCCAGTTCCAATTTTTATAAAATGAGTAATAAAAAATCATATCCAGTTTAGAAAGGACGGCTTGGAGCTGAAGTTACAGAGAACTGAAATCTAATGCGAATGTTCTCGAGCACAAAATAATGACACTTTTCGTATAATCAGGAAAAATATGTTATGTTGTCTGATTAAGTTATAGCTACTGTTTGATTGATTGATTTAGTTTATATTACTTCGCGTTTTGTGCCTCTTGGCTAATTTGCGAAGATGAGGATGAGTGATGAAATGATGAAATTGATGATGGACATTTACAAACAACCAAAGCCCGAGCGGGATTCGAACCCTGGACCCTTGGCGTCGAGCTACTGTTTGAAATTTGTTGATTTACTTGTGCTTAATCTCAAGTAATCACTTGTAAGTCTCATGTGAGAAAGACATGGTGATTAGTACCTATAAAAGTTGATCGTGCCTAAGATAACACAACTTATTTTTTCCTAATTATTACATGATTAGACTTCCTTGCCAAATGAAATTTTATTTTCTTATTCAGAATTTTGCAATGGCTGTATTTCCACGAACTTTTTAATTGGGTGGTGGCCACAGAATAATTCCTTCATGGAATTTTACATACGACTTGCAACTATGGAAGCCTAAACTTCTTGAAGTTGTTATACCCTGATTAAATTATACTGCCTGAAGTTCGTAGATTTACTAGTGATTAATGTTAAGTAACGGTTGTAATAGGGTTTCCAACTCTTGCTCAAGAATCGCCCTTAAACAGGGGAACAACAACGCGTGCGAGGCGGATACTAGAATTAGGTTGCTGTAGCTGAGGATACTAAAAATGCTAATTGTCTCGTTTGACCAGTTCGCTGATTATATTCAGAGCCAGCAGCAATATGCGAGCTACTGAAGCCAGTCACGTCTCAATCTTCCTCCAGGCAGTATTGTTCATCCTCCACAATGCAGAGGCATTGCCGGAGCGTTTCATCACCAAAGAGATCGCGGGTCCTATCTGCGTACCGTAACCAACGGGAAATGAGGCCTCGTTCAAAAACTCCGCTATAAACGTTAACGCGTACTACAGACGATGGTGAAGAAAAATGACAGGGTTTTCCACCTTGAGTTAGATAATAGACTTGTTATGACGCGTACTATACGATGACGTGGTTTATTTGGATAGCGTAATAGAATATCGACTCTCCAGCAACTTGTGGGGATTTTCACAGATTGAATGATGCGAATGTGCCCTTCTCTGCTTTACTCTGTTGGTGAATCCCATTTGCGCGAGGTACGTTACATCATCAAAGTTATCAATGAAGTATATGATTTGATATTTACCTTCGTTTTCTTTTTCATTTTTTACTTTTGGCCAGTGACGACGATTAGGGGAGCATTGGGGGCAGTTACACCCCCACTTTTGCAACTTCTTGCTTCCGTACTATGACCTCATAATGCTAAGCCTTGTCTACGAAGAAAAAGTAAACTGTCCTAGACCTCCTTGTCCCCCCTTCGGTTTGCCACCAAACCGCCTCTACCGCTTTGGTTTAATCACGACGAACGGTGATGATATCATTAAATTGATGAAGGGACACCCACAATGAACACCCATACCCAATACCATGGACGTCCGCAGAATTTTTTCCAGGGAGGGGCAATCCAGGTATTTTTTCCAGGGGGGCAAAGCAGGCATATTTTCCCCCTTGATAGTAATGTCCCCTCAAAAAATACTATTTCAGTTAGAAATAATCATGTTTCTTCAATTAATTTATAATAATTAACATAAATTATTCTGACTGAAATGAAATTATGTGTGAAATATATAATTTTTAGGGGACATTCATTTTCCAGGGAGGGTTCGTGGCCCCCTTGCCCCCCTTCCAGACGTCCATGCCCAATACAACACTAAAATACTGACCAAGGTAAAATTTATTTCAAAAGAAGACACTATAAACGTAAAGCTTCCACCACCTAACAGGGTCTTCTTCAGTCTATTCTCAATTCAATTATTTATTGTGAATATTTGTCTGAAGAAGATCATGTTCTTCATGATCATCATTCCATGTCTTATTATTGTAAATATTAATAGCTTATGGGAGTCCACGATGGCATAGAGGTAAGGTAACGTCGTCGCCTTGCAATGAAGGGGTCCCGGTTTCGATACTTTGTGGGGCACTTCGTACATTAGTTCGGGTCCATTAGGTACTTACGTCCAATCCAGATCAGTCTATCTGTGTACGAATTGGATTTAAAACAAAAAAAGAAAAAAATAGCTTGTACAAAGTAAGTTTCTAAGTGATAATCACCGCCCAGTGTATGCAGTTGCCACATTTAAAAATGGAGTGTTTCTGCAAGCACATGAAAGAAAACATAATTCAGATGATTTTAACATGAGGCTCAAAAAGATCCGGCTGATTACGATTCTGCGTAGATTTTAATCCTTTCTGAATGTTATATTATTTCGAATGTCTATGAAAATCCAGAATTCAGAGGGCCAATCACAGATCTATTTCCAAATCCGCGCTCTAACGGTGTAGTCTGGCTGAAAATGAGTTATACCAACTCGGAAAACGTTAGATATAAATACCGATCTACCCTAGCTGATCACCTGTAAAGACATGTTTGGAATATATGGCAGAAAAACAGTAAAAATGAAAATAAATTCGTTGGAATGAGATTATGAATTATAAAAAAGCGTGGACATTGTCAGAAATGTTTGCATGAGGGGTAAAGACATTGATAAAAGTTGAATAGTACAAATAACAACAACAATAATTATTAAATTATTTATTGAATAAATTAATTATTGAATTATTAAAGCAGTTAAAAATTTTATTGTAGAATAATTAATGTTACAAGCTAATACAAATAAACAAATTTTACTTGACATTTATAATAACTATTATTTATTATTGTATAAATGGGGAGACTTTTTATTCGATGCATCGAACAAGTGAATATCGAACTCGAGCGCAACTAATTTTCCACTACTTTTTTACATTTCAAACAGTTAGTCTACTGAAATTCACAGTTCACAGTGTAAGGGGGGATGGATGCTTCCATGTAGTACACCCTGGACTGCATTTTGCACAATAACGAGGCTCTGGCGTCTCGACCTACGGCCAGTATAATCTTCATAATACTGTGTGTGCCTCTTTACAGCCTCAGATTTTAACCAAGGTAAGAATATATTAATCCACAGCAACGTGTTTTATTATAGTTATAGTAAGGTGCTGGACCCCGCATAATGTGACGGGTGCAAAATAGCCTAAGTGCTGACACACCCAAAATTTTAAATTCAATTAATCAAACAGTTACTTTGTTATTAACTTTTAAATGTCTCGTTCAAGAAAACGGGGATATTTTACTCAAATAGTTTTTATTGTGTGACATCTTACTTAAAACTATATATTTTTTTTTTTGTAATTTTGAGAAACTGTAGAACACTTTATTATTTGGATTAAGGGGTAGAATATGAAAATATAACCTGGCTCCTGCATTTCTTACTTAATTTTTAAAAGTAATCATTTATCTTTGGTTATTCTTTTCGAATACTAACCAAATGAACATCATTTGTGTTATAAACAATAACAAACTACTTGCATTATTTTAACTTGAAATGACGGATTCCAATTTCCAGGGGTCTCCACGGACCCGTTCGGTTTACCCCCCTCGACGCCCATGTAAGAAAGGGATAAAAAGAAGGATGTGTTTTTGGATACCCTATGGGGTGAGAATAATACGTAATTGAAAGAGTTTTGTTATCTGCATGAGAAACTACTTGTTACTAATCTTTTTTTTTTTTTAATCTTAAATTTCTCACAAAATTTTGAAATCACTATTCTACGTAATTTTTACTCCACACCTACTTTAATATTCCGTATGTTGCCGTTTAATTTAACATATAAATTTTCATCAGTATTATTTTAAGACTCCGTAATTAACTAATGGTTAAAATTGCCACAAAAAGCACAATAACTTATTCATAAATGCAATAAATACAATTTAGATATTTAAGAATATTTATTACGAAGTAGCAAGCATACAAATCTTATATCTGTCATTCTTTGTGTATCAAATTAACATAAAGAACCAGAGTTGAAGAGGTCAAAGTGAGGCTCATTTATGAACTAGCATAAAGTGGTGACGTATAATCAAGGTTTAATTATTTCGGAAGAACATTGCACGTTTCTACTTTCACCGCAATACACTTTTAAATGAAACTAGCAGCTTTCACATTTAATTTTCTGTTGAATCCCGTCTTTCTATTTGCAAATACTTTCCGAGAACGCAGTTTTGAGCTATAATCTGGACATTATTAGGTGTTTCTCAAAGTGGGCAGCATCCACCGCAACAATTTCATGCATATGTTAACCACACAATGCTATTTGCTCACTGTAGTTAATTGCTCTCTGCTACATTCTGCCTTCCGCCGCTCGTTTAATCTGCCGTAAACTGCTGGAATAAAAAGAAGGGGTAATTTCATGAGAAACAGCTTTAACAATTTGCTGCCGAGTTAATCCGGAATATTATGAATACGGAACGATGACACCAGATTTGTATAATTGCGTAATTAGCAGACAAATTCAGGATTTGTTTTTGATGGTTTTGATTGCCAAGATTGGATTATATCCAATCACAATTTTTTCGCGAACTGTTTATCGATGTGTATTGTATGGTTGGCTTTTATTGACTAACTGTATTTCGTAATTATTTAGCGTCACGTACAAAATTGTTCCTGCTGCTCGCTCTCCCTAATAGGGTTCCTTAAAAATAACTTTCCCAGGACTGTCATCAGCAGTATTTATTAAAACCCACAAAGGCCCCATGGTACTCAGGTGTCACAATTATTATAATAATTATTATTATTATTATTATTATTATTATTATTATTATTATTATTATTATTATTATTATTATTATTATTATTATTAAGCAAGGTCATCCAGGAGTACGCAAGAGCCCGTTGTTCCAGTAGTATCACACTTGCTCATAGTGCCAGAAGTTGGATTTCGTTCAGTTCTTTTGGTTTTAGAGTTACCCCATCCCTTTTTCTTGTGCCATGGTGTATGCTGGGCAATGGCGTGGAAGCGGATATTACAGGTTAGCGTTGTTTCTTGTATTTAGAACTAATAATACATTTTAGAAGTGTAGTATTAGAAATATTTTAATAATTTGTAATGTTTAGTGATTCGATTTATGCTGTGCATGTTACTGGGAATCATACTGCATGTCAATATAATTAATTTTTGTTTCGTTGTATCACTGGTGTCACACTGGGCTTTCTTGTAAAAAGGTTATTGTAAATATCAGTGGCGGCGATTGGGTTCCAAAACTGGGGAGCGCAAGGAGACATTACTTTTCGTTGGTTGATAAGGTTTAGCATAGTGCTAGAGCAAAAGTTTCTAAAAGTGGGGGAGGGGGTTAACTGCCCCCCCCCCTATTCGCCGCCACTGGCAAATACTATTTTTGTCTCTCTTATATTATGTAAACTGTCGTCTTGCAATGAGAAGTTTGATGTGAAATTACAATCAATATCTTGCGCCTAATTGCCAATTATTCAAGATCAAAATGTAAATTACCCCCTTTCCCTCTTCCTGCTGCTCGAAATAATGGTTTATGTGATTTTAGGACCAATAATGCTAGAGGTGTTGTGTAGTCCGTTGGTTTGATAAGTTATTTCTTGTTTTGTAGGCTCAGATCAATTTGACATAACCAGAAGGTTGGACAGAAGCTAAAAGAATACATTTATGTAAATTGACCTCATGTCATAAAAGTTTGGAATGAATATACGGACTGCGTCAACTTACATAGTTATTACAAGTATTCACTTCGCTTGAATAAGAAGTGGTATATGTTTATTTTCTTCCACTTCATGATGGTGACAACTGTAAAACAGTTGGCTTCTGTTTAGAAACGAGTGTAATCAAAATAAGGAGAAAACAGTGAATCTCAGAAAATTCCAGTCTCTGGTTGGCATTGGCTTTATCAAAGCAAATGAAGTAAATCCCAAGCGATCCAGCTAACACTTCTACAACCAATAAAACGCAGAAATTGGCCCACTAGGCTTTCAGTTTCTATAGTTTCTATTCGAGAAGACAAGTTCCATTATGGTACGAGAGTAGACAATAAAGAGAAATTGTAAATTATGATAATGAAAACAAAAATTGTTTGAAAAATGTATATCCACATAATATAATTAGCCACCTTACTTCTGGAATAGCATAATTCCAATTTTCGTAAATACATTTTTCACAATATTTGTACTTCTCGAAATTACCTTCCATTATGTTTCTTCTGCAATAGATTTTAGAATTATATATACATTAAATTTGAAATATTGCTGTTATTATCCTATCCTAAGAACTGCTGACTGTGGCACAAATGTCACAATGCATTTTAGTATATGCTTATACATGAAAGACATACTCCGATCCAAAGACCCATTGTGACATTGTGGCACATACCCCCACAGCAACTATGAAGCATATTTTTTTTATTTTCATTTTCAAGTGTCATTCTCACATATATAGGTTGCAAACAATGATGTGTGCAATAACTAAGTACAAAAAACAACTTTTCCTATGTTTGGGTTTTTGTGACTTCACTTAGAGCTTAAACATATCATTGATATACAAATCATTTTGTATATATTTTGCAACAGAGTTTCTGTGCTGAGACACTTGTGGCATTTACAAGATCAAGGGAATATCCTCACATAAAATTCCGTTACTGCACACAGCTACTGCTGTTTTTACTTCATCAATGCTTGTCAAACGATGATCTCCCAGAATTTTATTTTGGAAGTTTGAGAAAATAGAAGTTTCTATTAAATGACGCTTTTACAAAAAAATGATGAAACCACCACATCAATTTTCTTGATATTGCACCTCAAAAAGTCGCTTAAAGATTCTTGTACCCAATCGTAATGTACAACTGCCGCAATTATTTCGTGGACGTCTGCAACACACGTCTGCTCGATACTATGTCTCCCGGACGACTGGGGCTGGGACGAGAAGCGCTCTTCTCAGCACTCGATCGCTTTGTATTGCGCAGACGTAGCAAGAGCGTTCAAGGTCAAGGAATTCCGGCCTGGGCATGGGTGTTGTATGCGAGTGTCCCTTCATCAATTTCATCATATCAACACTCATCCTCATCGCGATAAAATTAAATCGATGAATACATACTCAAAAGGAAACACACGTACCCAGGTTAGGAATCTAGCCCAGGAAGCCTGGTGTTCTAGGGATCTGTTTGTGCTATTCACTCCATCAAGGATGTCGGCGGTGATAAAATGACACACACACACACACACACATGGGCATGATACATGTCCCACGAAGGAGGAAACTGGCCGCGAGTCCAGACGCCAAAGCCTCATTGTCTGCAACAACGCAATCCAGGGTTTACAGTTTACCACGTGGATGTGAGGTTGACACTTGAGTGCCCTCAGCGAAGGTCACCCCTTAAATTGATGCGTCAGCAGTAAAGTTATCCGTTTCACGATACGGGGATGTCCAGCCTTAAAACGTGGGGAAAATTCATTATGAATTAAAACCGCAGGCTGGAAAGCCTACACGAGACGACACATACACTTTAAGAAAATAATTTAAAGGATATAAAACGGTACGCCGAGGAACTTACGGGATAGTCACATGCATATTCATATGACGCAGTCGAAGATAACATTGAATTAAATTACACGCCAGTAACCTGTGTAACACAAAAGATCGAACACATTATCGAAAATGCACAAATCATCATCCAACACTGATAATAAATTGTTGGGGATATTCAGTTTGTAACACATATGCTTTTCCGGTACGTCCTTAAGATAAGGTGGGAAGCAAATTGTGAAAAGGTAGGTGTAAGATAGTCAGACTTTAGTGTTCTGCAACACGTGAACATGATCTCCAACAATTGCTCGACAGTTCTTCTCATAGTACTTTGATGTAAATTAAACACAAGCAATAGATAACGTAGATTAAGTGTAGGCCTAAACTTGTTTTATTTATGTGAAAGCAGATGCTAATATTTCACATGCGAGTCAAACTCCAGCAAACTTTGACTTTGAAGATGTTGATGAAAGCGTAACTCTCGGTAGTAAGCAATTTAGTCTAGCACTCAATATATTCGACCATCGAGGCACGGGTACTATACTCTGTCACTGGAATATGTGGAGCAGTGCCGAGCATGACGGCAGAGAAAGAGAGAGAGTGAATGGGCCGAACAATGCAGTACGCGCACCTGCAAACATCTGGCAGCTGCAGCCATGTTTTCCCCTCCATGCACCCACTTTCCCTCTCACGCGTTCATTGGTTGAGTCCTTTCGGACAACTACTTTCGCACATATTTGTTTTTAATCGATTGCTCCAGATATTCAAGGAAGACAGTGTAGTACTATATGAGAAGCATGATGTAATCAAGGATTTTAGGACTATGCCGGCACATTTCAATGCATAACATCACCCTTTAAAGTAGGTTCAGACCAAACATTTATCTCTGGGAATGTAGCTGACTTGAATCAAACTTCTAAAATAATAATAATAACAATAATAATAATTTTCAACTATTTCATTTCAATTGTACAAATGTTATGCAGATTTCAATACATGTTGCACTACACCATAGGCCTACATAGGTCTCAATAAAACTTAAACTTTCAATTGTTCTGTGTTTCCTATATGATTCGTAACGACCGTATCTTCCTATGAGTATTACAGAAATATTTTCTGGCAGCACTTACAGGTTGGTGATGGAAGTAACTTCTCGAGAATGATTGTAAGTAAAATGAAACTTGAAGAAGTATTAAGCTAGAAAAGGTAATAACTTCCAAAGGGTGTCCGGCTTAGACCTTTAACATTAAAAAAAGCATAATTTTGCGGAGAAACACAATTGTATTACCAAAATTTACATTTTGGTAGTAAAAATCATGCATTTTTTTTGTCCCACCACCAGCACTTCAGACAAACTCAAACAACCTCCATATGAGCCCCCCTTTAGCACGGTAGATGTCGAACCGATATTCCAATTCCGTCCAGGTATTCACTAGCATTTGAGGGGTCACATTGTTAATCGCCTGACGAATTCTGTTACGCAGATCTTCCAAGTTCTCGATAGGCATACTGTAGACTTGGTCCTTGATGAACCCCCAAAATAAAATGTCTAGGGGGGAAAGATCCGGCGAGCGCGGAGGCCAAGCAAGTGGTTTAGAATAGATCAGATACTCTTTCTATCCATCTTCTAGTAAAATGGTCATCGATAAATTCTCGTACAATGATAGCAAAATGTGCCGTGGCTCCGTCTTGTTGGAAAATGATTTCGGGAGGCATTTGAGGCACAGCGTAATGCTGAAGCATGTCCAAAAAATTCGTTCCTCTCACTGTTTCTTCAGCAAAGAAGAACGTGCCTATTATCATCTCATTCACTAACCCACACCACACATACCTTTTGGGGAGTCTCTTATAATTTCACGAAACTCATGAGGATTGTCACTTTCCCAAATACGGCAATTATGCGTGTTAACTTTGACACACATGTGGAATGCAGCTTCATCAGAAAAGCACACCTTGTCCAGAAAAGCATTGTTGTTATCAATTTCGGTTAACATTTGGCCCGAAAACGTCTGTCTTTTAGGCTTATCATCAGGTTTAATTAGTTGATGTAACTGTATCTTGTACGCCCATAGACGTAACCTTTTGTGCACAACGTCATTGATAGTAGACCAAGGAATGTTGAGCTCTAAGCTAGCAAGCCTTATTGATTTTCTTGAACTTCTTGTGAATGCAGTGCAAATCAATTCAATGTTTTCCTCTGATACCTTCCACTTCGCTTACTTCCTGCGCACCGACACAACACTTTTATTTTTTCTTAGTTGTTTATCCTACTTAAAAAATACTCACATAGGAAGGAACATTGTCGTGGCGTTGAAGATTGAATTCACGCCGAAAAGCACGTTGAACAAGCTACACATTTTTGTTTTCTGCCAGTGAAAGAAAGCAAAACACTTTCTGCTGAACCGTCCACTCCGCCATCTTGGAATTTATGCGTTACACGCGCATGCGCGTCACGTCAACTCGAAGTACTGGTGATTCTCGCAAATGGCCACAGATGCCAGTCCCATAAAAACAATAAGTTTCAGTTGAAATTGAATGTAACTAAAGTTATACTGTTTTGTAATGTTAAAGGTCTAAGCCGGACACCCGTATATCGTTCCCAGATTGTTGTTAGTGGGCATTACACTTGGAAATAGCTGAGCAACTGAGATCAGGGCAGTGAAGAAGCTCACAGTCTCTCTGTCTTCTCAATTACAGAAGCTTATCTTGATTTCTATCGTCTTCAAATGCAGTATTCGTAAAAACAAGACAAACGAATGACTTATTAAGACAATTAAATCATTACTATTGTGATTAACATATCAAGATATATGACCCACTAAGTGTATATTGTCAGTGTCCGACAATATGTTTCAACGCATTTATTACGACAGCAGGTTGGCAGGCACGGAATAATGGTTTGTCAATACTATAAAAATAACGTTACAAAGCAAGAATTGCACCAGAAGTTAGTGTATATACTACATACACTAACTTATATATTCGATATAAAGGGGGAAAACTCCTGTAGAATGAGCAAAAGCTGCATGTAAAGAGCACGGTGTTTAATATTATAGGACACTTCCCCATGGAATATTAGATATAATCCTCGTGCCACACAGTAAGCCATAGAATGTATTCTCAAAGTGAAGAAGCTAAGAGTGCGAGAAAGCTAAAGGAAGACCTTCAATTAAGAGTTCCAAAAATTGTTCCGAAGTGGAATTTGAAGTTGAAATGAAGGATTACCCTTAAAAAAATCGAGGAGAGCTATGAAGAGCCGATTTCAACTGTTACATGGTCTAGCCAAATTCATGTATCAGGCAAGCCAATGCAGCAAAAAGACTGAAGCTCACGCAGGCACCAGGAGGAACGCGATAAACTAGTACTGGCGATTTATGTGGATAAGAGCAAGTTTACTTTCCAGAGTTCGAATACAAGGAGGAAATCCAACAAAAATTGAAATGGAAGAACGCGCACCCAACAGTTAAATATGATTGGGTGAGCTTGATGATTTGTGACTGCCTAGCAGCGAGTGCTGTCAAGAATTTAGCTTGATTGAAGACACCGTAAATAAAGGAAACTATATTCACCTTTTGGATACAAATTTAAAACAAAGTGCCCGGAAACTAAGGATTCATGATAAATGTGGGGTATTCCACGTCAAAGTGGCTCTGAATCTATTTTTTTTTTTAATAAATAAAAAGCTGTAACTTTACTCTATCTTGAGTCAACAATATAGACTTGTCTTTTAGAAAAAAAATCATGTATTATGCATGAAGGTATTTTACATATATTGTTCATTTAACTTTTTGAATTACTTCGTTTTGTATTGTGTTTCACCAGTGATACCAAAAAGCAATTAATTTCTCCTTTAACTGTCACATTTCCCCTTCAACTTTGCTAGAATATTAAAAGGTCAATTACCTTCTCCCCTTGCCTTAAATAATTTATTTTTCATAATTTGAAAATTTACACATATTAAAATAAATTCCTTATTAAGTAAAAATGCAGTGTTTAATTGGTCCCACTCGTCACACACAATTGTTCACTTATGGCTATATCTCTAGGGAGGTATTTTAAGGGTAGTTATGTTTAATCAAAAGTGATTAGTTTCATAATTCATTGCACAGAAACTGAAAGAAAAGTGTTGTTGCTTAACTGTCAGCACAATAGTTGCTTAGGGGTCCCACTCGTGACAATGGAATATTCCATGTATACACTGTCAGGACAATGTCCCTCAGCATACGAACATATTGTACAGATGTTGCTTCTGTATAATTGTCCTAAAGTGCTCTATTCCTCTCGGGATGAATAACACGTCCCTTCTACTAAAAAGTACTCTTCAAGAATAGTCTTCAAGAAAAGTATAACTGCACATTAAATCCGTGCGAAGTATTCCCTTATCCGTTAAAAGAATTACTAAAAATAAATGGCATGCTTACAAAGTAGTTTTTTTGGTTTTTACAATTTAGGTTGTTTAGACAGATGTCCGATTAATTTTGTGGATCCTAAGAAGCGCTATAATTTTGTTAAATAACCGAAAGAGCATTTCAAAGCCTGAAACAATTCCATGTTTTCCTGTATTTTTGTTCTTTTTTAAGAAATAAATATAATATTTATTTGCATCCTACACTGTATGAATAATTGTACGAACGTCGTAGTGTGTGAATACTTTCATGATACATATCCCTGGCTGTTTTGCATTAGCGGCCTGTCGACAAGCCATGCCTCTCCAAGCTTCCAGATTGATCCTGACGTAATCTCAACTCAGCATCTATTATATCCTCTGCTGTTTTGTTCACACTCAGTCCACCGTTATTATCGCCAGATATATTAGTGGGTCAGCTGTAGACCTATGACGATAATCTGGCTTAACTTAAAAATGTGAAATACCCCAAAGTTTACGCATGCAACACGCGTGAAGTGTTGAAATTCCAAGAGATATTGGGTAACACTGTTCCTGAAACAAAATGGCGTTCTGTAAAGCACTTCAGAATGTCGAATTTGCCAGAGAATGAAATTTGGCTAGTTATGGTTGCTTCTAAGAGGCACGTCCAAATAGTATTACCACTTTGCTAATAAAATAAAGGATAGAAGTGCCTCAATGCCATGGATGCGTATGCAGATAAGTAGCTTAAGGTATGTACTGTCACAGTAAAAAGTTTATTTTTCAACCAACTGATTTCGTCCTTTTTTATCGCCAAGCGGATATTACTTTTTGAACGTGCCTCCTATAATTTAAATAGCAGCTTTAAAAGTATGTCGACAGGCAGTATCAGCCGTCAGTTCTGGTAGAATAACGGTTAGACGCGCCACACCTGAGTGCAGGATTGAACGCGTGCCTCCCTGCACTCTGGTTCAACCTGACATCATATTTTTAAACAAGTCTAAAGCTATACGTATATGACCAAGTGAAGCACGACCAACGCATTGAATTCCACCCCTCATGGAAGTGACGTTAGAGCACGCTTGATATTTCTCTTTGAACTGATGGTTAACGTTAACTTTTTAAAGTCCACATTAGGCACAATAGGCAAATCGAGAGTGGGCCTACAGTTTAATGTGGGATCCAAACCACAGCGGGTATCGAAACCGGGGCCCTTTGATTATATTGTAACGACGCTATTACTACGCCATCAGGAAGGGAGATTGGTTAATGTTCAAGAATTCTTATATAGGAACGGTTGGTTCTAAATGAAGCCTTTCAAGACAGACGGGTGCCGCATTAGAGCACGTGCTATTGAAATCGATTATCATCGAGGCGCAGACCGTTATATGTTTCTAGTGGTGAAATGAAAGCAACACGGAATGTGTAAACACGTAGCTGTGTCTTGAGAGAAAGGCAAGGATGATCTGCGGATCATTATTGTCTGTATTTATTAAATCGCAATTATACAACAAGGAGTAATGTATATTTCTACACCAGTGAGTGATGTGATAATAAATTATATTCAACATCCAACCGTAAAATATATTTTTGTGTTGTGGATCTTAAATTGTATGTTACACAATCAAAATGAAAATCGGTTACCTATATATCTGCAGAAATGGTATTTTGCGTAATTATGATCACACAGTTTCTCTGGTGTCTCAGATTACATTTATGACACCGAGAAAATACGTCACACTTCATTTGAGCTTCTGTTAAACATCTTTCTTTGGAAAGAAAAATAAAATGTTAGTTACGGCTAACGTATTTGATTTCTTTCTTGTCACATACACTACCACCTCTCAGTAAAAGATGAAATCGTTGTTAACTTTGATCGTCTACGAATAGAATTTCAGAGCTTTCAAGATTCCAAATAAGAACTTTGTTCAATGCCTTTCAATTGTCGATTCTGCTCGGTCGTGAATGCTCTGTTACAATTGCAATTTAATCATCTACGGGCGACTCAAGTGTCGTTGGAATGAAAGCTCGCGTTATGGGTACGTGTAAAGCCACTGTCGATCTAGTGTGTTCAGGACCACGGAACTACAAAACTAAAAGTCTTAAATTGAAACCTCGCCTAGGGATGCATGGATATTTTTCTTTCATATGCATCATCATAATCCACTTTCAACAATCGAGATGAGCTGACTAGTGCAATAGAGTAACCAATACGTAATATTACTATACCGTTTTCTTTCTTTATGTAAAATGTTCGTAATGTTAACAGAGGTTGAGGGAAATACACGATCTTCAGACGAAATAAATATGGATCTTTTTGATTACGGATCGTTTGCTAAAACCACCAAGAATATTAAAAAAAAATCGTTAACATCGTGTCAACTGCTTGAACAGTCATCCGCCTTCAGACAGATTATTGCCCGCTTAATGTGTACATTGTGGCCAGACCATAACATAACCACAATAAAACTGAAACTCATTGAATAAAATATACCGCACATGCGGTAAGCGTTTATTCAGAACCTCCTGTAGGAGCTATGGGAGGGGAGTCCATTTTGTGGACAGGGAAGCTAATTGGGACTGGACCTACAGTTTAAAGTTCATTACATTTCACTCCGTCCCGCATTGAATATCGACATGATTACACCTTGATTACAATGCATGTAAGCTCTTGAAAGAAATCAGGGAAAATAGGGAATTAGAGCAATGTATATTTGGCGAGGTTGTTTGCTTGAAAATTAATGAGGATCGAAATCCCTCACTGCGATACTGAATATCCAACCTGTTCTATCTCTCTCTCTCTTTTTTTCCGCATAACCACACAAAACTGGTGATTTCCCTTTATGTATTTGTGCATAATCTACTGAATGAAATTGTGCGTGGCCATTTGTCGATAGTTTCCAGCACCATTTTCTGTCATTTTAGGTTGATATCGACCAGACAGAACCTCTCAGGCCATGCCAAACTGGGGTCGTGTGGGGCGGCATGTAATTGGAAATTCCGAGGGCATTGCGCAACCGGTTGGAATCAAGCTGAATATTTTGGGGCGTAATTTGTGAACAGGAATGACACTTTCCAAAACATCCAAGGTAAAAATATATTTAAAGTCACTTCGATACACAACATAAAAATTCGGCAAAGTATGTTTTAGTCCACTCCATGCCAGATAGGCTAATCCCTACTGAACCTCCAGTAATATACAGTGCGTTCGTTTTAGATCTTGGCCGAGATAGCGCATGAACAACTTTGAACAACTCTTATAACACAGGTTAGTGCTCGTTATGCAATATAAATATTATTGTCTACATTCTAAAGGTATGTGCGTAAATAAGCGAGACGTTAAGGGACGAAAATGCCGGCATCTGCGCTATGTCACGCGCTATTTCGGCCCAGAGCCAAAACGAACGCACTGTACTTACAAGAAGGGCCTCCTCGATTCCGCAGTGGTTGTGTTTTTGCCATGTAATCAAGGGGTCCCAGTTTCGATACCCGGTGGAGGTACATAGTGGTTCGGAACTCACTTTAAACAGTAGGTCCAGTCCCAATTACCCTTACTGTGCATAAAGTGGACTTAAAACACCAACTCCTCCTGTACTTGCAATAATGAAAAAAATATATAGATACAATGTATATTTAACACTGTGAGTCTATTTGTTTTCATTTGAAATAAACGATACTGTGTGAACAAAGTAGTGTAGTTTATAGTCTATAAATTTCCGGGTGGTTTTGAAAAGTTTTAGATAAAGTCTTCTTGTATTTAAAGAAAAATGAAATAAATTAATAAGGTATAAAGTAAGGATTTATAATACGTGAACGGAACAATCAGAGTGCCATTTGAAGGAGGGATAAGGGGATATCCCCCTTCTTGTTTCTGTATCCTCTCTGTTTGCCAATTTTTGGCTCTTGGTGGACTATTTATATAGTACATTGGTACGTTAAGGATAGTTACCATAATCCCTCCACCCACTGGAAATTTTTTAAATATCACACTTAGTATAGGAGATCATAATGAAAGAAGAACGTATACATTGGTTGCATTTACTCAAGTAAATAAAAAAATAAATATACAGAGAAGATCAGATTTGGTTCTAGACCCCAAACTATTCATTTTCGGAAATGCTGAATATGAATGTTGACTATACAACGGTACTCAGTTGCTTACAAATGTTGTTTTGAAATTACTTCCTACTTTCGATAAAATCCCTTCAAATTCTGCTTTACATGTAATTTTCCATGAAACATCAGCTTAAATTATTTAATTTTGTGGATTGACTTCTTCTACGTAAGACCATCTAATTAATGCATGCAAGTTCCCACGTTCCTTATATAACGATAAAATCTTGCTAATTATCAGGTAAATCAATTAATCATCGTAATAAGCAATAATACGCATTGGATTGTGGCTGTTCACCGGGACTTGGACGGCAGAGTGCGAAGGACTAGCCTGTTTCCCGAGAGAAGAGGCCGAGCCTCGGGTAAAGAAATAAAAAATACAACTTTGTTACCAATGGTCAGATTCAACTGAAATTAAAGACAGCCCAGCAGCAGATTATCATCGACGAAATCCCCAAAGCAGAATTTGATAGGAGATAAATTAAGCCCGATATTAAAGGTTAAACAGCTAGACTGGATAACAATAGCTACAGACTCCCTGGCACTGTCTTCGGAACGAACGTGCCAGTTACAATAGGCCCGATCTTTGGCTAACCTCTACTCGAGGTGCTGCTCGAGAAGGGTCAAAGAACTCCAAATATACGGGCGAAGATAGCAGGACAAGAGCCTAGGATTTGATGACAATTTAGCAACGCTTGGACAGAGAGGGTACCGTAACAGACCTTTTGAATAACAAATAAATAGACGCGCAGAGAAGGGAAACCACCAGTTTTATTCAGATTTTCTTCGACGTGTTATCATCGTCAATCTTTCGCGAACCACCCGCGTAAAGTATCCGCTTTGTGTGTCGCTCCGTTCCGTGTTGTGTTATTTCGCACGTGTCTGTGTACTATCAATATGGAGTAGAGACAGAGAAAGGCCCTGCTGGGGGGCGTCCGACCCAGTTGCCAATCCTTGAAGATGCGGAGATCCTATCTTATCGCCCGGAAGCCATCTATTGACCACGCCGCAAACATCCACGACTTCACCACGAGGACTTCAGTCAGAGCCGACAAAGGTAAGCCGGAATGGACGTGAAAATGGATAAGCTTCGTTCGCCCCGTCGTGACATCCAATGAACTCGCTTTAATTACATAAAAAATCTCGAACAGACATTGCTTATTACGGTGATTAAATTGCATCAACTATAATTTTAACATGTAAAACCGTACAGCGTTCAATTATCCATTCATCCAAAGTATTTAATATTCAGATTGTACGACGCTATAAATTGTCAACATAATTATATATCAGTGATCCTCGTTAACCTCAAAATTAACAATATATAGATTAACATTCATTCAACAACAACATGTCAAATTAAGAACTGTTTAAATTAATGTAGCTAACTGTAAACATGCTGCCGAACTATTATTGTATTAATTACTAATGTATTTTGGATTGCCGAGAAATGAATGCGAGAGTGAAAGTATGAGTGAAAGGGGCAATGATGTAATGTTTATGCATGTGCTCTTTTATAGAAATTACAGTATATATATAGAACTAACCCTGTAGTGTGATTCGTTCTACCCTATGTAATCTCTTGGGCTCCAACTGATGGCACTTACCCTGAGACAAAAGGTAAGTAGGTTCTTAATGATTGCCTTTTGCTTATTTGTTTAATTGTTTTTGTGGGTTTGACATTACCGTTGTAATGTAGATCCAGACTGACGTCAGGCACGTTAAATAAATATTCGACGTCGCGTTACGTTATAAAAGATGGCGCCCGAACATGCGACAAGTAGGCTAGTATATTCGACGAGTAAGCCCGAACAATGTGACATGTAGGTTCGACGAGTAATCCCGAACATGGTGACATGTAGGTTCGACGAGTAATTCCGAACAATGTGACATGTAGGTTCGATGTGTAATTCCGAACAAGTGACATGTATATTCGACGAGTAAGCCCGAACATTCGACGTGTAGGTCCGAGTAGGCCCGAAGTTTAAATAAGTGTCGATAGTTGGAAGGAAGTTATTAATAGTCGCAAAAGTGAGTTTATTGTGCCATAATTATTCAGTTATAGAGCTATGTGCCTACATGCCTTCGACAGGAACCAAGAGATTGATAGAGGTAGAAAATCAAATATTAATCACTTATTGCAGTTAAAAAAATACCACGCAGGACACCTAGAGTATGAAGCGTTTAGTTCTTTGTGTTGCTATAATCAGTAATTTTCTAGTTTAGAGTATTTAAGTGTATTTACGCATAGTTAGCATGTGAATTGAGTATTTAATTGTTTGTGCAATATATATAGTGTGCGTGAAGTAACAATGGTTAAAGTAATTTACATAGCGAGAGATTTTGGATTTTTATGCGGCGATAAGGATAAAGCATCGATCAAGGATGGTAAGGGGGAAGACGCAAAACCCCGTAGGGTCTATTTATGAAAAGGAAAAGAGAAATTTATATCTCGCTGCGAGAACGCATCGAATCCAAGGAAGAAGAGAGAGAGAATAACGACCGAGGAGAAGGGTGATGGAGAGAATAACTCGACAACGGAAGAAGATTGAAGAAATGGACAATCCAAAGGAAGGAGAGGAAGTGACGTTACTGGAAGGCGACCAGGGAGGAGAAAGCAACCGTGCTCCGGAGAATACCGTTATCCCTGAAAGTGAGCAGCCAACGGCAGTGTTACCAACCCAAGGCACCATGGATGTTCAAGCGATAATGGCGCTCTTCACTACGATGATGAAGCAACAAGAAGAAGAGAAAGAACGTCGAAAAGAGGAGAAAGAAAGGAAGAGAAAATTGGAAGAAGAAGAGAAAGAGGAGAAGAGAAAATTGGAAGAACAAGAGAAAGAACGTCGAAAAGAGGAGAAAGAAAGGAAGAGAAAATTGGAAGAAGAAGAGAAAGAGGAGAAGAGAAAATTGGAAGAACAAGAGAAAGAAAAGCAAAAAGAATTGCGAAGAAGAGAGAAAGAACAACAACACCGAGAGATGATGGATCAGTTCCTACAAGCATTAAAAAAGAATGATGAGAAAATAGAAAAAGCCCAAGAAGAGTGTGTTGAAAGACATCGTGATAACTCGAAAGACATTGAGAACCTGGAAAAAACGGTGGAAACTGAAGTCAGGCAGATCCATGAACACCTGGCACACCTGGGAGAGAAGATAGAAGAAAAGAAGAATGACGTAGAAAAGAGAATAGAAGAGGAATTCCGAATGGTTGATCGTCGACTTGCAGCGGATTCCAGAATGGTGGAAGAAAGATTTGGACAAATCGAAACAAAGATGACCTCGGAAGAACAGCAATGGAGGAAGATAAAAAGCATGACGCAAGACTTACGCCAAGACGTCACACGAATCAAAGAAACGATGCAGAGAGAGACTTCTTCAATCGTTATTACGTCACCACGAACAAGGAACGAGGAAGACCAGCGAGAAACAACGCCCCTGGCGACATTAGCGCAGCAACCATCTCGATCGGGGAGTCAAGCCACAGGCGATGACGTCATGGAGCAGGATAGCAGTTGCTCGCGAGTCCACTCCGTGGTACAGACCAGTGTAGCCACCTCGGAAATAGGCAGGCGTGCCATCTTCTCGAAGTTTTCACTGGACAACTTTATGATTTTCGACCAAGAGAAGACAGAAACTTTGCCATCCACGTTTCTTCAAGAATTCAAAAGAGATTGCATTTTATATGGGATTCACGAAGAGGATCACCTGAAGCTCATCCAGAAACTTCTTCGCGGTTCCGCACGCATTTGGTTAGACCACCAGGTACCAGCGTTCAAGACCTTTAGCACCTTCGAAAAAGCTTTCATTGAACAATTTCAGTGCAGATCATTGGTAGAGAGGAAGGTTACCCAGTTAAGAAACAAGCGGTACGACTTCAACGGAAAGCTCACATACAAACAGTTTTTCTGGCAGAGGGTGAATGAATTCCGTTCGCTTAAGCCCGGAACCGAAGTGATAGAAATCCTCACGGCTATCAGAGCTATGTACCCGAGCTACGTACAGAGACAGCTTACAGGAGATGTGTTAGAAAATTTTGACCGAATGTCGCTTATCCTTGAAGACATGGATTTGCTGAAGGAGAACGAAAAACATCGATGGGAAGATCAATCAAGCAGAAGAGGGAATAATAATTTTGATAGGAAGAGAGGAGAAAATTTTCCACGAGTGCAAATGGCGACTACACGCAATACATACAATGGACGTCGACAACAATTCAATCGACAAGAACAATCGCAGTACAGTCCTCCAAGACAGCGAGACAGGGATGCCAAACGCTCGAATCGAGGAAACTACCGTGGAGGCGGACAGAACACAAACGCAGGTTACCGAGGGCGTGGCGACATGCGATTTTCACGCGAGGAGGAAGACAATCGTATGGAAGAAGGCAGAACACAAGCTATTCATTTAGTAAGAACCGCCTACAACAATGAGAAGCAAGAAACTGAAGAACAATGGCCTCAACCATCAACGAGTAGGGGACTCAATCCCAACGCGCCAGATTACCAGTCAGGTACTCGTCGGGATAACAGCCACGGCGCAAGAGCGGAAAACTAACACCCTCCGACGACAGCTCGGCTCGTGTCGGCGGAGAGAGTATTGAACATCGAAAGAGCCTTTAAACTTGTAAATTATTCCGCATACTAGTGTAAATAATTTAACACAATTATGATATTATTATTATTAATATTTAAAAAAACTGAGAACTTATATATATATATCTATATACATATCAATATCTGAGCATATATCATGTTATGTTAATGCCAACATTAATAACGTATTATTTATATTCTTATTACCCAGAATAGATATTATTTAGTAAAGAAACATGTATTTTAAATGGTTTGAATTGATGATAAGAAATATTTTATGTATTAACTCAATAATTCTGAACTATATCTCAAAGAGTGAATTTTCATCATAACTTAGAGTGTGAATGTAGTAAGTTTACATATGTATATGCATACATAATAGGATAATTCTCATAAGTGTTAGCAAGGTGTTTGTTAAATGATCAATGTTACAGAGTCAAGAACTGAAAAATGAATGTTGAGTAATCCTGCAATTTTATGTTTGGTTAATGTTAAATGTAATAATGTAAATTAATTGAAAAGTGCAATTTAGTCTGTAGAAAAAGACAACTATATATTCCAGGGTTCGAGTCCCTATTCGAGCGCCTATGTGTAACAATTAGGCAAGATTTAACGTTAATTATTAATTGTGTTTTGATGAATTTCTCCTTCGCGCATAGTCTTAAGCTCAGAAAAAAATCATGTGTAAGGAGAGGGGAATGTTATAACGATAAAATCTTGCTAATTATCAGGTAAATCAATTAATCATCGTAATAAGCAATAATACGCATTGGATTGTGGCTGTTCACCGGGACTTGGACGGCAGAGTGCGAAGGACTAGCCTGTTTCCCGAGAGAAGAGGCCGAGCCTCGGGTAAAGAAATAAAAAAATACAACTTTGTTACCAATGGTCAGATTCAACTGAAATTAAAGACAGCCCAGCAGCAGATTATCATCGACGAAATCCCCAAAGCAGAATTTGATAGGAGATAAATTAAGCCCGATATTAAAGGTTAAACAGGTAGACTGGATAACAATAGCTACAGACTCCCTGGCACTGTCTTCGGAACGAACGTGCCAGTTACAATAGGCCCGATCTTTGGCTAACCTCTACACGAGGTGCTGCTCGAGAAGGGTCAAAGAACTCCAAATATACGGGCGAAGATAGCAGGACAAGAGCCTAGGATTTGATGACAATTTAGCAACGCTTGGACAGAGAGGGTACCGTAACAGACCTTTTGAATAACAAATAAATAGACGCGCAGAGAAGGGAAACCACCAGTTTTATTCAGATTTTCTTCGACGTGTTATCATCGTCAATCTTTCGCGAACCACCCGCGTAAAGTATCCGCTTTGTGTGTCGCTCCGTTCCGTGTTGTGTTATTTCGCACGTGTCTGTGTACTATCAATATGGAGTAGAGACAGAGAAAGGCCCTGCTGGGGGGCGTCCGACCCAGTTGCCAATCCTTGAAGATGCGGAGATCCTATCTTATCGCCCGGAAGCCATCTATTGACCACGCCGCAAACATCCACGACTTCACCACGAGGACTTCAGTCAGAGCCGACAAAGGTAAGCCGGAATGGACGTGAAAATGGATAAGCTTCGTTCGCCCCGTCGTGACATCCAATGAACTCGCTTTAATTACATAAAAAATCTCGAACAGACATTGCTTATTACGGTGATTAAATTGCATCAACTATAATTTTAACATGTAAAACCGTACAGCGTTCAATTATCCATTCATCCAAAGTATTTAATATTCAGATTGTACGACGCTATAAATTGTCAACATAATTATATATCAGTGATCCTCGTTAACCTCAAAATTAACAATATATAGATTAACATTCATTCAACAACAACATGTCAAATTAAGAACTGTTTAAATTAATGTAGCTAACTGTAAACATGCTGCCGAACTATTATTGTATTAATTACTAATGTATTTTGGATTGCCGAGAAATGAATGCGAGAGTGAAAGTATGAGTGAAAGGGGCAATGATGTAATGTTTATGCATGTGCTCTTTTATAGAAATTACAGTATATATATAGAACTAACCCTGTAGTGTGATTCGTTCTACCCTATGTAATCTCTTGGGCTCCAACTGATGGCACTTACCCTGAGACAAAAGGTAAGTAGGTTCTTAATGATTGCCTTTTGCTTATTTGTTTAATTGTTTTTGTGGGTTTGACATTACCGTTGTAATGTAGATCCAGACTGACGTCAGGCACGTTAAATAAGTAGCCGTAGCCGAGGCGTACAGTTAAACTTATGTAAGTTAGTTGCAGGTCAACTCCCTGTATTTCAGCTCAGTAGATTGGTTGAATCCCAGGACGATAATCTCCGCTAAATTATCTGCAATTAGGTGTCTTTTTGATGGTAAGAACGGATGAATAGTTAACGAAAGGGAATTACACGCAAAGAGTATTAGAATTAATTAAACATATCGTCAGGTATGCAATGTACATATATTTTAAATTACGGAATTAATCTCTTTCTGATGGGTTTACTAATTATTGGATGCAATTTATAGTCGCATGAGCACATGAGCACCACGTGAGAAAATACAGTAAAGTACTATGTTTAATTTCTGATTAACTGCATGCCTTTTCGCGATGAAACAATGACTTCCACGTCACTTGCCAATGGGTCTGAGACTTAATGAGATTCCAAGGTTCAGCAACTCGTTCTTCTATCCGGTGTGATGACAAATAAGTCTTCTTGTTCACAAAATCCAATAATCCTCGTGAAGCTGAAAGCTGTCCCAGCAGGGCTGCTCTCATCATACATTGTTCGACTAATTAGAACAGCTATGGAGATGTCCGACTTGAGCTCAATATTCGAATTCCACCCCGATGGAAAGCTAATCATGTAAGAGGGGTGAAACTTATTATCTGAAAGGATCCAGGGTCCTCAACCAGTAATTAGAGAGGATAGTATATCCTCCTTCCAATACATGGAACAAAAGGCGTCGCCTGTTTGATGTAAACACTCAAGGTGTTCAATTTAGAAATAATTGTGGTGTCGTCAATCCGTGTGGTTATTGCTGTACTTTAATTAAAACAGAAAATTTGTGCATCGTACATTTAAATTTTGATTTAATTTATAAGGCGCTTGAGTGCCTAGCACTCAAACGTGGAACTTTTAAAATAGTGATAAATGATTGTTTTTATCTAACGTTTTGCTACCTCCCTAAATGGAATAGCACAGATAAAGATATTTATCTGTGGGAATAGTGATGGATAGTTCTTTAAACATATCGCAGCACCTATGCAAATTCCATTTCCTCTAATCCACGTCCAATTCCATAACATGCTGTTCCTAGTCCGTACATTTAACACGTGCATTATAAAATGTATTAATGTATTTTTACTAAATCTGCAGCCGAGACTTCAAGAAGCACTTTCTTACGATACCTCCTCGATTATTTGAATACAGTTTAAAACTATTCAAAATAAATTCAGAAAAAATAAAATGAATCATCACCATAAGAGGAAAAAAAATACTGGCTTTTATTGCTTCCGGACTTTATTTTATTTACTTTTTGATAAAATAACCTTGTGCAGAAGCACACTAAGTTGCCGAGAATCACGCTGTACATAGAAAACTCGAAATGTATCCTAATTTTGAATTTTCTTCCCGTTCACTTTTGGCAATTTGGATTTTCTTTCTTAATAGTGATTTCTTACAACCGCAGTTCAGTGTAAATATATATTTTTTTTGTTGTTGTTTATGTGTCATATGCCTTTCCCGATGACGTAGTCTTTAACGCTGTGTCGATATGGTAACAAAAAGTTCTGGTTTTGATTCCCGGCGTGGGCGAATTTCAACTGCACAAACTGCACTTTAAGCTATAGGTTCAGATTTCTTTAACTGAGTATAGTGTCTATCCATCTCTAGCATTAGTTTTTAACGTATTAAACTATAGTTCTCACTGTATTTTCTACAACTGCGTGACAACATATGAATTATTATAAAATAATTAACCGCCTAATTCGTTTTCCTGCCATTCAAGGTACTGCTACTAATCATAAATGACCAAAAATGCAGGATGTTGCAAAAAAAAAGTATAACTCTGTGTGTATTTCTTGTTAAAAGTAACGTAAAATAAGGTCACTTACGGCATTGTGCTACTCACAGCGGAAGTGTATTTTTCTTGTGGGACATGGTAAAGGAACAGACAGTTTTTCAACCCTGTACCAGGTACCCTTCAAGATGTGCTTGCAAACATTGAGTCTGTGATAACTAACTACTAGTGCTCCATATTGAATGTTGAATTGTTGTTTTAAGTCCACTTTATGCACAGAAAGGCTAAACGGGACTGGGCCTACAGTTTAATGTGGAATTCGAATCACTATGCCATGTGCTTCAACCGGGTATCGAACCCGGTACCCCTTGGTTACAAGGCAACGACGTTGCCACTACGCCATCGACGAGGCCTAGTGCTTCATATCAGTGTGGTGCTAGCTATGGTTGCACGGATCATTGACCCCATGGAGTACGTAGTGGACAATGACGGACACCATGTAGAGCATGTAGTAAGAACGACCAAACAATGATTCACATTTGGAAAATATTGGCAAGTGGTGGATATTGGAGGATAAAACCCATAAAGCGAATAAACCTATGACTACATATTCGTCTATATATCTGCATCGAATGTGAGGACTGAATTGGATTGTTGTTTTAAGTCCACTTTATGCACATATAGGCTAATCGGGACTGGACCTACAGTTTAAAGTTGGATCTGAACCACTATGTGCCTCCACCGGGTATCGAATCCCGGACACCTTGATTACACTGCGCCATCGGGGAGGCCCTGTATAACATTAAGTTCCTGTGAAAAGATATAGTCGTACAAGCTATTAATGCGTATTTACCTTCTGGATCAGTGTCCACTTTTTTGGACGGTCTCTAAGTCATGCTTGAGGGAGTAATACTTCGAAACTGCTTCAAGATATTATACATTAGCGGTTCTCTGCTTTGTATAGTGTAAGTCATTGATTTGTTACATTTGTTGCTGAAATAACTTGTCTGCAGTAATGCTCATCATGTGCTGATCCGAGTGTTAAATAAAATGTGAATCTCTAATGTAACCGAAGTGCGGTGCCTCGCCCCATTAGAAGAGACAGGAGTCAATGTAGGGGAGAAGTGAAGTGGAGTGTCAATCGATAGAATGGCACCATCCATCATCTTCAAGACGGGAAGAAATTGCAAAAAGAAGGCAGTGAACTCATATAAAGCCGGTACTGTCATTGAGTCCCCGAGGTCTTCTATGCGAAGAAATCAACACAATTTTTCCAAGGTCTTGACTTCTTACACTTTTGTTATTTTTTCGTTTTTCGTCTCTGCAGACTGGTGTTTGTTTACTGTTACCGTAATTGCAATGTTAGCTACCACACATTTGATACCACACAATGACGAGAATAAAAAAATAGCTCTGAAACTAGGAAACACAAGAGCTTCCTCTCTTTGTAGAAACGATGGATAAAAATTAATTGGAATTGGACCTCCAGTTTTAAGAGGAATTGAAGTCGTATTGAATCGAAATAGCGACAACTATATTTCAAGGTGTTACACTAGCACGTCTTTAGACCAACTGTCCAAAGATATAAATGAAGATCGATCACTTTATTCAAGGAGAGGAAAATTCAGAATACTTTGACATGTACGTATTTCGAATAGAGCGTTCTCCATGAAACCAAACAGGCTACCGAAACTTGAAAATCTACTCGCCGATAGCCGATATAGGGTCAATGAGAGTCTTCTGATAAATGTTCGACGGACCTCTTTCATTAAACAAACGATTTAGGTTTGACCAAGTGTGTCTCCCTCAACCGTAATACACGTGGTGCAAAGTTTACTCGTGTATTGTTTCAAATCTTAATGACAATAATGTAATATAGAAATACATTATACAGGGTTCACCAATAGTCTTAGGAGAGCGACATTTTATTCCAGGCATCCAACTTACACAAGGCGTTGGTGGGTTGCGTATAGAGTTAAGCTCAATTTCAGGGTTATCACATGCACAATTGAAATGTACGAAATACACGAAAGGAATAAAATGAAGTATTATGCATTTAAAAATCTATTTTAAAAAAGTATTATATTGCAAATGAGAAAATACGTTATGATAAAATAGAGTTGCTATACTTTACGCAATTCGATTTCCTATGTTTTAATCACTGATGAGGCTACACAAAGGAAATGAAGCGAAGAAACGGAAGGGGAGAAGACGAGAGAAGAACAGAGGCGGCGAAAGGAGAAGTAGAGCAGGAAAGAAAAAAGAGGATAGAAGAGGAGAGGAGAAGTGATGAAAAGAAAGGAAAAAAAGATCTGAGGAGAGATGAGGAAAAGGGAGAAAAGAGGAGAAGAGAGGAGGAAACGAGAAGAAGGGACTGGAGAGTAGAGTAAAATAGAGGAAAATAGAAGAGGAGAAGAGTGCAGTGGTGTCTGGAATTGAAGACAGGAGAGAAGAGAGGAGGAGTGAAGAAGAGTTAGATGAACACAAGAGGCGAGAACGGGAGGCGATATGAGATAGAAACAGAGGAGAAGGAGGGGAATGAATAAGGAGAAGAGAAGAAGCGAAAAGAGTGGAGACGAGAGGAGAGACAGGTAGAGAAAATATCTTCTGAGCGTCAATAATTGGTGCACTGATCAAATTATAAGCATGAAACAATCAATAAAATTTTAAAATTGCGATCGAATACATTCTCTAAGCTAAATGCCTTTTGGCTGGGTTAGGAGCAAGATAAGATCTTTCGCGTGAGATTTTCGATTATACCTGCGATTACACCATTAAAAACATGAATTTAATTTTCATCATTATAATAA
This sequence comes from Lepisma saccharinum, assembly GCF_977018435.1. Lineage (NCBI taxonomy): Eukaryota > Metazoa > Arthropoda > Insecta > Zygentoma > Lepismatidae > Lepisma > Lepisma saccharinum. The sequence goes on along the minus strand of NC_139230.1, from coordinate 155,865,717 downwards.
ATATCCAATTTCTTTTCGACTTTATAGTTCGTTGAAATTGAGATTTATTCTTGAATAGTTCATTGTTATTGACAAACATGATCATTCCATTTCATTGGGCATGGACAAAGAACCCAATGAAATATACCTAAACCTACGAAACACATGGGTGTTTTTTGTGAGTGTCACTTCATCATAATATTACTCATCCTCATCTTCGCGATTAGCCAGTGGCAGAAAAGCCAAATCAAAATCCAACGATGAGAATGTGTGATGCTTTGATGAAGAAATGAAGAAAATAGTATTCCTGTATGCTTCGCAATTCAACTTCAGAGTCACTCACCAGATGATCCCTTTCGACCCTATTATATTATTATTTAGAAAAAAATCGAAAACATATTTTATTTTTTTAATATTGTACTGGCAAAACACATTAGTATAATCGATTGGAGCAACACTATACGATATTGTAAATTACCCTAAACCTTAAAAAGAACTTCAGCCTGACTTGGAGACACCGGCATAGCGAGAGTGAGCCACAGGTGCATAGTGTAAATTTCTATCAGGGCTGCAGACAGGTTGAGAAAGCGTGCGCGGGAGAGACTAATTTAACGACGTTGCCAACGAAAATATCGAAGAGGAATACCACCGAGAAACTAATGAATGGATGTTCTGTTCACTTTACAAAATGTTGGCTTAGCTGTATCCTAAATTCACATTATAGCACAAGGGAGGAAAAAGATAACTTGGAATTGTAGTAATAACATAAGATTTTTTAAAAGTCCACATTAAGTACAGGAACTAATCGTTGCTGACGTACAGTTTACATGGACTAAAATTCAACCCACATCGGAAGGTGCCCTCATTTTATATTTACTATCATCGTTTCTAGTCCTACTTATCACACGTAACCCAATGTAAAGCTACCTGAGAGGCCTTGACCCTCAAAGGGTTGTTCGGACACGAAATTTAGTTTAGAATAGACGCTCAATTGATCATATGCATGTTGCATCTGAATAAGTTATTCTAATAACTACATTTGAATACTTTCTTAGAATATTTTGCACCTCGCAAACTTCATTATGTGGAGTTACACTGAGTAGTCATTGTTTCCCTATGACTCATGATCATTAGTTAAAAAATTAGTAACAAAAAGTTCATTAACGTAATTGAATACTTTCTCCAACATCATAAAAATGCTGAAATTTCAAACACCATTGTTGACCAATTCATCGTATAGAATGTACAATAATTGCCAGGTACGGCTGTTCCTCAAAGGAATCTGAACAGAATAGCTAAGAAGGGTCTTGAGTGACAGTTCTTTGTCATTCCAGCGGGGATTCAGGTCCATTCTATCGCCAGCAAGTCAACAGAAGACTGATGAAACGGAAACATCCCGTACCACGCAAAACACAATGTTTGCTAACTTTTGTCTCCAGCAGGTTCTGGAAAACATCCGTTTGAGAGCATCAGCAAACAGCTCCGGAGAGTGAAGTCTTGGAATGCAACCTCGACACTCAGGACGCAAGCGCTTTTGGCGAATCTGTATCATAGAGCAAGAAAACAAGGTTCTTATTCGCTTTAGAAAGGAGTTCTACATTTTATATTTATAATGCTGTTGGTTTTATAGAAAGCAAAGTGATGACAACCAAAATGTGAGAACATAGGGTACACGATTAAACTATTGTGCGTTTAACACTTATCGATAATGACCATAACATGTTGTAATTTGATAATCTTTATTTCCATTATTTAAAGACACTTCTATATTAGTTATGCTTATTTACTGGGATCATATCAATAAAATTGCAACTTGTAAGATTATAATGTTCCAAAGGTTAGGAAGGTAAGGTTCTGTACCATCTCTCAGCTATACCTGAGCAAGGCTGCGCATAGCGGCAGAGAAGGGGTGGGGAAAATCGAGTGACCAGAGCGAAGCAGTAAACGCTGCTGGGAAGGCTGGTAGTCCACGCGTTTACTTCGTTAACGTCGAAGAACTAAAGAAAGCCGCCGACACAAACGTGGCTGGGAATAAATAGCGGGCGAGTTGTTTTCATCCAATCGCACTCAATCTTCAGCAAATGTCAGCTGTCATTCTGCTCGTCTACTCCACGTGGAGTCTCAGTCACATGACTGCGGATACGCTGTTGCCGTACTTTGCAACTTCAATGTGGAGGCCGTGGGAAGGTTCTTGTGCGCGGAAGGACAAGGTGGCGTAGAGTAGATGTGGAGTGTAGATGTGTGGCAACACTTTGCGTTGAATGTGATTGTTGCAGCTGGTGGGCGCGCTCCGTGGACTTCAAAGCCAGCCGGTCGTTAAAGTAGCTAGCGCGTCGACTTATAACTGCAATCGCTCCCCCTTTCACGTTCCGTTCCTCTCACGTGTTCATTGGTGGAGTTGTCTCGCGTCACTACTTGCGCAGAGACTTGCTTTCGTTCTCCTGCTCCAGAGATAAAGGGACAGAGAGTATTTATAAAGTGAAATATAATATGAAAGTTCATGGTGTATTTATACGTTTATAATTGTGAGCTATATTTCATAGTAACCACTTTTCAAAATATATCCAGCGTATCTAAAACTAACGTAGTTCCTGGCTGAACTGTTAAAATATGTTATAGTGCTTAAGTTATAGCCGTGTTCTCTTTCCGTGTAGAACCACAGTATGTGAAGTAACTTTAACAGAACACGGCTATATAATAGCTAAACTCTAAGAAAAACACACGTGATAATAGTGTTGTAAGAACTTGGAGAGCAGATAAATATTACTCAATTCTAGCCATGGATATTGCAGAGAGAATCGGAAAGAAATAAGAATTATTATGACTGAATATGTGTGAGTTTGTCGTTGGTTGTATATGCTTGTTATCAGTCTGGAAATATACAATCGGCAATAAAGTTTGTTTGTAAAAACACATGTTATTGTGGTTCAACATTAGTATGAGGGCATCACCAATCAGTTTATACGTATGATTATTTATTTACACAAAACATTAGTTTTAGTTTAGAATGAAAAACAGTAAATAATTTGTTTTCTGAGGGTCCAATGCATGTGATGGATAAAGTTTTGGCTTGGGCTTCTACATCCTAAGATTTATACCGACGATGAAAAATAGAAAATGAAACAAATAAAAGAGAAAGAATACACAGAAATATATTTACACTGGATTTCAACCGAGGTGGATTGATTTAAATCAGGTTGATTTAAATAAATAATTTATAGAATAATATACATTAGATTTTTGTAGATATGAAAATCACTTTTGGTGAAAGTATATTAATATCGTAAGCATTTGATGGTGTTTGTTAAGCTCTAAGAAAGGAAAAGAAAGGAGTCAAAATATATGTACTGGTGGGGTGAAGCTCATACGAAAGGAAGTGTAATATGTAAACTGAACACACTTACATTTCTATTGATTTAAAATGGAATATTTTTGTAGGCAAAAATTGCAAACATTTTGTGTAGAAAAGTATACAAAATTCTAATCATATTAAACCATAAATTGTGTAATTATCATTAAACTGTAAATAAGGAGCTGATATTTTGCAAACTATCATTAAAAAATTGCCAAAATTCAGCTACAAAAACTATGAAATATCCAGAATTTTCACTGGAAGAAAAGTTACTGAAATTATTATAGTTTCATTAACACACAACAAACATTTCCATAGTTGGTTCATATATATCAGGGACGTCGGAACCGGGGGGGGGTCGACTTGCCCCCCACTTATCATCGAGGGGGGCAAGATAGTATTTTTGCACCCCCCCCCTCCGGTCGCGTGCTAAAAATGAGACACTATTTTTTTCCAACTTAGGTTTCGATTTGAAAAAAAAATGCACATGTTAAATGAACGCGGACTCAAGTTTTAACTACCAGCAAGAAGTATGGGACAGAACAATCTACGTGCAGATAACAATCACAGCCACGACCCCGCAAATCAAGCATATGGTGGAATTATCCCCCTAGGAATTCGCAGTTTCTGTTTCCAGTTCCCCTTTGTATCTACCATGTTTTGTGTATACTGTGCAGGTGCGGTCGGTGTGAAACAATAAACCGAGCGTAACCCGATGGGAAGGGAGGGGGGCAGAGAACAGATTAATTTTATATCTATTCTTTTCCATCTATAACACATTGCATGGAAGCAAGGACTCCGAACAGGGGGGCAGATCAAGCTTGAGCCTTCTAGCTTAAAAGTTCATGGTGGAAAAAAATTCGAGACGAATGCGAGAGGACGCGGAGGTCTAGTCGGTAGGGCGTCTGACTGTCACGCGGAGAGCCGGGTTCAATTCCCGGAGTGGATGTTCTAAGGTCGGAATTTTCCCGGCCTTTTCCCAGCATAAAGCCGCTCCGGGTGGGTGCCTGGGAGCAACATTGGGGGTAAAGGCGGCTGGAGCGTGGTGCTGATCTAATCACCTCCAAAATGTCCGAGATCGAGAATGTGTGGGCCTTACCCCCACATTTCGTAAATGTGTCTTCATGGAACGGTGCTATATGCACGGGTAAGAAAACTCACAAGTGAACATAAAAATAAATGGTGTTACCTCTCTCTGGGGTCTAAACATAAGCCATCAGCCCTGAACATGACGTTTAAAACAAGCAGTAAACTTTTATTAAATCTAAATGGCCCAGAAACAAACGTTCCTTCCTTGGTTGTTCCTCCCCTACCCACAAATGCTTTCGTTATTGCCTGATGTGAAGAAACCACAGAGGAGGGGCAAGATTATATTTTTGCTCCCTCCCCCCCCCCCCCCAGTCACTACCTAAAACCGAGACTACATCTATTTAAACTTATCTTGGTTCTCAATAATATTTGGAAAAATATTTCTTCACTAGATTTGTGAACTAGCACTCAAGTTTCCGTTAACAGCAAGAAGCACGTGACATCGCAGTCAGGTCTCGGCAACTCAAGTATTCCCGTATGGATTCCCTACACTGTTTCCAGTTTTGCTTTGAAGCTCGCAGATAACAATGAATCGGGGTAGAGGGTCAGAGGACACTTTCCGAACACGAAAATTCTTTAAGGACCCCTTGCTGTCAAAAAGGCCATCGACCATAGAAAACGTGCACCTTGCATGTTCTTGAAAATTCAAGTCTACGCTAATCTTCCCTTCCTTTTCCAAATTTAGACTTGGTCAGAGAACGCACTTATTGTTCAGAGTAGAACAACTGCAGAAGGCGTGTTTCGGCATTTACTCTGGAAATGGTAGTGACGAGTTTGGATTTCTTTCCGTACCAAGCGATATAACTGTGCATATATACGTGTAAATCTATTGCAGAAAGTACACCAACTGCAAGGTCGCGTCGGAAGATCACTGCACACTTAGTCGCCTGATATAGAATCAAATGACTTGAAAGATTTACTTCTCTCCTTACGTTTTTTTTACTAATTTATATTTTCTGTGTGATAAGGCAGAAAAAGACGAGTCTAGAGACAGACAAGTATCGTCTCGATATACCATCTGGCCTTTCGGGTTTTAACGCTACAAACGTTGGAGTGTATGAACTAGGGATGGCCAGATCCGGATTCAAAGGGATCTGCTTTTTTCGGATCCGGATCCCTTTGACCATCCCACATGAGCGCTTCTTTGGAAAGAAAGAATATGTTTATAACATATTGTTACCTGCTAATATATATATATATATATATATATATATATATATATATATATATATATATATATTATAGTGCGTGTGCGCGATTTGTAATTAATACACTTACAACAAGGAGGTTATCTATGTGTCCCCCTTCGATTTCCATGAAACTTGGCAGGTGTATAGAGGGGCCCAAAGGAACAAGTACATGTTTCTGTGTTTCAGCTAAGAAACGATTTTGGGGGGCAACCACCCCACGCTCAAATGTCAAGATGAGGAGAAATTGAAGTGGGGATCTGACCCCGAAACCACGTAAATATGGCATAGGAAGAAACAGGGTTCATAGGGTCCCTCTATACACCTGCCAAGTTTCATGGGAATCGGAGGGGGACATAGTGGTGAGATCCTCACTTCAATTTGTCCTAATCTTGACATTTGAGGGGGGTTTTGCCCCCTAAAACCGTTTTTTAGCTGAAACAAGAAACACGTATTTCTTTCTTCGGGCCCCTCTATACACCTGCCAAGTTTCATGGAAATCGGAGGGGGACACAGGGGTCAGATCCCCACTTCAATTTGTCCTCATCTTAACATTTGAGGGGGGGTTGCCCCCTAGAACAGTTTTGTAGCCGAAACAAAACAAACACGCATTTCTTCCTTTGGGCCTTTCTATACACCTGCCAAGTTTCATGCAAATCGGAGGGGAACACTTAGATAACCTCAGTAGTATAGAAATTAGATAAGGACGGTCGCTATTTAATATTCGCAATTTAATTTGCACGTACTTATAACTAATTTGCACGTACTTAGAACTCATTTGCACGTACTTAGAATACTTTACATTTATGTATTTGCATGTTTATAACTTTTTATGAATATATAATTATTTATTTTATGAAAAATATGTATATAGAAGGTAATTAGAGGTACTAAACGCTATGCATATGGTTTTATATTCATTACTGCAAAGTATGTAATGTATAAAATGTTAATATTAATGTTTATAATATTGAAAATAAGTTTTTATGGTTTATGAACCGCTATGAACGGTAGTAATGGGTGTAGGTACAGGTCCAATTACGAATGGGGACGGTCCCGGTACTCGAACCCGCGATATGTAATGTTATTAATTAGTACTATGAAATAATTTCTTTATGTTATGAAACACGGTGGTGCGAGATGCTAGACAGAATACTGTCTCCGAATCTCGACTCCGCTCTGATGCCAGACAGAGAGAATGAATTAATATTCCGCGCAGGTAGAGGAGAAAGGAATTTGGGGAGTGTGCGTTCAAGGTCAAATGACGTCAGAACGTCAGAACAAAGAAGGAACCCAATTGACCAATCAGAGATCGCGTCGGTAGGTTTTCAGAACCGGTTTTTTCAAGGTTAACTAGCTAGTACGCAAGAACAGGGGAAAGCTATGCAATACTGTAGGGCAGGGGAGGGATTGAACCAGACAACAAAGGATGTCTGGAAATGCACAGCAAGGGTCAAATCTCTGAAGCTATGCGTCGCTTGTAGAACCGGTTTCCGCCGCCAATTAATATTCCGCTCAGGTTTGCCTCCAACGCACAGGACGCTTTACCGCGTGTTTCAGGGTAGAGCGCTTGCATGTTAGAACAGGTTTCTGTCAAAGTAGCCCAAGATTACCGAGAAAACAAGAAAAAAGGATTTTGGGATACCCAATTAGATTGGAGCGAGAATTTTACTCTGAACAAGGAGAACGAAGCGTAAGGGTTTTATATCTGTACTAGGAAGAAGGGAGATTTATCAGGGACTGGGCATACAGTTTTCACTATGTGCTTTTATCACGGGGTATCGAATCTAGGACCATTTGATTATTGATTTAGGTAGTAAATTTATGTTACTGTGTGCTATTTAATATAATATTGAAGTTATTTTTTACCAAACTTTGACTTTATGTCAAATCTTTTACAACTTTATGTTAATTTTTACCAAAATAACACTATTTGTAATATTCAAGCAACATTTTTTATTATATTTTAGATTTACAGACATTTTTTCAACTTTGAACTTATTATTTTACAACTTTATGTTAATTTTTACCAAAATAACACTATTTGTACTATTTAAGCAACATTTTTTATTAAATTTTGGACTCACAGACATTTTTTCAACTTTTAACTTATTATTTTACAACTTGTTAATTTTTTACCAAAATAACACTATTTGTACTATTCAAGCAACATTTTTTATTAAATTTTGGACTCACAAAGACATTTTTTACCAAACTTTGACTTTATGTCGAACATTTTCCCAGCTTATTCTTATTTTTATCAAAATAACACAATTCAATCTGTTTAGGAAAGACTTTTAGTTATATTTTCGACACACAAAGTGTGTGATCTCAACTTCTATCTGTTAATTTCACAAGTTTAGGCTTATTATTACTCAAATAACACAATTCAATCTGTTTAGGAAAGACTTTTAGTTATATTTTCGACACACAAAGTGTGTGATCTCAACTTCTATCTGTTAATTTCACAAGTTTAGGCTTATTATTACTCAAATAACACAATTTAATCTGTTCAGGAAAGATTTTTAGTTACATTTTCGACACACAAAGTGTGTGTTTTCAACTTTTATCTGTTTATTTTACAAGTTTAGGCTTAATATTACTCAAATAACACAATTTAATTTAGTCAGGAAGGATTTGTTATTATATTTTGGATGCACAAAGAGATGTTTTCAACTTTTATTTGTTTATTTTACAAGTTTAGCCTAACATTTACTCAAATAACACGATTTGAACGTGTTTTTATTACATTTTGGACACACACGCACTCTCACATACACACACACACATCCACACACATCCACACACACACACACACACACACACACACACAGAGAGAGAGAGAGAGAGAGAGAGAGAGAGAGAGAGAGAGAGATTTTTCCAAGTTTACAGGATTATTCTCCAAGTTTACTCAAATAACACAATTTAAATGTGTTTTGAATTATATTTTGTACACATGAAGTGTGTTTCGTCAAGTTTTACCCTTTTATTTTACAAGTTTAGGCTTAATATTACTCAAATAACACAATTTAATTTAGTCAGGAAGGATTTGTTATTATATTTTGGATGCACAAAGAGATGTTTTCAACTTTTTTACTGATTTTTTTGCAGGGTACGTATTAATTTTTATTTATTTTGTTTTGTATTATATATACATTTACAAATTTTTAACTTAGAGTTTAGTATTTATTTAATTTTTTTCAAAAACACTAAAAAAAGTACTTTTAGCTAAAATGTAAGCCACAGAATATATTATTATTATTATTATTATTATTATTATTATTATTATTATTATTAGGGTTTACTGATTTCCACTATGCTATTTTTGGATCTGTATTTCTATATGTATTTATTTAGGTCCGGTTACGCCTGCTACGTAGGAAAGTTTGTTTATTTTAGAGTTTGCTGAGTATTTTGTTACTTTTATACTAGGTAAAGTTTCCAAAATATATCAGGTAGGGCTCCATCCATATACTTTTGTTTTTGCTGTTTGGAGATGATGCGATCAGCATCACTCTCCATCTGCTTTTTATTTTATGTACCCAATATTATTTTGAGGCTTAGTGAATTCTAGAGCCTATTTATGCAGGAGAGACGGCTTGAAAATTTTGATTTCAGATAACCCACAACTATTTGTCAGAGTATTTTAAAGGATATTTTATATTTATTATGTGCCACTAGAATATCAAAGCTTGCTTAATTTTTATGTCTGTAACGCTGTTATTGTATTTCTAGCTAAGGCTTACTGGATAAAGTACACGAAATGTTTATCATTTCAACTATTTGCTTTTATACGAAGCCAAATTTTTAGTGTAACGAAAATTATTGTGTGTCCATAAAGACTGAAATCCTTTTCCCGATGGGTCCATAACTGGACGCTTACGAACATTGTTCCTTTTATTTTAAAAAAATATAACCATTTATCAATATATTGACAATTCACAGGACAAGACGAAGTTCACAGACGACTGACTATATGGACCATAGGTCCACTTGCTAAATTTTTTTCTATGCTAGAAGAATAATTTAGCCTTATAGCCTTTTTCAAGGTATTTTAGAAGTATTACTGGGTTTTTTGGGTGCATCAACATTTGGGTTATTTCCATTTGGTTTATTATACGAGGCTACAATCACTATATGTCTATGAGGACTAAAATCCTCTGATTGAAACTAAAACCTTAGGCTGTAACTAGGGACTTAGTATGTGTATAACGACAATTTATAGGACAACACGAACTTTACAAAGGATTGTAGGTGATGTAGGCCCACACGCCAGAGCTTTGTTAATCTGCAAGAAGCATTTACAGCTAATGCTACGAGGAAATGAGGTTGATTTTTTACTGTTTCAAAAGAATGCTATCTTTTTATACACCCAATATTTGCTTTTTCAAGTAACTACATGTGCCAGAAGCACTTACAGGCCAACTCTAACTAGACTTCGATTTATGTAAATGTAGCAAGAACTATATTTCTGAGGAAGCACGCAAAAGCAGATTACCAGATTAAAGTATCAGAAAAACAGATTTTTCTTTGCAAGTATATTTTTATTGACTGGATTATTTAACAGATCAAACAGGAAGACTGCAAAATTCATTAAATGTAGGTCTATTGTATAGGTGGTTTCAGAGATATAAAAAGAACAAATATAAGATTTCGCTTTTTTTGCTTCTGAGGCTAATCGCGACGCTAAGGGTAAATGGCGAGGAAATGTAACGAAGGAGAAACAGTCCCAAAAGATATGGGCTGCATGTAAGTTAATACCACAGAGATATTACAGTAGGTGTAGGTTCTACCACCAGAACTTTTCTATTATAATAATACTGGTTATCCTGTACTGTTAACTAAAGATGCTGATATTTGAGAAACTTAAAAGCTTACTCACGACTTACTGTTGCACAAGATCCGATGACAAAATTTAAAAATTGTAATCGTCCAGACAGGGATTCGAACCCTGGTCAGATAGGTTAAAAGCCTAACGCTATACTAACTAAACTATCTGGGCACAAGGTATTCTTTTCTTGAAAAGTTTGTTATGTTAAGAAATATATTGAAACATTTGAGAACAATCTTGGTCTGGTTCGACAGAGAAGGAGACAACATTTCCAATTTTTACAGACTGGGTGTATTTTTCCACTATAGAGGCCTTCACTATATGTAATTCGAAATGCTAAAGTTCATTTAGCTTCCAAAATTGAGGTAAAGATTGTGTTTGGCGAGATTAACAAGTTACAATTATATCCAGTTACGGACAAATAAAGCTAAAACTCTCAGATTTACTGTACTAGCCAAGTTTTAGTAACATTTTCTTCACTTTAGTACAAATACCAAAGAAATAGGTATATTTTATTTATAATTTGACAAAATGTACTAGTATTTAATTCACAAAGTTAGGTAAAAAACAGTATTTTTAAAAAAATATTGTTACTGCCTTCAAATTTTATGTTATTTAGCCACTAACAACTGGTTTACACTGTTTGGCATCCTTTAAATAGGAAAATAAGGAATTATTTGTTTAGTATTTTTACTACTTTATATTTATTTAAGAAAACAATTCTACAGTTTAACTTAATTTTTAACAAATTGTTACTAATTTATATATCAAAGTTATGTTATTTAGAGTGTATGAAGGCGTATAAAGTTAATATTTGTACTTATCAGTGCAACTAACAATTATATTTTACACACAAAAGATGATGTTTACAGTTAAATTATTTGAATCAGAGAATAATATTTTACAGTAATTGATTCATTCAGCACTAGTCAGTACTTTTATGCATCAGAAAGTTTTCTTAATTTTCTATTACGCATGCTATTTTGGGCTATTCTTAAAATGTATTTCTAAGGCAAACTGGTTTAATTTTCTGCTTATAATGCAAAGTTGACATAGTTTTCGCACAATGCATTGTACATTTGTTATATCCTCTACTTACAATCCATATATTATGCTTATTTAATGTATAACTAACTAACTTTCTAGCCTTCTTAAACCCGAATGTTCATGGCGGCAGCAACACATGCCTTTCATCTGTCCCTGTCCTGAGCAAGATCTATATACTCCTTTCCTCCCCTACCAATTTCCTTTAGGTCCATCTCTACATTATCCCTCCATCTTTGTTTTGGTCTTTCTATTGGTCTTTTACCATCAGGTTTTCCAACAAGAATCCTGTATACTCTTTTTTCCTCTCCCATATGTACCACATGATCTACACACCTAAGTCTTTTTGATTTAAGCATTCTAATAATATCTGGACATGAATACAAATTATGTACTTCTAAATTATGTAATTTTCTCCATTTATCTGTCTACTCATCTGTTTTAGGCCCAAATATTTTCCTAGGGATTTTATTTTCAAATACTCTCAATTTATGTTCCTTTTTCAATGTAAGGGACCAAGTTTGTTTACTGTATTTAACTTTCATTTTTTGTAATTAACAAAAATTAAAAGCTTATACTGTAGTTATTATATATTTTTCTATCAGCTTATTTTGAAATTAATATTATTAGTTATAGTCTTTGATTTATAACTATATTGCTTGTCTATCAATTTATCTAAGAGTACATGCAGACAAACATATGTGTACACACTTTTATGTACATAGATATGCCTTTTTTCAATATTTTAGTATGAAGATTGCACTTTAGCTATTCAAGCAAGGGTAGGACATCGGGGAGGCCAAAGGTAGGAAAGGTAGGATTTCTGATAATTTGTTGCAGGATTTTGTTTTCCAAGTATAGATGAGAACTGAGCTGGAAGACTGTTTTGAACCTTTTCATGAGAGTTTGCATGTGAACTGTATACAAATTGAGCACTATTGACTGTGCATGCTTCTAAGATTTGCTGTTATTTCACATTAACTCTGTGAGACTGTAGACAATTTTCCCATTTCAAGTAGTTTCTATTGATTGTATTTGTATATGTTTTGGGGACTTGACAGTTTTATGTTATGAGGCAGTTTATTGTAGAATATTTTTTACCTGATGGTATGAGATATTGAGTGTCTGCTGCTTTAATTGTAATTATTTTCCTTCTTGTGTTGTGTATTTGACTATCTTTTGTCCAAGTTCGTAGTATTTAGAATAATTGTTATTGACTTGTAGATGTAGGGAGTAATAATCCTTTGCAAGATGCCCTATACTTTAGTCTGAACATTATTCTTAGTGTTCACTTTTGAAGCCTTAGTATTCTGGTAGTATTATTAATGTAGAGGTAAATTAGGGTGAAATGTAGGCATTTTTCTGATAAATTATACTCACTTAGTTGTTTCAGCAGGTAGAAGTTGCATGATGGTTTACTGCTGATGATGTTAATTTGCTCTTCTTATGTACTATGTATGATGTAGCTTACTTGAGTAATTGGAATTTTCTACTGAAAAAGGATTGCTTGTCTATTTTATTCCTATGTTGTTGAGTTTGTCCATAAGCAAGCCATGTTTTTACTCTATTCTATGCCTTGGAAGAATCTAGATATATTGTGTTTGCAGTTTTATGTTTCTCTAAGGTTTCAGCTATGTAGTTTTTTAAACTGTGCTGTGGGTGTGACTATTGATTTCTCTTTCTGGATGCCATGTTGGTTTCTGTGTATTCCTCTTGCTGCTTGAATTTGACTTAGGTTGTTTGCTTTTTTTCTTAGATCTTTATTTGTTTATTTGTTCAGTATATTTTTTGAATTTTAATTACTTTAATTTTACATTAACTAATATATTTTACTTTAACAAAAGAATTTACTCTAGTATAAAAACTTCTACTAACAAAAATGTACTATTATAACTTTTAATTTTAGAAAATTGTATTTTCAAAACTTTAACTTTGAAAAATTGATTTTTAATTACTTTAATTTTACATTAACTAACATATTTTACTTTAACAACAAAATAATTTACCCTAGTATAAAAAATTCTACTAACAAAAATGTACTATTATAACTTCTAATTTTAGAAAATTGTATTTTTAAAACTTTAACTTTGAAAAATTGAATTTTAACGCACTTTGACTTTAACAATGTACTTTGAATTTTATATATAAAAGAATATTAAAAAATAAAAAAAATACTGAACAAATAAACAAATAAAGATCTAAGAAAAAAAGCAAACAACCTAAGTCAAATTCAAGCAGCAAGAGGAATACACAGAAACCAACATGGCATCCAGAAAGAGAAATCAATAGTCACACCCACAGCACAGTTTAAAAAACTACATAGCTGAAACCTTAGAGAAACATAAAACTGCAAACACAATATATCTAGATTCTTCCAAGGCATAGAATAGAGTAAAAACATGGCTTGCTTATGGACAAACTCAACAACATAGGAATAAAATAGACAAGCAATCCTTTTTCAGTAGAAAATTCCAATTACTCAAGTAAGCTACATCATACATAGTACATAAGAAGAGCAAATTAACATCATCAGCAGTAAACCATCATGCAACTTCTACCTGCTGAAACAACTAAGTGAGTATAATTTATCAGAAAAATGCCTACATTTCACCCTAATTTACCTCTACATTAATAATACTACCAGAATACTAAGGCTTCAAAAGTGAACACTAAGAATAATGTTCAGACTAAAGTATAGGGCATCTTGCAAAGGATTATTACTCCCTACATCTACAAGTCAATAACAATTATTCTAAATACTACGAACTTGGACAAAAGATAGTCAAATACACAACACAAGAAGGAAAATAATTACAATTAAAGCAGCAGACACTCAATATCTCATACCATCAGGTAAAAAATATTCTACAATAAACTGCCTCATAACATAAAACTGTCAAGTCCCCAAAACATATACAAATACAATCAATAGAAACTACTTGAAATGGGAAAATTGTCTACTGTCTCACAGAGTTGATGTGAAATAACAGCAAATCTTAGAAGCATGCACAGTCAATAGTGCTCAATTTGCATACAGTTCACATGCAAACTCTCATGAAAAGGTTCAAAACAGTCTTCCAGCTCAGTTCTCATCTATACTTGGAAAACAAAATCCTGCAACAAATTATCAGAAATCCTACCTTTCCTACCTTTGGCCTCCCCGATGTCCTACCCTTGCTTGAATAGCTAAAGTGCAATCTTCATACTAAAATATTGAAAAAAGGCATATCTATGTACATAAAAGTGTGTACACATATGTTTGTCTGCATGTACTCTTAGATAAATTGATAGACAAGCAATATAGTTATAAATCAAAGACTATAACTAATAATATTAATTTCAAAATAAGCTGATAGAAAAATATATAATAACTACAGTATAAGCTTTTAATTTTTGTTAATTACAAAAAATGAAAGTTAAATACAGTAAACAAACTTGGTCCCTTACATTGAAAAAGGAACATAAATTGAGAGTATTTGAAAATAAAATCCCTAGGAAAATATTTGGGTCTAAAACAGATGAGTAGACAGATAAATGGAGAAAATTACATAATTTAGAAGTACATAATTTGTATTCATGTCCAGATATTATTAGAATGCTTAAATCAAAAAGACTTAGGTGTGTAGATCATGTGGTACATATGGGAGAGGAAAAAAGAGTATACAGGGTTCTTGTTGGAAAACCTGATGGTAAAAGACCAATAGAAAGACCAAAACAAAGATGGAGGGATAATGTAGAGATGGACCTAAAGGAAATTGGTAGGGGAGGAAAGGAGTATATAGATCTTGCTCAGGACAGGGACAGATGAAAGGCATGTGTTGCTGCAGCCATGAACATTCGGGTTTAAGAAGGCTAGAAAGTTAGTTAGTTATACATTAAATAAGCATAATATATGGATTGTAAGTAGAGGATATAACAAATGTACAATGCATTGTGCGAAAACTATGTCAACTTTGCATTATAAGCAGAAAATTAAACCAGTTTGCCTTAGAAATACATTTTAAGAATAGCCCAAAATAGCATGCGTAATAGAAAATTAAGAAATCTTTCTGATGCATAAAAGTACTGACTAGTGCTGAATGAATCAATTACTGTAAAATATTATTCTCTGATTCAAATAATTTAACTGTAAACATCATCTTTTGTGTGTAAAATATAATTGTTAGTTGCACTGATAAGTACAAATATTAACTTTATACGCCTTCATACACTCTAAATAACATAACTTTGATATATAAATTAGTAACAATTTGTTAAAAATTAAGTTAAACTGTAGAATTGTTTTCTTAAATAAATATAAAGTAGTAAAAATACTAAACAAATAATTCCTTATTTTCCTATTTAAAGGATGCCAAACAGTGTAAACCAGTTGTTAGTGGCAAAATAACATAAAATTTGAAGGCAGTAACAATATTTTTTTAAAAATACTGTTTTTTTACCTAACTTTTTGAATTAAATACTAGTACATTTTGTCAAATTATAAATAAAATATACCTATTTCTTTGGTATTTGTACTAAAGTGAAGAAAATGTTACTAAAACTTGGCTAGTACAGTAAATCTGAGAGTTTTAGCTTTATTTGTCCGTAACTGGATATAATTGTAACTTGTTAATCTCGCCAAACACAATCTTTACCTCAATTTTGGAAGCTAAATGAACTTTAGCATTTCGAATTACATATAGTGAAGGCCTCTATAGTGGAAAAATACACCCAGTCTGTAAAAATTAGAAATGTTGTCTCCTTCTCTGTCGAACCAGACCAAGATTGTTCTCAAATGTTTCAATATATTTCTTAACATAACAAACTTTTCAAGAAAAGAATACCTTGTGCCCAGATAGTTTAGTTAGTATAGCGTTAGGCTTTTAACCTATCTGACCAGGGTTCGAATCCCTGTCTGGGCGATTACAATTTTTAAATTTTGTCATCGGATCTTGTGCAACAGTAAGTCGTGAGTAAGCTTTTAAGTTTCTCAAATATCAGCATCTTTAGTTAACAGTACAGCATAACCAGTATTATTATAGTAGAAAAGTTCTGGTGGTAGAACCTACACCTACTGTAATATCTCTGTGGTATTAACTTACATGCAGCCCATATCTTTTGGGACTGTTTCTCCTTCGTTACATTTCCTCGCCATTTACCCTTAGCGTCGCGATTAGCCTCAGAAGCAAAAAAAGCGAAATCTTATATTTGTTCTTTTTATATCTCTGAAACCACCTATACAATATACCCACATTTAATGAATTTTGCAGTCTTCCTGTTTGATCTGTTAAATAATCCAGTCAATAAAAATATACTTGCATAGAAAAATCTGTTTTTCTGATACTTTAATCTGGAAATCTGCTTTTGCGTGCTTCCTCAGAAATATAGTTCTTGCTACATTTACATAAATCGAAGTCTAGTTAGAGTTGGCCTGTAAGTGCTTCTGGCACATGTAGTTACTTGAAAAAGCAAATATTGGGTGTATAAAAAGATAGCATTCTTTTGAAACAGTAAAAAATCAACCTCATTTCCTCGTAGCATTAGCTGTAAATGCTTCTTGCAGATTAACAAAGCTCTGGCGTGTGGGCCTACATCACCTACAATCCTTTGTAAAGTTCGTGTTGTCCTATAAATTGTCGTTATACACATACTAAGTCCCTAGTTACAGCCTAAGGTTTTAGTTTCAATCAGAGGATTTTAGTCCTCATAGACATATAGTGATTGTAGCCTCGTATAATAAACCAAATGGAAATAACCCAAATGTTGATGCACCCAAAAAACCCAGTAATACTTCTAAAATACCTTGAAAAAGGCTATAAGGCTAAATTATTCTTCTAGCATAGAAAAAAATTTAGCAAGTGGACCTATGGTCCATATAGTCAGTCGTCTGTGAACTTCGTCTTGTCCTGTGAATTGTCAATATATTGATAAATGGTTATATTTTTTTAAAATAAAAGGAACAATGTTCGTAAGCGTCCAGTTATGGACCCATCGGGAAAAGGATTTCAGTCTTTATAGACACACAATAATTTTCGTTACACTAAAAATTTGGCTTCGTATAAAAGCAAATAGTTGAAATGATAAACATTTCGTGTACTTTATCCAGTAAGCCTTAGCTAGAAATACAATAACAGCGTTACAGACATAAAAATTAAGCAAGCTTTGATATTCTAGTGGCACATAATAAATATAAAATATCCTTTAAAATACTCTGACAAATAGTTGTGGGTTATCTGAAATCAAAATTTTCAAGCCCTCTCTCCTGCATAAATAGGCTCTAGAATTCACTAAGCCTCAAAATAATATTGGGTACATAAAATAAAAAGCAGATGGAGAGTGATGCTGATCGCATCATCTCCAAACAGCAAAAACAAAAGTATATGGATGGAGCCCTACCTGATATATTTTGGAAACTTTACCTAGTATAAAAGTAACAAAATACTCAGCAAACTCTAAAATAAACAAACTTTCCTACGTAGCAGGCGTAACCGGACCTAAATAAATACATATAGAAATACAGATCCAAAAATAGCATAGTGGAAATCAGTAAACCCTAATAATAATAATAATAATAATAATAATAATAATAATAATATATTCTGTGGCTTACATTTTAGCTAAAAGTACTTTTTTTAGTGTTTTTGAAAAAATTTAAATACATACTAAACTCTAAGTTAAAAATTTGTAAATGCATATATAATACAAAACAAAATAAATAAAAATTAATACGTACCCTGCAAAAAAATCAGTAAAAAAGTTGAAAACATCTCTTTGTGCATCCAAAATATAATAACAAATCCTTCCTGACTAGATTAAATTGTGTTATTTGAGTAATATTAAGCCTAAACTTGTAAAATAAAAGGGTAAAACTTGACGAAACACACTTCATGTGTACAAAATATAATTCAAAACACATTTAAATTGTGTTATTTGAGTAAACTTGGAGAATAATCCTGTAAACTTGGAAAAATCTCTCTCTCTCTCTCTCTCTCTCTCTCTCTCTCTCTCTCTCTCTGTGTGTGTGTGTGTGTGTGTGTGTGTGTGGATGTGTGTGGATGTGTGTGGCTGTGTGTGTGTGTGTGTGTGAGAGTGCGTGTGTGTCCAAAATGTACTAAAAACACGTTCAAATCGTGTTATTTGAGGAAATGTTAGGCTAAACTTGTGAAATAAACAAATAAAAGTTGAAAACATCTCTTTGTGCATCCAAAATATAATAACAAATCCTTCCTGACTAAATTAAATTGTGTTATTTGAGTAATATTAAGCCTAAACTTGTAAAATAAACAGATAAAAGTTGAAAACACACACTTTGTGTGTCGAAAATGTAACTAAAAATCTTTCCTGAACAGATTAAATTGTGTTATTTGAGTAATAATAAGCCTAAACTTGTGAAATTAACAGATAGAAGTTGAGATCACACACTTTGTGTGTCGAAAATATAACTAAAAGTCTTTCCTAAACAGATTGAATTGTGTTATTTTGATAAAAATAAGAATAAGCTGGAAAAATGTTCGACATAAAGTCAAAGTTTGGTAAAAAATGTCTTTGTGAGTCCAAAATTTAATAAAAAATGTTGCTTGAATAGTACAAATAGTGTTATTTTGGTAAAAAAATTAACAAAGTTGTAAAATAATAAGTTAAAAGTTGAAAAAATGTCTGTGAGTCCAAAATTTAATAAAAAATATTGCTTAAATAGTACAAATAGTGTTATTTTGGTAAAAATTAACATAAAGTTGTAAAATAATAAGTTCAAAGTTGAAAAAATGTCTGTAAATCTAAAATATAATAAAAAATGTTGCTTGAATAGTACAAATAGTGTTATTTTGGTAAAAAATTAACATAAAGTTGTAAAAGATTTGACATAAAGTCAAAGTTTGGTAAAAAATAACTTCAATATTATATTAAATAGCACACAGTAACATAAATTTACTACCTAAATCAATAATCAAATGGTCCTAGATTCGATACCCCGTGATAAAAGCACATAGTGAAAACTGTATGCCCAGTCCCTGATAGCTCTCCCTTCTTCCTAGTACAGATATAAAACCCTTACGCTTCGTTCTCCTTGTTCAGAGTAAAATTCTCGCTCCAATCTAATTGGGTATCCCAAAATCCTTTTTTCTTGTTTTCTCGGTAATCTTGGGCTACTTTGACAGAAACCTGTTCTAACATGCAAGCGCTCTACCCTGAAACACGCGGTAAAGCGTCCTGTGCGTTGGAGGCAAACCTGAGCGGAATATTAATTGGCGGCGGAAACCGGTTATACAAGCGACGCATACCTTCAGAGATTTGACCCTTGCTGTGCATTTCCAGACATCCTTTGTTGTCTGGTTCAATCCCTCCCCTGCCCTACAGTATTGCATAGCTTTCCCCTGTTCTTGCGTACTAGCTAGTTAACCTTGAAAAAACCGGTTCTGAAAACCTACCGACGCGATCTCTGATTGGTCAATTGGGTTCCTTCTTTGTTCTGACGTTCTGACGTCATTTGACCTTGAACGCACACTCCCCAAATTCCTTTCTCCTCTACCTGCGCGGAATATTAATTCATTCTCTCTGTCTGGCATCAGAGCGGAGTCGAGATTCGGAGACAGTATTCTGTCTAGCATCTCGCACCACCGTGTTTCATAACATAAAGAAATTATTTCATAGTACTAATTAATAACATTACATATCGCGGGTTCGAGTACCGGGACCGTCCCCATTCGTAATTGGACCTGTACCTACACCCATTACTACCGTTCATAGCGGTTCATAAACCATAAAAACTTATTTTCAATATTATAAACATTAATATTAACATTTTATACATTACATACTTTGCAGTAATGAATATAAAACCATATGCATAGCGTTTAGTACCTCTAATTACCTTCTATATATATATTTTTCATAAAATAAATAATTATATATTCATAAAAAGTTATAAACATGCAAATACATAAATGTAAAGTATTCTAAGTACGTGCAAATTAGTTATAAGTACGTGCAAATTAAATTGCGAATATTAAATAGCGACCGTCCTTATCTAATTTCTATACTACTAACCTCCCTTGTTAGTCTTACACTTTGTAATTATATAACACTTCATATATTATAATGTTTTATTTTAATTTTTAAAACTGTAACTGTAGAACAATTGTATAATTTTTGTATAACATTTCCATCTTGTTAAATGTTTTAAAGGTTTCATCCTGGAATGGAATGTCTCACATTTATGTGTGTTTCCATTTCCAATACATTCGAATGAATACATATTCGTTTCAATGGAATTTACAAAATCACCTCTGAAATTTGATGTTAAACAAGTAAGATTATTTTTGTGCACGACTGTGTTAGTCGATGAGTAGCAAATTATTTTAGGAACCACACTTGAAAAAAAATCTTGTAGGACTAACAAATGAAAAATTTATTTGTAATCGAAGATCATAATACCTTTTAAGGTGTGGTAATATTATAATAGGATTGAGATACGAAACTATCGGATCCGGATCCGGATCCAGATCCGGAACTTTTGGATCCTGATCCGGCTCCATAATTTTCGGACAACTTTCTTTGCAACACATCGATCAGAACGTTTCAGAAACATGGATTTTCTCAATAGGTTTGCACGTGTAAATCATCCTCTTTTAAAAGTAGCGCGTTTTCAGTTATGTTAGTATGTTTTCAGTTATGTTCGTAATCATTAAAGTAATGCCTCAATACCATCATGTAAGGGCCTCCCTATGGCGAGGTGGTAGCGTCGTCGCCTTGAAATCAAGGGGTCCCGAGTTCGATACCCGGTGGAGGCACATGGCACAGTCGTTCGGATCCCACTTTAAACTGTAGGTCCAGTCCCGATTAGCCTTCCTGTGCATAGAGTGGACTTAAACAACAAATCAAATCAATCAATACCATCATGCCTAACTGCATGCGAAGATCGAGTACCAGGCAGGGATGGAAATTTGCGGTAATTATCGTAAGATATAATATTTCAGTATTCTTGCATTAAGCACCGTTTAATGGAAATGTAAGTAATAAAATAATCCGTAATAGAGGCCTCTCGGTCTTCTCTTATGTAATATCTGGTGGACGGATTTGAAAACCTGCCCCCCTCACTCCAAAATAAGTTCCGACGTCCCTGATATATATAGTATCAGAAACAGAAAAATATACGTATATAATTTTTTATTTGCTTTAATCAAACAGTTCAAATATTTTACAGGTCCGTTTATTAGAAAAAGCTTTTCTAGGAAAAACATGCAAGAAATTTTAAGCGTATTTTTTCAAAAAAATCAAAAAGATCGATTTAAATCAAAAAGATCCGATTTAAATTTAATAATCTTCAATAATGATTTTTTTTAAAAATAAAAATAATAACTCCATTATAACTCCATTAAGCCTTGTTTCCATGATTATGAAAAACTAAATATGCTGACCAAGGCAGTAATTTATTTTATTAAAAAACATAAACTAACGTAACGTTTCAACCTTCTAGCAAGGTCTTCTTCAGACTCTGTATCAAGTACAAAAGTAACCAGATACAACAAGAAGGGTAATATATATACACAAACATTACTCCCTCCAGACTATTTAGAAAGTTGTTTGGAACTTTCTAGCAGATGACTTTCACTTTCCAACTTTACTTTCACCTAAAAGGCTAAACACTTCCATATAGAATGTGGTTGGACTTTTTAATCTCACGCTCTTTTCCCTTCATTTTTCTTCCTTCTCCTCTCCTCTTTTTCTCTTGTCCTTTCCACTCTTTCCAACATCTTCTTCCATTCCTTGTTTAACTTCAGTCCCCCATTCCAGTTCATTGTGTCTTCTTCGCCTTTCTTCTCTATTTCCTTGGCTTCCTTCCATTTTCTCACTAGCATTCTCTTCTCCCTTCCTATCTGCTTAGCCTCATCCCACTCTATGTCATGTCCTGTTTCTCTCGTGTGTTTAAATATTGCATTTCTCTCTCTCTTAAGTCGTACATCATCCCTATGTTGTTTCAACCTGTCTTTCAGCCTTTTTTTCGTTTCTCCTATGTACACACTCTGACATTCTTTACATTTTACTTCGTAGATAATCCCTTCTTCTTCCTCTTCTGGAATAGCGAGGAATGCTAACAAGAAAAAGGAAAACAGAGAAGAGGAAGAAGAAGGGATTATCTACGAAGTAAAATGTAAAGAATGTCAGAGTGTGTACATAGGAGAAACGAAAAAAAGGCTGAAAGACAGGTTGAAACAACATAGGGATGATGTACGACTTAAGAGAGAGAGAAATGCAATATTTAAACACACGAGAGAAACAGGACATGACATAGAGTGGGATGAGGCTAAGCAGATAGGAAGGGAGAAGAGAATGCTAGTGAGAAAATGGAAGGAAGCCAAGGAAATAGAGAAGAAAGGCGAAGAAGACACAATGAACTGGAATGGGGGACTGAAGTTAAACAAGGAATGGAAGAAGATGTTGGAAAGAGTGGAAAGGACAAGAGAAAAAGAGGAGAGGAGAAGGAAGAAAAATGAAGGGAAAAGAGCGTGAGATTAAAAAGTCCAACCACATTCTATATGGAAGTGTTTAGCCTTTTAGGTGAAAGTAAAGTTGGAAAGTGAAAGTCATCTGCTAGAAAGTTCCAAACAACTTTCTAAATAGTCTGGAGGGAGTAATGTTTGTGTATATATATTACCCTTCTTGTTGTATCTGGTTACTTTTGTACTTGATACAGAGTCTGAAGAAGACCTTGCTAGAAGGTTGAAACGTTACGTTAGTTTATGTTTTTTAATAAAATAAATTACTGCCTTGGTCAGCATATTTAGTTTTTCATAAAAATAATGATTTTTATCCACCCTGATTTCTACCCATGCTACATGGGTTCAGAACGCACTACGTTAGTCTCATTGTTGCTCTTTTCCAGTCTTACGGCGGGCGCTCTATACGCTGGCAAGGGAAGTGGGGAGCGGGATAGCGACCAATCCAGTGCGATAAGAAACGCAGCAGCCTGTAGAACGAGGTGCACGTTGTAGTTCCTCCCCTCGACGTCTTAACTCTCGGCGCCACCGCTGTTGTCTGGTTGATCTGCTGTGTAATACGCTGGTCAAGTCGTCTGCTGGGCCCGCGCATGGGGCGGCCATATTGGCAATAAACAACCGGTTGCTACGGTCGTTGCTAAGGTCGGTAACATGGCGTTGGCAATAGAACGTTGCTGAGGTTTTGGAAAGATGAGCCAAAAACAATGAAGGAGGGAGAGTTAGCATGTAAGGAGAACCACTTTCGTAGCTTCAGATGCACAAGATAAAAAGGCGTCGTCGAAGGAATGGTGCAAGCAAGCATGAAGGAAAGAATATGATGTTAAGGAAAGCGATACTTAGATGTCGCACGTGTTGTGACTAGCACTTCTTCGAAAATTTTGCAATAGCTTTGTGAATGTGCGAAGAGATGTTTACTATCTTTCTTTCATTGGCGGCAATTAGGGGCGCGAGGGGGCAATTCCCTCCACTTTTTCGCCCACTTTTGCCTCCGCACTATGTTAAATCTTATATACGAAGGGAAATATACTGTCTTTGCCTCCCAGTTTTGACACCTTGCCCCCCCCCCCCCCCCGGTTTTGGAACTCAATCGCTGCCACTGCTTTCTTTATATTTACGTGAACCAGATATTAAATATTTTACATAACCAATGTAGCCTCTATTCCTTTGTTACGAGCCTATTACGAGGACAAAAGGGTTTAACACAATATGTGCAGTTTCCTCTGTCCATCATTATCTTGTTATTATTCCAACTTATCACTTTTCATGTTCTTTTATGCAAAAATATTAGAATGAGAACAATTTGTTGTAATTAATAATGGGCTGCCAAGCTGAAAACACCTTCAGGTCGGTCAGTAGGCTCCAGGCGCCAGGAATTTATCCAGTAGCGTAACTAACATGCTCTGCACCCTCCCCCCCCCCCCCGCGCAACTCGTCTAAAAATATACAAATATATTTATTTTCTAAAATATTAATTCACGCCCACATTTATATTAGGTATATAAAAATATGAAAATGCATACATGTAATTTGAATCAATGTAAAAACTGATACGAAAGGTTAAGACAACAGAGAAACTGTAAAAAATTATATATGATAATTATATATGAAAACAGACTGTTATTACAAAAATTACGATATTGTCAAATGATCATTAGCAGTTATCTGCATTTTTTCATGGAAGCAAATTCTTGTTTGCTAGTTTTCGAGCTCGATCACTCTCACCCTGACATTGTGCTTCTCAAGTAATTTTTGATGAATTTTAGCTTGGAAAATCATTTCGTCGAGGAAGATTTTTTTAAACTTATCTTCTCCGTTTGGTAAAAATTGTAAGTAGGGTGAAAATTAGCGTTGCCAGTGTGTTCTCTTGCCTGTCGTCTACCCTTTGGCTACGTAAACCATTCAGTTAATGAAGTTTTGTTTTTCTAATCTGGTTATCCACTTTCTACTTGTGATTAACATTTTCTGTTTGCAGTTAGGGGCATAAAATATAATAAGTTCGGTTGAAAATATATTTTAACGCCGAAAGTGAACTATCGGTCTTTCTTAGTTTATCATTCTTACTGAGCCCGAAGCTGGTGCGCGCCCTACCCGCGCACCGCGGGGGTGTTATTTACGCCACTGCATTTATCACATGTTCAATCTTTCGTTCAATAGTCCTTAATGCACACAGCGATATGCATAACTCGGAAAAGGGGTGAATTTCCAAGAAGCTGGAAGATAAGCTTCTAGGGGAGAGATTTCTTTCGTATTATCTCAATTCCTCATAATCTATAATTGGGAGTAAAATATTTTCGGTTAGAAATCGCTTATTTACGAGTTACGATTATTCAGAATTCCTGGAAATTCAAGAACATAATATATTTTGGAAAGTGCCATTCATTTAAGATGTAAATGCGAACCTAATTTCCTGAAATAACAGACGTGATACACCTTGAGTTTACAAATTTACTTTGGATGCAATAATAATAATTATAATACGGTGGAGGCACATAGTGGTTCGGATTACAATTTAAACTGTCGGTCCAGTCCCGATTAGCCTTACTGTTCATAAACTGGACTTAAAACACCAAATCAACCAATCAATAATAATAATAATAATGTACCATTGTTATCTTCATATGCATTTATTATTGTTGTTGATATTAGTAGTAGCAGTACTCGTCCCTGCTGTGGTTATTGTTCCGGCTATTGACTGAAATCACTTTAGACACTCCCAATATTACTACTACTACTATTAAAATATGTCAATGGCCTGCCTACCCCTACAAGAATTTCTTTCGACGTCTGACTATGTACTACACATATGTATTCTTCCGATCGAGAAAATGCATTGTAGTTTTTGAATACTCATTATTGCAAAGGCACGAAATATGCCTAATGTGCACAATGATTGTAATCATACGCATAGCAATAAGACTTATCTGACCACAGACAAAAAAACCATGCGATTTACGTTCATTTACCCGTCAACAAGCCTGTGTAGCGGAAACCGAAGAAATCGTAAGTTGCCGGTCACTTTCATGGAAAGTGCCTGCTTTTGTTCTTCCATCTTTTCTTTCACTTGTCACCTGTAAGCAACCTGTATTTTATGTACGTATTCTTCTGGATCTAATCTTTACAATGGTGTAAGATACATATTACCATTTTCGTTTAAAAACCCTGTCAGTAAGAACAAAAGGTATCCCTTGCGGTCCGTTTTCAACACTAACTGCATGGGGAAAGTACGGACACCGCGTTGTATATTGCCAGGTATACTGTTGCTATGGCAACAGCGCCGGAAGTGACGTTCACTAGACCAGCGTATCCCCGCTCCCCACTTCCCTTGCCAGCATATAGAGCGCCCGCCGTAAGAGTAAAAAAGACCTATAACAAATTCAATGACTCGTCCTATTAATGAACTCTTACAGTGAATGGTTTAGGTAACTCTCGACACGCGTTCATCAGTTTTGAATTCTTATCTATTTTACGACACGGTGGCTACAAAATGATTGATAATGAACTAAGTGAAAGTGAATCACAAATTCACATATCATCCCTACTTAATAATCCAGGACATGTAAAAATGTTAGCGAACGTATTTTTAAAATATACTTTCCATTTATTTATTTATTTATTTTTTCAAATCCCACTTCTGAAAGGATTGTGAGTTATATCCTGGATTGAATTCCTCACGCTTCGTTCTTACTGTAGTCGAATTACTGCCCGGAAGCCAAATCTAAGTAGTGTTGCCAGGTGAACCAAAATTTGTAGTTGATAGTAAAATTACATAGCAAAATTTTAATTTAAGGGTTTTCATGTGGTTGTATGGTCAGTATTTAGGTACATGCCTGCGTCTTTTGATGATTTGTGGCCTGCCAGTGTTGCTAACCCTTGCTATAAATTAATACTCCACATGACCTCTCTTTGTCGCAAACCAGAGATTAGCTTGGCGGCAGTCACGAAACTGCGAGCCATTCATTAATTTCTAGAATTGTCTAAGTGAAGTGAGCTGGCGATCAAATGTGCAAATAGGGTCATTCCATGTGAAATCAACAAGTATTAAAAACGTGAACATGTGACACATGTTCCCAGACTTCTAGAAAAGGCTAAAAACTCACAAATGAGAATCAGGCTGCAACACATAAGTACTTCACACTGTGCCACTGCACGTGCCACACATTTTCATACCTTTTTATACATTAGTATAAACATTTGTTTATTTTACCTGCAATTATCGTCGTCAATTCTTAATTTACCCTGTACTGTATGGTATTGCCATGCATGCAGTATCCAGGGCCAAGCAAGTGGCATTTTCGGCTACCAACGAGGCTCGTACCAGTGTACAGCCTAAACAGTGCATAATACGTTGAAAATTCAAGCACTTTAGATTGAGACTCACCTATTTACAAAATCTTTCCCCTCTTTCCATTTCTCGCATATGTGCACTAATATCGGAGTTACCTATGGGACCAGACTTTTAAATCACACTGCGAATTTAAACATTAGATTCATGTACGTTAATTCAAGCAATATTATATTTAATTTCTGTTAAACTTTTACTTTTGAATATCAGGAATCTATAAAAATATGTTATCATGTATTACCTAACCTACTCTACTCTAACCTAAATCTAACATAACACCGGATTCCATTGACGTCCCATTTACAAATTTTGTACAGTTATTGAGTAATAGTGTACGTATGACATATATTTTTTCGAAAAAAAAATTAAAAGTCCCGTTTTCCAGAAAATGGCTACCAAAATTTTCTTTACACCACCTTCATTTGCCTTTTTATCCTAACACAGGCATGCAATATCTCGTGTGAAAGAGCCCTTCAAGACTTTTCCAACGCAGTCCGAATCACTTTCGTAGGTGCCCTGATTGCCTAAATATTGCAATTTGAAGTTAACAAGATGTTGGGAAAAAAATGTCAAAATCACATAGTTTGCAACACTGTAATTTTGGAAATCCAACAGACATGGATCTAAAACTTTTCATATGGTCCTATCTCAGGTTGCGCTTCCAGTATGCCAAAGTTCAAATGAATCAAGAAATGTAAGGTTGAGGAGCTTGTTGATTTCACATGGAATGACCCCGTTACAGCAGAAAAAAATAAGAGTTGTTCGACTTTTGAAACACTAGCCAACCTCCTCGGTGTGCTAAGTTTGACGTTCTTCAAAACCAGGGTCCTAGGTTCGAACCGTGATTAAGATTTGGTTGTTCATGACGTTTGTCCCATCTGTCCATCAGTCATTATCATCGTGGCGATTTATACAAGAGATAGATAAATTATGACAGATATGAAACATGCATGCTATAAAATACAGATTCAAAATATTGGTGCACTTCAAGTAAAAATTATAGACATCCTTTGAACCCTCCTTCTAAGATTACTATTATAATCATTTCATTTCGTTTAGTTTGCAAAAACATAAAATTTGGATCTTCCCAAGTTGAAACTAACGTAATAAATAGGGCTAGGATTTTGATGACCTCAAAATTGCCAAAAAATTACCTTTAAAAAATGCATTTATTACCTAATACATGCAAGAAAATTCCCTATAAACTTAGAAAAATGACATAAAAATTTTGAAAGGTTTGTAGAACAAATTTATAAACTACCAAGAGAAATTCAAATTACAAATTAACGTTACAGTATCTATCACACGTTCATTGCGTATGGTAGCACAAGTAAGAAAGTTCACTTTTTGTCATATTATACACTTTAAGTAATGAGTTGCAGTACACAACAAAAATCATATGCAAATATTGAAAAGTGAATGATTGTAGGTTGTCGGACAAGAGAATTGAATTGTTACACAACAGCTTGTATCAACAATACTGCACAGAATTTCTTTGTTTCTTCAAACACAGTCTTCAGAACTGCGCTGAAGGCAATGAGACGGGAGTCGAGAACCTCTCTGCTTAAAAGGGTTACATTTGCATGTAAAATGTCCCTCCTTTCACCAAAATGTAGAAAAATGCATAAGATGACTTTCAAAGGTGAAAAAATTACTAAAACAGTTTAAAAAGTTTAGAAAATGACCTTTACTCGAAAAAGGGTCAAGACATGCAAACAAATGCCCTAAGAAGGGCATCCCAATTTATTCACTTATGTGTAAAGAACATTCCTATCTACTTATGCAACGTTTCTGCCTTACCAAAAAGAAGATGCATTTGCATCAAAATCCTAGCCCTAGTAAAAAATAATTTACTGCTTGCAGGTGCAATGAAATAGGAGCCATCAACAATCAACACAGTTGTTGTGATCTTTTCCAAGATGCAAATGTCTTGATTCCCTGACAATGTGTATACTAGTATAATGGATAGCAAGAAATGAATGGCAACAGCATATGGTATCTGAGAAGTAAAATTTATGCGAAAATGGAATATTTTTAGAACAGAGGAATTTATATTACGCATCGTTTACAACCATCCTAAATAAAGTGATCAAGTTAAAGTATGTTATTAATGTGATAAATTTGCTCATGTGTATTGAAAAGTATTTCACGTTCAATTAGAAATAATTTCGCAGCACGTTTCTTTCCTTCTAAATATTACCTAAATTATAAAAGTAGCTACAACGCAAGAAAATATGCATCAGAAAGATTACGTGGAATTAATTAGATAATTGAACGTCCTCTATGATTAAATTACTGTTCATAAAATTGTTTTGAATAAATATTACAGATATTGCACAAATTAAGATTATCTCACATTGTTTCTGAAATAATTACGTTAAAAATGCAATCTTCATTAATATATTGCTTACACATGGTAAGAGAAAAGAAAAAAATATCTCCATTTCTATAATTACAATTCTACTGTTTCCTGGAAAGTCCCGCAGGACTTGCATCTCAAAACTTTCCTTCCATTTTCCAACTTCCGACCGCCACTTGGAAGGATGGAGAGTTCTTCTGGTAACATCATTTAGAGACAAGAAAAGGAGCTCAGAGCTTCACGACTCTGTCACAAGGCACCGTTACAGATATCAAAAGAAGGTTATGGTGTATTGTAAAGTGGCAAGAGAACGTGTGCAACAAACCTCACTTTCTCTCCAAACTTTTCCTTCTTTGCTAGCATTCCACGAATGATTCTGAAAGAAAAAGTTGAGGTTTCAGTGTCTGACTCAAAGTAGATACACCATTCTTTTTCTCGGACATTCTCATAAAATTCTGTTATTAATTCGAATTTTGACTTGCAAATAAATCTAAAATAATAGGTCAGAAATTATAGGGTGGTTTGATTTTATGGTAGTACACGAACATGTTACTTCAAATAGTAGTCGAAGAAAGATTCAATAACTTTCTTGGAATAGAAAGGAACATCTAGGGATTAAAGCGAAAGGCAGGAAGTAACTGCGAAACTTTCTTAAAAAGAATTCAACGTCAACTCCAGGGAATACAAAGAAATATTATCTATGATCGGAACTGTAATCTCCTGAGCTTTGAAAGAAAGAGGAAACTTGATAATCGGAAATGAAATATGGAGAAGGAATAGAAAAGTCACATTGTCGAATGGCCAAGATTGGGATAAAGATAGTATTGATTTTTTTAGACGGGATTTTTCCTAAGCCATCCATGTGTTTGCTACATTTACTTAAAATTAATTGTCCTCCAAATATTTGTTGATAATTTAAATTTGAATAATGCTATTGAATGAAATCAAATATAGAGTAATTTTGTCGGAATACTGCATACTAGGGACCCCTTGATTACAAGGTGATTATTTATTTAGGGAGGACCGATATGTTCTGTTCTGATGTATCACCAAAAAATTTCAATTGCTTTTAATAACAGGCAAGTGATGTGACAGTGCACATTATCCCTAAAAACAGTTAAAGAAATAATAATGCATTTTTTAAATAAAGTTCAGAGATAATGCTCTCAATTTTAAGAATATTTTGTAGTAATACGCTCAAACAGAGAACAAAAGCGAGAAGATACCTGCAAATAAAGTTTATATAAAACTAACCACGGTCTCTCTAGTATCCATTAGCAGTAGCTCGTTACACGAAAATCAGAAATGTGCGACAATTTAAGAAATTACAGCGTTGAAGGTATGCAAATTTGCCAAGGAAAGGAAACGCAAGGCACAGGGAAAAAGATGTTCTCCAGACCGCCAGACTGCAAGACCACAAATTTCATTACAGGCTAATCCCGCAAAAAAGACACTACCTTTGAAAACCAGGCCTGTACTGAGAGGTTCTGGAATTTGTGAAATTAAGCATCCAAACTGAATTGGGACAACATGAGAGAAAACGAAAAGACTGCTTCGGAATGCAAATTTGGAAGATTCTAATACTCCAATGGAAAGCTAGAAAAGCTTGAAAAAATAATGTAAGCAAAGTGTTCATCAGCGTATCTATTCACATTGGTTTACGCAATTCGAGGTTGAATAATGGAAGAAGCAAAGACCAACCTTTGCTCCCTCACGAGTACAAATTTGTTCTTTTAAAAAAAGATGGAAAAAAAATTGAATCGTTTACGATATATCTCTTGTCTAGTCTTACGGCGGGCGGGCTACATGCTGGCAAGGGAAGTGGAGAGCGGGGAATATGACGCAGACCACCCAGACATAAGCGATGTTGCTGAGAATTACGACGTCGCGGGAGGAGGAGGTGCTGCGCGCACCTCGTTCTACAGGCTGCTGTGTTTCTCATCGCGCTGTATTGGTCGCTTTCCTTGCCAGCATGTAGAGCGCCCGCCGTAAGACTGGACAAGAGCTACAGCTATACTTGAAAGATAGAGAGCTTAACCCCCCATGAAACCTGTCTGAGCCCATTAAAATCTGGACATTTCCGTAAAAATTCTCAATTAATAATTCAAAAGTCTCGCTACAATCTATTATTTCCTTCATGAATCACATAGCATAACGGAATACCTACACTTTCTATTATAGAGCAAGGTAAATAGGTAAAAGTTAAGGTGGTCATTGCACTGTGCCATAAAAATACATAGGGGGAAATGGCCCAACATATTCAAGATGTCTGCCACCTTTCGGGGTACTGTGATAATCACCACGCTCCGGCAGCTTTTACCACCAAAGTTGTCCCCAGGTGACCATTTATTAGTGTGTGGGTGAACCCCAGAGCAGCTTTATTCACGGACGGAATCGGATAATTCCTACTTTAAATCACCCACCCCGAAAATCGAACCCGAGTCTCTCGTATAGCAGCGGATGCCCTACTGAGTAGACAACCGAAGCTTGTAAGACAACAATAGAGTAACATAAAAATCAAAACAATTTTGACCAAGTGCATAATTTGGTTACCACTCGACTTCCATGAAAGCAAATTAGTTTCATTTCTTAAAAAGAAATCGTGAGAGTTCACCCACTCAGAAATGTATAACCATTGAGAAAATATGGCAAATGCAGTACTGTGATGTTGTAGAACGTGAGGAATGTCACATTAGCTCCGATGCCAGAAAAAACTGCAAAAAACGTTTTGGACCCCCGGATAAGTATGCAAACTTGTAAGACCTATGTAGCGTGTACTTCCTTTTGTATTCGAAAGCGGTCTGAAGGAATGCATCAGATGTCAGGCAGAGAGTGTCATGAAACTTCATAACAGGATTTTCATTATGCAGATCCATTCCACATAATCAGTTATTTTCCCTGAAATGCCAACCAAGTTGATGTACGCCTGACAAAGGGCTGGCTATGCGATCAACGAAATCGCAATGTGTTAGATATCGTATCGTACCCAAGGCGTTGGGAAAAACTGACAAGTCTGATGTTATCTTTAACCTGACAGGAAGCAGACAAAGGAATGCTTAATAAGAAATTACGCAAACGTTGGGGGGGGGGGGGGCAGTCTATGAGTGTTGATGGTGAAAGACGGGAGTCGATGAATGTGGATGGCGAGGAGAACATGGGAGCTGAGGGACAGTTTTTGGACACTGAGGAGTAAGCGGAGTGAAATCTGACAGAGAGGTCAGATGTGTGACAATTGCCAATATTGAAAGGACAATCTGTGGTAATAATCATCATCCAAACGGGAGGCAAGTAAGATCCTTTTCCTAACAATGTCCATATCGATTCAGTCGTGGAAAGTACGAAACCCATTTCCAGTTCAAGTCAATTTTTTTGCCATTCCTTTGAATGATCTATTGCATATCTCACTTTTAGGCCAAGCGAGTAATAACTTTCAGGAGATGACTGATGAATAGCTACGTCACCAAAGAGACCACTTAGGGTCTCTGGTTCGATCCCGACGTAGTATTAAAACTACGTTCCGTGGTGGGGGCGTCGAATTTTCATTCATTGGCAGCGAAGATCAATAATTATAGGCATAATTACGTTATATAATGGAGGCTGCCGAACTCATTATTTTTTTTGCGAAAAGAAATGAAAATGCATAAAGTTGCGTTACATGATTGACGCGCTGGTATTCATTTTCGTAGAGACAATAGCACTGTGTACTTAGAAAATGATAATTTTTTTTCGAAGTCTGGATAAGCATTGCATGTATGTATACTTTATTAACATTAATACGAAGTGCTCGTGCAAATACACAACATGGCAATTATGGAAAAAGGGGGGCGTACCACAATACGGCATTAGCTTGGGAATTCCGTACATGAATAATTGGGAGTCGACAGCAACTGTCGCATGCCGGTACGTACCAATTATATATTTTAGGAAAGAATGTATATTTCGGAGATGTATTGAATTTGAAGACTGTGAAAAATACACGGCTTTTACACAGTAACCCACTAATTACAACAATATAGGAACTCAACGTAGTGAAAACTGAGAATAAGTGAGCGTATTGAGGGACCAAGTTTATCTGATTTACACTTCACACTTGCTCTCTCAAGTAGACATTTCCTGAGAACCTTCACCCTTAGAGTGTTGAAAATTTTCGCAGAGCGGTAAAATCTAATAAGTCTATTCCCAGCAGAATTTCTAACTCAATTATTTAGAATTTACGTGGTTGGAGGAGAAGTTCAATTATTAACATTTTGTACAATTTGCATTAAATAATGCTGTTTAAAAACAAGGCGAAGAAGAAATCAGCAAAAGCATTCAATGTCTCAGAACAATAAAGTTTTACATGAGAAGAGCTATCTTGAATTACAGATAATATTGTTGCTGATCAGACAATTTCTCATGTATAAATCTTTTTAACAAATATTTTCTTAGACAAATAGCCTGAGTCAACGTCACATGACCATTTCAAATTTACAGTTAAAATGCAATGAATGTAAAACAAAAACTTTGTCGTAAGTATTTTGAACGAATCCTTGAAAATCCTAAAAAAAATCTCCATTTAGCGACGGAATCATGTGCAACTTTGCTTTCAATAACAGTAAATCCAGTAAATGGTAACAGAGATTTTCATTTGATTATAAACTATAGCTGTTGACCAGTCTTACGGCGGGCTATATACATGCTAGCAAGGGAAGTGGAAGCGACCAATCCAGCGCGCTAAGAAACGCAGCAGCCTGTAGAACGAGGTGCGCGTAGTACTTCCTCCTGCCACGTCGTAACTGTCGGCGCCACCGCTGTTGTCTGTTTGCCAAGCTGGGTATTACCCTCTCCACACTTCGCTTGCCAGCATGTAGAGCGCCTACCGTAAGAGTAGACAAGAGTTACAGTCGGAATCTGGCTCAGCGTCCAATAGCCCTTAGTGTCGACTTACGACTTAACCCTTGAAGATTCTGGGCTCGATTTCAGGAGAAGCATTCTATCATCTGCACTATCTACCGTAGCAATTAACGTAAAAAAGTAGAACAATAACGTCAAATAACCAAGATAAAAATAAAGGATTGCGCAAAAGTCATCATCCTATTTGAACTGACCTTTATTTTGACATCTTTTTGTTTATATCAGTAGTGTTTTGTCAGTTAAATAGAAGATACTCACGAAATTTATTGTGTGCGAAAATGAATAAGTATACCCCACAAGAACGTCGAAAAATTGTGATAATTTTGCATGACACTTTTTCGGGCAGAGTAATATCCCGTTTTGGTGATTTGCCATGGCCGGCTAGGTCTCCAGATTTTGCCGCTTCAGATTTCATCCTTTGGGGATATTTGAAGTCATTGGTTTATGTGAATAAGCCAGAGGCGTTACAGAAACTAAAGGACAATATTCAGCATGAAATTGAAAACATTTCCCCACGGATTTCCAACACCATGGTAAATGCAATAATAAGAGACCAAATTTGCATCAATTCGAATGGTGATATAAAACTTATAAGTATCAATAAAAGTTTAACACAAAAAACCTACTTTGTTTAATTTAAAACCCAAGCTATAAGCTAAGAAAATCAGGTGATGACTTTTGCGCCATCTTGTACAAATAGCAGAAAGTCAAAAGAGAAAAAAATTATACACTAGTTGGCACACACAAAGAAATAAATGCATCACAACAACAGCATAAAATCTGTAGCTCACACCAAATGTATCATCAAGAAAGTGCATAAAGAAATGCATCGGTGGATGCATTAGAGCAGAGCTTGACATGGAAAGAAATACTCATTTTCATCATACTTTAGCGTTACCTTTACAAATGATACACAAAAATGCATTAAATTATAATCCTGAATATTGGAAAAGAAAGTGGAAAAAAACACTTTAGGGTATCAAGTGATGTTCTGGTGCATCAAGTAGATTTGATGCATTTAGTTTTCTGTGTTCATTTCAGGGGTTCCAGTTGCCAGATTCTTGTTAAGCATCAATGATAATTTTCACGTTGTAATGCCAAGAATTAAGGTTGTGTTCTTGGTTTGATTGATTGATGTGGTTTATTTTATTTTGCTTTTCTGCCACTTTTGAGTAATCGCGAAGATGAGGATGAGTGATGTTAATATGAAATTGATGAAGGTACACTCACAAAGAAACCCATGGAGGCTGGCTTGTGTTCTTGGGAGTATCCTTTGATTTTATGAACCAAGTATAGAATTCAACAAACTTGTACAACTGTTTGCAAATTCCGGTATTCAAGGATTTAACATATTTTAGTAACTGTAATTACAATCCTTTAAGAAGGACAACGATATACAGATATCCTCCAGCGAACGTCTACAAAAACTGATTTCTGTGGAAAGGACGAGATGAAATAGAAGGACGAAGGGAAAAAATCTGAAGGAAAACGCTATCTCGACTTGTCACTACTAGTAAAGAAGGAAGCATGAGAAAGACAAATGGTCGTAGCGATGATCCGTGAAATGAAAAAGGGAAGAAGAATAAAAGATGTAATGGAGCAACATACTCTTCCTATCCAGAGGATTCTCTCATCACCACAGGATGGTTTGCAGGAGAACCCAGAATATATATATAAGCCATAAACCTTGCCGGCTGAAAACTAACAGCATACACGAGCAACATATATAAATATAAATCAAGTCTGATGTATGTAATCACAGGATGATGAAAAGCCATTACTTCTGTTTGTAGTTCACATCCTCGTGGTTTTAGATATAAATTTTGATTTGAACTTTTGGAAAACAATACCAATTCAGAATTTATAAGATTAGGAACTGCACTGTTCTAACAGTGAAAAATTCAAGTAGGCGATTTTTAGAAGGTTTTTGTACCACAAACAATCATCATTTTCTTCATAAAAAAAATTAATGTGTTTAGAATAACGCATTACAACGCCAGAAGTCCCGGGTTCAAATCCCGACGTTGGCATGGGTGGTTTATGTGAGTTTTCCTTCATGAATTTCATCATATCGCCACTCATCCTCATCGTCGAGATTAGCCAAAACTGGAAGAAAAGCAACGCTAAATAAAAAATAAACAAAAAAGAATCATGTGTGCTTTAACGTTTTAAGATGTAATTTTCTAGGACTATTCTATACCGACAATGTAAATTTGAGGTCTTGCTAATTAATTGATTCATTAATTTTAATTACTAAATCAATAACGTTTGAATTAGGGGATTAACTAATTTTCGCTTATTGTAGGAGAACAGGAAGACAATTATTTCCTGTCAACTAGCCATGCTTGCCACAAAGGGAACTAAACCTACATCTCATTATGTTGCAGAGTCAGAAATATTATAAATGTGCACATTATTTTATTCGTGTTAATTAGAAAGAGACGTGTTCTATGTTCTAGGAAATGTGAACACGATGCATGATCCATCTATCACTATTCATATATAAAAGGTTGTTAGACGAAAGAAATATAATGAAAAGGGTGGAATAATTAGAAAATTATTTATAAACTTTACACACACGCGCGCGCATATGTATTTATGTATATTTTATGGTAGGTTGAATGTCAGCCAAGGATACAAATTATAGTGAATAATATGGTCATAGAAAACATAACTCTTTCGTATTTTTGTAATGTCCAGTGGGCCCAAATTTCAGTTTTATTTGTAGTTCTGCAAGAAATGAAAGTTCACTAGTGTCAAATGCCTGCCAACTGCCTTACAATTTCAATTGTATCATTTAATGGCCTAAAATTTATTTTAATCATCTTATTGCCTCATTTTCGAAATTTGAAATTTTGTTTTGTAACCAATCATATGATATATATATATATATATATATATATATATATATATATATATATATATATCACATGAATCTCCCATAAATTTCCATGTTTTATTTAATATATCATTGAAGATTGATGGAATACATTGTTACTTTGGTAAATATATTTTTTTATATTTATTGTTATTTTTTGAAATTATGTGTATTTCGTTATTATTAATTTCCTACTGCTTTCTATTCCTCTGAATTGAAACCAGTTTCCTGAAATGGGCAAAGCTCTTTGTAGAACAAATGCGAATAAATGTAGATATGTCTTATAGTCAACGCAGATCTAACAAACGTAGGTTTTCTGTCACCAAGTAACACTGCAGATCCGAGTAAATTACAGTGTCAATGAAACAATAAGAAGATTTAAATCAATTTTAGGCATTTAAATTGAAATTGTAAGCCAGAGAAACCATTGGAAGGAAAGTGCATTACAGCAGCACTTACAACAACACGAAGGCAATATGTATCTTGGTCATGATGGAAATATGATGGAACCTTGACACTACCAGGCTATTGTTTAAGATTGAAGTTAATGTTACTCCTAAATCAAAAAAATCTAAAGATGTTTGTTAGGAAACCACAACTGTTTCACAAAATTAATGGGGACCTTGACGGCAGTGGTTTGTGATGGAATTAAACATAAGCTTAAATTATATGTTCAGAGACCGTTCCAGTGACTTATTTCCTTGCTACATGCTAATAAGTTACTACTGAGGAACTTACTTAATGTTTTTGATGGAAGATAGATTGATCCAAAATCAACAGAGGGACCCACATCCAATGGGACTTCATTTATTCATTTATACCAAACTAATTCTAATCTGTGTATCGTGTTCCTGAAAAAGTTCCCATTGTATCCGAAACTGCATCCTGATGACCAGATTGTTGTCGCTCAAGTCATTCTAAATAGAAGCTTGCGTTGCAGATGGCAAGTAAAGCATCTGCATATTTTCATGTGAGTATATTATCCAGGTTATCAAGGAGAGTCGAGGTAACCTTCAAGATCGTTGCTTTGACAGAAGACAGATAAAAATGATTTCAACGGCTTCTTCAAACATGGAGATCATTGACTAAGATAGCACTCCTATAGCTCCACCACCCCATCTCCATAATGCCAGCAACTAAAGATTGGTAAATCATCAACAAATTTTTCTATCCAACAATCCAGGTCATTAAGTCGATGTTGAAAAAAAAATGTTATATTTTTGTTGTTTTCAAAAGGGTCCTTGAGCAAAACTCTCGAAATGGTGCAATACTTCAAACCAATAATTCTAGAGCATAAATTCTTTCTTTAGAGGCAATAGCAAACTTTTTTTTGTAACGGGTCTATGTACTTCAGCAGTAACCTTCGGTGTGGTGCTGTTCTGTTTAGGGCCAGTGCAAAGCAGGGGCAGCCAAACGTATTTACATGCAGGACCAGTAAGTACTTGAGCCAATAGTCATAAGCTGTGTTACATTATATATTTCCATTAAATATAATGAATAACATACTAACTTCAGTGGTGGACTGGGGTGTGGAGTGTGAGCATCCCTAGTGTATAGCATCCGTGTATGTACGAACTTTCAGTAACTCTTTGGTGTCCTATCATGTTAGAAATGTTTTATTTTTGCGCTTGGTTGTTCGCAGTATACATATCCAGCCTATAATGTGTATGCACAGTCATGAAAGAATATACACGGGTCACTTTAACTGAGCTTTGGAATGTCCATGGAGATAGACTGTTGTCTATGCAACCCAAATAAGAAATTTGTCTTACTATCGGATTAGAAATTATGGATACTCGAGTTTGGACTCCAATCAAAAATTAACCAGTAGCCCTACATAAAAACGAGATGCATCAAAAGTTAGCTTATTCAATTCTGCGTTAATTTATGATAACTACAATTTTTTTCGAGCATGCTTTCGATTTTTTATCGTCGTGAGAACAAAAAGTGCCGGTTTTTTAAAATGTTTTCCAAGAGACGGCTGGCTGGCTCTCTTTAAACTTCTATAAATAAATAAAAAATTGTAGTCCGATCGTGATGAAATTTTAATACAATGCAGGTAAAAAGGTTTTAAATACAATTCATAATACGAGGGTTACAGCAAACATTATGGCAACAATTTCTTTCGCAAGAATGCGGGACCAGCACGAAAATCCGAAATATACAAATGGAAGGGGGTAGTGTATGGTATTGTGGAATGTATGAACAGTGCAGATCTAGTGTACCAGGTGTGGGATAGGAAAGCGAGAAACATCTTTAAAGATAGCATCGTGCCACATTTGTTTACAAGTGTGAAAGCACAGGCACATTACATTAACAAAAAAGGCGCATACTACGGTATGACATTGTTCCACACAGTTTCCACCAGCTTCCTGTGGCATTTTCTATCATTTCTTTCCGAAGAACGGCTATTTAGATACACGAAAGCTATAACGCCGTGGCACGACGGTTGATTTAACAATGAATTACCACTGCCCTCTGTATAATAACCGTTCATCACACTGCCATCTACACTGTCACCCACACATACTACGGGTGTCATGTTCTCAGGGACATACGATCTTATTGTGGTACCATCGTTTAACTTTGAGAAAAAATACAGTTGTCATTACTTTTGCTGTAACCCTCGTATTTTGATTTTTTAATCGGCGAAAAAAGTTATCAATTTTGAGAAACAACCTTTCTTTAGTATTGTTTAGTACTACAAATACAATGGTGTCTTGTGAGGAAGCTCCTTGAAGCTGATTTTAAAATCCATTATCATTGTCAATTTACATTGCGAAACCGATTTTATACAAATTTTGATTCAACGGAGTAAAGATGTGCGTTGAACGTGGCAACATCGCATGCGCTGTCGCTACCCGACTATCAGTGACAGCCTGCAGTTTCCATTGTTCAACGGACATCGCTGTAGCGACTCCTAAGATCTACCCATAAATAAATGTTTTGATGAGATTTCTTAAATAATGGTTTCCATCGAATCATCACGGGGCTCAGACTATCAACTTCCTGAAATCCTTGGAAAAGAGAGAAATTAAATAAACTATGAATCGATATTCAATAGCCGTACGTGTGTAGCATGGGTATGACATGTATGTGTTACCGTAGCTGTCTCATCACCCATTTCAGAAGTTCATTGTTCATCCCCATGGCCTCGACTGACTCAAGTGGTGGAAAAGCGAAGTAAGATAAGTGAAATGAAAAGGAAAGGAAAGAAATGAAACAATATTCCAGTCGCATGTTGGGAGAGTAACATTAATTGAAGTCATTGCTTCTTCTTTTAACTTCATCGCCCTTTCCCTTCCATTGAGTTCTCACTGCACTCTTTTCATTAACCTGATGTTGACTAATGTGATGTTAATTAAAACATCCAACCAACGAAACAATACACAACAAAAAATGCACTAACACGAAGCACATTACGGTTAGGAAAACAATAGGATCTAATTACGCTGATTTAGGATTTAGTAATAAAGTGGAAATTGGAATTGTGTTAAATGGACGCAGATTCGTTAGTGACATCGATTATGTAATCACGATATGCTCACTTGGAATCACAGTTAAGCCCTGTCTCCATGTTAATAAAACATTAAGATACTGAAGAAGGCAAAATTTTATAGTATAAAAAATATATACACTAAAGACGTAACGTTTCCACCCTCTAACAGGGTCTTCTTCAGACGAAACTTCACAATAAATTCTTTATTTATTCTTTATTTATGTATTGTGAAGTTTCGTATGAAGAAGACCCTGTTACAGAGTGGAAACGTTATACGTTTTAAGTGTACCTATATATTTTTTATACTATAAAATTTGCCCTGGTCAGTATTTTAATGTTTTATTCACTTGGAATCAATCAGCCAATGACCAAGTAGGCATCTGAGCACAAATATTCCATTCTGCCTGAAGTAGCAACATGCAGAGTTGTATTTTTGCCTCTCAATTATTTTACACGTTTTCCTTCCATTTTATGGTAATTGCGAAAATGAGATGAATGAAGAATTAATGAAATGAGGGAAAGAAAACATAATGTGGGACATTGGCAGTTGTCATGAATCGATGGACACGAAACGAAGATCATGGAAGAGTACTTTTGTCATGTTACGTGAAACCTCCTCAGAAATCGAATTCTACGAAACTAGTGATGGGTCGTTCGTGAACGAGTCGTTCAAAAGTAAGGACTCTCTCTTGTGAGCGGTAAACGACTCGTTCACTAGAAATGAACGGCACGTTCAAAGAGTCGAATGTATGCTATGACTCCTTCCCGCCAAGCAAATATTTCCTTCTTTCTCTTCCACGTATTTTGTGGCGTGGGCGGTGGGCGCATGCGCCTGAGTCTTTTTGAAAGAAGACAAGACGATGCATCCGAGGTGGAAGCGGGGAAGACAAGGGGGAGGGGGGTTCCTCTCTGTTTCTCTTCCAGAGTTGTAAGCGAGGCGGGCTGAAACATGCCTTGAGAGGGGAGGGAGTCACAGCTGATCACAGCACACTTTCATGACTCTTTGAACAACGGAAACGAATGAAGGAGTCGCGTTCGCGAGCATGCTCGCTCGTGAGCAGAGAGCGCACAACCCCAATTAATGAAACGATACGATACACATACACTGTGTAGAATCTCACACATCTTACGCTCATTAGAGAAAGTCTGACATAATAAATATAAATGACATCATTAATAGCATGTCACTGGAACCAAGAATATTTCAAGCTGGCCAGAAAAAAAATTCCTTGAAACGAATAAACAAAGCACATGCGCAATGGACTTTGCATAGTGTTCTCTTTCTGCTTTTGTCAATCCTTCCTGTCTCGGGTTCGATCCCTGGTGGGGGCATCTTGCGCATTAAATTACACTTTGAAATGTAGCTTCAGTCCCGATTAACGTTTCTGAGCATAAAGGGGAATTAAAACAAATTTTGACTGACAAAAGCGATTTCATGGTACCGTCACGAACACGTCTGGGATGTAATGATAACATTAAATGTTAATGAGGTTTTTACAAGCCAGAACTGTCCGTGACTCTACGTGTTAACGTGTTTTACTAACGAAACCAACATTAAAAAAAATACATACGTATAACGTGACCCGCTTCATACATATACACTACAAACGGCTACGTGACTCTTCGAGCTGCCAAGAGAGTCGTTAACGAACGAACGAACGATGGGGGAGGAGTCGTGGGACTGTGCTGTGACTCTTCATGCTGTTAAAAGAGTCGTGAACGTGCGATGCTAGTGGAAATGCAAACATGTGCTGCAGCGCACATCTGGAGTGTATTTTGTTGACTCGCATTCTCACATTTGTTGCGATATTAAAACCAGTGATCGAATGTAAAAAAAAGGAAGAATATGTACGTAGATGCACATTGTTACTAACGAAAGGTTGACATAAATATATAGCATTTCTGTGCATGCTATCGTACTTCATAATTTGTATTATCCGCAGCATGAAATGCAAACTGAAACAAGATACATATATATAAAATCTTACTCATAAGACAGAGTGATGAAAACAAGTATGTGCAATAATTTTTTTTTTGCGTGTGTGCTTACTGTTTACACATATATGTATATCTACACACCCGTATTTGTATTTTTGTTATTTTATGCCGCTTTTCTTCAAATTTTAAGTAATCGCGACGATGAGGAGGATGTGTGATGATATAGATGAAGGAACATTCGTAAAGAATATCTTTGCCGAAACCGGGACTAGAACCCAGAAACTTCGGTGGCAAGATCAAATGTCGATTACTTCAGAATCTAATCGACTAGACACATGCACACACACACACACACACACACACACACACACACACACACACACACACACACACACACAGAAATGCAATACAATTTATTAATCTTGAAGGACAGGCTGATACGTTCCGTTGTTTTCGATTATTTAAATTCAATCATATGCTTCAACACCTCCTACACCCATACCCCCCCCCCCCCCAACCGTTCGGGCATGTGTTTCGAGAAAAAAAAGCTTGACGACTCTTTTGAACGACTCATTTGAACGACTCTTCTCAGTGAGCGAGCGCTCATGAGTCGACTCACACAAATGAACGGCTTAAACCCATCACTATACGAAACATATACATACCTACACCTACGTAAAGTGTTTTGAAAGTTTGCATTGTTGTTATAAGTCCACTTTATGCACAGAAATACTAATCGGGATTGGACCTGCAGTTTAAAGTAAGATCCAAACCAATGTGCCATGTGCCTCCACCGGGTATCGAACCCGGGACCACTTCTTACGTAAAGTGCTGATCCCCTTTATGAAGGGGATGGTGTAAAGTTATGTTGGTTGTTCGACGAGATTTGATTTTTTTTGCAAGCCATCAACGTTTCATTTCAGTTGTTCTTTCCCGTATTTCCTTCATTTTATCACAAATTTCATTCTTAGACACATATTTACGGGGCCCCGTTGGCGCAGTGGTAACGCTCTCTTGTTGTAGTCAGGCGGAGCTTGTCCGATCTTCGGTTTAGGCACATTGGACAGCGGGTGGTATACAACTTCAAACTGTAGGTCCGATCTCGATTTTCCTATGTGAGCATGACGTGGACTTAGAAACAAACACACCGATATTTAAGTTAAATAGCTAATTGTAAGATGATGTCTGCACTACACTCTGTCCAAGTAATCTCCGGAGCTAAGGATTTGATTGATTCATTTAGTTTATTTCACTTCGCTTTTGTGCCACTTTTGGCTAATTTGCGAAGATGGGGATGAGTGATGACATGATGAAATTGATGAATGGACACTCACAAACATCCATGCCCAGGCTGGGATTCGAACCCAGGACCCCTGGCGTCGTAGCGCGATGTGCTAACCACTCCGCCACAGGGGCCGGCGGAGCTAAGGAACGATAAGAATTTCTGTGCGCAAGTAGTGACTCTAGAAGGCTCGAACAGTGAACGCGTGAAAGGTTTACTTGCTTTCTCACTTATTCGCCGCCTTGATCCACAGATTCCCGACACAAAGTTTAAAAAGTTATTTTAGGTATTAATTTCGTATTTCCCCTTATCATTCGAAAAGCTTTAGAATATGTATTTCGGAGGGAGTAGAAGGGGCTCTGGGAGTGGGGGGCATGAATTTGTCATCCACGTTATACACTTCGGTAAAGGCACACACACACGTACAGTCCGGCTGCCTTAGCCGAAACCATGGACAGAAGTGCGCATGCGCCAACTGGACTTGTTCAGTGTCAAAATAGGGGTGACGGTAGAAATCACAGACCTCTAATTACGGACTGAAAACGATGAGCTTTTTTGGAAACCGTGCATAATCCTGGGGCTAG
Source organism: Lepisma saccharinum (assembly GCF_977018435.1). Lineage (NCBI taxonomy): Eukaryota > Metazoa > Arthropoda > Insecta > Zygentoma > Lepismatidae > Lepisma > Lepisma saccharinum. The sequence goes on along the minus strand of NC_139230.1, from coordinate 155,820,986 downwards.
AAATATGGCGGAGATGTATATTAGAGCTTGTTAAGTTTTCATTTTTGTGAAGAAATTATTTGTACTCACTTGTGGAGTGTAATATGTAGAGTTATGTATTTCTTAGTAAACTTAAAAATTACAATATTGTGTGGTGCAATGACTCTTCAAGATAGTTGTTACAAATATAAATATGAAGGTATGCTCACCGCTGTGATAATATCCCCCTCTCTTCGAAATTCTTGACTTAAAGTTGACCAACATCAAAAGGCTCACCTTTCCGGTCTGGTACCTGGAGGTCTGTGACAGCAATGACATTTTGGGAAGGTAAGGGTTCCGTGAAAATCCTTTGCTGCGGAAACATCACTGAAGTAAGTATATGTTTCAAATTATGGAAGGGTTCAGAATGAAAATTAAAACAAGCAAATCTACTCGTATATAAACTAAATATCACAGCGTAGTTTGGTTGGTGCTTCTACCTGCTTCCCCTCTCGTGTTTGAAATAGACCTCTCCACCTAGTGTGTCTTCTCTGGCTGGACTATAATATGCAGGGGCTCCGCGACGCTTTCCGTCACACCTTCATACTTGCAAAGTTGCCGAGTACCTGCAGCAACGTATACTCTGTCCCGTGTATCTCTGTAGCAAGCTAACGAGAACAAGTCTCTGCGCAAGTAGTGACCCGAGACGCCTCCGCCAATGAACACGAAAGATGGAACGGGATTGCGTGGAGGGGAAAGAGACTGCAGTTACCAGCCTTCGCAACAACGTACACTGCTTCACTCTGCCCATTCTATTCCCCCGCTATGCGCGGCCTTGCTCCAGAGATAACCGGGACAGAGCATAGCAGGCAAAGGAAATGAAATAATTGATTTTTTTTACTAGATGCCTAGAACATCAGAAACACCAAAAGTGTACATATGGTGTTAGCTAAAAATAATACTTCTCAGGAACGAAATTCCAAAATTCTCATTGGCTGCAAAAATAAAATTTTGCTCTGACGGACATAAGAAAATGTTTGGTCCCGCGGCCTAGTCTTTGGATGAGAAGGGCTCCGCGTTTTGAAAAGTTTTAGAAGATAGTACATTTCCTTTTTCCTTGTTAGAAGTGTCGATCGATATCAGGAGTGTGTGTGTGTGTGTGTGTTGGATGTGTGTGTGTGTGTTTGTGTGTGCCTGAAGGTCATGCGCACTTTGCTGGTACGATAAACAAATGCAGCTGTTCCTCTAAGTGTCGTTGGCTTTCTTGAGACCTTAACCGTGGTTTTCCTATTTGTCCACTGCTCGATCAAATTGTTTCAAAGAATACTTTCATTGAATGTGCAGCTGTCTGCTCTGCTTAAAGGTGTTTTTTTTTTAATTTTAAAAATAAATAGTACTAAAATGTAGCCATATCTGATAATACATGTACTTCAGTATTTAAAATTTGAGAGCTATAAATTAATTCTTTATTGAGCTCAAAATATAAATCGAACAGAAATTTTATTTTTATTAATTTATTAATTCTTTCATTCAGTACTTTTGACTGATACTTTCACGTTTACTTGACTGAAAATAAATAAGGAACTTGCCAGGATACTAAGGTTGTCCGTTCAGTATTTAAGGCCAGAACAAATAGAAATCCAAATTGTCACCTAAGATGATCAGAATTATTAGAAATGTAATAGGGTCATTCCAAATCAAATCACAAACCGTCTGCTACCACTGAGCTTGCAAGTAAATGTTATGTGAGAAGAAACGCACCCATGTTCGAAACACGTCATTTAAGAAACTTCATTTTTGGAAAAATATGAAGTACGTTCTTAGATTGATTATATCTGCTTTGAAATGAGATACAGCGCTGGTAAAACGCTCGTTCAGTGTCATTGAACCTCGCATATTATTGCAGGGTCAAAATATAGAAAAGTTGAAAACTTAATAACTGTAAACATTGTTCAAAATTGTTAACATTCTGTTTGAAAATTTCACAGTCATCGATTGTATTATTATTATTAATTTATGTATTTAGTAGCTAGATACATCGTCAATACATGAAGAGCAGTGCCGGATCTACAAGCCGCATAACCCCGCAGTGCAGGGGGCCCCGTAGCCAAGTAAGGTTTTAGGGGGCCCGGAGACAAGTAAGCTTTTAGGGGACCCTCAGCCATCGACAAGGTAGAGGGATCGTATAAGCGTATGTAAAAAATAAATAGTTACTAAGGAGTACAGAAACAAATACAAAAGATAAAGTGTGCATATAAGCATCATGCCACGAGGCACATTTTGGGTGTGTGGGGGTAGGGCCCCACATATTTTCGATATCGGACATCTTGGAGGTGATGTAATCAACACTATGCTCCAGCTACCTTTTGAGGCTGGTTGGGCCATGAAGCCGATTTATGCGGGGACAAAGTCGGAAAAATTCCAACCTTACATAACAAACCCCAGGTCTTCCGCGTGGCAGTTAGGCTCGAATTTCACGAGAAAAGCAGTGGTGAAGGTTTCTTCAACCTATTTTTAATCAGGAAAATGTTATGACTGCATGATTGTAACAAATGTATCATTTTCCAAGTGTGAACAAACATTGTCATATATAAATCACATTGCAACGGGCGCAGAAACCTTGGTGGGGATGGCAGGGTACCAGGGCCCCTCCAGTTCTCGTTTGACCCAACCTATAAGGGGCCCAATGTATAACTTTCAACATGTTACATAACTTTTCCACACGGAAACTTCGCACACAACAGGTCGGACATTACGTAGGATTCTGCTCTGAAATGGGCAAAATCAATAATATGGAATGTTGAATTCTTGTTTGAAGTCCACTTTATGCACATAAAGGCTAATCGGGACTGGACCTACAGTTTAAAGTGGAATCCGAACCACTATGTACCTCCCCCGGGAACCGAACCCCGGAACCACAATAATATGGAGGCCTCTCTGATATGGTAGTGGAAACGTCGTCGCCTTGTAATCAAGGGGTCGCTGGTTCGGTACCCGGTGGTGGCACATGCCACAGTGGTTCGGATCATACTTGAAACTGTAAGTCCAGTCCCGATTAGCCTTTCTATACATAAAGTGGACTAAAAACAACAATTCAGTTGATCAATCAATTCAATAATGTGGAACAATCACTCAGTTTGAGTGTCTTTCTTGTGTTTGTGCGTCTACTAATTCAGTATTTCCTTTTCGAAACCGACAATGAATTAAGGAGAACGCATGGTATATTATGAATGAATATGTGCGAGAATAGATGAAAAAGCATGGGGATACTGCAGTCTTCATGCTCTTCAATGAGCCAGTCCCATTGCAAAATAGTCGAACCTGTTTCGCATGACCATTGTACCCAGCCTAACTCCATTACTTTTCATAGGCGGTGTTAAGGTACTTTTGAATCACCCTGTAGGCCCTTGTATGTGACTTTGTCAACATGAGATCAAGGTAGCCAGAGGGGGGATTTTGCTAATAATTTGCGGGGTGACCAAGATTTGTAGATCCGGCAGTGATGAAGAGAGTTTAGTGAATGTATTAATTCTAGAAATAATCATGCAGAAATAGCACTGCTACTGCTTAACTTTCTAGAATCAAATTCTCCCTTAAAAGGAAACGTGTTCTGTTATGACAACAGTACACATTTTGTCACAAGCCGAAATGACTTCCATCCACAGAGGTGCTATTCATTTAGATGTGTCTTAAAAAACTTAATGTACCCACAAATTTTCAACGCTGTTTTACCTTGAAGATTACATTGAAATGAACAATGTGACACCACTGTTACATACATGGAGGGAGGTTAGAACGATAACTCTCTCTGGTAAGTGCCATGTGTGTGTGTGTTGTTAAGAGCCGACCTCCGTGGTGGAGTGGTTAGTACATGGCGCTACGACGCCAGGGGTCCAGGGTTCCAATCCTGGCTTGGGCATGGATGTTTGTGAGTGTCCGTTCATCAATTTCATCATATCATCACTCATCCCCATCTTCGTATATTAGCCAAAAGTGGCACAAGAAGCGAAGTAAAATAAAGCAAATAAATCAATCAATAACGTACGAATGAAACATCATATAAGTCACATTGTTATTTCCTTCGGGAAATTACACATAATACTAATGTACTGAAATAAAGTCGAAGGTGGAGGCAGGGGGGTGGTAAGCCCATGTATTTGTCGTTTCGAGTCGTTCGAATTTGATTATTTCAGCGCGCTGAAGAGAGGAAAACATTGTACCATCGTCGCAACCTAAGACATTGCTGTAAGTGCCGTTATTACGAACTTGATTATGTAGAAAGTACAGTATATCTTACGATCGTGGATCACGGTGTCATCTTCAGCTGTAATTATCCATAATTAACCATCCAGCACATTCTCCTACTGCAGACGCCACTTGAATTTAAATGGCTGTCTTAAAGCTGGGAATCTGCTTAAGATTCGGTCGCAGATAAGGGAACAGCAACATGATCGTGTGTCTGTTTATCAGGTAATGTGAGTAGACGTTGAGCCTTCGAAATCCGTTTACAAGAAACCTCCATTATAGATGTAGAGCCGATTAGCGATTACGGCCAAAATAAAGAGAAGGTATTTCTTGATGAATATACTTGTAGATACTCATCATATCCTACACAGTGAAAATTTAACTCGATTCTTATTTCTAGTAGTTATGCCTAGTAAAACTGGATTACTATCAGAAACACTATAACACATTCATGTTCCATAATTTTAAGAAATAATTTATTAATGGGAATATCATATATTATTTATTACGTACTTTTATTATACTTTTCTGGATTCAACTGCCGTGTGTGGTTTTATGCCTTGCTCAGCATTCTAAATGTTGTTTATGTAGATAATAATATTACCATGTTTCATTGGTTCTCATTCTATGATCATTTAGTCCTATTTTTCATGTGTTAAGGGGTGTAAGGCGTAACCCTTTTGGAAGTCACCGAAATGTCACCCCCTCTTCCACGTAGTACACCCTGGACTGCATCTTGCAGGCTAACTGGGCTCTGGTGTCTGGACTCAAGAGCTAATATAATCCTTTGTGGACCTTGTGTCGTATTCTGTCTGTGTATGGATGTGATTGTCCCTTATGATAGAAGAATCACCACCTTCGGAAAAGTCGAGTACAAGTTGAAAATATCCTGTTTTGAAATACACCAATGTTTTATTTAATCAGTATTATTTTTTTTTATTTATTTATACCCGTAAACATGCGGGTGCTACTTGATACAGTATTGCTGTGGCTGGAATCTGTAGCGTTATTTATTTCATGCGTAACCAACGTTGTAAAAAATACACGCTTACGCTTGTGTAAGCATGTCTGAAGATATGGAACTCCAATACAGGAGAGTATGAATAAGTATTCTAACATAATGAGTTAATTGTAATTACAATTCTTAATGGTTTTTCTCAAGTGTTTATTCTTAGGTCCCTACTACTGGAAAAAGCCTGCTTCCCGCAGAAATTGGAAAGAAATCGGTATTTAAACTTTGCTTGGCTTTGGTCACCCATAAATATCGGAAAAAATCGGCGTGTATGCATAAAATGTTCTCAAAATAATATTAAGCTTAAGGTTGATTTTTGCTAGAGAATCGTTACCTTTCAAACAAGCAGACTGAAAATACCGTAGGAAGGGCAGGTGGGAATTTCCTTTGCTGAGATATTCAAACGACATCAAAAAGTTACTTTACTTACTTTATTTGTTTGCCAAAATCCAGAAACGTATTCAAATCACAAAATAAATTCACTTGAACTCAGTAATGGTTTTAATTAGTGGCTCGGATGTGTGCAGCACAAACAAAATTTCAGATAGAAGTAATTTTAATTAAACCTTCTGAAATATGCCTAATCTCGTCGTAATGTAAGGAATAGTCAGTAACCATATTCTATACCTATATTATAATTTGTAATCGACATGTAATTTGTTAAGGGTAAGTGGTAAAGTGGTCACCTTGTAATCAAAGGGTTCCGGATTCGATACCCGGTGGAGGCACAGAGTTGTTCGGCTCCCACTTTAAACTTTAGGTCCAGCCCCGATTAGCCTATCTGTGCATAAAGTGGACTTTAAACTCATCAAATCAATCCATTCCGGACCTAAGTAACACAATTCTTTATTTACTAGTAAATCTCGTAGACATACACTTTTTCGTTAAAAAAAAACATGACGCCCTTACAGTTAATATTAAATCTTTCCACAGTAAATTTTCTCCGTAGAAAATCAACCAACTTTTATTTAATAGTATACCGTGTTGGTATTTTTTCCTCCGAGAAAATTGACTTCCTATATCCGATGGTAAACCGTGTGGGCAGTCGCTTTTCTCTGGAGTCACAATTCATCGTTACCCCAGATTCACCGCGGTGGATGATCTCAGTCATGAATATTTTTCAGTTGATATCCCCGCGTAACCGTCTATGAAATTTAGCCAGCCTGTCACCAATGGGCACTTACGGTAGACTTGGAGGAAAATATGGTCAGAGCATTTTGCCGATCTCATCACATCCACTATGGCCGATATCGAGAATATGTGTTCGCCAGTTATGTGATCCACGACACGCTATATGTACGGGGATTTTTTTTAAAATTTATTATGACGGTTTTCCAGGAATCTCTATTTCCCGAATTCACAAGAAATCCTCAACTAACACCTCTAATTTTCAGCAAACCTTATAGGCGCATCACAATTCTTCTCGCTATTTACCTCTTACTTCTAAATATTATATATTAATTTTATGTGTAATATTAATAAGATGAATGAATCACAATACTCATTCACCTTAGCATAGCATGCTCATATATAATGTAAAACCAAATAATGCATCCAATATTCTCTGAATCTGCCCCGGAAACCGGGGCAACTACAGACACATACAATCCAAAAACCACAAATCCATGCCACCATAAGATTGTAAAATAATCAATTATTGTAACTTAAAATGAAATAAATGAAATAAAGAACACAATAAAAAGGGAGGAACTACAATCCGGAGGATATTTTGATTTAAAGGCTCCAGAACAATAAGCGCAAACCCCTGAATCTATGAGGTTTGAGGTTGAGCATCTTTCCCATTTTTAAATTTTTACCAGTACCATTATTAAAGTCAAGTTCTAATACTGCAAAGTGTTATTCACAAAAAGAGAATAACAATGATAGAACGAATTCTCTCACAGGAAATTTTCCCCCAAGTTTAGAAAATGTTGAGGTTCAAAAGAGAAAGACAGGGAGGGAGGTTTCACGCATTCCATTCAAACACTTAAGCCAATCAATATTCACCTTTCTTTCTATTTCTGTTATTTTAAGTCTCTTTTCTATCTCTAACAGACACAATGATGTCTTACACGGGATTCGATTGATTGATTTGGTTTATTTTACTTCGCTTTTCTGCCACTTTTGGCTAATTTCGAAGATGAGGATGAATGATGATATGGTGAAATTGCTAAAGGGACATACTCAAAGAACACCCATGCCCAGGCCGGGATTTGAATTCGGTGCCCTTGGCGTCGTAACTTGCTATACTAAACACTCCGCCACGGAGGTAGACACACAGGACTCGAGCCTGGGACCTTTGAAGTTCAATATAAATTATAGACCAGGAGACGTTAAGTATATAAATAATGGAACTTCGTTGGAAAGTAGGGGATTCACTTTTTGAGGACTTTAAGGAATTGAGAAGTTATAAAGGAATTAAAAAATCAAAGAGAAGCGCATTGATAAGGAAAGAAATTTGATAATTTCACAGCCTCTTAAAGCAGTGATAGTGTGACGTCCGTGGACTGCACCGACGCTCGAATCGATTCCCCCTCTACAAGGCTTGCGGTTGCGGTTGTGCATCCAGTTCCCCTAAACTCGGGTGCCCTATTTTCTTCAACAGAACACCAATAACGCTCTCTGCCCTGTGATCATCTCGTAACATTCTCCAATTGACTTCGATTCTTTTGCTGGCTGAGAAATAAACTTTTTTTTCTATCTTCCATTCGCTGATGAAGTGAAGTAACTGAACGTCATACGTTTGCTGCATGAGAAAGTTGTGTGCCTCAGTGAAATAGTTTCGCAACTTAAAGGTACTGGATAAGTTACCTCACGCCCGGCCAGTGGGACTTCTTCCTCAATTCCTGCTGCGAATGTCGGTCTTGCGTCTTTAACTCCACGTCTCGCCTACTGGTCCTTTTCCTTCAGTCTTTTCACCTGCCCGACGCGGTTTACCGGACACAATTAAATCAGTATTTGAACATTTCACACAAAGAGGAATTCGACTTATCAAAATTTCTGGATATGAACCTCGGTTCATTTATTTATTCAGTTCCATCGTCGCGATTAGCCTAAATGAGAAAGATCGTCGTCAAATTGCCAAAAATATAATTAATGCATACATGTTGGTAAGAATGTCACTCAAAGAAAAAAATGCAACTCTACTTCGAAATTAGCAATTGTGAAGATTTTACTTTATTTCCTGTTGAGGACATCCGTGGCGAAGTTGTTTGCACAGAGCGCTACAACATCAGGGGTCCCGTGTTCGAATCCCGGCCTGGGCATGGGCGTTCTTGTGTGTTCCTTCATCAATCATCATATCATCACTCATACTGGGATGTAAGGGGTTGCCTTTTGAAAATGCACCCAAATGTCAATCTCGCTTCCGGGTAACACCATGGAATTCATTTTGCAGACTAACGAGGCTCTGACGTCTGAGCCCATGGCCCGTATAATCCTCTATGAGACTTGTGTTCTCTCCATATGCGTGCGTTATTGACCCTTCATGTATTCATCTTATCACCCATCATGCTCATCTTCGTAATTAGCCAAAAGTGACAGAAACGCAAAATAAAATAAAACAAATCATTCATTCATTCACCACTCATACTTATTGTCGTGACAGAAAAGCAACACTATGTATAACAAATGAATTAAATTCCCGTTCGCAGGAATTTTAGAAAAGGAATCTAGAAATTTGCAGCTTAATGGCTAGATAAAAGTAAAATATATTGTCTTGTTTCACATTTTCTCTAACTTGTAGTAAAGAAATTTTGTGAAAATGTAAATTCATAAACTACGATTGTATCCAAACATTAAGAATTTTATCCTTAAAAAATTGGAAACATTTAAGTTAAATTCGGTGTTTGAAGTTTGAATGAAGTTCGCAAATTCAGCAATTTCAGTAATTCATTAATGTATCAAGAACGCCTAGACCAGGCCAAACTCATTCCTCTCTCCTTCTCTTCTCGCCTCAGTTGACCACATGCTGATCGGCAAATCATCTCCGATTGTTGGCTCCTTTAGAAACTGGCTGCTCTTCCATCTCTTGTTCCGTCGAATTGATGAAGGGATCATGTTTGTAGTACAGTTCTGTCGAACGTCGCCACTTTCACTTCCATTAGAAGCCCCTGAATGGAATCCCATGTAGAGCACAAATATCGTAAAACTTGAAATCAATACAAGGCGGAACGTAACAAGTCTATACAGGGAGGCAATGTCAGAACCGATAATTTTGCACTCTAATCAAATGATCGTTCGCTTTTTGGAAACGTGTACTTTAAATTCCTCAAATTCAGTTTTTCATCTTTGTAGCCGATAGTTTCTTGCCAACAGAAAACATTAAACATGAATATTTATGTTCATGAGTAATGACAAAAATGTTTCGAATGAATGCCCAGTATAATAGAGCTATATCAGAAAACCACACACTATAAATATAATTTACTTTTTATAATTTAAAAGAAGAAAATAGCACTTAGATACTCATTATAATCATGTTGAGAAGGAGAAACATTTCTAGATATTCTGATCTGCGTCCATTGAAGTTGACAATGCATACGCCATATCAAAATTATTATTTGTTCGTATAGAAATGGATATATTCGTATCCACGTGGCAGAAATGAAAACACTAACAGCAGTTTCATTTGCAGAAGTCTTAATTGCATCTTTGGAACATGCATTCTGATGTAGAACACACACAAGGCAACACAACATATTATTGCCAAAAATATTCACAATGGGATGTATATTTTATTTATTTCGTTAATTGGTTAGGAATTCTTAATTCAGTGTATAGTTTATATTCCACATATTATAATTTGTTCGATTCGTAGTGAATTTTTTTAATATAAATGCACTTACAAATTCTACCAAATTAATATTTCTAAAGAAACCACCGGTTTCGGATAGTATATTTCTATTATACATATTGTTATTGTGTAATACATGTCAGTTTGTTACACATCATTCATACAGTTATAGGTTTGCCATTCCTTTACACAACTTTTTAAAAATTAAGTTTGCAGACAGATAAAATTAACAACGGATGTGCAAATATGGACTTTGTAGTTACATACAGTATAAAATATGTGCAACGAAATTTTGAGCATTTATTTTCTGGTTATAAACCAAGAAAATATACATAAATATTTCAAATTTCAAACTGTAGCCAAAAGTATATGTAGTTTTTAACTTGATTTCATCTCAGTTCATAGTGCTAAAGCAAAACCACGTCAATAAAAGTCTATCTGCACCGCAAAGAATATGCACATAAAGGATATTTAGTGGTTTTAACAATCGACAAAACACTATCTTCGGTTACATGCAGCATATATCTGCAGAATAAAGAAAAATAATCCATGTTCTTTTCGACCATGTAAGTATTACACAGCAACAAAACGTATCGGCAAATGTAAAAACAGAAAGTTTATTATTTTCAAGTACATTAAACGTGATAACTAGGGCTAGGAAGTTGATGAGAAATCTTATCTTTTTTCTGAGGTCTGAAGACAATGCCAAACCTGTTAGTACTCCGATTCACTTCAGTTACAACCAGAAAACATTGTTTCTATCTTGCAATTTTTTTGCATTTTCCGGCTTTTTTTGTTTTTATGTCATTTTCCAGCATTTTTTGCCGTCTTTATTGCATTTTTTAAAAAATCATTTTTGAAGTTTTCCCCCCTCATTCCCAGTTGTTTCATGAATTTTCTAATACATTTGCTAGCATAACTTACACATTTAAATTCCCAATCATGGTCTATTTAGCAAGTATGCCATTAATCGTAAATATGGTCAATACTAATCACAATATAATTTTTAACTGGAATCTTTAGCAATGGATTTTGTGGAAATTAACTTTTCTTCCATCAAATTCTTGGGTGAAGCCTACTTTGAGATTCCATTGGTGACCACTATTATTACTTTAATCTGTTATTTTAAAGTAAAATTGAGCACAATATAATAAAATATAATTTGATGCACACGATTCAATACTGTATTTTCAGATGCTGACCACCGACCCACTGTGAAAGGTGAATGACTTGCAAAGAAAAATCTTGCGGAGTATTGTATGTAACCTTGAAGTAAAAATATGGAAAATTACATTAGCACTTAATTGCTTTTTCCCCTTTGTTTCAATAGTTTGAACCACCAATCAACGGATTTTATCAAATTTTTCAACTAGTCTCTTGTAATTTATGAAAAAAAATCAAGCTTTCATTTCATGGAAGGAAATTATTATTAGGTCATTTTTACAAATATTTAGGTCATATTTTAATAATTTTAAGGTCCTTCTATAGGTCATTTTTTTTAGCTCATCAAGTTCCGAGTAGTAGTGATAACATTGACTTCATCGGGAAATGGTGTCTACCAGACTACCCATGCGCACGTGCAAAGAACATATGTAGCGCATGGCGAATGATCAGCAACATGACGTCACGTCAAATCCACTTATATTCATGCTCTAAACCGTGGGTGAGGGACCTGGTTTATATGTGTGCTGTGGCGAGAGAATGATAATTTGCCTTGTATTTCAATGTTCGTTATCTTAGTGACAAATTGACATGAGTCGGGCCTCCCCTATGGCGTAGTGATAACGTCGTCGCCTTGTAATCAAGAGATCTCGGGTTCGATACCCGATGGAGGCACATTGCACAGTGGTTCGATCCCACTTTAAACTATAGGTCCAGTCCCGATTTGCCTTACTGTGCATAAAGTGGACTTAAAACACCAAATCAAATCAAAATCGAATTGAGATGCGCGTACATTAAATGTGTTTTATCTTTTGATGTCCACAGTCCTTGCCAATAACAACGAATAAAGAGAGACAATTGTTTCTGAATGTCTAGAAACTGAATGACAAAAAGTATTTTTTGTTGCCAATATAGCACATATACTTTGGTCGGAAAGATTTGATTTGAATTTACACGAAGGAAGTTATGGATGTAAAGAAGACATGGACCATTCAAAAGACATGAATGCAGCACATCCATTAAATATCTCATATTTTGGACATAAAGACAATATGATACGATTACGGGAACGTGAATGGGACAAACGTGGGCACATTCTCACCATGTAGTAACTTTATATTTGCTTTTTACGCAATCCGTAACTACACTACTACATTTCTCTGGCTATGATCAAAATTATCAATTTTATCGGCCAAATTGTAGACGATTCGCTACTTTATTGCCTCATATTTTGCCTCAAGTCCTCGAATTTGTAGTAATGGAATCTTCCATATTTTCACATACAATACATGTTTGAACCAAGATATCAAATGTTCGTTTGCAATTCATTTCTTAAATATGCTCACTTTTATAATATAGTGTTACTTGCTATAAAATTTTCTGCACTGTCTTTCCCTAACTCACCTTCACGTCGTCGATAGAATCTAATGTTCGCTCCTAAATTCCTGAATGTATACCATACAAGCAATAACAACACATGCTTGCAACTATCTACCCATATTTCTAATTGTGAGGGAGAAAATCACTTAAGGAGATTTCACACCGAAGTGACAAGCAACATGTGTCGCTTGGAAGCAAACATTCAGTAATCAATTGAACCTTTCGAACCGAAGCTACACGACAAGCTGCACGTGCCGCTTGTCGCTCGGACTGGGATGTTTTCTCAATACTGTATATCGTGTTGTCTTAGTTTCTTGTTCACGTATGCGCAGTGAATGCTTCACTCTTACGAGATATATTCGAACTATAGAAGATAGCTCAATCTGTTGATGTAATAAGTATCAATATTTTATCAATGTTTCAAGATTTAAAGACAATATTTTGCCTTCAACATCATGTAAAGAGGCCGTGTGTTGACTATTTAGGACATGACTGCTTTTCTTTGAAACAGCCCGCGCTTGGAGGCAAGCCAGTCAAAAGTAGATCAGTCAACATGGTAGGATACTCTTGTGCGGATTTTTTTTTGTTTTTAAAGTACACTTTATACACAAATGGACTAATCAAGACCAAACCTACAGTTGAAAGTGGCATCCTTAGTACTATGTGCCTCCACCGGGTATCGAACCCAGGATCAATTGATTACAATGCGAAGACGTTACCGCTACGCCAGCCACATTTTTATATTTGTCAACAAGCCTACACGTAATCGAACTATTACTCTTTATGATTATGTCAGAATTGATTTAATTTCAAGGGCACATGTTACTTCATGTATAAAATTTTTAATACTGGAAAGGTAATTACAAGGAAATTCTAGGGATCCAGGCATTAACTTTTAGAAAAAGAATTTACCGGGACACAGTCTTTAAAGTCGAAAACCACTTCTCTAGTGTTTAGGTCTTTGATTTATTCAGCCTGGAAAGTAAAGTCAAGCGTATACAGTTTGAGGTCAGTGTATATGGTTTCTCCACTTTTTTATGGACAACATGATTCTCCTGAGTTTAAATTGCACAAATTTTACAACATTATTTATATTTAGCAATGTTTCTTCTTACGTTTTCTTCTGGTGACTTATAAACTGATTAGTACAATTGTATCGGTATCATCACCCGATGACGGCATCTAACGAACTGTGCAGAGAAACAAGTGTCGCTTGCAGCTTGTCACTTCGGTGTGAAACTCTCGTGTCGCTTGTCGCCTGTCGCTTCGGTGTGAAATCTTCAGACTTGAAATCCACCAATACGTAACATTGAATTCATAATATATTTGTTTTCATTACACGGTTTTTTTTCGACTTTTCGACTATTTTCGCTTAGCATTTTCTTTTTTTTTCTGATTTTAGCTTCTTTGTTTTATTTAAATAGCGTACTGTACATCAATATGACTTGCTTCATAATGCAGTAAACATAAGTAAAAATTCTTTAAATATAATAAGTTTGTTTCAATGTGCAATATCAAGGCAAAGCGTACAAAATAGATTGATTGATTTGGTTGATTGTACTTCGCTTTTCTGCCACTTTTGACTAATTGCAAAGATGAGCACAGTAATGATATGATGAAATTAATGAACAGACACTCACAAAGAACATCCATACCCAGGCCGGAATTCGAACTCGGGACCCCTGGCGTCGTAAAGCGATGTGCTAACCAATCCGCCACAGAGATCGGCAAAGTAATAGGATTCATAATGTTGAGGCAGAATCTATACCAGTGTCTCCTCGATGAAAGTTATCAACATGGGATATTGTGAAACTGGACTCTGATTTAGTGGCATAAAGGATAAATCTTAAATTGCTGCAGGAACCAGTAGTAATTCAATTCTCTCGTAAGGCATGTATGTTTACTATTTGTTTATCTAATATATGTTTATCGTCACCATTTATCTTCATCGCTGCCAGTTACCTACAACTAAAGTATGCGGTAGAATTATGGAAAGTAACGGAACAGAAAATACAAAGTTAATAATTTGAGTATATATACAAGCCAAAAGATGATATTAAATATTCATACACGCTTCGTGTCCAACTGACGCAGATATGATATAATCGAATGGAAGCTTTTCTTGAAATATAACAACCAAAATGCCGAGTGAACGTGGAAATGGAACCAAAGTCCTCTGCGGTATCATAAAACTGAAAGCGAGATGTCTGCGTCCATTGTGGTCTGGCGCCTGGAGATCGCCCCATTTCACGGAAACACCAGGCTCAAACCTACACTAAAGCAGCCGAATAGCAAATTCTGTAAAGTGTATGCAGTATACGATGTAGTTATTTTCACGTTGTTAGTGATCGGAGAAACCGGGCAAGAAGCCGCTTCCAAATAGCTAGCTGTTGGAAATCTCCGATCACAAGCAATATCAAGGAATTGTGGGAGAGTGAACTTTGGGAAACAATTAACGTTCTATAGAACAGAGAGAGTTCAAAGTGAAATCAGTTAAGAAGATATTAAATGTTACATCAGTAGGTATTAAAATTCAGTCTTAGTGGGAAAAATAAAGGTAGAACTGGGATAATATAAAGAAGGGGAATATATTAAAGAAGGAACGCTGAAGTATCTTTATTAGAAGAAAAAAACGAAACCATTTGCTTGCCCAGTAACTAAGTGGCGTGTTCCCCCATGTTAACTGGTTTACTGGCGGTAAACCAACTTTCTTCACATACATAGAAATTGCCAGAAAGTTTGAAATTGTAGAACTTCTGTTTTTTTTTGTTTTTTTTGTATTTGCATACTTGCATTGGTGTTCATTTCTATTATATCTAATTAATATATGATAAATACATACGATAAATAAGAATGGTTACGGTAATCCAGGTCAAATGTTCAGAATACACGGTATGCTATCTTCACTACAAGAAGGATATAGATCTTAAAATAAATTCATGCATACATTGAAATGAACTCAAAAACTATCTTCATGAGGATTTTGAAATTAAACAAAAGAGAAAACGACATTTGTTCGTTTACATGTAGGACTGACCTATTCAGGTGCAAAATCTGGTACTTCTACATTTTACTTACTGATAGAAAATGCTCTTTTGGGCGCATTTGTTTAAAGAACCATCTTTGGAGATAGTTTAAAACATTAAAGATGTTGCCAAATAAATAACAGAATAGTAAGGAAGAAAATTGGAAACATCGTACAATTATCACAATATTAAAAACTTAAGGAGGAGTCTTATCGAATGAGGTATGTTAGGCGGAAGAGACATAGTGGAAACGTTGTCCGTTGCTATTTTGATTCTCATTTTTACAATTTTCTGATTAATGGATTTGTACTAATTCTCAAACAAATGTTGTATTCTACTTCGTTGGCGCTTTTGTGGAATTGGGAAATAACTGACATTGAAACAAAATTTACATTAAAACAAAAAACTCAATGGCAATTTGCCTGCTTATTATACGTATTTGCAAGTGACTATACGTACAATCAATATCTGATAATGTAAGATCTCTCTTCAGGCTAGAGAGAGAGAGAGAGAGAGAGAGAGAGAGAGAGAGAGAGAGAGAGAGAGAGAGAGAGAGAACTTACGAAAAGAATGCAACAAGAAGTGATATTTTTATTATAGGAAATATTATTACGCAGAAATGTAAATAAACATAAAACATGTCAACGCTAAATTAAATGTGTATACAACAGTTAACAAAGCGAGTTATAATAATATTATATGTTTTCTGAGTAGAGTGGAATAAAATATCTGACTATTATGTTACAAAAATAGCCTACATGAATACAATATTTCAAATATTACAATGCACAACGTATTTATCTTTACACTCAGTATTTCAGATCTTTACCACCATGTAAAAAATATCCAGCAAATCACCTGTAGTAATACATGATTACATGCCTCCAAATGAAAGCATCCTCCATACACATGTCTTCCCTTCGTGTAAAAACCCAACAAACTTACAAAGGGTCAAAATTACTCCTAAAGGAGTTAAGGAGATATGGTCGTTTTTGTTGGTTAATGTGCAGCCATCTTGGATGTATGATGTCACACAGGCAATACTCCACAATAGTAGGCATCAACAGAGTATCACAGGTAATAATTTTCCCTCTTTATATGCCAGAATGTCAAGTAAAGTGTAAAATATGCATAGAATCCTTGCAGAAAATGGCACGAAATAGTTTCGCTGGATATATCTCCATAACAGTGCGAGATATGAAAAAACTGTAAGAATCAATTTTGTTCCGTTTTCAATTCTGAAAAAAAACAACATGTATGTATAAAATGTTTTCCAAAACCACTATTAAAGGAGTTATGATGGATTTTCTTAGTTAGTGCATGAAGCTGTAGCCATCTTGCATTTATGACGTCACACAGGCCTTCTGCCACAATTGAGGGTAAAACACCTGGTAGTACATGATTGTGTACCATACTATGTAGCAACGTATTACCGGTAGTCATATATTACCTACATTCAATAACCCACGGATATGAAATATTTACATTTGCCTCGGGACTATAACTGGCTTCTGTCTACATTGGGAGAACCGGGGTTTACTTCGGCGCCGCCAACGAGTAATATCGTCAGTATCACCAAACCATAAGTTTGATAACATTCCGACTGTTCACCAAAGGATTCTAACCGGGTCTTGAAGAAAGCCTTTGACGTACAGAAGAGTCCTATCCGTGCTCTCTCTCAGGTAGCGCACTCCGCAGTTAGGAAAAGTAAGGTAAGGAGTGTGTGTGTGTGTAATATTTCTACCTATCTGACTGCTCTGCACGCAGCTTATTATACCTACATGTAATATTTCGCTGACAAGGGTTAAGTGGCAGAGCAGCCCCTGGCTGAGATAATTATTATCAACTTCTGCATTGACTTTTGTTGGAATAATTACAATTGCAATTAGTTCATAAGAATCTCTGGTCTTGAAAGTCTTGAAACACTCCTCCTTTACCAGGTAACTTCTTATGTTGTTTTTTACTTTAATGTTAAGTGTACATTCTAAGTCATCAAAACTGGTGAAAAATTCACATCATCGTTCAAAAAGAAGGTAAAGATCTACTATTCCTTTTACTTTAACACTAAATTCTCTTCAGTTACAGTGGTTAAAATATTAAAAACCTTGCTGCATTTCGACTCATATCCCTTCTAAATTACGCACTATATTATCTAAACTAATGAAGTTAGAAATTAGCTAGAAATTAGAGCGTGACCTAATATAAGGAAAATTTTAAGTTCCCACATGACAAAATATAGTTTTTTTTCTCGTCATCTTGAAATGTTTTAAGAGATTGCATTCACAACACAAAGCTCTCATAACAATATTTATGTCATTGAAGACTACATTTTTTACTGGAATGGGAAAAGTAAGGTAATCTGATGTACCGGAAATTTATAAAATTTGTTTGGACGTATTCGAGGGATTGATATGTTTTCGGGCCCCTTCATTGCCATGTTACGAACAAATTATACGTATTAATCAGTAACTAAGCATGAAAGGCTCATAAAATCACAAGAAAAATACAGAGACAATACCTCACCCTGAAAATGGAACATGAGAAATATTATAACACCATTAAGCCTTGTTTCCATGATTATGAAAAACTAAATATGCTGACCAAGGCAGTAATTTATTTTATTAAAAACATAAACTAAACGTAACTTGATACAGAGTCTGAAGAAGACCTTGCTAGAAGGTTGAAACGTTACGTTTAGTTTATGTTTTTAATAAAATAAATTACTGCCTTGGTCAACATATTTAGTTTTTCATGAGAAATATGCCCAACTTTCCAGAAAACCCTTCACATCTAGTCCAACACAAGTAATGACAAAAATACTCGTTTATAAACACCCAGCTGCAGAATTATTTGAGAAGCGACCCCATAACGAATGCCCTGTTTTTACTCAACAAGGCTTATTTCGCTGTGCATGTGCGTGTCTTCTCTAAAAAGGGAACAACAGAAAGAACACAACTTCGGTACAATGGTAGAAATAAAACGGTCTTGCAAGGCTATTGTGGCAAGAAAAGTTAAAGTTCTGAAGAAGCCGAAGAGACTGATGGGATTGGTTCAGGCTGTTCACTTTTCATGGTTTTTCAGGCCAGGACGCTTTCATGAGGAAGACAGTAAATGGGGGCGTCATGTCTCTAAGAGGTTAAAGGCAATCAATTCGTCGTGCAGCCAATATGGGAAATGTCAAGCGTTCATTGTTAAATGACGGACAAATCCTGTCATGTCTGCTTTTATACAAGAACTAGGTTAGTTGAATGGGACCATCAATCGATGCGATGATTTGTTACAGAAAAGCAATACGTGGAAGATTCTAATGTAAATAAATTCGGAAGTCTATAGTGTATAACATTCGTCCAACTTGACTAACAAAAAATACAGTATAGATTCTGTAGTAGTAGATCATTGGTAACTGTCCAAATCAATTTATCCAGAGAAAGTGGCCTTTTTAACAGTACAAATTCACAACAATAGGCTACGATTACGAAATAAATGGAATAAGAATGTAGCACATTGTATATTAAATTACTTATTTGTCATGTGGAGAAATTATACACATGAAGCATAGTGTACAACTGAAAGTGACAGTTTGATATATTTTGCACATAAACAGCAACAACTGATCACAATATCCGTGTGCTCTTATAATTGACCATAGATTATAACCTTACAGGTAAGTGTAAACTTCTGCTTGCAATAATTAATTAAAGTAACCATGCAATACTAATGCAAATATTAATATTTTTATTTCTTGCCTTGTTTGGGGGAATATATTAATATTTGTATTTGTGTTACTTGTCGCTGTTATGCGACTCTGGCTAATCGCGACGATGAGGGTGAGTGACGATTAGATGAAATTTATAAAGAGATACACAGAGAGGACACCCACGCCAAAGCCGGAACTCGAACCCGGGAACTTCGGTGGTAATATCGGACGCCGACCACTCAACTCTCACCACCGGGTCGGGTTTGAGGGAGAGAATCGATGTGAATACGATGCGGTAAAAACTTTCCTTTCAGGGCACAGTAGCAAGTTTCTTAAGGAAGGGTAATTAATAATTGTCTGATCAAAAGAATGAATATATTACACATAACTAGACCTCGGATTTTAGGTTTTTAACCTATTTTTTCCTTTGCAGGTAAATATGAAATAAGATATATCGGCGTTTCGTAAAAAAACGAAATAACTGACTATGTTTTATAGAGCTTAAAGTAACCTATTTTGCTTGCTAGAACCTATTTTAGGTTTATGTGCCTAAATTAAACCGTTTTTTAGGTTTTTATATAATTTTTTTACGTTGCACAGGATTTTTATATCTCACAGAGATATTCACTAGGTTTGGTTGCGAAATAATTTAATGACTGGCGTGTTTGAAACATGTTTTCTGTCGAATTCTCTCCCTCCAAGTATATGATGTTTATCAAAGCTTTAAACAAAACAAAAATGTCTGACGTCACTGTTACCTGCAGACAGTGGCGGCGAAAGGGGACAGTTCCACCCTACTTTTTACCCCTGCACTAGAGACTCTTAATGCTAAGCCTTGCCTACTAAGATAAAGTAAACTGTCCTTGACCCCCTTCCCTCCTCCCCAGAAAAGTGTACATTTTGAAAACTAATTGGTGCTATTTGTGTGTAATATATGTAAATGTAACATACTAAAATAACATTTATAAATCTGAAACCACATTCAATTTATTCACAAAATAGTGTGTAACAGTATTTATGGCCAGACTAGGCATTATTTGGTATAAAATTTCGTTATCACATTGATGCATTGCGAGCGAACGTGGTAGTATTTTCAAGTATATATTTTTTATTTTATTTTTGTGTACATTAGTGTTATTTTGTCTAATACGGTGGACCAGCCAGATGTTTTAATGTAGAAAAGGATCAAGATAAAATAGCTGCCCACAACACACCTTTTGATATTCATCAGACAACCAAAAATCCACCAGAAGTTCAATTTCTTTTAGTGGAGCTAATACAGAAGGAAGGATCGGTTATTTTAATTCAGAAGAGAGCGGGATTTATCTTGAACCAGATCAAAACAATAAGTTTAATTATCTCAAAAGGAACAAAACCACAAAACGGCGTCAGTTGCCACATCAAAGAAAAATACATATTAAACCACAAAATCTATTCATGTGAATTTCTGAAATTATTGGTGACGCACGGCAATCTAGAAAACCAATAGAACGTTAGGGTGTTTCTCTTGAATGAAAAAATGCTAGCAAAAATTTTCCAACAAACGAAAGAATTCACCCTTGAAGTGAGGAACGTTTTGAACGAAAACGTGATGTGAATTACATAGATTTTTACTTAAAAGAATGCATTCATACGAATTTTGTACACATAGAAACATTGTAAAGTAAGCAGATCATAAAAATAGATAATGAAAGCGATAAAGTAAAAACAAATATAGAGGCATCGTATACGTTTCCACGTAAGTGATTTTTGAGACTATGTAATCAAACTGTCAACCACCTAATAGCATGAAAATTTAAATCACGCGGAATAAACATTAAAGTAATGTAAATAATACCACACAATTGAAAGTCCCCTGGCTGGGCATGAGTGTTCTTTGCGAGTGTCCATTCATCAATTTCATCATATCATCACCATTCTCATCCTCGCGATTAGCCAAAAGTGCCAGAAAAGGGAAGTAAAATAAACCAAATAAAAATATTGAAAGTCAAATTTAAATGTCTGCATTACGACATATTCGTGACATAATAATGTTGCAACCGAGATTTTCAATGTAGGACTGTTATTAGAGCATGTCCAAAGAAATTTGGGCGCTATTGTCACAGATCCTTTTGGCTTGACCAGCTTCATCTGAAGATTCGCTAAGAGTCCTGTGGATACGTTACGTAGAGCTATGCAGGATGTCCCTTGGCGTCTGCAGGAATGGTTGCTTAGATAAGGTAGTTCGTCATCTACTGGACGTCATCATCAAATCATAAATATACCCATCGCTTCAGCGGTATGTAATTATGTAATGTCATTCTCTGCACTATTCATTTCCATGATTAACTCTCTTGCAACTATTTATACTTTTCCCTATATCTCTGTTTCAAAAAGTCGCCACCCCGATGGCCTTGTAATCAAGGGGTCCCGGGTTCGATACCCGGTGGATGCACATAGTGGTTCGGATACCACTTTAAACTGTAGATCCAGTCCCGATTAGCCTTACTGTGCATAAAGTGGACTCAAAACACGAAATGAATCACACAAACGTTTCACAGTGATGGCATTTATGAAATAGAAGTTTATGTGCTTTGTGTAAAATAATTTTTGGAACGTAGGTGTTACATATTTATCTAGATTATTTTGGGAAATTAATTTTAATGCATTTCTGCTGATACAGTTTGGAAACATTTTTGAAATCACGATACCAAAGAGCACGAAAAAATATCTCACAAAATTAGTATTTCAAGCCATCATTTACTGTTGTTAATTATTTAGTTCAAGAGACTACACTGATGGTTACACGACGTAATATAATATTCAAAATCAAACCGAGGGAAGGTTTACGATTTTAAGATAAGAAGCGACATACGTTCAGACATATTTCAAGACTCGAAACTAGTTTGGAGACTATATTATAGTGATATAATCACGAATTATTCTTGAAAATATTATGGAAAAGACGAAATTGCGAAATTAGGAACTATCTAACAGTTTTATTACGTCCACGTTGCTGTGACTCACACAGATGAAAATTTCTCCGGATATAGCGAAATGTATTTGCAGTTTGTAACACTGGCAATGATAGTTTGTATTGGAGTGAAGCAAGTACATAATTCCTACAGCATTTCGAACTTGAATGCCATTGTACGTGTGTTGACGCAATGTTTTCGTTCTGTTGTAACTATACCATGTCTCGTTTATCTCTGGAGCAAGGTCGCGCATAGGGGCAGAGAAGGAGGGGGGTCGAGGGCAGAGTGAAGCAGTACACTCTGCTCCGAAGGCTGGTAACTGCAGTCCATTTCCCCCCTCCACGCAATCCCGTTTCTTCTCACGTGATTGATGGAGCCGTCTCGCGTCACTTCCTGCGCAGAGACTTGTTTTCGTTCGCCTGCTCAAGAGATAACAGGGACAGGGTATAGTAGGTTTTGAAAAACCCTAGCATGCTTCAATTTCAAGTCTGCCAGGATTTTCAAAGCCAGTCGGGTGTTACTTAAGAGAGTCTGCTTATGCAAAGTGCAGCACGTTGTTTGAGTGGTGTTTTAAATTATATTACGGGCGATTCCTTTTCTACGGTTCTGTTCTGTCTCTTCTGCAGGCCTCTAGAGACAATGCTACAATAGAAATAACTCGGATGATGAAGAAAGTCTGTTTGTAGAATATTTGTTCACGAAGCCACAAGAGGTTCGCGGTGGAAGCAATTATCTTAACTAAATATCCAAAGTGTTTGTCAAAATGGAAATGTTAGTAAGGAAAAGTTAGAATTATATCTGCAGCTACAGCGAATTGATATTTTTCTCAATTTTTGGCTTAAGAAAGGTAAGCGTTATAAACAATTAAAATGACTCTTTTACAATGACATTCAACACTTTCGTTTTTAAAGTCCATGTTATTCTCAGATATACTAAACAGGATTAGACCTACAGTTCAAAGTGTAATCCGAACCTCTGCGCCTCCATTCGGGGTCAAACCCGAGTTCCGTTTATTACAAGGCAACCGTTCCTACTACGTCAATGAGGACGATAGACATTCAAAAGATCGTACGTATAAATATTTTGACATGCCAGTTTAATTTTATTGCTGCCATTTTAAATAGCCATGAATTCACTGAAAGTTCAGTTTAAAATAAGATGAGTACCTTCTTCCTTCATCTGATATGAGCCAAGAGGATTTTAAGATCAGATGTGAAGTAGTTATAATCGTTAATATTCAACACTATAATCAAGAAGATTCTCTTGATTACATACATAATGGAAAGCATTACACTTATGCGATTTAATTAAAATTCTGAGAATCTCTTGTAAACATTCCGTATTTTGTATTTATTTTATTTAGTGTCGCTAAGTATTCCTCATCATCATCGGGACGATGAGGATGAGTAATGATTAGTTTAAACTTAATAAAGAACAAAATTCACTGATTTTTACACCACTCTATCCTAGTCACTCCGCCACTGAGGTTGGCTGAGTTTGCATCACCAGTGTAAATAATTTCTATATGAATTTTTCCTACTTTGCGTTGTTTTTCTGCCTTCTTAGACTATGAGGATGAATGATGATAAGATGAATTCATGACGGCACAAAGAAACACTCATCCCAGGTCAGGATTCAATCCGGAAACGTTGCGTGGAGAGATTATAATTCGAACACCCAAAACAGCAAATTTATTTTAAAGAGGTGATTCTATTCAGTTATTCTATTACATCTCATCCCCAGATGGCTGGGACTCGAATCACGAAACTTCGGTGGCGAGATCGACATTCAGTATTTAAAATAAATAACTTACAAATACATATGTATTCACAGTAACAATTAATGGTGGCAAATTCTTTCTTTCTTTGAGATGGAAATAACGTGTTGTGCCCATGAATTTCTAGTGATGAAAGATTTTTTCTTTTACATCAATAAGTAAATATTTTCGCAAATCAAGTCGAAGAAACAATTGCTGGTCCGTTGAAACCTTTGTTTTTGTCAAGTCTGTTTAAAGTGGATAACATTTCTGAATATTATTGATATGAAAGTCTAAAATGTAATAGTGAACTCTTTTTGAAGACAGAATTGATACCCAATATCTGAAGTTATGTAACAGCCTTGCAAGAATTAAATTGCAAGTATGTGGTTAACTGAATATACTGTTCTGAAATAGAGCTTTTCCAATATCAATCCAATATAACGGAAGATGCTATTCATGGATGTCTACGATATGTGATCCTTCTGCCTGAGGCAACCAAGAACCAAGCAAACGATATATTATATGGGTTTAGAAAACTATTACTACTAGACAATTTAGATTGAAAAATGTTCTAATAGCTTAAAATTCTCCGACGTTATTACATTTTAAATTATAAACCGCATTTCCAAGCCATATTCTTTAAAATATGTAAATTTAGAAACGCAATCTAAAGACACGCACATAACACAAGCCCACACGAGGTGTAAGGAGTGAGCTTTTCAAAAAGTATTTACATGCCAACTTGTTTTCCACCCTGGATACACACTATGAATTGAATTTTTGTATGCTAGCGCCTGAAGCAACAGCTAGTGTAATCCTCCGTGAGACTTGCGTTGTGTGCCCTGTTCATCTCGATTTTGATTGTCCTTACATCAATTTCAACCTCCGCCTGGATTAGTCAAAAGTGACAGAAAAGCGACAGGGGCCAAAAAGACAGTGACAAGAACAGACTAGGACCAGAGAAAAGAAGGGACCCACAAATATACGGATTCCAAAACACAATACACGAAGAGACAGGGAACAGAAAATACAAAGAATCGAGAAGACGGAAACTGAAAGGAGAGGGAAAAGAAGACAGGTCTGAAAAGACGGTAAATCGGAAAGATAGCGAATCGTTTGTGTGTGTGTGTGTGTGTGTGTGTGTGTGTGTGTGTGTGTGTGTGTTGTGTCATCTCGTTTGCAATGGCAATTCTTAAAGCAGTTCTAGTTTATAATGATGCAAACAATTGCCACCTTCAATTATATTCACCACTTAAAAAGTTTGAAGTGGCCTCGGTGTCACAGTGCGTTGAGTGCTGGTCTCATGATCTGGACACCGATGGCTCTAGGTTCGAGTCTGAGACTGATTGTTTCTTTGCGAGTGTTTCTTCATAACATTATAATCATCATTTTACCCTCGCCATCACAATTAACCCAAAATGTGGAACAGCGGCATACAATAAGAAGAGTATGAAGTTAAAAATCTGGAGTAAAAATGTACTTAATTAACACTTCATACTTTGTAAGCTCTTAAAGAATTTACAATTTTCAAACATGTTAAATACTGATGAACGATACTTCGTTACTAGCAGTTTACTCAAGACTGGAAAGCGGCTTATAGAGAACATTTTTGCTTCATTATTTCTTCTAGTTTGTTCATTATACACGTAATGGAAAAGAGTAAATAACATCATCATGTTTCGTGAGCTCCATACTAATTAATGGTTTTTTTGGTTTTCTATCTTTCTTTCTATTTAGGATATTTTATATTTCTTTTCCACATTTGAGGTTAATCATGACGACGAAGATACATTGTGAACTGATGAGATGGATGATGGTATACAAATGCAATAATACACCCATGCCTTCTTACCATGCTGCAATGCTTGTTCTGGAAAGCTAACAGTTGAATCCGTCTTCAGTGCCACAGACATGTAAGTTCTTTCAGACTCTAGTTCCAAATTTTAAGTAGAGAATACAGTACCATCAAATTCAATAATACGGCCGCGCTTCATATTCAGAAAACGCGATATCGAATTGGAAACACTGCAACGTCAATCCCGAAACCACGAAGCATGTTACTCCTGCATTTTGATAAGAGAGTGAAGGTAAGGAAAGTCGTTGCAGACAAGGTCATTAGTGCCCCGAGACTCGGCGAGTTTTCTGTGTGTCTTTCAGACATTAACTGGGTAGTTCATGGAAGAATTTTATGTCACACTCCCTATGTGCGTGTGTGTATTTTTTATATAAGAGGTGAGGCTTTATGTTAGAACTTCTGCGTACATTGAATATTTTTCTTTCAAATGTAGATTTTTTAGCTGAAATATGGACAGGAAATAAAAGAAAGATATCATGTTTGTAAGAAATGGAATATACATTTTAGGGTCACCTTAATATGAATAAGTCCTCCTCCGTTGCCATGCGGTCTAAAGCACGGTATCCACTTCTTGCAAACCAGCATAACGTATCCCCGTTCCGTATCATTTTTTTCGAAAAAAATTGCAACGTTCCGTTTCAAAATGTGAGAAAAGATACGCAACGGATCCGATCGCTCATTTGGCGGTTTTCCCCGTCACATCAAAGGAAGGATACGATACGCGGATAAGGACCAGTGTTGACGGGCATGCGCGCGTTCCGTTGCCTCGTTGCATCATCCTTCAGTGTGTAGTGAGCTCTGTGAATGACAGTACGTCCCATTGTCATTTTTTAATTATCTTTATTATGGAGTGGAATAAGGAAAATACTATTGCATTTTTTGATATAAAGTAAAGTTTTGTATAATCCGCTAATCTGCTGGACTCACAAGTCTGCCAATAAGCTGCTTTCACTATACAGTTCACGGTTCGCGTACATGTTTGTCATCCACCAACGTGGTGATTTGCGTTTTTTTTCTTTTTCGATAAAACGTAATTAATGAAAATATATGCGGCTGCTGCCACTTGCTGCGGTATATTCATCGTCATTTGAAACCAGACTGGGAACCGTATCCCACTCCCGTATCAATCATGCCACAGGGTGGATGATACGGAACGCAGTGATGATACGCGAAAAATCGGGGTTCGTATCGTATCAATGATTGATACGGGATACGATACGCTGGTTTGCAACAAGTGGATACCGGGCTTAAGACGCTGTGCTTTGGACTCCGACTGCGGGACGACATGGGTTCGAGTCCGCCTGGGTTCAGTCTCTGGGTTTTAGGCCTGTGTATAGGACCGGTGGCAACCCGCCATCGTGAGGAAATCGAGGAGCTATGAGTGAGTAGCGTAATTCAGTCTCGGACCAATAACGGCTGATGGTTCGATTTGCTGACCCCTCGTCACCCAATTACCGTTTGAAAATCTCCATACCTCTAGATAGGATTGTGTGAGGGAGACTGGCAGTCAGGAGATAGGCCAAGGCCTTTACAGGGCTATCGAGCTACGGATTATTATTATTATTAATAATATGAATAAACCGCGAGGCTTCCGTTTAATTTATTTATTACCTTCAATGCAGATGTTTGTACATTTAGAACTAAATTTTGGCAATTGTATTGAAACGTTCATTCGTTTACCAATAGATTTTCAATTTATTAATCAGAATTGTCAGTTATCATTTTCAGTGTATAATAAACATATTTCAGGTATTTACTAGGTTTGATTGATTGATTGAGTCGGTGTTTTAAGTTTACATCATGCACAGTAAAGCTAATCTGGAATGGACCTACAGTTTAAATTGGGATCCGAACAGCTATGTGCCTCCACCTGGAATGCGGGACGCCTTGATTACAAGGAGACGACGCTACCACTACGCCAATGGCGAGGCCAATTTTATAAGTTTGAATCTTGGTACACAGTATTATTTTATCATGGTACTTGACCTTTTGATGAATCATTGGAAATAAGTAACCTTGAATTGAGTGATAGATACAAATTATAAAGAAGGTAACCAAGTTTGTAATCTGTGTGGGTTACCATGGACACGATTTTGTTATATATGTGGATGAATGGACATGGAGTGAATGTATAAATGAGGTGTTTATATTGTGCTAGATTACGAGTTAATTTTGATACAATTAAACCGGTGTCATCATCGTTTGGAGTTGTGCATAAGGACTTTTATTTAACTAGAAGTAAGTCTAAACATCGGGAAACGAGATGTCATCAATCTTTTATGTCAATCATTTATGGCGCAGTCGGTAGGATGTACACCACGGGTGAGAACTATTTCATACAACTCATACATACAGAGGAAGAGTATAGGGAAGATGATTTAGTCTGGGTAAAATCCCCTAAATTTGTGAGACCCGCCTTTCACCGGGAGTGGTACACCGCAGAATAGGTGCTACTTGTCTCTACAAAGTTCGGATGTTGGATGGAACTCAGAAAATTGTTCACATTCGATGGATGCGTCGTAGATGGGACAACGATTCCAAAGAAGACATATAGGGCCTCCCCGATGGCGCAGTGGTAATCAAGGGGTCCCGGGATTCGATACCTGGTGGAGGCACACAGTGGTTCGGAACCCACTTTAAACTGTAGGTCGAGTCCCAATTCGAGTCCCCAATTGGGATCCGAACCACTTGTGCCTCCACCGGGTATCGAACCCAGGACCCCTTTTTTGTCAGTTAAAAACTAACAGATCAAGTGAGAAGGAATCAGGACTCCGGAAGAAAATCTTACTGGTAGATAGGAATGTGTACAATCATGGACACTTCTGAGTTGTAACGACTCTCATTTAAAAATAGTGGGAGTGGTTATTACCTCTAAATGCCCACGAGCGTACGCTTCTTGAGAATATTACGTTGGTAGAGTTCGCTTTCCACGTCCACCGAAATCTAACAAAATTCACGCTTTCAGTCTAATGATTCGATACGAACGCATTTTGAACAAAAAGTACTGCAATACCTAATAACATTGAAATGAAAATATCTAACAAGCTATCTTCATTTCGCCCTTGGCTATACTTTCGCCAATGTTTTAGAAGCTTTCGAATACCAGCTTTGAAGAAGTTGCTGTGCATGAATCCAACGCGCCACAACCTCACAACACAGATGCTCTGGGCCGTCGAGCATGAGATTCGTTTTTCAGGAAATGGTTTGTCCCAGCTGGACACCTCTGTCTCTGGACAAACTTTCATCTATGAAGTGTGATTCAAATCTGGTAAAAGTTCAGTCCGAATAACATTTCCTTCGGTAAAAAAAGATGTCCATGCGCTGCTTAAAACTAAACGACATGTAGCATGTATATTTGACATACTAGTTATTACTGACTGGTGCAAAGAAACAAATAAACAAGCGGCACATTTTAAAACGGAACAGCATGTTCGTTTCCACTTCTTGTTTACCCTACATTCTTGGGAACGAAATTGTAGCTCACATTTGGACGCCCTCGTTTATAGGTATTCTTATCATATAAACACGTTTATTTATGAGTAAGTTTAAACACAAACAAATGAAATGATTGTTATGTGAAACACGTTTGGAACCATACTTACCGTTCTAGTAGTTAACAAGGAAAGACGACATCTTTGTACTGCTTGTTGAACTTACCTAGAAGAAAAAATACAAATACATAAATAATAACTTGCTTATTTCAAGAGAAATATAATTGTTTGTGTAATATGTATTAAACATACATAAAAGTCATTCGAGTGATGCTATAATTCAATCGTGTACAAATCATAATACTTTGTAATTATCTTTTCTAATTGTTTTATTAATAATATACTTTCAAATAATAACCGTCCTATTGATAAATGTCGATTATCCAATATGATGTTGAATCACAACAAGTCATAGTATTTGAAGAAAGTTAGGACATTACATTTTTTAAAGGAACCACTATCTCGATATTCGATCAGTAGCAATAAGCACGTGTAATTGTTGTAACAAGTATTGGTTTGTAACCATCAAATCTTTGCTATGAACAAATATGACATTAATGGTAATTAATAAATTACGTTTGGATCTATTGTCGGGAGAACAAATGATTCGTTAATATGATGAGTAGCTTTTATTTTTTTTTTTTTTATTTGGTGCTTTAAGTCCACTTTATGCACAGTAAGGCTAATCGGGACTGGACCTACAGTTTAAAGTGGGATCCGAACCACTTGTGCCTCCACCGGGTATCGAACCCGGGACCCCTTGATTACAAGGCGACGACGATAGAGTAGCTTTTAATTATCATGGAATATTAATTTGACTTTATCTGATGTTTGGTGGTTTTACTTGTAACTAATCTAACACTATGTTTCACAAAAGAGGAAATTTGTTTACCTGCAGATAAGAGCAGAGGTTCTGTATCGAAATATGTAAGAATAGTTGAAAGAAGAAGCACAAGACAATGGATATATTTTAATTAACACTTGTTTTTTTTTTAGTTTTTAAAATTATGGACACATCAGCAAATTGGCTATTTGGCCCTGTCGCTTATTAAGGGGAGAAGTCCCTAAACGAAACTAACTAGAGGATCTTAACGCCATAAATATTTCTAACAAATCTCACTAATTTTTTTTTAAATACTAATGCAGATATCAAATCTTTATGAAAACTAAAATTATACATTCATCTAAAACTGAAACTACCAGACGTTTGATAAATGTAGATATTGTAAAGGTGGCATTCAACACGCGCAAGGACACAACAGGACAACAATCAACCACGCAGGATTACACTACCTGTGGATCCAGACGCCAGAGCCTCGTTGGCCTGCAAGGTGTATTGCGTGGAAGAGAGGCTGACTTTTGGGTGCTTTATAAGATGGTTACCCTTTACACGCCCTTTTGGATAATTAACTAAGCTGCGATGATCTAGTCGGTAGGGTGCCCGAGTCCCACGAGGGAAGTCCGGGTTCGTAGAGATGGTTGATCTCGGGTTGGAATGCTTCTCATATTGTCGGTGCACAAAGCGACTCTGGAGCTTACTCAGCCTCAAATAAATGTACTATATGTAAGTCTATCTGGGGGCAACCTATTAGGGAAGGGATAAAATGGGTCGGACCTTGGCCACACGCACTATGTCCGAGATCGAGAATATGTAAGGCCCAAGCACCACATCCCCTATGTGCCTTCATGACTGAGTGCAATATACAGGGGTGGACAGATTATTTTGCCTTTGAATTAAAATTAAAGAGTATTTAGTGCATGCACGCGTTGAATATGTTTCGATAGAGATATGCAAAAGGGCATATATTATGATATTATGATGTATTATGTAGGGATGAGCCGATACCACTTTGAACAGATACCGATGCTGATACTCTTACAGACTCCCACCGATACCAATACTTGAAAATTGCAATAATTAAAATTTCTTCAAAATATTGATCAATATTGGTGTGTAAATATTCACTCCAATTATATCAATCAATTTACCAAGATGTGTGTTTTAGAATATTCAAAAATTAGATCAGAATATCAAAATAGATATGAAATCACAAAATAAAGTTTTCGTGCAAAATGGGTGCAAAATAGAAACAAATTTTGACTTTTGCATTATTTCCAGTGTAATTAGAATCTGGGAAAGTGTCGCGCGGAATTTTTGAGGACCTCGTGAAATACTAATATGCCGGGAAAGTATGGGCTGGTCTCTGTAGATGAATTCCAAACGATAATTTCGGATACCGATACCAATACACCGGCATCGGCATCGGCTCAGCCCTAGTATTATATATGATATGATATTTACCTTTGAACTAAAATTAAACAGAATTTAGTGCATGCACGAGTTGAATATGTTTCGTTAGAGAGATGCGAAAGGGCATATACAGGGTGTTGCAAAATACCTGTTACAACGCTTGGGAGTTGATTCGACAAGTAAAAACAAGGAAAAATGCCATGTGAAGAAATGTCGAAATCGGCACCGTTTGCGAGTGACAGGCGTGCAAAAATCGCCTCACACCATGTTTAAAGCACAATAACTCAAGAAGGAAGAAAGCTATCAATGTCGGATTAAAATAATAGAAAGAAAGTCGTACCTGACGAATACAATGGTCCAGCAATTGAGGCCAGTGTAAATTGCGCAAGGGGACTCTCAAAGAAAGTGGGGAATACCCTGATAGAAATTTACTACTATTTGCTACATAATGTTGAGATCGGAATGTAGCCAGTAAAAGAATGACGACGTATGTCCACATGTCCCACTACTGTTGGGACACCGTCCCACACTCGGGAAATAGGAAAATAACTGCAAATCTCCTATTTTACACGGTTCACATTTCGGTACGAAGAAGAAAAGAAACCAATTTGTCGCATGTCCCACTACTGCTGGGACACCATCCCTAAAGTAAAAAGATACGGGAAAACCAGGAAAAAAACGTTTTCAATCCCCTAATGTTGACACACTACTTTGCAGTACGAAAAACAAAAGTTAAACAATGGCCACATGTCGTCAGGCTGTACATACTACAAGAGAGCTCCCCAAAGAAAATGAATAATCCTTCAAGGAATGAAGACGGAAAATGGCGAGAAATCGCACACAATGGCACGTAACATTTCCAGGCACAGCACATCTTGAAGGCATTTCCCTGAGAAGCGTACAACCTCCGGACATGCCGATTGACGGTATGTAGTACAGCGATCTCCAGCATCTTCACTCGCACCTTTCACTAAAGGATACTATGTGCTGATAGGGGCTCACAAACACCGGTATACTCAGAGACGTTGTTGAAAATGTCCGCCATTGACTTCAAGACAAAGATGGCATCGGCGAAGCACTGATTGTCTGGTACGCGCAAATACCTCTGGCATGTCACCAATTGTCCCAGCAGCGGCACTAACACGAGGAACGAGGTCCTCAGCACTTTCCACAGGGTTTCATACACGAGCCTTTTTATTTCTCCCCACAAAAATAAATCTAGTGGTGTGAGGTCGGGGGAGCGAGGTGGCCACGGTAAAGGTCCACCCCTGGCAGTCCAACGATCGCCAAAAATATCGTTGAGTGCGCGGGGACGCCACCGTGTTGAAACCAGATAAATTGTCTACCTGCCAGTGGTACGTTTTTAAAATGTTCAGGTAATATGTCATGTAGAAACACCTGATAATTCCCACCACACAAAGTAGAGACCAAAATGTACGGACCTATCAAGTGGTCACCTACTACGCCACACCACACATTCACTGCGAACCTATGTTGATGAGGGCGCACAATGATTGCATGCGGATTGTCCATATCCCAGACGTGGCTGTTGTGGCTATTGAACATACCGTCCCTGGTGAACATTGCCTCATCGGTCCACAAAACTATTGTTGGGAAATCTGGAATGGCAAGAGTTTGTTGCACGTACCATTGGCAGAAATCCATGCGTAGGGGAAAGTCCGTTGGCAGTATGTGGTGCACCTTATGCAATTTGTATGGGTGCAATCCCTCCTCCTGAAGAACACGAAACACATTGCTATGGTGGGTTTGTCGAGTACGAGCGATGACACGTGTGCTGGTGCCAGGACGGTCGCGTCCAACACGTCATCTTCAAATTGCACAGTGCGCACAGTGCGGGGACTTCCACAATCCCACCTACGGGGTAGTAGAGATCTAGTTTCACGCAGTCGAGCATTAAGTCTTTGAAAGAGTGAATGTGCTGGTAACCGTCTATTGGGAAAACGTTCGTGATACGAACGCCGTGCTTCACGGCTGTTTCGGTTTGCCTCTCCATAAACGAGATGCATATCGGCAAGCTCGAGGGTAGAGTAATTCACCATTGTCCTGTTCGAGAACTCACCAGCAACGGGGCACTTTCCCTCCGAGTGACGGACCACAACTACCTTGATTAGCACGTAATGTCACACAGGTGTCCACGCAGTTGTTGCAAACCGAGAAAGAACACTGGAATAAGTATTCTACTTACAATACTCCTTTTCGCAATTCAACCACACACACCCGCCAGACTAATCTCCACGCTGAGACAAGCAGAACAGACAGGAAGAACAACGGTTGACAACACTCTCTACGTAGTATCCACCAACGCTAGTACGTAACAGGTGACCTACACTCCCAGCGCCTCTAGTGGGGCTTTCTGCATAACTTAGCTAAAATCAATCTCAGCGTAATATGACGGCATAGTGTCATTTTCGGGTGATTTTCCTATTCCCCGAGTGTGGGACGGTGTCCCAGCAGTAGTGAGACATGTGGACATACGTCGTCATTTTTTACTGGCTACATTCCGATCTCAACATTATGTAGCAAATAGTAGTAAATTTCCTGTATTTTCCATCAGGGTATTCCCCGCTTTCTTTGAGAGTCCCCTTGCGCAATTTACACTGGGCCTCAATTGCTGGACCATTGTATTTGTCAGGTACGACTTTCTTTCTATTATTTTAATCCGACATTGATAGCTTTCTTCCTTCTTGAGTTATTGTGCTTTAAACATGGTGTGAGGCGATTTTCGCACGCCTGTCACTCGCAAACGGTGCCGATTTCGACATTTCTTCACATGGCATTTTTCCTTGTTTTTACTTGTCGAATCATATCCCAAGCGTTGTAACAGGTATTTTGCAACACCCTGTATTATGATATGGTAAAGAAATGAAAACTAGTTTTATCTTTATAATTTTCATACATAAAAGGATTGCTCATTCCTGTGATAATTACCTTCAAGGGAACGTCGAAGGGGGTTTATAGGGATAAGAACCCGAATGAAATTTTATTTTCCTGAAGAAAATATAATTAGTAGTGTAATTGATGCTATAGCTGGGACAACAAATGATGAGCCCAACTCAGGCAGAATTGGCCACACTTAAAACAAGCTCAACATGCCCATATGAGCTTTTTGCTCAAGTGTAGCACCCCGTCTAATCCAAGATTTTTGTAAAAATGCCGTCGGGAATTTCCCGAAGCTACAGTGTACAAATGATGAGCCCCCTCAGATTGATTTGCCCATACTTACAAAAGTTGCATCAGCCAGATTGTTGTCCATACGCTTGTTAAAAATAAGCCCTTCTTGATATTGTTTTGGATACACTTGAAATTAAGCCAAAATCCTCATAAAACACACACCCATACACCCATATTTACTTCTGGATTAAGTTCAATTGGGCACCAGGCTCAACTTGCATATCTAGTACTAAAACAATGTAATTCTTCTAGAATTGTTCTGTGACTCTCTCATTTCTTACATCATAAACATATGATTTTTCACCTATGAGAATAACACTACATATAGTGTCATCGGGGAGTGTTTCGTGGAATTCACAGATAATTTTAATGTTTGTCCTGTCATTAACCACAACTTGTTTCCTTTTTGAAGTGTTGATGACAAACATGGGTCTCTGTGCTTTGAATTCATCTGGTGTGTAATACATGTCAGTATTGCCAGAAGTGACCCTTTTGTATGCTGTAAATGCTTCATATAATTTAAGGAAATCATCCTTGGACATGTCTAAATTATAATTTTCTCTAGGAAATACCTCATTTCTGCCATTTTTAAGATAAATGTTCTTGATGTTGCAGTTATCAAATTTACTTGATTTTTTTTCCTGATTATTGTTTCTTCCAGTTTGAAACAGTACCACCACAAAATCTGGCATGTCATATTGTATACTGGAGAATGAATTTTTAGCATCAAACTCATAATAAGTACCAGCGGCAGGCTTCTGTACACATTGATATGTATAAAATTGTAAAGGAATCTGTGGATTTTTTATTATATCTGCTTTGTATTTAAGAGCATAACTGGCTTCATATTCAACAACTGGGATTCTTAGCTCCATAGTCTGAATAATGCATTTGCCTTCATCAGGTAAGGTATTGGGCAGAGCTTCCCCAGTGGAGTTTATTGCACTGTACTTCATCAAAGCATTATTATCATTAGCAGCTCTTCTAAATGTAATTCTTAAACTACCCATCCACATAATATCTTTGTAATCTGAGAAGAATCCTGGCAACAGGCGCATAGGGAACAGCACTGTGTGGCTCTTAGATATAATTTTATCACCAGCCTCAAATCCACCTATTTTGTAGTAAGAAGCCTCGGTTTTGGATAATTTTAGTGTGGCCAAAGCTGTGGAGGTAATGCCGGGATAATCCACTCTGTTTATAACAACACCATGCTTTCTGATCTCAATTTCAGAGAACAGATGCGGCACAAAATTGTCTTCCAATCCTATATTTGAATTTGCTGGATAATCTGTTCCATCGAGCTTTACAACATCAAATTTGATGTATAGATCTGCTCTGTGGGGGTGTATAAAGCCATCCCCTACATCAAGATCAACCGCAATCTCTGTGTTGGGTTGATTTAAATTTGCAAATGTTCTCCTGTTTGGGGGGAATGATTGTAGCTCATAACTCTCAATATTTTCCATTTTTTTGGTATGTATTTTTATTTAAATATTAATCTCCATGATTGCAGTTGTTGTGGCTCCAGCAAAATCAACTAATTCTTCTTTTTCATTAGTGACCATCAATTCAATATAATCTATTCTATTATGACACACAGGAAAATATAATGTTGGGGATGGAGTGTAGATGATGGGCTCCATAAATTCAGAATTAGGTTTGAATGTTGCAATGATGCCAGTTTGTTTGTGAGTGCCTATGCCATTTGATTTGGTGATCATACCCTCAGCCACATTACAGTGAATATTTAGAGTCTCTATGGCTAAGAATTTGGGTATATTAATAGCAGTGTGTTTGATGGCTGGTTCAA
The DNA here is from genome assembly GCF_977018435.1 of Lepisma saccharinum. NCBI lineage: Eukaryota > Metazoa > Arthropoda > Insecta > Zygentoma > Lepismatidae > Lepisma > Lepisma saccharinum. The sequence continues at coordinate 155,784,397 of NC_139230.1, read as the reverse complement.
GTTTTGTGTTGTTCTCAAAGCCTAACAGCTCTCCTATAGTACCCAGATCCACTGTTTCTGTAGCAGATACAATCTCTACTCTGTGAGTGACAGAATTTTGAGTTAATACTATACCTCTGGGTAATTGAGCATTTAGAGTGGACAGATTATATTGCCCTGGAGTGATGACAATTTTTTGATCCCCTGCTGCAATTGTGTTGTTGTGGTGTGTAATATTAGGGATCAAGTACATGCCATAAAATGCTCTGAGAGCTATTGTTTTGGGATATACTATATCATCATGTAATCTAAGTTTCAATATTGAATTTTGGCTGGTGAGATGGAATACCCCCATGATGTTTTAAATACCACAAGGCCTTTTGAAAATTTTCAATTGAAGTTTATTTATTTGAGACATATATCTAAGAACAGATAAACACAAATGTCCACAATTAACATCTTTGAAATTTTGCACACGGGCATTATTGTAATAAAGATTAGTTGATTTTAGATATTTTACTAAATTTTCAGGTGGAACACCTCCAAATGAATCAAACACAAATGCCTCATTGTTTAAATATTTAAGATAACAGATCCAGTGAGTGCCCTGATTTTTGTACTTATCCAAATTAACAATGCCACACTCTTTGTTGAGTGGTTGTTCTGGTAAAGAATCAGACATGTACACACCTCTAAAATTTTTGATGCCCAGTGGCTTGATTAAAGCTTCAATATCTTGGTATGTAAGCGGCTCTTGTTTTTTTTAAACTTATTCATGGCTCTCTTAACACCTTTGCCTTGTTTCTCCATGGCCAGGTTATGGCGCTTCAATTCATCTAATTCTGCCCTATTCTTCTTGGCATCTATTACTGTTTTTGCTATGGCAGCTGATCCCCCAGCCAAGCTCCCAACAGCCCCAAGTGCTGCTAAGATGGCCGGGATAGTAAATATGAAACCCCCCACATGTGATTTTTTCCTGGATTGTTGTAATTTTTTTAATTGGGGGGTACTAAGCAACAATTTCATACCATGGCCCTTGGCAATACAAGAGCTTTTTTTCTTGCGCTGCTTTTTGGTTAAAAGACTATCAATAGTTTTAAGAGATTTAAGACCTGCATAAGGTATTTGATACGTAACACCCTTGGCCTTCATTGTAGGTTTATTATATACATATTCACAGGCCCCACCCCAGTTTTTGTTTGGTGTTCATAGCTATGGTGGTTCCCAATGCTGCTATTTTTTCACTTAAAGAAGCATTTTTGCTTACAAATCTACCAAATGCAGCCTCTTCTAATTTTTTGTCTGCAACATGTATCTTGTCAAGATCAGAATGTGTGTTGTATGCTATGTCATGGTCTCTGCAAGCAGCATCTAGGGGATTAACACCAGGATCACCTCTGTTTAATCTATGCTTCAATTTTGTACCGGGACCACAATACTGATAGCCTGGAATGTGTAATTCAAATGGCAGCTTGTTTATAATGTCATTAACCAACCCCCGGCCCTCAGAAATATTCCAAAATTTAGGTGGTAGAGTATTAATAATTTTTATAAGATATCCAATCCCCTTAGTGTCATTCACTATAAAATTAGACAATTTGGTGCTTATCATGTCCATAATTCCAACCTTTTCATTGTAAAAATTGTGGTTGCCAGCATTTTCCTCCCCAGCTATCACCAATAACCTATCTACAAGTTTCCTGACATCATCAACCCACACAAATTCTTTAGGCAGGGTGTTGTATTGTTTGATTCCACTGCCAGTCTTGATCTGTGACCATATGGGCTTGATTAAGTTGTTATATTTTGCTCCACTGCTAGACTTGACTCTTTTTTGTGTGGGATCATTGTTCTGGTATAGAGCATCTGATTTTATTAATATTTCTTTGTAGTGCTCATAATCTTGATCTGTATAGTTGCCAGGCCTTTTCCTAGTCATCAGTTCCCACAATCCAGGTGTGCCAGGATACTTAACAAAAGCACCTTTTTCTCCAAGATGAGATTCTGAATATACAATTAGATCATCTCCCATAAATGTTACTCTGAAATTGCCAATTCTATGTATGATGCTACCATCACGCTCTGTGTCAGCATATAAGCCAAAGACCTCATCTTTGTTGTCTTTAGGTGTGCTTAAATATTTTTGAGCAAGAAGACCCAATTCAATAGGATCCAGAGTAGCTTCAATTCTTCGAGGAGCAACAGGACTAGGTGTATGAATACTGGAAAGTGGGGTGATTGGATAATCTAATATGTTCCTTGCAGCTACAGGTACAACCTCTGTGATCAAATTTTGATTTTGCTCTGTAACAGTTTTGATATTTTTACCTAATTCACTAATAGCATCAATAATAGGCTGTTCTGTTTGTTTGTGTTGTTCATAAATTCCTCGGTTCTGTGATTTCCATCTCTTAAATCTTTTTACAAGATAATCTCTTAATTTAAGATCATCAATGATTGGCCATTTCATGTTTATTTATATATGTTTCAATGTCTAGAAAATTGTTAATTTTATTTCTATATTTACCAGTATTAGGTGTTCTTGTCATTTCAATTGTGACAAACCCATAACTATCCTGATTCCAGCACCTGCTGCAAAACTTGGAAAAATCATTGTAGCTCAAGTCCCCACCTACATATTCATCATGTATGTGTTTGAGGTTTGTATGATCTTGATGAAACACACATATAAAATTGCTGTTGTTTAGGATCAGTTGCTTGGGTATTTTTGAAAAAGTCTGTGCCAGGTAGAAACAATCCATGTTTTTGTGTCGGCCCTGTGTAAAAAAATTTCTAACCTTGTTTTGATTATCCAGTATAATGTCATCAAACACAACAACAGAATTATCGAGACATTCATGAAGTGGCTTAACATCTGGTTCAAAAGTGGCTATATCCAATCCATCATATAGCTTCATCAGCTGCTGATATTTTAATTGTTCCAAGCTCTTAGAAAAGACATACAAGTGCCTGTTTTTCCAGTCTAACCAGTTGGGTGCCAATAAAAAATTATCAACCATTAGTGTAGTTTTACCACAAGCTGATGGCCCAACAATAAGACATCTAATATTTTCAGGCAGAAACTTGCCATTTCTCTTAATCTGCTGTTCAGGTTCTGGCAGCCTTTTTATAACATCCCAGGTGCTCATATTATCACTTTGTCTGCATCGATCCAGCTGTGTTCTGGAAGTCCTAGCCATTTGACAAATAACTTGTTGCCTTTTCTGCAGATGATTTTTTCTATGAGATATGTGTCAGGCTGTTTAGTTTTGCTGAGTTCTTCTTCATAGAATCTGCCTTTGAGAATTTCTCCTCGGTGATCTTTTATTATGTATGTGTTAAGGGTCCCAGGTTTAACTTGAACCACTGTAAATAATTCAGTGCTCCAGTTTCTTGTAAAGCCTCTTTTGAATAAGTGCTTATATTTGCTGATTCTTACTTGATCACCCACCTTGTATTTGGCCTTTCTTGTTGTTGGCTGGTATCTAGGATAATAAACAGTCCTGATCAATTTTTGCTCATCAGATGATGTTACTTCAGAGGGTTTCATGTTGATTGTGGAATGGACCGAGTTGTTATATTTATGTAGAAGTTCTGGAAGAATATTAAGCCATTTATAATTACCTTGAAGTGTAAATTGTTTATACATAAGATTTTTTAGGGTTTTGTTGAATCTCTCTACAATTGAGGCCTTGAGATCACTGTAACTCGTATAATGTTGTATTGACTGGCTTTTAATAAATTGTTGGAAAACAGAATTATAAAATTCTTTGCCATTATCTGTTTGCAAATAGCGCGGTGATCTTCCACTCTGATTGATGATTGTCCTGAAGGCTTCTGTAACACATTTTCCAGTCTTGGATTTGAGTGGCACAGCCCAGGCAAATTTTGAAAATGTGTCTATTACAGTGAGTAGATACTTGTAGCCCTTGTTGATTTTGTCTAAATTTTTCAGCTGTCCACTTGCTATTTCAATCAAGTCGCTCTGCCATAAATCATCTATGCCTTTTGTGACTACTGCCAGTCTCTTATAATTATGTCTGGCTTGTCTGTGTAATTCATCAACAATAATTTGTCTAGACATAATATGAAAACAAGAATATTGCAACTATGGGGTGTTCAGCAGCTGATACTACAGGATTTTCTAAATACAGTTTGTCTCCTATTTGTATTTTAAATTCCAGAGAGCCATCATCTTCAGCATAGGATGTTTCTAATGTATTGGGGTCTGTAAAATCCTCTAAGTCTACACTGGTGATTTTTTGTTTGTTGTCAGCATTTGTTATTGATAAGGTGGGGTAGTGGTGTGCCTGTGGTTGAAGCCAATATTTGATCTTGATTGGTCTAAGTGTGCCCCCAACAAAAAACTGGTAATAAAATTGTGCAGGGGACAGCATATATATTTTGCCACCTGGTGTAAATGGTGAGTCATATTCTTTGTTGGGGATGCTGTACAATTCAAGAATTACTGTATGTTTTGGATTCTCAATTATGCCTGTTATTTCTTTTTCTGCTGTAAGCAATCTACTTGTTACAGATTCAAGGTGCTCATTGATAGTCCTAACAACATCATCATGGCCTGGCTTGATTTTTATGTCCACAACAAGTTTCTTGTATTGTTGCACAACCTCTTGAAGCTGGGTGGCAAAAACAGACAGAGCATTTGCTTGATTGGATTCCATGGTCCCTAGCTGTTGCTTGATATTAGCTACAATTTGTTGCAAATTTTCAACAACTGCCAATTTTGAATTTTGAGCAGTAAGATCATGGACTTGTCTTCTGATATCCTCATACAGGGCATGCAGTTCATTAATATGTTGATTGGTTGGTAGAGTGGCTACTGTCTGAGTAAGTTGTTTGATCTCTGTTTGGATATTCTTGATATCTTCTGATTTCAATATGCGATTCACAGCTCTCTTAATATTTTTAAGTTCCTGTGATGTAGGCAGATTTGACACAGTATTTTGCAAAGATTCAAGTGCCAATTTCACATTGTTTAATTCAGAAGCATCAGCCACATTTTGCATAGCATTTTGGAGCAGGGCTATATCTGCCTGAGTGGGTGTTGATTGTTGTAAAATTTCAAGCTTTGTTTGGATATCATCAATCAAGTGATGAAAATGAGATAGCTCAGATTCAGTGTTGAGGTTTTCAAGCTTTGTGATCTGTTCCTGGACACTGACAAGTGTGTCTACAATACCAGGCAGGCGGGATTCTAGAGATTCTTGTACATTTGTCAAATCACTTTGCACTGCTGCTATTGTACCCTCAAGATGGGTTATGGTACTTTGAATTTTTCCAAAATCTTCATATGTTTCAAGTTGCAGCTTAATGTTGGCAACACTCCGAGTTATTGCACTCAAAGCATCAGAAGATGGCAAGTTGTTCATAAAATTTTCAAGTGTCTCAATTTTTTCTTTAACCTCGGCTATGGCATTGTTCAAGGGGTTTAGATTAGGTATTTGGAGTGATTGAATCTGTTCTTTTAGAGTGGAAATCACTAGATCAAAATCTTCTTGTGATTTTATGCTTTTGACAATTGTTTGGAGCTGTGCCTGGACATTATTTATCTGCTCTTCCAATTGCTGTTTCAATTGCTCAGAGTTGGTGGCCTGGGTCTTAAATTTGGCTTGAAGAGCTGCTACAGCTTCTTCTAAACTTTGAAAATTATCCAATGTGGCCAAGTCAGTATATTTTTGAAGCAGCAATTTGAGTTCAGAATCAATTTTAAGAAGAGGGTCCATGCATTGTGATTGTAAATTTGTAATTTCTAGTTGAAGATTGGCATTGAGTGTGGTTTGTAAAGCTTGTAAACCACTTCTTAATTTCTTGACTCTGACATCAAGCATAAGAATCTCATCACTGTGATCTTCATGTCTTGTATGGCCAAATATATCATTAGGCATTTTTGTTTTAGTGGTTATTTATTATTGAATATCTAATTCTTAATTCTATAAAAAAAAAGGTATAAGCTTGTCATATGACCCAGGGACCTCAATATATAAGCAGTCACCAGCAGAAACAGTATATACAGTGCCAGAAATCATGTTTGAGTGCTTAATTCTATAAATATTTCTCCCTACTGAAATCTTGACATTACTCTCAGGGGTTGTAATAAATTGCAATTGACCACCTACAGGTAATTGGTAATGATTTAAATTATTGTTAAATATGTACAATGTTTTACCTGTTTCATCATCAACATCTGTAAGTATGCTGTTCAAATGAATAATTAACAAAGCACTTAGTTTAGATATTATATCAGAAGAGGGTTGTGGTGTTGGCAGGTCCATAATAGCCTGTTTTTTGAACCCAAATAAGTTCATAGGCATGTTTATTTATTTCAAATCATGCTCTGTAATTGGGCATTGTTTGCCACTTTTCAAATCACAATGACCCCATGTTAGAGTATGTATGCCACATGATAAAATACATCTCTTATCATCATGTGGGTCCAGAGCCACTTTTCTTACAATATTGCTAGTCAATAAGTGATCCACACTCTGAATTCTATTTTCTGATGTTCTGATTGTGCTACATGATTTGAGACAATTTTTGTAATCCTCAAATTCAAGCTCTTTGTCCACAGTTACTCTGCCAATGCCATTGGCCTTTTTGGCAACAGCACTACTACATGTTTCAAAACTGTACATCTTGGCCCTTAACCCAGCAAATGCCACAATAACATCACCAAGTGTCTCATCTTTTAACTTGCCAGGCACCTTTTTGTTGTGGTGTTGAATCCTTGTATGTTCACTGGTATCAAAATATTCAAGCAATGCAGGCTGTGACATATCTTTATAAACATCTTCTGTTTGAATATCAAGAATAAAACTATCTGTGTCCATGTACATCAATTTTACACAATCACCATAAAAAGGTTTCAACACATTATAATACAATTTTAACATGTGTAATTTGGCCAATTCCAATATCACAGCCCCTACATAAATAGGCTTATCAAACTTAATCTTTGTTTTTTTCATGTTGAAAAGTGCCATATTCTCATCATAAATTCTTCTGTAATTGAAGTTGGGCTTTGCTATCAATTTTTTGCTCCGGCTGGGGTCAGTAATTATTTTAACATCAATATGTTTTCTGACATTTTCAATTGTTTTGCCATACACTGAATTGACCATCAATTTAAACAAGGTCTTATCAATTTGGCTCAATGCAGATGTTCGAAGCTCTGTGTTAGTATCAATATATGGCTTCAACCATCTTGAGTGCCTGAACCTCAAAACTTTTCCAACTTTGGTCACTTGAACACCATGATGCATCAGGAACTGGAGGTTTTTGTAATATATGACATAGCCCTGTTTCGGCTCTAGAGTCATCATCAATTTCTTCTGTTTAGAGCAAGGTGAACACTCAACCTCAGGAATTGGGGGCAGATCAGAAAATGTGTTGTGTAAATTATCTGGAATTGTCAGATCAACCTCTAAGAAGAGGCCATAGTCACTGTCATCAAAATCTTTAAGATCTTCAATATTGAAATTTTCAACCCACTCAAGCCCTGCATATGGCAATTTATCCATCATAGCATAACCATAGAGACTTTTGGCATCTACAAACAGTATATAATTTGATGGCAGTGCTGGATCATAATCAGGAATATATTTGTTATTTGCTCTGGCATATCTCTGAGAACATTGCACCATGCCTCCTCTTATACATTGTTCCATAAACAGATACATATCTTGATCCTGGATCAGATCCAATTGCATTTTAGTGTTTAAAAACATTGCAGACCATGCTAGGCCCGGAGCACTGTAAAAATACATTGGATCCAGCTTATAATTTTGCATGGAAGATTTTCTGAATGCCTGCAGTATATCAGCTAAGAGGGTCACATCAAGTTTTAAATAAGCCTTGTGATAATCACCAAATGTCTGGCATTTTAAATTGTTCCACATCAATTGGGCATGGTGATAATCTTCATCAGTGATTCCAGATCCTCTGATTTTGCTGTAAAACTGTTGTTTTGGTGGCAGAGAACACTCATGAAATTTAGAAAAATCTGTAACATAATCATATGGATATACATCCTTCCGCCTAATTAATTTCAGGTCCTGATTCGGAAACAAAGCACATGTGATTTTGAATTGATCATCAGATAATTGAGTGGCCAGTGTAGCCAGGCTAGCCGATAAAATTCTGTATGAATCAAGAAATCTTAAATGAATAGGAACACCATTAACTTTAATTATTTTGCTAATGGCAATATATTTTTCATTATTTTCAGCTAAAATATTTAAATTCTGCTTGTCAAACCCCTCGTACCTGATCAGATGATGGAAATCATAATGGGATGCACCATGGCAAAATATAGGGACAAATTTTGGTCTCTGGATCTTAATATTACAGCTATTACACAGGGCCATTAAGAATTTACCATCTGTATGAGAATGGTGATGAACCTTGATATTTGCATCTGAAAATTCAGAATCACATACCGGGCATTTTCCTGCTTTGTTGAAATCTTCAATCTGTTTCTCTGTTAAAGGCAACATGGGTTTTGATTTTAATAAGACATTAGATGCTATGTCACGGCACTCATTTTCTATTTTATGTGCAAATTCTTTGATGGCATCTGGTCCCATGTATAAATCTTCTTTACTAACAACACCATCCTGTACAACAACATAATAAAAACTAGAAGGTTCATGTAACTGGTATGGTGTAATTGAAGGTTCATCAGGATCTGGGCTACAGAATGCAAGAGGTTTGAGATTTGATTCAAAATCACAGACTATATATGCTGGGTGTTCCAACAGGGCTTCAAACTTTTTGAATTTTGCATTTTCACTTGGCATTGGCATCACCATATGAACAGGTTTATGGTTGCCACAGTATTTCAGATGCTCAATTAACTTGTTTTTAGCAATTTCTGCATTTTTTTCACGAACCCCATTCACCATTTTTTGACCATCAAATACAGTTAAACATCTTCGGCACAACTTGAATATTCTATTGGATTTGCCTTGTTGTTTTCTGACTAAATCTTCAAGACTGTGTATCAGAGTGTAATGATATGTGCCATCCTCTTCAATTAAGAGCAAATCAATCGGAATAGCAGATTCATCATCAAGTGTACTGATTCTGAGAGGTTCTATCAAGCAATTGCCACGGCCAGTAGAACAAGTAAATACATTAATAGATAATTGTTTGCTATTGATATGCCTGGCCTTTTTTTCAAATTTATCAATATTCTGAACAGACATTGGATATTCTAAACCCTCCATTGCTTCATCAAAATTGTGTTCGTGTTGTTTATAATAACTTATTCTCTCAGGATGATCTAAAACTGGAAACAAAGCAGCTAAAATACACCACAAAAAGCATTTCTGGTCGGTATTTTCTATGTTAACCACGGCTCTTTTGTTTTTAATATTGGCAGGTAATGGCAGATATGTAGATCCTTGTAATGGGCTGAATTCAGAAATATTAATATATAACTTGTGTGGAGAACCGCATAGGCTCCATACAGACTCTTTTCCAGCAAATTCAGAGTGTTTAATATTCAATTGATCTATCAAACTGCTTATTATTTTGTCTGAATTTGTATTTGAATATACAGGTACAGTTTCTGTTATGTGGGGTTGTGTAAATTTTGTGCCATTTGGCTTCTTATATTGTGTAAACAATTTGAGGGACAGCTTATAAGAGCCATTTTGTGCATTTAGAATTGCTTGCACATCTGGATTTATACTGTTCAAAAAATTCTTAATGTCACATCTTGGCTCTGATACAAAACGGTGATCCCTTAATTGGCCGTTAAAACTGCTATGGATAGGTTCATAGCGTGGCTGCTTTGCTGCTCTAGCATTAACAGGTGCTTCATGCTTCCTTTTCAGACCAGATGTAGATGGTTGAGGGGGCAATGTTGATGACTGTGCAGAACAAGAGCCTACATGTCTATTGAAATATGCCTTGCTAAATATTTTATGGCATTTAGGACATATTTTAGTGGGAGTTCTATATTTGCCTGGGTCACAATTCTTTTGGTGTCTGGCCCAATTGGGGCTGGATATATTCTTATTACACTGATTGCAATATTTTTGATTTGTTATTTTTGTTGTTGGTTTATTATATAAGATTTCCTGGGGTTCAATTCAAAATTTTGTACTTAATATATATATATATTTTGTTCAGCTGTGTGCTTTGTATATTTCTTGTGTATATTTAATATGTTAATATTATTAATTTTTATTCTCGGTTTATTATACAAAATTTTTTGGGTTTTAAATCAAAACTCTATGCTTATTATGACAGGTTGTAAAGCTAATAGCCTACAAGTGGAAAAAGAGAATAAATATTGATCTACACTGACCTTCCGCAAATGCCTGCACAGACATGCATGTCCTAGAAAGGCAATGACCTAGCACTGTGTTATGTATTGATTTTTGTATAACAGGCTGGGACAGATATAAGCCTGACTCTAAATAAGAGTGGATTACAACAAACAAGCTGGATGCAACAAATATCAGATTTTTTATACAAAATATAAGCCCTTTTTGTTCAATATACCAGAAATATATTTAATATGAATAATAAGAAATATTATATATTAAACCAAACAGGCCTGTAAGTATGAGAAGCACTGTAACAACACATCTGTTCTCCTCAGCCACTCTCACAATACTGGCTGAGGAGTAATGCAAAATCTCTTTATATACCCTAAGCATGGATTAAAACATCTGAAACAATAAAGCAATCAGAATATAACACATCATCACATTATGTCATAATTAACCAATCAGAAAACAACACATGCCTAATAATTTATTGGATAATAATTTGTTGCACAGCATGATGCAATAGAAATAAACCAGAAGTAAGCATGTATGTGTGTGAGTAGGTGTGTGCGTGTATGTGTATATGTGTGGGTGTGTGTGTGTGGGTTTTATGAGGATCTTGGCTTAATTTCAAGTGTATCCAAAACAAAATCAAAAAAGGCATATTTTTAACAAGCTTATGGACAAATATCTGGCTGATGCAACTTTTGTAAGTGTAGCCAAATCAATCTAAGGGATTTCATCATTTGTACACTGTAGCTTCGGGAAATTCCCGAGGGCATTTTTACAAAAATCTTGGATTAGACGGGGTGCTACACTTGAGCAAAAAGCTCATATGGGCATGTTGAGCTTGTTTTAAGTGTGGCCAATTCTGCCTGAGAGGGGCTCATCATTTGTTGTCCCAGCTATAGCATCAATTATACTACTATAATTATCTCTTATATACCCGATACACCTTGCTTAAGTCAACATTCCAAAATTGGCGTTCACTCCTGCATTTGTCAAGTGTTCGGGTCTATCTCCCTTTGCACAGGATCGCTATTAACTCGAGCAAAACAGATGAATATCTTGAAATCTGTTTATCAGTCCTTCAACAACCATCACACAGATTGATCTTATAGAACAACAAGATTGCCAGATTTTCTTGGTGGCTATCCGAAGAAACAAATACAATATTTGATGAATAATTAAAGGAGAATATTAAATATATTGAATTAATTATGATTTAACATACAAAGGGTTTATTATTAAGTGTCAATAGTGCACAACGTTCAGTAAACATCCCGCAAAACACATTTGTTAATTGTTCTAATAAATGTAAGGATATATCAATCAAGTCAGCCGTCATGTGTGAAAGTTTTATGCACGCAACCCACTCAAGTTTGCGCGGGCGCGATGTTTGAGTGTATCTGTGTGTGTGTGTGTGTGATTAAAAATCGAAGTTGCAAAGGAGTTGCAAGAATCACTTTATGTCAGGAAAAAGTTCAAGTGTACAACAGTTTGTGCAACTTCTTGTTCAAAATGGTCCCTGCGCGCAAATAGAGACTTTCGCCAACGACTGTAAAACTGTTAGGAGCAGTCGTCAGAGCCATTTGTTGGAAACCTTTTCGGCTTCCGCTCTACATTCTGGATATGTCCTGCAAAGAGCCGCCCTCTCGGAACAGATTTCAGTCGAAGAAACAAGTAAAAATCAGCCGGCGCCATATCCAGACGATTGCCCTAACTTCTGCTGCTATATCCTCTCAGCATGTTTTTTCTCATCTCTGCTGAATCTCCAGAATATTTTCGCAGTCTCAAGGTTCCCGTTGTTAGAAGTTAAGAGTAGCAGCAATACGTGAAACATCGTTGAAAATTAGGCTACGGTTCTCTCACAAACTCGTTGATTTCAGCTAGTAAAACGCTTGCATTATTTCACAAGGAGGTTCCCTCCTAAAAATCGAACAGTTTTGAACATTTCTCAGATGCAAAGACCATTAATTGTAATTTGGAAGTGTGCATACTGAAGAGTGTTGGCACATTATTACAAGCCTTTAGAATGTGTGGTCCTTGTAAAAACCGAGATCCTTCGAGACTTTCCGAGACGAGACCGAGACTTAGAGTCCGACACACTTAGACAGGTTCGAGAATGGACTACTATTGGAAAAAATTGCATGGGTCTTCTTAGGCATATCAAGTGAATATCTACCTTATGATTTAAACGTAAGTCGTATATTTTGTTTATAGTAAACACAAAGTTAATCCACTATTGGTAATTATGAGCCTGTGCTGCGTGGTTGCATATATATTAAGTTTAAAGTTTTTCCATGGATCCTGCCGTCGAAACGAGGCACCAAGCGAAAATAACAAAAGTTGTTTCCCTTAATAACATATGTAACTGTTAACGCGGTGACACGTTTTATATGTTGCATGTGTTTATAAATCGAGACAAGACTGAAATTGAGACAGGCATTACAACTCAAGACACTGCTTACTCTCTTCTCGTCTTGATACCATATCTAATTTCCAGTGCTGAATATTGTATACAACGTAACACCGCCATCGCCAAAAAGATACCTTCATTGATAAATTCGTTGTGTCATGTTTTTACCACTCTCGCTAGACAAGGAGCTACAGATTGTCTAAGCTGACTTGTGGCTTGACTGTGAAGGGTACTAAATGGCAGTGCTCCATACAAACGTGCTTCTCTTTGCTTTGGACTCCGCGAAGTAGTAGTATGTAGTGATGGTACACGTGAGTGTTCGTGAACAGAAACAATAGCTCTTGTCCAGTCTTACGGCGGGCGCCCTAGCAAGGATAATGGGGAGCGGGGAAGCGATCAATCGAGCGCGATGAGAAACAGAGCAGCCTGTAGAACGATGTGCGCGCTGCACCTCCTACCGCGACGTCGTAAGTCTCGGCGCCACCGGTGTGGTCTGATTGGTCTGCTGCTTATTCCCCGTTCCCCACTTCCCTTGCCAGCATGTAGGCCGCCGTCCGTAAGACTAGACAAGAGCTAAAATAGACATTGGCACCACCACTAGGTTCAACACCCTTAGAAGTATATGAGCTGTATTTGTCAAGGTCATAAAGTTTCCCGTTCCTGGCTCAAGCAATGGTGTGAGCGTATGTGTACACTCTGTTCCAGTAGTCAGTGGAGCAATCCAAACAAGTCCTCTGCGCAAGTAGTGACTCGAGACGACTCGAAAAATAAGTGTGAGAAGGAGAGGGATTGAGTGAAGGGGCAAACGGAACTGCATCTACCAGCCGTTGGAAACAGAGTGCATAGCTTCTCTCCACCCGCTCGCTTTCTCCCCTTCTCTATCGTTATGCGTGGCTTTGGTCTACAGATTCCAGAGACAGAGTGTATTTAAGGCAGCGAATCGTGCTGCCAGATGCTCGATTCTCATATTCTCCAATATTTTTCTTTCTAGTCACTTGAAGCGAATGCTATAATGATACATTAATGAGTTTTTATTCCTTACACGCAAACAAAGCCACGAAATGGGCGTAGACAATGTATTCAAGATACACAGTGTAAGCAACAAGGGAATTGTTGTAGGTGGAATATAACTAGCACCACATATTATAGGTATATGCTGTTGAGCAGAAAAATCAATACACCTACATAAGATTTGTGTAAAATAAACACATTTTCACGTATTCAATTATCAAATGTTTTCCCATCATTAATTGTAATGTCATCGACGAATTTTCAGTCATAAAAAATAATAATTATTAGTTACATGAGGATACGTGAAATTGGAAACAGTAGATACAGACACTCGTATAGAACACTTTTGGATTCATGACTGTAAATACACGTAACCACAGTTAGACAAGGGAAAAGTAATTTAATAGCACTTCTTAGACAGCATAGCAATGAGGTGTAGCAATTTTTGTGTTAGTTTTAATTAGAAACCTAACTAAAAATTACACCAATTTTCTGAAATCGTCCAGAAGGTGTCGCAAGGTAACCTCATCCGTACCTCTCTCTCTCCTCCGTGGAAATAATGGAAAAGAGAAGTTTCGAGATGCTGGTTTTAAGATGATATTTATTGTGACTTGCTAACTCTATTGATGCAAATTTGATAACAGTAACCATGAACACAAATAATACGTCTAGTGAATGTTTTGCATTTTTCTCCTAAAAGTCTCGATGGTAAATTGATAGACTGTGGTGGAGTGGTCAATATAAAGCCACAAGTCCCGGGTTCGAATCTCTGGTCGGGTATGGATATACATCGGTATGCCCCATTATACATTTCACCAGTTCATTAATTCTCATCATAAAGATTAACCCAGAAGCTAGGAAAGTGACGTAAAACTACCAAAAATAGAAATAGGATGTATTCCAGATTAATCATTGCTTACAAGATATCACTGAAAATGGTAAAGTTAATGGAACGAATGAAAAATTATGTGACAAGAAAACTATGATAACTTTCTTGTGACTTCGTTGAATCTGTAAAATGGATGATGTCTGTTCAACTTTCTTAAATGACCATTTGGGACATTATGAATTGTGGACTTCATCTAGGATTCCCGCAAACCAACAGACAGCCACAACAATATCCGAGCGGGATACATTTTGACAAGCCTATTCAGCTTTATTTGCAGAACAGCGGAGCCTTGTCAAGTGAAACTGGTATGACAGATAAATCTTGCATATCACATTGCATCTAACAGACCGAGGCATAGACTATAATAGGGAAGCATTATCAGTGTCTTGAGAAAAAAATTAAGTCCGTGGCCACTAGTAGTTATGGAAACCGAAATAAACAAATGACCATAGCTTGGTTCAATTATTGCTCGATTCACGATACAGCTACATGCCTAGCGAGGGTGTCAGGACCTTGCGGTGACAGGATTATTGATAAGATGCATCCTCATTTGAGGTCTTGCCCGATATCACACTTGCCATGCAAAAACTATTTGTAAGCGTATAGCCACAACAAGTACAGTTACGGACACATCTGGGTTGTTACAACTCCATAGACTTTTAATGGGATCATTACAACCTAGACGTGTCTGTGAGTGTACATTTTTAACATATTTGCAAAAGAGCTTCATAAAATCAGAGAAATTGTGATGTAAACTGAATATTTGTTGAACTGAAAGTAAAAATACTGTCCACACCTCTGTAAAATACAGCTCACGATGATTGATAAAAAAGGGGGCGACATAACGTTGGATCACACCTAGGTGTATTACGAACGAAGCCCTAAAGCGGCTATGGATGACGACCCTGGAAATTATAATCATTTGGATCGCTGCTTTCAATAGTAAGAATATTATATGTAGTGCATTTCACTATCACAGATTATTCAACTTTTCACCCTTAGCGTTGTTTCGCCACTCGCCTTACCATTATTCCAGGTCTGCCAGGAGCAATGCAATTACCTATTATTTTAGTTTCTGTGCATTGTATTATATTATAAACATATATTATATACAGCGGTGTTCGGTTGATCATGTATTGCATCGTTTCTCAACCCACGGCGTGACCCACTGCTGGGTCCCGAGGTGGCATTTGGTGAGTTGCAAAGTCGGTCTTGAAAATGTATTTACTTTGTCTTAAAAACCTATTACATTTAATTCACTAAGATGTATTGTTTTAACAATTTAAATTCAAGCCGTGTTATACGTGGTCTAAACTCTACATTTCTGTTATTCAACGGAAGGCATTGGTTGCTAAAACTGTGCTGAGTGGTTTCAAAACTGTTTGGGGTAAAAATCGTAACCTTGATAAAAGCTCGTCCATTAAATACCTTTTCTGTGCTGTACGATGAAATTGGCAGTAAGCATAAGCAGCTTCTGCTTCTGAGACTTGAAGCGCACTTAGATACCGGCGCCCATGCTTATGGTTTTGATTGAATTGATGTTTTAAGTCCACTTTATGCACAGTAAGGCTAATCGGGACTGGACCTACAGTTTAAAGTGGGATCCGAACCACTATGTGCCTCCACCGGGTATCGAACCCGGGACCCTTTGGTTACAAGGCGGCGAAGTTACCACTGCACCATCGGGGAGGCCCTCCCCATGCTTATGGCTGTCATAAAGTGTAATATCCTTCAAGGTGGGGTCCCGGACTAAAAAAAGTTGAGAACCACTGCTCTAGTGATTATATTTTTATTTTTCAAACACAGGGGTGATGAATGGTGTTGGACGATGTAAAAAATCCTTTGTTTTCACACTCACGTTCCTACTGTTTGTAACCCCTTAAATGTTTGCATTACGACTTTCAATTTTTCATTCATCATTTATCCAGTATTCAATGGATTAAAGCCTAGCAGTGCATTCCGCTGATATAGTGTTCATTTGAAAGATATGAATAAAAATTTATGAATTAAAATGAAAAATGAGCAGCGCCTCGAACATGCATCAGTAGCATTGTTACTGCTGATAATACAATACACACATCGGTAGTCATATACATATAGATGCTATTTATTCCAAGTTTATCTTCTAATCAAGTGGTCTCGGATTTGATCCCCGGTAGACATACATTGCACAAGGTTTGGATCCCCCTTTAATCTGTAGATCCTGTCCCTGTTTCCCTATGTGACCGGAACTTTTAAGACACTCTCGATATACGTACCAGGTGGTTATAATTAAAGTGACGGTGTTCAGAGTGGTACAGCACGGGCTGTAATGAGAGTAGCAGTCTGAAACGTCGTAGATATGCTAATGAAGCAATGAGCTCGCGAATTATGCAAAAAAAAAAAAAAATAGTTCCAATTCTCGCCACCAGAGTAAAAGAATGGCGCTGTAAGCAGTCAAAACTTGGTATAGTTACAGGAAAAACACTATAAATCGCAGAAAACAATACTCTTTGTAATAAAATATTGCTACAATTTCACTATTCGAATTACATGAACATTACTAAAGGAAAAAGCAACAAGCGTCACCAACAACAACCAGGGAGCTCACACAATGGTTAGGCAATATTACCGACTTTGACGTCAGAGTTACGGAAAAGTCCACGTTTTGACTGCTTACAGCGCCATTTTTTACCCTGGTGGCGAGAATTGGAACTAATTTTTTGTGCATAATTCGCGAGCGCATTGCTTCATTAGCATATCTACGAAGTTTCAGACTGCTACTCGTATATGTCCATGCACGTACTGCTGCTTCAAAGGAAGGTTCTTCTTGCGAACCCAAGGAGGGTTGATGGAATTCATGCCCCCTCTTTTGGCAAGTATTTCTAAAGAAATAAATGTCAAATGTATGAATTGTTCATTTAAGTCCACTTTATGCATAGGTAGCCTAATCGGAACTGAACCTACAGTTTAAAGCAGGGTTGTTAAAGGTCCAGGAGTCCATAAATTCTAATGGGTTCTATTGGGTTCAGCAACAGGATCGGAACCTTTTTTCTCAAAAAATTTAAATTCGGTCCAAATTGTGTATTGTTTCATTGAAAAAAAAGTTCCTGGACCGTATTGAAATTGATCCGGAAAAAATGTTCCTGGGCCGTATTTAAATTCATCCAGATAAAAGGTTCTTGGACCGAATTGAAATACTTTAAACATAAGAAGGTTCTTTACGGTCTAGTACCGATTTACATTTGCTGATTTTCTCTCCCGGACAGGAATTGAATTTATTTACAATTCCGGGATATTTAACCACCATCCCCTGGGGTTGTTAAAGATCCAGGAACACATACATTCTGATCAGTGCCAGATCTACAACTGTTCGGCCCCCCCGCAAAATGTTACCAAAGGGCCCTTTCTACCTACCTACCTTCACACACACACACATGAATAGGCGTGCGCGCGCGCGCGCGCGTGTTCCAAAACTATGACTGTTTAGAACCCCATCATTATTTTACGGACACACTGTATAATGTATGTGCGTGTAAATCTTCATCTCATGTTGACAAAGTAATATATAAGGCATACAGGGTGATTCAAAAGTCCCTTAACACTCCTATAAAAAGTATGGAGTTAGGTTGGGTACAATTGGTCATGATAGAAACAGGTTAGGCTTAGGGAGAACCACATTGGTGTGTTCCAAGCGGACGTCCACTATATTGAATTCAACTTATTTTTTTAAAAAATAGGAAGGGGGTGACGTGCATAGGCGCCGATTTCATCGGAGATTCGGGGGGGGGGCATAGCTGAGTAAAACATAAATACTGATTTCTTTCTGCTTGCGGGGTGGGGGGGGGTGTTCTTTAAGTTGAGTACTAATACACTTGAGTTAACCTTTGAAAAATTGTAATTACAATAACTAGGTTTGACAACAAAACATATACCAGGATACATCTATCTTCATTAGATGGACAAAAAAATCACTGTACTACTGTGATTATGTATTTATACAACATAATACTTTACATGTAACTTTTGACTGAGAATTTGGTATTTGATAATACTTATTCCTACAATCCTTTATAGGAGTTTAATATCTTCACACATATTTTATTTATTTATTTATTTTTCTTTTTAAAAAAGAGGAAGCCCCAAGATAAAATTTTCATCTAGGCGAGGTCGATTGTTGGCACCCCAACTGTCCACCCTGTCATAATATACCATTCTTAATGTACGAAGCGTTTTCCTTAATTCATTCTCGGTTTGAAAAAGGAAGAAGAAAACATTCAAACTGAGTAATAGTCCCACATTATTGATTGTGCGCATTTGAGAGCAGAATCCTGCGTAATTTCCCACCTGTTGCGTGCGAAGTTTCTGTGTGCAAATGTGGGCTATACCCCACATATCCTAAACGTGCCTAAATAGCAAGGTGCTATGTACACAGGAACTTTAACTTTACCTGTATATATTGTATTCGTTTCTGTACCACTGAGCAACTACGTTTATTTTTTTCATACGGGAACCCTCTACTATGTCAATGGCTGAGGGCCTCCTAAAGGCTTACTTGTCTCTGCCCCCCCTTCCCCCCGCACTGCGGGGTTTTGCGGCTTGTAGATCCGGCACTGATTCTGATGGGTTCCATTGGTTCCGTAACAGGACCGGAACATTTTTTCTCTTGCACACAATTTAAATTCGGTCCAAGTTGCATATTGTTTCATTTCAGTACGGAACTTGGGCCCAATATAAAATGATCTGGAAGGACCGTTTTTAAACTGATCCGGAAAAAAATGTTCCTGGACCGAATCGAAATATTTTACAGATAAAAAGGTTCTTTACGGTAAAGAACCCATTTCCACTTGCTGATTTTCTCTCCTGGACCGGAATTGCATTTATTTATAATTCATGGCCCCTGGTTTAAAGTGGGACCCGAACCACTATACAATGCACCTCCACCGGGTATCAAACCCGAGACCCTTGATTACAAGGCGACGACGTTAGCACTGTGCAATCGGGGGGACCCTCAAATGTATGAAAAGACGACTGACTGATTTTGGTTAATTTTACTTCGATGTGCTGCCACTTTTAGCTAATCGTGAAGATGATGATGAAATTAATGAAAGGGCAGGGACGAAGAACACCTACACCCAGACCGAGATTCGAATCCGGCACGCATGGGCGGATATATATATATATATATATAGTTCGCATAAAGGGGAGGGGGGCTCAATTTTTGGTATGATTAGGGTTTCAATATTTCATAAATGAAAATCAGGGACACTGATGACCGGAAGCTTGTTGGGGAGCAGGGGGGTGGGGTGCTGGACCCGACAAACTTGTGTGTATGTACATATCCATTATCATATTCTTTACACTTCTTAAAAAAGGAACAGAAATCCACTTCGAAGTATATCATTAATCTTGCAATTCCTTTTCGGTACCATAATGAACTAAGCTGCTATCTCACAATGTCGAAACTTTATTTGAGAACTGCGGATTGGACAGTGCGGGCATCCAAGCACTGACTGTTTACAGTGACCAGCTTACTATGTAATGGAAGCTAGAAGATATTTCCAACTGAAATTCAGCGCTGATAGCAGACGGCGGCGCTATTGTGGAGTCAAATATCTTTTGCAGCATCTTCTTGTAACTCGATAACTCTTGTATTTATCGAGAGGGGGCGGTTCAATGTACAGTTAGATTGTTTAGTAAAATGAGCATTTTAATATTACGCATTTAAATATAAATACCGTTCAGGAAAGTATAGTCTTAATCATTTCTTCTTTCCCACCCGATTCCAGAACATTTGTGCATCCCGAAGAAACTATTCGGGACATCAGAACAAATTATATCATTCCGGGACTGTCCAGGAAAATCCTGGAAGTATAGCAGGCCTAGGTATGATCGGCTATCAAAATCCAATCTATCATTGGAACACACTGTTCAAATGGATGAGGGATAGCAATTTTTTTTTTAGAATAAGTTGTTGCAATTTTGCAATGGGTTGACAGTGTTCAGAGAAATGTGAGTTCAATTCTACTACAAAATGGTTAAAAAATGGACGATAATGGTTTATTTTGTAATATTATTTTGTGTTCTCAGCTGGTGCATTATTCCTTCTATTTGACGGCTGGGTGTTCTCTCTTAATTTCTTCATCATAGTCTCTTTGTACTTTCCTTGCTTTGGAATAAATTTCATTATAGTTCTGAGAACTCTCTCTTACTTATGTATATATATATATATATTAGAATACTGACATGTTCAAAGTACTGAACAGTCCACCTTTTGAGTTGCCCACCATAATCTTGCACTGCATGAAAACAATTTGGTTAGAACAAGTGGAGATATTTTAAACTACCCACAGATTACACAGTGAAGAAACTGAAGAGCTTATTGTTCTAGTAACTTGTAATGTCTGTAAAGTTTATACACTTAGTGAATACAATTCCACAAGTCACGCTACTTAGTATTGACACTTTTCTGTTCATCTTGTGTCAAACAACTTGAGAATGTTTCGGTGTTTCTTTGGTTTTCTTGCACTGCGTTTTTAAAATAAAAAAATCCTTTAAGAAGACTTGAGGGAAAAAGATATAACTGATTGGAAAGTTCCAATGCAGTTTCTTATCATAGACATTCCTAAACTATCAGAAAATTGCAGACATTTGGTGTGCAGTCCCATCTGGTGTGTGGAATTACGTAATTTCCTTCTCACCCATATCCCGTCGTATACGTCTCTAATTAGGAAAATAAAATAGATCCGAAGATTTTTTTATGAACAAGCAGATAGAACAGGTAATCTGATAATTTTACTGAACCAAAAGGGGAGGGGGTTGGACCCGTTGAACCCCCCTTAAATACGACCATGCCGGGACGTATTAAAAGATGGCAACAAAAGGACTGACTATCTAAGAACAACAAATACTTCTATCAAAATACTGGACACGACTCTGAGTTCTAAAAAAATGTATTGTAGTTGGCAAGTCTAATGGTGTATTCTCAAGTGACTACGAAAAGGAGGTCCTTAACCAAGTCTCGGTGACGCCTCAAACCCAATTCACTCCTTTCCTCCAAGGTCATCAGGAGAGCTAAGTGCCTTTTCATTCCTCTGCTTCCTCTTGGAAATCGACCTCCGTTTCTTAGAGACATTTACAAGCGTTTCTTATCACCTGAATGTTTCTCCCTTGACAGGGTTGAAAATTTTTCCAGAAGTTTATGTAACATGAGGGACCGAAATGTGAGATTCTGACAATAAATTCCTGCTTCCTTCACACGGAGCTCTCTTAGATGAAACAGAAGGCATTTCCGGCCAAGATGTCGAATGTTCAAAGGCAAGGCACGTAGACCCACTCTCAGTGACATATAGCCCTCAGTGAGACTTGCGTTTTCTTTCAGGTTTGAAAATGAAAATTGACCAGGCTGAAGTGGGAATTTCAGTTTTTCAATCTTCTGGTTATTGTTTATCGCTTTCTGTAAAAATGGAGCTCGAACAAACAATATTTATATTTGACAACAAATTATTCACATATTCTTTTTGTTAGTGTAATGAGATATAAGGCCTCCCCTATGGCGCAGTGGTAGCGTCCTCGCCTTGTAACCAAGGGGTCCAGAGTTCGATACCCTGTTGAGGCACATAGTTGTTCGGATCCCACTTTAAACTGTAGGTTCAGTCCCGATTAGCCTTACTGTGCATAAAGTGGACTTAAAACACCAACTCAATCCAATGTTATGAGATATGAAGGGTGTAAAGGGCGATCTCTTGGAAATATGTTCCACGTAGTGCATATGCATTGAAAACTGCATTATTGTGGGTTAACGAGTCTCTGGCGCCTGGACGCACCGACAGTGTAATCATCTATATGTTTTGTTTATATTGATTTATTGAGTTAGTGTTTCAAGTACACTTTATGCACAGTCTGGCTAATCGGGACTAGACCTACCGTTTAAAGTGGGATTCGAACAACTATGAGCCTTGTTTTGTTTATTCATCATTATTTCTTCATTAATTTTATCTCATCACTCTTCATCTTCAGCATCGCAATAAGACAAAGTGCCAGAAGGGAGACATAAGTAAAACAAATAAAATCAATTATGAGCAATTTCATGAAAAGTTATCCATGATTGGTTGCCCGACTATTTTTAAAGTTATAGCTTTTCTGTATTTCCTTTGATTTCTAATATTTCTTTGTTACAAGATGCGGCCAATTTAAAACGAATTGAAGCATTTAAAAAATAAATACAGAATTAAAATACTTTATATTTAGTGTCCTGAAAAAGACATTGGATCAAAAAGTTTGAGAAAATGAAAAAATGTCAAATCAGCCTGTCACTTTTACTCATTCAAGTCTCTTTCTATGGGCCAAATAACATAGCTCTTGTTTTCACCTTTAAAATAAAGGCTTCAAGATTTATTTTTAAAAATCGTAATCCTAAATTATCCTGAAATTTCAGCATTATGGAGGAAATTCGTGAGTTATATAGTATTTAAGTAGTATGTTTTATGCTATAATGAGGACCACTTATAGGTGTAGAAAAGAAGAGGTTATTTGATTAAACAGCCCGATTTGCCTACACTTAAAATTATGCCAAGATCCTCTTATTCCCCATTTCTTCAAGTGTGATATGCTCTTAATCCCCAAGAATTTTGAATCCTAGTGTAGAAAAGAAGAGTTCATATGCCCCGATTTGCTCACACTTAAAATTATGACAAGAGGGGGCATATAGCCCAATCGGCCATGTGTGTACATATTTAAATCTAAAGAATTTTGAATTCTAGTGTAGAAAAGAAGAACTCCCCTCAGACAGATTTGCCCATGTGTGTAAAAGCTACATCTCTCAGTTTGTTGTCCATAAACTTGTCAAAAATATGCCCCCCCTTGATATTGTTTTGGATACACTTAAAAACTAAGGCAAAAAGCTTATATTTTTATCCTCTACAACTTACAGATCAATACAATAGGACAAGAGCAAGCAAGCAAAGTGGTTTCATGTTTTTTCTAATCTTTGATCAGTTTCATGTCTCGGCCTGCAATAAATTATGCACCTGGGAGATTTAATATGCTTGCATGCATGAGATAAAATCTGCACTGTGCTCTTTCAGGGAAAATTCCCCATACATTCCATCATGTTATTGACTCCAAGGGAAATTCTTAGTAAAAAGAACATTGGCCTCTTGCATGTTGTCATATAAGCCTGAATTGGATTCAGGTTTTGCCTCGTTCTGATAATATATACACGAGTGGGACTTACAGATTATTCATTGCACATTTCAAAGTCCAACTTTGAATTGTATTTAGCTGATATACAGCTCATAACTTCTGGGTTATGATATTCAATGTGTATTGCATGTGGACATAGTCCCATGGCTTATATGCTTTATAATCAAAGGCTTCAGGGTTTAAGACCTCTCTATGGAGAAGTGATAGTCTTGTTGCCTTGTAATCAAGAGGCCCCCAGGTCTGAAACCTGGTAGAGTGTGTGGGCCTCCCCTGATGGCAAAGTGTTGGTATTATTGCCTTGTAATCAAGAGGCTCTGGGTTTGAACCCTGGTAAAATGTGTAAGATTGAAATACATGTGGCAGAATAATATCCCCACATGTGATATTTTGAGAATATTTACTGCTAGCTGATATACAGCTGAGGTTTGAAACCTGGTAAAGAATGTTGTACAACAGCATAAAAGAGCAAAACTATTTTATATTGGGGATCACCAGAGCCTAGTTATTGCTGTTGTTTGGGTATAAAAGCACCAGCTCAGCCACTAGCTGCTGTTATAATTGTTTTGGCATATTGTCCATATATAAACAAACAACAAAAATGCCAAATCAAAAATATTGCAATCAGTGTAATAAAAATATATCTAGTTCTAATTGGTCTAGACACCGGCATATTTGTGACCCTAAGAAATGCAGAAAGGCCACAAAAATATGTCCAAGATGTCATAAAATATTAAGCAAGGCTTATTACAAATGGCATAAGTGTATTTGTTATGAACAGTCATCAACATTGCCCCCACAACCATCTACATCTGGTCTGAAAAGGAAGCATGAAGCACCTGTTAATGCTAGAGCAGCAAAGCAGCCACGCTATGCATCACCTATCCATAGCAGTTTTAATGGCCAATTAAGGGATCACCGTTTTGTATCAGAGCCAAGATGTGACATTAAGAATTTTTTGAACAGTATAAATCCTGATGTGCAGGCAATTCTAAATGCACAAAATGGCTCTTATAAGCTGTCCCTCAAATTGTTTACACAATATAAGAAGCCAAATGGCACAAAATTTACACAGCCCCACATAACAGAAACTGTACCGGTATATTCAAATGCAAATTCAGACAAAATAATAAGCAGTTTGATAGATCAATTGAATATTAAACACTCTGAATTTGCAGCAAAAGAGTCTGGATGGAGCCTATGCGGATCTCCACACAAGCTCTATGTTAATATTTCTGAATTCAGCCCATTACAAGGATCTACATATTTGCCATTACCTGCCAATATTAAAAACAAAAGAGCCGTGGTTAATATAAAAAATAATGATGAGAAATACTTTTTGTGGTGTATTTTAGCTGCTTTGTATCCAGTTTCAAGGCATCCTGAGCGAATAAGTTATTATAAACAACATGAAAATGATTTTGATGAAGCAATGGAGGGTTTAGAATATCCAATGTCTGTTCAGAATATTGATAAATTTGAAAAAAAAGGCCCGGGATATTAATGGTAAACAATTATCTATTAATGTATTTATTTGTTCTACTGGCCGTGGCAATTGCTTGATAGATCCTCTCAGAATCAGTACACTTGATGATGATTCTGCTGTTGCGATTGATCTGCTCTTAATTGAAGGAGATGGCACATATCATTACACTCTGATACATAATCTTGACGCTTTAGTCAGAACACAACTAGACAAATCTAATAGAATATTGAAGTTGTGCAGAAGATGTTTGACTGTATTTGATGGTCAAAAAATGGTGAATGGTGTTTGTGAAAAGAATGCAGAAATTGCTAAAAAACAAGTTAATTGAGCATCTGAAATACTGTGGCAACCATAAACCTGTTCATATGCTTATGCCTAACCCAAATGAAAATTCCAAATTCAAAAAATTTGAAGCCTTGTTGGAACACCCAGCATATATAGTGTGTGATTTTGAATCAAACATCAAACCCCTTGCATTCTGTAGCCCAGATCCTGAGGAATCTTCAATTACACCATACCAGTTACATGAACCTTCTAGTTTTTATTATGTGATTGTACAGGACGGTGTTGTTAGTAAAGAATATTTATAAATGGGACCAGATGCCATCAAAGAATTTGCACATAGAATAGAAAATGAGTGCCATGACATAGCATCTAATGTCTTATTAAAATCAAAACCTATGTTGCCTTTAACAGAGGATCAGATTGAAGATTTCAACAATGCAGAAAAATGCCCGGTATGTGATTCTGAATTTTCAGATACAAATATCAAGGTGAAACACCATTCTCATACAGATGGTAAGTTCTTAATGGCCCTGTGTAATAGCTGTAATATTAAGATCCAGAGACCAAAATTTGTCCCTATATTTTGTCATGGTGCATCCAATTATGATTTCCATCATTTGATCAGGTACGAGGGGTTTGACAAGCAGAAATTAAATATTTTAGCTGAAAATAATGAAAAATATATTGCCATTAGCAAAATAATTAAAGTTAATGGTGTTCCTATTCACTTAAGATTTCTTGATTCCTACAGAATTTTATCGGCTAGCCTGGCTACACTGGCCACTCAATTATCTGATGATCAATTCAAAATCACATGTGCTTTGTTTCCAAATCAGGACCTGAAATTAATTAGGCGGAAGGGTGTATATCCATATGATTATGTTACAGATTTTTCTAAATTTGATGAGTGTTCTCTGCCACCACAACAAGAGTTTTACAGCAAAATCAGAGGATCTGGAATCACTGATGAAGATTATCACCATGCCCAGTTGATGTGGAACAATTTAAAATGCCAGACATTTGGTGATTATCACAAGGCTTATTTAAAACTTGATGTGACCCTCTTAGCTGATATACTGCAGGCATTCAGGAAATCTTCCATGCAGAATTATAAACTGGATCCAATGTATTTTTCCAGTGCTCCGGGCCTAGCATGGTCTGCAATGCTTTTAAACACTAAAATGCAATTGGATCTGATCCAGGATCAGGACATGTATCTGTTTATGGAACAATGTATAAGAGGAGGCATGGTGCAATGTTCTCAGAGATATGCCAGAGCAAATAACAAATATATTCCTGATTATGATCCAGCACTGCCATCAAATTATATACTGTATGTAGATGCCAACAGCCTCTATGGTTATGCCATGATGAAAAAACTGCCATATGCAGGGCTTGAGTGGGTCGAAGATTTCAACATTGAAGATCTTAAGGATTTTGATGACAGTGACTATGGCCTGTTCTTAGAGGTTGATCTGACAATTCCTGATAATTTACACAACACATTTTCTGATCTGCCCCCAATTCCTGAGGTTAAGTGTTCAACTGGCTCTAAACAGAAGAAATTGATGATGACTCTGGAGCCGAAACAGGATTATGTCATATATTACAAAAACCTCCAGTTCCTGATGAATCATGGTGTTCAAGTGACCAAAGTTGGAAAAGTTTTGAGGTTCAGGCACTCAAGATGGTTGAAACCATATATTGATACAAACACAGAGCTTCGAACATCTGCATTGAGCCAATTTGATAAAACTTTGTTTAAATTGATGGTCAATTCAGTGTATGGCAAAACAATTGAGAAAGTCAGAAAACATATTGTTGTTAAAATAATTACTGACCCCAGCCGGAGCAAAAAATTGATTGCAAAGCCTAATTTCAATTATACAAGAATTTATGATGAGAATATGGCACTTTTCAACATGAAAAAAACAAAGATTAAGTTTGATAAGCCTATTTATGTAGGGGCTGTGATATTGGAATTGGCCAAATTACACATGTTAAAATTGTATTATGATGTGTTGAAGCCTTTTTATAAGGATCGTGTAAAACTGATGTACATGGACACAGATAGTTTTGTTCTTTATATTCAAACAGAAGATGTTTATCAAGATATAACACAGCCTGAATTGTTTAAATATTTTGATACCAGTGAACATACAGAGATTCAACACCACAACAAAAAGGTGCTTGGCAAGTTAAAAGATGAGACACTTGGTGATGTTATTGTGGCATTTGCTGGGTTAAGAGCCAAGATGTACAGCTTTGAAACATGTAGTGGTGTTGTTGCAAAAAAGGCCAAGGGCATTGGCAGAGTTACTGTTGACAAAGAGCTTGAATTTGAAGATTACAAAAATTGCCTCAAATCATGTAGCACAATCAGAACATCAGAATCCAGAATTCAGAGTGTGGATCACTTGTTGACTAGCAATATTGTAAGAAAAGTGACTCTGGACCCACATGATGATAAGAGATGCATTTTGTCATGTGGCATACATACTCTACCATGGGGTCATTGTGATTTGAAAAGTGGCAAACAATGCCCAATTACAGGGCATGATTTGAAATAAATAAACATGCCTATGAACTTATTTGGGTTAAAAAAACAGGCTATTATGGACCTGCCAACACCAGCACCCTCTTCTGATATGATATCTAAACTAAGTGCTTTGTTAATTATTCATCTGAACAGCATACTTACAGATGTTGATGATGAAACAGGTAAAATATTGTACATATTTAACAATAATTTAAATCATTACCAATTACCTGTAGGTGGTCAATTGCAATTTATTACAACCCCTGAGGGTAATGTCAAGATTTCAGTAGGGAGAAATATTTATAGAATTAAGCACTCAAACATGATTTCTGGCACTGTATATACTGTTTCTGCTGGTGACTGCTTATATATTGAGGTCCCTGGATCATATGACAAGCTTATACCTTTTCTTATAGAATTAAGAATCAGATATTCAATAATAAATAACCACTAAAACAAAATGCCTAATGATATATTTGGCCATACAAGACATGAAGATCACAGTGATGAGATTCTGATGCTTGATGTCAGAGTCAAGAAATTAAGAAGTGATTTACAAGCTTTACAAACCACACTCAATGCCAGTCTTTAACTAGAAATTACAAATTTACAAACACAATGCATGGACCCTCTTCTTAAAATTGATTCAGAACTCAAATTATTGCTTCAGAAATATACTGATCTGGCAACATTGGATAATTTTCAAAATTTAGAAGAAGCTGTAGCAGCTCTTCAAGCCAAATTTAAGACCCAGGCCACCAACTCTGAGCAATTGAAACAGCAATTGGAAGAGCAGATAAATAATGTCCAGGCACAGCTCCAAACAATTGTCAAAAGCATAAAATCACAAGAAGATTTTGATCTAGTGATTTCCACTCTAAAAGAACAGATTCAATCACTCCAAATACCTAATCTGGACCCCTTGAACAATGCCATAGCCGAGGTTAAAGAAAAAATTGAGACACTTGAAAATTTTATGAACAACTTGCCATCTTCTGATGCTTTGAGTGCAATAACTCGGAGTGTTGCCAACATTAAGCTGCAACTTGAAACATATGATGATTTTGGAAAAATTCAAAGTACCATAACCCATCTTGAGGGTACAATAGCAGCAGTGCAAAGTGATTTGACAAATGTACAAGAATCCCGCCTGCCTGGTATTGTAGACACACTTGTCAGTGTCCAGTAACAAATCACAAAGCTTGAAAACCTCAACACTGAATCTGAGCTATCTCATTTTCATCACTTGATCGATGATATCCAAACAAAACTTGAAATTTTACAGCAATCAACACCCACTCAGGCAGATATAGCCCTGCTCCAAAATGCTATGCAAAATGTGGCTGATGCATCTGAATTAAATAATGTGAAATTGGCACTTGAATCTTTGCAACATACTGTAACAAATCTGCCTACATCACAGGAACTTAAAAATATTAAGAGAGCTGTGAAGCGCATATTGAAATCAGAAGATATCAAGAATATCCAGACAGAGATCAAACAACTCACTCAAACAGTGGCCACTCTACCAACTAATCAACATATTAATGAACTGCATGCCCTGTTTGAGGATATCAGAAGACAGGTCCATGATCTTACTGCTCAAAATTCAAAATTGGCAGTTATTGAAAATTTGCAACAAATTGTAGCTAATATCAAGCAACAGCTAGGGACCATGGAATCCAATCAAGCAAATGCCCTGTCTGTTTTTGCCACCCAGCTACAAGAAATTGTGCAACAATACAAAAAACTTGTTGTGGACATAAAAATCAAGCCAGGCCGTGATGATGTTGTTAGGACCATCAATGAGCACCTTGAATCTGTAACAAGCAGATTGCTTACAGCAGAAAAAGAAATAACAGGCATAATCGAGAATCCAAAACATACAGTAATTCTTGAATTGTACAGCATCCCCAACAAAAAATATGATTCACCATTTACACCAGGTGGCAAAATATATATGCTGTCCCCTGCACAATTTTATTACCAATTTTTTGTTGGGGGCACACTGAGACCAATCAAGATCAAATATTGGCTACAACCACAGGCACACCACTACCCCACCTTATCAATAACAAATGCTGACAACAAACAAAAAATCACCAGTGTAGAGTTAGAGGATTTTACAGATCCCAATACATTGGAAACATCTTTTGCTGAAGATGATGGCTCTCTGGAATTTAAAATACAAATAGGAGACAAATTATATTTAGAAAATCCTGTAGTATCAGCTGCTGAACACCCCATAGTTGCAATATTCTTGTTTTCATATTATGTCTAGACAAATTATTGTTGATGAATTACACAGACAAGCCAGACATAATTATAAGAGACTGCCTGTAGTTACAAAAGGCATAGATGATTTATGGCAGAGCGACTTGATTGAGATGGCAAGTGGACAGCTGAAAAACTTAGACAAAATCAACAAGGGCTACAAGTATCTACTCACTGTAATAGACACATTTTCAAAATTTGCCTGGGCTGTGCCACACAAATCCAAGACTGGAAAATGTGTTATAGAAGCCATCAGGACAATCATCAATCAGAGTGGAAGATCACCGCGCTATTTGCAAACAGATAATGGCAAAGAATTTTATAATTCTGTGTTCCAACAATTTATTAAAAGCCAGTCAATACAACATTATTCGAGTTACAGTGATCTCAAAGCCTCAATTGTAGAGAGATTCAACAAAACTCTAAAAAATCTTATGTATAAACAATTTACACTTCAAGGTAATTATAAATGGCTTAATATTCTTCCAGAACTTCTACATAAATATAACAACTCGGTCCATTAAACAATCAACTTGAAACCCTCTAAAGTAACTTCATCTGATGAGCAAAAATTGATCAGGACTGTTTATTATCCTAGATACCAGCCAACAACAAGAAAGGCCAAATACAAGGTGGGTGATCAAGTAAGAATCAGCAAATATAAGCACTTATTCAAAAGAGGCTTTACAAGAAACTCGAGCACTGAATTATTTACAGTGGTTCAAATTAAACCTGGGACCCTTAACACATATATAATAAAAGACCACCGAGGAGAAATTCTCAAAGGCCGGTTCTATGAAGAAGAACTCATCAAAACTAAACAGCCTGACACATATCTCATAGAAAAAATCATCCGCAGAAAAGGCAACAAGTTATTTGTCAAATGGCTAGGACTTCCGGAACACAGCTGGATCGATGCAGACAAAGTGATAATATGAGCACCTGGGATGTTATAAAGAGGCTGCCAGAACCTGAACAGCAGATTAAGAGAAATGGCAAGTTGCTGCCTGAAAATATTAGATGTCTTATTGTTGGGCCATAGGCTTGTGGTAAAACTACACTAATGATTGATAATTTTTTATTGGCACCCAACTGGTTAGACTGGAAAAATAGGCACTTGTATGTCTTCTCTAAGAGCTTGGAACAATTAAAATATCAGCAGCTGATGAAGCTATATGATGGATTGGATATAGCCACTTTTGAACCAGATGTTAAGCCACTCCATGAATGTCTTGATAACTCTGTTGTTGTGTTTGATGACATTATACTGGATAATCAAAACAAGGTTAGAAATTTCTTTACACAGGGCCGACACAAAAACATTGATTGTTTCTACCTGGCACAGACTTTTTCAAAAATACCCAAGCAGCTGATCCGAGACAACAGCAATTTTATATGTGTGTTTCATCAAGATCATACCAACCTCAAACACATACATGATGAATATGTAGGTGGGGACTTGAGCTACAATGATTTTTCCAAGTTTTGCAGTAGGTGCTGGAACCAAAACAGTTATGGGTTTGTCACAATTGATATGACAAGAAGACCCAATAGTGGCAAATACAGAAATAAAATCAACAATTTTCTAGACATTGAAACATATATAAATAACCATGAAAGGGCCAATCATTGATGATCTTAAATGAAGAGATTATCTTGTAAAAAGATTTAAGGGATGGAAATCAGAGAACCGAGGAATTTATGAACAACACAAACAAACAGAACAGCCTATTATTGATGCTATTAGTGAATTAGGTAAAAATATCAAAACTGTTACAGAGCAAAATCAAAATTCGATCACAGAGCTTGTACCTGTAGCTGCAAGGAACATATTAGATTATCCAATCACCCCACTTTCCAGTATTCATACACCTAGTCCTGTTGCTCCTCGAAGAATTGAAGCTACTCTGGATCGTATTGAATTGGGTCTTCTTGCTCAAAAATATTTAAGCACACCTAAAGACAACAAAGATGAGGTCTTTGGCTTATATGCTGACACAGAGCGTGATGGTAGCATCATACATAGAATTGGCAATTTCAGAGTAACATTTATGGGAGATGATCTAATTGTACATTCAGAATCTCATCTTGGAGAAAAAGGTGCTTTTGTTAATTATCCTGGCATACCTGGATTGTGGGAACTGATGACTAGGAAAAGGCCTGGCAACTATACAGATCAAGATTATGAGCACTACAAAGAAATATTAATAAAATCAGATGCTCTATACCAGAACAATGATCCCACACAAAAAAGAGTCAAGTCTAGCAGTGGAGCAAAATATAACAACTTGATTAAGCCCATATGGTCACAGATTAAGACAGGCAGTGGAATCAAACAATACAACACCCTGCCTAAAGAATTTGTGTGGGTTGATGATGTCAGGAAACTTGTAGATAGGTTATTGGTGATAGCTGGGGAGGAAAATGCTGGCAACCACAATTTTTACAATGAAAAGGTTTGAATTATGGACATGATAAGCACCAAATTGTCTAATTTTATAGTGAATGACACTAAGGGGATTGGATATCTTATAAAAATTATTAATACTCTACCACCTAAATTTTGGAATATTTCTGAGGGCCGGGGGTTGGTTAATGACATTATAAACAAGCTGCCATTTGAACTACATATTCCAGGCTATCAGTATTGTGGTCCAGGCACAAAATTGGACCATAGATTAAACAGAGGTGATCCTGGTGTTAATCCCCTAGATGCTGCTTGTAGAGACCATGACATAGCATACAACACACATTCTGATCTTGAGAAGAAGTAGTGTAAGTGTATTGTTTCAAAGTCGCACTTTGTAGGTATGCATTTGTAGCCTCTGTTTTTTACCAATCGAATATCAGTTTTTGACATATTTTGAAAATTTTTTGTCGATGTTTTTGCGTTTAGCGATGTTTTAGTAAAATTTTCCTTTTTTCCCACTCGCACTTGGTAGGTATGCATTTGTAGCCTCTGTTTTTTACCAATCGAATATCAGTTTTTGACATATTTTGACAATTTTTTGTCGATGTTTTTGCGTTTAGCGATGTTTTAGTAAAATTTCCCTTTTTTCCCACCTCACACTTGTAGGTATACCACGCAAGATAGTGTAAATTGATTGTTTCAACGCAGCACTTTGTAGGTATCCTCTTTTTTTATCAATCGAATATCAGTTTTTGACATATTTTGACAATTTTTTGTCGATGTTTTAGCGTTTAGCGATGTTTTAGTAAAATTTCCCTTTTTTTCCCACTCGCATTTGTAGGTATACCACGATCTTACGTGATATAACTTAACCTATTTATTTTTTTTCGTGCAAAACTACACGAGAGCCTCTACGTGCTTTGACCTACTTTAGAGTAGACCCAAATGGACAGTTCACAAACACCAAGTGGGGTTCAAAAAAACCTCAAAAACTCACTTTCTCTCCACGTTCCGCGCCTCATTTATTGCGCTGACGATGTTTCACAGCGAAGAAAACAGCACCAAAACATCAAAAACTCACTTTACTCATTTGGGGTTCCGCCTCGAAGTGAGGCTCGGTGAGGCTCGCCTTAATGGTTTTACGTGATATAACTTAACCTATCTTACGATTTTTTTACGATCTTCAGTGATATAACTTAACCTGTCATTTTTTTTATTTGCACACCGAACTATCTTACATTATATTTTATATAACCTTGTTGATTTTTTTTTAGTATGTGGCAATTTTTTTTTAGGATTTTTTTTTTAAAACTGCTCCGTGACCCTCTCGTTCTTCACGTCGTGGACGAAGGACTTCTCTGCGACCAGGATGACGCTGCATAGAGTATCGGCAGGCAGCGCGTCGTGGAACTCGCAGACGATCTTGATGTTGGTGCGATCGTTGACCACCACCTGCTTCCTCTTCGTCGTGTTGATGACGGACATCGGCCTGCGTGTTTTGAATTCGCTGGGCTTGTAATACACGTCCACGCTTCCCTCCGTTACGCGCTTGTAAGCCGTGTAAGCTTCGTAAAGTTTGAGGTAATCGTCTTTGGTCATGTCGAGGTTGTAATTTTCGCGCGGGAACACTTCGTTCCTGCCATTCTTGAGATAAACGTTCTTGATCTTGCAGTCGTCGAACTTGCTGGAATCTTTTTCCTGATTCTTATCGCGCCCGGTTTGAAAGAGCACTACGACGAAATCTGGCATGTCGAACTGTATGTTATTGAACTGCGTCGTCACGTCGAATTCCATGTGACTTCCCGACGCTAACTTCTGCACGCACTGGTAACCGTGAAAGTGAATCGGCACCTGCGGACTTTTCAAGATCTCCGCTTTGTACTTGAGGGCGTAGTTTGTCTCGTATTCCACGATCGGCATTCTCAACTCCATGCTCCGGATGACGCACTTGGCTGCTTCGGGTAATGTGTTGGGCAGCGGCGTGGTGCCGTCCGGACCCAAAGTAGCGTATCGCATCAGTGCGTTGTTGTCGTTGGCAGCTCTTCGAAAAGTGACGCGCAATCCTCCCTTCCACATGATCTCCTTGTAGTCCGAGAAGAACCCCGGAAGCAGACGCATGGGAAAGAGCACCGTGTGACTTCTCGTCGATATTTTCGTCCCCGCTTCGAACCCCCCCGCCTGGTAGTACGCCGCGTCCGTTTTGGATAATTTCAATGTTCCCACTGCCGTCGACGTGATGCCTGGATAATCTATTCTGTCGATGACGGTGTTGTGTTTCCTCACCTCCACCTGCGAGAACAGGTGAGGCACGAAGTTGTCCACGAGTATCAAATTTGCTGCTGCTGGGGGAAACGCGTCTCCGCTTTCTTTCTTCACCACGTCGAATTGAAGGTAGAGGTCCGCTCTGTGAGGATGAACGAACCCATCCCCTACGTCCACGTCGTATTCGATCTCCCTGTTTGCTTCGTTCAAATTTGCGAACGTGCGACGGTTGGGAGGAAAAGATTGCAACTCGTAACTTTCGATTTGCTCAATTTTTTTTTTGTTGTTCCATGCCGACCTATGCCAAATTTTTTGGTAGGAGAGGACAGAGGACATCGAGACGATGTTAACACAAGAAATCCCAGCTCTCTATGATCATCTTTTCGGAAGTTACGAGTGATCAAAAAACATTTTTGGCAATTGGCCCACCCTTGACCTCAGGAAGTCCAAATTTTGTACAACGTACTCTGCATCACCAAAATCGACAAGGGGGTCAACGGGGAGGATTTTCGCGCTATCTCTCTCAGCGTTTGTCGAGATTTTTTTTTTTGCAATTTAACGCTGGACTTAGAAAATTTTCGATTGATGAAAAAAAAAATTGGTTCCATGACGACCTATGTTTATTTTGTTAGAAGATCAAAAAGGACACCGAGGCTCGACCGACGCACTAAACCCGACCTCTCTACGACTATTTGTTCAAAAGTTACGAGTGATCAAAGTTTTGGAGAGTGGGTGGGCTAACTTCTTACCCCTTGACCCCAGGACTACCAAAACTTGGTATACGTATTCTACACCTCCAAAATCGACAGGGGGCATCTAACGATGCCGTATGGGGGTGTTTTTCGATATATTTTTTCGATAACTCTTATCATTTTCGAGATATTTGCAATTTTAAGATTTTTTAACGCTGTGGTCTTGGAAAAAGTTTTCGGAAAATTTTTGGTTCCATGACGACCTATGTTTATTTTGGTATGGGAGGACAGAGGACACCTAGACGATGCTAACGCAAGAAATCCCACCTCTCTATGATCATCCTTTCGAAAGTTACGAAAAATATTTTGGCAATTGGCCCACCCTTGACCCAGGACCTCTAAAAACTTTGTACACGTACTCTGCATCACCAATATCGACAAAAGGGTCAACGGGGAGGATTTTTACACTATCTCTCACTGTTTTTCGAGACATTAGCAATTTAACGCTGGACTTGGAAAATTTTTCGACAGAGGGGTCAAATTTGGTTCCATGACAACCTATGTTTATTTTGTTAGAAGATCAAAAAGGACACCGAGACACGACCGACGCACTAAACCCGACCTCTCTACGACTATTCGTTCAAAAGTTACGAGTGATCAAAAAGTTTTTGGGAGGGGGTGGGCTAACTTCTTACCCCTTGACCCCAGGACCACCAAAACTTGGTATACGTATTCTATACCTCCAAAATCGACAGGTGGCATCTAACGATGCCGTATGGGGGTGTTTTTCGATATATTTTTTCGATAACTCTTACCATTTTCGAGATATTTGCAAATTTAAGATTTTTTAACACAGGACTTGGAAAATTTTCGGAACATTTTTTTTTTGGTTCCATGACAACCTACGCCAATTTTGTTATGAGAGGACAGAGGACACCTAGACGATGCTAACGCAAGAAATCCCAGCTCTCTCTATGATCATCCTTTCGAAAAAGTTACGAGCAATGGAAAAAAAAAAATATTTTGGCAATTGGCCCACCCTTGACCCAGGACCTCTAAAAAAAACTTTGTACACGTACTCTGCATCACCAATATAGACAAAAGGGTCAACGGGGAGGATTTTTGTGCTATCTCTCTCTCTCTCTCACTGTTTTTTCGAGATATTTGCAATTTAACGCTGGACTTGGAAAATTTTTCGACAGAGGGGTCAAATTTGGTTCCATGACGACCTATGTTTATTTTGTTAGAAGATCAAAAAGAACACCGAGACTCGACCGACACACTAAACCCCGACCTCTCTACGCGTACTCTACGTCACCAAAAAAAATTGACAAGGGGGAGATTTTTCGATATCTCTCTCACTGTTTCCAATGTACTTAGGTTTTTTTGATAGACGACAACGACGGAGTCATCAATGAGTAAACATCTGTGAACTCGGTGAACAAGTCAACTTTTTTTTTTCAGTACGTCAATATTTTTTTTCTTATTTCTTAGTGAATGGGTTATGGATGACTTGAAACGACGAAGGCCTTCTAGCAACACGTACTTAGCTTATGCCTCTTCCACCGAACATTCAACACAAGAGGGCTGTGTTAAATATACAGAACAGCGATAACAAGTGTTTCCTTTGGTGTATATTGGCTGCACTGCATCCTGTTTATTGCAAAAATTATCCACAGTGGGTTGGACATTACAAACAATACGAGTCCGAGTTTTGAAAGTGTAATGTCTGGCATCGAATACCCGATGACCATTTCTGATACATCAAAATTCGAAACACGAGCACGAGATGCAGAAGGAAAACGCTTAATCATCAACGTGTATTCCTATACGTTGGATAAACATGTCGTGCATCCCGTCAGGATAAGCGATGTCGACGATGATGATGCTCGTGTGATTAATCTTCTTCTAATTTCAAACGACAGTGTTCACCATTACTGTCTCAGGAATGTTATGCTCTTCCCCTTTTCTCTATAAAAAAGAGAGATTTGTGTTGATTGTTTGGTTAAAAAGAATTTCCTTATTATTTGTTTTTGTCACAAGAATTGTTTGCATTTCAAACATTCCTAAGTGTTTGCGTAAAGATTGATGCATTAACCTGTTAAGAATGTCACATTAATAATACCGGCTCGGAAATGTCATGTCCTCTTCCTCTATAGAAGGTCATATAAATGTGCTAATTGGTTTGTTAAGGGGGATTTTTTGATTAGTAAATTGAGGTTATAAATACGTACGTATAAAGGTTTTGCTAATATGGAATGCTAAAGCTTAGTACTTGGCTCTCTCAGAGATTCGAATTCTATTAGGTTAAACAGCATAGAAATTTCACAGCAAGAATTCTCATATTTTCTGACGATATTCTTAACAACCTGTGTTTTGATTCCACTACAAAAACTGTATACAAAATATGCAGTCCCTAGAATGAGATGGATGAGGCTTATGAACCTCGACCTATACAGTTGTACAATCTGGCAATGAATAGATGATGTTTTTTATTAAGCATAGCAGAGTGTTTTCGCTTATTTTAATATCAGGCAACAATGTTAGAAAGTGGCCCCAAGAATAAAATTTAAAATCACTAATGTGATATGAACTTTTTTTTACTTGTGTGTATTTGAATATGAAAGTGAGGTACTTTGAATAAATGAGGGGGACAATCACAAGTAAGCTTGCAATGGTATTGGGAGGTGTCACGAGTTCAAACTTCAGACGATTCATGCTAATCTGCTAAGGCGATATCAGTACGAAAATTTGTAAAAAAGAAGAGGCTAATGGCAACGATGAGGATGAATAATGATAATTATGACGAAATTGATGTGTGGCACTTAGAAAACAAAACTTCAAAGTGTATTGCACCAACAGCTACAATTGTCCCCCTCTCCCCAAAATACAAGGCAGTCAATAGAGGTGTATATTTGTTGGTTTACGAGTCTGAGGGCTTAAGTTAGTATGTTTATTATAACTATACATATTAACAAAAAGAAATGACCTGAGCAATAAAATATAACAATCCTGATCCTGACCTTTGTCGGATGACGTAGTGGTAATGTTGTTGCAATCCCACTTCTGATGGTGTATAGACTTAAATATTTCCATAACATGAAATACTGTTAATGGGAATATGTTGTTTCTAATATTCTATATAGAAAGCAGATAACAAGAAAAAGAAGAAAAGAAATGTTGCAGGTAGATACGGAGCCTCAACCCAAACACATATATGATCGGACAGGATGTCAATAATGCATTTATAACTAACATGTGATTATTCAAAAATTGAAATAGTACAGTGGGAAACAACTAACTAACTAACTCTCTATGTTTTTTTTTAAACCGGCACGAATGAGAAAGGAATAAAGGAGATTTTTACAGGAATCTTGTTGGAAAACCTGATGGTAAAGGACCAAAACGAACATGAAGATGAATCTAAAAGAAATCTGTAAAGATTGGAATAGAATATATATAAATTTTGCTCAGGATAAGTACAAATTGAACTGTAACCATGAATTTTCAGAATCAAGAGTGCTAGAGAATTAATTAATTAATTAATATTTAATATAATGAAGGTAGTAATATAGTATTCTTATTGAGAAGAGAATTTCTACAAAACTTATTTTTCCTCGTATGTTTACTAATAGCAGTTACATTTGACATGTTTGACTAATCGCGAATCAACGTACGGAAGCTGTTGGAAGCAGTTTGAAGACTGAAATGGCTATGGAAGGACACTTATTATAATGTTAATATTTTAGTATAATGTTTTGAGAATTGCTTCTCGATTATGTTTGGTATATAATTTAATCTGTTGTTAGATAAAATACATAATTATCAGAATTTAAGGATGGAAAATATGAAGAGCGAATGAATGATACGTTTCAGTTGACGTTCTTATACGTTCTTAAACATTTCAACGTTTATATAAGAACGATAAAACGTACTGTGATACTTATCTTCACGATTAGTCAAACGTATCATTCATTCGCTCTTCATATTTTCCATCCTTAAATTCTGATAATTATGTATTTTATCTAACAACAGATTAAATTATATACCAAACATTATCGAGAAGCAATTCTCAAAACATTATACTAAAATATTAACATTATAATAAGTGTCCTTCCATAGCCATTTCAGTCTTCAAACTGCTTCCAACAGCTTCCGTACGTTGATTCGCGATTAGTCAAACATGTCAAATGTAACTGCTATTAGTAAACATACGAGGAAAAATAAGTTTTGTAGAAATTCTCTTCTCAATAAGAATACTATATTACTACCTTCATTATATTAAATATTAATTAATTAATTAATTCTCTAGCACTCTTGATTCTGAAAATTCATGGTTACAGTTCAATTTGTACTTATCCTGAGCAAAATTTATATATATTCTATTCCAATCTTTACAGATTTCTTTTAGATTCATCTCCATGTTCGTTTTGGTCCTTTACCATCAGGTTTTCCAACAAGATTCCTGTAAAAATCTCCTTTATTCCTTTCTCATTCGTGCCGGTTTAAAAAAAACATAGAGAGTTAGTTAGTTAGTTGTTTCCCACTGTACTATTTCAATTTTTGAATAATCACATGTTAGTTATAAATGCATTATTGACATCCTGTCCGATCATATATGTGTTTGGGTTGAGGCTCCGTATCTACCTGCAACATTTCTTTTCTTCTTTTTCTTGTTATCTGCTTTCTATATAGAATATTAGAAACAACATATTCCCATTAACAGTATTTCATGTTATGGAAATATTTAAGTCTATACACCATCAGAAGTGGGATTGCAACAACATTACCACTACGTCATCCGACAAAGGTAAGGATCAGGATTGTTATATTTTATTGCTCAGGTCATTTCTTTTTTTTAATATGTATAGCTATAATAAACATACTAACTTAAGCCCTCAGACTCGTAAACCAACAAATATACACCTCTATTGACTGCCTTGTATTTTGGGGAGAGGGGGACAATTGTAGCTGTTGGTGCAATACACTTTGAAGTTTTGTTTTCTAAGTGCCACACATCAATTTCGTCATAATTATCATTATTCATCCTCATCGTTGCCATTAGCCTCTTCTTTTTTACAAATTTTCGTACTGATATCGCCTTAGCAGATTAGCATGAATCGTCTGAAGTTTGAACTCGTGACACCTCCCAATACCATTGCAAGCTTACTTGTGATTGTCCCCCTCATTTATTCAAAGTACCTCACTTTCATATTCAAATACACACAAGTAAAAAAAAAAAGTTCATATCACATTAGTGATTTTAAATTTTATTCTTGGGGCCACTTTCTAACATTGTTGCTTGATATTAAAATAAGCGAAAACACTCTGCTATGCTTAATAAAAAACATCATCTATTCATTGCCAGATTGTACAACTGTATAGGTCGAGGTTCATAAGCCTCATCCATCTCATTCTAGGGACTGCATATTTTGTATACAGTTTTTGTAGTGGAATCAAAACACAGGTTGTTAAGAATATCGTCAGTAAATATGAGAATTCTTGCTGTGAAATTTCTATGCTGTTTAACCTAATAGAATTCGAATCTCTGAGAGAGCCAAGTACTAAGCTTTAGCATTCCATATTAGCAAAACCTTTATACGTACGTATTTATAACCTCAATTTACTAATCAAAAAATCCCCCTTAACAAACCAATTACCACATTTATATGACCTTCTATAGAGGAAGAGGACATGACATTTCCGAGCCGGTATTATTAATGTGACATTCTTAACAGGTTAATTCATCAATCTTTACTCAAACACTTAGGAATGTTTGAAATGCAAACAATTCTTGTGACAAAAACAAATAATTAGGAAATTCTTTTTAACCAAACAATCAACACAAATCTCTCTTTTTTATAGAGAAAAGGGGAAGAGCATAACATTCCTGAGACAGTAATGGTGAACACTGTCGTTTGAAATTAGAAGAAGATTAATCACACGAGCATCATCATCGTCGACATCGCTTATCCTGACGGGATGCACGACATGTTTATCCAACGTACAGGAATACACGTTGATGATTAAGCGTTTTTCTTCTGCATCTCGTGCTCGTGTTTCGAATTTTGATGTATCAGAAATGGTCATCGGGTATTCGATGCCAGACATTACACATTCAAAACTCGGACTCGTATTGTTTGTAATGTCCAACCCACTGTGGATTATTTTTGCAATAAACAGGATGCAGTGCAGCCAATATACACCAAAGGAAACACTTGTTATCGCTGTTCTGTATATTTAACACAGCCCTCTTGTGTTGAATGTTCGGTGGAAGAGGCATAAGCTAAGTACGTGTTGCTAGAAGGCCTTCGTCGTTTCAAGTCATCCATAACCCATTCACTAAGAAATAAGAAAAAAATATTGACGTACTGAAAAAAAAAGTTGACTTGTTCACCGAGTTCACAGATGTTTACTCATTGATGACTCCGTCGTTGTCGTCTATCAAAAAAACCTAAGTACATTGGAAACAGTGAGAGAGTTATCGAAAAATCTCCCCCTTGTCGATTTTTTTTTTGGTGACGTAGAGTACGCGTAGAGAGGTCGGGGTTTAGTGTGTCGGTCGAGTCTCGGTGTTCTTTTTGATCTTCTAACAAAATAAACATAGGTCGTCATGGAACCAAATTTGACCCCTCTGTCGAAAAATTTTCCAAGTCCAGCGTTAAATTGCAAATATCTCGAAAAAACAGTGAGAGAGAGAGAGAGATAGCACAAAAATCCTCCCCGTTGACCCTTTTGTCTATATTGGTGATGCAGAGTACGTGTACAAAGTTTTTTTTAGAGGTCCTGGGTCAAGGGTGGGCCAATTGCCAAAATATTTTTTTTTCCATTGCTCGTAACTTTTTCGAAAGGATGATCATAGAGAGAGCTGGGATTTCTTGCGTTAGCATCGTCTAGGTGTCCTCTGTCCTCTCATAACAAAATTGGCGTAGGTTGTCATGGAACCAAAAAAAAAATGTTCCGAAAATTTTCCAAGTCCTGTGTTAAAAAATCTTAAATTTGCAAATATCTCGAAAATGGTAAGAGTTATCGAAAAAATATATCGAAAAACACCCCCATACGGCATCGTTAGATGCCACCTGTCGATTTTGGAGGTATAGAATACGTATACCAAGTTTTGGTGGTCCTGGGGTCAAGGGGTAAGAAGTTAGCCCACCCCCTCCCAAAAACTTTTTGATCACTCGTAACTTTTGAACGAATAGTCGTAGAGAGGTCGGGTTTAGTGCGTCGGTCGTGTCTCGGTGTCCTTTTTGATCTTCTAACAAAATAAACATAGGTTGTCATGGAACCAAATTTGACCCCTCTGTCGAAAAATTTTCCAAGTCCAGCGTTAAATTGCTAATGTCTCGAAAAACAGTGAGAGATAGTGTAAAAATCCTCCCCGTTGACCCTTTTGTCGATATTGGTGATGCAGAGTACGTGTACAAAGTTTTTAGAGGTCCTGGGTCAAGGGTGGGCCAATTGCCAAAATATTTTTCGTAACTTTCGAAAGGATGATCATAGAGAGGTGGGATTTCTTGCGTTAGCATCGTCTAGGTGTCCTCTGTCCTCCCATACCAAAATAAACATAGGTCGTCATGGAACCAAAAATTTTCCGAAAACTTTTTCCAAGTCCACAGCGTTAAAAAATCTTAAAATTGCAAATATCTCGAAAATGATAAGAGTTATCGAAAAAATATATCGAAAAACACCCCCATACGGCATCGTTAGATGCCCCCTGTCGATTTTGGAGGTGTAGAATACGTATACCAAGTTTTGGTAGTCCTGGGGTCAAGGGGTAAGAAGTTAGCCCACCCACTCTCCAAAACTTTGATCACTCGTAACTTTTGAACAAATAGTCGTAGAGAGGTCGGGTTTAGTGCGTCGGTCGAGCCTCGGTGTCCTTTTTGATCTTCTAACAAAATAAACATAGGTCGTCATGGAACCAATTTTTTTTTTCATCAATCGAAAATTTTCTAAGTCCAGCGTTAAATTGCAAAAAAAAAAATCTCGACAAACGCTGAGAGAGATAGCGCGAAAATCCTCCCCGTTGACCCCCTTGTCGATTTTGGTGATGCAGAGTACGTGTACAAAATTTGGACTTCCTGAGGTCAAGGGTGGGCCAATTGCCAAAAATGTTTTTTGATCACTCGTAACTTCCGAAAAGATGATCATAGAGAGCTGGGATTTCTTGTGTTAACATCGTCTCGATGTCCTCTGTCCTCTCCTACCAAAAAATTTGGCATAGGTCGGCATGGAACAACAAAAAAAAAATTGAGCAAATCGAAAGTTACGAGTTGCAATCTTTTCCTCCCAACCGTCGCACGTTCGCAAATTTGAACGAAGCAAACATGGAGATCGAATACGACGTGGACGTAGGGGATGGGTTCGTTCATCCTCACAGAGCGGACCTCTACCTTCAATTCGACGTGGTGAAGAAAGAAAGCGGAGACGCGTTTCCCCCAGCAGCAGCAAATTTGATACTCGTGGACAACTTCGTGCCTCACCTGTTCTCGCAGGTGGAGGTGAGGAAACACAACACCGTCATCGACAGAATAGATTATCCAGGCATCACGTCGACGGCAGTGGGAACATTGAAATTATCCAAAACGGACGCGGCGTACTACCAGGCGGGGGGGTTCGAAGCGGGGACGAAAATATCGACGAGAAGTCACACGGTGCTCTTTCCCATGCGTCTGCTTCCGGGGTTCTTCTCGGACTACAAGGAGATCATGTGGAAGGGAGGATTGCGCGTCACTTTTCGAAGAGCGGCCAACGACAACAACGCACTGATGCGATACGCTACTTTGGGTCCGGACGGCACCACGCCGCTGCCCAACACATTACCCGAAGCAGCCAAGTGCGTCATCCGGAGCATGGAGTTGAGAATGCCGATCGTGGAATACGAGACAAACTACGCCCTCAAGTACAAAGCGGAGATCTTGAAAAGTCCGCAGGTGCCGATTCACTTTCACGGTTACCAGTGCGTGCAGAAGTTAGCGTCGGGAAGTCACATGGAATTCGACGTGACGACGCAGTTCAATAACATACAGTTCGACATGCCAGATTTCGTCGTAGTGCTCTTTCAGACCGGGCGCGATAAGAATCAGGAAAAAGATTCCAGCAAGTTCGACGACTGCAAGATCAAGAACGTTTATCTCAAGAATGGCAGGAACGAAGTGTTCCCGCGCGAAAATTACAACCTCGACATGACCAAAGACGATTACCTCAAAC
Source organism: Lepisma saccharinum (assembly GCF_977018435.1). Lineage (NCBI taxonomy): Eukaryota > Metazoa > Arthropoda > Insecta > Zygentoma > Lepismatidae > Lepisma > Lepisma saccharinum. The sequence continues at coordinate 155,739,460 of NC_139230.1, read as the reverse complement.
TTTACGAAGCTTACACTGCTTACAAGCGCGTAACGGAGGGAAGCGTGGACGTGTATTACAAGCCCAGCGAATTCAAAACACGCAGGCCGATGTCCGTCATCAACACGACGAAGAGGAAGCAGGTAATGGTCAACGATCGCACCAACATCAAGATCGTCTGCGAGTTCCACGACGCGCTGCCTGCCGATACTCTATGCAGCGTCATCCTGGTCGCAGAGAAGTCCTTCGTCCACGACATGAAAAACGAGAGGGTCACGGAGCAGTTTTAAAAAAAAAATCCTAAAAAAAAATTGCCACATACTAAAAAAAAAAATCAACAAGGTTATATAAAATATAATGTAAGTTAGTTCGGTGTGCAAATAAAAAAAATGATAGGTTAAGTTATATCACTGAAGATCGTAAAAAAGTCGTAAGATAGGTTAAGTTATATCACGTAAAACCATTAAGGCGAGCCTCACCGAGCCTCACTTCGAGGCGGAACCCCAAATGAGTAAAGTGAGTTTTTGATGTTTTGGTGCTGTTTTCTTCGCTGTGAAACATCGTCAGCGCAATAAATGAGGCGCGGAACGTGGAGAGAAAGTGAGTTTTTGAGGTTTTTTTGAACCCCACTTGGTGTTTGTGAACTGTCCATTTGGGTCTACTCTAAAGTAGGTCAAAGCACGTAGAGGCTCTCGTGTAGTTTTGCACGAAAAAAAATAAATAGGTTAAGTTATATCACGTAAGATCGTGGTATACCTACAAATGCGAGTGGGAAAAAAAGGGAAATTTTACTAAAACATCGCTAAACGCTAAAACATCGACAAAAAATTGTCAAAATATGTCAAAAACTGATATTCGATTGATAAAAAAAGAGGATACCTACAAAGTGCAGCGTTGAAACAATCAATTTACACTATCTTGCGTGGTATACCTACAAGTGTGAGGTGGGAAAAAAGGGAAATTTTACTAAAACATCGCTTAACGCAAAAACATCGACAAAAAATTGTCAAAATATGTCAAAAACTGATATTCGATTGGTAAAAAACAGAGGCTACAAATGCATACCTACCAAGTGCGAGTGGGAAAAAAGGGAAATTTTACTAAAACATCGCTAAACGCAAAAACATCGACAAAAAATTGTCAAAATATGTCAAAAACTGATATTCGATTGGTAAAAAACAGAGGCTACAAATGCATACCTACAAAGTGCGACTTTGAAACAATACAGACAAGAAATTAGAAGAGGCTGCATTTGGTAGATTTGTAAGCAAAAATGCTTCTTTAAGTGAAAAAATAGCAGCATTGGGGACCACCATAGCTATGAACACCAAACAAAAACTGGGGTGGGGGCTGTGAATATGTATATAATAAACCTAGAATGAAGGCCAAGGGTGTTATGTATCAAATACCTTATGCAGGTCTTAAATCTCTTAAAACTATTGATAGCCTTTTAACCAAAAAGCAGCGCAAGAAAAAACGCTCTTGTCTTGCAAAGGGCCATGGTATGAAATTGTTGCTTAGTACCCCCCAATTAAAAAATTTACAACAATCTAGAAAAAAATCACATGTGGGGGGTTTCATATTTACTATCCCGGCCATCTTAGCAGCACTTGGGGCTGTTGGGAGCTCGGATGGGGGATCAGCTGCCATAGTAAAAACAGTAATAGATGCCAAGAAGAATAGGGCAGAATTAGATGAATTGAAGCGCCATAACCTGGCCATGGAGAAACAAGGCAAAGGTGTTAAGAGAGCCATGAATAAGTTTTAAAAAAAAACAAGAGCCGCTTACAAACCAAGATATTGAAGCTTTAATCAAGCCACTGGGCATCAAAAATTTTAGAGGTGTGTACATGTCTGATTCTTTACCAGAGCAACCACTCAACAAAGAGTGTGGCATTGTTAATTTGGATAAGTACAAAAATCAGGGCACTCACTGGATTTGTTATCTTAAATATTTAAAAGATGAGGCATTTGTGTTTGATTCATTTGGAGGTGATCCACCTGAAAATTTAGTAAAATATCTAAAATCAACTAATCTTTATTACAATAATGCCCGTGTTCAAAACTTCAAAGATGTTAATTGTGGACATTTGTGTTTATCTGTTCTTAGATATATGTCTCAAATTAATAAACCATCAATTGAAAATTTTCAAAAGGTCTTGTGGTATTTAAAACATCATGGGGGTATTCCATCTCACCAGCCAAAATTCAATATTGAAACTCAAATTACATGATGATATAGTGTATCCCTAAACAATAGCTCTCAGAGCATTTTATGGCATGTACTTGATCCCTAATATTACACACCACAACAACAAAATTGCAGTAGGGGATCAAAAAATTGTCATCACTCCAAGGCAATATAATCTGTCCACTCTAAATGCTCAATTACCCAGATGTATAGTATTAACTCGAAATTCTGTCACTCACAGAGTAGAGATTTTATCTGCTACAGAAACAGTGGATCTGGGTACTATAGGAGAGCTGTTAGGCTTTGAGAACAACACAAAACTTGAACCAGCCATTAAACACACTGCTATTAATATACCTAAATTCTTAGCCATAGAGACTCTGAATATTCACTGTAATGTGGCCGAGGGTATGATCACCAAATCAAATGGCATAGGCACTCACAAACAAACTGGCATCATTGCAACATTTAAACCTAATTCTGAATTTATGGAGCCCATCATCTACACTCCATCCCCAACATTATATTTTCCTGTGTGTCATAATAGAATAGATTATATTGAATTGATGGTCACTAATGAAAAAGAAGAATTAGTTGATTTTGCTGGAGCCACAACAACTGCAATCATAGAGATTAATATTTAAATAAAAATACATACAAAAAAATGGAAAATATTGAGAGTTATGAGCTACAATCATTCCCCCCAAACAGGAGGACATTTGCAAATTTAAATCAACCCAACACAGAGATTGAGGTTGATCTTGATGTAGGGGATGGCTTTATACACCCCCACAGAGCAGATATATACATCAAATTTGATGTTGTAAAGCTCGATGGAACAGATTATCCAGCAAATTCAAATATAAGATTGGTAGATAATTTTGTGCCGCATCTGTTCTCTGAAATTGAGATCAGAAAGCATGGTGTTGTTATAAACAGAGTGGATTACCCCGGCATTACCTCCACAGCTTTGGCCACACTAAAATTATCCAAAACCGAGGCATCATACTACAAAATAGGTGGATTTGAGGCTGGTGATAAAATATTATCTAGGAGCCACACAGTGCTGTTCCCCATGCGCCTGTTGCCAGGATTCTTCTCAGATTACAAAGATATTATGTGGAAGGGTGGTTTAAGAATCACATTTAGAAGAGCTGCCAATGATAATAATGCTTTGATGAGGTACAGCACATTAAACTCTACAGGGGAAGCTTTGCCCAATACCCTACCTGATGAAGGCAAATGCATTATTCAGACTATGGAGCTAAGAATCCCAGTTGTTGAATATGAAGCCAGTTATGCTCTTAAATACGAAGCAGATATAATAAAAAATCCACAGGTTCCTTTACAATTTTATACATATCAATGTGTACAGAAGCCTGCCGCTGGTACTTATTATGAGTTTGATGCTACAAATTCATTCTCCAGTATACAATATGACATGCCGGATTTTGTGGTGGTATTGTTTCAGACTGGAAGACACAATAATCAGGAAAAAAATTCAAGTAAATTTGATAACTGCAACATCAAGAACATTTATCTTAAAAATGGCAGAAATGAGGTATTCCCTAGAGAAAATTATAATTTAGACATGTCCAAGGATGATTTCCTTAAATTATATGAAGCATTTACAGCATACAAAAGGGTTACTACTGGCAATACTGACATGTATTACACACCAGATGAATTTAAAGCACAGAGACCCATGTTTGTCATCAACACTTCAAAAAGGAAACAAGTTGTGGTTAATGACAGGACAAACATTAAAATTATCTGTGAATTCCACAATACACTCCCTGATGACACCATATGTAGTGTTATTCTCATAGGTGAAAAATCATATGTTTATGATGTAAGAAATGAGTGAGTCACAGAGCAATTCTAGAAGAGCTCTGCTTATTACCGGACCGGAAGTAAATATAAATGGGTGTGGGTGGGTGAGAGTGACTTTTTGCCTTAGTTTTTAAGTGTATCCAAAACAATATCAAGGGGGGGCATATTTTTGACAAGTTTATGGACAACAAACTGAGAGATGTAGCTTTTACACACATGGGCAAATCTGTCTGAGGGGAGTTCTTCTTTTCTACACTAGAATTCAAAATTCTTTAGATTTAAATATGTACACACATGGCCGATTGGGCTATATGCCCCCTCTTGTCATAATTTTAAGTGTGGGCAAATCGGGGCATATGAACTCTTCTTTTCTACACTAGGATTCAAAATTCTTGGGGATTAAGAGCATATCACACTTGAAGAAATGGGGAATAAGAGGATCTTGGCATAATTTTAAGTGTAGGCAAATCGGGCTGTTTAATCAAATAACCTCTTCTTTTCTACACCTATAAGTGGTCCTCATTATAGCATAAAACATACTACTTATTTAAATAGTTTCAGTGCTTTACTGAAAACAGTGGTTCTTACCCCAAGTCTCCGTCACTGATATAATCCAATTTCTACGAAATTCTGAAATAGGTAAAATTGACACGTCCGATAAAGCAAACATGGCCTCCACTAGTAAACAAGAAATAAATTAGATATCAAAGAAGGTCCTTTTGAACTACCAGAAGAAATTTTGCAAATATCTAATAGGGTTTGTAATTTGAAACACCATTGAACATGCTTTGGAGGTGGTTGATGCAGAATAGCGGAAAACACTGAAAAAATCTGCCATCATGCATTGATATCCAGTCTGAAGTGAATAGTGCTTTACGATACTATTCAAATATGAAATAGTAGGCTACAAAATGGTGTAAATATCTTTGACTTCTGAAAATAGACTTGATCCACAACTACTATGTATTAAGTTGTATTATCTTACAATTTAATTTTCATATAATTATAATATAATATTGATCTAGTGATGTTTTGTCACTTTCCCAGTAAACTTCCATTCAATGTTATTTCTTCTTGAATTTCATGTTTTTCTTTTACTTTTTTCTGGTATTGCATAATATTTTGCAAGTTTTATTCTGATGTTAACATCTTTTACAGTTTTGACGATTTTTTCTTTTTTATTCCTTTATTATATCAATAGAATGGAGGATAAATTTCGTAAGAAACAAAATAGCACGTCAAAAATTCTACATTTAGTTGTTACCACGCCTCAAGCGGCAAACAATTTTTTCAAAAGTTTCAAACAAATCTCATTCATCGAATGTATTGCTAACGGTCTTGATTAGGGTTGTGATTGATTGATTGATTGATTGATTTGGTGTTTTAAGTCCACTTTATGCACAGTAAGGCTAATCGGGACTGGAGCTACAATTTAAAGTGTGATCCGAACCACTTGTGCTTCCACTGGGTATCGAACCCGGGACTCCTTGTTTCCAAGGCGACAACGCTTCCACTGCGCCATCGGGGAGGCCGATTAGGGTTGTGATATAATTTTTTGCAATAATAATAAACAAATAAATAAATAAATAATCTCTTTGCTAATAACAGTCTTTGGTTGTATCAATTAATTGCGTAAATCATCAGAGGGAAAGAAAGTATATTTGAAAATGTTTTACTTTACTGAAATGACTTATTACAAAGAAAGATTTGTGAAAAGGAAGAATAGAATGTTAAGCATATAGCAAGTATGAAGGATTACAGACTAGAGAAAGTGAAAGAGATTACAAAAACGAATAAGTGAATGACAGAAAAACGAAAGAGCTAACGAACAGTTTGCATGGCAGAGGCAAAGAAACACACACACAGGGGAAGAGAGGGAGAGAGAGAGAGATGTGTGCTAGAGAGAGAGAGACAGTACATGAATGAAATATGATTGAAACGTAAAGACAACAAAGAAAAAAAATAATGTCACAGATGTAAAGGGAGGGATTAGACAGAATGACGAAAAACTAAGATGTGGAAAATATAAGTATAATAGCTTGATGCAAGTTTAATGCTTTCTTGAAGATTGTTTTGGAAATATTATTTGAGAAGTTTTATCTAATTCTTGAAATGTTGCTGGAACATTCCTTAATTTGCTTACTTGTCATGAACATTTTCAAGCGAATGAAATCTGTGTCCTGAGACTTTTGCTTCTCGCTGCTTTCACCAGATTTAAATTTTGTAGAATATGGAAGTGAAGTGAAGTTACTTGGTTTGATTGATTGATTGATTGATTTGGTGTTTTAAGTCCACTTTATGCACAGTAAGGCTAATCGGGACTGGACCTACAGTTTAAAGTGGGATCCGAACCACTATGTGCCTCCACCGGGTATCGAACCCGGGACCCCTTGATTACAAGGCGAGAAGTTACTTGGGTAGAAGTGGAGACCTAACTCCTTCGTGGAGGAAGTTAAGTGAATGAAATTGTTCTAGATCATCTCGAAGGACAAGAGAGCTCTCTATGATAAAGAAATGAAACTCTGCCGTATGAATAATTAAGATGGAAAAATAGAACACTTAAGTACTAATGAAAAATTAGCGAATTCAACTGTAAGAGATCTTGTTAAGACTTTGTAGCTTTAGAAATAAATTAGAAAACACGCAAGGAGAAACAGTGAATATCTTGAAAGTGTAAAGTTTAATACATCCATGAAGAAAATGGATACTGGAAAATGTTGTGCATTGCAATGAGCATATTATGAAAAAATGTTCTGATTATTGACGTATTGAATTAATGAATATTTCTCATACTGTCATATTGCACATGAATTTAAGTTAAGTTCACTTTGTGAGCATATAGTCTAATGGGGACTGCACCTACAGTTTAAAGTAAAATCCAAACCACTATGTGCCTCCACTGATTTGTAAACTTGGAAAATGTGCTCTAGAGCAGTGGTTTTCAACTTTTCTGAGACCGTGGCTCGGTAAATTCTTTCTTTATAAGATAGAATAAATTTATTCGTAAATACCTTTCAATTTTTTAAGGTTAATACTAGCATAACTATTAATAATAATATATAATGTATTTTTACACATTATATAAAATTATACCCTGTCCCAGCTAACTGTGGAGCAGGGCCGCGCATAGCAGCAAAGGAGGAGGGGGGAAATCGAGTGGTGAAAGCGCAGCGTTGCCAACCGTATTGTCCTGATCGTACATGTCCGGAAATTTCATGGCATGTACGGACTTACGGTACAGACCTTAGTCCGTACGCTAAATGTACGGTTTGTCAAAATTTGCACTTGCTGTTTTATCCCTAATATTTCCCTAAGAAATTCTTAAACCAAGCGTACGGAACTGGATACAAAAATACGGTCTCTTTGCCATGTGCGTACGGTATTATCCTTTTCAAACGTTTGCAACGCTCCAGAGCGAAACAGGCAAATCGGGTAACTCCAGTCGTCCATTACGCAATCCCGTTTCTCTCACTGTTCATTGGTGGAGCCGTCTCCGTCACTACTAGCGCAGAGACTTGTTCTCGTTTGCCTGGTCTATAGTTAGCTGATACAGGGTTTAAGTATATGTAAAAAAACTGATTTTATTGACATATCCCTTTAAGATTAAAAATTTATAATTTATATTTATTCAGTGTAAAATTGAGTGATTTTTATGATGGTTTTTAAAAAATCTGCGCGGAAAAAAAGTATTTATGATTTGTAATATACCCATAGACGTCAGCTGAGCATGGAAGCAGCAGAAAGATGTCAACTTGTCGGCAAAACATTTTTTATCAGATACACACGCCAATTAGAGGCAAAGTATGTAATTTAAAAAACAAGAATATTTTGAATTTTAATACACAGCACTTTAACACAGTAATTATAAGTTATTAAAAAAGTTGAATTTAAGTTTATTTTATTACAGCTGAGGTTTTTAAGGAAAGTTATGCTAGTGAAATTTTTTTTTACTGTTTTCCGTCCGTAAGTTCGTTAATTTTGGAATGAACTGAAGTCAGAAAGTTGCAGGCGGTTCTCCTGTTTCGTTTTAATCAATTATGGCAGAACATGCATTTTCACAAAGCTATGTGGTAGAAATAGAAACAAGAAATTTCAATACCTTTTAAAGGTCTTCTCTACTGTTACGGCGGACGATCCAAATGCTGGCAAGGGAAGTGATCAATCCAGCACGATAATAAACGCAGCAGCCAGTAGAACGAGGTTCACGTAGTAGTTCCTCCAGTCGACGTCGTGACTCTCGGCGCCACCGCTGTTGTCTGGTTGGTCTGCGGCCTAATCCTCGCTCCCCACTTCCCTTGCCAGAACTAAGACCGGCCGCCGTAAGAGTAGAAAATACCTATAGTGCAGAGGCGCAACCACGAATTTTTTTGGGGGGACAAGTACCAGGATAAACGTACCAACAACAACAATAATAATAACAACAATAATGTCATTATTATTGTTATTATTATTATTATTATTATTATTATTATTATTATTAATACTAGTGGTAGAGTAATAGTATCAAAAACGTTATTATCCTCATAAATTACGCAAAGAAAGGGTAGAAGTCGGTACTAAAGCATTTGTTTGGAACAAACCATTTGAAATCTTTTTTAAACACCGTCAATATCACATTAGCTAATAATGGAAAACAAGCACACAAACTGTATTTTGGAATGACAGAAAATGAATGATAAATGCATTCCGAAGATAATTCCTTTTGTACACATAACATGTATAACTTTCATTTGAATCGGCATGTTTAAGAAGGGAATGAAGACCAAAAAATGCAAAAATGACCTTTTGTACTCGACATCATCGGAAACGTCGCTTTACACGTGAGTGTGAAGAAATATAACAAAATCAGTTCCTAGAGGAAGATAAAGATCCCCGAAATCAAAGTAAGCTGTAAGAAGGAAATGAATCCATTCGTTCTTGCAGTGCGCCAGGAACTTTGTCACTGCAAAACACAAAATAAGGAGGAAGAACTGAATATACACACCCCTGAAGAGTATAATGACATGATAAGAAGTGCGAAAAAGACCGGTTACTCAGTGTCAAACATTGAGCCCGTAAACATATTGGACTTCAAGAACTGGAAGAACTGGTCGTCCAAGTATTTCAAGAAGTCCACGAAATCTGGTGAGAAAACGGAGACCTTTTCCGTGTCGAAATATCGACATCTGCAGTATGATTCCTCCAGTACAGGTTACTTAACGGCTTTCGAGTTTATTGATGAGTTTGACAACAAGAGTTTCCTGATGCAAAAACCAGGTGCTGCTGTGACAATCCCCACGGATGCAGCTTACAATGCCACATTACCAATCAACCAAAGAAAATTGAATGATGTTAGGAAAATCATCCCCTACATTCCAGACGACAAGAAACCTTTCTATTACGTCATGGTAACTTGGCCAACAAATTCTCACCACGGTGAAGATCAGTCGGTGGATGAATGACTGTTTGTTGTTTGAGTTGCCTTCAAATTTCGAAAATATTCCATTGTGCACTTTCATATTGTAAACTAGGGGAGAACATATTTTCATTTCCATTGTACACTTTACTTCTGTTTTTTCCCCAGCAAAAACTTCATAAGTTTTAAGAAGGAAATAAATCCACCACCTTTTTTACATTTTATACAAGTTCTGGTTACATGTGCATTGTTTTCACGTACTCCTCTATACCTACACAGGGTTCTCACCTTCCAGATCGATTTTTGTTGTTCTTGGACGCACACTCTCCCACTTATACCAGTTTCTTTTTTTCCCCACAAATTTACTTTTTGGACTTATTCCCTTCTTACACCTGCCGATTCATTTACAACATATGTTTTACACATAATGCAACATGGAGCGACATAATATAAGAAAATACATATACAACACGCTAATATAAATTGTGTACGTATTCAAAGTTTTTTCAATACATATATGCAACACATATTATTTAAATACATAACATTACATTGCAGAAATCAACTACACAGCGAGCGAAGCGAGCAAGAAAACTTTTACATCCAACTTTTGCAATTGAAAACAATATTGATTTAATAGGGCTCAAATAATTTCACTGAAAACTTTTACATTTTGCGAAATGTATTTTAATGTGCTTAAGATTTGAAATCAAAGAGGACAATTGTTCCTCTGTTCACCCCCCGCAGATGTCCTTGGCCGTCAATGTTTGCCCCCTCCCCTATGTGTCCATAATAAGGCGCAAATAATACCACGGGGCGCCAAGGCATTCTCTCTTTCACAACTTTTTTTTTTTTTTTTTAAAGATCATTCGACACCCACGGCCGACTCACGCAGACACCTAGCTACAGCTCTGAACTTGACGAAACTCAGAAAAGCAGGCTTTGCGAGCGAAGCGAGCAGGAAACTTTTAGGAAATGTACTTTCATTTGCATAAAATTTGAAATCGACGGGGGCAATTCTCCTGTGCCTCCATCCCCCTGCAGTTGCCCTTGGCCGGGAATTTTTGCCCCCTGCCCCCTAGACTTGACTTCCGTTGAAGGTTGGGGGTGGGGGAAAATGCCACCCTTGTCCCCCTGTGGTTGCACCACTGCTATAGTGTAAATTTTAATATTCAAATTTCATTCTTATTCAGACTTTCGACGGGGCCTCCCCGATGGCGCAGTGGTAGCGTCGCCGCCTTGTAATCAAGGGGTCCCGGGTTCGATACCCGGTGGAGGCACAAGTGGTTCGGATCCCACTTTAAACTGTAGGTCCAGTCCCGATTAGCCTTACTGTGCATAAAGTGGACTTAAAACATCAACTCAACTCAACTCAGACTTTCGATTACTCATAGAATTAGCAGTACTTTCCAGTCCTTTATCCGATGAAAATTCAATAAGTTTAATAGTTTATTCGTGAAAAAGAGCCGTCTTTTTGGTTTAAACAAAAGGGGTAACAATCCACATATTTTTCCTTCGTGGTTCTCATGTTCAGGATAATGCATTTCAAACGAGACCATCCTCATATTTAAATGAGATGCAATAATATCTGAAAGTGAATTCTGCGAATAGAAATCATCTGCTTTCACAATAGAATCTGAGTACGACTGAAACATTTCAATATTTCCTTCTGTAGTCATATTGAGCCAGTGCTTGAGTTTCTTTTTTAAATGACTCATTCAATCTCTTGATCCTGAAAATTCCGGATTATTCATGAATACTTCCATGTTTAAAAATACGCGACTTGGTTACTGACTGTTGCTATGCAAATGTTACTTAGGCATCTGAGCTTTTCAACACAATCACGAATATTATCCTCCTCCGAATATTTCCAGTATGAAATGTGTATTCATGAGAAATGCTTAGAAAAATAATAGAAGGAACAAGAGAAATGACAAGAATTGAAATATGAATCGCCCACCAGTTTTTTGCATTCAGGCACCCCATATCTCATATCAAATTGCAGTATTACAGAGAAAACCAGGATCTATGTTTTCGATAGATTCAGGTAATAATAAAGGACTCCGGAAAATTCAGAAGTGGGTGTTTACATCTTCCAGACATTCTTTTCCTTGTGTAGTGTCACAAGATATTCAATCTATTGCATTTGTTCTCTTCGATCTCCTGCAATAGACAACAAATGCTAAATTAAACATTTTTTGGCAGCCATTAATCTGGACTCCAGCATGTCAGATAATGGGATAAAATATTTTTTATTTTGAATTACACGATTGGGTGATCCATTTTGTTTACTCTTGTGTAGTGTTTACGTTTAAACGCTAACCAATTTTTGCTGGTGACTGAATTACTCGAGTCACTTAATTCTGTTTATATCCAAAAGAAAAAAATACGTAAAGTAATGGCGACAGGAGATAAATTGCCAACAGGAGTTTATCTCCTATCTATCTATCTTGATGATTTTCATTGAAGAAAAGAAATAATCAGATTAATCATATGTTGTGTTTTTCTTATATATCGGTTTTCTGCCTCTTTAAGCTCACCGCAGTTTTGAGGATGAATAACGGTTAGATGAAATTGATGACAGGACACTCACGAACAAATGTTCATGTCCACGCTAGGGCACGAACCTCGGACTTTCTGTGATGAAACCGTTAGTTCAGCACTCAAAGCGCTCTATTTGAATGGCTCGTCATTTCCCTAAGACAATGGAATTTAATTCTGTGATATGGTATCCGAAAAAGTTATTAGAGCCAAAAGCCTGTTGCACCATTCATCAACTTCTATATATCCTTTCAATTTAATAAACATATGTGTCTAGTTTGTTATTTTATTGCGTTACCTGTAATTTTACACTGGTATATAATATATTTAACAATATATATTGCTCTTAATGTGGGTGTTAATGTGTACGTGAAGTAGGTATTGTTAATAAGTTTTATATTTAAGATACGAAAATGCTGATTTAGAAAAGACCAGCGTACCAATTCAAGAGCATACTTATGTAAACAATTGTTGGAATTTGAAAGTATTTCCAAAGAATTTTTTTTTTAATTCTTAAAGTTTACTGTGCTAAACAATAATTGTTTGGAAGCTAGTATTTTCACACCTTGAATACATTCCAGCTACGTCTGTGAACACTAGGGGATTTTTGCTCATTCCACTATCTGAAAACTGAGATCTAATTAAACGTTATAAGCCCTCTCATCGAAGTCGATTTTTATTTTATTCTTCTAACTCTTAGAAATAATTTATTTCTTTGCTGAGATAAATTATATCGCCTAAACAAATATTTAGGTCTGCGCACGGCGGAATCTTGGTACAGAACTTTGCCATATAACTAACAAAGTAGGGATGTTAATTTTATCATGCAGTCCCAGGCAGCCGCAATAACTGATATTTTGAAACAGTTTTCGGGGTAAAAAATATTGGTTTCGACCGACTCTTTGTAATACGACTCTGAGTTTGCTTGTTATTTTTTTTTCGTCGATGATAATATCATTTAATTTCCGGGTATAATGAAGTATGAATATTGACAATTGTTGTTGAACCACTTACGTAACGGACACTGCAATGGAGAAGTTGGCGAAACGTTAAATGCTTCACCGATCCACATAAATTAAGTCTACAAGTACTCACGCGGAACTGAATTGAAACATTGCAAGCCATGGACACAGGCTTTATGATTCATTCGCTGCGACTTTTAAATATATGGGAGCATCTTTGGTAATTTAAACTTTTCACTGACGTGCGAATCAAATCTACTGAATCGAATGATTTTCCAACGCCCAGAGTGCTTTATCTCCGTTTCTCCATTAGTTTCCATTGTTTCCTTGACATTCATTCAAATTTAATGATTTAAAATATTTTTTTTTGTTTTTCCTTCACGTATTTCAAATATAGGAAACTGTAATTATCTGTCACAAAAAGAACTACAAATCCATTACAAATTAATATAATTACAGTTCTACCTTTGCAAAGCAATTATGTAAAACTTTTCCCTTTGTTTTAAGAATTTAAGCAGAGATTCTTCGTTCACTGTAAATATTGCATCTTTACAAGATTACAGCGGGAAATAATTTTGGCGCCGTTATCTTAGTTTAAAAAGATCCAGAATTATATTAGTAAAATAGCATTTCTAAATTCATAATGATAGCAAACTTGCAATCAATAATAATGAATCTATCATTTAATTTCAGTGAAACAACATGAATAATATATAATGTCCTGGAAACATATTAGAGTTTACGTGTATACCATCTGTGCCGTCTTGACTGTAAATCTTGAAATTATGCCGTTATATGACATAGGTGACGTTATTTTGTTCTCAAATCAAGTGATATTTTCCTTTTCAAAATATGGTTTATTTCCAATGCTACTTCAATAACTTTTAATCCACTAAAGATTCCTACAAATGCTTTTCACAGGATATAAAGGTGGGAGAAATCGTGAAGCAAGCTGCAGCTAACTGGCCATTGTGATTAAAACCTAGAACTTCTGAAAACGGATAATTTTTCAAGATAAAAGAAACAGTAATGTTTAAAGATCCCAGTTGCTATAAGGAACTAATTATTTTCTCTGAAAATATTCCGCTATGTGGCTTGTACTTTGAACAGACACAAATTTATCTCTATGTAAGAACATGCAAGTCTTGGATAAATGGATTTGTCAGTATTCAGGAAACTTATGTCAAATATTTCATTTATTGTAGTTGGAAATATTCTGCACTATGCTGGAATAGCACCAAACTGTAAATTAAAGTTGAGTTCATCCATAGCAATTATTTTCACACAATGTTTCGTCAAACAACAACTTGCGATTTAGTGTCGAATTGAGTCTTTTGTGCTAATTTGCTTACTCTGTCAATTTGCCTTCAGATTTTATACCAAACTCATGACATCAAAATAAAGTCAGGTTCTATTCTTAATCTCACATAATTGATTTGCTATCATGTCAGATAAAATCTCCCGAAGTGAAAAGTGTTCTCATGGATTCAAATTTCTTCAAAAGTTGTCAAGTTGCAACTGTTGCTTCTGTTGCTTCTGTTGTTATCGTCATCGTCAACATGAACATGAGCACTAAGAAATCTTTGAATGTATTTCATAGAAAAATAGAATTAAATATTGGTGTAAGTTATGACTATGAATAAACTTCACCTGCATGTAGTACAAAACTGCTGAAACACGCATAGAGCAAAAGATACTTCCCCCACTTGCTCATATAAGCTTTCAATGAACTTCTGACGGGCTAGTTGGCACCATTGTAACATGGCTCATTCCAACTTTAATATATTTACACCATCAATTTCAATTTTCTTTTGTATGTTACGGATGATAATATTTCATTACAGATTATAACCAGCCTTTACCAAGATTTGATGGTTGGTTGGTTAATTTGGTGTTTTAAGTCCACTTTACGCACAGTAAGGCTAATCGGGGCTGGGCCTACTGTTTAAAGTGGGATCCGAACCACTATGTGCCTCCACTGGGTATCGAACCCAGGACCCCTTGATTACAAAAAATAGTGTTACGGAAGTTCAGTGTTTCTGAATTACTAAAACCGTGACAAGATCTACTGTATCATAATAACGTATATATTGACTTTTTCAACCCCTACCAGTCGGTAGCCCCTCCAGTTTTATCAGTTCTGACTGACAAATCTATCCGTCGAGAATGTCACAGAAATCCTTCTTTATCACCTTATCCAGCGATGACGTTCTGTTTCATTAACCTGATCTTATGCAGGAAACTGCCTCTATATGCGACGTTTTCTACTGGAACAAAGCAACCAGTTCTATAACGTGATGAAACTTTGAAAGCAGTTCTAAATTCTGCCACTACTCATCAGTAACGTTTACGTAGTGTAAGAATGTTATGTACGATTGAGCGTATAGATATACAGGGTTACCTGAAATCCGACGTATTCCTTTGAAGGCATGATAGTACAGCGAATGTGCAACAAGTGTAACCCTAAAGTGCCTTATACCAAGGGGGTCCATTTTCGAGATATTCTACTTTTATTGATTTTGTTGAAATCCCGATTTCTAGGTTCAAAATTAAATAAGAAACAAGTGATGATCGAATTCAACTTGTTTTAAGTTTTATTTCGTGCCTACATGTTGACAATGTTTTATGAACAGTAAAACAATCTAGAGCGCCGAACATTTTCAAAGAGCAGGTCAAAACTTACTCGATGTTTAAATTTTCAATGAAATTGCTTACCATAAAACAGAAAATACTTCAAAAAATCAATACGACACTAAGCATACAAACTACAGAAAAACGTCTTTTATTAGCAGCTGTTCGACGACGTATTAATGTTCACAAACAAATAAAAATTCCTGGAAAGAAGTTCAACAACAACGGGGCAGGTAGAGCGTACCCATTGTTTGATCGTTTGAGATCGTTACACGTAGACTTGTTTAGTACATACCAGTAAATACTTCGGCACGATTCGGAGATAGTCGTGAATGTTCGTGCATCGCTTTCAGGTAAACGTGCAACTAAATTCCAACTAACCAAATCAGTATTTCGTTGTTTTGTTGCTATTTAGTGGTTGAGTTTAATAGCCATGGCAGCCTATTCCAATAAAGAGTATACAGATATTCTTTACTGTTGCGGAGTATGCGACGGCAACGCCGCTGAAGCACGTCAAGAATACATGCGTCGCTTTCCCAATCGGTGAGTGTCTCACGCAGTGATGTGCGTCTATGCGTAAACAACGATACTCTACATTCTAAAAGTAGACTATTTTATACACGTAACTAACTAACTAACTAACTCTCTAGCCTTCTTAAACCAGAAGGTTCATGGCTGCAGCAACACAGGCCTTCCATCTGTCCCTATCTTGAGCAAGATCTATATACTCTTTTCCATCCCTACCGATTTCCTTTAGGTCCATCTCAACGTTGTCCCTCCATCTTCGTCTTGGCCTTCCTACAGGTCTCTTACCATCAGGTTTCCCAACAAGAATCCTGTGAACTCTTCTTTCCTCTCCCATTCGTGCCACATGACCTGCCCACCTATGTCTTCTTGATTTAATTATTCTAATAATATCTGGACATGAATACAAAATTATGTAGTTCTAAATTATGTAACCTTCTCCACTCACCTGTCTCCTTATCCCTTTTAGCTCCAAATATTTTCCTAAGGATCTTATTTTCAAATACTCTCAATTTATGTTCCTCTTTCAATGTAAGGGACCAAGTTTCACACCCATGTAATACTACAGGCAAAATTACTGTTTTGTATATTTTAACTTTTAGTTTCTTAGATATTAAACGAGAAGAGAAAAGTTTATGAGGAGAGAAGTAACATGCATTTCCTGAATTAAGCCTACTTTTTATTTCCTCTTTAATATAATTTTCATTTGTTAATATTACTCCTAAGTATTTGAATTTGGAAACTGGTTCAAACGAGTTGTTATCAATAATTAGATCTTGACTATTACCTAACACTTGGTTTCGGCCTGTAAGCATATATTTAGTTTTCTCTTTGTTAACTTCCAAACCTATCTCTTTAGCAGTTTTGAAAAATATTTTAGCATTATTCTTAATTGTATTTATATCATCCAATAATAAGTCTACATCATCTGCATATGCTAACAACTGAGTCACACCATTTAATTTTAGTCCTTCTTTAGTTTATTTTACCTTCCTAATAGCATATTCTAAGGCAAAATTAAAGAGCAATGGAGATAATGCATCTCCTTGTTTTAACCCATCATGAATTGTAAATTTTTCAGACACATTAATACCCACACGAATTTTACTTTCCGTTTCACTGGTGCATATTTTTACCGTACTAACAAGCTTCTTAGGTATTCCCAACTCGACTAATATATTATATAATTTATCTCTTTTGACCAAATCATATGCTTTTTTTAAAATCAATGAATAGCTGATGGACATTTTTATTATATTCCCACTTTTTTTCCAAGTGTCTGTCTGATGTGAAAAATTTGATCTGTAGTTGATCTGTTACGTTTAAATCCACATTGATAATCACCTATAATTTCATTAGCATATGGGGTTAGTCTTGTTAAAAGAATGTTAGATAATATTTTATATGTTGTCGAGAGTAGAGAAATTCCACGATAATTATTGCAGTTCATTTTATCACCTTTTTTAAACACAGGAACAATTATGGATTCTTTCCACTGTTGAGGTATTTCTTCTTTATTCCATATTAAACAAATTAATTTACGAATTTGACATATTAAGGAATTTCCACCATATTTAATTAACTCAGCTGGTATTAAATCAATGCCAGGTGCTTTGTTATTCTTTAGCCTTACAATAGCATCTTTAACTTCAGTCAAGCTAGGTTCTGAAACTAAAGGTTCTGCTGTGTGTACTTCATTTACTTCTGATTTATCTCCTACATGAACATTTAAAAGGTCATTAGATTAGTTCTTCCATCTATTTAGAATATCACTTGGGTCAGCTAGAAAATCACCGTCTTTATCCTTTATCAAGTTTACTTTAGGTTGCCACCCCTTTCTAAATTTATTTACACCTTTATATAAATCTCTGATATTTTTGTTTTTGCTGTTTGTTTCAATTTCGTTAATTCTGCTTTTCAAGTAAACTCTTTTTTTACTTCTAAACGTGTGGTTAACTTCTCGCTTTATTCTATTATAATTGCTTAGATTTGTATCATCAGAGTTATTTAACCATCTAAGTCTAGCCTGATTTCTTATTTCTATTAGATTATGACATTCATTATCAAACCATGACTTACTTTTTCTTGGTTTATGGTATCCTATACTTTCTTTAGCTCCTGATTCTATTGCATTACGTATGTGCTCCCAATTCTTATTAACGTCTGTTTCATTTATATTTTCATCATCATTTAAATCCTGCAAAACATCAAATCTAATTGACAGTTTAATTTGGTAATCTTTCTTAATTCTTTCATCAGCAAATTTTCCAGTATTAAATTTTAGAACTTTTAGATTTTGTTGCTTATGATTTATCACTGCGAGTCTTTCTCTTAATTTAGCAATTACTAAATATTGGTCACTGGCACAGTCAGCACCTCTATGTGTACAAACGTCAATTATACTAGTATGCCTTCTCTTATCAATGAGAATATGATCTATCTGATTATGAGTTTTATCATCTGGAGAAGACCAGGTACATTTATGGATATCTTTATGTTTCAAAGTGGTACTTTTCACAATTAAATTATTTGAGGTTGCAAAAGTAATCAATCTTATACCATTATCATTACTTAATTCATGAAGACTTTATTTACCAATCGTGGGTTTAAATATCTCTTCTTTGCCAATCTGTGCATTACAGTCACCGAATAGAATTTTCATATCGTACTGAGAAAATTTATCAAAGACCTGTTCTAACTCTGTATAAAAATCATCTTTAGTATTATCATCTTTATCTTCCGTTGGTGCATGTACGTTTATTAAAATAATTTTACACCACCTACCCTGTAAAACTGCATATGATATCATATCATTAATAAATTCTACTGTTTTAAGAGCCGAGATAATTCTATTATTTATGAAAAAGCCTGTTCCAAAATTATGATTTTCAGTACCACCATAGAAAAAAGTATAATTTTTAGTTTTACAATTCCCTTCTCCTGGCCACCTAACTTCCAGGACAGCTACTACATCTAATTTATACTTAACTATCTCATTAACTGTACACTTGAAATGCCCCAGGCCGGTAAAGGCTCAAAACATTCCAGGTGCCTAATTTAATACCCTTATTCCTAATGTAAATCTTATCCTTAGTCCAGGGACCTCCCAAAGTAGTCCCCGCCCGGAGATCCGAGTGGGGGACTATTTTACCTCCGGAATATTTTACCTTGGGAACATCCATGGTCTCATATTGCTGTTTCTTGACATGTCTTTTTACAGTGCAGAGTTTTCAGCTCTACGCATAACTCCCAATATTAATGGGGGACCGCACCTGTCGTTGGACAGCGGATCCCGCGGATCTAGCTGGGAGGATCACATTGTAGTCCACCAACCAT
This sequence comes from Lepisma saccharinum, assembly GCF_977018435.1. NCBI lineage: Eukaryota > Metazoa > Arthropoda > Insecta > Zygentoma > Lepismatidae > Lepisma > Lepisma saccharinum. The sequence continues at coordinate 155,720,067 of NC_139230.1, read as the reverse complement.
ACCCCACTTCTGCCAATTGTGGGATGCTCATAGAGCCATGACAGGACAGCTCTGTAAATCCCAACAGAGCAAAATGTTGACCATTTCACTCTGTTGGTTTTGTTTTATACACGAAGATGACGTAATCTACGTAAACAACATGGCGAAAGGTGATAACTTAGCAAAGGGCTCTGTGGAAGTAAAACAAAATTATACTGCGTATCAGTTGCTGATGTGTGAGGAGAACTTTTCATACTTTTTCTTCTAAATTCGAACAATTTCTCACTTAGGAAACATAGGAAATATTCTAGTGTTTTATGGAAAAAAATACTACTTTTGCCTCACAACAAGAATCCTTGCAAGACTTATGACTCACCCTTGTACTAAGATATTTCTGTCAGAGGGCTACTAAACATCTGAAACTAGGACACTACGGGTAATGCAGGGTTCAAGTAGTGCAAGAGCTACGTTCTTTGAATTTTGGAAAGGATTTTATCTACTGCCAATGGTTTAAGGGATTCACGTGCAACAATGTACTTAACCACCTTAACAATACATCATGCAGCAATTAAACCTGGTTTCATTTGAATGGATATGTCAACTGTCAAAACACTCGCATCTGGGCTGCGAAAAATCGGAACTCTTTACGTGAGGTCCCACTTCACTTTCAAAATTTTGGAGTATGGTGTTCAATTTATAGGCGGCAAATGTTGGGGCCATTTATTTTATGTTGTCGTTGAATCTGTGCATTCAAGAAAGTGGAGGATGTTTCCCCTGTTACAACAGCTGTGTTCACACACATAATCATAATCCATCAATTCGTGGTGATTCTTGAAGAAGAGAAGCGTTATTGTTGGTCCCAGCAAGACGGTGTAACATGCCATATGTTGAACTCGACAATGGAGTTGCTCCGCGAGTTCTTCCATGATCGACTGATCTCAAAAACATTGTGGCCACCTCGCTCACCAGATTTGTGTCCTCTAGGTTTTTATTTATGGAGCCATCTGAAAAACAAAGTGTACCTCAGCAACCCTAGTAATCTGCAAGATCTGGGGAACAACATAACCAGAGCTGCGAAGAATATCACAATAAACACACTGAAAAAGTAGCGATCAGTATATGTTGTCGTTGAATCTGTGCATTCAAGAAAGTGGAGGATGTTTCCACTGGCCTGGCAAAAATTCCCAGAGGCAGAGCTGTATGCCACAAGGCGAGTCCCAGGGTTACAGATAGGGGAAGCACCACCAGATATAGTGGTTAGCTGGAAACAGTCGCGCAAAAGCAGCAGTAGAATTGGAAGAGGCAGTGAGATATAGAGTTGCAGCTGCATCTCAATAAATAGTGCATTGCTCCGAAGGAAATCCTATGATGTGGCAAGGAAGAGCCGACACTAAATAAGCTCAGCTTCTGCTGCCTTGCAAGGAGGGAAGGGAACTCCAAAACAAAAAGAAGAAAAATACAAGTATGGTGCGAACTCGTAAGGCGTAGTGAAACCTGCCGCCCTACGAAATTATACCCTAAACAATTTTGGTTTTCCAAGATTAGGGATTTGGCATGGGGCTGACAACCCCATCTCATAAGAGAAACCTCGTTGCGAGACTTCCAAGAAATGTAGCCTGACAGATCTACCGACGACGGACTAGCGTACTTAATGGACAACGAGCGAATGGTGGAAATAGAATGGCTCTATACGCAGGAAATTGTAATATACTCTCCTTGTACAGGCCAAGTTGAAATCAAGCAGTGGGGCTGAACAACTCTTTTCCAGCATGAAAATGTTCATAAATGACGTGGAGGGCCCGTGATGTAAAACTTAGAATCAAATACGTAGATCATACTATGATAGATCTTACAGAGGGGCTAATATTTATTTCGACCATTTTTTATTTATGGCAAAGTTTAGAGCAAGAATGTCAAGTTTTTGCGAAGATGTATGCTACTAACATAATGAAAACTAATTCATCTCATTTATGAAACCCAACAGTGTTTAAGAGCTACAGAAGCAAATAACAGGAGGGCCGCATGGGGATGAAATTTGTTGAAATGGACAATGTAGACGAGATGTGGGTGAGAGGATTAGTGATATAGCAAGGAAATACTTAAGACACAAAAGTTAGCAAAAAAAATGTCGTTGGATGAAGAATGTCAGAATGTAACCAACACAATGATGCACATAAGAGGATCCAACATGTAGAAGTGCAACAGGGAGGGCCAGGGAGGAATATCAAGCGAAAAGAAGGATTGAGAGTCCACAGAAGAAGAGAAAAACAGAATGTGTGAAAATGAAATGAAGCCGTTGGAAATCCTACATGCACAGAAGAACAAAATTGGACCTATTTTGTACTGCTTAGACATTTTAAAGAGAAACTAAATTAACATTCTCAAGATAATGATAAGACCTATTGGCCTATACTGCAGAAACGTTGGCTACTTCAAGGAAAGATGACCAGTTGGTGGAGACCTTTGAAACGATTTCATTTTGATTTTTGTAATTTTGCGTCGGTTTTCTTCCACTTTTGGCTAATCGCGACGATGAGGATGAGTGATGATATGATGCAATGATGACATTTTGTGAAGAGACACTCGTAAAGAACACCCATGCCCAGGCCGCGATTCTTAACACGGTACCCCTGACGTCGTCCACTCTCCCACGGAGGGCGGCACCTTTGAAACGAGAATAGTACGAAGGGTACTGGGAAAAGTGTATGAGAATGGAAAATTGAGAAAACGTTGTACTAAAGAATTATACAATTTATATCAAGAACCAGCTGTTATTGTTGTGATAATGGCAGGAAGATCCAGATTGGCAGATTATTGTTGTATGGCCTAGGTGGTCACATTAAGATGGGTGGATGAGGATGTCGGGAAGCTCTAGTAGAGAAATTGGTAAATAGTAGCACAGAATAGAGAAAGAAATGGAGACAAATGACCGAGGAGGACAAGGTTAATCAGTGGACTGTACTAAAAAGAAGAAGAGGATATTTCCAGCACCTTTTGTAAAGGTTTTGTGGTTTAATGTAAACATGACTTCAAATGTAAAAGTATGTAAAATTGCACTATTTTCATGGAATAATTTTTGACATTCAAAGTTCGGGGAGTTTTCAATTCCCCTGTATCATTGTGTTTGTCCCATCATCTATTTCAGAAATTCATTATTCGTCTTCATCGTCACAGTTCACCCAAGAAATGAAAATCCTGCATAAAATAGAAAAAACATGTAAAGATAGGAAGGACGGATGTTGCTAGTTGTAATGGTAAGAACCCAGCTAGAGCGACCTACGATGTTTCTCGTCGACAGTGGCATCCAAAGACCGATGTCCAATTCTGAATGTGATCTTTTTCATTATTCAGAAAAAATCATCCCAGAAAAAAATTATGGATGGATGTCAAGAAATTTTCTGCTTAGTTTGCTCTTTAAACTACTATTTAGGTCAGTCATAAAAGGTCCAATACACTGAATCAAGAAGAGTGGTTGTATACTTCGAAGTTCGTCCTTGTTTCGGCATCACGTACCATCGTTTCGAGGATTATGCGATTGCCAATGTAACAAATTGCACAAAAAATTGCCGGTTCTGTTGGCGAGCGCGTTGGTAATTTACTTTCGATCTCGTAACAGAAGTTCCCGGGTTCGAGTCCTGGTCTAGGTATAGGTGGTCGTTGTGCATCAGTCATTACCATCGTCGTGATTAGCCAAAAGTGGGCCAAAAGCAACTTTAGATAACAAAATTACAAATACAATGTAACAAAATAAAATTTATATTTTTGTAGATACACATACATGGTTACGTCTGTCCCTTTCTGGATTTAAAATAATGGGCATATGCATAGTGAACGGATCTATCTTCTCAAGTTTTAGCGCTGTCCTAAAATATCTTCAAACTGCTACTGCAGCATAAAATCTTGGCTATGTTACATAACTGTTACTTTTGTTCACAGAATTTCATGTACAACCTCCTTTTTCTTGCTACATGCTCTATGGAAAAACTTCTGAAATTATCAGTGTTATTCAGTCAGTCTTTCTCTTTTCATGGCTGCAAATTCAATACAGATTTACTTCTGGAGTTATGGATTTGTGCACTTTTTGTTCCCACAATTCCAGAAGGTGTCCTACATTATCACCCACCATTAAAAGATGGCTTACATTTTCAAACTTCTTCAGTTTTTAACGAAATACAACCCAAAAATAAGTGCATCTCACTTTCTCGCCTACTGTACATATACATATTTCCATTTTGGTTATTTTACGCACTTTCTACCTCTTGGGTTAATTACGACCATGAGGCTGAATAATAATGAACTAGTGAAACTGATGGTGAAACGAAAACAATGGTACACCCATGCATTAACCAGAGTTCGAACCTTGGGGTGTTACGCTGACCACTCCGCCACAGAGGCCGGCATATGTTATCTTCTTGTTTCTCCATATATTTTGACGCGTCATTATTTTTATATGGGCGTGTCCAAAAAAATCAGCACCTTATATCTTATGATTGTATTGCATCGTAGAATTTAATATCAATATAAAGAACACAAAGAATCTCAAGGAACCGTGCAAGTTCATATTGCATGGAACAAAAAAATATCCCTTCCCTCCTGTATCAATATTGTACAAATATTTGATTTCTAGGTGAACTTTTATCTGTACTTCATAGCGTGAGATCCTACAAGAATTAGGGAAACCAGATACTTCTTAATATGAAGGAAAACAATTTAGATTTTCTCCCCGTACGTAGTTAACATCGTAATCTGACAGGGGCTAACAGGATGTATTTGTGCATAAATCGTCCATTTCTACTTTGGTTGTGTTAAATGACCGAAAATCAATATGATGTCACAAAATAAGTTGTAATTATTTTATTTTTATTTTAGTACGTCGTTCTCGAGGTATTTCAATGATTCTAATACGAAATATTGATGTAGATTTGGAAACGTAAGACTACTGTCATATGTGTCTGCAGTAAAATTAAATCAAATATAATAACAAAGTGTACATAATCGAGGGAGGACATTATGTTATGAACGTTGTAATTTCGTTCGGAATTCACTAATTGCTATTCGATGTAAATGGGTTGGTTATACATGCTCGTTAAGCGTTACATATTAATTACCTAAATTTATCACCCAGGTTCGTGCTTGGTGACAAGGTAGCAAATACTGAAACTTAGCTGATAAACACAACAATTAAAATTAATTACTCTCTTGGACGAATTTTAATTAATACTAACCAACGAATTTATTCACCTACGAACTGTTTGATCTAAACACAGTCAGAAGCCATAGTCTTCAATAAATAATGATCACTCTGCGTGTAAATATATAATTTGTGTAACATTGCTAATTACAGCATACTGATAAAGGACACAATTTTGAAACGAAAGGGGGCTTAATTTTTTCCTTTTCGTCTGGGTAGATCGCCACATCTAAAAATTGTGCTGAGACAATATCTTCTGCTGACGAAAACCAGAAATAGCTGGAAATACCAAGAATATATCGGTTTGAATAATTTTAGCTCACACAGACTTTGACTTCTGGGCCCTAGGTTTGTGATATCGAGTATTTTGTGCGTTCCAAAGAATAAAGAAAGTTCACAAAAAGGAACTCAGTAACAGAGCCAAAACCCACCGAAAAATAGAAAAATATTATGTTTCGAGTGTTGCTGGTTGCCTATTCTCCATCATTACGGTGATTCTCCTCCAGGCGCCTCTCGTACACAACCAAAGGGCAAGTGGTACGCGCGGAAGGTGTTGATATTCACAACCAATTTTTGTTCCTATTTCAGAGATACTCTGGACACCTGGAGACCTTCACCTCTGGTGTTAAACACAATATTTCTGAACCTACTTCGTCCAGAAGTTAGAGGGCGCCACATCAAGTAAATGACTTGTTGATAGTTGATTGCACAAGCTGCATAACTGTATTTTGTGCACACTTTTGTAATGATGCAAGATAAGTAACCCACAGCACTCGAAATGTTATCCTCTAAGTAAATATACGAGTGCGTATGTACGTATTTATTCAGTATTAAGTTCAATCCAGTGTAATTTTCCATTTCAGTTAACACTAGAGAGCCGCGGTAGCTCAGTCGTTTCAAGACAGAAATAGTGTGTACAATTTTTACTATAGTGTTTTGCATGAATTAAAATATCAAGTATTGCAAGGTAAGTCAGTACAAGATAAAATTAAGCATGTTCAGGCGATATTATTAGGATTCCATAGAAACAAAATAAAAGGTATTCAAGTAAGAAGTAAGGCACAGCCCTTTGATCACGAAGAAACAACCACATTATATCATATAAAACAAGAACGAAATAGAGGTCAGAGAAAAATTATAAACAAAATTAGAAATAAACATGAGAAATAAATTATAATGTAATCTGAAATTCAAGAAGTAATAAAGGAACATTTTCAACAAAAATATGAAACAGAAACGATCGACATTATAGATGCCAACATAATAATAAATAATATACCCACAATACTTCAGGATGAAGATAGAAATATATTAGAAAAAGAGTTTACTCAGGATGAAATAACTAAAGCGGTTTTCAGTTTACGTGGAAATGTATCACCAGGTATCGATGGTATTACAAGTGAAGGTTATAAAAAGATATGGCCTACTATAGGACCCACGGTAACTGAGTGGGTTCAAGAGGTATTTCACAAAATTGAGATAGGAAAAAATTGTAGTACTGGAGTGACTGTTTTAATACCTAAGATAAAGAAAGCGATAACAATTAATGACTACAGACCAATTAATCTAATGAATGTTGAGGATAAAATCTTAACAAAAATAATATCAAATAGGTTAAAACCATATATGTCATTGTTAGTAGGTAACACACAATATGGAATGCCAAGTGTTGGCACTATACACCAAGCATTAATGATAACTAGAGATATAATACGTAGCAACATATGAAGAGAAGAATGGCACTGACGCAGCTATTTTTACGCTTGACTTTGCATCTGCATATGATTATGTTAGTCATAAATACTTAAAATTAGTTTTACAAAAACTTGAGTTTGGTGACAAATTTATTAGTTGGGTACAAATATTAACTAGAAATATATATATTAAGGTACTTGTTAAAGGGTTCCTAACATCGACAATACAGGTGAAAAGAGAAGTTTTACAAGGATCACCGTTAAGTTCATATCTGTTCATGTTATCGTTATCACCTTTTTTGAACATGATTCAAACAAAATTGTCATATCTGAGATATTGTGAAAATATCTTACATGTATGTGGGTATATGGATGATGTAACAGCCTTCATTAACTCGAAGACTGATTATTAGGAAGTTATAGTCTGTCTAAATGAATACATGCAAATATCAGGTGCAAAAATTAATTATAAAAATTCGTATTTGTTGCCACTGGGAAAGCAAACAAACTTAACATATGGACGTGAAATTGTAACTAAAGATAAAGTAAGAATATTGGGGATAGTTTTTTAGAATAAATTACAATCGACGATATATTTTAATTTTGAAACAATAATAAATAACATACAAGGTTTGATTAAAACCAATGTGTTAAGAAATTTATCGCTTATATCACGAGTGCATTACTTAAACAGATACATATTCGCAAAAGTTTGGTTTGTTGCAGCACTCTTCCCTTTGTCAAGAATTTTTGCAACACGTTTACGATCGCTAGCTACGTATTTCTTGTGGCAAGGTCAGGTTTTCAGAGTGGCTTATAACACTGCAGTGGAACAGCGAACGGCAGGTGGATTGGGACTAATGCACGTGGAATGGAAAGCAGCGGCATTGTTCAACACGCGTAATCTACAGATGCTTATACAACGACCAGATAGCTACACAGCGATAGTGCTACGATCGATCCTCAATAAAATTCCCTTCACCTTGCCAATGCACACAGCAGCTATTCCAAAAATCTTTGCTTATCTTTTATCTTCAATTGCAGAATGTGTGTACAGACTGGGAGCAGGAAGTACGATAGGGAACCTACAAGTCAATGACTTGTATCGCCAGGAACTTGACCTAAATACGCAGTCAACGAAAGTATAGCAACAAACTCCCAATAATGAATGGAACCTAGTATGGACGTATGGACGAATGTTTGGGCGAAACATTTAACTAACAAGGTTCAATCCTTATGGTACATATTAGTACATGATAAATATGATACCAAAAGTAAAATACATCGACTTCAATTCAGTGACACGTCATTATGTAATGTGTGCAATGAGGAAGATACAATAGAACACATAATATCTAAATGTCGTCACGCAAGTACCATGTGGCAACAATTACGAAACATGTTAAGTAGAATATGTCATACATCAACAGCTAATTATACGCCACAGACTGTAATAGTACCAAATGGAATGCAGTACAATGGCTTATTAGCAATTCTATTTACTATACATTAAAGTGCACAAATATTAAGTACGCATGTAATTTTAAAGATTTCTTACAGCAAGAATTAATTCAAAACACTATTGTTTATAAAAGAAAGAATTATGCAAATTTCCTAAAGGTTGTCTATGAATAAAAAGAAGGTATCTTATTTTTAACCATGTTCATATAAAATGTAATTTGTAATAATAGTAATAAAAAGTCGTTAGGGCGTCTGACTACCATGCGGGAGACCTGGGTTCGATCCCCGGCGGGGTAGAACCGGGACTTTTTCAACCTGTTCAAGTGGCTCCGGCGCCCACCCAGCGTCGTATAAAGTGGGTACCTGGAGGAAACTCTGGGAGGTAAAGGCGGCTAGGGGCGTGGTGCTGATCACATTACCCCCAGCTTGGTCGAGATCAAGAAAGTGTGGGGCCCTAACCCCACACCCCCTATACGCCTTCATGGCGTGGTGCAATGAACAGGGGAGCACTTTACTTTACTTTTTACTAGATAGTGAAATATACTCCATAAAGCAAAACAATGGAAAACATAGTAGTTTACGGATATCACCAAAGCTAGTTAAATTTTGCATATTTGTCACTGTTGAGCGAAGTGTTCGCATTTTACAGTGAGCCCCCATGAGATCCTACATATAGTTATGATTTAAATAGGAAAATTAAATCGCGTATTGCCGAAAACTTGCATATCAACTAACAAGATGTTAGCCTTGATGATGTGGATGTGTTATGATATACGTTGCCACAATGCCAATATTTCATTTCAAGAATACTCTCTGGCTAACAGAGTGGAATAATTAGGAATATTGACACTATAATACTGCAATATTAATATTTACCACATTCACTGTGTTTCATGAAATCACACAAATTGTTGTGCTTACTAGCATCGCTTTTCTGTTACTTTTGTCAAGTCTGCCTCAACCGCTCGGCCATTAGGCCACGCTTCACTCATAAATGAAAACTGCTCGAACTTGTTGCAAAGCAATGTTTGCAATTGTTTGTACTTCAAGAAAGTGTTAGGTTACACATTGAGTATTATACTTTTTAACACCCTTTCTTTTTATATTCATAATAGAGTCGTAATATTTAATTTTAAATTGCATGAATCTTTATACATAGCGACGAGTGAATTCGTTTAAAATATAAGTTGTTCTACAATTATTTAAACGTGTTACAATTTTCGAGGAATTGTTGTGCAAGACTTAGTGAACTAATATTCAGATATGATATCATCTGGCTGTTAAGTCCAAGGAAGGTCTATTAACACGTGTCTTCAGAAAAGTCTTCAAATTGGACAAATATTTCAGAAACGTCATGGAAACGATGTCGTGTTTTCGTCTCATTCTTTCTTGAAAATTTTCATGATATTATTAACATATAAAAAACTCCAAACATTCATTTACAGCATGGTAATATTACACCGAGATATTTCCTTTATGTTACTTGAGTGACTGAACGTGTTGAGTGCTAGACCATTAAAAGATTCTTTGTTCGAGTCCTAGACATGATATCTATGTTTCATTGTGTGTACTTTATTGTTTATGTCACAACTCACAACGTACAAATTTCCCATGCGGCACATAGAAAAGCAATCAAACACACGACGTGGAACTTTAAACTTCTAAGATGGTTAGACATCAACAATGAAATCTGGAAACAATTTCCTTGGAAGCCAATCATCTGCAGTAAACTTATTGAATTACTGTGTTATAATCAGTTTGCTCTGCATTAATATAGTCCTTTGAAAGGTGAAAAAATTGATACCAGCCATCAGATAGAAATTCAATACATTAATAACAATCATAACGATCTCTGGGAACAAAGTAACACGAAATTTGATTTCGAAATGTTGACTTTGAGATTTGTGTCACAATTAGTTGAATGTGACTTGTGGCAAAATATGTAAGTTACGTTTCCTTCTTGCAGGGAAAGTTGGATTGCTTTTTTATCTCCAAGAATTACTCGAAGAATGTTTAAATTAAAGCCATGAAAATGTTCTCACAATTAGTACCTGTTCATAAATATTTTCATGGAGTTGCCGTCAAGTTGGGTAAAGGAGGATGCTCGCATCCGTTTATCTAGTAGCATGGTTCGGATCGCATTTCATTCAGATTTCCGCACCTGGTGTCACCCAAAAAGCAGTGCAGTCATAGCAAGCATGAAAGGGTGGCTGACCTCCTCTTCTTTACGAAGCTTCTCGGTTTCTATCTCCAAGGAGGTTGTAAGTTTCAAGTATTCCAAATATAGTTTGTAATATACTGAAGTTTCTAATTCTGGATGCATTAACGTATGAGAGCTTGTGAAGCAATGAATTGAGAAAATTAATTATCTTAGTGACAATAACCTGTACCTGCAAGTTCAGTAAACCGTCTATCAAATTTTCCTTGTCATTAAAGAGTGAGTATGATCGCAAAATGTGAGTGATTCTGATAGTTGAAAAAAATGACTTTTGAACGAAGTCTTACATATTCCCCTTTCAGTCTCCTACTGATGGAAAAATAAAAGATGAGTGAAAATCAGCAACATTGATGGAAGAGCAGGTTGAGTGACTCACGACCTAGCTACTGAAGGCACCAGATTCCGGCCCTGGCATTTCTCTGTGTACTTTGATCAAATGCGTCTAATCATCATCCATTTTCATTGTCGCGATTAGCCACAAGCGCCACATATAAAGCACGAAAAATTCAAAACTATAAACGGATAGATGAATGAGGCCACCGAGTGTCATCACCTTGTAGTTAGGCGCTTTCAAGTCGCTCACGGTTCACAAAGTCTCACTGAGAGGAACAACAGCCCCGTGTTAAATGACATATCCTATAATATTCCAAATTTGTATTATAGACTGTTCCAAAAGTTATGCAACCATAACTCTGGTCCCTTAAACAGGGAATCTAGGATAAATATTCGTCTCCCTCTCACCAGTACAGCTCGAATGAAGCATAGAAAAATCGAACCAGGGTAGCAAGATGCAAAGAAGAATCCTCTCAGGATGCTACTTGAGGCAAAATTATGATTTTCCCTGCATTCTATGGTCAGTACTTCAGCACTTGATGATCTGATGAAATTCTGGACTACTAGTGTTGCTAACATTATGGGCCAATAAAATTTCACTTTTCACTTCACCCATAAAATTATTACTTCCAAATCCACCAAGTGCTGTACATGAGCTCTATTGGTAAACAACCCACAGATTATCAACAAAACTGCAAATTTTGAGCCTGTGATCATTTCTTATAACCTCTTCTCTCCAAAATTTGGCAATCTGGTGAAATACATCTCTCCTCGTCTCGATGTTATAAGCGATCAGAGTTAAGGTTGCGCAACTTTTGAAACACACTAAAATCAGCAGGGTGGCCATAAAGTATTAAACCAATTCCGGTATTGACTCTCTCCGGATTGACCTCTGCCACCACTTCCCTGTGCGTCAATCCCTCTCGTCCACAAAGATGTATTATCTCCACTCGGTCGTCATTCGTCAGTGAAGCTGCAACGGCTGTACAGGATCCCCACAGTTTGAATAGAAATGAAAGAATCAAGAAACGTTTGAGGAAGTGTGTTGATTGATACCTGTGGAAGTCATGTGAAATTCGTCTTGCATAAAGCAAATGTGATGTACATTACTTCTCGCTTTTTTGAGACTATGTATGGGTACCCTGTATTATGAAGCACTCCGTAAACGCTTCACAGTGGCTCCACATGTGTGGACTTGAGAAGATCCAAGCCGTTAAAATATGCCTTGAGACAATTCAACGTTCGTCATACAACACGTCAGAATAGCAGGGAATTAACGGACTACACTCGCGTAAGAAAACAAGATCCTGGAGAAACAATTCACTGAAAAAGAAGCCGATGTATAGTCAGCAGGGTTTATAACAGGAAATTTACGCGTAAAAATGTTTACTACGTGACGTGTAAAATACGCGTAAAAAGACCATGAAAACGTGTAAAATACGTAAATATTTACAAATCCACCCAGTACGTGTTAGTCCACTTCCTGGCCATAAATCTCTTCCACTTATTGAGGTGGACAAGTTTTCTCCTTTGATCCCATTAGGATGTCTAAAGAAAGGGGCATCGGGCATTTCGGGCCAAAGTTTTCTGGGAGCCCATTTCATTTCGTATTCGTTTTTTACACGAAAGCTAAGTGAACAATTGCTTTACTTCTCCGTACTTTTCAATTTAGCTAGGCCGAAGATAAACAGTATTTGCATTCATTATAACATTTTACACAAGATAAGATCATTTTAATTTTACTCAGTCTATTAATGATAAAATTCCATAAAGAAACAGAAAAAGACAAGTCCAAGATATGAATGACATAGATTTTTTGAAATTTTTATTTTTGTTATTTAGTATCCCTTTGTGCCACTTTTGCTAATCGCGACGATGAGGATGAGTGATGATGCATGATCAAACTGATGAAGGAACATTCACAAAGAATACCCACAACGAGGCCGGGATTCGAACCCGGGACCCCTGTCAGATAGGAAGAAGACAATGCATTGCATGCCATTTTAACTTCTTGTAAGGAAACATTATGAAGAAAGGGGGTAAAAAGAAAAACTTAAGTGCAGACCCAGAATGAAATGAAACCATTATTCAGCATTTCATGTTTTATTGTCTTCCTTACTGATGAAAGACACTTTGCATTTACAAAACAGTGTACAATGCACATTGACCGTGTGGAACTTGCATCGTTTAAGAATTACAGATCTTTAAATTGCAAATAACGGTGATATCGTCTGCCAGTTCACAAAAGCAAGAGTCAGGAGTAAGAGATAAGTCGTCAGGACATTATCCATTAAAAATCCGTTGGAGCTAGTAGTTCTTCCATGCGCAAGATCCATGATTCATGCAAAACGATCTTTGCAAACGACTTCGGAGTGAAGAACTTGTGCATGTTACGCTTTGCTGGTTTGGTGCATTAGTTTGGATCATCAATTCAAATCAAAGAGCGTCAAATGTCTTGCATATTGAGTTCAGCTCTAAAACTTTCACCAAGTACTCCTAGGCTAAGTGAAAGGATTGAGCACTTGGAGGAAGACATTTTCCAAAGTTGTGCAGATGCCTTTACGGGTCTGCTTTCCGCGCTGATACTTTGGTGCCTATCTTGCTGGTTACATTTGATCCTGTCAGGAAACGAACAGCAAGTAAGACGTATGCAGTAGAACCTATCCCGTTTACAAAAGTGTGAATAGTTATGACATCTGATGCTGACTTCCTCATCCATAATTCAGTAAGACCATACTCATTAAGAACCTTGTTGAAATGGAGGAGAAGGACAAGAACAGCTGTGTCGTTTGAGAGGACAACAACACGCCTCATTCCTTATTTAACAACATGGAGAATGTGAGAAATTTACGTATGTCAGCCTCCTCAACAGGTAGCTGCGCAACATCGTTGACTAGTGTGAAGCTTATTATTCATGTCGCAAGCGTATGTCCACTTTCAAGGAACACGCCGTTAAAGACGGTTTCCCATTGTTGGTTTCCAGACACGGTCTTCAGAAAATTGGGCGGGCAATTTTGAAGTAAAACTTTGTTGTAGTCTGACGCCCAAAATCATTCCAGCAGAACGAGCAGCTTGTGTTGGCAATGGAAGTTAACTGCAGTGGGTCGACAAAAGACCTTCTTTCCCTCTAGACTTTCTTAAATTACGACTGCAGGTAGTTGTCAAAATCATAGTTCACACGACAGAACTGGCAAACGTTTTCTTCTTTCTTCTTTTCTCTTTTTCTGTTTTTCCCTTTTCCTTCACAATGTTTCATTACAAGAAGTTCAAATGAAGTTCATTGTCTTCGTTCATATTCATTTTTGTTTGTGTGTTTTAAGTCCACTTTATGCACAGTAAGGCTAATCGGGACTGAATCTACAGTTTAAAGTGGGATCCGAAACACTATTTGCCTCCACCAGGAATCGAACCGAGACCCCTTGATTACAAGGCAACGACGCTACCACTGCGCCATCGGAGAGGCCGGATATTCATTTTTGTGTTTGTACTTTGTTTTGTTACTTGTATAAAATACCTAATGCCATTTCAATCTTTTTCTTTGTACTTTGGGGCCTCCCCGATGGCGCAGTGGTGGCTTCGTCGCCTTTTAATCAAGGGGTCCCGGGTTCGATACCCGATGGAGGCACATGGCACAGGGTTTCGGATTCCACTTTAAACCGTAAGTCCAGTCCCGATTAGCCTTACTGTACATAAACTGGACTTAAACACCAACTCAAATCTAAACTCTTTGTACTTTGTAATTTTGTAGTTCTGTAATTCTGTAATTTATTAAAAATGTATATTTATTCTATATTATAAATGTTTTTAATATGATCCTTTATAATATAATTGGAACAAAATGTTCTGTTAACCCGCCGGTATGGTGCTTGTTTTGGTGCACAATTGGTATGGTGGAGGTAAAGGGACCCCATTCTTTCTTTCAAATTACAAAGGACGAAAATAATAAAATACAATTAAATAAAAAATAAACGTAATATTTGGTTATATTAAAAATTGATCATGTAAAAAAATACAGTCTAAGGTTCTGTATGAACATGTAGAAACTTTGTTTTACCATATATGTTATTTTTAACAAATGTTATTATTACCCAGATGACAATGTTTATCTGAAAGAAAAAGTATGACGTATCAAGGTTAGGAACAATAGTAAATAAAAAAAATACTTACAAGTGAATATGTCTCACAATTGAACAAAACTGCAATAGGTGTTTACAAACAATCCTCGCAAATATCTCTTGCGCAATCACTACATATTGGCGTGCTGCAAGTTAACAATATACTTATGTTTTTCTGTCGTTCACTCTAGGGCACTTGGCACATCTGACTTGCTTTGCCAATACCGCTGGTGGTTTGGGAAGTTCACATTTGAGTAATCTTGCAATAGCTTTTCTCAACACTCGCGGGAGGTGTGGGATGCTCTATCGTCTCTGGAGATGCGGCTCTACTAACTGCCATGCCAGGGGCTTAATGAACTAAAAACGTGATTGCTGCAGATGGTTTGGCAATGATGAATAGATCACAAATGCATTTACCAGAGAAATGTTCAGCAGTGTGTAGAACACCACTAAAGGTCATCTTCTGCAACGCCTGCTTGTAGAGTAAACAGTGCACTTTTCGTCCAATGCATCTATTCCTCCTTTTGTGTCATAAAAATAACAATAATAATAATAATAATAATTTGTTTTAAGAGAAATATTTGTATTATTACTACTAATAGGTTAAAGGATGATTGCAGAATAGCAAATACACAGAAGGGATCCACGTGCATAGCTTATATATATATATATGGGTCATTCCATGTCAAATCAGGCAGGAGTTGGCCCTCATAGTCACCTATTTTGATGATATTTGGTACACAGCTTTGCTTTGCTCCAAAACCGTTACCTGTGAAAGGATTTTGGGGCAATATGATTATTACGATTTATATGAGGGTTGTTTCAAAATGTAATTTTTAGCAACATGCTCTTTTTCAAGTAAGTATATCTCGGGAACGAATGAAGATACAGTAGCGTTCTTAAGCTCGTTGTAAAGAGGTATGACGGTTGCACATCATGAGATGATCAAATGTTTGAAACTTAGTATAATTTAAACACTCTGTTCAAATATTTAAATTTCAAGTTTGAACAGCTCAAAACACCCCCAATCGATTTTTCTCATTCTTGGATATTTATAACTACAATTCTTCCTCTTCATACTGAGAAAGTTTTATCTAGGTGTTTTTGTATATAAGGGAGAAAAATGAGATTGAAATTTGTCCTGAATCAGCAATGAACTGAGCTGCAGCGTCCCTATTGCTTACTGTTCAAAGACAGATTATATTCCACTTGATAATTGGCTTCATTCTGTGCTGTTATTGCTAATTTATACGTTAGTGTTTCGTGGGAGCGAGCGCAGAATGAAGCCAATTATCAAGAGGAATATCATATGTCCCTGAACAGTAAGTATATATATGCTTTAGTGCAACACAAATGAAAAGTTTCATCATAGGGACGCTGCAGCTCAGTTCATTGCTGATGGAAGACAAGACAAATTTCAATCTAATTTTTCTCCCTTATATCAAAAAACACGGTGACGGTGAGAATACATGTTGTGCCAAGCGAAGTAAGTGACGACCAAATACGACCAGAGTTAGCAAAATTCGGAACGATAATCTCATCACTGGTAGACGAGAAGTATTCCGATCAGCATATATATCAAGTCCGGACAGGCAGAAAACTTGCGAAGATGACATTGACAAAGGCCATCCCGTCATACATTACGATAAGTGGATCACGTTTATTGGGTTACCTATAATGGACAGGAAAAAACGTGCGCCATATGCGATTCCCCATCACACTACGCCAATAGCTGTAATGAGCGTCGCCCTAGGACACCAGAGCAACCGCGACGGTATCCAGTTTCGCGACAGCCCAAAGGGCGAATTTGGTTTGGACTACCGTCAGCCAAGTATCAGTTAGTGACCGAGGACCGAAGAATCAACCCTCTGTCCTCTTACTCCCCAGCGACGAGAATAGTGACACAAACGAACCCCCCCCCCCCCCCGACAAAGTCTCTCCAGACCGCCAATGAGTCAAATGAAAAAGATGACCTTGTGCAACCAGATATGCAGTGTTCTACAGGGACAAAGGAAGGAATAGAAAATGAAGATGCGCCATCTACATCCCCAACCCCTATTGAACAACCCTTGGAGGTTTCCCCCAATTTGACAGACACAATGTTCGCTGAGAGTGAATTTCCATCAGTCAACACACGACGATCCCTGTCCAGATCGACAACGAGAGGAGGCAACCCCTTATCCGACCATATGACACTGAGACCAAAAAAGAAGATAAAGGGTTAAATGGTAAGTAGATCAACAGTTGTAAGCAATGATTCCTCAAGTGCCAATAATATCGGAAATACTCCTACTTCTGGCTTAGATGCCCAAAACCCAGCAATATTAGGGGCAGTAATGGAAGAACAAAGTGACATGGAGGTGACCCCCGACCCATCTCGTGACTGAGAAAGTGATGTTCTCCCCTAGGGTAGCAAGTGGAAAAGTGTGGACTATGAAACGATTTTCAGTGTGAATTACAACATGTTAACGAGATTAGTCTATCTGTTTTTCCCTCTCATGATAAACATAGTTATGAATACAACTGTTAGAGTAGCGACTGTGAACATAAATAAGTTAAACTCCATGACGAAACAACGCGCTTTAGGGGATTTTCTAGTACGATCCTCAGTGGATGTTGCCCTTCTGCAGGAAGTGTGTGTGACTCAGCTTGAATTACCAGCCCAGTATATGCCATATCTAAACCCCACGTGTCAATCACAAGGAACGGCTTTAGTAGTCAAACAAAGCTTGCCGATTTCACACGTTATTCAGCATCCATCTGGCCGTATTATAGGTACAAAATTAGCAAACAGTTTGCTTATTCAACATATATACTCCGTCTGGAAATACAAACCGTCAATTGCGAAATGAGTTTTTTGGTACTGATGTAGCAGCAGAATTACAAGGGGGAAAGAGCATATAATATGTGCAGGTGACTTTAATTGTGTTTTATATCCACAGGATCAACGGCCTGGTTTCTCCACGTCTAATACTTTATAAAAAATAGTTCACGGTTTTAATTTTGTGGATGTTTGTATTGCTAAGCATAATCGAAAATCAGGGTATACATATTTCCGAGACAACTGTGCATCACGTTTAGATCGTTTCTATGTCACTCCCCAATTAAGTCAAAATATGACATCAATACAACTCACTCCCACGTGTTTTTCTGACCATTTAGCTGTAATTATGGGGATGAATTTGGATATCCCTCAGGTACCGAAAGGGTACGGATATTGGAAATTAAATACTGGAAAAAATGGGAAATTGATCTAGAAAAAAAGACAGATATTATAGGTTGGTAGGAAAAAAATTTAAAACCTGGCATTAAAAAATTTTGTATTCAATTTTGCCAAGAACGATCCAAAGATTGGAATCTCAAATATAACTTCTATTACAGTGTGTTGTGGGAGCTTAATAAAGACGCAACGAATGGTAAGCCAGTGCAAACAGATATAAAGCAAATCCAAGCCACATTATTACGTATGCATTCTCAGAAACGTAATGATGTCACAGTTACGAGTAGACTCCCCCATTTAGATCGCCATAAAACTGTATCTCTCGCTCATGTTATAGCCCGACCCTGTGGCCGAGTGGTCAGTCTAACTGCACACGCGGCCGCGTGCAGATCGTGTTTTCGCGTTCGCTGTTTTCCGTGTGGCAGGTAAGGAAAAATACTCTTGAGTTGAATTGAGCAAACTCTGTTTTGGAGTACGTACATGCTAAGTGAGAAAGACTAGAAGGAAGACAAACATGCCGGTACAGAGACAAAATACGTTGAAATTTATTTTTCGTAGTGTAAAATCTAGACCTACTTCGCTGGATTTACATAAGTGGTTTCATAACACGTACGGTGTGACATCGAACCAAGTTCAAAGTTTTGAAATTGATTACTATCGAAACTGTGTATTTGTGAAATTTGTAACGAAAGTTGTGGGTGAGCGATTATTAAATGATTATGGAGCCGAAGTGCCCTATTATGATGCAGACGGACGGCATAAAATAGATGTGGAATGGGCAGATCAGCAGAGTGTTTTTGTAAGTGTGAATGTAGTGCCAGACGAATTAAGCCACGATGCGATTTGTAATGTAATTAGTGAATACGGGGAAGTGCTGAACGTAAAGGAAGAGAGGTATTCAGAAGAACATATTTATAGAACACGAACGGGGCGCATTGTGTTTAAAATGGCCCTGCGGAAAGCAATCCCTTCGTACATTACCATACAAGGAGACAGGTACTGGGTAACTTATTCTGGTCAAGTACGTACGTGCAGTGGGTGTGATTTGGAGGGACATAACTTCTCAGAATGCCCCTCGCGACGACCCCGCGTTAATAGAACTGGACGAGTCCCTGTTAATTTGACCACTGGAACGACCCCTATGGTATCCCAACCTACAGTACTTCCAGTACTGACAAGACCCCAAAACTCGAATACAACATCAAGAGAAGAGGTCAATTGCCATAGATCCAACCCCCATTTCACGAATGAAACAATAGAGACACCTGCTACGGATCCAGAGCGTCAAACACAGTTAACACCAAACGACCCAAGCCAAAAGAAGAGCACCGAAAAAGACAAAATACATAACGAACAACAAGGTGAAAGTGTAGGTGAAAATGAAGAGAGTAGCCAACCTTCCAGCTCCAACTCCAACCCCTTAACAACACTAGATGGACCTGACAAGGTACAACACACCTCAGGAATTCCCTCACAACTTGAAAATGAAGCAGACAAGAAGATAGAATTCCAGAAAGTAGACACCGGCACAGAAGGTGGATCCGGGGATGAATCGAAAACAGAGGATGAATTTCCGGCAATTAACACGGATAAAGGACAACGACGCTCTTCAAGACACAAGCGATCCAGACCACGATTCGTCCCGCCAATAAGCAAGAAGAAAAAACCCGGGGGAGCTCTGCCTCAACATCCACAGGTATCTGGGGAGTCCTGAGTCCACACCCATGGGTATCTGCACTAACAGAAGAAAGGAAGGAGTGACCACCCCTAGTGTAGTATCCAAAGTTATTTGTCGTGTGCGTCATAGAAAAAAAGAAGAAAAATACTGCAGGTGTACATTCTATAATATTTCTTCGAGAGAGTGGAGTGGATACTGACAACACTAAACATGATTATAAACAGGTTAGTTAGAAAAAAAAATAGGCAATGTACCTAAAGGTAACAGTGTTAATAGTACTAAATTTTCCACAAACTGATTTCGTGGACTGAGTAGTAATGTTGAGGAGGTTAAGTAATTTTTGTAAGAGTGTAATGATTGTGGTTATAAGAAGGGCTTTTGATAGGGGACTGATAGGTATGATAGAGTGATCGAGTATATATTTTTTTGTATATATAAGTTTCTTCTTTTTGTAAAGAAGATCAACGATTTGTACCACTCTGTTCCATTTACTTGATGTGGTACTTTTGTCATCTATTGGTCTTATTGTATGGTGGTGTAAATGTCGGGTATAATGGTTACAAGGAGAGCCTTGGCAATAAGGGGGATACAGCGTCCCTGATAACATGTAGGACGATTACAATAAATATGTTTACAACACTCAGAATAGGCACGATTAACATTAACAAACTACAAAACAGGAATAAACAAGAGGCGCTGGGTGACTTTTTTATCCAGTCATCTCTCGATATAGCCTTTCTCCAGGAAGTTCAAGTGATAAATTTTGAACTGCCCCCATCTATAGTAGTATATAATAATGCAAATTGTCAGGCAACGGGGACTGCGCTTCTCGTGAAAAATACGGTGCCCATCACTAACGTTGTGTGTCATCCTAATGGGAGAATTATATGTGCGAAAGTGGCAAATGTTTGGATATGCAATATATATGCCCCATCAGGTACAAATCAGAGATCACAGAGGAACAATTTTTTTGCGACAGATGTGGCGGCTGAACTGCAAAGTGTAAAGGAACATATCATTTGTGGCGGCGACTTCAATTGCGTCTTGCTTCCACAAGATCAACGTCCTGGTTTTGCAACATCTAATTCCCTCCAAAAATTGGTGTCTGGTTTTAAATTGGTGGACGTTTGGACAGATAAATATTTTGATAAGCAGGGGTATACTTATATTAGAGACAATTGTGCGTCCCGGCTAGACCGGTTCTATGTTACCCCGGCACTGCGTCAGAAAGTTACTTCGATTTCTCTCACCCCTACATGTTTTTCGGACCACCTGGCGGTGATAATGGCAATTAACATTGATCTTCCCTTAGTGCCTAGGGGATATGGGTATTGGAAAATGAATACGTCCATTTTGTCTGATGAGGAATTTAAACGAGCATTTCATGAGCAATGGAGATTTTGGGAGACGCATCGCCTTCGACGTACTGACATCCTTCGGTGGTGGGATGAAATCCTAAAACCGGCAGTTAAACGTTTCTGTATATCATTCTGTAAAGAGAGGTCTCGTGACTGGAATAATAAATATCACTTTTATTATCGTGTGTTGCGTGAATTAATAGAAGAAGCATCGGCAGGACGACCGGTTCATACGGAAATTAAACGTATACAAGCAATACTCTTAAATATGACCGCCCACAAACGTATGGGTGCAAAAATTCGAAGTAGACTGCCTCAGTTTGACCCTGAAGAAGCGGTGTCGATTAGTCACGTGATACAAGAACGACAAAATGCACAACGGAAACTCATTACTGAACTCGCAGATGGAGCGGGTAATAAAATCATAGCACCTAAGGACATACAACGTACAATATATGAGGATTATGTTCGGATGTTTTCGCAGCACCAACCTGCCAATTCAAATTATGATTCTGTTGTGGATGCAGTTACGGAAGTACTTTCCGATGATGATAGAACTAAGCTTGATGAGGATTTCACATTCGAAGAAGTATATAAAGCGGTGAAAGCGGCAAAGCCTTTCTCCGCCCCTGGTGTGGATGGGCTTCCTACATGCTTCTTTCAAACATTTTGGACGCTAGTGGGGCAGACTTTAACTGAGTGGGTCAACGCAGCCTTTCAGCAACATAAAATGGGCAAGACTTCCAAGACAGGTATTATAGTATTAGTACCGAAATGTGCAAAGCCAACAGAGATCACTCATTATCGCCCCATTACACTCCTGTGCAACGACTATAAAATTTTCACACGATGTATGCTTGCACGTTTAATGCCGTACTCAAGCAACTTGGTGGGGGACATGCAATATGTATATGGTGAAAATAAAAACATTTATGCAGTGTTGCAAACGCTGCGTGAAGTGGTTACCAGTAATCATAATAAGAAAAATTTAAAGGATCAAGCGATTTTAGCTTTGGACTTCGAACGTGCATTTGATTCGCTGAACCATAATTATATGTTTCATGTTTTCCACAAAAGGGGCATACGGGGGAATTTTCTCTCAGCACTGCAAGGGTTATATAACAGTGCTGAATCGAAAATACAGATTAATGGGTTTCTGACAAAATCGCTTAGCATTGTCACAGGTGTCCGACAGGGAGATCCCTTATCCATGTTGGCTTTTTGTATTTCCCTAAGTCCCCTGCTTGCCTCTTTGGAAGCAAGGTTACAAGGAATAACTATTCTGTCAAAGTCGCTAAAAGTTTTAGCTTATGCGGATGATGTCAGCATTGTGGTTCAGTCACCTGTTGATGTGGACACGGTTCATAAACTAACGACGGAATTTGGGGTGTATTCAGGCCTTCACATAAATGTAAAGAAATCATGTTTGATGTTTTTAAATAATTCTCCATCACACACACCAGTTCAACACTTCCCTGTTGTAAACATTGTAAAAATACTTGGTGTAGTATTTACGCCTTCTTTGCAAGGAATGATACAAGTAAATTATGATCGAGTGATTGGGAGTGTAAAAGCAGTGCTACAAATTAATAAGTTTCGAAACATTAGCTTGCAATCACGAGTCACGTTTGTTAATGTATATGCTCTTTCGAAAGTGTGGTTTATAGCCAAAATACTTCCGATGCGAATGCTGGATGTAACAAAGCTGAAAAGTGCAGTGAACTGGTTTGTTTGGAATGGGCAGTTGTTACGTGTAAATCACGAGACCTTGTGTTTAGATAATGCTGGGGGAGGCTTGAATCTTGCACACGTGCACCACAAGAGCCAGGCGCTCCGCATTCAAGCGGACATAGAGACGATGATTCAGAGCCCTGATAGCCTTACAAGTCATGTTCTTCGAGACTGCTTGGCCCATATACAGTTGGATCCCCCCATAAACGTGACTAACCTCCCCCCCAACCTTAGGTACCTCCGTGATACCTTAGTAGAGATTTGCTATGGCTTGTTACAAACTCCTACCCTGCCTGTTCCAGTGGTGTCGCACATATACAGTAGAATGCGTGTAGCGTCTCAACAGGCTGTTAAGATCGTTGCAAGACACCCGGAAGGTCGTTGGCCTGTGGTGTGGAAAAATATACACGCGAGGCATCTCACAACAAGAATACGATCGGCGTGGTTCGTTATAGTGCATCAAATACTGCTGACTCGAGTGAAACTCTATGATCTGCACATGGCAGATTCATCATTATGTTTAATATGTAACGTGCCTGATAGTTTAGTGCATAAGCTCAGTGAATGCTTAATAACCGCTACGTCATGGAAATATGTTGCGAAACTCGTAAGTGTCATCTGTCGTACCAATGAGAAGAATATTACAATTGATCATCTTCTGTTTCCCAATTTTAGTTATTTCCCTAAAAAGAAACAGAACAGTGTATTGTGGTTATTGGGGCAATATGCTTGGTTTGCCTCTACTTATCAGCAAGTTGACTTTCATGAACAATTTGTGCATTATTTAAGGCACACATTTCAAAATATGTCGGCAAACAAAAAGAACAATGTCTATGCGAATTTTCTAAATGTAATATATCCTAGTATGTAAAACCTGTATAGTAATCATGAAAAGTTTGTTATAATCAGATGTAAATAGTAAGGAAATAAAAAAAAAAAAAAGTGGTTAGCACATCGCGCTGCGACGCCAAGGGTCCCGGGTTCGAATCCCGGTCGGGCTTGGTTGTGTGTGAATGTCCATTCATCAATTTCATCATTTCATCACTCATCCATCTTTGCAAATTAGCCAAGAGGCACAAAACGCGAATTAAAATAAACTAAATCAAATCAAATGGCTCATGTTATACAAGAGAGAAAAAACGCGAAGAGACAACAAATTGGTACAGTTCAAATGCACGATGGCCGTAAGTATACAAAACTTTCAGACATTAAGAAAGTAAATTATGACCGTTGTAGTAATCTTTATTCGAACCAAAGAACTTATGGTAATTCAAGTGCTGATGAATTTTATGGAAATATTCATGATACTAGTAGAGATGGTTTAGACAATATCTTTACTATGGAAGAAGTACATAAAGCAGTCATGGGGGGGGGAACCCTTCTCCTCCCCTGAAATTGATGGAATTCCCACTGCTCTCTTTCAAACGTTTTGGAATTTGATGGGGAAAACAATAACAAAATGGGTAAATGCAGTTTTTGGGAATCACATCACAGGTAAAACATGAAATACTGGTGTTATAGTATTAGTGCCTAAAATAGCGCAACCAAAGAAAGTGTCTCATTATCGTCCCATAACTCTACTGTGTGCAGACTACAAAATATTTTCTCGGTGTATGATGCAACGGCTGACTCCTTATGCTGAACAATTAGTTGGCAAGATGCAATATTGTTACGGTGAACACAAAAATATATATGGTGTGTTGCAAACACTCCGTGAAGTAATTGCTAGTTCAAACTCCAACTCTGCTAATGTAAATCACGCAATTTTAGCTGTAGATTTCCAACATGCTTTCGACTCTGTTAATCATGAACATATGTTCAATGTTTTTGTAAACTTGGTCTAGGAGGTAATTTTCTAAATGCTTTACAAGGTTTGTACAAACACACAGAATCCAAAATTCAAATAAATGGATTCTTAACGAACCCCTTTCCAGTGTGTGCAGGGGTTCGACAGGGAGATCCTCTCTCTATGTTGATTTTTTGTGTCTCGCTCGTGCCTTTGTTAATATCTTTAGAAAAGGAAATATCTGGTATTATAATTAGCAATCAAAATATTAAAGTATTATCATATGCAGATGATGTCACTATTTTAGTTCAGTCTCAGACTGACACAACAATTATATATCAACAAATGGAGTAATACAAACTGATTTCAGGTTTAACGATAAATTATGAAAAAACTCGTATAATGTATTTAAATTACAAATCAAAACATATCAAGAAAATTTTCAAGTTGTTACAAAACTTAAAATACTGGTAATAATATTTACTAGGTCAATTAAACAGATGCAGGAATTAAATTTTAATCTGGTAATAGGAGCTATTAAAGCTGTTTTATGTAAACATAAACTTAGGAATCTAAGTTTAATATCACGTGCAGCTTTTGTAAATATGTTCGCGCTCTCCAAGGTCTGGTTTCTGGCGAAGGTTCTTCCACCAAGAAAAATAGACATTGCGAAACTAAAGAGTGCTGTAAATTGGTTTATGCGGTCTGGACATATCCTTCGGGTTAGTCATGAAACAATGTGTCTACCTGTTGAATGTGGCAGGTTAAAGTTGGTTCATGTGGCAACTAAAAGTCAAGTACTGATGATTCAGGCTAACATTGCAGCAATGGTGAATCACTCTGATGGTCTGACAGGTACGATTCTAAAGCAATGTTTGAACACTATTGTGTTAGAATATCCAATTGATATAAGCACTGTTCCCAAACAGTATCAATACTTGGTAGATTCTATTGTAGAAATATGATATACTTTGTTATTATCGGACAACCTTCAAATACCCACTGTAAAAAACATATACAAAATTAAACGTAAGACTATGCACCATAAATGTAAAATAATATTGAAGGACCCTCGTGTTCCTTGGAACAGAGTTTGGATAAATGTACATGCAACACACTTATCAACAAAGGTACGGTGTGCATGGTATTGTATTGTTCACCAAATCTTGATAACTGGAACTCAACTTCATCGATTCCGATTAGCGGAAAATCCGCTGTGTAAATGGTGTAATGTAGATGAGAGTATAATCAGTGAGTGTAAAATTACAAAATCAAGGTGGGAATATATCACGAAAATGATTAGTATAATATGTAGAACAAGCCAGAGGCAAATCACGATTGATCACCTTTTGTGTCCAAGTTTTACATATTACCCGAAAACAAAGGTAAATAGTGTACAATGGATATTAGGGAATTATGGTTTATTTGGTTTGGTTTGGTTTGGTTTATATTTATTTGGTTTATTACTACCTATAAGAAACATTTCGTGAGAAATTTGAAATATATATGCATCAAGAATATCAACATATTTCTTCATATGCTATGCATACCACGTATGCAAATTTTTTAACAGTTATGCATACTATGTAAATATCACCTAAACAGTTTGTGTTTGTATTCTGAAAATGTAAAAAGGAAATAAAGGAAATAAAAAAAAAAGTCGGTAACTCATCTGACTACCATACTCAAGGTCCCGGGTTCGATCCCCGGCCGGTTCAAATCCGGGAACATTTCTAACGTTGGAAGCGGCCCCGGCGCCCACCCAGCGTCGAATGACATGGATACCTGGGTAAAGGTGGTCAGGGGCGTGATGCTGATCACATCACCCCACTCAAGACCGGATCAAGAAAGTGTGGGGCGTTACATACACACCCCCTATACGCCTTCATGGCGTGGTGCTAAGCACAGGGGAGCACTTTACTTTACTTTCTTTGTTTGCAGAAACCGTTGCAGTACCCTAACGAAATGTCGGAGTTATCAAAATAACGATATGGAAAAGTGACAACATTCGGTTCCTTATATTTGAGTCAATATGTCTTTTCTTACGTATACCTCGTAAGAGTACAAGAAACAAATTGAGATTTTAACATTTTTAAAATATTTTGTAAGTTTCTTCGAGGTGTGTTTTCTACATTCGATTGTTTTTTCTGCGAGTCAGAGAGATTTTGACAGAGAATTTTGGAACAAATAGTTCCTTTCTAGTCCATATAAGTTGTATGATTTCAATTCGATTTGGAAAATACGTTGAAAAATTTGAAAAAATACGTTGAATTTTTTTGAAAAATACGTTGCATTTTTTTGAAAAATACGTTGAAATGTTTTGGAAAATACTTTGATATTTTTGTGAATGGTGAGGTCACTTTTTAATGCCTCCATTATATGGAAGAGTTTTAATTACTTTTAGAATAATATTTTGATGCATTTGCTTCAAGAGTAAGAGTCTAAGCTTGTAATTGTATGAGACTCTGTCATTTTTTGTTTACTTGTCTTCTAATAGCTAATAAAAATGTCCGAAACTGACATGTTTACGTTCATGTATATTTCCCTTGATTTACAGTAAGTGCTAGCGTAATTCAACTTCGATTTGCATCAATAATTCACGTAAATAACGTTCGTTTTGATGAGGCGGCACTGAGTGCCGCGCGCGAAACATTTGTGCTGCTATGAGGACGCGGATGACGGAGGGTTAACTAAAGTAACAAACGTTTTCAGGGTCATTTTTATTCGGAAATTTTTTCTTCTAACGGTGCGTGCATGTTGCACGAAATCGATCGGAATTTCCCTTTGTTTTAATCTAAATAACAAGTTTGCGGAATTAATTATAATTAATTTTTACAGCACTAATGTTACAATATTTCTCATGGAACTCTCAACATTATTCATAGCGATATGGGAGTTCTCTATATTATTTTTGCAATTCTCCTATGTATCTGCTTGCTGTATTTATTTTATCCAAAATAAATACAAAGTAGGCAAATTTTATATAATTGAATTGGTCACACGAACAACCTTGTAACCAACATTTTTGGCGGAAAAGACTTTAAGTTAAAAAAAAGTAGGGCTTTCGATTTTGAGATTATATAAGCGAAGCGTTTTATGAATACATTAACTGCATCTGCATCGTAGAACTTCTTAGTTGATGAAAAACATATATGGGAAAGGAGCACGGCCAATTCTTTTGCTGTTTGTTTGTCATTTAGTTTTTGTTGGGTTCAACGTTATTTGTCTGTTCGGTTCAATTATAAGGAGTCAAATGTGGCCTAAGTATCCTCATAGAAGATGGAACTAAAGCCATAAAAGCAACTCTTGCTTCTTATTGATTGTTTTGATTTTTCAGAATATATGTTTGTGTGTGAAAATCCGCGAAGTCGAAGCAATCTCTAAGATATTGTTCCGCAATTCGAGCAAATAAAGCTTGGATCTTGTCTGAAATGGACTCGAACAAGCTGCGGAAGTTCTGAAGAGGAATGCGATTCCGTTTCACGTGGAGGACGTCTTTCGTCCATCAAGAAATATCTTCCGGTCGTATTTTCGTAAAGCATCTGTTGTGTTCCTGGTAGTCATGGAAACAGTTCAACTTAAATTTTGGCTCTCTGAGAAAAAAAAAATCGAACACAAAGTTTGACCAACTTTACCAATTGCGGCTAAATCAAATATTATTTCATTGAACGTATCGTGTTATTTATAATGTATCCCGACTCATTCGCATGACTGAGTTTGTAAACAAGGTAATGAATGATAACAAGGAGGTAAACTAAGGAGAAACCAGATCAAACAATGAGGAACGCATAAACAGCTTTAACTTCATATAAGTTGTCATCAAAGACCAGAAGACTACGTGAACAGACGTGATTAAAAAGCTGATTACGCTGATACACAGATTTTTACTGCTGGAGATAATGGTCTAATGTCAGTTCCCCATATACTGTATATCTGGGTTGTTAATAGATGTACGGCCCGACCCTGTGGCCGAGTGGTTAGCACATCGCGCTGCGACGCCAAGGGTCCCGGGTTCGAATCCCGGTCGGGCTTGGTTGTTTGTGAATGTCCATTCATCAATTTCATCATTTCATCACTCATCCCCATCTTCGCAAATTAGCCAAGAGGCACAAAACGCGAAGTAAAATAAAACAAATCAATCAATAGATGTACGGAATATCACTAAAGAAGTAACAAACTGTAACACAAACTATGAGATACACTTTCTTCAGCCTTCTTTACAGAATCATTGTGCCACCCTAAAATAGCATGAGAGACTAAATTTGCTATGCTTCACAACTTTGTGTGAATTAAAATTATATACGGCCTTTAATTTTGTTCACCTATAAGCCATTTTATACAAAGACTAACGTTTTGTGGTGTTATCTTAATTGCATAAATGCAATTGCATCAAATGTATAAATGGCATTCAATGTATCATTTTGGAATGTTTTAATATGTAGTATAAAAATAACAGCCATCATCAAAAGTTAATGGCTTTTCAAATCCAGAAACTTAAAATTTATAAAGAACGACTGTTTTTGTTTCTGTAAAATGTATTGTTTATCAGTGTTGTTTAATAGAATTAAACATTGAAATACCTAGAACGAAGTGTCACGGTTTGCTTTCAATATCATCAATTCCTTTCCATTCCCTTCTTGAATCACTATAAATAAAAACTCAGCATTTTCTTAATTTAACTATTTCAAAGTATTATACGCCTTCTATTATGTCACAAGTAAGTAATCTATACAACTCTTCATTTCTATTAACCAAATCTAGTTAGTACTGAAATGATTTCTCCTCTTTCTTTTACAAATTCTAAGCATAGCCTCGTTGTTGTAGTGACCTGTAGTGTGTATGTATTATAAAATATAATATACCTTGATTAATAACCATTTTTACTGCACAAATGAAAGAACAACACAAGTGAGATTAAAAGGGAACAATGGGGCCAAAGGTAATATTTTATTTTATGTAACATAGTTTTGATGCAATTGGCATTTGAATCTGCCTGGAAATGACAAAGTGCTTCTCGTGCGCACAGTGCAGGTGAGAAGTAATGACGTGCAGCAAGAGACAGCCAGCGCCCTTTTACCCATCTGTCATCAGCGAGGTTTGTAACTCTCCTTCTCCAAAAAAAATAACATTGCATTACTTTCCCCTTCCCTTTTTCCCTTCGAGAGTGCACAATCGGGGACAAATCCAATCCGTAAGCCAAAAGCAATGACTTCAGCCACCAGCAATAACACAGAATATGAAACAAATCGAGGTCCTCTTGTGGGGGAAGGTGGGTAAACAGACAACCCAGTTATGTAGGAAAACTGATTTGCTATTTCGTATCCCGTTCAACACCGATCAAAACCGAACTAAATGTGCTGTGTTTAATTCCACTAAAACAAAAAATAAAAATGAACCTGAATGCTTTTCTCCCCTTCCCTTGAACTGATATCTTATTGTCAAGATTTCAGTTTAGTAAATGTTAAACATGCCTGGACGCTCAATCAGTTCAGGTGACGAACTGGTATTATGTAGAGAACAGCTTCACTCTGAATCGAAATTAAACTGAAACTCCCATGCTCATTTACGCAAGCGAGAGAGAAATTACTTCAGAATCAGTTTTCCATTTCGGTTCAGTTTCAATCTGTGGCTTCAGCTTCAATCCCTGTCAACAGAACAAGGGAAAAACACGATTGTAGTGTTTTATCCTGGTTATCAAGCAACCCAATTTGTACAACTGAAATGTGTGTTGCAGGGTAATAGGCGATTGAACACGATTCAAACAGTAAAACCACGGACCTAGTCTGTTGCAACACTGTGCTTTAAGCACATATAAACGTATTATAAGTTTATCTGTGCTGTCACCTACCATATTACAACATTAGTGCATTGATTGTACAGTGTCTCTCAAAAGTTTTAGGACAACGACATTTTAAACTAGGCAACCCAATTTACACGAGGCGTTGGTGGGTTGCGTGTAGAGTTAGGCTCAAATTCAGGGTTGCCAAATGCACAATAGATATTTATAAAATACGCGAAAGAAATAAAAGCAAGTATTATTGTATAAAATTATTAAAAATATCACTATTATACCGCATGTTACAAAATTCTTTCTCAAAGAAAGAAAATAGGTTTTCTATACGGCGTACGCTTCTAGAAGAAACATGAATTCGGCCAATACCCAGCCAGTGCTACTGCGCTGTTGCCAAACTAACTGCTAGCGTAAGGGAAGGACAGAAGATTCGCGATGTGTCCATTATTTTGATAATGCATGCACAGTATATATGAGTACAGTGAAATAATATAGTGAATATTTCTACACAGGATTAAAATATCATATCACTGTAGCATATACGAGAAACCCATACTTGAAAGAAGCTTGAAGGTATTTATTGTAGAGGAACTGACAGGTCATTATCACCGCTCTCGTCGTCTTCCTCGGTCCCCGTGTCACTGATTTCACTCATTTCCGAGTCACTCTCCTGGAGGTTAATGATTAGATTTTGCACCCTTGGTGCCTGTAATACTGGTGCTAGGTTTCGAGAGTGAGATTTTTTAAAATAAAAAGAACACACGGAACACACACTATTGCACGAAAGGGCTGTATTTAATGTTTTCACAAACTGTTCTTCGTGGCGCATGAGTGAACGATAAGCGAATAATTTTAAACCAGCCTTGCTAGGAAAACGTTGAACTCAAACTGACCCAGACTTTCATTGTTCGAGAACGCCCAGAACAATGAAGGGTCATTGTTTATATCGAGACGAATTTAACACTCACAGTTTCCCCTAGACAAAACAACTCAGCTACGTCATCACGGTGGCAACGAAAAAAACAGGCGGAAGGAAATGAAAGGTCATGTTTCCCTTGTTTCTTCAAGTAACGATAACTCCGGCTGTAGGCGACGGAAATTCATGGGACTTGGACAGTCAGGTTCAAAATGTCTTGCCCCATCTTATGATGAACCTTAAAGTGGAGAGTTTTATGAATATTTCTTGCTCGCAAGAAAAATACAGAACACGGCTTTTAACTTCCGCGCCGCAGTCTCCTAACTATACAACGTTGCACTCCTGCCATTCGCTGATGCACACCCTCTGCGTGGCCCCACTCGATATCGCTTCTAAAAGCGTGCGTCGTATAGTATTTCATCGCTGATGAGTCTACAGAAAGGAAAAGATGTGAGAGAAAACGAGAGGAGACAAAGGGCAGGAGAAAGAGAAAGCGAAAGGAGAAGACGAAAAGTAGAGGAAAGAAGAAAGAGAGGATAGACGAGGAGAGGAGATGTAGTGAGGAGAATGGAAAAAGATTCTAGGAGAGATGAGGAAAATGGAGCAAAGAGAAAAGAAAAGGAAAACGAGATGAGAGAAGAGGAGACGAGAAGAGGGGAGTGGAGAGTAGAGTAAATGAGAGAAAAAGAGAAGAACGAAAAGAAGAGGAGAAAATGCAGTGGAGTCGGAAATCTAAGACAGGATAGGAGATACGAGGAGTGGAGATGAGTGGGATGGAGACAAGAGGTGAGAAATGGAGGGAGGGCGATATGAGATAAAGCAGAGGAGAAGGAGGGGAGAGAAGACGGAGAAGGAGAAGAGAAGAACAGAAAAGACTGGAGACGAGAGGAGGGAAGATGTAGTTGCAGAAAATATCGTCTCGGCGTCAAGAATTGATGCATTGATCAAATTATCGACATGAAACAATCAATAACATTTTAAAATGTATTGGAGAATGTATTAGATCGGTGCGAAATGCCTTTTGGCTTAGTTCAGAGCAAGAGAAAATCTTCCATGTAAGATCTTTGATTTTTACCTGCGATTATATCACTAAAAGCATGAATGTAATTTTAATATTTATAAGAATTATCCAATTTTTGTCCACTTCTCGGTTCGTTGAATTGGAGATTTTGTAATTTAATATTTCCCCTCCCCCCTCGTTAATTCCAAACTTAATTATTCCGTTTCACATGGCGTGGACAATGAACACAATGGGATAGCTCTAAAACTTACGAAAACTTTCTGCCACCGGAAGGGTTTGAAACTACGACCATCAGATTGACAGTCCTGAACGGTAAACACTACCCTACAAGCTTTCGCTCCTGAAAGTAAGTAGAAGGAGCTGACCAATGTGAAATGTAGATGAAACTCTCCTCCTACATGTAATGTGCAAACAATACTTGTTTGTAACAAAGAAAACGAAGGTAGTACGACTCGGCGAAAACATTTAATGGAGAATTGCACATGATGAGAACTTTTCATTCTATATTTGCGGATGTATCCTTGCATTGAACTCGAGTGGGAAAAGGGGTAAAATTCGTGTCTTGAATTGCACAAATATAAATAGTTATTTCATTAATAT
Source organism: Lepisma saccharinum (assembly GCF_977018435.1). NCBI lineage: Eukaryota > Metazoa > Arthropoda > Insecta > Zygentoma > Lepismatidae > Lepisma > Lepisma saccharinum. Next base: position 155,686,975 of record NC_139230.1, on the reverse strand, counting down.
TTTTCAATGTCTCTGAAGCAGATCACAATTATCGTTAGAGTATCATAATTCACGATCTTATACATGAAAATATCCCTTTGAACGTGTGTCAATTCATTTATTTTTTTATAAATTCCATTGTGTAAATTGGGTTGTCTAGTTTAAAATGTCGTTGTCTTAAAACTTTTGAGAGACACTGTACAAACACACACACACACACAAAAGATATATATATATATATATATATATATATATATATATATATATATATATATATATATATATATATATACATACAGGGTGATTGAAAAGTCCTAGGACACCATTTTTTCTCTGAAACAGATGCCGTAATGGCATATCCAACTTCACCGGGGTAAATCAGGGTAAAGGGTCCATGCGAGAGGGTGCTTCCGGGACATGGTCGATCGAGGTCAAATTTTTCAAGTGGCAAGGGGGCCGGTCATGTGTGGTATCAAAACACATTAGAATTGTTTAAGAAATGCAATGCTGTAATTAGTTTTGTGATAACTGTAACGGTAGAAACGTTATTTCACCAAGATGAAGTTAGATCTGCCATTACCGCATCCGTTTCAGAGAAAATAGGGTGTCCTGGGACTTTTGAACCACCCTGTATATATATGTTTGAAAATAATTTTAAAAATGTTACGAAACAATCAAATAGACGTTCAATGCTTTACACACTTACGCTGCTTTTATTTCAACACCGCTCCACTCTTTCAACCTAATTGCATCTGTAATATTAAACATTTTACGTGTTTAAATATGAGAGGCACATAAAATCAGTCGATATAAATCATAACAGTGAAATGAGAAATTAGAAACTGACGTTTACCAACGAGTTTGCCCTTCAGATGCATGCAATGCTCTATTTTTAATTACGTTTATTCATTGAGCCCTAGCTCTTCTCCGTGGCGGAGTGGTCAGGGTAATAAATTACGAAGCCAGAGGTCTCAGAGTCGAACCTTGGGTAAGGAACGGGTTTATCATTCTGTGCCAATCGATGTTTCATCTGTTCACCATTCATCTTAGTCATTACAATTATCCTAAAAGGTAGGGTAAAGACCCCGAATATGAGGATAGGCACCTAAAATGAGACCCCCATGTATCTCGTAAACAAAGAACTGCACCCTAGTGGAAAGAAGCTGAAACACAAGGAGGAATCGCGCCATAGCACTGGAAGTCACGTGAGCTCCTTGTGTGTAGAGTTGGTTTCGCAGCGAATGTGAAAAAGAATGCGTGCTCGTGGAAATTTTGCTGCAGTTTGGAAATTAGCTGCTGAAAATGGATAAGGTAATTTCTTACTGATCCCCTTTTTACTGTGTTTCGTAGTGGTGAGTGTGTGTTGTACCATGTAATTAGTTGCTAGTTTTCGTCCACTTGTAAGAGAGATAGCGTTGTTCATTTGTTTACCCTGCGAAGGTCCTATTATGAGACCTGGAAGAGGTTCAATATATGAGACCGGTCTCATAATTGGACTACCATAATAATGAAGGGTCTCATATTAGGAGTCACAAAATATATATAATATTTTACGCTGATTTTCATCATTGCTTTTCCTAATTTGGGAGTTACGTTGCAATTATGTTACCAAGAACCTGTGCTTCTGGTTTTAGACGGTCAGGTCACTACTCCCACGTAAGAAATATAGCAGTGATTGACAAAGCGAAAGAACACAATGTTTCTATTATCTGTTTACCGCCACACTCGACGCATAAAATGCAACCTCTAGACGTAGGTTTCATGTTTCCCTTCAAAACATTTTTTCGCGCAAGAAGTTGAAACATGGTTCCGTCAGAATCCAGGAAAACCACTAAAAATAACTAAAATGGCCAGAATATTGTCAGGTGCATACAACAGAGCTGCTACTATGGAAACATCCGTTAATGCATTTCGAAAGACTGGTTTATTCCCTTGTAATAGATACATTTTTCGTGATGAAGATTTTGCAATACACTCTGTCAGCTCTAAAAAGAAAAGAGGAATGTGACAGGTCAGTCAGTTGAACTACCCAAAAGTTAGTTGGATCTCCAACCAAGCTGCAGCAGGTTAGGCCAACTTGAACAGGAACAGGAGCCTGAAAGCAGTACTATTCAGGCTACGCAGTCTTCAACAGTACCACCCTCTGATGACGATGCCATTGTAATGCCAGAATACATTGAGCCACTACCCACACTACACAGCCCATCTCTTACCAACTCCGAGAAATCTCGCGTAGTGAATCAACCAGTAGTTATAACAACAAGATCATACAAAAAAAAAGACTTGCAGATAATTGGAAGAAATGTAAGAAGGAAGTGAAGAAGAACCTGTTTGGTAGGGGTGTTACAGGCACTCACAGTAGGAAGCCTACTGAGGTAAAAAGAAAGCAGCAATCAGATTACTCGCGTTCTACTTCACGTAAGAAGAGGAAGGTTGTATCAAAGAAATGTGAAGAATCCACAGATGAGTCGGAAGAATATTTCTCATTAGCAGAATCGTCTGACAGTTTAGAATTAGATGAAGATGATACAGAATGTGTATTTTGTGGTTCATCGTATTCCAAAGATCAATGTGGTGAATGGTGGGTAAAGTGCACACGTTGTTACAAGTGGGATCATGCTCATTGTGGTGCAGATGACACATTTGTGTGTCCGATGTGCAAAAATCAAAAGTAAACGCATTATGAACTTCGTTTCTACCAGGTAGCTACTTCATGTGTAACACAATGAAAGTCTTTTCACAGTTTCATTTGAAGTGAACCATGGTAAAAATAGTCAGTTTCTTTTTTTAGAATAGCCTAATCTTTTTAAACATGGTGTAAAAATAATTTCGTTTCACTTATAGTTGGGTAAGAAAATAATTTTGTTCATTTATTTAAAAAATAATTTAGTTCAAAGATTCAAATGATTTATATAACCGAAACAAGGTCGGGGTCTCTTATTCGGTACCCCCTATAAAAATTGCTCAGTAGCACTTGTGTTCATTTTTTTGTTTATAATTTTTGATTGTTACTTTTTTTTATATTCCAATACCTTGTATCATGAAATAGACTCCCTACAAAATATATTTAAAAAAACATAAATCGTTTATGTTTTAATTAACAAGTAAATCGAATTCTACCAAAAGGGTCTCATATTCGGGGTCTTTACCCTACATATGTGAACTAAAATAACCAAAATTATGAGAAAGACACTGAACCTTAACATTGTGCTCCACTATATTATAATATTAATATTTGGCTTCATTTGCCAATTACAAGGAAGGGAACGTTTATACTTGATACTGATCGACTTAGTTTCATGACATAAATTTTAAATATTTACTACTATTATCAATATATAACACAGTACCTGCAGGATCAGGTAAATAAGAGCTCAATAGTAAAATACGACATTGATTTTTTAAAATAAAATCTAATTATTTCAAGGTTATCTTTGCATCAAGTACATATGAAGTACTTGTTGAGATTTGAACGTAACTGCAGTGTAATGGCGTTTAATGCAAGCTTTCAATGCTTGTTTTATGAACAGATTAAGCTTCAATGTATTAGCTAATTGGATTGAAATCAGATATTTTTTGCAACGATGGGTTCGTATTCTAGAAGCAACTAGCATGTTTTCGCGCTTCAAGTGATTCGTATTCCTTCCGGGACCAGCAAAGACGCATTTTCTCCACAGCTTGCATGGAAAGTAAGTGTTTCGACACAGCTAGAGGTTTTCTTATCCGAAGTTAATGAGGTTCAGTTGGATGGGGAAGGCAAAATGCATTTCATTTTCTTCTCACATCAAAAGCCATTCAGCACTCGCTCTTCCGCAGAATATCTATAGTGTTATCAACAAGCTGGAGCACGAGAACGAGACGCTTCTTATCTGATTACATTTTAATGGAGTTTCCTTCTCCGAACTTATGTGAGAAATGAAAGGCAGCAGCAATTTGTGTTTAATGTGTGCGGTGGTAACAGAAGGAAATGGTATTCAGTAACTCAGTTTTTAAAAAAGGTACAAAATGTATTTTCTGGAATACTGATTAAAATTTAAGTTCGTTCGGAGTCGTTTTAGCTTCATGATCTCTCCACAACCAGTTTGATGTTTCTTCCATAATGTTGGAAAAAAATGTGTGTCACACGTCTTACTTTACTGAGGTTTTGTTTCTTTGACACATTCGGGTTTTTTTATTCATTAATATAACTAGTATGTATGAGTCCATGTTTACTGAATTTCCTAAGAAGCTTTACTACCTAGCTCATTTACGTGAAGCTTATTAAGACAAACTTACCTGCACTGCCTTTTTTCACATAGAAGTTGTAATGAATAAGCTTGTTACTTTCAACTACTTTGCTGCACCTCGCAGTATGCTTTATCTATATACATAAAAATGTATGTGTGTATGTATGTAAGTTTGTTCCGGCATAACTGTCGAACGCCTGGACCGATTACAACCAAACTTGGTACACGTATCACTTGCAATCTTGAAAGAAATACTGTAGGAGTAAGACACCCCTGGCACCCCTAGGGGTGGTGTGAGAAGGGGGTGACATGTAAAAATAATCGAAAACGACCGATATTAAATTCCACACAAACAAATATCCGTGACTCTATGCAATCCCGCACAACGATAGTGTTTCTCTGGTTGTCTAACATTCAGGCTGATATGAGTTTGTGTTGCGAAAACGACTGATATTAGAGTGGAATCCATAGTTTACGGTGTCGCTAACGTGAATAGTGACACTCCCAATGCCGTTCAACTCCAAGACACTCCTGGCATTCCTAAGGGGTGGGTGGGAAGGGGTGGCATGTAAAACGACCGATATTAGTGTGGAATCCATAGTTTACGGGGTCGCTAAGATGAATAGTGACACTCTCAATGCCTTTCAACTCCAAGACACCCCTGGCATTCCTAGGGGTGGAGGTGGGAAGGGGTGGCATGTAAAACGACCGATATTAGAGTGGAATCCATGGTTTACGGGGTCGCTAAGATGAATAGTGAGACTCCCAATGCCGTTCAACACCAAGTTCATTTTAGACTATAGTTAGAATTCATTATCTTCCTGTCTAATAGAAGATTGGGATAAATAAATACCCGGGCAACGCCGGGTAATCAGCTGGTATAGCATAAAAAAAAATCTTGCAATACGTTTCACAAAATGGATTTCTGCTCATTATTTTTACATTGCATGCAAATTAGTTTGTGTTTTGATATAAAAGTGCACAATTTAATAAAATGGAAGTGCTCTATGAAAAATATTACTCTTCATGATAAAAGTAGTGGGGAAAATATCCGCAGTTCAATTCCGATGATTACATTTTTGGAATGAATTTCACATACATATTTGACTTTGCTTGAAAGTATGTGTGTACGAATTAGAAAGCAAGAGCAGTGTCCATGTCGAACGAATAAATTTGGATTAGTCTCCTGTGGATCTATATTAGTATGTAGAAGTGGAATACGAGTGGTTTAATTTAATATCATGAAGTTGGTTTATAATCAATGGCAATAAGCATAGAATTCATTCACAGTTGTAGAATTATTGTAGCTTTTGGTTTGGACAAATTAAATATGCAGTAATCTCTCCTGCAATAATTACCGGTACAATTACTAAAATAAACGAAATAGACAAGAAAAACACGTTCCAATGGAACAGTTACGTGAACTCAATCCACCTTCCCCCCAGTGATTTCACTTCATTCGACCAACCTGCGTGTTATCAACAATGTTATGTCAACTTTAAATGCACCTGTATTATCTCGAACAAGAAATTAAAAAATTAAAGAGAAAAGGAAAAAAGATGTTTCTGTTTGGAAAAACCGATCGTAAGAGACACGCAAGAAAATCAATATGAGAGTTCAAAAATGGTCAAGATTCGATAGGTCCTTCCTAGAATTAGGGCAAATGGAAATTATACGTTAATTTGCCAATAAACCTTCGGGGGTAGTAATGCCACATACGCTGTAAAAGAATGGTGTTAAAGTTCCACAGACGGTGATCCCAGAAGGTTCACACCACATTTTAGTCAACGTTTAGCTTCAGTGGTGTTAAAGTACCACAGATCAGCGGTTTATGTTGACCAGAATGCGGGTTTGGCCTCATGGGATGTTTGTGTCGCCCTGATGCCAGGTTTTCGTTCAGTGTAGTTGTTGTTTTTATGGATCACACGAAATATATAATGCAGTATAATATACTGTATACTTGTACTATGCCTTACGATTTATCAAAGAAACAAATTTAGTATCACTGTCACCAACTATTAGATACATATCCAAATTTTAGCATATCTATTTGACTGAATTATAATCTTGCAATACATATACCGAGTGGTTCACATCGCACTTAAAACTGTAAGTCCAATCCCAATTAGCCTATCTATACGTAAAAGTATACTTTAAACAAAATTCAAACAAACAAAACTCAAGAATAAATATAGTGTTTCCAAGTTTATTTTCAATAATCTTCACAGTTTCTCGTCACCATCCGAATAACAATGTTCCCTAAGTACTCAGCATTAATATTCATCTACCACCAATCAAAGGAACCAGAATATTTCTTTTTTATGTAGAATGAGAAGCAAAGAGGTTTGCAGAAAGCCTCTTACCTACAGAAATATTTCGGATTTTCGGTTCTGTGACAATGAAACGCCTGAGCTCTTTCATCTGCCGAAGGTAAAGGAAAAACTAGCTGCGTTAGAGGATTCATATGCATTTGAATTAATTTGCAAGGTAAAATGTTTAAACCAGAAAAAGGAGTTCCCTTAATTACGACGTCGCTTAGAACCTTTGTAAGCCTTAACAAGATTTCCAAAAGATTGCAAAATCAATACAACGACAAGCCTTAGCGGTTTTTCAGAAACGTTGCCGATAATTTTGCAGAAACCTGTCCGTTGATGGATGCCCGCCCAGCTCAGAGCTTGCCGACATCGATAAGCTCTGATGGAAGCCCTCCTAGATCCAGCCAATATCTCGTGCACGATCATTACTTAAAAGCATGGGAAGGTAGATGACGTAATTACAAGGCACTAACGCTACACTTATACGTAACCAAACATTTTTCCTCCCTTGAAAAGCCTTCTACAAACGCTGAGGAACATGTCAAGGGCTGGAATGTCATTAACAGAAACCGAAGGCTTCCTTCCTCTGACTACAGGTATCTTGGGTGCGTCAAGTATCTGAGCGCTCACCGAGCAACGTGATCGCTCAGCTACTTGACGGCCAAATAGGCGTTGCTCGGCGAGCGATGCTCACTTGATCGCTGAGCAAACTTGAACCTTGCTCACCACAGGTTTGACCCACAGAATATATGGTTTTTTGTGTTTCGATCCCGGAGACAAAGGGAAGAAGAGGAAAACTGTATGAGGATGGCGGGTTGGCGACCAATGAAGAAAGGAAATATCTATGACGATTCGTATGATTAACGACTTGTGTTGCGATATAGCGTAATTACAGAATAAAATCAAGAAAAAGAAGGTAATGTAATATTCCAGTTTTGTAATTGTATTCAATGAAAGTGTTGTTTTTTCCAAGGAATAATAAATATTTAAATAAACACCGTAGTTTTGAAAAGTTTTTCAAGGGTGTGAAAATGAAAATTTCCACAGTTTTGTTCACATCAACTATTCTATTTCCATAATTAACAGCTTTTCAAACACTGAAATCTTGTCCACTCGACGCAGTTATATTGATCACAGATTATTCAAAGGCACTGATATTTTGATCAATGAGCACACACCGTCAAGTAAATGATCTGTCTGCTCAGCGAGCGTCGCTCAGATACTTGACGGGCCCCTGATATCCAGTCATATCATTGAGCTTTAATTCCCACCCAACCGTAGGCTCAACAAAGTATACATAGCACTGAACAACAGTGAAAATGATTTCGTGAACGTTTTTTCAAAAAATTTATTTTATATTTGTTAATTGTAGTGTGGTTACATTAAAAGTCATGATTTTAAAGTTTACACCTCTACATAATATCAGTGGCATAGGTTTGCCGCCCCACATCAGATTTCTATAATATTCCCGCAATTGATTACGATATAAAAGTACAAGTAACAAATAATATTCAGTTTAACATTCTTTATGCAAATAACCAAAATACATGTATCAAGATAAACAATACTGAGGAGGGAGAGAACTGGAAATTAGAGAGACTTGACAAGAATTGGGGAAAGTAAACAACAGACACAAATAAGCAAACAATAATATAAATGGGAGAATGTAAGAAAAGGAAAAGTTCACAATTGATTAATATTTGGAAGACGTGAGCACGCAGAAGTCGGGAAATCGGTTACATGTTTTAATATTAGCAAATGTGTAACATTCTACTCTTTGGGAGACCAGAGGAGAGGGCGTTGCCTACCTTAGAGAGATGATACTACTTTGAAGGACCAGCGTTAATCATTAAAACGTATCAAAACTTTAATTTTTCTATTAGGAGAGCATGGTTCACTACGTCCAACTCAGGCCTCGCCGATGGCGCAGTGGTAGCGTCGTCGCCTTGTAATGAAGGGGTCCCGGGTTTGATACCCGGTGGAGGCACATAGTAGTTCGGATCCCACTTTAGACTACAGATCCAGTCCCGATTAGCCTTATGCATAAAGTGGACTTAAAACTCCAAGTCAATCAACTACGTCCCAATATTTTATTATGTTAAGGGAGATTAAGCCGATCATTTTTTTAGCCTTGCAGTCAACTGTTTCCCGTTGCTGGTTAACTAGAACCGCCAAATTATTTAAGAAGAAATTGCATAGGGATTTACTAATTTTCCATTGCATATTGTAAGAAGCAGAAAAAAATATCAATACATATTCCTAGGCAGGTATTAGATGTTCCAGCATTAATCAGGCTACCCAGTGCCATTTTAGCCTTTCTGATAAATTTATCATGTGACTTAGGCAATTCACCTCGTCTATAAGGGTTCTTTGAAGTTCCAGGATCCGCAGATCAGAAAAGCGGTTCCACTGGCATTGCTGATTCGAAAGGTTTTCGCATTTATAACTTGCGACCGTCCGCCTTCTAGGCACAGCTTCGTTCAGAAAAAAATACACGAACCTCTAAGAGGGCAATAAAAAGGCCTTTTCCGTCTCTTAGAGAGATAATTCTGTCTGTCACTTTTGTGAATGTGTTCATGTTCAATGCATCCGATTTTTGTTTGTTTGTACTGCACATGAGTATTTGTAAATAATGCGTGATTGTGTTCTCAGTTTGTTTGCGACTTGAAGTTCTAAAACAAAAATTTATTTTATTTCCTAAGATGTGCTTTATAAAAAGTTACCGAAAATTTATAAATATAATTTTGTGAGCCAATCTATTACTGAATAAACAACATAAAAAATATTGCGATTGTATGCTAAATGCTTTAAGCAATGCGCATTTTTGATTGCATTGGATTGATTTGTTGTGTTAAGTCCACTTTATGCACAGTAAGGCTAATCGGGACTGGACCTACGGTTTAAAGTGGGATCCGAACCACTATGTGCCTCCACCGGGAATCGAACCCGGGACCCCTTGATTACAAGGCGACGACGCTACCACTGCACCATCGGGGAGGCCTGCACATTTTTGAGATAGTTAACCGAATGAAAATTCACAATCTTACGTTTAATATAAAGAAACTTCTCCAACCTCATCTCAGAAAACACTTTCACTTAAATTCAAATCAAGGGTTATAAGGGTCGCCTGGGTTCCTTTGATTAAGTATATTTACACCATAAATGGTCAAAGAGCCAGAAGTCCCTGGTACGCAAGATAAGCATATGATACAAAATCCAACAATGTTAACCTCCAGTTTGCATACATTACCCGGCATAATTTAAACCAGCTAGTCACACGAACCGTTTTGCTTGGATTTTCAAAAAACCTTAGTTACATTTTAGCCTTTATAATATCATGGATGAAGCTCTTTAGATTCGCAGCCTACATGACCAAAAACAGGGAAAATTGGCTTTACAATAGTAAAAAGCATTGTATGATACCCAACTTCCCACACCCCATCTCTTACACGTTCTCAGTATCGGCCACAGTAAAGTGATGTGATCATCACCGCGCTCTGCACGCTTTTACCACCATCGGTTTTGTAAAGGTATCCCTTGATTAAAACCAGGTTAGCCCCAGAGGAGCTTGATGCATCTGAGATTACCCACCTCGAAGATCGAACTCGTGACAGTCAGACGCCCTACCGGTTGGACCACTGTATCTCCTGGAATCTCCATTGAGATTTCATCTTACAACCAGTTTCAGTTTTCAATATTTTCTAGGTGTTCTCAGTGATATTTGCAGTTTTGGATTCATGAGACAGGAGTCGTCGATTTGAAACACGGATAAGGTATGACTGTTTTATTTTCTTATCTCGTTCCAAGACTTCCTCTATGGTGTAGTGGTGACGTCGTCGCCTTGTATTCAAGGGGTCCCATGTTCAATACCCGGTGGAGGTCCATAGTGGTTTGGATCTCACATTAAACTGTAGGTCCAGTCCCGACTAGCCTTCTGTGCATAAATGTGGACTTAATAAAAGTCAAATCAAACCAAATCTTATCTCGTTCCCTGAAATATGTATACTACACCTGTTCGTTCGATAGAGTTAAAAAGTTTCTAATTTTAATATTCATATTCTTCTTATCATGTAAATATGAATATTTTGCAAGTATTGGAAATGTGTTCAGTACATATTCGAACGTCGCAAAACTGATTACGAAGATATCTTTTAGTTTATAAATAGATGTAAGGAATTTTGTCTTGGTTATTTAGACACCGGAAGTTGAATTTTACTATAATATCGCAAATTAAGTGTGGAGATAGATGATAAATATTGATCTAGGGTCACTACAACAAGAATTCGTATTAGCTTATGTAACAAATGTAATTTTTTTCGATATCTATTTCCTCAAAATATACATTTTTTATAATGATGTTTAATACATCTAGGTTATTGATATACCATTTGAAAATACAATTATTTTTTTTATTTAATATTTTTTTCCTGTCGACACTAATCTTCACGATAGAACTAAATGTTAAGGTGTCGAAATATACAAGAGGGACAATTATTGTTATTTAGCGTCTCTTTCTTTGCCACTTTTGTTAATCGCGACGATGAGCATGAGTGATGATGTGATGGAATTGATGAAGCCCAGGCCGGAATTTTTACCCAGAACCCCAGGTGTAGTAGCGGATTGTGCTAACCACTCCGCCACGGAGGTCGGCGAAAAAGATTTGAAGTAAAGGCTCTTGGTATCGCACGTTGGACTAGAAGTTCCCGTCTTGGCTGATATGCAACAAACCCTCAAATATCTGCACTTGTTGAAAACAATATTTCTTCCATGTACGACGTACGTCTGCTGATTATATTGCTGTATTCTGGTCGTCTGTCTCACATCGATGTCATTCCTGTAATTAAAGGTATCTCCTTTGATATGACATTGCTTAGTTGTGTACGAGGTTTGCCAGTAAAGATCGGAATTGCTCTGGCCCTTGTCGAGTTTCTATTTGGACGATTTGATATCCTAGCAGAGTATGTTTTCCAGTTGAGTGGGATACTTAATGGAGAGGAAGATCTCTGAGAACTCACATCGCAATTCCCCTTTCAATTGACTACTTCTGTCACCGAGAGACCAATAAAAGTGAAAATTAACTCCTTCGACAGAGCACAGGCGTCCTGCCACTACTTCACGATGATTGAAGCGACGGTTGCAGCTTACGTTCTTATTGGTCAGAAGTTGGAGTTCGTTACGACCATTGGATGGGAAGATTCCATTTTTATTTTTCCTAATGGTATTGGTTGTCTGAGCCAGCGATTGTGATGATCAATTCATGTCAAGACAATGGAGCAATTATAGTGGATGCATACGGTATAAAAAACGCAATTTAAAACTTCTTAATGGCGATTAAAATAATTGATTGATTTTTGTTGTTTAGCGTCATTTTTCTGCTACTTTTGGCTAATCGCGACGATGAAGATGAGTGATGATGTGATTAAATTGGTGAAGGGACACCCACTAAGAACACTCATGCATGTATGATTGATTGATTTGCTTTATTTCACTTCGCTTTTTGCGCCACTTTTGGCTAATTCGCGAGGACAGGGATGAGTGATGAAATGATGAAATTGATGAATAGACACTCACAAACATCCATGCCCAGTCCGGGATTCGAACCCGGTGCCCCCTGGCGTCGTAGCGCGATGTGCTAACCACTTCGCCACGAGGGGCGGCCCCATGCATGTATGAGAACAATGACAACTACTAGTAATGAACTGTAGATTCTTTTAAATTTGATTTCATTTATCTTTGTCCCTCCGCAGAAGAGTTTTTGGAACAGGGAACTTCCTTCCTTTGCCCCATTTTTGCAACTTCCATTTTACAACATTGAAATGTTCGAATTGAAAAGTTTGAACAACCCATTCTTCTTTCTCTTTTTTTTTTTGAATACCTTGAGTTCCAACTGATGCACATTGTGATGGCAAAGTTTGCTCAAACGTATTCCTCATGTTATTGCAGGAACAGTTGTTTCAACATTGTCGGCGATTTCGTCACTATCCAACTTTCTATCTCTCACAGTTAATCATTGTCATTCAAATTAATAATTGAGGTTGTATCTCTAGAGTTATTTGCAAGTACCATTAGAATATAACTGATGCAACTTTACCAAATCAAGGACTCGGGTGTAAAACATGGTAAGTTATTAGAAGCTATACTTGTTTTCGTGTTGTGTTTACCAATTTTAGAAGGCTTCACTGAGTCCAATGCAAATTGTTTGATATGGCAATGTCACTCGAAAATTGAAGGATGGCACAATTTACTTTGTAAATGTCACTTACCATGTTTTACACCCGATCCCTTCAAATAGTCATTGTCTATTTCTGTTTAGCTGTCTGTGACAAAATACACAAAAGCGAAAGTAATAATTTTCCATGTTCACGATGAGGTAATCTGGTTTGGGAATATAACGTGTAATGGTCGCTGTCTGCTACAATGTCACAAGATCGTGGCGAAGAGATCGATCCGCGGAAGATTCTAGATCACGTGCTTTAAGATCTTGCTACCATCCATTCTCGTAAAGCAACAATCAATACGACATTAAACTTTTTTTCATAAGACATCAATAGCTGCAAATGAAATTCCGCTATCGTATTGCTCTGCGATCATATTGAAGAATCAAACGTTGATTCCTGACTCATATCTGAGATAATCTTCTATTAACTATCACCAAGTTATAAAAACCCAATTTAGAGAATATCCGATAGCTATATCTCAAGAGAAAGAATGTGTACGAATGTATAGAGAAGCTGAAACTAAACTCAGTGTCGTGAGGTTTAAGAAATGCCAAGGAATTTTTCATTGGGTGTTGACTAGTTTAATATGGAGATCTATATCCGCAGTTATATAATCCTTTTTAGAGAGGAGCTTGCCGCTTCATCTTTTCAAGCAGTCCTACAATTGTCCTAAGAATGCTCTGTCATCACCGACATTCGTCACAGGACTCTGGAAAACGAAACCGATTCAAAGTCAAGAGCCCTCACTATATGGGTAAGCGGGAGCTGAGCATATGAGCAAGAACATCAAAATTTTTGCATGAATTTATTAAATATGAAATATTTTAATAACCTTAAAATCACGTGCTATTTTCCTTATCTTTCCTGCATCATTCAGTCCCTCGTTCCTGAATATAATTAACTGTTTCATACATTAGAAGAGCCTCGCCGATGGCGCAGTGGTAGCGCCATCGCCTTGTAATAGATACCCGGTGGAGGCACATAGTGGCTCGGATTCCACTTTGGACTGTAGGTCCAGTCCCAAATAGCCTTACAATGCACAAAGTGGAATTAAAATACCAAGTCAATCACTCATACATTCGAAAAAAATTTAATATAAACTGACGAATAGAAATACTACCCACACAGCAAATGGTATGCTAGAATTTCAGTGAGTAACACTGAAGTGGCAAGCAGTAAGTGACAAGACAGTAACACTGCTTGACATTTGGAAACGAACCTACAGACGTAAATAGAACGTTTCGTCCAGAAGTCACACGAAAAGCTGCGTGTGTCGCTTGTCACTTGCGTGTACACGGACTGGGCCGTTATCTCAATAGTGTTCCCTCGGTCTGTTGGACACCCGTGCGCAGTGGATACTTTTGTCCATGTCGCTTCTTGTTATCGCTTCGACGTGGAACTTTCGTGCGCGTGTGTCGCGTCACTTGTCGCTTGTCACTTCGGTCTGAAAGATCCATAACAGCTATAAGGCTTACATGGAAGTAAAGGACATTGCAGAACCTTCATTATTAATAATACCAGGAGCCTCCCCGATGGCGCAGTGGTAGCGTGGTCAAGGGGTCCCGGGTTCGATGCCGGTGGAGGCACATAGCGGTTCGGTTCTTTCTTTAAACAGTAGTCCAGTCCCAATTAGCCTTACTGTGCATACGTGGACTTAAAACACCAACTCAATCAATCAATCAGTTAATAATACCAATAGTGTTCTTTCATTCGTTTAAAAAACATGTATTTTCTCAATCATTTCGAATTTTATGAAGGTCCTTTTTGGGAGCAATGAATTAAAACTTGATGTATAGTGCAGGAGGCCTTAGAAAGATCGCTTCGCGGGCTTACAGCAGACGACAATATGGGGGTGTGTCTGCGAGAACCAATCAGGTCAAAGAATGAGCGAGACCGGTTGCCACAGCTAGCTCGCTGCACCGTTCTGGAAGGGTGAGTGACCTCTGCCTCTTGCTACCTCACCTGTTTGTTCGGCTGAGGAGCAGACGACACGAGAGTATCGGCAATAGTGTGCGAGCGACGTCTGCTGTTAGCCCGCGAAACGCTCTTTCTAAGGCCTCCTGCACTATAACAAATAATAATAATAAGCCAACGAAGAACATTAGCTCATTGAATGATCAACACACGCTCTCGCCACCGAAAGTTCTGGTATTCGAATCCTGGCCTGGATACGAGTGTCATTGTGATTCTCCCTTCATCACATTGCATCTAATCAAAATTCATCGTCGCGATTAGCCAACAGGGCAATTTCATATATCCCACACATTACAACCCACTAAAAGGCACCATGAAATAATTTTAATGTCATTATAGCTGTCTACGTCACTCTTTCTCGGTAATCTGTAAAGCAAGGCCGCGTATAACGGTAAAGAAAGGGCGAAAGCTAGTGGGAGGAGCAAAGCAATGCACACTGCTGTAAACGGCTGCTAGCAGCAGCCGTGTTTCCCCTTCTCACGCGTCCATTGGGCGTCTGAAGTCCTACTTGCGAGTAAGACTGTTTTTGTTCGCTTGTTCGCGAGTTTCCCGGGACAGAGTGTAAGTGCAAAGAGATACCCGCACAATCATACCAGTGTAAAAAAATGAACAATACTTCATTCACGTCGTATTTTACCCCTGCAACTGTGATAATTGCCCAAGAACAAGTGATCGAGGAGATCCAATGTCTCAACCAAGAGATTCCTAATTTGAAAGCAACCTATCAGAAAGTAGCTTCACCTACGTCATAGAAGAATACCAAATTTGTATCAAGTTTTCTACCCTAACAAGTACCTTATGCAATATAATTCAATGCTGTTCATAACGAAATGTCAGTTAATGTGCGAAATAAGTATTAAAAGTGAAGACCATTTGTAAACAATAGTGAGTTCGTCACGCTTGGACGGAAAAGTGCGGTCTTCAGTTCAGATTTTCATAATTAATAAGAGAGGTGCACCTTGAAGCCCTTGTGAAACCCTTAGGAAGGGTTAAGCATTTTTAATTAGGTTTTCTCAGAAACTTGTTTGCCGCTCAAGTATCCTTAATACTTTGACGAAACTCGTAACTCTCTTGTTATTCTTGGGACGTGTTGCGAAAGCGACAAATCACCTCCTTCAGAAATTCTAGTCCTGATTGAAATTGATGAGACGGATTTTACATACAGCTTCTAGAAAGCCCATCCATTTATTCCCATCACCGCAACTGCTAAGCAACAATATTACCTAAGGTGATAAATTTCCAATGAAGCAAGACAACGGATTACTCAGGGTCGCAGTGATTACGTGTTACATCCTGTGTTTAGCTGTCAAGATGTTGATGTTAAAATATTAAATTAATATGTAAGAAGAATATTCTCGTAGGTGTCTAATATTATGAAAATATGTTATTTGAAGCTCTACGTTGACGACATATTCCTTGTTATAGCTCCGTATCCAAATATCTTCTGTGTTACTTGCTTTAACTGTGCTGTACTCCATTATACTCTGTATGAAATTTGAGATGAAAGGGTAATTTCAGTATGAGCCTTTGCGGCTGTAGGCACATTTCCATACATAAATGAAGTTTTTTTCTATTTTTTTCCATATCCCCTCTTCTTATATCCTCACATGTTCAACTTTACCTTTCATATTAATTGTGGGTTCTTCCCTCACTACAATCTATCAACTTAGTTTTTTTTTTGTTTTTTTCATAATTTTATACTGATAGCAATAGTAATTATATTGTCGGCAAGAAGCTTTCTGCACACCGCTCTCGGGCACTTTTACTTACGTCCCTCATCTTATTCGCCCTATTTGTCCAGACGAAATGTAGGAAGGTTCACAGGTCCCTTATTTGAGTTTATCCCTTTCCAGCAATTTCCCTCCCCGTAATGGCCCTCATTAGCCCCTCAATTTTAGATTTGTTCTTATCCATTATGAATTTGCGTCTAGCCTCTGCTGTTTCTTTGCACTGGAGGAGAATGTGTAATATCGTCTCGTTTTCCTCACCCATTGGACATTTTGCACTCCAGTCCTCTCTCACGCACTTGAATTGGGTCTACCCCCTAGCCTGAAGCATGCCAAATCCGTCCCGTCACTCGCTCCGCACACGTCTACGTATTTCCATCTTCCTCATTGCCTATCCCCATCCACGATTTGTGCCGAAGTTAAATATATTTTCCCCGCACATTCTGCAAAATGTTTTGTTTGCTGATGTCCTCCCTGCATGCCCGCCCTCCCCTCGACTCCATCTTCCCAAATCCACCCCAGTCCTATGGTGTATCGTTCCATCTCTATCATTGTTACTCATTGGCGTTTGGGATATTGTTCTGGGCTTGTATAGCAAGTGTTTTTTTAGATTTTCATCCCCCATATTTAGCAGTCTTGTCCAATATTTGAAACCTCTCATTTTTACTTCTACTTCCTCCCTATACTTTCCCATTTTCCTAAGAACCCCTCACGTTGCCGTCCCCCTTCCCAGCCCTATAACTTGTTTTAAAAAGTTTGCTTGTACGTAGTTTACAGCTTCTCTTGCCCCCAGACCCACAGTTCGATACATATAATAATATGGCCTTGACTGTAGCCTCGTATACTCCCTCCAGTGTTCTGGTTGGTATACTTTGTACTTTAATTTTTTCGTTTTGCCCAGAGCGTATTTAGCTTTCCCTTTGCTTCTTTGAGCCTGTCTTGTCCACTTACCAGACATTGTCATGACCGTACCCAAGTAATCATACTGTTTTACCCTATCTAGTTGTGTCCCCCCATATTCCCATTGTTCGTCCCTACCGAATACGTACCCATTTTTAAACACCATGACTTTAGTTTTCTTAATATTAACTCGGAGAGCCCATTTCTCGCATTACATATGCAGCCCACCTAACCCTTCCTGTAGCCCTCTTATTGTGCTAGAAATTACCACCAGCTCGTCCCCATATAGTAATAGTGTTATTTTTGTGTCCGCGATCGACGGAGGTTGTGTGTCCTTCTTTGACAGTTCATCTACAATATCATTAATAAACGGAATCAATAGAAGTGGGGAGAGAGTAGGCAGCCTTTTTTCTACCGCAGTACCGATTCATTTCATCCCGTCACTTCCCCATTCCTACATTTAACGCAAAACCCTACCTCTTCAGAGACGGCCTGGAACGCCTTTAGCATTTTGACAGACACCCCCACCCCCACCCATAACTTGGTCCACAACATTTTCCTGTTCACTGTGCCAAACGTCTTTTCAAAATCTACGTAACAACAACATAATTTCCCTCTATTTTCCCCAGATTTTGCTGTATGAATATTTGTATAGTATCAATGGTTTGATAATTTTTCCTAAGTCCTGCTTGCATTGGTGAAAGAACATTTTTTCAGGAGATCATAATTTTGCGGTATGTACGTATGGGTAGTGGACAAAATAATATGAACACCCATATGAAAACAGGTCGCAGTACAACCACGCCACCTGGTACAAAAATCTCCTACCTAGTGATCATGAAGTGATCATCAGATTATCAGCAGCATTCGTATCGGTTGTATATGAACATTCTGCTACCCGCCAAACGCCATTATGTTCGACCTCTCAAACTTTCAGAGTGGCATGATCATTGGAGTTCACCTTGCTGGAGCCTCAGTGACGAAAACAGTGAACCTTTTGGGGGTTGCAAAGAGCACGGTGTCAACTGTGATGACAGCCTACAGTAAAGAAGGTAAGGCATAATTTTCTTAACAGAACGGCTGTTGAAATTTGAAGCTCGCCGACGGAGATAGGCGGGTGTTGAAGTGGATAGTGGCCAAAAGCACAAAACAACGGTGTCTCAGATAACCTTCTAGATGAACACCCATCTCCAGGGCCGTGAACAACCAAAACTCTCCAACGTGATCTGCATGCTGGGAACATTCATGGCAGAGTGGCTATTCCAAAACCATAGGTGTCACCGCGTAATGCTGTTCTAGCGTCGAAAATATTACCGAGGGCACAGAGGCTGGACACAACATCAGTGGGGACAGGTCGTATGGTCTGACGAATCTGCATTCACATTATTCTTGATCACCTGGCGTGTTTGATGTGCAGAACTCCTGAAGAAGCCTTTCATGTTGACTGCCTCCTTCATACTGTTAAGTATGAAGGAAGTTCGGTGATAGTGTGGGGAGCGATATTTTGGTGTGGGCTTCGACTACTTGTAGTCCTCCATTGGGAGATCGCAGCAGATGAATATCGCAGCATTCTGGACGAACATCTCCACCCTATGATCCAGACAGTTTTCCCTGGCGAACGACCTGTTCTTCAAGACGACAATGCCCCTATTCACACTCCTCGGTGCACCAAAGCATTGCTCCATGAGCACGACGATGAAGTGGAACATCTCATCTAGGCTCCTTAGTTGCCTGATCTCAACATAATTGAACATTTGTGAAGTATTTTGAAGTATTTTAGGTTTCCACCTCCAGCCACACTTTCTGAACTAGACAGTTTTGAGCGTATTCTCTTCAACATGGTGCACGATCTGCATTTGTGCACCCCCCGTCGGATACGTGCTGTAATTTCAACCAAGGGTGGGTCAACTTCCTACGAATAAAGATGTGTGTGTCATATCAGGGTGTTCATTTTTTATTTCCACCACCTATATTTGTTATTGTACCTGCTGCATGCTTTGGTGTTCGCCAGTTATCTATTTCATGGTTCATTTTTTAATTATTCATGTGCACTTCTCATTAGTAAGGAGTTAACAAAACTCACTCTCATGCCAATGCAGAGCAGGTGCTTAAAAAAAAGTATATAAGAGAAAGAATATAAAAGATGCTGCCAGACGGTGCAAGTGTCGAGTGTTAACAGCGGTGCACCTAGACTTTTCTTGATGCACATTCTGTATGTAGTCAACTGACTGAACCTATTACCATCATAACAAATTATTATGGACATGAAAGTTTTGTCAGTGACCGGTTTTTCAATGCTGTTCTACAAGTTTGTTTGTTTATTTCTCAAAATTGCATTTTTCAACCAGGCTGTGTGCCCCTGGGATGCGGTTCATCTTGTTCGTAAAATTGAAACGGTATTTCTATATTGAACATTCCCCTTAATTAATATTGCATTAAGCTGTTGCCCATATCAGATAAGCAGTTGTTTAAAAACACTTTGAAAGAAATAAGTGTTTCTCAGTTTACGTTCCCTTTTCTCTTTATGGTTACGTACCATGTGTACTTTCATTTATGCCACTGTCTATTGAATTTTATTTGAATTTTGTTTTTAAGTCCACTTTATGCACAGATCGGGACTGAACGTACAGTTTAAAGTGGGATCCGAACCACTATGTGCCTCCACCAGGTATCGAACCCGGGCCCCTCTTGATTGAAAGGCGACGACGTTATCACTACGCCATCGGGGAAACGGTGTCGCTGTTTGTTTTTTGGTATTTATTACCTTCTATTATCTTAATTTTGTTCGTATTCCAAGTCAGTGCAAAATGTGATGTAAAATGGCGTTTTGTATAAAAGCATGAAGTTCTTACGCGTCCCCTGCATATATGTGGAAAATATTTCTGAAGAGAGTACAACGCCATATTGGAATTATCAAGACGCTCACACTGAAATTTTCTCAACAAGCCATAGACAAAACTGGACCGATCTTTATTTCAACCATCGACAAGTTTCACATTACCGTCTAATAGAAGTACAGAGTGTTCCGTTCAAACCTCCCGCATTTCAATTCATCATTGCTAAAAGTTTATGAAACATAATGGAATGCGAGTGGTACTAGACGAAAGAGAAACTCAAAGAATTTTATTGCATGACCTCGAAGTTCACCGTTCTCTCACTATGCAGCGCCACAATCGCATAAAGCACAATGGCGACCCCGCAGCAGCGCGCACAATCTGTATTCTGGTATGCAGAGACCAAATAAATCATTACAGTGAAAATAAATTACCGGAGAGAATATGGAGGTGAAACACCTGATGGGGAATCCATTAAGGCATGGTGTGCGAAGTATATGGCGACTGAAAGTGTTAATAAACAATCCGGAGGTTCTTAGATTGGATATTATTCGTGCTACAAACGGTGCACACATAGAGGTGTATTAGAGTTCAGTGTAGAGGTGTATTGGTGTGTTCGTGTTTAGTGCTTCATGCAATAAAATTATATGAGCTTCTTTTTCGTCTAGTATCACTCGCATTCCATTATGTTTCATAACCTTTTAGCAATGATGAATTGAAATGTGGGAGGTTTGAACGGAACACCCTGTATATTCTTTGGAAAATGTAGCAACTGAAATAATTGTACACATTTTTAAAATGGAATTCTTAAATAAAATTAAGTTTTGCTTTAAAAAATTTCGAAGAAAATATAGCGCTAAAGAGTCACATTATTTGACTGTACAGTAATTAGGATATAACTTTAAACTATAAGTCCAGTCCTGATTGGCCTATCTTAGCATAAAATATACTAAACACGAACAAATATAATTTTGTGGATAAAATGTACCTTTATAGCCCACTCCTTGTTCTTACATATATAAAACAAACCATATATAATTTCGGTGCATCAGACAGCACAATCAAATACGTACTACTTGAAAAAATGTAAACTGAACAGAGACTGTACAATGTGCCTGCATCGGGCATCGAACCCGGGGCTCCTTGATTACAACATTAAATCTAAGGCTTCGTAGCGAGTTACGCTGACAACGTCGCCACAAAAATCAGTGGGTGTACTGCGTGAGAGATTGACCTTTCAGTGCGTTTTCAGACGGCCACATCTTTCATCCCACCTCCGTTGTGGTCAAATCCCCCTTTAGAGAGTACCGGGCACGAGACTTCCTGTACTGGTTCCTAATATCCCCATTTAAAGGTCAAAGGATTATGAAAATCTTTAATTTAAAAAAAATATGTATAATGGTCAAAATTTAGTTAGAAATGTTGTCTAATGTTATCAGCACTATTATAAGGAACCCCATTCTGCATATGAAATTGTAAATATTCTACAGGTATTCTCAAGAAATGCAATGAGTATTTAATGAAATGGGGTAAGGACTTGTCAGGAAATCGCTATTTGAGGGGAAAAGTAGGTGTGTATAGGACTAAAATAGGAAAATAGGTCACCTTTCATAACGATGGGCTGGTATATACAGGGTGTACCATAAGTGATTGTCATAAATGAAACCAGAGATACATCGCGTCAAACCCAGACGAGAGTTCCTCTTCAATTTTTCCGAGAGATGCTCAGTGTCGGAACTAGACACCACCGAAAGTGTGGGAAAGTACAGTTCACACCTCTGTAGGACGAGGACTATGGCAGTTAGAAAGGCGGTTCCAAAGAAATCATAAAGGAATATTATGCGCTCTACCATAAACGCACCATGGGAGATCTGTGGAACCTATGCGGAAGGGACTCCCCATAGGAAATGGGGTTCCCCGTAGAAAGAATACCTACGTGAAATTGGTATCTGAGGAAGCAGGTGGAAGTCAATTACATGACATCCAGATACGATTTACAATTGCGTAAATACGATAGACGAAACCGGGATAATTTTAGCATGGTTGAGTTTTCGGAGAAGCAATTGGCATAGCAACACTGACAGTAAATGCAAGCAAAATGCTCGTTGGCTGACGAATGTCATGGGAAAACAGTGTTTAGCTGTGGTTGGTAGTTTGTAAGAGATGGAAAGAGTATGATGTATGAAGGGAGTCGACGAGGGCCAACGAAAAAACTCCATCCCACCTTTGTGACGGAAGAAATACCTGTACAAAAAAGAGAATACGTAAGATTAAAGAAACAATACCGTGTCATTCTACAGAATGAAGGGATCTGAACCAGTTAATTGATGGGGTGATGTAAACTACTCATCATTCATCCTCTTGATGAGACCACTCGTCATTGACATGACGAGTTATTGCTTGGCATGCGAAAGGTACAAATAACACAAAGGAATTAAACTACTGAAAAGACAATGGCAACTCGTTGGATTTTGTGAACCGTTGAACCTGTATCATGGCTGGGTGTAGGATAATTACCTGTCTAACTGAAGTCTCTGAGCTGAATCAAAATTAGCGAAGTCCTCTGTGAGCTTCTCTCTAAGTGTTGACCAAAGCGAGCTTCCACTATCGACCTCCTGTCTTGCTGACCTCCTCTCTCTACCAACTCAATTCCCAAAGTCCAGTCACTTCCCAGCTTGTCTCACCTCTATATTCCCTGGCCATCGAGCTCTTCCTCGATGCCGAATCGCCGAATCGTGTTTATTATCATAATTGCTACCATGCAAACCGCTGACACCAAACCCAGAAGTGTTACCTATTTCCTGAATGCTCAGGAGGTTTGCATGGCACAACACAATGCATTGTAAACATGCCTAAGAGGCTTGAGACAGCTGAGAGAAAAACAAGTGAATGCCCTGGTCAACATGAAGCGTTCAGAGAGACTTAATAAAATAAACATACAATCCTATGGATTGATACGATACCAAATGTGGTAAAGTGATTTTTTTCTGATGGTCACGGGAGTTGAACCCTCAACCTACTAAATGTAAGCCGAACACTTTACCACTTTTTTTATTTTTTTATTTGAAACAATTACATATTATTGTGCATGTTATACATTTTAGGTCATTTTAAATTGAACATTACATTTAGGAAATTTGTATATAACATATCTCTTTTACAACGAGGGATCATTTGGTATTCCTGGTGCAGGTGATTGATAAATTGGGTGTGAAAATCTTGTTGCCTATATATGGATACAAAAAGGGCATATTGGCCTAAGAGCCATTTGTTCTTGGATAATATGCAAAGGAAGGATACAAAAGTATATCTACTGAAATGTTACGTTCTGATGTACGACAAATTGTATTCACAAGTTTTTTGATATATAACCATGATTTTTGGATTATTTGACATTCACTAAGCTTATGCACTAAATTATCTTGTACATTACATGTAGCACATATTGGAGTATTTAGTAATTTTATATCATAAAGTTTAACTCCAGTAATGAATGTTTGGTGTACAATTAGCTATATACCACGCTGATCTGACTCTTAACGTAAGGTGGCGGGCCTGTATATTATTCCATACTTCCCGCCAATTGACTCTTGGATTCCGATCTACAATTTTACACTGTTTTTGTGATAGTGAACACATTCTTCTATATATTTTTGACGTCTCTTGCATTGGACGGATAGGAGATTGTATTAAAGCGTAACTGATATCCACTATTGTATTCTTAAAATACCATAATCTGTCTGGAAGTCTTGTAACATCAATGGGGGCCTCCAATTGAATGTTGTCCAAGGCGTGTCTCAGAACTTTACTAGTGAGGCTGTTTGGGTGTTGAATCAGTGTCGTTACATGAGCTTGAATACGTAGAGCCTGACTTTTATATTCCACGTTTACAAGGTTCATTCCCCCTTCTTCATAGGGTAAACAAAGTGTTGTTTGATTTACACGCAAGATTTGACCGTTCCAGACAAACCAGTTCACAGCACTCTTGAGCTTAAAAATATCCAGTTGCCGCAACGGGAAAATTTTTGCTACATACCACACCTTGGAGAGAGCGTACACCTGTACAAACGTCACTCTTGACTGTATACTGAGTATTCGAAATTTATTCAGTTGTAGAACTGCTTTAACACCATTTATCACTCTGTCATAGTTTAACTGGATCATTCGTTGAAGGGAGCGCGCGAAAATTATTCCAAGTAATTTCATCGATTGAACAACATGAAATTCTCCGCTCTGAGGGTAAGTTATATCCGGGTTTAAATGCATAAGAGTTGATTTTTTCTGATTTACTGTGAGCCCTGAAAGGGGACCAAATTCCTGTAATACTTTAGACGTCGCAGCAATATCAGACTGCGTATTTATTAATACATTGACATCATCAGCATAGGCCAACACCTTTGTGTTTATAGATTGTATGGTGATGCCTTGTACTTGCTTTTCTAATGCAGAAAGGAGGGGTCTCAATGAGATACAGAAAGCTATCATCGATAATGGGTCACCTTGTCTTACTCCCTTGTGAATAGGAAGTTCTCTTGTCATAAATCCATTTATTTGTATTTTGGATGTTGCGTTACTATAAAGGCTTTTAAATGCTGACAAAAAATGTCCACGTATACCGTACTTTTGAAGCACATTAAATATGTAATCATGGTGTACCGAGTCAAATGCTCGTTCAAAATCCTATTGCTAATATAGCATTATCATGGTTATTGCTATTGACTCTATAACAGGTAAGCACTTCACGAAGCGTTTGTAAGACATTTGTAATTTTCTTGTTCATACCAAAAACATATTGTGTATCTCCAACTAGTTTTTCTACATAGGGCATCAGTCTGCCTAGCATGCAGCGAGAGAATATTTTATAATCAGTACATAATAGGGTAATGGGTCTATATTGACCAACTTCAGTGGGTTTCACAAATTTTGGTATTAAAACTATAATCCCAGTATTTCAGGATTGTCCCACTTTATACCTTCGGAACACTGCATTTATCCATTCAGTTAGTGTTTTTCCCATCAACGTCCAAAATGTTTGGTAGAGTTTGTTTGGTATCCCATCCAGACCAGGTGCAGAAAACGGCTTCCCCGACTTAACCGCACGGAATACTTCTTCGCTTGTGTAGTCGTTATTTAATTGCTCACGTTCCTCAAGGACCTCGGACAAGGATTCCAAGTTATACGTCAAATCTACATTATGTGTTATTGGTTTGGAAAATTGATTCTCAAAATAGTTGTAAAATGTGTTACGTATTTCCGGGGCTGTTTTTATTTTAATTTCAGAATTATCGTTTATTTCGCTAATAAATTGTCTTTTCGCATTGTGTCTTTCTTGCAGCACATGGCTTATAGATGCAACCTCTTCTTTATCAAAGTAGAGGAGTCTGCTGCGAATTTTTACACCTTGTCGTCTATCAGCTGTCATCCTCAGCAGTACAGCTTGTACACGTTTTACCTCTGTTTGCACTTGTTTCCCTTCAGTGGCTTCATGAATACGTTCACGCAGCACACGGTAATAAAAATTATATTTATTATTCCAGTCACTAGAACGTTCCTTACAATAACTAAGACAAAACCATTCAATGCCTGGTTTAAGAATTTCATCCCACCAGCGAATTATATCACTTTGTCTGGTACGGTATGCTTCCCATACATTCCATTGGTCCTGAAAGGCTCGTTGGAAATTTGCATCTGTAAGGATAGAAGCATTTAATTTCCAGTAGCCATACCCTCTAGGTACTATTGGTATATCCACATTTATCGCCATGATTACGGCACTATGGTCTGAAAAACAGGTGGGTGTTATACTAAGTGACTTGATTTGTTGGCGTAAATGTGGTGTTACATAAAATCGATCTAAACGGGAATCACAATTATTACGAATGTACGTGTACCCTTTCTGTCCAAAATATTTGTCATTCCATACATCTGTAAAATTAAACCCATTTACTAATTTTTGCAAAGAATTGGAGGTATTAAAGCCAGGTCTTTGGTCCTGCGGATGCAGGACACAATTGAAATCGCCCGCGCAAATTACCCTGCATTTCAGTAGCAACATCCGTTGCAAAAAACGCATCCCTCTGTTTCCTAAATTGTGTCCCTGAAGGTGCATATAAATTATATACCCAAACATTAGCTATTTTTGCTGAGATAATTCTACCATTGGGATGCCACATCACATTTGTAATCGGTACGGTGTTACGTACTAACAGGGCTGTTCCTGTCGCTTGAAAGGTCGCATTATTATAGACTAATATGTTTGGGGGAAGGTTAAATGCTGTTATTCCACATTCTTGAAGAAGTGCTATATCTAAAGATGATCTACATCTCGTTTACAAATTCCTGGGCACTCCCCTGCAAATGAACCAAGGATGACGTCATACTGCTGAGAGAACATTCGCGTTGACCATGTGAATTGTGGTTTCAGGCAGAGTGTGCGATGCTTGCAAATCGTTGAACTGCGCATGCTCAGCTTGCAGGCTTCTGTAAGTAAGACTGTTGAATCATACACGACATGGGCTATCCTGTCTGTGGTCGAATTCTAAATTCCCTCCTATTCAATATTTAGAGTTAAGAAGAAAACATAATGTTTCGTAGTTTCGAAAAACACCAGTTTAATTGTAATATTCTGTTTGAAATATTTTCTTGAATATCAGAAAAAATAGTACAATATAGTTTGAAGACATGAGTACGAGCATATAAGCTAGAAAGCAAGAATAAATCCAGTCATTACGATACCTGCCCACCACACGAAGGGTCCCCGGTTCGATTCTCCCCGTACGGCTCTATTTTTTAAAACGATAGAATGCGAATTAATGTAAGTCTGTGAAATATTTATTGCGTATTTGAGGACAAATGTTTTTAATTTTTAATACAAATTGCAAATTGTTTTGAAACTGCTCAATACAAAACTACTTTAATAAATTTGAAACCATAAAATGAGACGAATAAAATAAATGTAATAACAAAAACAATAAACAGTGTATAATTTAATACTAGTGTTTGCATGGACTTGATGGAACTATATTTTATGCTTAGTGCATCATTAGTTTACTGTGCTATTAAATATTGCCTCTAAATCCAAGCACAGACGCAAGCGTTAATGCTGGATTTGTTAGTAACCCAGTGTCAAGCTGTCATTTCAAAAAGTGACGTTTCTTTCAGTTTGCCATTTATATTCCTTCAGTTTCTATTAAAATAATAAATGATTTATATTGATTCATACATTGGAAGATTGTGTAGTTTCAGGCGTTGTATGCATGCAGTGAGCGAAGAAGATATCGACTTTGTATCACTGCACTCATCATTCCCTATCCACATACAAGTAACCCTATAGCACTAGAGCCCAATATTGGGCCCTGGCTTACCTACCGACTGCTGGCCTCCCTCCCACGCGGGCCACCAGGGGGGCGTGCAGATCTGCAGCCAGACTAGGGGGACGGGTGGTCGGCCCGACCAACCCCCAGCCGTTGTAGGACTTCGCGACCGGATTACGCTCACTCACTCGGAGCTCCCCAATTTCCTCACGATGGTGGGTTGCCACCGGCCCTATACCCAGGCCGAAAATTCTAATACTAATTTTACCCATTTTTCCACTCGAGTTCAATGCAAAAATATCTCCACAAATATCGACTGAAAAGTTTTCATCATGTGCAATTCTCCATTAAATGTTTTCGCCGATTCGTACTACGCGTACCTTCGTTTTATTTGTTACAAACAAGCATTCCTTGCACATTACATGTAGGAGGAGAGTTGCATCTACATTTCACATTGGGTACATCCTTCTACCTGTTTTCAGAAGCGAGAGCTTGTAGAGTAGTGGTTGCCGTTAAGTATTTACAAGCTGATGGTCGTAGGTTCAAACCCCTTCGGTGGCAGAAAATTTCGTAAGTGTTAGACATATTCCACTGTGTTCATTGTCCACGCCGTGTGAAACGGAATGATTCAGTTTGGAATTAACGATGGGTGGAGGGGAAATATTAAATTACAAAATCAGCATTTCAACGAACCGAGAAGTGGAGAAAAATTGGACAGCTCTTATAAATATTAAAATAACATTTATGCTTTTAGTGATATAATCGCAGGTAAAATCAAAGATCTTACGTGGGAGATGTTTTCTTGATCTGTACTCAGCCAAAAGGCATTTCGCACCGATCTAATACATTCTCCAAAACATTTCAAAATGTTAGTGAATGTTTCATGACGATAATTTGATCAGGACATCAATTCTTGACACCGAGACGATATTTTCTACAACTTCTCTCCTCTCGTCTCCAGTCCCTTCTGTTCTTATCTTCTCCTTCTCTTTCTTCTTTCTCCTCCTTCTCCTCTAATTTTATCTCATATCGTCTTCCCTACTTCTCTCGCATCTTGTCTCCATCCCACTCTTCTCCACTCCTCTTATCTTCTCTCCTGTCTTCGATTTCCTACTCCACTGCACTCTTCTCCTTTTCTCTCTTTTACTCTACTCTCCACTCCCCTCTTCTCGTCTCCTCCTCTCCTCTCCTCTTCAAACTCCTCTCATATTTTTCTCATCTCTCCCCGAATCTTTTTTCTTTCTCCTCATTACTTCTCCTATCCACTTCTGTCCTTAATTTCCTTCCCTCCTTTACTTTCCTCTTCCCTTTTCTCTCTTCTCCTTTCTTTTGTCCCTTTCCGTTTCCTCTCTCCTCTTTTCTTTGTTCAGACTCATCAGCAATGAAGTACTAGAAAATCGATTTTCTTTCTTTCAGAAAGTATTTCTCATTTGCAGAAAATGTAATACTTTTATTTTTTTCTAGTTTTATAGAATAATACTTAGATTTATTTATTTCGCGTATTTCATAAATGTCTATTGTGCATATGGCAATCCTGAAATTGAATCTAACTCACACGCAACCCACCAAAGCCTTGTGTAAATTGGGTTGCCTAGTTTAAAATGTCGTTGTCCTAAAACTTTGAGAGACACTGTACTACAGTGTCAGTCAGTGAAGTGCATGTACTTCGCAGTTCAAATGGAACGTGTGTACACTAACGAGGAATATGCGGACATGCATTTCTTCTACGGGAAAGCAGACGGCAATGCAGTGGAGGTTGCACGCCTGTACCAGGGAGCTTTTCCTCGCCGACGACACCCTGATCGCCGCTTGTTCATAAGATTACACCAACGCCTCCGAGTTCACGGGAGTTTTGAATATGGAGAGAGAAGCGGTAAGCCAACACGTATCACAGTGGAAGAAGAGGAAAGCATTTTACAACGCGTTGAAGAAGCACCAGGGACGTCAACTAGGAGGATCGCGCCACAGGAGCGAGGTGTTTCTCACAGCAGTGTGTGGCGCATTTTACCCCGCCAGTTTCTCTACCCGTACCATCTCCAACGCGCAGAAGGTCTCCAAGCAACGGATTGCGAGGCCAGGGTTAGGTTTTGTGAGTGGATGCTGCAAAAACTTGCATTACACCCACGCTTTTTAGGTGACATTTTGTTCCCAGACGAAGCTGGATTCACTCGTGACGGAATTGTGAACTTTCATAATACTAACGTGTGGTGTGACGAAAATCCCCATGAAATGTTTGAGTCACGACCTCAGCAACGTTTCACCTTGAATGTTTGGATCGGTATACTAGGTGATTTTATATTGGGACCTCACAGCCTGCCACCCAAACTCAATGGTCGTGGGTACCTTTAGTTCCTACGTAATCATCTTCCACGCCTCCTGGAAGATGTTTCCCCCAGGGAACATGTGGTGTATATGGTTCATGCACGATGAGGCACCAGCACATTTTGCTTTGCCTGTGCGGCGGCACCTTACGCGACGCTATGGTTGGCACTTGTGACATTCTGCTTAGGCGTCATTAATAGGGACCAGAAGCTACCGTGGATGTTAAATAAGTAAATCGCAGAACGCACAAAAATTTTGGTGCGCTTCAGGGTTTGTTGAGAACCTCCCTGTGTAAACGTATCCAATGAGTCACGTTACAACAATTTGTTAGCAAACAAACATATTGTACGGTCTCGCCGTTTTAAGTTTCATCAATGCAAAAATAATCAGAATAATCAAAATTGTAAGTTTCCTCCAAAAATTAGCTCTAAGCAAGAATAATCTCATGTGCTACTCAACAATCAAAACACAACCATCATAATAAGTTTATTTAGTGATCAACAAACTAGAACTATTACCATTTTTTAACGTATCAAAAGTGCATTACACCTATGCAACTGCAGATATCATCTTATACCATTCTCTGGAAAGCAATCTCGGGTGGAATGACGTATGTCAAGAATATGTAACTTCTTATGGCTTTATTATAGCTCAAAATTAGTAACAACAAACGATTTATAACAATCGAGCATTTTATTATCAAAGTACTCATTCATATCGTGTCAAACATGGGACGATAGAAAAAATTGCATACCATTTAATATTTACAAGTTAATAAGAAGTGATTGTATCTTACGCATCCTTTATAAAGATTATGGTTACGTACTTAGTCACAATTAAGTTTATTTTAACAGTCATACGCATACGCATTCACAAGACAAGTTAATTACATCCACTCGGTTGATACTTTATGTAACTTTCAATAATTCATCCATTTATATCAACCTTTCGACCAACGAAAATGTTAGCACTTTTATTTATCCTTCAAAAATTAATTTATACTAACTCTACTAGGTATATTAACCCTTTAACCTGATCAAGTCGACTTTCAAGCTTTTATGCCTAATACTGCAATTAAATTTCGACAGGGATTTTGACTAGAACAAATGGGGAGAAGTTTGGATATTGTCTTCAGTCGCGCATTTTTGCATTCAGCGTTACAGATAAGTTCTCGATAATTAATTAATTCTCGCGACGAGTTTTTTATAAGAGTTCCTTCTCTCAAACTATTTCACGATATCACTTTTCACGTTACGTGCCGATATTTTTCTACTGGCGATTTTAAGGTTTAAACTAAGTCAGAAACACATGCACTTTTTTGATATGTCATAATTTCCACTGAATAAGCGAACACGTCACCTACCTTACAAGTTTGTCAGGCGATGCATGGTTGCCATAACTTCTCGAGATTGGCATGGTCCTTGAAATACAAAGGACAGTAGACTTCGGCATCCTTCCAGTACACTAAATCCAGCCTCCATTGGACATCATTAAGTAAAGAATCCACCTATAAAACTTCACTCTTCCCTCAATCAAATGTGGACCTCCTGGAAGAACTTTGGCAACATCGCTTCTTCCGAACGTTTCACGAATGGGTCGTTCAACACCACATGACATAGGAGAAAGCCGTAACGTTCCGAATCTTGGGTAGAATATTCTCGTACGTATCACTTCTCCAAAATGCAGTAACGTGTTCTTATTTCCTCGTTCAAGTTCGTAAAATATATGCTTCCTTTTCTCTTCTTGTCAATAAGTCTGTTCGGCTACACACGCAATTGCTCCAGCACAGCAAACACGTTCAAAGGCATGGTCAGCACACTTCATACAAAATTTGACAATAGCCCCATTTACGTCGTAAAATACACCTTGTAGTTGATCGTTGATAATTTCCTTGTTTCCTCGTGGTTGGCCAAACTCTAGAAGAAACATCATCGTCGTATTTTTTGTCCATAATCGCACTCACGCAACTTGCAAGCAACTTAAGCTTGTACGACGATGAAGGAAATTCTCCGCTCAAAACTAGGTCATCGTATTGGTTGCCGATAGAAGATCCATTTGCCGGAAAGGCAGAGAAAGAACGACTGTTCGCGTAATCGCCGTGAACACAAGACTTGGACTGAATTTGCCGTTGCTTCACAAAACAACCAAAGCAGACACAGTGCTGCTCTCTATCGAGTTCCAGTGGAATCAATCACTAACAAATGCGAATCGAAAGAGGCAAAGCGAGAACAGTGGCGTAGCGACTGATATATGGAAGGAAGACGCGTAAATATAATTTAAATATAATCCACGTCGCGTGTTCTGTCACACACTGGATAGGTCGTGCGGGGCCTGTATTGTGGTCACCACGGTTACCTGATTTAAATCCATTGGATTTTTGTATTTGGGGTCACATGAAGAGTATGGTGTACAGCTCTCCTGTCGATAATGTTTGCCGAGTTAGAGGAACGTGTGATTGATGCATGTGCACAAATATTAAATACACCGGGAATATTGGAAAAAGTGCGGAATTCACTACACCGACGGTTGTGGTGATGTGTGGAAATGAACGCAAGTCATTTTGAGCACTTGCTGTTGATTCTTGTACAGTGCTCTACCTGTGAAATAAAGTGTATCACACGTGTTCATGGTATTTTTTTTAATATCTTCCTTGAAACTGTTTCCCATGTGAGGTCACATTCAACCACAATGTTTTCCCATGACATTCGTCAGCCAACGAGCATTTTGCTTGCATTTACTATCGGTATTGCTATGCCCATTGCTCCTCCGCCAACGCAACCATGCTAAAATTATCCCGGTTTCATCCATCGTGTTTCCGTAATTGTGAATGGTATCTGGATGTCATGTAATTGACGTCCAACTGCTTCCTCAGATACCCCTTTCACGTAGGTGTTCGTTCTACGGGGAACCCCATTTCCTATGGGGAGTCCCTTCCGCATAAGTCCCACAGATCTCCCATGGTGAGTTTCTGGAAGAGAGCATAAGATTCCATTATGATTTCTTTGGAACCGCCTTTCTAACTGCCATAGTACTCGTCCTACAGAGGTATGAACTGTACTTTCCCACACTTTCGGTGGTGTCTAGGTCCGACACTGAGCATCTCTCGGAAAAGTGGAAGAGGAACTTTCGTCTGGGTTTGACGCGATGTATCTCTGGTTTCATTTATGACCATCACTTATGCTACACCCTGAATATATATGTGTGTGTGTGTGTGTGTGTGTGTGTGTGTGTATATATATATATATATATGAGTGTGTGTGTGTGTATGTATGTAAACAATAGAGATTAAAAGACAATGGCAATATGATATTTATATGTGTGTGTGTGTGTGTATTTTCGGCCCATTTTAGTCTGTAAGTATGTTTATTGGGTTATTTTTGTTGCCATTCTACATCTTGAGTTAATCACGTCAATGAGAATGAATAGTGATCTGGTAAAATATTGATTGATTGATTTAGTTTATTTTACTTCGCGTTTTGTGCCTCTTGGCTAATTTGCGAAGATGGGGATGAGTGATGAAATGATGAAATTGATGAATGGACATTCACAAACAACCAAGCCCGAGCGGGATTCGAACCCGGGACCCTTGACGTCGCAGCGCTATGTGATTTGGTAAAATAGATGGTAATGAAACACACTTACCTTAACAAAGGTTTGAACCTGGGACTTTTAGCTTAATACGTACCACGCTACGCTGACTAGTTTGGCACGGTTAACAGCCAATGTATGTTACAATTAGTCATCATTCTAATCTAAGAAATAAATAAATATTTGTTTTTCCGGAATTCAAAACGAGGAAACTAATTCATTTTGCGAGGTATGCTATGTGATTATGAGGCTCAACTCAAATCGCAGTGGTATTAAAGAAGTGTCTTGAAACATAAAAGAAATAACGCCAATAAAATTAATAATCACAAAAATTAATAAAAATAACTATGAAATGAAAATCTAACGATAACGTGTGTCAAAGTAACAACCACAGAGTCTGACATGTGTCTGTTGATAACTGGACACCCACGCTTGCATTCTACAAACTCATATTATAACCCGCAAGCTTCAACATCAGATTCAAGCAGTCATGGGTCAATAGCAATGTGACAACCTAGAATTCGCGTATTGCGATGGCTCAAAACAACTAGTCTAGCGCGAAGTCATGTCATAGAATTTGCGGAGCGGAAGTTGAAGACTTCAGTATTTGTGCGATATGATTCAATACATCTGACATGTATCACGGAAGGACGTCACTTGTAGAAGCTGAATCTCCACTGCTCTCTTGTGTGGCCTAAGCGTCACCGAGTTTAGCGAAGGCTGATGTTAGCAGACAACAGAACCAAGCAATTCAACACAAAATAACAACTTTATTTGAACAACAGTAGTTGTTGATTTAAACAAATCAAATAAAAAGCAACAACAAGGACTAAAAGTGGTAAACGTTGTAAGTGCCAAATGCAAAAGTGTTGGGAAATCACATCGTTCCGCACATCAGCCCGTAAGAACGTGCACACTAGTGACCTCTTTACACGCCCTTTGAACTACTTAGAGGGTTACCAGCCACATTTCACGTTTACCACATTATATAGCATGGCACATTTCACAGTTTAACATGGAAAATGGTGTTTGAATTATTGTGGCACTTACAGCGTTTACCAATTTTAGTCTTCAATTTCCGTCTAAAATGAACTCATTTACAAGTACAGCGAAAAATGCAAAATGTGGAAAAGATACAGGGTGTGTCATTCATAAGTAATGGCGCAAACTGACACAGTTGAGAGTACACGATAATAGAAGCAAAAAAGTCTTAGTATACATGGTCTGCAAACGAGCAGTTTTCGAGATAATTGAGAATGTGGGGTTACAATCCGCCACTGACTTCATTGTTTGTAAACGTCGTCCTAGTTGGTAAAATGCTAATTATGTGTGCAAATGTGTGGTAAAAGCCGTCACTGGTTGTATTTTGTAAACACCCAGTGCTTTACTCCTTGCGCGTTCCGAGGTTTGCTCTTTGTTGCCAAAACAGAACATTTCCGAGAGGTGGCGTTGTAATCAAACAGGATGGATACATGCTTGTGACCAATTCCGAAATGAACCGGGGGTGTTCGAAGATGCAAGGACGACACTTTGAACACCTCCTTTAAGAGGTACGAGTGTACAGTCTTAGAAAAAATTACCTGGGCCACGGGACGTAGAATTTCGTAACGTCTTAAAGCCTGTTGTTTATGCAACCCAAATAACAAGATATTCGCTTAAGTGTGCCTGGTGATTCTGAGTTCTCGGGAAGGATTGAGCTTTGATAGCATGAGTCACATGACTCGTGCCCCAGACACAACAAACAGCTGGGTGCTACGATGCCTCCAGAAGAAAATTTCAGGAACTGGTTTCTTGACAAGAGCTACTCGTAAGGAAATACTATTCTTTCAAGTGATATTAGAGTCATTGTCAAGAAGGTTTGCTGAAATTATGGTTCTCATCACAGACCACATGCCACACGTTAATTGTTTAAGACCAGTTCATGCACTGGACCTACAGATTAAAATGAGATCCGAACCAAATGCCTCTCTATTTGGTATTGAATTCGGAAGCCTTTCATTACATGGCGAAGACGTTACCACTACGACATCAGAGAGGCAATGGAACCCCTTCAGAAAGAGATAAGCGAAAATTGCTACGTGACAAACCATATTTGACCGTAAATTTTAAAAATAAGACAATATTTTGTACTGACAGTTTCGAACCGTGGGAGAGGCATATATTTTTTTTGTACAGTCGTCCATTTCACGAGTTTATAATTCTTCCTCACCGACACGAGTAACGCGAGTGGTAGAAGAAAAGCGAAGTAAAATAACTGAAACAGAAATAAAAGGAAAAAGCGAAATAAATTTTATTCATAATATTCTGCAGTCACTTGAGTTGCATTCACGGGATGCTATCTTTAAAGAAAGTCTCTTGCTTGTCTTTTTCGCTTCCTTTGTGCTCTTGCTTTCCCCTGTCACGATTGGTCTAAAACTAATTAATGCGACGTTAATTAAACAATCCAAACAACGAAACAATGCACAATCAACTGCACAAAACAACATTCCAAATATTTTCGAATCGGAAAACAATTGAGATGCTGTAAAATGACTTAAGATGCAGTAATAAAGTGGGAATTCGGTACCGTATAGAATTAAATCGGTAGAGATGTTCGATTTGATTGGATGTTTGTTATTTAGATTTGCTATTCTTTCACTTTTGGCAAATAGCGACGAAGAAGATGAGTGATGCTATGATGAAATTGATGAACGGACACTTACCAAGGACACCCACGCCCAAGTCGAGATTCTAACCAGGAACCCATGGCATCGTAGCGCTCTGTGCTAACCACTCCTCCATGGAGTGGACATTATACCATATTTTGTGTGCTCAATTGGGATCAATCAATGGAATGACTAGGCATATTATATGATTAATAAATTCATATCATAATACCACGTCATATTATTCGGCACGAAGTAACATCAGAGACATTCAATCGTGCATTTTTGCCTTTCAACTAATTCTTTGAATTCAGGTTAATCACAACAATAAGATAAGTTATGAAGCAAATGATAGTAAATGTGGGATATTATTACGAATTACCTGACAGAAACAACATTAAGCAGGCTCGGTGGTCAAGCTCATTAAGTGATTGACATTCGATATCGTCGCCAAAGTTCCCGGGTTTGAGTACCGTCCTTGTCGGGGGTGTTTGACTATTTCGTCATCAATTTCATGTAATGGTCACTCGTCCTTATCGTCGCGATCATCGAAAAGGGAATAAAAATTATAAAAATAAATACGATGGTTTTTGAGTTGGTGTTTTTTAAGTCCACTTTATGCACAGCAAGGCTAATCGGGACTGGACCTACAGTTTCAAGTGGGATCCGAACCACATGTGCCTCCACCAGGTATCGAACCTGGGAGCCCTTGATTACAAGGCGACGACGCTACCACTGCGCCATCGGGGAGGCCTTAATAAATACGATGGAAGAGTACGTATTTCATCTCTCACGAAATCTCCTACAAAACCGGAATATATGAAATACTTGTATATTCATTCACATACATTTTCGATTTCTATATTTAACTAATCGAGACAGAGAACGGAAGAGCAATTTTCAATTCGACAAACCGAGAGACGGAGAAACTGTCAAGTCTTGTTTCTTCTTGGCACCTCCGTAATCGAGTTGTTCTGTTTGTCATTGGCTTTGTATTGGCAATTATTGCCAGTATTCTTCCCCTGCAGGTAAACCATAACGATGAATTATGATGAAATGAAGCAGATAAAAGGGCAAGAACAAGAAAGTCATGCCTGTTCGGGACTCCAACCCAGAACCTTATGTAACGAGATTTGAAATTCTGGAGAAGGCGTCCGTCTTTCGCTTGGTTTTCTCTTTCCTCTACTTCTCTTATATTATCATACATGTATAATAAAAATAGATCTGATACGATATGTTGCGATTCATAATTGTGCTGGTTAGATGCTACAGATGTGAACTCCAACCTGCAATATATTATTCCCTTTTGTTTCGTATCTGGTTGAACATGACATTTTCTTACACTGCGACAATTTCTTTCTTAGTTTTGGTTTGGTGCACAGATATGCTAATCTGGACTCGACCTTCAGTTTAAAGTGGTATACTAACCACTATGTGCATCCACCGTGTATCAAACCCGGGATCCACTGATTACAAGGCGACGACGTTATCACTACGCCATCGAGGAGGCTCCATGACAAAATGTTATTCACTTGATCTCTACCATAATTTATTTCAGCATTTACATTTTCGTTTTCTTCTTCTTTTTTCCTTTTGTTAACTACTCTTATACAACTCTTTTTGCGTCTTCGAATTTCTTCTTGTTTCAGGAAAAAATAATACATGCAGGCTGTATAAAAATCCCCCGTTCAAATAGATAAAACGTTCACTCTCGAGAACTAATTTACATGTTTATCACTAACGTAACCATTAGGAAGGAAACTATTGAAATGTTAACTGATATAACTGCAGATGAAACAATACTTACAGCCACTAACGAAATATCTATTCTTGTGTAGCCTCACAGACAACAATTATATGGTGAGTCATTCACTCTTGCTGACTACGGGCGAAGGTCACTGAACTAAAGGGTGGTGGCAAGCAAGCAGGCTTCTGCTCTACCAAAGACGAGGTCACGTGTTCCAGTTATCAATGGCGTACGAAATAAGGAGGAACACAGCTATCTGACGTATGTTTTGGTCCCGTCATTGCACGTAGAACACTTTATCGTCGTGGCCTTGAAGTTCCCTCAGGGCACTCCTACGTAAAGGCTTCTCAGCTAGAAGGATATCTTCCCCATTGAGTGGAGGAAAAGTGGGTGCGTATAGAGGTCCTTCAACTTTCGTATTCTTTTTCATTTCAGAACCCGTGCTGTATCGTCGACTTAATTCAATCTATCCGATGTAGGTTTTAGGTTCTGTTTCTGTTCGGTTATTTCACGTTGTCTTCCTGCTTATGTTATTCGCGACGAAGGTTCTGGATTCGATAATCTGGACAATAACGGGATTGTGTTGGTTGGTTGATTGGTGTCTTAAGTTCACTTTATGTCCTGTTAGGCTAATCGTGAATGGACCTATAGTTTAAAGGGGGATCCGAACCACTATGTTCCTCCACCGAGTATCGAACCCGGGATCCCTTAATTACAAGGCGCCCACGATCCCACTGCGCCATCGGGGATTGTGTTCGAAACGAATGAATCAAATTTGAGTGATATGATATGCAACCATTGGAAGACTATTGAAAGAAAACTATGGGAACCTGCCAGTTTTTCTACTGCAGACAGGAAACCATAAACATGGAAGAGAAGCTTATATTCTATGAAACCTGACGCTATGTGCTCGAATACTGGCTAAATATAATCCATAGAGGCATAGCAACGTTAAACAACCTCTTATATGATACATATAGGTTTAAAAAGGTCGAAATACAAATATTGTGTGCGCCTCACTGATGGCGTAGTGGTAAGGCCTTGTAATCAAGGAGTCTGGGGTACGATACCAGGTGATCGCACATAGTGGTTCGGATCCCACTTTAAACTGTATGCACTTCAGATTAGTCTATCTGTGCCGGTGACTCAGTCGGTAACGCGTCTGACTACCATGTTATAGGCCCCGGGTTCGATTCCCGGCCGGTTCAAGCCCGGGAACTTTTCTAACGTTGGAAGCGACCCCAGCGCCCACCCAGCGTCGAATGACACGGGTACCTGGGGGAAACCCTGGGGGTGAAGGCGGTCAGGGGCGTGATACTGATCACATCACCCCCACTCACGAACGAATCAAGAGAGTGTGGGGCGGTGTGATGCTGATCACATCACCCCCACTCACGAACGAATCAAGAAAGTGTGGGGCGTTACCCCCACACCCTCTATACGCCTTCATGCCGTAGCGCCAAGCACAGGTGAGAACTTTACCTTTCTTTTTTGCATACAGTGGACTTACAACAAAATTTAAACTTGCGATAAAGATTATGATAAGGTATTAAAGAATTGGGTCTAACACATTTTTTTATTGTTTACCAATGACATTGTTAACTAATATTCTTAATTTCAGTTTCAAGATGAAATCGGCTACGAAATAAAAGGAGTGGGTTCATATTTCTGTTACGAAGTTCCACTTTTGTAGTAGACCTGTGCCACACTAAGTTGTGACAATAAACAAATCTGAGACACTTTGAAAGTATTAAATTGCTATCTACGTATTTGGGAAAAATCTTTCAATATAATACTTTTTTTGGATACGTCAAATCATAGTATTTAATTCCTGTTTTAGCAGCTTTAAGAAACCTGATTTTTTTGGGGGGGGTTACAAATGCCCTTTCTGCTCCCGTCAAGTTACGCCTATGACAAACAGGAATTCAAAGTAAAAGACTGTCCCGACTAAATCGGGAGACACGTCTGATAGATTTACAATTGGGAAAATCATAATTAAGCGTGTAGTTGAAAACAACCTATTTTCGTATATTGCATGCAGCTCTACTTTTTCTGCTATGTGGATCAAGAACTGGGGACGTGGAGAAGCACAACACTCCACGTAACCAATAGTCACGTGACCCTCTTTGCTTTCCTGTCATGTTGACCTTCGCGTGGAACACATTTCTCGGTGTTAAGACAGGCAAAATCACCCGATCATCGAAGGGTGCAATATGTGTTGCCTACCCTCCTGCATTACTTGCTCCTATTAAAGCCTTATTGGGAAGAACTTTTTTCCATGACTGTACAGTAATTGTAACATGTAACATACTAACGTTTGTTAAAGTAAGTAGAATGTTCAATTGAGATCTCCAATGACTTTTCTTACTGTATTATTAGCATTTTACCAAGTAGGACGACGTTTATAAACAATGTAGTCAGTGGCGGCATGTAATCACACATTCGCAATTATCTCAAAAACGGCTTGTTTGCAGACCCATGTTTACTGAGACTTTTTTGCTTCTATTATCGTGCACTTTCATCTGTGTCAGTTTGTGCCATTATTTATGATACACCCTGTATATGTTCAAAGAAAAACTTTTAAAATAATGTAATTGTAATATAATCAACAAAGTAATAAATAGCAGTCAGAAGTAGCACTGCTTGACCCGTAAGTTCAACATATGGAAGTGTTTTGGAAGTAGGAGGCATTTCTTTAGCAACGTAAAAAAAATGTATAGAGTGCAGTATATATGTAGTATATACAAGGCCTCCGAGAGATAGTAGTTGGATTTGGCGAAGTTATTGTGAGCGATACGTTGCATGGTATGAAGTGAAAGTGATTTTATTACATGCATCAACTCAAACATTATTTACGGTGAGATAAGAGATGCGTTAGCAACAGAAATAAATTTTACATGAACGTGCACACAGTCTTTTAAAAAGATGGAGGTGCCTCATCTTATTAAGAGATGGTCTTAAATCTGTCGTTCGCGAAGTTTCCTTATCCGCCACTCAGCTTTTAACGGAAGTCAGAATATTTTAAGATTTTAGTTATACAACGTTAGAGTTGTTATTTGTAACGGTAAGGGACTGGACCCCGTACAATGTGACGGATTCAAAATAGCCTAAGTGCTGACGCACCCAAAATTTTAAAATCAAATTCAAAATTCAAAAAGTTCCTAGTAATTTGAAATTGTAGAATTTATTAAATAATAAATTTGTCTAAATAGTTCAATACTGTATATGACTATAATTTTATTGGCCTCTTAAAATTTTTATAAATGCACTTATAAAACTTATTATCTAAGAGAACCAAAGGCCATTGAGCTTGTTTCTGTAGAACATCCGTGCCAAGTACGATTGCATCCTCTCTCTCACGATGTGCTTAAATTTCACGCAGTGGAAAAGAAGATAAACAAGCTATTAGTTCCTTTCCGCAAACTTAGTTCAATACAGTAATAAAAGAATCCGAGATTTCTAATGGTCGATACTGATTAGTTATGCACATGTATGATACAAATCAAAACCTGGTGTTACGTCTGTCATATGCTCAAGAAAATAAATACATCTATATTTCGTTCCAAATACTAAAATGTCTCCAGTAATTTGAAAGAACTCCAGCATCGTACGAGTGCCAACGATTGCGCATTTTCGTTTCCAGTTTATTGTCTTCTTTCGAAACTCGGAAATTATCAGCCAAGATGCAATGAAAAAGAAAATCAAAATGAATTGCAAGGGGAGATTTATTTTACTGTTCAGAAACAGCTATCTCTATTCCTCTAGGCTACTTTTGTTTGGAATGCTTCAGCACACAGAGCACTTTTATAGATAATATGATACCATTTCTGGAGTCGAGTTTCAATTGAATATTCGAGGCAGTTTTGCCGAAATGTAAGATTGTTTCCGATACGTTAGAATGAATTTCAACCGAATTTCAAGGAATATTTTTAAAAATGAACAGTAACACGAAAGTCGCATATAATTTTCCATGTCCCTAAAATATTATATGGTAGCACTGTTTGTTGCACAAAACGTTCTGTCATGCATGAATCACATTGCTATAACTAGACCTCGGATTTTAGATTTTTAACCTATTTTTTCCTTTGCAGGTAAATAAGAAATAACAAGTTATATCGGCGTCTCATAAAAAAACGAAACAACTGACTAAGTTTTATAGCGCCTAAAATAACCTATTTTGCTTGTTTGAACCTATTTTAGGTTTATATGCCTAAATTAAACCGTTTTTTAGGTTTTTATATTTTTTTTTAGGTTTTACAGGATTTGTATATCTCACAGCGGTATTTACTAGGTTTGGTGGCGAAATAATTCAATGACTGGCGTGTTTGAAACATGTTTTCTGTCGATTTCCCTCCCTCTCAGTACATAATGTTTATCAATGCTTTAAACAAAACAAAAGTGTCTGACGTCATTGTTACCTGCAGACAGTGGCGGCGAAAGGGGACAGTTTCCCCCTACATTTTACCCCTGCACTAGAGACTCTTAATGCTAAGCCTTGCCTAATAAGATAAAGTAAACTGTCCTTGCCCCCATCCCCTCCTTCCCATTCTCAGTTTTGGCACTCAATCGTCTCTACTGCGTGCACAGTCCCAAGGGCAAACTTCTGATCTGTGTGGTCTTGCTCACTTTCGCGTCAGTTTGGTCCTTTTTGGCATTCACGCCTTGCGAAGTAATATTTCAGCATTCAAATTAGCACTACTGACTATGTTTCTGTTGAAAGATAATTTTCAGCATATGAAATGATCCTAACAGGCAAAAGGTGTAGTTTGAGTGTGGATAACGCAAAAAGATTCATGGTGGACACTAGGACCATGATAAATTTCAAGTATAATTCAAGGTAACGTTTCCAAAAATTCAAGCATACAAGCAGATGTTTTCTCTATTCCAACCTTACGTATTACCGACTCTCACCCTCCCTTCCATACACAAAAATATTGACAATATAAAGGGTTTGTATGATTCCAATGTAACAAAATATTTACCTAATCAACTTCAAGATATATTATTTTGTATTAATCTTCCGTTTGTCGGATAGATTGTTCTGGAAAATACACTAACAAAGTAAACGGATTGAGAAAATTTTGTCTTATTTTCTGTGTAGCTTTCTTTTTCATTCGCAAAAAAATGAATGAAATAAAAGATAAACTGAGAGCAACTTGCCTCAGGCCATTTATAAACATGCAAAAATTTAATGGGATATGGATTAATAAAAGTTGCAATTTTTCACGTCTACGGAGAAAAAAATGGAATAGAGAAAACATCCGCTTGTACCTTATTTCATGTC
The DNA here is from genome assembly GCF_977018435.1 of Lepisma saccharinum. Taxonomy (NCBI): domain Eukaryota; kingdom Metazoa; phylum Arthropoda; class Insecta; order Zygentoma; family Lepismatidae; genus Lepisma; species Lepisma saccharinum. The sequence goes on along the minus strand of NC_139230.1, from coordinate 155,643,903 downwards.
TTGCCAAAATTCATGAATAATTTCCAGACCCAATAATAATTCACGTGTAATTCCCGGAATTCAAGGAATTCCAAGTGAGTAGCCACCCTGATATTGGGCAGCAAATTATACACACGTAATTCATTTTTCATATCAACAAGTAACTTTTTCTAACAGCTCAAGTACAGTATTTTAATAATTTGTTGATAATTTTGAAAATGATATAAAGAAATGAAAATTTGTTTAGAAAATTAATATTTGGTTATTACGGTTCTTGTGAAATTTTATTTTTAACGATTGTATCAAATCAGAATTTTTCAGGAATTTTGTACCAAATTAAGTCTTTTTGCAACCTATGTCTGGATTTTTCGAGCCTAATTCAAGGTTTTTAGAACCTAATTTAAGGTTTTTAGAACCTAATTTAAGGTTTTTAGAACCTATTTTAGGATTTTTAGAACCAATTTTGGGATTTTTAGAGCCTATTTTAGGAACCTAAAAGCACATTTTTTAGAACCTAATAATCCGAGGTCTAGTTATAACAGAGAACACCTTAATTTTTGGAATATGATTATGCAATTTCCCATGCTTTTAAAATATATCTACAGGATTTTTGTAAAATTTTGTAATACACTAAATGGATAATAACTTGCACAAACTATCCACATTAACTTTACGAAAACACATGGGGAGAATCAAAGGTTGGTGACATTTTGAACTTCAATAGTGTCCCACGATACATTCAAATGATAAAGTGGGTCAAGAGGCATCTCATTTGACGGAACAAATTTCAAACAAACTTTGTAGGAAACATTTCATTTTTTGTTTAGTCAACGGTTTTTGAATGGGGGCCCAATAACTATCTTACGTTCAACGAGTCTGTGACTTCGTAACTGTCTAATATTTAAAACGAAGATAACTTGCTACGTCATCGCATGACAGGGGGGGGGGGGTAGACTCAAGTCACTTATACTGTGACTACAATAACTACAGTAATTTCAGAGCTTTTGAGCTTGTTTTTTCTACTATCTAGATACAGTAAATCAGATGACTGGTCGTCTTATATTGCATTTGAATTAAATTTGTCAACGAGTTTCCAGATGGTAGACTTTGGAAAATATACATAATACTGTTCATGTTTGGCAAATAATGTCTTTCATTATATGAATCCCATCGGTGCATCGTATGAAATGCTCGAGACAGCTCCCAATTAGATTTAATTACCTTCAATGCCGGAACGCGACAATAACAGTTTTCGCATTAACTGTTGTTACATTCTTCAAGAAAAGTAGCTTCTCTCTTCTGACAGAGAGAATAGTATTTCTTCAGAAAATTTGCATCGAGGTTATTTAAGCAGAACTGAAATGCACCCCGTTTCAAACCAGGAGTTTTGTATACAGCCATTTTCAGCAATCTTGTGTTTGTTCTACGCACACATGATATCTTGAGGAAGTGAAATATCGTTTGAAGTATGAGCAATGAAATTGAAATGAGTTAACTATGGGTAATAACAGGTAAGGTTTGTTATTTGGCGTCGCTTTTCTTCCAATTTTGCTTAATCGCAACGATGACGATAAGTGATGATGTGATGAAATTGATGAAGGAACACTTACAAGGAACACTCATGCTCAGTCCGGGATTCAAATCCGGGACCGCTGGCGTCTTTGTACGTTTTGATAACCACACCTCCACGGAGGTCGGCTACAGGAAAGACAAATCTCACACTTACCCAATTTAATGTCCGCTAAGTATGCCAATGCATAGCTTGAGCGCTCAATACACCAACGTTTGAGTTTCAAGCTCATCACTTCATGAGACGTTATGACAAAATTTGAGGTTCTTCCCCGATGGCGTAGCCTGTCGCCTTGTAATCAAGGAATCTTGGGCTCGATTTCGGTGGAGGTACATTGCATAGTGGTTCGAATCCCACTTTAAACTCTAGGCTACTAACAGCAGCGCAGCGCGGGTGAATGATCAATCCACACGTATAATAGAGGTAAATCCGGTGCTCTCAGAAATGATGAAATACAATTTTCCACCTCTGTGTATATAATTTACTCTCGGTAGAGTTTAATTTTATTTCTTCTATTACCAACATTTTATTGAAAACCACCTGTTCAATTTCGTTTAACTGTAATATTCTCATGTTTTACAAGCACACTAAAACACTGGAATCATTAGAGGGAAATCGAGCCATTAAGTAAGTTCAAGTATATATCGCAACAATTCAGTTTTTAAAGTTATCGTACGGTAATTATTATTTCTATAAGCGAATAACTACGTATATCGAAAATTTTGCCAACCATATGTTAATGCTGTTTATTTTCCAGATGCCACAAAAGTGTCATAGTTCTTTGACAATCACTACTATGAAAGAACTCTGCCTCACGAGAATTTGCATGATGTACTCAATCTTGCCAGCCTCTGAAAACAGCATGGCACCTTTCACAATCAGTGCTTGAGTACAAGTTCAAATTTTAATTTCCGCTCCCAGAAAGGTCACTCTTTCAAGGAGGAATCAACCAAGAAAAGCCAGGAAAGTTCCATCCAGACGAAATCGAGTGAACAATGCCAAAGACAATGAACAGAAATACAACATGGGAGTAGAAACACACACTTTGTGAAACTGGGTGAAAATAGTATCAAAGATGGAGACTAGATACAATGCCATACATGTTCAAAAAGCAGTGTCGTGGACGCTGCGTCAGTATAGTTTTGTGCAAAAGCAATTTACTTTGGGAAATGTATTTATAGTACACTATAAGTTACTAACCATGTCTATCCCATTGGTCTGAGCAACAGTTCCTTAATTGAAAGCCGTTTGCAATCACATATTGTTGTATTCCTCGTTTGTATAACCAAAAAGAATGAGAAAAACTCTCTTGTACACTTTATTGAAATACTGACAAACTTTTATCTCTGTTACTGTTTGGTATGGTGATTTTGTTAAGAAAGTGAATGCAGTCTTAAGTTAAGTGGCATTTGTCAATATCTTTATTTAATACCAAGTAATTATTCAACCAACTGTCCAGAATCGCGACAATTGCTCTTGGTATCTGGACAATTGGGATGGCGGCAAATTATGACCACAAACAATTGCGTTCACAATGCCGACAAACCAGTTTTAGTTTAGTCTCTGAATTTCGTCGTTTAGTTTGTTCAACTCCATTTCTGGACATGGGCTACAGCTGACCAAAATCACTTGATTCTTCGTAATTTTATTAAGGAATTTGCAACAATTTACAACTGTCTTGCCGATTTTGATATCTCTTTCTTCCTTTTACGCCCATCTACTTACGCGTATTCTTATAATTATATTTATTACTATAATTACTTATAGTTATACAGAGTGTTTCAAAAGTCGCGCAAACCAAACTTTGGAAATTTATATCATGAAAACCGTAAGAGATATTTACACCGGGTTTTCTGCATTATAATGCCTCGCTTATCATTATCAGTTTAATCCTTACAGAAAATTATATATATATATTAATAATTGGCGAAAGGCAGCGTTAAATTTTTTCCAGAAATGGAGTTTTGAGTTAGAAAAATATAAAATAAATGGTCAAAGGGTCATAATTATCTGTTATTTACGACCAATATTGATCATGTGCGGTATTTGATGGATTTATGACTGGCGAGTGTATGGGTTAAGTGAAAAAGTTCCATTTTCGGGACATATCTCCGTAGGTGGCAACACTAGCAGGTCGAAAATTTGTCAACAGACTCACGCAACATGTGCTTAAATATTGGCCGTACATTTGCATGAAAAATCAAAATCATAATTTTGCACCGAAATTTAACTTTTGAGTGTAAATTTCTATGCAACTGGCAACCCTGCCAACTCAACCCAGCTGGCAAGAGTTGATTACGAAATGGTAAGGGTGAGTCATAAATGCAGCGACTACACGTCTCGATTTCGTCGACGCATTGTGTTCCTTTTAAGCCTCATGTCTACGTTTCTTATTATGATTACAATTTTGACATTACATGTTCCGATTCAATCACTAAACTAACCAATTAGGCTATCACTGGGTTAATAAGTTTATGTTATCATTTATCCAAATAAAAGCAATTACATTATTTTGTAAACATTGCTAAATTGATGAAAATAACAGAACTGATTTTCAACAGTAAATTCCAACTCTTATCAATGTGTGGGATCATTTGTTGGTGTTTGATATTGTTGATAAGTCGGAAATCAGAAACAGTCTGAGAACAATAGCAAACGTGTCACGTTTACAGATGTTCAAAGTGGGTGCCTTCCTCATGAATACATGCTCGCACTCTTCTAAGCATGTTGGTTCAAACTCGGTGAAGTGTTTCCTCCTTAATGTTCAAAATTGCAGTTTCAATGTTTGTCTTTAATTCTTGCAGGGTGGTTGGATGTGTCTTGTAAACTACTCCATTGAGGTAACCCCCAAGATAGAAATCTGGGGATGATAAACCTCTTGATCTTGGGGGGCCACACATTTTCGGAAATAATTTTTTCATGAAATAACTCACGCAAAAATGACGTAGTTTCATTGGAGGTGTGGCAGGTAGCGCCATCTTGCTGAAACCAGCAATCGCGTTCATCCTCTTGAAGTAGGGTGATAAATTGAGTGATGATGTCTGTTGAAGATTGTATATAGTATTGCTTTCCGGATCTCATTTTTTATTTTACTGCCGCTGGGAGCTTCTTGTAAGAATGCGGAATGCTGGAAGTGTTATATTCTAACACAGCGGCATGGTGCATGTCGGCTCGCGACAGCGGGAAGAACGTTTTTCAGCTAGCCCATCGGATGTGGGCTCTTGTGTATCTTATCATTGTTCAAACGTATTTAATTATTGTATAATGCCAAGTGAATTAAAGTACCGGTATGATGTACAAATTTGTTGCTGTATCAGTTGTTCCAGCCCTATGGTAAGGTATTCAATATGGCGTCATCCCCAGGGATGCTAGTTTCTTTCATGGTGCTACCTGGAATGAATCTACAAGCAATATCTCTGTATACAACACCATCCACTGTTCGGTCGAAGGAAATGAGACCCACAACACGTCGTCGGGATACGGCACACCACACTCCAAGTTTTTGTGGATGAAGCGGTACCTTGTGGAACGCATGAGGATTTTCAGCGGACCATATTCTGCTGTTTTGGCTGTTTACGTAACCATTCTAATGAAACCAAGCTTCATCATTGAAGAAACAACAAATCCAGAATTCGGATGCCATTTTCTTCGATGAGAGATCGAAACAACCTGCAGTACTTCAAGCGTTTATCCTTATCAAGGTTTCGCAGTTCTTGAACAGTGCGAACACGATATGGTTTAGGGTAGTTTTCTTCACAGCTCTATGAGCAGTGGAAAGTGAAAAATCCGTTTGGGATGCAAGTTTTCTGAGGCTTTATGTTGGAGATTGTTCCAGTCGTATACGCACATCCTCCACTGCGGCAGGGTTTATAGTCGATGGGCGACCACTTCGTGTTTTGTCACATACACTTCCAGTTTCTCGAAATCGACGCACTAGTCGTAAAACAGTTGCATTGTAAGGTGCAGTAGAAGCAGGGTATTTATCTTGAAAAACCTCTTGCACATGAGTGTAAAAATGAGTAGTAAAATACTCTTCAACAATGAACACGCGCTGCTCCAATGAAAACGCCATGCTGAATCAACCAGGTACAGCAGCGGCGAAGCGTGAGCATAGAAATTTCAGGGTAGCCAGGGGCAGCCTAGGATTCTTTCAACAGTCAAATTTCGGAACAAAACCATGATTTATGATTTTTCGAGTAAATGTACGGCTAATATTCAAGCATGTATTGCGTGCGTCTGTTGACAAAATTTCTACCTGCTAGTGTACGGAGATATATCCCGAAAGTGGCACTTTTTCACTTAACCCATAAAATCGCCAGTCATAAATCCATCAAATGCTGCACATGATCAATATTGGTCGTAAATGACAGATTGATATGGCGTAAGTAATCAAACGTCTAATTATGACCCTTCGATAATTTCTTTTAGATTTTTCTCACTCAAAACTGCATTTCTGGAAAACTTTTAACGCTGCCTTCCGCCAATTACTAGCTTATCTAATTTTCTGTAAGGATTAAACTGATAACGTTAAGCATTAAAAAATATTTCAATAAATGAGGCTTTATAATGCAGAAAACCCGGTGTACATATCTCTTAATGTTTTCATGATATAAATTTTAAAAGTTTGGGTTGAGCGACTTTTGAAACACTGTGTAGTTAAATTACTAATAGTACATTCTCTTCGCGTTCTTGCGGGAGTTCCACGTTTTGAACATTCATCCACAGACACACAGAAAATGGTTCTCTTTCTGTGTTCTTGGAGTGGCAATTATTCTATAGCTTTCTCCTCCAAAGGCCAGTCATCCTTATGGCAACTGCCTCATCTGCATATTCTATAGTCATTATTTCTTCAAGTGATCGCAGGTATCCATAATTTTGTGTTGAAATTGCTCAAGATTGGTTGGCTTCTGAGAAAATCAGTTATCATACAAATCAAACATGTTTCAAATTAATGGAAAACTTTATTTTAAAGCTCAAGTTTTCTTCTATCTCATATACTGTTCTCAATTTTAAGGCGCTATAAAAGTAATGCAATTTCTTCCTACATACTCAACATAGAATATATTAAAAGAAACATTCACATAGTGGTTCGGATCCCACTTTAAACTGTAAGTCCAGTCCCAATTAACCTATCTGTGCATAACAGTGGACTTAAAACAGAACTCAAATTCAAATACCTTCTCATCACATGTTCTACACACGAGTTCGATTTCACTCAAATGTTCATGTCCCTGTACAATATACAGGGTTAGTCCCTAAAATTACCATCGGAAATATTTCGTGAAAAACAATAAATGAAGACTAAAATTGGTAAAAGCTGAAAGTGCCACAATAATTCAAACACCGTTTTCCAAGTTAAACTGTGAAATGTGCCATGCGTTATAATGTGGTAAACGTGGAAAGTGGCTGGTAGCTCTCTCAGTAGTTTAAAGGGCGTGTAAAGTAAAGTAGTGTGAACGTTCTTACGTGCTGATGTGCTGAACGATGCGATTTCCCAACACTTTCGCTTTTGGCACTTACAACGTTAACCACTTTTAGTCCTCAAATATTGAAAAACTGCTTTCGCAGATATATAGGTATGAGAGGGGCTCATGAATTTAGTGGACACAATAAGTTCAACTACGTAAGGAAATGTGCTTTTCAACACAAAATTATTTTTTTAAAAAATGTAAATCCCATTTTATTTTAGCTCATTTGAAAGTACGGAAAAATTCATTAAGAATGGCGTTTGGTACATTGTAATACGTCGAATAGTTCTCAAGTAATTGTAACGTGAAGTTGACGCTTCAAACAAAAATTCTCACAAGTTGATTCGTGTGTCGTAACATACATATCCCCCTTTTGACGCCATTCGTGTGTCGAAACAAACATGTTACTCTTCTGCATACTATGCGTTGTGCTTAAGAAAGTTGTTACGTTCCAACAACTGCGGGTTACAATAAAATGTTTAGTTTGTACATAAGTAAGCTTTGACAAATTATCTTAAAGGTTCGGATACATCTTTCTGTGTTAACAAATATTTGTTAGTTAAAAAGTATAAATTTTAAACATTCCGCCATCAGTTACATACATAAATGTTAGTACATTAACATCTTTCTAATTTTTAATTGGCGTTCATTCATTTACGTCATAATTTTTAGTACATCGGAACATTCAACTCCTCTCGTTTGGTCATGTCAAATCTTTAAGTTTTCAAGTTTTAAACTTTGCACTTTATACATTTTTCTTTCAAATTGATTTATCAAATTTATCAAATAAAGCAAGGGCGTAACAAAGTACACTAATTAACAAGACGTTTGTGATAGTGTACGTACGACAGAACTGTTGCTGAGAAATAGTATTTTCAAACTCTGAAAAGGCCGGGATGATACTTATCTGTGGCAAGTGTAGGAAAAATGCAGCCCAAGCGTGCAGGCTGTATGCGCGACGGTATTTGCGTTCGACTCTGCCGACAGGCATAGTGGTGATGCGCCTTCACCCTCAACTTCACGTTACAATTACTTGAAAACTACTTGACGTATTACAATGTAACAAACGCCATTCTTAATGATTTTTTCCGTACTTTCAAATAAGCTGAAAATAAAATGGAGTTTCCATTGAAAAAACTAAGTTTATGTTGAAAATCATACTTCCTTGCGTAGTTGAACGTATTGTGTCCACTAATTTCATGAGCTCCTCTCATACCTATATATCTGCGAAAACAGTTTTTCAATATTTATTGTTGTTCACGAAATATTTCCGGTTGTAATTTTAAGTGACTCACCCGGAATATGTTCATATATATTAAAATAATTTACATAGAACCCGGTATTATATTGGCACCCAAGTAGCCAAATAGTAGTTAGCACTTTGACCTTTGGTGTGAACGGTATCGGGTTCGATCCATATTCAAGGTTCAAAATTTAAAAGCTGACCCAACATGGTGACGACAGTTTGTGCGCTATTTGAAAGAAAGGAATAGCGGTTCGCAAGAAAAAGAACGGCGATGGGATTCGATGCGCTGACCACACAGCACCCAATTGAAAGCCGCTTGGCAGGTCTTCTCTCTCACTTTTGGGCCAAATAATTTTGTTCAGTTTTACACCCTATTTTGTGAGAAATGGAGACAGCGATTGGATTGGATTGATTTGGTGTTTTAAGTCCACTTTATGCACAGTAAGGCTAATCGAGACTGGACCTACAGTTTAAAGTGAGATCCGAACCACTATGTGCCTCCACCGGGAATCGAACCCGGGACCCCTTGATTACAAGGCGACGACGCTACCACTGCGCCATCGGGGAAGCTAGAGACAGTGAGTTAGTTTTTTTTCAGATGCATAGAACAGCTTACTAAATACTCTGCTTCATATACCTGTAGAAATAATCTTGTTCTCTTGCACTGCAAAAATTTTAAAATTAACTTTGTCGATGAGAATATTGATTGCTTTGCTTTATTCATCTTAACTGGAAGTATGCCTTTCTGTAAGATGTACTTTCTCCAGCCCATAAAGCAGTCCTGTGAAGATCTGGAATGAAAGAAAGAGCCAGATTTGACAACCCTTTTCATTTGTTTATGACTGTAGCCTGGAGTGGTGGAATTTGTACGGAACTAGTTTAGTTGCAATACAGATTTGTTCTTTATGTTATGTGCTCATTTAGAGCATCCACGATTTAATGTGCTTCCTTATTGCAAAAGTTGTTCGACCTGTTTGTTGGAAAATAGGGAACTTTATATGCTCATCCAAGTTGCTTTTTGCTCGCAACAGACACAAGTAAGGAAGCGTTACTGGTATTAAGTAGTTCCTTAAGAAAGTTACTACAAAAGAAACGGAAATTACAAGAGTCGTTCAAGGTTGAAAGAGACTTTTATTTCTAGGGGAAAAAAATGGAAAGTCTTACAAGTACCAAACTATGTCGGTTTTTCGAAGTATTTATTCCCCCTGAACATCGAGGCACCGTAGTCAGTTCCCTGGTTCCTTTGGTGTAGAAGGAATTGACTACTGTCCTTGTACCTGCAGTTTATCTTTTGTCAGTGATTCACCTGTCTTCAATATCTTCCCTTTCAGATGCTATTTAAGGAGCTCTAAAAATCTGATAATCACTGAGGACTAAGTCAAGACTAAGGGAATGGGATAAAACCTCCCAGAGTATTTCGGCGAGAGTTGTTGCTATCAAATTGACCGTGTGGGGTCGGGTATTGTCATGGTAAAGAATGACATTTTCAGACAACATCCTCGGCCTTTTCTCGCGAATAGCATTTCTTACAGCACCCTGTATAAATGTACAGTAATTCCTGAGATTAATGCTGACCCTTTCTCCAAGAAATCTTCATGATTAAAATCTTACATATTACAGTCTGACGAACGTGTTCATGCGGTTCAATCGTCAGCAACTACGAGTATCGTTCTTCGGCAAAGTGTAGATATCATTCGTACACTCTTGCCCGTGACAGAGTTCACCTCCTATACTGTGCTTGCAATCATCTCAGCTGGGTTCACATTCTCCTTCAGATGTACTTTAAGGGCCTCCCCGATGATTGGTAGTGTCGTTGCCTTGTAATCAATGGGTCCCGGGTTCGATACCTGGTAGAGGCACATAGTGGTGGTTTGGATCCCACTTTAAACTGTAGGTCCAATCTGTGCATAAAGTGTGCTTAAAACACCAAGTCAAGTCAAGATGGAATTTGATTATCCAGCGCTACTCCACACATATACTCTATCCCCGGAATCTGTGAAGCAAGGCCGCGAATAACGGCAGAGTAGAGGAGGAAGCGAGTGGGCAGAACACGCTGCTGGAAAGGCTGGTAACAGCAATCGCTTCTCTCCCTCCACTCAATCCAGTTCCCTCGCACGTGTCCATTAGTCGAGCCCTCTGGAGTCACTACTTGCGCAGAAACTTGCTTTCGTTCCCTCACTCCACAGATTCCCGGAACAAAGTATAGAACGTACTACTTGACACTATTTTCGCTGGTACTACTGCGCATGAGCAAAATACACCAGGACGAACGCGCAATACTCACGAGAATGAGTTATCGATCGGTGGTTATCGATCTGAAGAAATTCACCACCTTTTTATGCCCATGTGTCTCGCTCAACGTTGAACGACCCTTGTAATTTTGAACTAATTGAATTAGATCTTAATTATGTAACAGTAAATATTAATTAAAATATAACTTTCTGTACACTGGTATGCAAAGACAATACAAACCGTTTGCAGCAATTCTGTTCCACTCTGGTTACAAAGAACAAGTTTGCAAGCGTTAGGACGCGTCATTACATTTCAAAAGATTTAAAGTGATTTTAATGAGTCGGGAAGAAGGTCCTCTGCTGAAAATGAGACGTATCATCAACTCATGAAATTAGCTTGCTAGTCCAAAGTTGACGGATACGATGTGAAAGGAATAAGGAGGGGTTGGGTCTCTTTCCTGGGAATTGTTCCTATCAACGGACAGCAGACACCAAGCAGACCCGTCAGTTGTAACAATTCGCTCCAAAAATTCTGAGGACGTCTTTTTTGTCCTGGGAATAAATCTTCTGTAAAATTTGTGAACTTACCCGGAGAATAAGAGAGAAGCGCTGTTTCAGCAATACAGAACAAGCAATTTAGGAAGTGTCCCTGTCTAGCATTTTTAGCAGTACTGGGTGGAGAATATCTATCAAGAAATGGGCAACGTTATCCCAGGGAGAATTCTGCTGTGACCTGCATTGTTTTCGCTGACGTTGAAACACCACACACGGCTTTGGTTAAACTTTAGAGTGCAAAGAAAACCTCCCTGATAGCGCACTGGTTAACGCTGTCTCTTCGTAATCAGGGAGTTCCTAGATCGACTCACTGTAGAGGATCATATAACCGTGGTTCAAAAGTCACTTGAAACTATAGACTTCCCGAACAGCCTATTTGAGCGTATGAATGAAGGTTAATGCAAGCTCAGATGAGCACTTTGGGTTTTATATGGATCTGAAATGGATTATTTCCACCTGAAATAATCCATTCCGGTCATAGAACCCTTATGTCTCCTGTGTGGCAGTCAGGCGACCCTACTCACTGGACACAGGTATATACAGGGTGTGCGGATTGTAACTGACAGTTTTTAAATAGTAATTACATTAAAACAAACCAAGCTTATTGTTAACAATTTATTGCAAAAGCAATAGTACATTTGTGAGTTTGGTTCAGCACATTTTTACACATGTACAACTAGCGGTGGCGGCGCTAGTGTCGCTCAAACAAAAATGGCTTCGGTACAGCAAAAATCACGCGTAACCCACGGAAGGCAATACTGGAGGTGAGCAGGAATCTAGGAATTCCAAGGTCCGCTGTTCACGAAGCTGTGCAAAAAAGCTTACGTTTCTAAACAAAATTAAGACAGATGACAAGCCGAAAAGACATTCATTTGCCATCAATCTTCTGCAGAAGATTGATGTGTGTTTGTGTGTGTGTGCGTTTTATAGCTTGTCCTGCAAATTGCAATATACCGTGAAGGCATATGAAGAGGATGTGGAGGTAAGGTTCCACATATTCACAATTGTCGTTATTTGTTGAGGTGACGAAAATACGACAGGAATAGATTCCTCATGTTTAAAAACGTTTATATGAACTTGGGTCCGGAAATGAGTAATTTCTGAGTATAAGATCTGAAAGTACAGAGTGGTTATTATTAAAGTTCCCCAAATAATGATGAAAAAACAATAGTTCAAATTTTCACCACCAGGTGGAAATGTGGCGCTGAAATAACAACCAGGAGTCGGACATGTAAGACTTAATTTAACTTTATGTCTGTGAACAGTGTTCATTATGAGCGCCGTCAACGTGAATGACCCATTGGAAGCGTAAGACAGCGTGATCAATGATTCAGCAGCAGGATGCTTGGGAATGAGCCAATCAGCAGCGACGTTTCACACCGTAGTGGCATGGCAGGCTGCACAAGCAGCGCCTCGGTATATTGTTTGCGCATGCGCGATGAATGTTTTGCTTTAGACTGAAGGGGTCCGTGTCGCCAATCTCTTCGGTGTGAATTCTCCGTGTCGATTGCCGCCTGTCACGTCGGTCTGAAATCCCCCTTAGATTTCGGACGAAAGTATTTTGAGTACGACTCCAACGCAAAGAAATCAAGATGCTTACAAACTGTCTCAGTTATCTCTGGAGCAGGTGATCAAAAGCAAGTCTCTGCGCAAGTAGTGATGCGAGATGGGTCCACCAATGAACACGTGAGTGTAACTGATTGCGTGGAGAGGGCAAAGCGACTGCAGTTACCAGTCATCCCAGCAGCGCGTACTGCTTCGCTCTGCCCACTCAACCCGCCCCCTCCTCCTTCTCTACCGCTATGCGCGGCTTTGCTCCAGAGATAAAGGGGACAGGGTATAGGCCGTGGCTGCAATACTGTACTTCAGGTAAGCGGATTTGTGTAAATGGGAATTTCTATGCAAATCGAACCGAAGATACTGATGGTGTGTGCATTAAACTCCGTACCAGCTAACTGTAGACCAGGCGAACGAGAACAAGTCTTTACGCTAGTCACCAATGAACAATGAGAGAAACGAGATTGTGTAATGAACGACGGGAGTTACCAGATTTCCTCCTTATCTCTGTAAGCGTTGCAAACTTTTGAAAAGGATAATACCGAACGGACTGTATTTTTGTCTCTAGATCCGTACGATTGGTTTAAGAATTTCTTAGGAAAATATTAGGGATGAAACTGCAAGAGCAAATTTTGACATGCCATGCATTTAGCGTATGGACTAAGGTATGGACCGTAAGTCCGTACATGCCATGAAATGTCCGTACATGTACGGTCAGGACCGTACGGTTGGCAACGCTGCGCGCTCACCACTCGATTTTCCTCCTCCTTCTCTGCCGATATGCGCGGTCCTGCTCTACAGTTAGCTGGGTATAGTTCATGCTTGTGCTTCATGGAGATTAACAGCCATTTTTCTCATGCAATCTTTCATCAGGTTTAGTCATTAGTCAGGTTTAGTCAATTTAATACTTCGTATATGAATGTGGCCCACGAGGGAACAACAACATATTTAGAGTAGTAACTGTGAATGTTTTCATTGTTCACTATTAATTCATTATTATTTACTGACCCCTGAGCGTTTAAAATTTAAAATAATGAAAATTAAAAAAAAAAATCACAACAGTCATTCTTGTTTTCTTGTGTTCTGAGATAGTGCTTACAAACCATAATAATGATGATAATAATAATAATTCAGATTAACTCAAAGGAATGTATATCTGCTTTGAACAGCTTAAGTGTTACGTTCAATTCATTTTTGTGGTGATTGAATGCATATCCTGCGTAAAAGTTAAAATAATGTAAGCAAAGTCATGTGTTTAGATATTGACAACACCTTTAGATTAACACTGAAATGATCAGTATTTCATTCACATACACTACACTCTGTTCCGGATATCTCTGGAGCAGGGACGCGCATAGCGGCAGAGAGAGGGGGGTCGAGTGGGCAGAGCGAAGCAGTACTCGCATTCGCGAAAGCTGGTAATGCCAGATGCTTTGCCTCCTCCATACAATCCCATTCCGTCCCACGTGTTCATTGGTGGAGCCGACTTGCGTCATTACTTGCGCAGAGACTTGTTTTCGTTCGCTTGCTCCAGAGATATCCGGGACAGAGTATACGGGTATCAAGTGTATAGAATCTGTGTGCCAGGATTTGATAAATAATGCATTTTAGTAGTGCACGCCAAACTGTCGCAAATGCTACTCATGCACACAAAATTACATACGTTGATGTACAAATTTGCGCAACATTAAACAATATTTGAGGGTGTGGTGTTGCATTGATATATTTTGTTTTTACTTTGTTACTTTACACTGCATTTCTTGCAGTTGGATAGGAACACTTTCGTAATGTTTCTATTCTGTGAATTTTTCTCATTTTACATCGTGGCTTTGCCTCTTTAGGCTAATTAAAACAATCTGGATGAATGAATAATGATTACATAAAATTGGCGAATGGGCAAGCTTGTACACAAATGTCCAGGCTGAAACTCGAACCTGGGACCGAAAGTGATGAAACCGTGAATCCAGTCCTACACAACACCCTTGGTAACAGAAGTGGCGTAGAGAAAGAGAAAGAAGATCAGAGAGAGAGAGAACGCGTAAGGGAGAAAGGGAGAGGTGGAGAGAGAACAAGAAAAAGAGAGACAGGAAGAGAGTTTGAGAGATAGAAGGAGAACGAGAGAGCAACAGAAAGAGAGAGACGGAGGGAGAGAGAGAGACACACACAGAGAGACCGGGGAAGTATTTCACTAAAGAGTATTAATGTAGAAGAAAATCATGACACTGCCTCTTAAACAGCGTAGTAAACCGTCATCATAAAACATATCATCATCGCGATGAGACCGAATAGAGACCAATGAGTAAGTAAAAGGGATCCGAGATTGTCCTACTTCTTATGATAATGTACTTAATTACAGTGTATGAACCGTTACAAATATTGTAATGTATTGTGGGTATCTTTTAAAACTAACAACGAGCCAGAATGTGGTAAACGTCCCTAAGGCATTGATGTTAACCATTCTAATGGAATCAAGAAATGCTTCAATCAGAAACGCATTTCCAATTTTCCATTTCCCCGAGTCGAACAATTTCATGGACAATTTCTTCGCTCTCTCACACTTCCCCGTGAATACTGTCAACGATTTCTTCTGCCTCGCATTTCCTCCTCACGGACCAGCGAAATCAAAAAAATAGCGCCAGCTGACAGAGAACTCCGCATCTAATCTTCAACCAAAGGCACCAGCTGACTGGGGAAATATCTTCGCTGCTTTATGATTACGGGACGAAATTTTAAACCTCGCCGATGGCGTAATGGTATTGCCGTCATGTTGCAATCAAGCCGTCCCTGGTTCGACGCCCGATGGAGACACAATTGGTGGCCGCTGCCTGCACAATGGTTTTTCGATAAGTCCGACCTCCATGGCGGAGTGGTTAGCATAGCACGCTGAGACGCCAGTGGTGCCGGGTTCGAATTCCGGCTTGCGCATGGGTGTTTCTTGCGAGTGTCCTTTCATTAAATTCATCACATCATCGCTAATTCTCATCTTCGCGAAAGTTCTTTTTTCTTCCAAAGTGTAAGAAACCATTGCTTTTCACTGGTGCAAATCTATGGAGGAGGCGCCATCTTTAAAAGAACAAATGGCATTTCGAAATCACTTGATCAGTGAGGTCGTGTTGTAAGGAACACTTGATACCTCATGATCATTTGAGCTGTACACAATCTGTCAAAGTTTTTGTCAAACTTTTAAGTGCTTGTGTATGTGTGTTTGTGCATATATATATTCATTCATTGATTTGTTGTTTTAAGTCCACTTCATGCACTGGAAAGCTAATCGGGACTGGGCCTACAGTTTAAAGTGGGATCTGAAGAACCACTGTGCCATGTGCCTCCACCGGGTATCGAACCTTGATTACAAGGCGACGACACTGTGCCATCGGGGAGACCTACACAGGTGACAATTATGGTATATTGCAGATGCACATTTTTTTTATAGCACAAAAGCATTTTACTAGTCCTAATATGAAACGATAGAATAAATTTAAAAAATAAAATGGTCTTCAATAAAATGACTGAGGAAATCTAGCACGCAACTCTGAATGTATATCAGTATTAGTTGCTGCAAAGCGTTGATGTTTTATTCACTCCAGTTCGATCCAATTTATCAATTCAAACGTAGTGGGCTATTTTTTGGAGTTTTCACGTCCAAGCTTAGTCATCGGTATCTAACACTGAACTATCATCTTGGTGACCTTGCAATATTTTGACGGCCACACAACATTCTTGCTTTTATAATCGGACGTAGTTTTTACTGGATCTCCTGAGTTTGCTACTATCAGAGCACATCTGGTGCCAATATCTGGTCGATAGAAAGTTTTTTTTTTTTTTTTTTTTTAAACCTCAGTTCGTCCCATCGACTCGTTGTAATATACTAAGACAATAACAGTGTTTTCTATACCCACGAACAAGGCATAAACCTTACACAAAAGCGTTTGGGGTGAAAAGAAAAGCTATGGAAATGTCTCGAAACGAAACAAAGGTTATGATTATCTTTCATCTTGACGTCTACATTTTTGGTGAATGGATGAAAGGTAATCGTAATCTCTGTTTCCTTTACAGTGATGTATTATAATTCCTCATCTTCTAGGTTGAACTGATGTTGCCCCTATATAAATATTTCTCAGAGGGGCGTCCCCGACACACTCCCCCTGAATTTATCCTGACGTGATAAAAATATAGATGCCTTTTCGAATTAGAACGCAACATTAATTAAAAAATCTCTTAAATGTTGCATTTAGTATATCAGCAGGATGTGAAAACTTGTTAAAAACTACAGCACAGGAAACAGATATTCTTACACACTATAGGGACAAGATGTCATTACATTATAGCAATAATTCCAACAGATCATTCTTATTCTCCGATATTTTCAATGATTCATCAGGAATTTATGTATGATACTTGACTTCGTACACTCTCACAGCTCTTGCAATACATCTATGGTCCAGAGAGATCCTTCTGTATAACCACTTGTGGCAAAGCTACAAACCCGTGGATAGAAAGGTCTTGGACTATCCATCAAAGCTGTGTAAGAGGTTGTCAATTTCTACGGACCAATGAGACCAATATGAGAGAGGGTGTAGCTGATTTATGAATCAAACAAAATCTTGTAGAGATCATCGCTCTAGATTTAGCACATTTATGAATCAAGTGTGAATAATTATTGGCTCCTCCCCTGTAATTGTCATTTTACCACAGTGAAGATAGATCTACTTGGATGTAATGGTGTCAGAACATGCATTTGGCATATTCCAAAGAATTCCCCGATGGCGCAGTGGTAGCATCGTCGCCTTGTAATCAAGGGTTCCCGGTTTCGATACACGGTGAAGGCACATAGTGGTTCGGATTCCACTTTAAACTGTAGGTCCAGTCCCGATTAGCCTAAATGTGCATATAGTGGACTTAAAACACGAAATCAAGACACCACATTCCAAATTCAAATTAATAATTGGAACGGAGTAGGAAAAGCCAGCTTGACTTGTTTTCTCGTCAGCACATTGACTACTTATATCTCGAACACGTTTCAGTGAAATTTCAAAACAACAATTACCTGGTTTGGATATACTCTGCCGGGAAATTCCTCATAAACATTATCAAATACTAAATATGAAACTGTAACATCTACTATGATATAAAAGGAATGCCCGTGCACGAAATAAAATTTTAAAACGTATAGTTACTGCAGTTTTCAGGTGGTGATAAAGGCTCACTGTTAGTTTACATTTATCATTTTAACCTAGTTATTATAATAGGATAAGTTATATTCCTTGTAGAGGTTGTGATGCAAATCCATTGGGTTAATCAGCATCTGCTCATATATTAAGAAAAATTTCTTCTAAAATGAAAAATTACATATTTTAAATTCAAAAGTAAATTATATGGAACAAGGTCTTGCTCCAAAAAAAATGTCTGACAATAACTTACTGCATATAAATATACCGTTCCCAATAATAATAATATACTATTATCTCATGCCCGTAGGCAATATTCTAAAATTATTGGATCTGCTAGCCATTGTATCATGAGATGAAATGCATTGTTATTAACAGTTTGGTCTAGATGGAATCCAGTGGTCAGCCACGTTCACAGCTTTTCCATGTACGCCGTTCAGACCAAGAGGTCAATTTGCCGTTATAGAGCAAAGCAGAACTGACGGTACAATGGTCTGTGTTTCGATATTACGGCCACGGTATCATCTAACATTAGGGCGCAAATGAGCTACCGATCGCTAGATGAGAATATCCCAGCGACTAAAATCGTTACATTAAGCAAAGAGCGCGAGGAAGACATTTCAATCGAGAGTCCTATATGGCTTACATATTCAGATTTCCCCAAAACATTTAAGTACCCAATCTGCAACTTTGTCCGATACAGGCAATATGAGTCTATATAATAGAACAAATTATCGAACTGAAACTTGGAGAATGCTTTAAACTAAAAAAAACAACTAAATATGATATATTTTCTTCGAATTTAAATATGTACAGTCATGGAAAAAAGTTCTTCCCCATAAGGCTTTAATAGGAGCAAGTAATGCAGGAGGGTAGGCAACACATATTGCACCCTTCGATGATCGGGTGATTTTGCCTGTCTTAACACCGAGAAATGTGTTCCACGCGAAGGTCGACATGACAGGAAAGCAAAGAGGGTCACGTGACTATTGGTTACGTGGAGTGTTGTGCTTCTCCACGTCCCCAGTTCTTGATCCACATTGCAGAAAAAGTAGAGCTGCATGCAATATATGAAAATAGGTTGTTTTCAACTACACGCTTAATTATGATTTTCCCAATTGTAAATCTATCAGACGTGTCTCCCGATTTAGTCGGGACAGTCTTTTACTTTGAATTCCTGTTTGTCATAGGCGTAACTTGACGGGAGCAGAAAGGGCATTTGTAACCCCCCCCAAAAAAATCAGGTTTCTTAAAGCTGCTAAAACAGGAATTAAATACTATGATTTGACGTATCCAAAAAAAGTATTATATTGAAAGATTTTTCCCAAATACGTAGATAGAAATTTAATACTTTGAAAGTGGCTCAGATTTGTTTATTGTCACAACTTAGTGTGGCACAGGTCTACTACAAAAGTGGAATTTCGTAACAGAAATATGAACCCACTCCTTTTATTTCGTAGCCGATTTCATCTTGAAACTGAAATTAAGAATATTAGTTAATAATATCATTGGTAAACAATAAAAAAAATGTGTTAGACCCAATTCTTTAATACCTTATTATAATCTTTATCGCAAGTTGAAATTTTGTTGTAAGTCCACTGTATGCAAAAAAAAAAAAAAGGTAAAGTTCTCACCTGTGCTTGGCGCTACGCCATGAAGGCGTATAGGGGGTGTGGGGGTAACGCCCCACACTTTCTTGATTCGTTCGTGAGTGGGGGTGATGTGATCAGCATCACGCCCCTGACCGCCTTTACCACCCGGGTTTCCCCCAGGTACCCATGTCATTCGACGCTGGGTGGGCGCTGGGGCCGCTTCCAACGTTAGAAAAGTTCCCGGGCTTGAACCGGCCGGGAATCGAACCCGGGACCTATAGCATGGTAGTCAGACGCGTTACCGACTGAGTCACCGGCACAGATAGACTAATCTGAAGTGCATACAGTTTAAAGTGGGATCCAAACCACTATGTGCGATCACCTGGTATCGTACCCCAGACCCCTTGATTACAAGGCCTTACCACTACGCCATCAGTGAGGCGCACACAATCTTTGTATTTTGACCTTTTTAAACCTATATGTATCATATAAGAGGTTGTTTAACGTTGCTATGCCTCTATGGATTATATTTAGCAAGTATTCGAGCACATAGCGTCAGGTTTCATAGAATATAAGCATCTCTTCCATGTTTATGGTTTCCTGTCTGCAGTAGAAAAACTGGCAGGTTCCCATAGCTTTTCTTTCAATAGTTTTCCAATGGTTGCATATCATATCACTCAAATTTGATTCTTTCGTTTCGAACACAATCCCCGATGGCGCAGTGGGATCGTGGGCGCCTTGTAATTAAGGGATCCCGGGTTCGATACTCGGTGGAGGAACATAGTGGTTCGGATCCCCCTTTAAATTATAGGTCCATTCACGATTAGCGTAACAGGACATAAAGTGGACTTAAGACACCAAATCAAGCAACTAACACAATCCCGTTATTGTCCAGATTATCGAATCCAGAACCTTCGTCGCGAATAACATAAGCAGGAAGACAACGTGAAATAACCGAACAGAAACAGAACCTAAAACCTACATCGGATAGATTGAATTAAGTCGACGATACAGCAAGGGTTCTGAAATGAAAAAGAATACGAAAGTTGAAGGACCTCTATACGCACCCACTTTTCCTCCACTCAATGGGGAAGATATCCTTCTAGCTGAGAAGCCTTTACGTAGGAGTGCCCTGAGGGAACTTCAAGGCCACGACGATAAAGTGTTCTACGTGCAATGACGGGACCAAAACATACGTCAGATAGCTGTGTTCCTCCTTATTTCGTACGCCATTGATAACTGGAACACGTGACCTCGTCTTTGGTAGAGCAGAAGCCTTCTTGCTTGCCACCACCCTTTAGTTCAGTGACCTTCGCCCGTAGTCAGCAAGAGTGAATGACTCACCATATACTTGTTGTCTGTGAGGCTACACAAGAATAGATATTTCGTTAGTGGCTGTAAGTATTGTTTCATCTGCAGTTATATCAGTTAACATTTCAATAGTTTCCTTCCTAATGGTTACGTTAGTGATAAACATGTAGATTAGTTCTCGAGAGTGAACGTCTTATCTATTTGAACGGGGGATTTTTATACAGCCTGCATGTATTATTTTTTCCTGAAACAAGAAGAAATTCGAAGACGCAAAAAGAGTTGTATAAGAGTAGTTAACAAAAGGAAAAAAGAAGAAGAAAACGAAAATGTAAATGCTGAAATAAATTATGGTAGAGATCAAGTGAATAAAATTTTGTCATGGAGCCTCCTCGATGGCGTAGTGATAACGTCGTCGCCTTGTAATCAGTGGATCCCGGGTTTGATACACGGTGGATGCACATAGTGGTTAGTATCCCACTTTAAACTGAAGGTCGAGTCCAGATTAGCATATCTGTGCACCAAACCAAAACTAAGAAAGAAATTGTCGCAGTGTAAGAAAATTTCATGTTCAACCACATACGAAACACAAGGGAATAATATATTGGAGTTTGGAGTTCACATCTGTAGCATCTAACCAGCACAATTATGAATCGCAACATATCGTATCAGATCCATTTTTATTATACATGAATGATAATATAAGAGAAGTAGAGGAAAGAGAAAACCAAGAGAACCACGGACGCCTTCTCCAGAATTTCAAATCTCGTTACATAAGGTTCTGGGTTGGAGTCCCGAACAGGCATGACTTTCTTGTTCTTGCCCTTTTATCTGCTTCATTTCATCATAATTCATCGTTATGGTTTACCTGCAGGGGAAGAATACTGGCAATAATTGCCAATACAAAGCCAATGACAAACAGAACAACTCGATTACGGAGGTGCCAAGAAGAAACGAGACTTGACAGTTTCTCCGTCTCTCGGTTTGTCGAATTGAAATTGCTCTCCCGTTCTCGGTCTCGATTAGTTAAATATAGAAATCGAAAATGTATGTGAATGAATATACAAGTATTTCATATATTCCGGTTTTGTAGGAGATTTCGTGAGAGATGAAATAAGTACTCTTCCATCGTATTTATTTTTATAATTTTTATTCCCTGTTCGATGATCGCGACGATAAGGACGAGTGACCATTACATGAAATTGATGACGAAATAGTCAAACACCCCCGACAAGGACGGTACTCAAACCCGGGAACTTTGGCGACGATATCGAATGTCAATCACTTAATGAGCTTGACCACCGAGCCTGCTTAATGTTGTTTCTGTCAGGTAATTCGTAATAATATCCCACATTCACTATCATTTGCTTCATAATTTATCTTATTGTTGTGATTAATCTGAAATCAAAGAATTAGTTGAAAGGCAAAAATGCAAGATTGAATGTCTCTGATGTTACTTCGTGCCGAATAATATGACGTGATATTATGATATGAATTTATTAATCATATAATATGCCTATTCATTCCATTGATTGATCCCAATTGAGCACACAAAATATGCTATAATGTCCACTCCATGGAGGAGTGGTTAGCACAGCGCGCTACGATGCCATGGGTCCCTGGTTAGAATATCGACTTGGGCGTGGGTGTCCTTGGTAAGTGTCCCTTCATCAATTTCATCATAGCATCACTCATCTTCATCGTCGCTATTTGCCAAAAGTGAAAGAATAGCAAATCTAAATAACAAACATCCAATCAAATCGAACATCTCTACCGATTTAATTCTATACGGTACCGAATTCCCACTTTATTACTGCATCTTAAGTCATTTTACAGCATCTCAATTGTTTTCCGATTCGAAAACATTTGGAATGTTGTTTTGTGCAGTTGATTGTGCATTGTTTCGTTGTTTGGATTGTTTAATTAACGTCGCATTAATTAGTTTTAGACCAATCGTGACGGGGGAAGCAAGAGCACAAAGAAAGCAAAAAAGACAAGGAAGAGACCACGGCTTTCTTTAAAGATAGCATCCCGTGAATACAACTCAAGTGACTGCAGAATATTATGAATAAAATTTATGTCGCTTTTTCCTTTTATTTCTGTTTCAGTTATTTTACTTCGCTTTTCTTCTACCACTCGCGTTACTCGTGTCGGTGAGGAAGAATTATAAACTCGTGAAATGGACGATGGTACAAAAAAATATATGCCTCTCCCACGGTTCGAAACTGTCAGTACAAAATATTGTCTTATTTTTAAAATTTACGGTCAAATATGGTTTGTCACGTAGCAATTTTGGCTTATCTCTTTCTCAAGGGGTTCCATTGCCTCTCTGATGTCGTAGTGGTAACGTCTTCGCCATGTAATGAAAGGCTTCCGAATTCAATACCAAATAGAGAGGTATTTGGTTCGGATCCCATTTTAATCTGTAGGTCCAGTGCATGAACTGGACTTAAACAATTAACGTGTGGCATGTGGTCTGTGATGAGAACCATCATTTCACCGAACCTCTTGACAATGACTCTAATATCACTTGAAAGAATAGTATTTCTTTACGAGTAGGTCTTGTCAAGAAACCAGTTCCTGAAATTTTCTTCTGGAGGCATCGTAGCACCCAGCTGTTTGTTGTGGCTGGGGCACGAGTCATGTGACTCATGCTATCAAAGCTCAAGCCTTCCCGAGAACTCGGAATCACCAGGCAAACTTAAGCGAATATTTTGTTATTTGGGTTGCATAAACAACAGGCTTTAAGACGTTACGAAATTCTACGTCCCGTGGCCCAGGTATTTTTTTCTAAGACTGTACACTCTATCCCGGGAATCTCTGGAGCAAGGTCGCACATAACTGTATAGAACAGGAGAAAGCAATTGAGCGGAGCGAAGCAGTACACGCTTCTCCAAACGCTGGTAACTGCAATCGCTTTTTCTCCTCTACGCAATCCCGTTCCCTCACACTTGTTTATTAGTCGAGCCCTCTCGAGTCACTACTTGCATAGAGACTTGCATTCGTTTGCTTCCTCCGGATATTACGGGACAGAGTACAGAAGTATCTTTATTTATGGACCGCTCTGTTACCGACCGCGTTAAATGATCAACTTTCGTATTCGAACAAGCCCTTCAAATTCTCGCATTCGAATCCCTGCCTGGGCATGAGTGTCCGTTAACCAATTTCATCTATGCATTACTCGTCTTCATTGTCGCGATTAGCGCCGACATCCGTAACGGAGATGTTAGCCCAGCGCGCAACGACGCCATGGGTTCGAATCCCGGTCGGGACATGGATGTTTTACGAATATTCCTTCAATTGCATCACATCGTCAATTGTCTATATCGTCGCGATTAGCCAAAACGTGAATAAATGCGACGTAAAGTAATGAAAAACATAGTTATTTACGAAAGCGTAAAGCACACAAAAACAATCAATTTTTGTCCACTGCAACAAATAATACAATCATCCAATAAGATGTTTGTGGTAAAATTATGCAAATACGTATATGTGTAGGGAACTCCGATGCAGTGACTTAATTCGCACTCCACTCGTCCTAGGACAATTTGACAAAATACAACAAACACTTCGGTTTTTCCTCAGTAGCATTTTAGGTTTAAAATTAATACATAAAAGTCCCTTAAATTGTGTAAGGAGAAAATAGATTATGCACGCAGTGATGATGCATGTGAATACAGGTTACAGTCCACAACTTCATGAAAATTCTGCATGCCAAATTCTCAAATGTTGCTTGAGACCCATTTTATGTTCAGATAGGCTAATCGGGACTGGGCCTATATTATAAAGCGCGATTCGAACCACTGCACTGTGACTCCCTACAATATTAATGAGGAAGCATTTATGTCAAAAACGATGCAGTTAGTTTTTTCTTGTGTTGTGATTCACTATTAATGAATTACTAGTACTAACGATACCTTAGAAGATCCAAATGTTTGGATACAGATGATGTGACAGTGAAGGGTTACGACTGAAAAATGATCTATTTGATTTTACCTGGAGTTTAACTAGTCACAAAAGAAAAGAAAATCCCTATACCCAGTTATAACATGTTGATAATATCGAACTAACCCCTTCCCTGTGGCGGCCTTGAAGGGAAGTGCGATAAAAAAGAAATAGTTTATGTATAGTGTCATGGGAAGGCGAACGGCATCAAAAGCTCAAAGTGAAAAACAAGTCTAACTCCAGCACACTGATCCAATCAAGGCGGCGACAATAAAAAAAATCCTCTGGCTAGACAGAATGCAGCTTGCAACTACCGGGCCGCTCTTCCTGATCGAAAGAGGGAAGTAGTGGCACGGTAGCTTGCAAGCTCATCAGAAACACGGCACTGGCGAGTGGGATAAGTACCCCGGACTTTTGGGAAACATCAGGAGTGTAAAAACGTTATCATGATCGCGTAGTCGATGCACGCCACCGTTCAGGTGCTAACAGCTAACACCTGCTATCCAGGGTGACTACCTCTCTCGTGCCGTGGTCGCCACCAGAGCCCAACATGCCAGAGATCGCTGCCTGATTAGGTGAGTGTGGTTTGCTCGTCCGCCTTCCTTACCTTTTCACCGAGTCAAGGAGGGTTATCCTCAACCTGTAAAACCCAGTTGAACATTGTTTTTCTGCTACATTCCTAACTGAATTCTCTCGTACAACGTCAACACCCTTGTCACATTACATGGCGTAAATGCATGGCAACTTTCACTATTTCTTTTTTACCTTCGACTCTAGACCCTCTCACCGCACCCCTGGTGAAGATACTAGCATTCTATGCTAAATTTTAGCCCCTCCACTACCATATTACACGGTAGATTTGGGGGTTTGTTGTAGCTTTTGTACCCGACCGTACTTGCTACTCAAATTGTTACGTCCCTCACTACAACTTTCCACTCTTTTAATTAACAATGACCCCCTCATTCATACTAACTAAGCGCTAGCATTTAATTATCAAATGCAAGTGATACACAAGATATAGCTACGAGCTTTTCCTCACTAATCCAAAAACCCCAGTATCGCAACATATTTGAGATCCCCCCATCACCAGTATTTTTGGTTCTTTAGCTTCCCAACCTTACCCTACTATTTTTAATTGCCCGAAAGTTCTAACTTCCCCCATTTACTAAGCATTAACATGAACAGATATACTCCACTACCCACTAACGCCCCTCACCAACTACATTTCTATCACCCCCTCGTCCAAGAAGCATAACCAGTCACCCTCAAACATTTTCCTAACATTCGCCTCCGCCCTAACAGTAACAGGTCCCGATAGCGTTACGTCCTAGCATACAAATAACTAACCCCGTAGACACTTTGACTTCTGACTTACGAAACATACAGACTAATGACCCTTTACCCTCTCTGTGTCATAGTGACATACCCAAGTACATACTAACAAACAAACCAAGGCAATACACCCCGTTTTCACTTTAAAAATCAGGGGAACGAAAGTGATTCAAGTTGAAATGGAGGGAACAGTAGTCACAAATCGTAACCGTAGCGACCAACCTCGCCACTACGTCATTACAAATCCCTTTCTCCCTCAAAGACCGACCTATAACACACTCAGACTAAACACACCCTCCCTCCCTCTCTTCTTCTTCTTTACTGCACTAGCTTTCCAATTCGATTTCCGACTAACACCTAGGCACAATAATGCATTTAACTACTCGTATGTGTAAGAAGTGCACTAAATTCAAATTTGTACCCAAGAAGCATTGCTGAGTTACCCCCCCTCCCTTCCTCGCAAAAGAACGGGAAAAAAGGATATATATACTAGAACAAAGCTATGACACAAGCTGAACTTCACTTTCCACGCACCAAGCTGATAGCTGAAAAAAATACGTGCGTAATGAAAAAAAAAGTCATGTCAGGCGAACTGCACGAAGAACAAGCCAGGTCAGCTAATAAGCCATCGCTGTGCTGCTGAAACTGACACTAATAAATAATGACACAAATATAGGTCATGAACATATAAATGAATACGCATTGCCCAAATGAACAGTCAGGAACCGCTTACCTAGTAATCTCCTCCCTCCCTTTTTCTGGACAACGACACGCTTCCTTCCATCATCTTCCAAATAAACACTCAGTAGCAGAAACCTGTAAAAAAATCTTTATACACGCTCTTACCCCACCAGTTCCCTCCTTATAAAAAATATCACAGCCGAGCCCTCCCGACCTCAACTGTTCAATTCAACCTTCACCATAACCCAACCCCTTCCGCCAGACGAGCGCACACGGACACCTGGTCCACTGAACACAGGACACCAAAACCAGAAAAACAACCACCCATCCCGAAACAGCAGAAAGGCGACCTACCCACGGACAAGTAGAAGACCGCCCAGGGCTACAAGAGACTACTTCAAAAGAGAGACCCAGGGCTACCAGAGAGGATACTCCCAGAGAACGACCAAGACAACCAATGGGGTTACTCCAAAGGCGACCCAGGGCTACCAGAGAAGTACACCATGGACAACCCAGGGCTACCAAAGAAGCTGCTCCAAAAGAATTACGCAGGGCTACAAGAGGCTACTTTAAAAGAAGTTAGAATGGCTACCATAGAGGCTACACAAAGACAACCCATACCACGGCCACCCCAGACTTCCAGGACAACCCATATCAAGATCACCCCAGAAAGGCTACACCAGGACAACACATACCAGGACCACAACACATACCAGGCTGCACAAGTCGAACAACACGAAGACCACTTCCAAGCAGCAGCCGCTGCCCTGAAAACACATCATGTACGTATGCTTTCTTTTTAATAAAGACATTGTGGGTATCCCTCCTTCCAAACAAAGGAAACAAAAAGAAAGAAAGCAAAAGTATGTAACCAGCAAAGCAGGATACAGCAAAATCAGGGGAATGTCATGGGAAGGCAAACGGGCATCAAAAGCTCAAAGTAAAAACCAAGTCTAAATCCAGCACACTGACCTAATCAAGGCAGCGACAATAACAAAATTTATCTGGCTAGACAGAATACAGCTTGCAACTACCACTACCGGATTGCTCTTCCTGATCGAAAGAGGGAAGTAAAGGCACGGTAGCTTGCAAGCTCATCAGAAACACGGCACGTGGCGAGTCGGATAAGTACCCCGGACTTTTGGGAAACAAAAGTGTGCAATCGTTATCATAGTCGCGCGGTCGACGCGCGCCACCGTTCAGGTGCTGACAGCTAACACCTTCTATTCGGGGCGCCTGACTGCTTTGCTCGTGCCGTGGTCGCCACCAGAGCCCAAGATGCTAGAGGGGTCGCTGCCCGATTAGGTGATTGTGCTTTGCTCGTCCGCCTTCCTTACCTCTTCACCGAGTCAAGGAGGGTTATCCACAACCTGTAAAACCCAGTTAAACATTGTTTTACTGCTAGATCCCTAAGTGACATCCATCGTACCTCGTTAACACCCTTTTCACATTATAATAGATGCAACCGCAAAATCGGTTCATCACAAATAATGCAAAAAACTAACTATATAAAGACTTGCCGCAAAGCGAAGCTAAGGAAAAGAATCTATACAATATAGACTCTGCCGCAAATAAACATTCCGTATTAGGTAAGGTAAAAGGTAAAGTTCCCCCTCCATACAGCACCATGCCATGAAGGCACATTTAAGGGATTTGGGGATAGGGCCCCACACCCGCACTACATATTCTCGATCTCGGCACAGTTCGATGTGATGTGATCAGCACCATGCTCCAGTCGCCCTTACCATCCAGGGTTGCCCCAGTTACACATTGATTTCAAGCTGGGTGAGCCCAGAGCCACTTCATTCAGGGACTAGGCCGGTAAAATTTCAAACTCAGAACACCAACCCCAGGAATCGAACCCGGGGTCTCTCTCATGGCTGTCAGACACCCTACCAACTAGACCACAGCGGCTCTATTTCCACATTGCAAAAATTATTTTTCAGGAACTCAGAAAGCATTAACAATTGCTTTTTTGATTGCCAGTACTCCTCAGACTAATTATAACATGGGAAAGTGGTGTCTATAAAAGTGACACCGCAATACAAGGAAGGTCTTGACATATGCCAAGACGCAAATTACTCGGCGCAAACGACACGACACCTAAGATTCATTTGCAAATATCCTGACCGCTACTTTGGTCTTTGTGTAAATAATCCCTCGTTAGGAACCCCCGCAGTCAAGAAGGCCGTACCAGAAAGAAAACCCGCCTCAGACATACTACATTGCATATTCCTGGGAATTCCAGTCCCTTCCCCTTTTCCTTTTTGGTCAGGTAGTACACGTATTGTCTAGAGAACAGCTGCATTTTGAATGGCCGAAAGTACAGGAAAAGTCAGGTGGGAAGATCACTGTACTGAAGTCAGTCCCCTGATATAGAAGCAATAGACTGGTAAGTTGTACTTCTCTCTTTGCATTTTATTGACTAATTTGTTATCTGTGTTGACGGACAGATAAGGACGAAACGAAGTACCCTCTCAATATATCATCCCTTCTTCGCGCTCTCGGTATTTAGTGCTGCAAACTTTGAAGTGTATATTTTGTTGTTCATATTCGAACCTATAGTAATGAGAAATAGAAAATTGGATATGAAGAAAATCTTGATATTATTTTTTTTTACAAAAGACAACATATCAAGCACTTGTGACGTGGCAAGGGAAGAGTGGACGACCTTTTATTTTTGTTTAGTTCTCCTGTTAGTTTTGAACGTCGTGTCTAAACGTGGCTGGCTGATCGCTTAGTTTTAGAAGTATCGTAATTTATTTTTATGTTTATGGGTCATTTAATTTTACTTCGAGAGGATGATTTTGTCTTAGATGCATGCCGAATGATCTCCTCCTTTAACATCTCAGTTTGGGGGGGGGGTTAATCGCTCCCTCAGCCTACCATATGATTCTCATGAAAAATTTATCTCAAATTTGAAACATCTGACCGAAGAGTTATTGATTTGTGAAGGCTTGTGAGGTTGAGAGGGATGTAAAACAACACCGTCTGGTACAATTTATTTTTTCACACTAAGCATTGTGTTTGGTAGCTAAAATATTAACAATATTATATATTATTTTTTGTGGATAAATTGAAGATGATCTATGAAATCAAAATGTGACAAGGAATACTGCATTCTACAGAGGAGGTTCTACCAGAGATAGTTGAAAATACAGGGAGTTTGATAGCGATTAATTTCATATTTTTAGATCATTATCGTGGCACATTCACGACGACGACGACCGATTTTTGAGTGCATATATTTTCATCAATTTACGCGTATAGTATTAAAATAATTATATGCTCAGCATTTCCATTTGTGGAGAAACACGACAGTGTCACTCCTGTAACTGTTCGTTACGAAAATCTACCACATAGATCCAGCTTCGTTGAGCCCCTGTGTATAATGTTGACTTCGAATCAAATTTATGTCACTTTATTAATTTTTATAACACTACCACACACAATATTTGCCTACGTTTTTCGGTTTTCTTTAATAGGACAGTTGAGGTCTTCACACACTTTGTGATAAAAATAATTGATTTATTGATTGATTTAGTTTATTTTACTTCGCTTTTCTGCCACTTTTGGCTAATCGCGAAGATGAGAATGAGTGATGGCACCATAAAAATGATGAAATGACATTCACAAATAACACCCATACCCAGGCCGGGTTTCGAACCTGGGACCCCACGTTTCGTAGTGCGCTGCGATAATCACTACACCACGGAGGTCGGCATGATGAAAAGAAGTAAGATGTCTTAGGGCCGGATGAAATTCTTCCTCTAAAGCCTACCCCTTGCTACGAAATTGTATGATCAACATGGACACTTTCTTGACACAGTTATAGTACGTATTTGCGGGAACTAGGATTTATTTATCCTCCTCTCATCTCCCCGTTTAGCTAAATGTAAAAATAAACGACATTAAAAATGAACAGAGCATGGAATAGTGGGTTAAATTATTTATCCTGGTTTGTCAGAAACGCATACCTAATAAATAGCTATATAAAAATAAATGACAATATATATATATATATATATATATATATGTTTACGTACATAAATATGTGTATATAATTATGTAATTATGTGAATAAGTAATGCATATATCCTCTTTATGTATGTATACATATGTACAGTCATGGAAAGTAGTTCTTGGGCCACGAGACCTACGATATCGTAACATCTTAAAGCCTGTTGGCTATGCAACCCAAATAACAAAATTATCGTTTGGGTTTGCCTGGCGGACCTGGATTCTCGGGAATGATTGAGTATTGACAGCAGCGTGAGTCATACCCCCAGGCCCAGCCATAACAAACAACAGCTGGGTGCCGTGAGACAATCAGAAAACGTTTCAGGAATTGGTTTCTTAACAACAGCTATTCGTAAGAAAATGTTCTCTTTACTGATATTAGAGTCATTGTCAAGGAAGTTCACTGAAATGGTGGTTTTCGTCGAATCATCATCGCGCAACACACATGCTGTCAACCCAGAAATCCTTGAAAAAGATTGGAGTTAAAAACAACTACTTGACAAATGATAAGACGAATCGATATTCATTATTCCCAACTTAGAATTTTGTGAAGACATGGATCATCATGGCCTATCATCCATTTCATAACTTCATTAATCATCCTCATCGCCTTTGTTGACGCCAAGTGCTAGAAAAGCAATATAAGAAATTAATAAATGACATTTTCAGCGATTTCACGCAGCGACTCAGTTGCATGTAGACAAAGTTTCATTAATCGGGAACCAAGGGCCCCCTCGTTGTGCTTCATTGTCATTTTTCCTCCATTTTGCCTGCCGCGATTATCCTGATGTTGATTAATGCACAATCCACAAAGTGCACCAAAGCGGCGCATATTATGAATAGGTAAACTATGTGATATTATGCTAATTTAGAATTTAGTAATAAAATGTGAATTTTGGGGGGTTCAGTTAAGTGGCTGCACATCCATTACGTAATCGCGATATCATCAAATTGTACGAAGCGTGTCTACACCTACGTAAAGTGTCAGTCGCCGTCATAGGCGTGCGCAGACCCTCTGATTAGGGGGGGATAGCCTTGATGATAGTTCAGGCCGGAAAAGAATAAAGTAATTTCATCTCACTTGTTTAAATTTTATTGCATTGATGGGTGTGTTTATATACAGGGTGGTGCAAAATTCCGTTTACAACGCTTGGGAGGTGAATCGCCAAGTAAAAACAAGGAAAAGATGCCATGTGAAAAAATGTCGAAATCGGCACCGTTTGCGAGTGACAGGCGTGCGAAAATCGCCTCACACCATGTGTAAAGCACAATAACTCAAGAAGGAAGAAAGATATGAATGGCGGATTAAAATAATAGAAAGAAAGTCGTGCCTGACGAATACAATGGTGCAGCAATTGAGGCGCAGAGTAAATTGCGCAAGGGGACTCTCAAAGAAAGTGGGGAATCCCCTGATGGAAAATATAGGAAATTTACTACAATTTTCTACATAATGTTGAGATCGGAATGTAGGCAGTAAGAAATGACGACGTATGTCCACATGTCCCACTACTGCTAGGACACCGTCCCACACTCGGGAAATAGGAAATTCACCCGAAAATGACGCTATGCCGTCAGATTACGCTGAGATTGATTTCAGCTAATTTATACAGAAAGCCCCACTAGAGGCGCTGGGAGTGTAGGTCACCTGTTACGTATTAGCGTTGGTGGATACTACGTAGAGAGTGTAGTCGACCGTTGTTCTTCCTGTCTGTTCTGCGTGTCGCAGCGTGGAGTTTAGTCTGGCGTTTGTGTGTGGTTGAATTACGCTAAGGAATATTGTACGTAGAGTACGTATTCCCGTGTTCTTTCTCGGTTTGCAACAACTGCGTGGACACCTGTGTGACATTACGTGGGTGCTAATCACGGTAGTTGTGATCCGTCACTCGGAGGGAAAGTGCCCCTGTTGCTGGGCAGTTCTCGAAGAGGACAATGGTGGAGTACTCTACCCACGAGCTTGCTGATATGCATCTCGTTTATGGAGAGGCAAACCGAAACAGCCGTGAAGCCCGGCGTTCGTATCACGAACGTTTTCCCAATAGACGGTTACCAGCACATGCACTCTTTCAAAGACTTGATTCTCGACTGCGTAAAACTGGATCTCTACTACCCCGTAGGTGGGATTGTGGAAGACCCCGCACTGTGCGCACTGTGCAATTTGAACATGACGTGTTGGGCGCGATACAAGACCGTCCTGGCACCAGCATGCGTGTCATTGCTCGTACGCGACAAACACTACATACTACCCACGGACTTTTCCCTACGCATAGATTTCTGCCAATGGTACGTGCAAGAAACTCTTGCCATTCCAGATTTCCCAACAATAGTTTTGTGGACCGATGAGACAATGTTCAACAGGGACGGCATGTTCAATAGCCACAACAGCCACGTCTGGGATATGGACAATTCGCATGCAATCATTGTGTGCCATCATCAACATAGGTTCGCAGTGAATGTGTGGTGTGGCGTAGTAGGTGACCACTTGATAGGCCCGTATATTTTGCCCTCTACTTTGTGTGGTGGGAATTATCGGGTGTTTCTACATGACGTATTACCTGAACTTTTGGAAAACGTGCCACTGGCAGGTAGACAACGTATCTGGTTTCAACACGACGGCGCCTCCGCACATTTCGACCGGGGAGCCAGGCCATTACTCAACGATATTTTCGGCGATCGTTGGATTGGCAGGGGTGGGCCTTTGCCGTGGCCACCTCGTTCCCCCGACCTCACACCACTGGATTTCTTTGTATGGGGAGAAATGAAAGGGCTCGTGTATGAAACCCTGTGGAAAGTGTTCAGGACCTCGTTGCTCGTGTTAGTGTCGCTGCTGGGACAATTGGTGACATGCCAGAAGTATTTGCGCGTACTAGACAATCAGTGCTTCACCGATGCCATCTTTGTCTTGAAGTCAATGGCGGACATTTTCAACAACGTCTCTGAGTATACCGGTGTTTGTGAGCCCCTATCAGCACCGCATAATGTCCTTTAGTGAAAGGTGCGAGTGAAGATGCTGGAGATCGCTGTACTTCATACCATCGAGCTGCATGTGCGGAGGTTGTGCGCTTCTCAATGGAATCCGTTTAAGATGTGCTGTGCCTGGAAATGTTACATGCCATTGTGTGCGTTTTCTCGCCATTCTCCGTCTTCATTCCTTCGAGGATTACCCACTTTCTTTGGGGAGCTCTCTTGTAGTATGTACAGCCTGACGTCATGTGGCCATTGTTTAACTTTTGTTTTTCGTACTGCAAAGTAGTGTGTCAACATTAAGGGACTGAAAACGTTTTTTTATGATTTTCCGGTTTCTTTTTCCATTTGGGATGATGTCCCAGCAGTAGTGGGACATGCGACAACTTGGTTTCTTTTCTTCTTCGTACAGCAATGTGAACCGTGTACAACAGGAGATTTGCAGTTATTTTCCTATTTCCCGGGTGTCGGACGGTGTCCCAGCAGTAGTGGGACATGTGGACATACGTCGTCATTTCTTACTGCCTACATTCCGATCTCAACATTATGTAGAAAATTGTAGTAAATTTCCTATATTTTCCATCAGGGGATTCCCCACTTTCTTTGAGAGTCCCCTTGCGCAATTTACTCTGGGCCTCAATTGCTGCACCATTGTATTCGTCAGGCACGACTTTCTTTCTATTCTTTTAATCCGACATTGCTATCTTTCTTCCTTCTTGAATTATTGTGCTTTACACATGGTGTGAGGCGATTTTCGCACGCCTGTCACTCGCAAACGGTGCCGATTTCGACATTTTTCCACATGGCATTTTTTCCTTGTTTTTACTTGGCGATTCACCTCCCAAGCGCTGTAAACGGAATTTTGCACCACCCTGTATACACCTCTCCCCCCGCCCCACACACACATATAAATACATACATACATATATATATATATACAACACACACACACACACACACACACACACACATACATATATACATATATACCAACAGTAAAAATCATATAAATTGTCTCTCTCAAATCTGCGCGTTCCTTTTCCTCCAAACAATTGTTCATGCACTTAAGAGAAAACCTTTTAGCAGCAGTACTTCTCTCTTCGGTAATTTAAAATGCATTACAGAAAACAAATTGCGAGCGAAGCGACCAATAAATTTTCAGATCCAAATTTTTGCAAAATGAAAACAATGTCGACTTAATATGGGGAAAAAAATCATGGAGCGCCATATTATTCTCTTTACAATCTTTTTCATTTACCCTAGATCGTTTGGCGTCCAGGGTTAACTCCAGTCGACCCCTAGCTACGGCTCTGAACTTGATTAGAATGCAAGAAAAGCAGACATTGCGAGCGAAGGGAGCAAGAACATTTTACAAAAGGTATATATATTTGTATAAAATTTGAAATCAAGGGGGCAATTGCAGCTCTGCCCCCCCCCCCCCGCAGGTGCTCTTGGCAGTCTGGAAGAAATAATGCAAGAAAGACATGAAAACAAAATCCATCTTGAGTATCACTTTGTTCTGCTACTCTTAGATTCTGCTACTCTTGCTTTCCTTTACTTCCATGTTTACCCCCTAAAATTGATTTCCGTTCAAGGTTGTGGGGGGCTGTGGTTTCGTCACTGCACCCCCTTCCCACGTAGTTGCTTTGAACTTTCATCGGCTAAAAAAATACTTAATATTCTTTAAGAGTATAATATAGTTTAATAACGGTGATAGGATTCATCTATCCTAAATTTCTAGGTGAAAATATAATAATATAGGGGCATAGATGTCTGGAAGGGGGGCCAAGGATTGCCACACCTTCCCCTTAGAAAACGAATGTCAACCAAAAAGTACGTTTTCACAAGTATAATTTGATTTCGGTCATAATAATTTACATTAATTATTATAATGAGGATGCAGGAATGCGATAATGCAACACTATTATCGGGGTAATATGCCCCATGGAAAAATACCTTGCTTGTCTCTTCGTGGAAAAAATCTGCAGACGTCCATGATTAGGAGGGCATTTGCCCTCCCCCTGGCCCCCTGGGCGCACGCCTATGATCCCCGTGATGGAATATATAGCGCAAAGCCAGGGCTTTAAGATCAAATTTGTTTTGTTATTGTTTTTATTAGTAATTACCTCAGTTTTCTTTATCTGAAGTTAAATTATTCATGACGACGATTTATGATTACATTAAAGACATGAATGAACATACACAATGAACCCATTTTGGTCGGAACTCGAACTCGGAACCTTGTTAGGCAAGAAATAAAAATATCCATAAGGCATGAGTGTTTCATTGGAGATGTTCCTCTACTTCCGTCATTTTATCACTAATATATTTCTTTAATATACAATAATGAATCACAACTACCTAAAAATAAATATTATTTTGCATTTTCACATGCATATGTTTTTATACGGTTAGAGTGTGAACTAGCACCTGTTTATTTAGATTGTTCTTTATGTTTCGTGTGTAGTTAAAGATAGAAAAAATGCTTGAGTTAGCACAGTGCGCTACATTGTCTCATGTCCTGGGTTCGAATCCCGTCGTGCGTATGGGTGTTCTTTGTGAGTGCCCCTTCATCAATTTAATCATATCACTCATCCTCGTCGTCGCGATTAGCAAGAGGTGAAAGAAAAACGACGCTAAATAAGAAAATCAAAATACTTGTAAGAATCATTCTTATTTCCGGACGTGTCTTACATTTTATAGTTGTGTCTGGCCTCCGGAAGGAATTTGAAAGAAATCTCAAATGTCTTATACGTATTTTAGGCATCACGTAACTTCAAATTAGATGGAGAAACAGAAAAACTGAGGGGAGTCTAAGATAACGTGGTTCCTTGTAGAAGTATGCTTAAATCAAGCAAGCATGGTTGCTACTGGATGTTCGGAAAAGCAATTACAATCCCAGCTCAGAAATTACTTCACGATTTTCTAGATCCGGAAAAGTCCGGATATATGTATAAAAGTGCTTACTTTGTGAAGTTTTATCGATATAAGTGTCGGTAATTTGTTCGAAGTAACAAGTAATTATTCTCCTTATTGGAGAAATAAGGCACACAATTCTGTTTTTTCCCAATGTATAGTGGTTTTTTACATATTAATAAACAAGAACTTGCAGACTTCGTTTACGAAATTGTGAATTTTTTCCTTCCCGAATTCATGGATTGTTTTCTCTTCCTGGCCCCACTCGACGAAAAACGTTCTGTCTTACATACACAAGTTGAAGTCACATACAGCCGTGCTATTAATTAGCAGTTGAGGAATTTTGAACTCAACCGTTCACCTCAACATTAATTTTTGAGCTGAAGATGTGTCATATTCTTGTTATATGCTAAGATGTCCTAGTAACCTATTATATTTACTGCAAATACGTTCGCGTCCAACATTTTGAGACAATTTGTCCTACTTTCCGCTGAAGAGTGATCTGAGAGCCCTGTGTGTGGAAACTGTTTTTACTCAATTTCTGATATAATTTATTCCAGCATTTCCTTCAACTTCTATTACCTTGTTATTACCTCCAATGCTTACACGACTTTTCCTTCGTGCTCGACCATTGGGTTCAGAAATGTTTAAAACACCCCCATCTCCCGCGTGTAAATAGCAGGCAACAACACTCTGGAAGTGTATACAACTTGTTTACTACATATTTTACGAAAATATTAGAATGTTAGCTTGATATAACTGTGGATTAGAACGAACGAAATAAAATACCTGTTTTATACGCACACTGGAACGAGGGAAGGCCAGCTGTGAGTGAGTCACTCTACTCTGGCAGTGAAGGTCACTGATCGAAGCAGTTAGGCTTGCTTGCTACAAGCAGGCGCCTTATCTTTCCTCAAGGAAACACTGAAATCTTCGTTACATTTTTTCGCCAGACTAATGGTGAACATTTACAGGAACGTAAGGAGTAGTATCGTATTCTATTGGAATTAGATTTCGTGGTGTTTAAGAGATTTCATAACAATATGTAAATCTCTTTTGTGACCTACACTGAACTTATTTTAAAGTTTCATTGGCATGTGAAAGCGGAAATTTGGAGATCCTTCTTCCTTACGATTTCTAAACAACCGAAGAGTGTGGTGAACGTGAAACTACTTATTGTTCACAACAACGATATGTATTATACAAATGGTCTCTAATCAAAAACCCTATTACATCACAGGAAGTGATATTTAAAACAGTTCTACCACGTATCCAACGTAACCAATATTCAGATTGATTCCAAGCTTCTGTTTGGGTTATTTTGTGACGCATTTTTACCTCTTGCGATAATCGCGACGATGAAGATGATGAGTAATGATACGAATGCAATGCTACATCTAAGCCTCAACAGGTTTCAAAAATGGATCCTCTGGCTTTGTAGAGAGTTACGGTGATTTTTATTTTTATTTTCATTTGGTATTTTAAGTCCACTTTATGCACACAAAGGCTAATCGAGACTGCATCTACAGTTTAAAGTGGGATCCTAACCACTGTGTCTCCACCGGGTATCGAACATCGAACCGGGGACTCCTTGATTACAAGGCGGCGACTCTACTACAGCGCCATCGGGAAGGATGAGAGAGAGAGAGAGAGAGAGAGAGAGAGAGAGAGAGAGAGAGAGAGTTACTGTGACTACGATAATTACGATAATGAAGAATTGAAAGTAGCAGAACGACTAAGCTATTCTTTTGTCAATATTGGGATTGTTAATGAATGTTATGAATGTCAGTTCAAATTGAAAAAAATAAACTAAAAAATTCCAGAGTGCCGTTACAAATCGTTAATTTTTCTCTTTCCACATATTACTTTGCTACTATGTAGACATTTGCATGCTAAGATGTAGAAAGTGCTGCATATTCAGTGTGTGGAATTGCGATTTATTTCTGAGAATGGAGTAGTGGTAAAAGGATCACCTCACATGTTTGGATTATACCCCCCCCCCCTACACACACGCACACACAATATATCGGCTGTTGTTCTTATAAGGAAGTATAACATGTATGAATTGTGTCAAGAAATATTGAAGCCTATTCACATCCCTACGGAACTTGGAAGAAACCCCACGTAGAGATTGGGAAGTTTTGTTCAGACAAAATTGGGATGTATAGTAAATTAAAAAGCAAAGTCCTACCTTGTGCTTTGCACCAAGCCATGAAGGCGTGTAGGGGGTGTGGAGTTAGTGGAGTCAGGGCCCCACGCTTTCTTCATCAGGCCGAAGGTGGGAATGATGTGATCAGCACCACGCCCCTGGCCGCCTTACCCCCCCCCCTTCCCCAGAGTTTCCTCCAGGTACCCACTTATACGACGCTGGGTGGGCACCGAAGCAGTTTGGACAGGTGGACAAAATCCCGATTATCCCCCGTCGGGGATCGAACCCAGATCTCTCACATGGTAATAAAACGCCCTAACGACTGTGCTACTGCGGCACATACAGTAATTAAGGCAAGAATTGTTTTAGCGTTTCGTTCAACGTTTCTAGGGGAATCATTTTCGGAGATATAACGTGTAGCTCTTGTCGGTTCTGCGACCTGGCTTGAGAAAAGGCGATTTTCTGACGAACAACATTCCACCTGACAAGTCACGTGACATTCCCACCTTTCCTGTGTCTGTTGGCTATTGCATGAAAGACGAGTTGCTCTTG
The DNA here is from genome assembly GCF_977018435.1 of Lepisma saccharinum. NCBI lineage: Eukaryota > Metazoa > Arthropoda > Insecta > Zygentoma > Lepismatidae > Lepisma > Lepisma saccharinum. Next base: position 155,604,673 of record NC_139230.1, on the reverse strand, counting down.
AGACAGACAGAATCACCCGATCACCTAATGGTGCAATGTGTGTTGCCTACTCTTCCGGCATTATTTACTGCCATTAAAGTCTTATGGGGAAGAACTTTTTTCCACCACTGTACTCTCCCCACCCGTTTCTCGAGAACAGGGGATCGTATCAAGTTGAAACAAAAAAAGCACCAGTAACTTGGGCCCAAAGAATCCGTAGAAAGTATTTGCAACAGCCCGAAAGCCACCCTTTGTGGTTTTAGTGGGGGGCACATGCCCCGTTCGTGCGATTTTCAAATGGGAAGGGTATATTTGGAATGCAGATTCGGAAAGGCGGGGAAAAAATACGATTGTCATACGAAACATTTGTCTGTACCACCTACCGTTTTCCGTGTAGAAAATGGTTTTGCAAAAAAGGAAGGTGAGCCAAATCGAGTATACCGAGCTTAACAATTAAGATAAGTGAAACACCATAACAGTTTCGGAAAGTGTAGGACACAAGCTTTCCAACGATATGCTTCATGATGACTGCGGGACTAAATAAGGATGAAACCGCGTGATCCAAAAAAAAGGGGTCTAAAGTTAGGGAAGAACTCGAAAATGTCGAAGGGTGGTCGAGTAATACCTCGTTTTAAAGGTCACAGAAAACGTGAAAAGGATTCGAACGTGATTTTGTAATCCAATGACCGGTTTCAAAATGGCGACCAAAACAATTCCGACCCCTGAAGTTGGTGTTCCAAAGTGAGGAATTACGTACGTAAATAGCAAAACACAAACACTGGACAGAGTACATGAGATCCTGTACAAGAATGCTAGCGGAGCAGCTGTTTATTCGTGACAAGGTTTCTAAATGTTTACTGGTTCGCTACCATTGTCAGACCACGCCACCCGTCACATGTAACGTCAGTGTACTGAACTTCCGGGTGAGAGGTTTGCGGTTTCGTATTAGTACATGCCTCTGTGAGTGTTCAACATGCAGTGAGTAGAACTTCAGGTCCATTGTGTACGAGTAGGAATAAGCATAAGCCCACGTGTTGGGTAGGCTGCAGTACACAACACAGCATGCTGGCCCAGTCAACAAATTACAAAGTATGCCAATCGCCGGTGCGTCCAGTTCCATTTGACTGCACGTAATCTGTTCCCACTGCCCGGTTCAACAAGGGCAATCGGAAAGTACCACGGGTCGAGGTATGACGAGCTCTCCTGCATAGCAGTCGGTTCCATTGTGCTTCCACTGATAACGCTAATACGCCCCTCCAAGTTTGGACTCATTCACCGTTGTGGTTGCATCGTCGAAGGCATTGTGTAGTACCTCAGGACGTTCTACAGTGCATTCCTCGCGGATAGTGTGCTTTCCTGTACTTAATTCGCAGTGGCAAATTGTTGAATGTGAACTAATAATGCCTTCCACGAATGAAGAAGCATTTGATATGGTCATGGTGTTGGGTGAGTGCCAACGAAATAGTTCTGCTGCTGCTCGTGTGTATGCTGCAAGGTATCCCGATAGGGAACATCGTTCAAGACATGTTTTTCGCACCCTTTCCGATTGTGTACACAGAAGGGGCATTGTTCAGCCTTTTAGCAGTCACAAACATGAACGCATTGCTCGGCCTGTTCGAGATGAGAGGTCTGCTGGTGTACTTGCAGCCTTCCATCTCAATCCTCACGTGAGTATCATGCAAGTTGCTCGTGATTCTGGTGTCAGCGCAAGTACAGTGAGAAGAATTTGAAAGGATCACAGATTTTATCCGTACCCCGTGTGATTGCATCAAGAGCTACACGGAACTGATTTTCAAAGCAGGCTAGACTTTTGCATGTGGTCTCAAGCTGAAGTGAATGCAAATGTTCGATTCTTTGACGAATTGTTGTGGTCTGACGAGGCTACATTTAAAAGTGAAGGTCAGGTAAATCGGCACAAAATGCATTACTGGGCCGCCGAAAACCCACGGTGGATGCAAGAGGTTGATCATCAACGTAGATGGTCTTTGAATGTGTGGTGTGTAATCATCGGCGGACGAATAATTGGAACTCATTTTTTCAAGCGAGGCTTACGGGTGTTGTGTACCGCACATTTCTTCAAGAACAATTGCCCAGTCTTCTCGAAGACGTCCCCTTACACATCAGAACAAACATGTGGCTACAACAACCACATTTTGAGCTGACAGCAAGGAATCAGGTGAAGCAATGTTTCGTGGTAGCTGCGTAGGTAAAGGTGGGCCTGTGCACTGGCCTCCTAGGTCACCAGACTTAACATGTTTAGATTATTACCTCTGGGGACGACTGAAAGAAATCGTTTACCAAAATCGCCCTACAACGAGGGACGACATGATCGAGCGCATAGTTGCTGCATGGAGGCAGATTAGTGAGGCAGAAGTTATTGCAGCACAGAATGATTTCAGTGTCCGTGTGCAGAAATGCATTGAGACCGAGGGAAGACATTTCGAACATCTACTGTAAGTTGGTAAATGTGCATCACACTGGGTGCTTTACCTATTCTTCTCGTTTTCGTTGTTCATTGGTTTCTGCTTACTCTTTCTTCTTTCTTATCATCATTTCAATTAGGCCTATTTCTCTTGTCAAACAATGGTTTGGCAATCAATTGTGAGAAAAGGACCTTTTTCGTTGGCGAAGCAGCCGTTAAACACGCCAACGAATTCCTTATTGTGCATGACAGTAAACCATTCGTTACCAATCCTAAGCCTGGAGAAAGTGTGAAGGGCCGTCAAAGTTGCAGCTCAAACAAAGCTTACAGTAGTACGGTGTTTCAAGAGCGGACCCATTACCATAATTGTTTGTACAGGATCTCATGTACTCTCTCCAGTTTTTGTGTTTTGCTATTTACGTAAGTAATTCCTCACTTTGGAACACCAACTTCAGGGGTCGGAATTGATTTGGTCGCCATTTTGAAACCGGTCAGTGGATTACAAAATCATGTTCGCATTTTTTTCACGTTTTCTGTGACCTTTAAAATGAGGTATTACTCGACCACCCTTCGAAATTTTCGAGTTCTTCCCTAACTTTAGACCCCTTTTTTTGGATCACGCGGTTTCATCCTTATTTAGTCCCTCAGTCATCATGAAGCATATCGTTGGAAAGCTTGTGTCCTACACTTTCCGAAACTGTTATGGTGTTTCACTTATCTTAATTGTTAAGCTCGGTATACTCGATTTGGCTCACCTTCCTTTTTTGCAAAACCATTTTCTACACGGAAAACGGTAGGTGGTACAGACAAATGTTTCGTATGACAATCGTATTTTTTCCCCGCCTTTCCGAATCTGCATTCCAAACATACCCTTCCCATTTGAAAATCGCACGAACGGGGCATGTGCCCTACACTTAAACCACAAAGGGTGGCTTTCGGGCTGTTGCAAATACTTTCTACGGATTCTTTGGGCCCAAGTTACTGGTGCATTTTTTTGTTTTAAATTGATACGATCTCCCGTTCTCGAGGAAATGGTAGTGTCTGGGTCGCTCTGAAACACCCTGTATATATATATATGGTGAAAGGAGATTGTAAAAATCGGTAAATTGGAAAACCTGCCCCACTCTAGAATAAGTTCCGACGTCCCTGGCGTTGAAGAACTCCGCACCACTAGGTAGGACTGTGGGAGGGAGACTGGCAGTCGGGAGATAGACCAAGGCCCTCATGGGCTGTAGAGTCATGGGTTATTATTATTATTATTATTATTATCATCATCATCATCATCATCATCATCATCATCTTGAACAGGTCACCACCACTATCATTTTTATTCCATTGCCATTACATCATTCATGGTGGCAAACTTTCCGTTAATTGAAGGGTACATATGCATGTGACTGCAATCAACCAATTTTTGTGCCTGACCTTCAGTGGTTCAATCTCCTTGTAATCGAGGGGTCCCGGGTTCGTTATCTGCTGGAGCGACATTGCACAGTGGTCCGTATCCAGTGACGACGTCAGAGGGGGGCAGGGGATGGGCACTCCACAGTCATACACTTCGCCCCCACGTCCGCCCCCCCAAACTGAAGTTTATTAAGTATCGAATAATGAGAGAGTTCATTTACAAGAGTATGGCGATTTTCACCTTTTCTAAGTGTTATGTTCTGCATGATATCACATTTCCTGCTTATAATACCAACATGACTAACAAATATCAATTTGTTTTAGTATATATATGTTTGCGTAACTTACGTTCAAGATTCCAACGCTGACCTGGACGTAGGCGATTTCTCATTCATTTATGTCCCGTAATCGTCGCGATTAACCCAAGTTTTAACCAATTTCGCGAACTGGAAAAAAAGTGTTGATAGTGATGGTTTTAAAACATCACAAACATTCTGAAGACCACAAAACATCTTCTGTGGTACGGGCAAATTATTTTAATCGTGGGTCATTAGTGACAACGCTAATTAGTAAAATACATTCAAAGATGATTCAAGATTTGGTTGATTTGGAGTTTTACGTCCACTTTATGCACACTAAGGCTAATCGGGACTGGACCTACAGTTTAAAGTGCCTCCACCGGGTATCGAACCCGGGACCAAAGGTGATCCAAGAAATCCGGCACTACATGTCAGTTGTGGATGCATCGCGGGTTGTTACTATTGAGGGAATTGATTTTCGAGATTATGAGTCTGAGGCAAACAATAAAGGGAATTTCTTCGATACTCTTGAAGTTAATTTCAAAATGAGGGGATATTATTCGGAAATTGAACTTGAACCACAAAATGCAAATTACACTCGAAATTCGATTCAAAATAAATTAATATGCTTAATGTCCACACTTATTCTCAGTAAAATTAGCCAGGAAGTGGAAGAGGCGAAAGTATTTGCACTGATGTCAGATAAAACAAAATACATTGCGAGAAAGGAACAAGACATATATTTGTACGAGGGGGTGCTGGAAAGTTCATGAAATCACCCAGAAGAGATGCAGCTGGAACAACCATTTTAATACATTATTCAACGTATCCCCTCCGAAGGTCAATACACTTTAGTTCTGCCGTGCAAACCAGCCCTTCACCTCCCCAACCAGTTCCTCTTCGGACGGAAAAATGTATGCCCTTGAGATGTTTATTTGAGGTTTGGAAACAGGTGATAGTTGGATGGGGCCAGATCAGGGGAATAGAGTGGATGGGGTACACAGGTAAAGCCCAGATCTGCCAGCAATTGCATGGTTTGATGGGCCTTGTGCGAAGATGCAAATTGGAGAAATTTCACACCAAGGCTCACTTTTTCCCGACGTTTTTGCTTCAGAGCCGCCTTCAATTCAATCAAATATTGGGAATAAACAGCAGCATTGATGGTTTCACCCTGTTTTAAGATATTTTATGAGGATGACACCGTCCTTATCCCAAAAGACCGATGCCAGAACCTTCCCCGCTGACCTTTGACTTTGGAACTTTTTCGGTCGAGGAGACCCACTGTGGCCCCACTTTATGAATTGCTGTTTAGTGTGTGGGTCATAATGGTGAATCCATGTTTCATCTTCAATCACCAGACAGCGCAAAAAATCATTAGGGTGTTGAAACTTGCGCACGATCTTCCGTGACATCTGCACCCGTGTTCTCTTCTGGTCAGCATTCAGACATTTTGGGATCCATTTCGCACTGAGCTTCCGCACTCACGCGATATCCCCAGATACGCAGCAATGGTTTTAGTGGATATGCGCATATCCTCCATGATCATGATGTGCACTTTGACAATGTTTTCGTGGTCACTGCAATTGCAGGCCTGCCACAGCGGGGTTCATCTTCAGTCTCACCATGTCCAGTCTTAAAATGCCTCACCCATTTGGCTACTGTTGTATATCCTAGGACATGTTTGCCCAAAGTCTCATGCAAAGTTTTATAGATAACCTTCTCAAATTTCCTTAGTTCCTCCGCCATCTCTTCTTACTCAAACAAAGAAAATAACAATGACAAAAGAATCATATGCAGGATAAGATATTTACAATATATGGTCTTTCGAGGGTAGGTAAAAGAATGCCTTTTAGGATTTGCAACTCTTCAATCATTAGAAGCAGGTTCGCTCTTTCTCGTACATATCAAAATCAAAGAACTTCTTCCCGTGAACTTCATAGGTGCTTGTAATTGTGTAGCACAAACATACGTTGGAGTGGTAGAGTAAGAGGCGCAACAAAGTCAGAATATTTCTTGAATTATGAGATAACTGTAACCTTTTTCAGATTTTTATTCCTGTGATAACATTTCTCTGAAAGGTGAAACGCAGATTTTGCCCAAAACTCTTCAGCGTTACAAAGATGGAACGAAAGTACTCCACTTAATGGATTTCTTAGAAATCCTATAGGAAAGTATAAACTGGCATTTCACAAGGTTCACACTCTAGTTGTATTCTTTGTAACAATTCCAGTTTCCAATCCAGCGTGTGAAAGAACCTTTTCGTCTTTGAAACTTATGACAAGCCTTGATCCAAACCGAATGCTGGATGCCAGCTGCCTCATTTGTCTGTCCTTGCTATTGAGAAGAAATGTCTAGTCCTGGACGTACCGAAGGTGGGCAGTGTGTTCTACAGCAGAATTCTCCTACAGGAGAATTTTACCTCACTAAGTGACTTTCGTTGTTACCAATATATAAGAAGATTAATTTCTTCCAACGTCATGTTTATTTTGCAAGAAAATTAAACTCTTCGAAACATTTTTTTCATCATTTATATTATTATCTTATAACTTGAATATTTATATCAGTAGTTTCATCTCAAGAAAGACGATGAATTATAAAATTATAAACGTCTTCCAATACTGAAATAGGATACTAAAAACAACTTTTGGCAGTTCCCACGAATAAAAAAAATAATTAATGCCTTATTAAAGCGAATCATGTGGAGATAAACTCGTAATCAAGAAGTAAATTTAGGCAGTAAACGTCCACTGCAAATGAAGGACAAATACAAAACACCATACATGAATATAATAATAATAATAATAAAAATTTATATTATATATATATATATATATATATATATATATTATATACGGTAGTGCATTCTGGCGTTTTAATGTGACTGCCCCCAAAATATTTTGTCGCCCCCTCCCCCTCCAGTCACTTTTCCCTGGCTCCGTCACTGTTCGGATCCAAATTTAAACTGTAGGTCCAGTGCAGATTAGCCTATCTGTGCATGAAGTGGACTTACTTATAACATCAATTCCAATTCCATTCAGTGGTTCAAATGGCGGCTTGAACTTGAATACGTTCCAATTCGACACTGATAGTTTTCATTTGTTGAGACTGGGAGTTGGTTTTTCATGTTCAAAATGATTGGTATTTATTGGTAGTGAGATGCGGAAAATTTTCGGCTTTAAGCTCGGCACACTTTTGTTGGAGTGAATGGGTCAGTAAATCAATGCCTGCTTTGATGCTACGGGTGCCTGGATTCAGGAACGTTTTAGAACGAGTCGTATTGGCTCAGTGGGATGACAGATTGCCGTCTTACAGTGCGGAAACTCAAGAGACCTACTGGGATATTTTTCCTGGAACCCTTCCCCGAGCACTCATGGAGTGAGAGTAGATAATATTCAAACTGACGACTTCCAGCTATCAGCACCCAGTCGATCGCGTCTGCAGAGAAGAAAATGACAAAAGTAAAGTGAAAATGTTGTATTTGATCTCGGTTTCAGAATTTGATGAGTATTTACATCCTGATTTATATACTTGAAATTTATCGTGTATTTGCTTGCTTGCTTGATTGATTTGGTTTATTTAACTTCGCATTTCTGCAACTTTTGAATAATCATGAAGATAAGGATGAGTGATGAAATGATGCAATTGATGAAGAGAAACTCACCAAGTACACCCTTGCCAAGGCCGGGATTCGAACCTGGGTCCTCTGACGTCGTAGGACGCCGTGCTAACCACTCCGCTACGTAGGTCTGCTTGTTTATTTGTTTTGGTACGGAAACAACAACATTAAGAGAGATACATGCTTTTGCATCTGCTTTGCAGGTCAATTTCTGAGATTTTTTAGATGTATTGTGAAAACCAACTATATACAACGTATTACGTGATCTCGTTTTACAAATGATTTACAGAGCCACATGAGTTTAAAGAGAATTTATAACACTTCGTTCATCGCTCACTTTGAGGTAAAGAGAGCATTTAACAACTTGTACTACTGTAGTCAATATCTAATGGAGTTCAAAATATTGGGTTTAGATATTAAGTTGATCAAATGAATTAGAAATGAACGTGAAAGGTTAACAGAAGTTACGCCGGGAAGTATACAATTTGCTAAATACCTTACCCGCTTACAAATAGGAGTGAAACATAAATGTAAGGTTTAGAGACGAGTGACAAGTTGTAGTTAAATTTCTCGGACCAGTCTGAAACTTTCGAAATATTATGAGATAATAGGACCAGACACTTAAAGGAAGAACAAGAGAATTCTTAGATATTACATGGTCCATTGCGCTACATGAAGCAACATAGGCACTCAAGTTGCTAATTGCTCCTGTTACTCAGGGAATGTTGCAAAATTCGGCTTTCCTTCTTAATTAGCCTCCTGCAGACTGTTTTGTCAGCCAGAAAGCATTGTAGAAACAGACCAACCATTTCTTCCCGGAAGGTTCCAGGTTTTAACAGCATCAATCATCTCAAATACTTACTCTTCTCTCGGTTCATAACTCTCCAATTTTGGTGCTCTAGCGCGCTGAGTGCTTGGCTTGAGATATCTATCGATAGTTCAAGGGAAGTACGATAGACCCTAACTTTATATTCATTTTAATTCAATTTGTGTGTATTGGTAAACTACAGGAGTCACTATTAGCCTAAGTGTGATCGGAGTAGATGATACGTGCATCAGCATTACACGAAAATACAGTTAACTTGTAGACTGAATCGCTGACACCAAATGACGGGTGGTGAACTAAGTTAGAGAACACTAAAACTGGGTGTCTATGTTCACGGTCTAGTTACTTGACACTTCCTTATCTTGGTACTAGACCAATTCATTTTCCACTTAATATTGATCACAATTACTGTGTACATCTGCGTTTCCTTTTTAACACATGTGTAATTGAGATAATGCGGATGAATGAGGATTATATGAAATTGACAAGGGACACTTACAAACATTCATATGTAGACAGGGACTCGAACCGATAACTTTTGGTGGCGAGATCGTAGTCAACCACTCAACGCGCTCGCCTATCAAGGCAGCGTATCCTCATTATGTCGATCAATTGTGTATCTATATATATTTGTTTTCGAGAGGTTCTCCTGAAATTTGTCATTTTAGTTTGTGCAGCATTTTCATTAGCACATAATACTATAATAGTAATCTATTTCCCCAGTAATAATAATTGGAATTTTGTGTGTTCAAAATGCAACGTGACATTGAAATTCAGCACTCACCATAATAATTTAATGAAATTGGCCTAGGGAAACTACAAAATATCATTGGGTCGAGTGGTTGACAATTAATTTAAACGTAATTATATATTCTTCTCATCAAGTTCTCAGGAAATTATTTGTCGTTATTTCTCGATGCCAAGCGGCATTATTAGTGGAGAAAAAAACATTTCAAATGAAATAAAACTTGAAACATGCTCAAATGTTTAAAAATACCTTCCATTGTCAATACAGCTACTAAATTAATTTATTACCTACTTATACTCTGTCCCGGGAAGCTCTGGAGCAAGGTCGCGCATAAGGGCAACGATAGGGAGAAAGCGAATAGGCGGAGTACACGCAGTACTCACTGCTCCAAAGGCTGGTAACTGCAATCGCTTTCCCCCACCCTGCAATCCCGTTCCCTCTCACACGTTAATTAGTCAAACTCTCTTGAGTCACTACTTGTGTAGACTTGTTTTCCTTCGCTCGCTCCAAAGATTTCCGGGTCAGAGTGTAGGTGCTAGGTGAATATATGACCTTAAACCAAAGACAGATATGTGCGAATTAGACGTTTTGAGAGAACGATATTTAATGTTCCAATTTTTAATTACTTTCAATGTGCAACCTTAAATTTGAATCCAAATTTAAGCTATTTAGAATTCCAAAGAAATAGTTCTTGCTTTTGATGCGACAAAATATCCACTAACAATTTGAAAAATAATTTTAGACAAGATCAGCCAATCCCGGGTTCGAATCCCAGTCGGGCTTGGTTGTTTGTGAATGTCCATTCATCAATTTCATCATTTCATCATTCATCTCCATCTTCGCAAATTAGCCAAGAGGCACAAAACGCGAAGTAAAATAAACTCAATCAATCAATCAATCAATCAAGATCAGCCAAAAATGTAGATAGGCTACTTGCCTTTGCAATAAGGGCTCCGTGGCATTTTCTCTTCTGAAAAGTGCTCAGCGACTCAAAAAAGTTTGGGAAATGGAAATTTAGGGACAAATTTCGTTTTCTAACATTTAGATTATCAGAAGATTTAGCAGAAGTTCGATTCAAATTGTACGTACCATTACATTTGATTTTTTTTATTTGATTTGCTTTATTTTACTTCGCTTTTTGTGCCACTTTTGGCTAGTTTGCGAAGATGGGGATGAGTAATGATATGATGAAATTGATGCATGGACACTCACACACATCCATGCTCAGGCCAGGATTCGAACCGGGGACCCCTGGCGTCGTAGCGCGATGTGCTAACCACTCCGCCTCGGGGGGCGGTTTGTACCATTAGAATAACAAAATCAACAAAGAAGTCTTATTAAAATCCGTAAACAAATTTGATATAAAATATTACTGTTTTGTACGTATAATTTGCTGTTAAACTGGTTTCAATTGTCTTATTGAACATGGCATTAGTACAAATGCTACACTCCAATTTAAAAGTACGTTCTAAATATTGGAAATTAACAACTAATAAAAAAAAAACTATGGGTCCAATCAGGGTTCCTTCCCTGGTTTGAAACGCACATAGAAATGCAGATATTTGGAAAGACGAGAAATTCTCTGGCATTCCACTTGAACACATTATAAATGAAACTACGTGGGATCTAGACAGCGAGGAAACAATATGAAACAAAGAACCAGCTGGATGTCGTTTTGCTGAAAACAGTGCGGTGATTTAAGCTTTGCCCCACTACCCACTCCAGCAGAACTGATTGCATCGGTAATATTTAATGGTTAAAGGAGTAAATATGCTGCTGGCTTTTGGTAAACATTGTTTGCTATTCATATTGTCGGTAAGCATCCACAGACTTACTTTTCCAATATTAATGTGATCAATTAAGAAGCACAACATTCCACTGGATGGCCGACCGCCGACCACGTTGATGCGGGCTTGTGTGTTCCTTTGTGAGCGTGTCGTCGTCAATTTCATTTGATCATTATTTATTCTCATCGTCATAATGAGCCTGAATGGCAGAAAGGCGACGTAGAGTAAAAATACAAATCTCGCAATTTACAAGCAGCAAAAGGTAACATGTATATTGTGGATGCAAGTGTAGATAATGACACATTCAGGAGTTGGAGTATTAGATATGTGCGAGGAAATTGACCATTGCATCAATTTGATCAGCATTCGAAATGGGAATGACTTGATATAGTTGATGAATGTTGATATAGCAAGACAGTGACAGTACATATCCACATAATTTGTTTTGGCAGAGGCATTTTAAGAACAGAGAGGGTGCATGGTTTTGGAGAAGATTTCATCCTGTGAAGAATTTCTTAAGTTTCAGTCAACTACAGGTATACGATGGAGTTAATTTCTCACACAATGAGAATGTGTGTGGAGATCTTTCAGCTATAATATTAAAATAAATGATGGCTAGATGTGAAAGAGTTTTATTCATTACAACGATCCCTTGCTCTTTATGTTTGCAGATGGGCAACCACACCGTCAGCTATCTAGGTGCACAATCCACATACTTAAATAACTACTAGGTTAACTCGCATAGTCCAACACGTATTTGGATATCAAGCTTATATGCTTGTTCTATTGCATTCCACCACTTTATAAATTAGTCTAATTGCTGTTGAGAAATACTTCAATTAAATAAATATTAAATTATTATTTTACGCCAACTTAAATTGGAAAAATATACGTAACTAATGTATTGAGTATATTTTAATAAATTCGTTTGTAAATTTTGCAAATTTATTTCCAGCTTCGTTTATTTAAGTCACCTTTCTACCTTTTTCAGGTAATCGTGATGAATAGGATGATTGATGAATCATGAACCAGTATATCAAACATTAAACTCTTATTTCGTTTGCGGTATGCTAATCACTCAGCAAAGGAGGTTGTTTCACATATATGTGCTGTTGAACATGAATTTTAATAACTCCTATTCTGAATTATATATTTCAATTTCTGAACTAAAGTCGAGCGGTGCAATATTTCACAATAATAATGAAAGTTTTAATCTTTGGCTTAAATTTTTTCGTGGAAAAAATACTTTAGGATGGTAAGAGAACTGCATTATAATGTGTATTTTATATTTCAACTTTTGCGTTTACTTCGCCCACAAAAAAGGGTAAAACGAAAAACATGCTATTTGCCGTAATGAAATGGAATGAACATGGATATAACGTGGATGGACGTCATAGCTTCCAGGCATCGATTTGCGCAGATGGAGCAAATGCCTTGATGAAACCTCAGTCGGGAAAGAAAATCCTCATTTTATCTCACTGTTTAAATTTCATTGCAGTGATGGGTATATATTGTATGTATAATGCAGCAACATAGGCGCACCATAACGAATAAATAATTTGTCTCTGAAATGTGGCGCGCTCCTTTTTCCTCCAAACAATTGAGTTCATGCATTTAGGACCAAACTGTTTAGCAGCAAAGGTCTTATGTACTTAATAGTTATAACTTCTCTCTCTGGCAATTTGCAACAGAAAACAATAAAATTACGAGCGAAGCGAGGAAGATAATTTTTAGATCCAAATTTTTGCAAACCGAAAATAATATTGATTTAACATGGCAAAAATTATTTCATAGGGCGCCATGGCATTCTCTTTAACAATCTTTTCATTTATATCGTTCGGCGCTCAGGGCCAACTTTCGCTGCCCCCTAGCAACGGCTCTGAACTTGAGAAGACAGTAAGAAAAGCAGAAATTGCGAGCGAAGCGAGCAAGAAAATATTATGAAATGTAGGGGACGGTTGCCTAAATTTGAACGTTGCATAAGTTGGACCACCTTTGTTTTAGCCTATACCAGTCAACAAGGGATGATTTTGGGGTCCAATAAGGAAAAAAATCAGCGAAAGCTGGAACAAATTTTATTATCTTCCTAAAAGGGTTCTTAACAACATATTAATTTTGCAACCCTGTACCACCACGGATTTGGCCGCTATCCTTGAAAAATGGCGCCCAAAATCAATTTTTTTTGCAAATATCTTCCTTGGAAAGCACTTTACAGCAAAAGAGGTTATGATAAAACATAATCTACACAAACGTCTCTATAAAACATGTTCTGTGCATTGTTGATCTAGAAACCACCGTTATGGCGCTAGAGGAGCTATTCATTTCACTCCATTTTTCTCTGCTCTATTTTGCAAGAGCGAAAGACAAGGAAACTTTCTTGCAAGGTAACTTGATGTATTATTTCTTATTGAAATGCCTATTCTAAATATATGAGCTGCGGTAGCTCAGTCCTGTCGACCTTCGTGGCTGAGTGGTTTGCACAGCGTGCTACATTGCCAGGAGTCCTGGGTTCGAATCCCGGCTAGGACAAGGTTGTTTGTGTATGTCCGTAATGAGAAAAACCGAGAATATTAGTAAAATGTGATATGTGTGAAAGTTGAGAACATGTTGAATGACGGGCAATACTATCGCGTAGTGGTATTTCTTAAAATAAAAAAAGAATCATTAGGGTGTGTGACTATCATGCGAGAGATTTGGGTTTGATCCCCAGCGAAGGGAAACTGGATTTTCTCCCCATGTTCAAGCTGCTCCGGCTCCCATCCAGCATCGTATAAAGTGGGTACCTGGAGGATACTCTGGGGGAGGGGGGGGGGGGTAAATGCAGCTAGGAGCACGGTGCTGATCACATCATTCTCAACTTCGGCCGTGCTCAAGAAAGTGTGGGTCCTATCTCCACACCCCTTATACGCCTTTTTTTACTTTTTTTATTCTAAATGTTCTAAGAACTTTTCTTGAAAATGTGTTTTCAAGTGGCAATATATGTATGTAAATTAAACAGTAATTTTGTAATATTTACTTAATATATAAAACAAATGAACATAATACGTAGAACTGTTAGCGAGAAATGTATGCTCGACCAGGACTCGAACCCGGGTCTCTGGCATTCCGTGCCATTGCTCTACCACTGAGCTTCCGAGCCGGCCTGGCTTCGCCTGATTTTTTGCTTCCGCTGGTTTACCTGTGTGGAATCGTCTCTGTCAGTGCTACCGCAACGGGATCTGTTGACTTTGAAACACAGGCGTTGACATTGCCTATTTCCTCCCAGCGTAGATATGTTACTTCATTAAATTAGGAACACACAGGGGATGTACTGGTCGAGCCTGCATTTTTCGCTAACAGTTCTACGTAGTACATCTCCTGTGTGTGCCTAATTTAATGAAATGAAGATAATGTTTGTATTTCTGCTACTGTTAGAAACCATACCATCGCTTGTCTTCTACCAGCAAGAACAAGATCATCACAGTTGTCCTGAGCTTCCACATCGAAGGAAAACTACAGACCACAATCTACACAAGAATTTGAAACCGAAGTGATGGAACGTGCCTCTTTAGTGTAATTCAAAACATTCACCGTGCATGCGCGAATGACAAAGTGATAAGATGCACGATATTGAGAACACGGTCCAGTTGGAGCGACACGTGTAGCTTACCGTGTAGTTTCAATTCAAAAAGTAGCATTTATTTCTTAAGATTAACTTCAACTTCCAAGAGATACGTTCCGTTTTCGTCTGAAAGCTCCCTTCCTCTTCTATACTCTGTCCTGGAAATCTCCGGAGCAAGCGAACGAAAACAGATCTCTACGCAGGTAGCAACTCAAGAAGACTCAACCAATCAATGCGGGAGACGGAACAGAATTGGGTGGTTGGGGAAAGCCGACTGCAGCTACTAGCTGTTTACAGGAGCTTGTACTGCTTCGATCTGCCTACTCACTTTCTCCCCTTCTCTACTGCAATGCACGGCCTTGCTAAAGAGATTCCCCGGACAGAGTATAGAACAGTGTCAGGTTTTGAACAAGTTAATCTTTGCAATGGTAACAGATCACCGAACACTTTAGCCCAATTTTCCTACAACTACAAGCCCCCTTGTGGAACCTTGATGGCATTTGCAAAATATAATGCGAAGAAGCTGGCGGTGCTTGCAGCTTCTTTGTCTGTTGATACTTTGTGATACTTTCAGAGAGTGGTACAAAGAGAATCATAAAGAGAAGGTCTTCCTTCCAAAAAGGTCTTCCACATTTCTACCTCATCAGCTACAACAGGTACAGGATGAGTTAGTACTCTGAATAGGTCTTGCGATTTTCTTAGTAAGATATTATTTTAAATAAAAACTCTGGATCAACTGGATACAATACATCTCTGATTTTCACTTCAGAAGTGACTGATCCAGTGATTATCTCTCTTATTTCGTTCAAACTTGATAAATACTCAACATTGAACACATTCCACCATCATGAGCAGCGAAAGGATTGGCTTTCTTGTTCCCTGTTAATCCTGTAATTATTGACTTTATACCATAAAAATCAGGGAATGGTGGGTGAGATGAGAATCACTGGCAAAAAAAAAAAAAAAAAAACTGGAAATGTTTGCTTATCCCTTGATGCAAGAGACTTTCGTGCATCAACATGCAGCTCATTTATTTTATCTGTGAACTAGTAGGCATGCCAAAAATCCACTTAGTTAGCTTTGAGTCGGTCACTTCTCTGCCATCCCCCACAACTCTTCATGGAGCATGGTGTGCTCAATCGTCATATATGACCAGATCAGAGACCAAAACTTTTCTGATCGTGTTATTGTAATTTGAATTGCTGTTTTAAGTCTACTTTATGCACAAATAGGCTAATCGAGACTAGACCTAAAGTTTAAAATGGACTCCAAACCACTGTAAAGTGCCTCCGCCAAATACCGAACCCGGGACTCTTAGATTAGATTGGAGTTTTATTGTTAAATAACTCTTTTGGACAAAGTCAACATGTTCCTTTGGAGATACCTTGACTTTCAGACCAAACATATTATCTCCCGCACACTGACACTAAACTATTTCCTATAAAGTACTGCATGCAATGATAAAAGCAATTGAACCATAAATGATATTCTTAAAGAAATAACAAATGTAATAAATCCAGTTTTATAGAAGAGATATACTGTAAGACATCATGTAAAAGGTGCTTCCTTGAGTTCTGCGCTTGCAAAACGGGGCGGGAAAATAACGTAAAATGTCTCCCTCATCTAGCACCAAAATGGAGCTGGAGCATCCTAGAAGGAAAATGCACAGAACCTTTATTGTAGAAACTTTTATGTAAATTATTTTTTGTCATAACCTCTTTTGCTGTAAAATGCTTTCCAAGCGAGATAATTGCAAACACCTGATTTTGGACGCTATTTTTCAAAGTCAAAGCCGGGGTGGTACAGGGGTACAAAATTAATATGTTGTTAAGAACTCTTTTAGGAAGATAATAAAATTTGTTCCAGCTTTCCCTGATTTTCTCCTTATTGGACCCCCTTACTGACTGGGCTAATAGACGAGTTTTTGAAACAGGCGAGTTGGCATTACTGGTTGGCGATAGTGTCCTGTAGTATATTATAAAAGTGCCATTCATTAACCACCAACTACATGTCGTAAAACTAGGGTTTAATTGCGTATGTTCGTGTAGCGTCATATTTTTACTTACGGGGAATAGTTGCCTAAGTTGGACCACCACGTGTTTCTCAAATTGGAGTGGTCCATTTTAGGAAACGTTAGGTAAGGAAAGATAATTTGTGTTAAATTTCGACAGGAAGTAATTGGAGCACTGTCTTTCTTTAGGTTCCCAAGATGACGAAAAGAGGCACGTATGGGAAATGGAACGAAGATGATTTGCAGATGTCTGTGGCTGCTTACAGAAAGAGTGACTATGGACTCAATGAGTGAAACCGCGTATATGGAGTGCCAAAGGCTACAATAAAGACACGCTGACAGTAAATATACCTTTTGGAATACAATAAGGTGCTTCGGTAGGAAAGAAACCTTTACTGGAGAAACGGGAAAAAAAAATCTCGCCAACCACATTCTGTTACATAAGGAAAGTTTTCCGGCTTCACATTCAAAGATGTTCGTAAGCTAGCCTTTGATATTGCAGAGAAATACGAATCACCCCACAGCTTTAACAAACAAGAAAGAATGGGCGGTAAAAAGTGGTTTCATTCCTGTGTGAGTCGGAATCCACACCTTTCAATCCGTCAACGAAAAGGAACATCAATGGCCCAAGCTAAAGGGTTTTAATAGGGAGAATGTTAAGTAGAGACCTACTTATGAGAAATAGAAAGGGCGATGCTGTTTACAGTGACATTTTTCTATCATTGTAGTTGCCGATGTACTTTCTTTAGTTTTAAAATATTTAACTTAGGTAAATAGCTGCTTGTTTCAACAAAAATATGTTAATACATCAGTGAATAACAGTACATACAAATATTATTTCCTTTTAAAATTGTGTGTTTCTTTATATTACATTACATTAGGCTAAGGGTCATGCATAGATCGTTTCAGCATATGTTTCATATTTCCTATTTTTTCAGTAAATATGTTGTAAGTATAATAAAAATTGTTGTATTAAAAATGTTGTTTTACGTTAAAACACTTTTAATTCATTCTAATGTTAATAATAATTGTTATTTACAGTTTTGCTTCTCAGGTCCGACTTAGGGAACTGGAAGTCCAAATTAGGCAACCGGTTTCCCAATTGGGACCATTAATCAAATTTCTTCTTTCTTATTTTTTATGTGTTAATACTTATATATTTAAAATTTATTACTATCCGATGAAAGTGCATGTAATGTTTTATACTTTAAAGAAAAATTATCAAATTAGTCATTAATAGAGAAATAAATTTAGAAAACCCAAAACTGGTTCAATTTCGGCAAACTTTCCCATACTTTTATATGTATAAAATTTGATATCGAGGGGGGAAATTGCACCGTTGTGCCCCCCCTGCATGTGCTTTGCCCGCCTGGAAGAAATAATGCAAGAAAGACATGAAAACTAATTCCATGTTGAGTATCTTTTTGTCCTGCTACTCTTAGATTCTACTAGTCTTGCCTCAATGTTTGCCCCCCTAGAAATGATTTCCGTTCAAGGTTGGGGAGGGGCAACGCTCATTGCACCCCTGTGGTTGCGCCACTACACCCCTTCTCCCGTAGTTGCTTTTAACTTTAATCGGCTTGAAAATACTTAACTTTCTTTAAAAAAAAAAAAAAAAAAGTAAAGTGTTCCCCTGTGCATAGCACCACGCCATGTAGGCGTATAGGGGGTGTGGGGGTAATAATATCCATCAATACCGGCGATAAGATTCCTCTACACTAAATTTCTAGGTGAAAGTATAATAATGTAGGGACATGGACGTCTGGAAAGGGGGGAGGTAAGGATGGCCACACCTCCCTCTTAGAAATCGAATATCAACCTGAAAGTATATATTTCACACTTATAATTACATTTCATTCATAGTAATTTACATTAATGCGATAATTTCAAATTCATATGGTGTTTTTTCAGGAGGCAACACTATCCTGTATTATCGGGGTAATATGCCCCATGGAAAAATACCTTGCTAGTCACTCCGTAGAAAAAATCTGTGGAAGTCCATGAATAAGGGGTCAATTCCCCCCCCCCCCTTGCCTCCCGAGCACACGCCTAAGTTTCCAGATCCATTCGCGGAAGATAAGAATAAAGCACAATAACTATCCTTAATAACCAGCAATGTAGAGAAATTTCAGGAATCCACAAGAAGAAAATAGAAAGCAGTTATGATACGTAATGAAGGAAGTAACGGTATCTTCTATCCCGTGAAAATAACTAGCTTAACAGTAGCTACCATTGAGTCTTTTATGTAAAATTCTACTTTATTTTCACATGTACGTAATAAAAATAGTTTCAATTTTTGTCACAATAATGAAAATGTTTATATCAAATTCATTCGTCAGATATTTGATTTTTCAGCTTCCTTTTGTAAAGCGGGAGATATCTGATATTATACTCCTTGATTATATGTGTGTCATGCATTTCTAACTTTTAAAAAAAATCCCTGCAAATTGATCTCTTTACTGCTTTAATATTTGGTACATTTTACAAAAGTTCCGTCCATTTCCTGAATTGTGTACTACATATATCTGTAGCAATGTACTCGTCTTCCGTGGTGTCTCCTCCCGAGGCAAAAATGCAGTAGTGTTACAAGTTGGGGTATTTTTGTTGCACATATATGTGCTTAGTATGTTACATTTAAATTATAAATTGATCGATTGATTGAAAGATTGATCTTGTGTTTTTAGTCCACTTTATGCACAGTAAGGCTAATCGGAACTGAACCTACAGTTTAAGGTGTGATCCGAACCACTGTGTGCCTCCAACGAGTATCGAACTTAAATTATAAATGTTTACGTGCATGTTTAGAGAGGCGGTGTAAAATTTCCCCCATAGATAAACTGTACTACATGTTAATATATTTGCATGCTATTTTATTCTTGAAAGATCCATACAACACTGAAGCCACGGTTAATTTCCGTGAATTTTTAATTGTTCTCTTCAGGTAGCATTGTAAGTTGTATGACTACTTGCACGATTTGTTTCACGTTACGTAATTAAATCCGTCTATGGTCAAGTTTACCAAAAATTACCAAAGTTTAAGACTTTTCTCTCCAAGTATTATCAAACTGTTCTCAATGGAAAACTAAATGTTAATGACTGCAAACAAGTTATATTACCCATGGCATAAAAATCAACTTGCTACATATTTTGCAGTAATGTCTGAACAATTCAAAAAATGCTGTCCTAGTAATAAATTCAGAGTACAGATGTGTGGTATTTAGTATAAAGCAAGAAACTTTCAAAATAGTCCACTTCGATTAAACGGTTGACGATTAAATTTAGAGTAATTATCTTTACATAACTTTCTACATTAATTAAGAGGTTGCTTCATAAGCTACTTTCAAGGCTCTAGAACGTAATGTGCATTTACGCATTTATTATTTATCCTGCACACCGAGATGCAGTGTGGTATGTAAGTATATCGGATTTAAATTTGTAGCAATTCTTATCATAAAAGCTCTGTGAAATGTTCTTACGAAGTTAATCTTCATAATGGCAAAAAACATATCCTTAATGTTAACAACGTGCTATACTATGATTATGAAGAAAAGTATAACACATGACGAGACGAAGTCATAAGCATTAGTCTTGATTGCGTCTTCATCCATATGCTGTGCTTATGCTTTCGTTTTTTATATTGCAGATAGAGTTTCGAAGAAAAGGTAATTATTCTAACTTCTTCCACAAAATGATAAGTACTCCCCCACAAAAAAATCAACACAAATATTTAAAAAACATACTGAAGATTATTTGTGTTTACAACTTTGTAAATGTGTTCCTCAGCTGGACGGAAATCATCTAAGTCTAACCCCAAATGCAAAATATATTAAAACCGATGCCGCGGTATCGTAAACTATCGGTTGGATTATATTTACCGATACCATCCGATACTTTTCTGGCATTTTGGTCCCTCATGTGGTCCGCAAAAACGCCTAGCTACACTTTCAAATTATCCTGGAAATTATGCAATATTCTAACTTTGTTTTTAATCTGCACCAATTTTTGCGAAAAAAATGGATTTGTGATTACATAACTTGTATTTTAATTTTCTGACATAATTCTTAAATATTTTAAAGCAAAATTCTTTGTAAATTCTAACACGAATTTACCACGTATTCGGACTCACACACAAAAATGTATCAACATTGAGAGCAACTTTTAATTATAACATTCTTCAAGTATCGGTATCGGTATATGTGGGAATCGGTAAGAGTATCGTTATCGGGTATCCGCTCAGCCCTAAATTATTATTTTTTTAAAATTTTAAAACATCTTATTCCTCACCTTCTATATTGAAATTGGAAGAACGCACCTGAAAGTAAACTGCAACTGATTTATTCTTCATCCTTATTTATCAATCATTATATATCGAAGAAACCAACACAATCGTAATACAACTGAAGAAATGGTTAATAAGAAAGCATAAAAGAAAAATATGATGTACCCGTTGTAGTCATTACTATTTCATCCGTGGGCTTATCTGTTTCTATTATTCGCTAGTCTTTATGTATGTCTTCAGAAATTCAAGTTGATTTATGGTGGTAGGATCATTAACTTCATGCTGAAGAAACTCAACAAAAAAAAATAATTGTAATTCACTGTTAACACAACACCACGTAAACGTATGAAATAGTTCAATACCTGGTTGAGGCACAAGTGGTTCGGATCCCACTTTAAGCTGTAGGTCCCGTCCCGATTAGCCTTACTGTGCATAAAGTGGACTTAAAACACCAACTCAAACGTATGAAATAAACTTCTATTCTAGTTTTGGTTATGTATATTATTATTTCGTTTGATCTCGATCTTTGATTTCTTGGCTAATGGCTGCTCTAGTCCCTTTAACATAATTGCCTCTAACGAATCCACAAGCATATCCAATGTTGAGTTTCTTTTTAAGTCCTCTTTATGCACATAAAGGGTAAACGGGACTGAACCTACAGTTTAAAGTGGGATCCAGACCACTATGTGCTCCACCTGGTATCGATTCCGGAACACTTTGTTGGTTACAAAGCGACGATGTTACCACTGCGCCATGGTAGGAGGTCGTATCTCTTCAATGCCACCATCATCTAACATATATAGTTCCTCTACTCTTCGCGATCTTAATGACTACTTACTTCTATCCTCTAATGTGTTTTCATGCTTATTGTCTTATAATCTATATTGCAGAAATTAGTTCTATTCTAATGTTCACTGTGGAAGGTTATTCAATTTAAACTTTGGTAATCTTACTGTTTATATTAAAGCTATATCATTCTAGAAGAGCAGCCTGTCTGCATGTGGTATACTTAGCTGAAGGTATTCTCACGAAGGAGGAGTTGTATTGAGCTGCAGGCAAGAACCCAGGGACTTCTCAGAATTGTAACAACACAGTCAGTATTCAACCACCCACGCTTTCCTGAGATAACCTCAAAGTTGTTACGTAAGCTGGCGGCAACAGGAACTCGTAAGCGAACTTTCTATTATCATATTCATGTGTTTGCCCCATAAAGCACGTACCGTTAAGGTATACTTAAATTAGTTACATATTATAGCAAATGTTATTTTGCAATAAAATCAGTTAACTTGTAAGAACAGAAATATAATAAATGGATAAAGATCCACATACATGCAATATAGACTTTCAAATAGAACAAACTTTGTTCAGTTCCATAATATAGTTTAAATATAACTAATCAAGTATTTAGAAAATAATTTTGCAAATGACAAATCAAAACAGCATATAGGCTACATTTTAAGCACAGGGGAAATTATTCACTTCCAGGCCATTTTTCAACTACGGGTTGGGGAATTCTGTTACCCTCGCCTCTTTTCATAGCATCATGCTTCAATGAAACCTTTATTCATATCGCTTTACCTACGTGTGTACAGAAACATATTTATTGCAATGTTACCTTATCTCAACAACATGTTCTTTTCTGATATACTCAAAGGTTGAGAAGAAGAAGAGGGCAACTCTTCAATTCAAATTAACGGTGTTAACAAAACATGAGGCTATGTAGCAATGTGTGAGGAAATGAGTTAGAAGAGCAAAGTTTGCTTAAGCCCACTTTATGTCCATAGAGGCTAGTCCGAACCTACAGTTTAAAACAGGCTATACTCTGTCCCATCTATCTCTGCAGCAACGTGAACGAAAATAAATCTCTGTGCAAGTAGTGACGCGAGACGGCTCCACCAATGAACACGTGAGAGGGAATGAGATTGCTTGCAGGGGAGAAAGTTACCGGCCTTCGCAACAGCGTGTACTGCTTCGTATTGCCCACTAAACCCCCACCCCCTTTTCTTTGTCGCTATGCGCGTCCTTGCTCCAGAGATAACCGAGATAGAGTATCGAACAACTCACTTCCACTTATAGAGGTCAACGTGAGCTTCGTGCAATCAGAGGCGCAACAACAATTTTTTGTCTGAGGGGGCGCAGTACCAGGATAAACGTGCCAATAATAATAATAATAATGTTATTATTGTTGTTATTATTTTATTATTATGGTGAAAGCAGTAGTAGTATTATCAAATAAGTTATTTCATGCAAAAAGGGTGCCGAAACAAACTATTTGAAAGATTTTTTCAACACGTTCAATTTCCCATTCGCTAATAATAGAAAATAAGCACACAAACTGTATTTTTGAAAGACAGAAAATGCATGACGAATTTAATTCTTTTTGCACATGTGACAAGTATAACTTTCATGTACTACATATGTTTTACACATATGCAACATGTCAACACATATAATGCGCGTGCTCCTTTTTTCCTCAAAACAACTGTTCTTGTATGTAAGACAAAACTGTTTAACAGGAACAGTCTGAAGCACATAGTTTGTAATGAAAGCGAGTTGGCCATTACTGCGTTGTGTTATATTATTATTTTTTAACAAATATTATATAATGGATAGTATATTCTCTCATGTTTATAGGCCCCCCCTATGGCGCAGTGGTAGCGTCGTTACCTTGTAATCAAGGGGTCCCGGGTTCGATACCCGGTGGAGGCACAAGTGGTTCGGATTCCACTTTAAACTGTAGGTCCAGTCCCGATTAGCCTTACTGTGCATAAAGTGGACTTAAAACAACAAAATCAATCAATCAATCTCATGTTTATAATATGTAATTTTATTATTAGTAGACATAGTTTCATTTATTTTACGTTAATAGTTCATATATAAGTTCATAAATTTTATATAAATATCTTCACCCAAATTTATGAATTTCCCAATATGGCCTTCTTTATCATCGTTAACTTTATATACCGATATTTGTAGATGTATAAATGACGGCAAGTTTAAGCCATTTTCAGAATATACAACACCAATAGTTTAATTGATTCGCCTTTAAACATTGTAAAGAATGTTGTACTTTTATTTCAATGAGTGTAGTGAAGCCAAAGTTATATATTTTTAAGTGAAATTCATGATATTTATTCTTAGTTATTTGTTTGTGGCAGACGCCATTCTATTCTCTCGTTGATTCGAAAGCATAGTATATTTGTTAATTTTCTTGTGGAGTGAGAAGATTACGCGTTGCCGTTCGCATTGTTGCCATCACTTATCAAAATTAGCTGTGCCAAATGAATGTACATTTTAATATTTTACTGTTCAAATATATAAATTATTTTTAACCCTCGGGTAATCGCGCGGTATACCGTCACAGCGTAACTCGCACGGGCTACCACTGTAGCCCACAGTTTTCTTCTCTTTTTTTCTTCGTGTCAATGCTGTTAATATTTGTATGTTTGATTTTATTTAACTTCCTTGAACTTCTTTACTTGATATTGACGCAAAATAAAATTTATAATTATTTTTATTTGAACTTACGAATGCAAAATCTAATAATAGAAATTTTACAGGAAATGAATTAATGAAAAGAAGCCTTTTTAAAATCTTATTTTCTTTATTTTTTGCCAAGTTAACAAATAAAACAAATTTACTTAATTGGAAAAATTATTGTGAATATATTTATGAAAAATAAAATACTTAGAAACGTGTGTATAATAGCATATTTGCCATTAAACTAAAAAAATGTCATTTTTGTGAAATACAAGGATTTAAAAAAAATACTTATTTGGGAAAGAAGATTATTGTGAACATATTTATGAAAAAGAAAATACTTAGAAACATGTGTACAATATCATATTTGCCATCAAACTAAAAAAATGTCATTTTTGTGTAATACAAGGATTTTTTAAAAAAGTAATACATATTTATACTTTCAATGTCGATTCTCCTTTTCCTTCTCAATTCTACCCATCCAAGCATGCTCGACATACAAGTAACGCGTGATCCATGCATATTTTATGTCCACATCTTTCACAAGATCTTCTGGTTGACTTATCTCTTGCCCTCCCACACAAGTATCACCGCCCGACTTTGTTATCTTGTTCTCTACGTGGAAGTTGCGGTTCATCGATGTGCAGTGGAAGGCTTGATGTTTGCATTTTGTTTGGCGATTTGGGGTAGCTTCCATGCTATGTTTTGCAGGAATTCTCGTCTTGGGACTGGCTTTTCTGTGGCATGGTTGAACTTGTAAATGCACGTAGCATTTATGGCAGAAAATTCAGGTGCTGTGCTATCAACCACTTCTACTGTATCTACTAAATGCACTTCCTCTGTATCTGATAAATGCAGTTCCTCTTCCACAATATGTTCCTCACCGTCATAACTGTCCTTTTCCTGAAAATCATCTTCATCCGAAATATTACACTCAATTAATTCTGCGCAAATAAACGCGTTTTGAACCACTCATAACGAGTTTACTCGCGCGGTCTATAGCTGTAGAACAACAAACTTTGGAACGAAACTGTGCAGTCACCCTTTCCTTGCGACGTGCAAACACACACTCACTATACCGCGTTTGTTAGAACCTGTCCCGTTTCCCGCGCTAGCGATCGCTCGACAGTTTCGGTGCCAATGAGAAACGAGGAAAAAATCGTCTGCTGGGCAGCGAGGAGCGAATGGAAGCCAGAAGAGAGGCGCTTACGTAGACGCTGTTGCGACGTTGCGTATTTTAATTGGCTCCCTGGCTTTGACTTTCCCCAGCACGGAGAAAAGCCAGCGACCAGCTAGCGCGGGAACCCGGAAAGGTTGTAACAAACGGTGCAACTGATTTGAAGGTACTGAAGTTCAGCCCACTGCCACCACACAGAAGGCGACGCGATGCTATTAAGAAAATTATGACGTATGGGCTGCAACTGTAGCCCGCGCGAGTACCCGAGGGTTAACACTTTTCCAGTATTTAAAAATTATATGAGCTGGTACCACTGAGTCAGTGAAGCGAAGTAACGGCTTCCTGACGGAGCGGTTGCGAGTTTTTCGGTAAGACGATTGGGAATGTATTCGCGTAACCGAAAATTAGGCTTACGCTTGTCTCGGATTAACCGGTTGAAAGAGTGTTTAATTTTTATTTTGTCTGAAGTGATAATAAACACGAGTGCGTCATTCTAATAAATTATAATCAGAATATATATCTGTGTTTTCATTTAAAAGTTGTAATACGAGTTGGACTACATAAATCACGGGTGAACACGTGGACCTCAACGGACTTCACAGAGGGAGAAAAAGGGAAGGAACCCAGTGTATCTACCTGGAACCCTGAGGTGCCAATAATGTTTCTACTGAGCTACTAAGGTAAGTTGCCCCAGTGTTCTCACGTCGTTGTTGACGCCAAGTGCGACGTGCGAAGACCGTTGCAAGTTGGTAATTGCAATGCATTACAGAATAGAATCATACTACGAGCGAAACAAGCAAGAACATTTTTAGATCCAAATTTTTGAAAACTGAAAACAATATTGATATAATAGGGCGGAGATAATTTCACGGGGCGCCATGGAATTCACTTTTACTTTTTTTTTTTTCTTTTAGATCGTTCGGCTACCAGGGTCGACTCCCGCCGCCCCCTAGCTACAGCTCTAGACTTGACCTGTAAGAAAAGCAGATACTTCGAGCGAAACGAGCAAGAACATTTTACGAAATGTATTTTACTATTTTTATTTGTATAGAGTTTGAAATCGATGGGGGGCAATTGCCATTCTGTGACCCCTTGCGAGTGACCTTGGCCGTTTGGATAAGAATGCAAGAAATGAGCGAAAAATAATTCCATCTGGGGTATCATTTTATCCCGCTACTCCTTGATTCTGCTAGTCTTCGTTTTTTTTACTTCAATGTTTGCCTCCCCTTGTCCCCCCTCCTAGAATTGGTTTCCGTCCAAGGTTGGGGGATCAATGCCCACCTGTCCCCCTCTGGTTGCGCCACTGCGTGCAATGCAAGCTTCCCGCATGCACACAGTACCTCCGGTCCAGTAAGCAACAGAGCAGGAATGGGGCAGCAGCTTGAGTGAAGACGTACACTCAACGGTAAAAGAAATAGGCAAATTGACGATAAACATTTTCATTCGGTTTGTTTTCCACAACGTGATGATCATAAATTGAAATAAAAACGTCAATAAGCAGAGGAAAATATCTGCTTCACATCAACAGAATTACATATCTGAATGCAATAAAGGATTTAGAATAGGAAAGAATTATAATAGTGATTGGCAATTTGCCTACTGTTATCTTTGCTGTTAGCTGTACAAAGTAGTGCCGGACCATCTCATGTTGCTTCTGCAATAGTACATTGCACTGTTACTCACGAATCAGATGACGTCAGGTGTCACACTGCATTGACGTAACCGGCGAAGCCTCCTGTCCCGCTCACTCCCAACTTTGCACTCCCCTTACAAGGCTACAGCTCTGAGCTGCACACGTGTATAAGAAGGCTTTTCCAGAAATATGAAGAGTTGACCAAGTTTGCTTTTAAGTGAGATCCAAACCGCTGTACAATGTACGAAGATAATTAATCGAACTCGGGACCCCTCCATTACAAGGCAACAAGTATCCGTGCCCACTACTCTATAGGGAGACCTCGTATGTGTTAGACCAACCTCCGTAACGGAATGGTTAGCAAATCATGCTATAACGCCAGAGGTCGGGGGTTCGAATTCTGTCCTTGGCATGCGTGTTCTTGTGAGTGTCCTTCACCAATTTCACCACATCATCATTCATTCTCATTGTCGTGATTAGCCAAAAGGTGCCAGAAAAGCGACGTAATATAGCATAATTCAATCATCAATCGTACGTTTAGTTGTTAAGTTCACTTTATGCACAGATAGGCTAATCAGGACTGAACCAACAGTTTAAAGTAAGATACGAACCACTATTGGCCTCCACCAGGGGACGACCTTACCTAACGGTACCCAATCTGCCTTACATGTTAGCATTGTGTATTCCGAACGCAGACATTATGGATTGCAAGAAAGTTGTTGATAGTCAAAAATGACAATGTGCTCTTAATCTTTTACTTCTGACATGTGTAATGACGTCAGGATCAAGATTTTCTTGCAAAAAAAAAAAAAATATGTAGGAACGCTTCCATAGTGTCATTCAAGCCGAATTGTGAAATGTACATTTCTTCTGTTACATGAGTCGAACTTCGAATTATTTAAATCCTAAATTAGATATGGTCGGCTAGGGATATGAATAATAAGTAATCAAATTCATGACAATTACAGCTCTTAACATGATTTATCTTTCTTGAAAGAAATGAAATAAAATATTAAGTTAATTCTACGCACATCGTCTTCGTCCCAGTTCTATCGGATTACACATTTGCATGTAACTGCACATCTATTTATGATTAGCCAAAATAGTACTAAACGTCCGGAAACTTAATGCACAGTAGCTGTGGTGAATTTTATAACTTCCACCTAGGAATGAGAAATAGTGTGGAGTATATAGAAATAACACTTCGCATTTACAGTGATTGAGATTTGCCACATTAATGTAAATGCAAGAGAATAAGTTGCTACAGAAGCCAAGTTCCGAGTGAAAAACTGTAGTAAGAGTAGTAAAGTGTACATGCTCCCTAATTGACCTTAAGATACAGTTTTAACACAACACAGCCCAGCCGCGTAAGGAAATCGAGGAGTGGTAGTTGGCTTCCCGTATCGATCTATCTAGTATATAAAAATGGATGTATGTGTGTGGTTGTGGGTGTGTGTATATATGTTTGTTCCGGGATAACTCTCGAACGCCTGGAGCAATTTCAACCAAACTTGGTACACGTATGACTTGCAATCTGGAAAGAATATTTTTGAGGTAAGACACCCCTGGCACCCCTAGGGTAGGATGGGAAAGGGTGACATGTAAAAATAATCAAGAACGACCGATATTGAATTCCGCACAAACAGACATTCGTGACTCTATGCAATCCAGCACAACGATAGTGTTTCTCAGGTTTTCGAACATTCAGGCTGTGTTGCAAATGGAATCCATAGTTTTCGTGGCACTCCCAATGCGGTTCAAATTCAAGTTCATCACCTATCGGCATGGGGGAGGGCGGGGGGTGAGAGGATGAAAAATAAAATGCCAGAAATGACCTAGATTAGTGTCGAATCCATAGTTTTCGGAGTCGCTAAGCTAATTTGTGACATTCACGATCACATTTAAAATTAGTTAAATTTTACACTATAGTTAGAATTTACTATTTTCCTGTCTAATACAAGATTGGGATAAATAAATACCCGGGCAACGCCGGGTAATCAGCTAGTTATATATATAAAAAAAACGCATATTCATTCCCCCCTTAATGCCAATTTTTCAATTTTTATCTGTTTTTCTCTTCCTTAAAAAGTAGAAATGAAAGTGCTTCTTACATCAATTAGTCCAAATGCAGTTAGCAATTCCATCCAAAGTAATTACATGTGTAGGGCATTTCAAATATGGAAGTATTATTATACAGCTAATTACTTAAAAGCTTTCCTACTTTTTTAAAAAACATATCCACAGAGAAAAATAAAGAAACAAAATGGATGTTTCTTTGTCTGTAGGTCTTTAACGAAAGAGCGAAAATAGCACGAACTGGAACGTGTGCTCTGTATGCATGGTTATTATTTCGAGAGATTTAATTCCTCGTTGATGTAGTTTCCATAACAGTAAAAATGAATTAGTTTCCACACAAGTTTTACTACTGGAACCACATAAGCAAACTAAGGATTTATCTTATACGTATTTATGAGTGAACATACTCGTAGACGCATTCCCCGGGTGTGGACCTTGGGAAATTTTGTAATAAAATACGAGGGACGTTCAATAAGATTGTACCCTCTTCCACTTCCGGTTGTGCCTGATGAACCAAATTCTGTAGTGTTACTTATGTATCCATTCAGTGTATGTGTTGAAAGTTTCAAGCATGTATATAATAAACCTTTTGTGTTACAGGTTTAAACATAACAGAAAGTGAAGCTATATTGGAAAATAGAGCCTTCAGAGTTACGAGATGTGATCAAGTATCTAAGGTTGAAAGGTCTATCACCTCAAGAGTCCACATGAAAATGAAAAAAAAAAAGGAGAACCCCTGAAGACGGCCAACATCCAACCGCATACATTCAGGGTTTGGCGCTTAGTGCCATGGTGCCATTAAAATAAACCAGGGCGTGAGATCCGCGGAATTTCGGTTCCCCCGTTTCTCTTTTTCTCCTTCTTTATTGATACTTTCAATTATACATGTTTGAGGCGCTAAGCCACATCTGGTTAACGTCTCAAGGATATAGTGGACCAATATTGTTTCGGCGTAACAGAAACAAACTTGGTTTACAGTTAAGGTTTACGTGCTAGTAGCGCAATAAAGTAAAATATTTATATTTACCAGTATGTTAGTAATAGAATAATGGTGTAATGTGTTAGGACAGGGGGAGTAGAAGGAGTGTTCTTTCTTCAAGGATATTAAATAAGTTTAAGTCTCTAAAATGTCAACATTAGTAAAAGAGGATAACGATAAAAGAGAAGGAAGATATAGCAATAAATATAGTAAAATAATAATAATAATAATAATAATATAGAGAATAGAAAGAACTATATGACTAAATATAGGGTAAGTCCATGTCAGATCATAAAGAATTTTGTGAAAATGTCACCCACCATTCCCGATTTTGATGAAAATCGGTATACTTATAGAACTTTTAATGCTGATTACAAAAATGACATTTTTTAAAGATTGATCAAGGGATCAAAAGTTGCGTACTTTTTAAAATCTCCGTGTATGCCACTTGCGGATCCACTTTGAGTGACACGTATTAGGTTATAAATGATAATATCTTCCTTCAGGTTTGCCGTAGAAACTTCAAGTTTTTTCTCTTGTTCAGAATAGTGTAAGGTTTCATGTAAATAACGTTTCAGGTGAGTGTATTAATAATCAAGTATTTTTATGTAAAGTTTCATGTATTTTTTTAGAAAAATAAATGACTAACTTCAAGATAGAATTTCGTGCAATGCCACCCCCCTTCAATTTACCCCCAATTTTATATGTACCTAGCTCAGAGTATGTACTAATGCCTGATGTAAAATTGGGATGGGCGGTTCAGTCACAGGGTGATAAAAAATAATTTGCATCAAATGACATTAAAAGTTAATCTTATTAAAAATGCTTATGTAATTAGCACAATGCCTGAAGTACAATATGATGTTTTAAGGAATAATATTCAGAATTTCTGTCCACGATGTGTGAAGGTAAGCATAGGCGTAACCTTGTGGAGGCAGAGGGAAGCATTGGCCCCCTCCCAAATTTATAGATTAATTAAAATGTACAAATAATAATTGCAGTGGAACCCCGATTTCAAGTTCCTCGATTTTACATTTTCCTGCATTTTACATTCAATCTTGGTGGTCCCAACATAGAAAACTGCTAAGAAGTTTACCTCGGTTTTACATTCTCTCGCATTCTAAGTTTTTTCAGCTTGGTCCACTGAATAACGTAAAATCTAGGTTCCGCTGTATCTAAGTTAGTTTCAACTGTCTTCAATTTTTTTTAAAAATATATTGATTGAGTTTGTGTTTTAAGTCCACTTTATACACAGTAAGACTAATTTGGACTGGATCTACAGTTTATAGTGGGATCTGAACCCCTATGTGCCGGGTATAATCATCATTATTAGCATTCCCAAGTTTAGTAATTTTTGTTCGAGAAGATTTATTTTGTGCATTTTATCTCAATGTGGAAGTTCTCTTTTTGGAAACTCTTCACGGGGATATGTAATATGAAGTAAGAATTAATAATACACATTTGTGCTGCTTGGAACAGTTAAAACACTTTATAGACTTCCATTGCAATAATGTACCAATTCCGTAGAAATAGTATTCAATGCCTAAAATTATTATTAATCACGTAAGGTGAAATCACAACAATCCGCAGTACAATGTGTAAACGATTGCAAGGTACTATACACCAGCACCAGGAAGATTAAGTATGCACTATTTTGAACTTAGGCTACAAGCTATTTACAGTGTACGGTAAGTTACGTTTTACAAGCAACCGAGTTACAGTTACTCGCTTAGAAAGTAGCTCAGTTACAGTTAATGGTACTTTAAAAGTAACTGTGAGTTACTTTACAGTTACTGTAAAAGTAACTTACTATTAATGATCATTGATTTGTGTAAAAATTACACGCAATCAATGATCATGAAGAATTGGTGTTTCTAGTTGCGTTTGCTTATGTTTCTAGTACATATGTCTTCATTCCTCGATTTTACATTTTCCTGCATTATACATTCAATTTTGATGGTCTCAATGTAGCAAAATGCTGTAAAATTTTCCTCTATTTTACATTTTCCGCATTTTAAGTATTTTCAGCTTCGTCCTCTGAAAAACCTAAAATCGAGGTTCCACTGTATTTACATCACTACTGCAAATAAATGATGGAACCAGAGTGAACTTTGGTTGACCGATTTTAATTTAGAAATCATTTGTATGCTGACCACGGTATTTTGAATATGGTATTATTGATTCCACTTGCACCTATTTAATACTCCTCCATTCCAAGTTCAACAACATCCAAAGATCCACTCCTTAGACAATGACTTTTTCCTAGCTCGACAACCACATTTCAAACGAAAGCAGCAGTCTACCAAAAACACTGAAGTTTTCACATACAATTAGAAATGAATTGAAGTAAGGCGTAGTTGTTCGAAAGTTAGCATACAACAATGCATAGCTTCCTTGCCAGGCCAGCAATTCCAAGAAAATCCTTTTACGTAGCATCCAGAAAAGGTACATATATTTTTGTTTATAGTTGGGAACGGAATTGTCAAATTTAATTCTTCCCCTACTGCAAGAAGTAACTCTGTTACCATTGTTAACGATACAGTTATTTACTTTTAAAAGTCGCTAGTTACAGTTATAATTCCTAAATAAAAAATAACTGTTACTTGTAACGAGTTATTTTGAAACACTGGTTCTTTCACAGTCGATGCAAAAATAATAAGTGCTGATATAATATGTTTTGTATAACTGTATGTATAACTTGACTGTTGTGAAGACGTGGCTTCCTGAATTCCAACTCTGAACAGTTATTTAGTAGCATGTGTGTGCGACTCAAACTTATTTGTGGGATTGCTTCAAAAGTCCACGTGGAAAGAAGAGATGCAGCAATTTAATTCTTGCATGCATCCACTTGGTCCATCAACTTCCTACTACTGGCCAAATTATTCTGTGTCCAGTGGACATTAACAACACAAATGGAAGAGCATATGTACTTAGTGTTGTGTTGAGTTGTGTTTTAAGTCCACTTTATGCACAGTAAGGCTAATCGGGACTGGACCTACAGTTTAAAGTGGGATCCGAACCACTTGTGCATCCACCGGGTATCGAACCCGGGACCCCTTGATTACAAGGCGACGACGCTACCACTGTTTTTTTTATTATTATTATTTCCATTTTAAATGAAACAAATACAGTAAATCTTTACAACTCTTACAGGTATGTTATTCAAGTATTACATTTAAAGAGTTGGCATAATGTGATTTTCTATAATCTAAAGACATTTGTTCATATTCTTGTATTAGAGTTAGTCCAAAGTCTAAGTAATTATAATTTTTTCTCACAGGAAATAAAAACATTAGGTATTGTGCTATTAACCACTGAACTGATTTTTGCTTTGTACTTGGGAACAAATGAAACTCTGGTAAGGTAATGTATTTTGCTGATACTTGGTTTGATGAAGTGGGACAAATTCTGTTGAACATTGTTCTTAATTTTGACCAAGCTGTGACTGCTTTCTTATATTCTGTTATCTTATGGATAATCGAATCTGGAACATGACAATTATAACAATTTGGAGAATTACTGAAACCATACTTATGACATCTATCTGCCGTTACAATTACTTGTTGAATCGCTTTGTACCATATAGATAATGCCTTGTTCGTTAGATGTGTCGCCGTTACATTGTTCCATATTTGTTTCCAATTGTATTTGGGATTTTCTCTTTCGATTCGAACTGCTATTATATTTGCGTTAAGTTGTTCTCTGTAAATCTGTCTGACAGAAGGACTGTCATAAGTATGTTGCACAGTTCTATAAAATGTATGAATAGCGATCTCGGTATAAAACTTTAATTCTCTGGGAATGCTTTGTATGTCCATTGGTGCTATTAATGGTACATCTTTTAACATTGTAATTATTATTTGTTGCGTAGTGGAGTCAATTGGAGAATATGCCGCTGAAAGACCGCTTTGAATAAATAATGCTCTTGATTGTATCGCCACACTCTTTAAGTTCATACCTCCCCTCTTTTCCGGGAGATATAGCTCGCTCATGGCCACACGGAACACCGAGTCGTGCCAGAGGAATTTGCCAACCTCTTGCTTTGCCCTAGCTATTTGCTTCGCTGACAAGGTTAATGTCTTGGATAGGTACCAAAACTTCGATAAGGCTTAGATGTTTACGTATCTCACTCGCGATTTCAAACAAAGAAACCTGAGTTGATTTGCACGTAAAGTATATATAACTTTTTCGGTCACTATCCGACTATTATGTTCGATGGTAGCTCGGATATTTGTATAAAAATGTATACCTAGTATTTTCAATTTCTGTGCTACACGTACACTAGTGTTATTACTAAACAAATTGTTGACTCCCAAAGGTAGCAAAAACGTTTTGTTTAAATTTAGCTTTGCACCCGAGACATTTTCGAAATATTTCAAGTACTTTTGTGCATTTCCAAGTCCCTTTCGCTATTTAACAATAACGTAATGTCATCCATAAAACTACTAACTTGAATCGTTTTAGACATGAGAGAAATGCCCTCATTTATTTCTTGTAATCTTTTAAGTAAGGGAACTAGTGTTAATACATATAATGCACTACTGAGTGGACTTCCTTGTAAAACACCTCGTTTCATTTGGAATGTTTTCGTAAGACACCCATTAAATTTTAGTTTTAACTTAGTACAAAATTTGTATCCATTTTATAAAGGTATCTCCGAAACCAAAAGCCCTTAAAACACTGTACATATATTTATGACTAACTCTATCATACGCCTGTGAGAAATCCACTGTTAAAATTGCTTTGTTGACTTGCTTGTTTTGTGTTGTAATAATTACATCACGTATAGTTTGTAATAAATGATGAATTGTTCTTTGAGGGTTACATGCATATTGTGTGTCCCCTACTAGTTTATGCATGTAAGGAATTAGGCGGATGTTTATGCATCTACTGATAATCTTGATATCGCTACTTAGAATTGTAATCGGGCGGTAGTCAGTAACCACTTTAGGTTTCGTTTTTTTTTTTAACGAAAACCACAATTCCTGTTCTACTTGAGGACCCTAATTTCCCACTCTGTAATATATCATTGACCCATTGCGTAAAAACGTCCCCAATTAGATTCCAAAAGGTTTCGTAAAAGTCTGAGGGCAGTCCATCTTCTGCCGTTGATTTATTTTTAGCCGCTTTGAAAACTGCATTTCTTACTTCAGTGTTCGTAAAGGATTTGCTAATTTCCGTTCGCTCTTCTTCAGTTAAACTTTCTGTTACTTGGTTCGTAAAGTCCCAATTGGAGTCTTCGGGATTATGAGCTTGGACCATTAAATTTAAATAATATTGTAAGAATGTATTCTGAATTACTCTGGGATTAGTTGTAATCTCTCCTGTGTCGTCTGTTATCTCTGTTATTAGGTGACTTTTAACTTGTCTATGCTCTTGTAAAATATGATATAAATTTGCTTCTTCATCATTAACCAAGTTTAGCGTTTTGCTTTTAATTTTTACAATGTTTCTCTTTTTTCGGTGTAGAGAGAGTAATTTTGATTTCATCTCGTTAATGTAAGGCATATTTACATTACCTTGTAATGCTAGACTTTGTAAATCATGTAACACGGCATAATAGAAATTATACATGTTGTTAAAATCTCTACTTTTTTCTATACTATACATTTTACTAATATAACGAAATTTTGGTTTTACAATGAATTCCCACCAGTCTGTTAGGGTTTTACTGGGTGATCTACGCTTAACTAGCTCTAGCCAAGAGTCTTTTATTAGCTGTTCATAATTTTTATCCGCCAATTCTGAACAATTTAGCATCCAGTATCCTCTTCCCATACATGATTTGTTTTGTTCCAATTTTATTTTTAATAT
The DNA here is from genome assembly GCF_977018435.1 of Lepisma saccharinum. Classification (NCBI taxonomy): domain Eukaryota; kingdom Metazoa; phylum Arthropoda; class Insecta; order Zygentoma; family Lepismatidae; genus Lepisma; species Lepisma saccharinum. The sequence goes on along the minus strand of NC_139230.1, from coordinate 155,568,542 downwards.
TAAGGCACTATGATCACTGAAACAAACAGGAAACACACTTACACTTTGTACATTTTCTTTATAACCCTTCGCTATATAAAATCGGTCGATGCGTGAAGAACTTTGAGTTGTAAAATGTGTAAATCCTGGTTGGTGCCTATGGTTACAACTCCATGCATCTTGTAACTTTAAGCCCTTTGTTAATTCATATAGTGCCCGGGAGAAATTATAGCCTGGTTGTTGATCTTGCCTGTCTAGGACGGAATTGAAATCGCCAGCCACTAACGCATTTAATGTATGCGATGTTAATTCTGGACTTAAGATTGTTGAAAAGAAATGTTCTCGTTCATGCTTATTATGACTTCCTGAAGGCGCGTATACATTGCATAAAAACAAGGGACCTAATTCCGCACTTATTAATCTTCCTGATGGGTGGAAGGTGACATTATTAAATCAATTCTTTGATGCACCGCTATTGCTGTGCCTTGATATGTGGCAGTAAAATTATTATGAACCTTGTACCTTGCCAACGATGAAAAATTGTCAATGGCTAGTTCTTGTAGGAAAGCTATATCAATATCCGACTGTGACAGAAAATCATTTAACGCCATTAGTTTATTCTGACTTTGTAATTTGTTAAGGTTAATCGTTGCTAATGTAAATATGTACATTAGGGATGTCAGGATCTTATTTAAGCAATGCATTAATAATTGTTAGTACTTTATGCTTTGCAATTGTTCCACTTTTAACGCTGGGCAGACTCACTCATATCTCTTCGTCACTACCTGAGACAAGAACTGTAGGCATTTCTGTATCACTTGGTTTATGTGTCCCTGCCCCTATTAGTTCTAAACTTTTTCCCTCTTTTCCTAAAAAAGGGTTCGGTTGAATAGGGTTTTCTCTCTTGTGCTTAAACTTTACTTCTACTGCTGTACTTACCACGTCATCCTTTTTTTCTTTCTTCGAACGTAGGGTCATATGGTCTGTAGCATTTTTCCTCGCATCCCTGGCGGATCGCGAGCGGGGTTTTTTGGGGGTAGGTTCTGGAAATTCTGCTTCTGCGAACATCGAACTTGTTGGGATTTGGGGTCTTGATTCGGGAATTCGAATAGGGTAATTGGAACTATAGATTCGTTCCCACTTACACTTTCACTTGCACTTTCGTGCACACTTTCCTTGTTCCCATCACTTGCATTATCTTCTTGCGGATTTAACTGTGGGGGTTTGGGAATCTTAGTACTTGCCTTGGTCTCGTTGTCTTCAGTGACTACCATCTGCTCGTGTTGTTCCTTGTGGTCCTCTGGTGTAGCCTGTCGGTATGCCGGTACTGGTAAACTGGTTCGGTTATTCTGGTCTTGAGCAGTTGATTCCCTAGGAGGGTGTGAAGAACTGGGGAGTGTATTAACCACCGCTGCAGCGTATCCGGCAGTACGTGTCGACCTTGCCACCCTATGCTGGCACTCATGATGTAAGTGGTCCTGTGAATTACATCTAAAACAGAGTTTGGGTTGCCCTTCATACGTGGTCCAATAACGCTCTTCATTTAACATAATGTAAGATGGCACCGGTTTTTGTAGGATGATGCGTACTATCTTCCTGCCCGTTCTGACTGGGTAGGGGAGAGAGGTGGAATAAACTTCATCTTGTACTGTTTGTACTATTCCGTATTTGAACATTTCAGTTGTTATGGCACTGTCTAGTAATTCCATGGGCACTAGATGAATACGAACGATTGTGACAGGTTTGTCTGCTCTATGTACTGGTATATCATATTCTCCCGTGTCGTTCTGTGAATACGAAAGTTCCTTTACTACGTGCTAATATTTCCGTGCAAAATTGTTCTGTGCTTACTTTAACAAACACTTGGTGTTTTACGAAGTCTACTTCGAAACTCAAAACGTCCGCTACGCGCAATTTCACTACATCTCTCATCCATTCATGAATGGCGAGCGTGGTCGGTCTTTGCTGCACACGGGCGAAGAAAAATTGCAAAGTGTTTAACCTTTTGACCGGCATGTCTGAGAAATTACATACGTTCATTTATCGTCACTGATACTGAGCTGCTCGCTCTGCTGTTAATATAATATTCACCTGTCTGTAGAAACTAATTCCGCGTGTTGATTCTACTCTACTTGACGAATGTTCGGGAGCGCTCGCTAGACACGTCTGCTCTCTACCTCGCCTCGTCGCGGAGTGACCACTGCGCCATCGGGGAGGCCATATATGCACTTAGTGATAAGTCAAATATTTAGTATGTTGAAATGGTAAACATATTCTTCTAAAATGTGAACGGCACATTTATAGTCTTTACATGAAATTTTGGCAATGCATAGAGTACAATAGAGTAAGTATTATTAGGTACCATCTTCATGAACATAACTTGGGAACTATCTTTGGGTTGAGAGAATCACAAAGTTTTCCATCCCTTAAGAATATTTTCCAAGATTATTTGCTAAATGCATTTTAAAAATCACGATTACTGCCCTTTATTTGTTTGTTGCTCAAGTGCCAGGAGGTTCACAAAATATATTTAATTGTAAATTTTAATTAATCTATAAATTTGGGAGGGGGAAAATGCTTCCTTTTGCCCCCGCAAGGTCATGCCTATGCTTACCTTCACACATAGTGAGCAGAAATTTTGAATATTATACCTTAAAACATATTGTACTTCAGGCATTGTGCTAAATACATAAGCATTTATAATAAGATTAACTTCTAATGCCATTTCATGCAAATTTTTCTTTTTATCACCCTGTCTCTGAACCGCCCATCCCAATTTTTACATCAGGCATTAGTACACACTCTGAGCTACCTACATATAAAATTTGGGGGAAATTGAAGGGGAGCATTGCACGAAATTCTATCTTGAAGTCATTCATTTATTTTTCTAAAAAAATACATGAAACTATACATGAAAATACATGATACACTCATCTGAAACCTTATTTAAATGAAAGCTTACACTATTCTGAACAAAAGAAAACCAACTTGAAGTTTCTACGACAAACCTGAGGGAAGGTACTATCATTTATAACCTAATGCGTGTCACTCAAAGTGGAGCCGCAAGTGGCGTACACGGAGATTTTAAAAAGCACATAACTTCTGAACTTCTTGACCAATCTAAAAAGAATGTCATTTTTGTATTCAGCATTAAACGTTCTATAAGCATACCGAATTTCATCAAAGTCGGTGATGGTGGGTGACATGGCCTGGATGAATTGACATGGAATGACCCTATACCTAGAGATCGAAGGGTGAGAAGAGAGGTGATCTTGCTGAGCTGCCAGCAGGAAGTGATCGTACTGGAAAGGAAGTCAGTACGGGAGATGGTTTTCCTGGAAACATCGGGAGGGTATAAGGTTCCCAGGATACTTCAGGAAAGGTTAGGCCTGTGAAGGTGAGGGAAGAAGAGGGGTTAATAACGAATGAGGTTATATGAGTAAGAATAATTGACATGTTAAAGTGAAAATAGTTATTATGGTTAGGGGTTAATTCCTGGGTCGAATCCGTTCTAGAGAGTGTCTTGAAGATTTCCGGGTAAGCGTGTGGTCTCATCCTCTTTTAAGATGAGTTACCTATTCTTCTAGAGGATCCTTCCATGGTTCCTAGTCTTGGCTTTGTTGTCCGTCCAATGGGTTGGGTCGCTGACTTAGTTCATTCAGTATCCTGCATGATCTTCTTCTGGGAAGTTCTTGGTTGAATGGGGGTTGAATAGATGGTTGCGGGTGGTTTCTGGTTTTGAATTTTCAGTATTCATTGTTAGATACGAGGTCCGTCAGGGAATTTAGGATTTCAGTCTTGTTTCAAACGGATAAGATGGTAAGTGTCGACAATGAGAAGGTGCAGACATTTGGAGATAAAGCACCTTCATATTCCACGGCAAAGAAGTAGCATAGGGAATTTCAGATGAGGTTTTAAGCCATGTGAAGATGAACAACGCACTGGAAGACCATAAACAGCCATTAGCCAGGAAACTATCGATCGTGTGCAACAAATAATAAACAATGATAGGAGAGTCACCATTAGGACACGTGATGACATTCTTGGCATATCAAACGGTAGCACACATACCATTTTAACTGACGACTTGGGATTTAAAGAAGTAAGTTGTCTTTGGGTGCCTCGAATGTTGACAGATGCTCAAAAACAGTGTCGGTACCAAATTTCTTGTGACAGTTTGGCGATGTTGGAACGTTTTTGTGCCAGAGTGTGACAGAGGACGAAAACATGGGTACATCACTTCAACCCAGAAACCAAGCAACAGAGTATAGTGTGGAAACATCCCTCATCACCGACCCGAAAGAGCTGCTAGGCTACTCTTTCACCTCGCGCATTCCAACTGAAGCCTGCACTTGCCACTGAAGAAAAATTAACCTCCAGGTGTGGATTTGAATACATATCCGTTAAATCGTGGAGCAGTAACATTAACCACATATACTAATTCTACCTTTTGGGTGATGTTTAACCTCCAGTGTTTTATTGGCGACCTGCCTTTTTCTTTCTCGCTATCTTTCTTTCACTTCTTGTCTAGTTCTACAACGTTTAACCTTCTACCACTTTCTGATATCCTACTGACATACAATATTGGAACGCAACTTCCAGCAAAGACAAGCCATTTTCATGAATTTCGAAGTGGGAATGGAAAGTTCAATCGCACTACTTGATCTTAAAATCGTTCATATTTGAGTTTATGCTCGCAACTCCACCATAAACTAGTTTATGGATAAATTTGAGTAATAGAAATTTGATTTCACTTAACAATCGTGTGTCTGGTTATGAAGAGGTTATTCTTGTAAGCTCATCAGTCTTGGATAATGAAAAGGACTTTAAACGAAACCAAGGTTCCAAATTTGATTTCTTCAAATCACTTTATTAAATTTACATCCTGGATTGATTAAGTTGCATTTGACACAATTATTCCACTACATCTTTTGTAATAAATTTTGCACTCTTAATGCCAAGGTATTGTAGTACAGGTAGCACTTAGTAACAACATACATTATCCTCACATAATGGAGTTCAGCTCTCCCTTCCGCCGCTTTTTTTTTTCCAAGTTGAACGAAAGGAGATTTACCACGGATCTCATATCATCTTGTGCTGAGCCAAGAAAGTAATCCTACCGTCCTCTATGCGTCTACGGTAATAGGTTACTTTTACCTGTCGTAATGTAATTTCGAATATTTTCTATCGCCTTACTCTAACTCTTCTAACCTTATGGAAAGGAATGGCAAGTGATGTCTTGGTACACAATGTCCCATTGCATAGTGTGCATAAAATCTGCAGTACATTAAAAGAACCTGAATCTGTAGCTTTATTGAGGGATTTGTAAAACTGCACTGCAATTAGTGTCTCTTCACAAAGGGCCAATCAGTGGTGCGTTTATGGGAAGTTCACCGAGACACTCACGCTGTACAGTCAGTCACCAGCAATGAAAACGGGACACTTAGATCCTGAAATGCTTCCATACAATGCGTTGTATGTGTTGCCTAACTACAAAGCGATAAGCTAACTTCAATGGCAAACTGTTCAATAGGAAGTTCGGCTATCGCATCTGCGTTAGGCAACACACATAACTCCATGCAGGGAAGCGGGTATTTCAGGATCTAGATGACCCACTTTTATTGCCAGTAACTGTACAGGCGATCTAGAAACTTGCTACTCGTTGGAGTCATAGCTCCATGTGAGGTAGAATATCCCAGTAATCTAACACATAGGCATGAAACATGCCACTGAGTGACGTCACTCACTGGCCTGGTGTGAAGGGTCTATTAGAGAGCTTTTAGACCAAAGCGACAAGCGACGCACGACAAAATGAGGGGATTTCACACCCAAGTGACGAGTAACACGGACCCCTTCACTGTATAAACAAACATTCACTGCGGATACGTGAACAGCAGGCACGATGCATGCCATTGATAAACAGTCCAAGCGACACGTGCAGTTTGTTGTGACAAGTGACAAAATACATTGGTGGTTCCTTCTATGTCTAAGAAAGCATTTGCTGGGCATGCGCGAACAATAGACCGAGACGATGAGATACACACTATTGAGAAAACTACCCAGTCCGAGAGACACCCAAACGACACGCGTTTCCAATGTCACTTCGGTACGAAAGGTTTGTTTCCAAGTTACACGTATCGCTTTGGTCTAAAAGCTTCTTTTCTGTCGGACAAGTATCGGAGTCGAGTTTCAATAGACTTTCGGTCAATCTGGCAGAGACCAAACGTCAGGAAGTTAGTATCGGATCGTGCAAGAGAGGAGTCTGAAACCCGATTTATATGAAGAGAATGCGGAGATTTTTCATGCTCATTCCTTAAATATATGAAAGACTGGAAGGTAGGTCAACCGAAATCATACTGAACTACCTTATTTTTTAACATTTGGTGAAAATAATGCTTAAGTGGAATCAATCAAATTGGAAAATTGCGAGATCGAAAGTAGATATCCGCCATGTTGAAGATTATTTTCTTCAATCTAGAAAGCTGATTATTTAATAGGTAGAAAAGTGAAATTCGAAACGTTCGTTGCCTCATAGCTGTAATAGCTAAGATGTATTTAACCGAAAGTAGATGACTAATCATAGGCCCACTGAACATTCTCAAGTTTGAAGTTCGTATATACTGAACTGCGCAAAATGGCCATAAGTGCCGACGCACTCAAAAATTTTAAATCAATCAATCAACTTTGAAGTTGAGAAATGAAAACTCCGTAAGTTAATGAAAAGACAAGCAGTTAACAAAATTTCATGTATTAGAAATTAAACTACCGTCACACTGAAATGTATATATAAAGTTATCTTAGGTTAATTAGCAAATATTTAATTAGCAAAATTTCGCATAACAAGAAGCAAATGGTCACCAGATTGGACTTGATTACTTTCAAAGGTACATAACTGCTCGTAGATACGTCAATTCTTCATAATTATTTGGAATAGCGAGATGTAAATGGTGAAATTGTGAAGATCTTCACAATTAGTACATATGGGAAGAGCAAGTCAATATTTGGGAGTAAACATAGAGTTCCTAACTGCTTGGAACCGGCCTCCCATGGTGGAGTGGTTAGCATATCGCTCTACGACACCAGGGTCCTGGATTCGAATCCTGGCCTGGGCATGAGTGTATGTGAGTGTCCATTCATCAATTTCATCATATCATCACAATCCCCATCTCGCAAATTAGCCAAATTGGCACAACAAGCGAAGTAAAATATAGCAAATCAATCAATTTAACTATTTGGCTATTTCTGTCTATACTAGTGCGTGCTGCTGCAAACGTCTGTTAGCTGCAGGGACTGAACTTGTGAACTTATATAGTGTCTCGCCTCATTCAAGGATTACGTGAATTCAATGGAAATTGTGCCAATATCTACTGCTGAATGGTATGATTGACTGATTTTTTGTTTTAAGTCCACTTTATGCAAAGGAAGGCAATCGGGACTGAACCTACAGTTTAAAGTGGGATCCGAGCCACTGTGCCATGTGCCTCAACCGGGTATCGAACCTGGGACCCCTTGATTACAAGGCGACGACGTTACCTCTACGCCATCGAGGAGGCCTTTACTGCTGGATGTGAACGCGGGTTCAGTGCCATTAATCTAATATTTACTGAACAGACTGAGATTAAATATTTACTTTTATTTAATTTATTTATTTAATAGAAGATTCCAAATACAGCGTTAGCCATTTTACATTGGAACGATTTTATAGAACATTAGTACAAAGAAATAATAACATAATACAACAAAAATAATAACATAGAAAAATTACATGTAGTTAAGAGACTTACATACTTTTAGTTAACTTTCTTCTAAAACTGTCCAGATTTTCAAAAATGTCTATTTGGCTTCCTAGATTATTGTATTCACTGGGCAGTCTATGGAACAGAGAGCGCTGGATGAGGCACAATCTCAGCTTCTGAGAAGCAAAAAGTTGAGTGCTTCTTGTTGAGCGGGCAGGTACACGAAAGTGAATTTCCTGAAGAAGGCGTTCACTTCTGATGTTGCCATTCACTATTTTATGTAAAAATATATGGTCAGCCAGTCTATGTCTCTCTTGAGGAGTTTGGATATTTAACATTTGCAGGAGGATGGACTTTTGCAAGTGTTTTGTGGACGGAATTCGGTGTCGAACAATGGCCAGGAAGAAATTTAGGACGGAATTTAGGGGCATGCCATAGACCAGATCGGAGAACAGTATTCAATTTTAGGTGAAACAAAAGATTTGTAAAAGGTGCTGAGGGCAGTCAAGTTGTTTATTTCCGTGAAACGATAGAGAAGACCCAACATACGCATTGAACCCCTTGTGACTGTAGAGATGTGCTCAGAAAAGGAAAGTTTCTCGTCAAATATGACGCCCAGGTCCTTTTGTGCGACAACTCTTTAAACACAATTATTTTTTATGAAATATTTAGTATTAAATGTGTTTTTCTTTAAGGAGAAGGTCATCATGGTACATTTTTGAGGGTTGAGTTTTAAGTTCCATAATTCACACCACTTTATTAGAGAATCTAAATTCTTTTGCAGAAGTGTCATGTCACTGAAATTGGAGATTTTACTATATATTTTGCAATCGTCAGCGAACAAGAGAATGTTTTTGCATGAATCGGAAAGATTTTCTGGAAGATCAAGGTGCAGGATGAAGAGAAGAGGTCCAAGAACACTGCCTTGAGGTACACCAGAAGATACAGCTTGATAAGAAGAAGACATTCCGGAAAGAACAACTTTTTGTTGTCTGTTTTGGAGGTAGGCCTTGAGCAGAGAGAGAAAGTTTCCATGAATGTTGAAACGGTGGGATAATTTATGAAGCAGGAAATTGTGGTTTATGGAGTCAAAAGCTTTCGAAAAATCCAGATATATTACATCCAGTTGAGAGTTTTCAGATATAGAGTTGATAGCGTCAGATAAACAAGTTGGTTAAGTTGGTTAAGCAGGAGCTGCCTGGTAAGAAGCCGTGCTGTGCTGTATTTATATATGGAGAGGTAAATTTGTAGAGTCGGTCCTTTATTATCTTTTCACAGACGATAGAAAGTGGTGAAAGAAGGGAAATAGGCCTATAAGAAGAAACAGCACACTTGTCTACAGATTTATATAATGGTACCACGTTAGCAGTTTTCCATGAATCTGAAAATGTACCCTCATTGAAGCATCTGTTTAATAAAATAGAGAAGGGAATAGCCAGAGAAGAAGCAGCGTTTTTTATGAAAATAGAAGGGATTTCATCAGGACCATTGGTGCGATTTTGAGGCATTGAAGATAGGATGTGTTGCACTTCTTCTGGAGACGTGGAGAGAGACGTTAGAGAGTGACAGCAAACTGGACTGTGGTTGGGAAGGGATGAAGCCGGTGAATTCGAGGTTGTATTTATGGAGAAAAAATAGTTATAGAATGCATCGCCTTAAATCGATGTTGGTGATACCCTGTTGTTGGTGTTTTACTTTTATGAGATATTAGCTCCAATTACCAATTTAAACATTCGTATAAAAAGTTATTGAAACACAACAATAGTTATCGGCGGTCATTTTCGACTTCATTGCTGTCTTCATTTAAATTATATATTTTCTAAAAATTTCGGGGGGGCTGTAGCCCATTCAGCTCCCTCTGAGTACGCCAGTGGCTGCAGCCACGTTGCTCCTCCCTCAATGGAATCCTTTTCCTGCTTACGTCTTCGTTGGTTGAGCCCTCTAGAGTCACAAATTGAGTGAGAGGACTTATTTTAGTTCGCCTGCTTCAGGCTCTTGGGGTACAATATAGTGAGCAGAGATAGTTGAAGCAATCATTTCAGTAATACCCTAGCGAGGCTTGCGGCGAGTGCCTAACAGGAAATCCGTGTTTATAAGGAATATGGTAGTCCACACATTCTCACAAGACCAAGCAATTAGAAGGAGAAATTTTAGCACAGCGTGACGCAATATTTAACACCAATATACAGTATGTAACATTGTTATTCGTACACATAGAATTTCCGAGGAAAAAATGTCATATCTACTAGTAAATATAATAATTTTCATATGTACCTGGAAATTAATGTTAATGAAGGTTTCACAAACAAATGTCAATAAAAATGTATGTTCAAAGTGTATAAACAGACCATATAATTTGTGTTAAAAGAGAAAAACACGCTGTTTCATGCAACATTGTTATTCGTACAGGCAAGAGTTTCAATCTTCCTCGCATACAGCGCCACCGCTATTCGGGCGATTTCGTGCAGTTTGCAACTTCGTAACAAGTTTGAACATGCAGGCGCGCTCCCCGTCAAGCGGAAAGCTGGCGTAGGTATTGTTGTAGGCCTATCGTCTATCTATCAGCGTGTTCAAAATGGGGAAGGTGAAGGAACTTAGTTCCGATCTGAAGGATGTTATTATAAATTTGGCCGTTCGAGGTTATTCGTTAAGAAAAATTGGACAAACAGTCAATAAATCACACTCCACAGTTCAATACATAATAAAACAAATTGAGAGAGGAAGGTTCAACACAGAATGTGCCAAGAAAACCAAAAGAGAGACGGTTGAATAAACGTGATGAACGCTTTATTTTAAAAAGAGTGCGAGAAAACCCCCGACTAAGTGTTCCTCAGTTACGACTGTTAGTAGGAAATGTTGCTGGAAAGATGATGTCCGACGTGCGTTGTGGAAGTATGGATATCAGATGCAGAATACCACGAAAGAGGCCGTATGTAAATAAGGTGAATCGAAGGAATAGACTTTCATTCGCGAAAGAACACACCCACAAGGACCAGGAATTTTTGGATAGTGTCATATGGTCAGACGAGTCCAAGATTAATATATACGGGTCAGATGTGATAAATAGGGTTTGGAGAAAATCAAATAAAGACAATGATCACATTAACACAGTTCCAACAGTTAAACACGGTGGTGGGTCATTAATGATTTGGGGCTGTATGTCGTCCAAAGGTGTTGGTACCGTCCAGTTTATTGATGGTATCATAGATGCATATGTCTATTTGGACATATTGAAGAACAATGTAAAGCAGAGTGCCCAAAAAATGGACATGCTACCTATCTACAGATTCTAACAAGACAATGACAGTAAGCATAAGGCGCGAGTTAACATTAATTGGCTAATATGGAATGTGCCCAAACTACTACAGACACCAACTCAAAGTCCAGACTTAAATCCCATTGAGCATTTATGGGTAATTTTGAAGAGGCGAGTACATAAAGCAGACGTAAGTCCAAACAAGAGTTGTAAACTGTTGTGCAAGCCGAGTGGAATAAAATAAGGTCTGAAACATGTCGGAAACTGGTTAATTCTATGAAGAACAGGTGTCAAGCAGTAATTAAAGCCAAAGGATACGCATCAAAGTATTAGAACTGTCAGTCAATTTGCTCTGAATATACTTTTTTTCTTTTATATTATTAAGTGTACGAATAGAAAAGTTGTACAAAAAATGGCATGTTTCTCTTTCAGTTTCATTTAATTTATTATTGTCATTGATTATACAGAATTTGGGTAAGATTTTATGTTCCTAATGATATTAGTTATTGAATTGTAAAGAAACAATTTCAAAAGAGTGTATTTCCTTTCAGATATTAAAGCATTTTCTTTGAAAATCCGTGTGTACGAATAACAATGTTACATACTGTATATGATTCGTAATCATGTCGTCCAATATAGAGTAATTGTTAATAATCTGTATATAATATATTGATTGGGATATATCGGAATGGGGGAATTTTAGTAAACCGGAATTAGGAAATATTTTATTATATACAGGCCTACAGCGGAGTGAAGAAAGGTCTCTGCTACATACTTCCAGTGTACAGAAACTTCATTATGTAGATAAAGCGCATTCTATTTAACTTGAGAAACAATCTCATTGAATTTAGTTTTTTACCGTGAAAATTAGCCCAAGCTCTGTAGCATCTCACTATTTTCGTTCGACTATGACTTCGTTTTATGAACATATTTTAACTAACATATGCAGATATCATATCAATAGTAGTTTTTTAGTTTCAAAAAACATGTATTCTAATTAATACAAGCAGATATATCAAATATCAGTTCTTCTACATTGAAAAATAAGAAAATTTAATATTGCACAACCAATTACTTCGGTTTACTAAAATTTCCCCCTTTCGATATATCCCAATCAATATAAGCAGTTTTCATACCAAATATCACATTTCGAGCTTCTAAAATAAGAAAGTGCAATGTGATAGCTATCTTCTTCCGGTTACTCAAATTTTCGTGCTGCAATTTATTTTAATTAACAAAAGTACTCATGAAACTACATTTGTAAAATACACGTATATTAAATATAGGTATTCGTTCGACTCGTCCGATGAAATAGGATCGGGCCTAGTCGAGTATACTTGGAACACCCAACTGCAAAATAAATAGTAGGGTCAGTGGTTCAAAGACGGCCAGTTTGTAAAGACGGCCTACCTGCAACGTTTTGTTGTGCAGCGCCGCACGTGGCGAAATTTGGAGCTAACGGTGCCTATTCCAGTGAGGCTTTCTGAAGTGGAGTGACATAAGCGCCGTGTTGTTTAAATGAAGCATCCAGCTGCATACTCGTAAATACAAAGGTAAGTGATAAAAGTATAACGATCAAAATGGCTGATATAACTCTCTGCTTAATGAAAAACTCTAGATAAACAAGCGAATCTGTAGTTGTACAAAAGTCAGGTTTATAGGATTGTCAGATGAGGTGTGGAGCATACAACGCTGCTTCCTGGTTTGAATTCCATAACGTACAAGCTTTTCCTTTGTTGTTTTCTCTGCATGATACGCGTTGGGGTAAGGCGGCCCCTTCTGTGCATTAGCCATGTGGGGTAAGACGGTCCCCACTAATATTGTTATGCTAGTGGAATATGTCGTGAATTTACATTAATAAATATGTGTCTTGCAATGATATGTAGTACAAGAGTTACAAGGCTCGCCTCCTTCATGAATGCACATAACCAGTAGATTGTTTAGGCGGGAGCATGCACTGGCGACCAGAAACAAAATTGTCCAAATTAGTGTAAGTCGTACTTTTGTATTGTGTGAACTTTATTTTTGCTGTAAGCATATTGTAGGCTATGTTGTACGTTGCTTTTATATGCTGTATTCTTGTATTGTGTTTTATGTAGACCTTTCTGTGTGGAAGAAAAGTTATTTTTTGCTTTAACTTCGGCATGGCACATAAAGTCGAAATAAAAGAAATAATAAAATAAAATAAAAATAAAACAAGGAAGCAATAAATGTAATTAAACTGAAACGTAGGTTGGATTTAAAAATAAAAAGTTTAAAAAAATCACCGTAGGCCTATTGTTGAAAGTTGAACTGTGCACCAATATGTTTTTCTCTGCAGCTATATTATATTAGGAACGCCATAGAAAGTTTAATTATCCGGAGACTTGCATTCAGTGCTTGTTTAGCAATATTAATCATTCATGATTTTCACATGCATGTCTTCGGGGAGCTCTTCACTTAGGCTATAGACATAGGCCAGTATACAACTATTTAGGCCTATTTCTCTTTTTGAAACTTTTACAATTGTTTCAGATGCCACGAGACTACCAAAGAAAGACCACCAGAGGGTCGTGGGAGGAAGATGACATGAAGAGGGCATTGGATGCCATTGTAAGCAAAGAAATGGGGACCAAAACTGCTGCAGCCAAATTCGGTGTACCTCGCACTACTCTTCGTCGTAGGCTACACCGCATCAACTCCTGTGGTGAGGTGACTTTGAAAATGAAGATGGGACGTGAAGAATATCTGGGGCAACACGAGACAGAACTTGTAGATCTAGTAACTAGAATGGAATGTTCTGGTTTTCCAATAACAACCTCGGATGTCAGGAAACTGGCATTCGAATTTGCCAGCAGAAATAACGTGAATCACCCATTTAAGTGTTGAGAAACGTTGTGCAAGCTACGAGTGGTTACGTTTGTTTCTGAAACGTCACCCCCAATTATCCATACGAACCCCTGAAGCTCTGTCCAGAGCTCGTGCTACTTCTCTCACCAGGGAAAATGTGGACAATTGTTTCCATAAATACGAGGCACTGCTGGAAAGGGAAGGTTATATCAATCAACCACACAAATTATATAACATGGACGAGTCTGGCTTTGCCATGAACAATGCACCAATTAAAGTGTTGGCCACAAAGGGGAATCGTTCATTGAGTATTGTGACCATGTGTGAAAGGGGTGAACATGTTTCTGTTGTGGCGGCATGTAACGCAGCCGGACAATTCATCCCACCTGTTGTGATATTTAAGGGCAAGAGACGGAAAGAAGAATTCGGTGATTGACAATATTTTTTATGTCAGAATCGGGATACATAACTGGGGAATTGTTCCTAAAATATCTGCAACATTTTCGCAAATGTTGTTCACCTGGACCTGTATTCCTCCTGCTGGATGGGCACAGCAGTCACACAAAATATCTTTCAGCGTTATAGTTCGCTTTTCATGAGAATATTCACCTTATGTCACTGCACCCACACGCAACACATGTCATGCAGCCGCTTGACAAAACATTTTTCAAACCACTTAAGGGTCACTACAAGGTCTGTTGCAACAGCTGAGTGAGGAACAATCCCAGTAAGACTATAAATAAGTTTCGATTTTGTGAAATCTTTACTCAGGCTTGAAACAAAAGTGCCAGTGTAGACGTGGTTGTTTCCGGGTTCTCGAGCACAGGCCTATACCATGTGAACAGATACGCAATTCCACCACATTACTTCAACATCGCTGATTCTACTGCAGACGATGTCACAGCCTCCTCAGGTGCAACCACTCCATCCAGTGGTCCCAACGCCGATGTTGGCCTTGTTCAATCTCCAGTCAGATCTAGGGCTAACTCACCTGTCTCAACCTCCACCTTCGAGCCCATGCCTTCAACATCTCGTGGGACCATGAATGGAAATGCAAGCATGGTGCGGTTTGCAGATGTAATGAAGGTACCACGTCTTGATACTGCTGGGCACAAGAAGAAACGCAGATGTGCATCTTCTGAAGAGTTAACTTCCCTTGAATACATAGAGAAAGCAAAAGGGAGAAATGAACAGTCAAAAAAGGAACGTACTCAGGCGCAAAAGAGTTGTGCAGATCGAGGGAAAGGAATATCAATGAAACGTAGTAAAAACCATTGTTCTAAGTGTGGCGGTTATTACTACAATGCAAGTGATGGGAAGGATTGGTTCAAGTGTAACGATTGCAAGGGTTGGTTCCATGAAGACTGTTTTAGGCGAGATAGAGTCCAGGTTGGAATATGTGCTGTTTGTGGTGATAATGATGGTTTATAGTGATGATAGTGATGGTTTATAGTGGGGTACAAGGAATATGGAATATGGAATGCTGACGTTTTTTTCACTTGTTTATTACATTTAATGTAAGTTTTCATATATCGGAGTACCATTTAAGGGGGTCCATCTTTGCACAACCAACTTTTTAACGGTGGGCCGACTTTGACACATGTTTGTAAAAACGGCCTACTTTACACTACCTGCAATTTTGATTTATTGTGCAGACAGGATGTTTGGTTAGTGGATATTACCTGTATTTTCTGATAACCTAAATAACAATAGTGTTAATCAAAAAATTGATTTTTCTTCAAAATTAATATTTTCTTGTTATTAAGGGAAAAAGTCCTTATGACCCTAGGCGATTTGTCCATCACCATTTTCATTGAGTCTGTTTTAACAATGTTATAATCATAAATTGAGATACAAACGGCAATAACCAGAGGACAACATCTGCTTTGTATCAACAGAATTCCATTTATTAAAACAACACAGGATGTACAATAAAAAGAATGAAAATAGCGATGGGCAATTTGCTGACTATTTTCATTGCTGTTGGCTGTACAAGCTTCCATCGGGCCGGGATAAGGAGAATACTAACTGCAATACCGGATTTCTACCATCCAAAATTGTAACTTCCTGTTCATTATATAATAACTGAGAATTCTATTAGTGAACTGAGACAATTTTTACACCAACTGTATGGACACTGTTGCATTCTTGATTGATTGATTGATTTGGTGTTTTAAGTCCACTTTATGCACAGTAAGCCTAATCGGAACTGGACCTACAGTTTAAAGTGGAATCCGAACCACTATGGCCTCCACCGGGTATCGAACCCAGGACCCCTTGATTACAAAGCGACGACGCTACCACTGCGCCATCGGGGAGGCTTACTGTTGCATGCAACAACAGGAAGTAAATTTACTTAGGCTATACTCTATCCCGGAAATCTGTGGAGTAAGGTCGCGCATAAAGGTAGAGTAGGGGAGAAAGCGAGTGGGCGGAGCTAAGCAGTACACGCTGCTGCAAATGGCTGGTTGCTGCAGTGTTTTCCCCCTCCACGCATTTCCGTTCTCTCGCACGCGTTCATTAGTCGAGTCCTCTGGAGTTACTAGTTGCGCAGAGGCTTGCTTTCGTTCGCTCGCTCCAGAGATTCCCGGGACAATGTGTACTATGCATATAGTTTAGAAACTTATTAGCTTACTCATAAACTTCGTATTGTAATGAAGTAGAGCTACAAAGTTTCAAATTAGCTATAACTACATTGAGTGATTTATTTTACTTGGCTTATCTGCCACTTTTGCCCAATCGCGAAGATGAAGATGAATGATTGTGAGGTGAAATTAATGAGAAGATTTGATCTCAGGTTTGTTATTTTGCGGCAGTTTCTTTCATTTTGGCTGATTGCGACAATAAGGATGGGTGATGATATGATGAAATTGATGAAGGGACACACAGAAAGAACACCATGCCAGGCCGGGATTCGAACTCGGGACCCCTGGCGTCGCACTGCCCGCATGCTGAAAGGACAATTACAAACATACATGGGGAGGACACGACAGAAGTCCCACAGATGATTATACTGGCTTGGGGTCCAGACTCCAGAGTCTCGTTAGTCTACAAGAATGCAGTGAAGGATGCATCAAGTAAAAGGAATAGAACATTCAAAGAATAGTAATATACACTACTATGCATAATGTTTACATAGGAAGCAGAATATTTATCTGAGCAGGAAATTGAGCGTAATTCGGTATTCCATACCTTTTAGGCGCTTATAAAAAAACCTTCAATGAAAATAAATATACATTTTTGCATACGTTCTACCTATTATTTATTAATTATTATTAAACACAACAGGGGAATGCCCAATTACAGTGTTCTACATTTCTTGCTTTGAGTTTGTAAATTTACAGTTTGATAAGAAATATTATTGTGCAGAAATGTAAATAAACATAAAACAATTAAACGCTAAATTATATGTGTATACAACAGTTAACAAACCGAGTTATAATAATACATGTTAATTGAAAAGAGTGAAAAAAATATCTGACTATTATCTACAAAAATAGCCTACATGAATACAATATTTCAATTATTAAGTACAATGCACAACGTATTTATCTTTACACTCAGCATTTCAGATCTTTAGCACCATGTACAATATATATATATATATATATATATATATATATATATATTACGTACATATATGTAATTGAGTATAAACTACGAAAGAAATACATATTTACAAAAACTGCGTTTATGTTTACATTGTTGACATTTATTCTTCCATTCCTTGAATAACTTTTTTGATTGTCCGAATATATCTAATTTTGGTTCCCTCTCGGAACATCTGTTGTACAGTTCACACATTCTCCTGATAGGTGATTTATTTATAATGTTCGATCTTCTGTTACTACAGTAAAAGATCGTGTCTTGAAGATAGGTGCTGCATATTCTACTTTGCTTCGGACTAAAGCGTTAAACACTATTTTCATTATTTCTTTGTTCATTAACTCTTTACTCATTCTAAATTAGGTTCCTGTGTGCCTCATTTACGACCCTTTCAACATGTGCTGCAAATGTAAGTTTTGAATCAAATGTAACTCCTAGATCTCTCATCTCGTTAACCCTTTTAATTTTTGTGTTATTTATTTCGTAATTGAATTCAATTTGCTTTCTGTTGCGCGAGTATGTCATCGCGCAGCATTTTTCTATGTTCAGATTAAGATCATTTATTCCGCACCATTTTGTTACTGTATTGACTTCATTTTGTAACGATTTGCAGTTATCAATATTACAAATAGTCCTACCGAATTTTAAGTCATCCGCGTATAAGAGTCTGAATGAGTCACACAGGTACTTTGGTAAGTCATTGATTAGAATTAAAAACAACAGAGGTCCGAGATTTGAACCCTGGGAGACTCCTGAGAAAACTGCGAACTCTTCTGTTAAAATTACATTATAAGATATGTTCTGCTTACGGTCTTTTAGATAAGAAGCAAAGAAATTTAGTGCGGGTTTGGAGAGGTCGTAACACGAGAGTTTACTCAACAAAATATCGTGGTTTACTTTATCGAAGGCCTTGTATATATATGTATAGATGACATCTACTTGCTTTCTTTCTTCTAGATTAGTTGCAACGAAATGACTTAGGAGGGATAGGTTCGTAACAGTGGATCTACTCGGTTGGTTGTAGATATTACTGGGGATATGTGTGACAACAAACTTTGATAAATAAGACATTCGAAAACTTTTGCGGGCGCAGACAATAAAGCTATGGGCCTATGCTCTTCAATGTTACCGGTGCCACTATTTTTGGGTACGGGACGCACTGTAGATGTTTTCCATTCCATGGGAAATACAGACGTAGCTAGGGAAAGATTGAATATTTTAATTAAGGTAGGGCTAATAAGCTTGCACAACCTTTTAACACGTAGGGCGGAATGCCGTCAGGGCCACAGGATTTCTTTGGTTTTAACTTTTTTATTGCCTTTTCAACATCTTCAATACTGACTGCGTTTGGTACAAATGCTTCACTTACGTCTATCTACCAGAGATCGGCAAGTTACGTTAATAATGTACCGTATGACCATTACCGTTAGTTTTCAAAGATAGTAACGCGTTATTTCACTATGAAAGCAAACCGTTAATAATGTACTTTCTGTCACACGAGCAGCGACATCAGAATATTTTCATTTCGGCATGGGGGATCAGCGTGGAAGGAAGCAATTGTCTGTAGATACCTTCCACGTATCAACATGAAAGAAAACTAGCATCTCTGGGTATGACGCCATATTGTCTATCTTACCATAGGGCTGGAACAACGGATATAGCAACAAATTCGCATATGATACAAGTCCTTTAATTCACTTGGTATTATATATAATTACATACGTTTGCACACTGAAGAAATACAAAAAGGCCCACATCCGATAGGCTAGCTGAAATGTTCTCCCGCTGCCGCGAGCCGACATGCACCATGCCGCTGTGTTCGAATATCACGCTCCCAGAATTCCGCGTTCTTGCAAGAAGCTCCCAGCGGGAGTAAAATAAACAAATGAGGAGCGGAAAGCAATACTATTTACAATCTTCAACATTCTCCCCCCCCCCCCGTTGGAATGCGCAGCATCCAAACTAAATCATGAAAGTTCAATTGATCTTCCCATCTGGAAGAGGTACAATCTTACTGAGAGCCCTTCGGTACACTCCATCCTTGGTGCGAACCACGGCTACACGAACTAAATTGTCTTTCCCTGGAAACACTTCTTCTATAATGCCCATTTTCCATGATAGTGGGGGTAGGTTGTCTTCTTTCAGAAGCACAAGTAGTCCTGGTTGCAGGTTGGGCTGCGTGGTTGTCCACTTCTGACGCTGTTGCATACCATGAAGATAATCTCGGGACCAGTTTCTCCAAATCCTTTGTTGAAACTGTTGAACTCGTTGCCACCTGGAAAGTCTATTTTCCTTGAGATCACTTAAGTCTGGTTGAGGAAAGGAAGTTAGTGGACCACCAATAAGAAAGTGGCCTGGAGTGAGGTAATTAAATTCTTCATGAGAGTCAGGTAAGGATGTAAGAGGTCGAGAGTTTAAGCAAGCTTCGATTTGGCACAAAAGAGTTGACAGCTCTTCGTATGTCAGTACAGCATTCTTGGCGACTCTACGAAGATGGTACTTCATGGATTTTATGGCGCTTTCCCAGACACCACCGAATGTTGGGCTACGTGGAGATGAATTTTTCCACTGAAAGTTTTCTTGTGCTGCATACCTTTGAATGTCTTCACTGAATCCTTGCGATTGAAATAGCAATTGAAGTTTCTGAAGTTCGTTCTTCGCTCCTTGAAATGTTGTGGCATTATCGCTGATAATGGTGGAACACTTGCCTCGCCTTTCTGTAAAGCGTCGCAATGCTGCTATGAAAGCTTCTGAAGTAAGGTCTGTTACTAGCTCAAGATGTATTGCTCTCGTGGCTAGGCACGTAAAAAGAGCTATGTAGCATTTCTTTGTGATTTTACTCCTGATTGACCCAACTTTGATGACGTATGGTCCGGCATAGTCTATGCCCACATGATTAAATGCCTTGCTAGGTGTAACTCTGATGGATGGGAGCTGTCCCATTAGCTGTTGTGCTGCAGATGCCTTCAAACGATAACAAGTTAAACACTGATGAATGATTTGCTTAATAACTTGTCGTATTCTAGGTATCCAGTACCTTTCTCGAATGGATGAGATTAACAATTGAGGTGCTGCGTGCATCAATCGTTCATGCTCTGATGCAATTAGTAAACGGGCGAAGTGACTTTTTGGATGCAAAATGATTTGATGCTTGCTGCTGAATTCCAAGTTGCTATTTTCTAGCCTACCTCCAACACGAAGAATTCCCTGATTATCCAGAAAGGGGTGTAAGTCTTTAAGGATACTTTTGTTGGATACTTGCCCTTTGGCAGTGAGATCATTTATCTCTCGATGAAAGAACGAAATTTGTGTCATAACGTCACACGTTTGAGTAGCGTCTTCAATGTCAATTGAAGTAAGTGGATCGCATTGTTGTTACTTGCATTTTTACAATTGCGAATGAATCTTTTACAGAGAGCTATAATCCTTAACAATTTGAAAAATGTAGAAAAATCGTTTATTATTGCCTCTGATTGCAGATGAGACACCAGTGTAGTTACAGGAAGCTTTCGTTGTTCAGGAACATCTTTGTTCTTAAGACTTGTGTCAGATGATGATGATGGCCAGCACGTTTCATCTTCTTGCAACCAAGCTGGACCATGAAACCATACCGAATGATGATGAATATCTTGAGGTTTAACTCCACGGGAGATTAAATCCTCTGGATTATCCTTGGACGAAACATGTCTCCATTGATAAGTTTGAGTAAATTCTTGAATTTGCGCTACTCTGTTGGATACAAAAGGCTTCCATCTGCTTGCTGGCGATCTGAGCCATGCCAGAACTATTTGTGAATCTGTCCACAAATAACCATTGTCAATATTAAGTCTCAAAATTGGGAGAGTCTTGTTGAGTAATTTGGCCAATAAGACTGAAGCGCACAGTTCCAATCTAGGGAGAGTGGTTTTCTTGATCGGGGCGACCCGTGATTTTGAGCACAGTAAGTGCACTTCGGTGTAACCTTCTTCGTTTGCTGAACGAACATACAAGCAACTGCCATAATTTTTCTCCGATGCATCGGAAAAGCCATGGATTTGTATATTCTTGACACAACCAGGTGTTAGGATGAAACGTGGTATTTGCATTTCACTGATGACTGGTAGCTGAGAATCAAGATGAACCCATTCAACTTGCAGGCTTTCTGGAAGTGGATCATCCCAGTTTATGTTGTGAAGCCACAACTGTTGTAAAAAATACTTATACATTACAGTTACTGGTGAAAGCAGTCCAATTGGATCAAATATCTGGGCAATAACACTGGCTACTTGACGTTTGGTTGGTTTGTGCGACATCATGTTAACAGACTTGGCTCCAATGTTAATCATGAAAGTGTCTTCCGAGGGATTCCATGAAATTCCTAGAGTTTTAACACCTTCGGTATGAAAATGAATTAGATTTTGAGTCTCTCTCAGTGATTCTGGAATAGCGTTGAGTACTTCAGTGCTGTTGGAGCACCACTTTCGTAAGATGAATCCTCCTCTTTTCAGAAGTTCTGAAAGATCTTGATAAAGTTGTAACACACCTTGCACGCTACTGCTTCCTCCAACGTAATCATCAACATAGAAATCACGCTGCAACACTTGACATGCGTGTGGGAAGTTAACTGCTTCATCTTCGGCTAACTGGTTCAGACATCTGGTTGCTAAAAAGGCACTTGATGTAAGCCCATACGAGACCGTATTCAATTGAAATACTGTTATGAGTTCCTGAGGAGAGTTTCTCCACAGAATGCATTGCAGTGGCCTGTCATCTGGATGTATGTGTATCATTCTATACATCTTTGTTACATCAGAAACCAATGCCACTTTGTGAGTTCGAAATCTTAGAACAATTGAAAATAAATCTTCCTGTATGGTAGGTCCAACCATTTGTATGCTATTTATTGATTCACCGCTTGTTGATGGCGAACTCCCATCAAAAACAACACGTATTTTCGTTGTACTGGAATCCTTGAAAACACAATGATGCGGAATGAAAAATTTTGTGCAGTCATTTGTTTGTACATCATTTAAATTCCCTATGGGTTCCATGTGTCCCAACTGGTAATATTCTTGCATAAATTTTGTATAATCAGCCTTTAATTGTGGTTGACGTTGAAGCCTCGTTTCTAATTGGTGAAATCGAGTTAATGCAGAGTGTGAGGAGTCACCTAACACTGAACGATCCTTACATAATGGCAGCCTGACCGTATAACGGCCACTTTCATCTCGTGTCACATTTCGCTGAAAATGTTGCTCGCAAGCAATTTCTTCTGGTGATTGCAGTTTCGTGTGGATCTCCTCTATGATCCAGAACTGTTGGAGTTGCGAGCTGAGAGAATCTTCCTTTCTCGTGAAAAATGACCTAGTAATACTGTTGCTAGAAGATGTTGCTGGAATCTTCCCTGCAATAATCCATCCAAACTCTGTGTCTTGAAGAATGGGGAAATTTCCTGGTTTTGTTCTCTTTTCAGGCTTCATAACGGTAAAGAAAACCTCTGCACCAAGCAGAATCTGTATTTTGCCAGGCGAACAAAATCTTGGGTCTGCTAAACGAATATCTGTTGGAATGTTCCATTCAGATGCATCAAACGTCTCTGAAGGCATTAGTCCTGTAATGGTTGGCAACACTGAGCACGAAATACTTGTCGTAAAATTGCTATTATTAGATCTCAGACGGATCTCTACTGAATGACTCGATTCAGCTGACGAATTGTTGATTCCCTGAATGGGAACTCGATGCTTTACCTTTCGAAGACGATTACTTTGAACAACGTCTTCAACAATGAAATTATTCTGACTCGTCGCGTCCAAGAGAGCACGACAATTGACCCAATTGCCCGCTATATCTTGTACTTGAACAATTGCCGTAGCAAGTAACACCTGTGACGCGCTTTTCTGCTTAATTGAACAATAAGAAACCTGAGGTGCTTGATCTGAATGCTGTGAAGAATCGCTTGTATTGTTTACCATCGATGTGTTCACGTGACCCCCAGATGACATTTCACGCTGCTGGTTTACATTGGATGTACCTTCATCTACATGAAGTAAAGTACTATGATTCTGTTTACATCGCTTGCACACTCCATATTTACACTGTGCCGAAACGTGATTGTTGCTGCTAAGACAGTTAAAGCATACGCGATTCTCACGTAAAATTTTATACTTTTGTGAAATAGAAGCTTTCTTAAAGGCTTCACACGAAAATAAGCGATGTTTGTTTGCTTTACAAAACATGCACAATGAAGAATCTGTTGTAACATATGACTTCGAAGTTTGTTGACATTTAGCACTGTACTGTTTGTGCATATTTGTAGATGATTTTGTTGGTACCTTGTTACCTTCACTCGTAACTGGATTAATCTTTTCAAGAGCCTGGCATCTGTGCTCTAGAAAACTAAAGAGCTGATCTAATGTGCTAAATTCAGTATCATTACTTTCTAGTTCAAATGCTCTTCTCGTTGCAGGGTCGAGATTTGAAACAAGATGCTGAACTAAAATTATATCAGTTAACGACGTGTCGTCAGCTATCATTTTGAGCGCTGAAATAGAGCTAACTGCAGTGTTTGTAAATGCACGAAGTTCCTGACAATTCTCCTTTACAACTGGATTGATATGTAAAATATCATTTACATGTGAGACTGCAATCAACCTTTTATTGTCGTATCGCTCATTGAGTTGCTCCCAAGCAATAGCGTAATTTGCTTCTGTCATTGGCAAATTTTGAATTAGATGTAAGGCCTCGCCTTTCAACGATACGCGCAAATACTGAAACTTCTGAACATTTGAAATATCTACATTGTTGTGTATCAGTGACACGAACGTGTCCTTGAAAGACACTCACTGTGTGTAATTACCGCTAAAATGTGGTAATGCAATTGCCGGAAGTTTCACCTGCGTACTTCCTCGTGATGCAGATTGTTTAGTTTCAGGGGAAACTGGCTTTGTGACATGCTTGTCAATCAAAATTTGCATTCTTGTTTTCAAATCAAAGTACATGCGTTCAATTTCTTCTCTTGCCGCGTCATGTTCACCTTCGACTGATTTTAGTTCAATGCTGTCTTGAACTTCTTCTAATTTTAGCCAAACCTCGTTTAAATGCTCCAAGCGAGTCTTGATTGTTAGAATGTTGCTTGATGCTTCATCGTAAGTATCAACATACGAAGCTATACCTTTGAGTTTGCGCTTGCATGCATTTCTCTCTTTGATAAGACGCTGAATGTCGGCCATGGTTGCAAGTTAAGGAAAATACAAGGAAGGAAATGTAAAATGAACCAGACTTACTCACCGATTTTCTTCTTTGATGCTCGCGTAGAAAGTCAATCCCTACTCCCACGACGGTGGTGAAGAAACAGAGAATCCATCATCCTACGACGAAACAAGAGTTCCTGAAACAGCTGATTCCACCGTACCGTGACGATTAATGCTACTTAATCGCAACCGAGTTCAAGGTCACTGCAAAATTCGTTGTAACGATGTTCGTTACGAAAGCGCGGAAAACATGTATCTGTGCAAACCAAAAACACTGTTTGTTCTGTAACACTGTCACAATTAGCACTGTCACAACTGATGATCACTGACCTGCACGAAACAAACTGTCACTATATCCGGAATGCGGAGGACCATAAATGTCTGTAGATACCTTCCACGTATCAACATGAAAGAAAACTAGCATCTCTGGGTATGACGCCATATTGTCTATCTTACCATAGGGCTGGAACAACGGATATAGCAACAAATTCGCATATGATACAAGTCCTTTAATTCACTTGGTATTATATATAATTACATACGTTTGCACACTGAAGAAATACAAAAAGGCCCACATCCGATAGGCTAGCTGAAATGTTCTCCCGCTGCCGCGAGCCGACATGCACCATGCCGCTGTGTTCGAATATCACGCTCCCAGAATTCCGCGTTCTTGCAAGAAGCTCCCAGCGGGAGTAAAATAAACAAATGAGGAGCGGAAAGCAATACTATTTACAATCTTCAACAGCAATTATTCGGATTTTTCCAGATTTTCGGGAGCTAATATGGAACAACAAATCGCAATAATGGTAACATCTTCGTGACTACTATGTCATGGAATGAAAAACCTAACTGATGTCATCAGAATTACAGCCGTCTCATGAAACACATCTCTCCAATGTAACTTTACGTGTAGGCAGCAAATATGATAAAAAATACTTACCACAAAATTAAACTTCAGGTATTTTCTCACGTTTGAAGAAGAATTCTTCGCAATAGATGGAACTTTCCCATCAATTCACAAATTATACATCACTTCAATATTTTTATTGATTTCTTATTTCTCTTGGAAAAATTATTTTTTGGAAAGAGGTAGAGATAAGAATTTCCTTTCATCAGATATTCTTACTGCCCATCCCCCAAAGAGTAACAGTATAAACACTGTACTTCTCAGTTGAACACTGTAGTTTGTTTTAAAATCCAATTTGTGCATAGAAAGACTAATCGAGCCAAACCTACAGTTTATAGTGCGATCCGAACCACTATGTGCCTCCGCCGGGGATCGAACTAGTGAACAATGCAGGGCCGATAAATAAAAATTTCCGAGAAACCGATATCCACAAGTAAACAGCGTTTGGCTTAAGTTGTTGATGTTACCACGCTTGTCGAATGTTGACCTTTCCACCAGACACCACGCGGAGTTGCCACTATCTAGTGTCAGCACAGGTTGGGGAAAGCTATGGTATGAAAAAGTTACTCGAGACTGTACAAATATAGTACAGTACACTAATCACTATCACGAAAACTGTGTAAAACGCAATGTGGTAACAGCGTACAAGCAAGCTATGCTTCTTTGGTTTCCATTCGCTCCTCGCTGTCTAGCAGACGACATTTCCAGCGTTTCCGATTGGCAGAGAAAGTATCGAGTGATCGCTATCACGGGAAAATTGACAGGTTGAACCAAACGTGATCTAGTCTTTGGTCATGACTATAGGTCTTCTCAGATATTACGGCGGGCGCTCTACAAGTTGGCAAGGGAAATGGGGAGCGGGGAATCGACCATTCCACAGCGATAAGAAATGCAGCAACCTGTAGAATGAGGTTTTTGTAGTACTTATTCCCGCCATGTCGTATCTCTCGGCGCCACCTCTGCTGTCTGGTTGGTCTGAGGCGTATTCCCCACCCCCCACTTCCCTTGCCAGCTTGTGGAGCGCCCGCCATAAGAACTGAATCGCGTGAATTGTCAGTGCGGCTCTTCCTGTATACCGGAGGTGAGCTGTACTTGACATTGTACATGCATTGTAGTTGTACTTAAGAGAAGCACCAAAAGTTATCTCCTCATCCGCTATTTGTCAATATCTAGGTCACCGTTTCCTGTTGTGAATTCTCGGAAACGTAAAACCACGGCATTTCCACAGCAAAGTTTTTAGTTCTGACAAATATATTTTTCAATTCTCAAATCATCAAAGTAATGCCAATTATAATAATTATAACTTCTCGTAAAGAGTAACAAAGTATAGTTTCAATCAGCGGTATAATTTTGGTAATGCGATACTCAGGAAATTATCGAGAAAGTAAGGAGTTACTTTTGATTCGTTACTACACAACTCTACCTTGAATTACTTGCAAACAAATCCAATGAGAATGGAAACTAAGGTTGGTCAATATTAGTTTAAACCCTCCCTGAAAGTGTAGCGGTAACGTCATCGCCTATTACTCAAAGTGTCCCGAGTTAGATACCCGGTTTAAGCACATAGTGATGCTGACCCCGCCGTATGCTGTAGGTCCAGCCTCGATTTATCTATATGTGGGGTTATATCAAAAGTATAAAAATTGATTTTATTGAATTATATTTCTATTCTCAACCTACACAGTAATTTCTACAATAAATTTATGTGGAATTAATATATCATGTATTATTGACATTCAGACACATCTATTTATATTTTATGGGATTAACCATTGAAAGTCAGAATGCAATGAAGCAATTGATTTGATCTGTAGCTTCACATGCTGCAACATAGTATAAAAGTGGAGAATTATAGTAGCTAACTCGGTTTACTTAGTATTTGTATTGTGTACTTCAGTTATTTTTCGTCGCTTTTCTGTCCTTCTACTTTAATGACTAAGTGCGAGAATATCTCATGAATTGATGAAATTGATGAGAGAGTTATCTCAAAGCAATGACCTATTTTCAAATTCAGGACCGTCGGTATTATGAGCTTTTTTCCGGATTTCTAAGTTTCACATGAAAAATATACATATTAACAATAGCACGTCGAACATTACAGGATGACATGCAAGAGAAGCACAAGCGTCTTATATCTGTATACAATATAGGAAAAGTATCCTGAAATGATTTTCGGAGAACGTAGTATACAACATGAGTTTCAAAGGAACTATTCACAGAAAAATAGAAATTTTAGAATCTTATACAAAACGTGCTCCAATACATTTTTATAGAAAATTAGATGTCGGAAATGCCAATTATAAACGCACTGTTCATGGAAAAAATATTTCCTTTGCTTTTGTCATTCATCCTTCGCTTAACTTTATCCACGATGCATTGTGTAATGACGATGTTTTGTAAACAAGATGTTGCTAGAGGCAACTTATTCCGTCTATTCACCATACCTTAATTATTAGTAAAGTTACTAAATTAGTGGCATTCAGCTTTAATTACAGAATGGAAATATTTTCTTTAGCAGTGCACTTCTCTTGAAATAACTTTTAATTTATACGAAATGTTACCTTCTGCGAACAGACGAGATTCTTTTATCTCAATTCACGTACTTGTTGAATACATATTACTGAGTTTAAGCTCTCTGCACACAGTTCTCTTTGAAATGTAACTTCATTCACAGTAATGGAGATGTGACCTTACATGTAATGTCAGTGGTTGAGTATAAATATAAAACGATGTAGAACAACAATATGTAAGAGAGGACTAATTAAAAAAATACAGTACAGATAAAGAGTTTTAAAAATAAGACCACGTAAAGCTGCATAAAGGAAAATTTGAAATAAGAATAAGAGAAAGTTTAATGAAATTTGAAATGAACATAAGCTTTTGGTTACATCATCGAAAATAATTGTAAAAATTGTGCTTGAAAATTGGAATATTTTAATCTTATTTTTGGAAATCAATTTTAAAAAAATGCCATATTTGTATTATTGTTATTTTATATCACATTTTTGTCAGTTTTGTATAATCTTGACGATGAAGATACATTTTTGGTTTCATTCTGAGTCCTTATCTCAAGCAAATACCTACCATCTACTCCGCATATGCGATTCCCCAGTTCATGTTTGCAGTCACTATATTTCCGCTCTTGCCTAATCGCGACGAGTTGAGAACTCGTGTACCTTCATTTTTTAAAAAGTTGGTGACTTAAATATACATTTTACTTAGAGATGAAAATATATTTTTCTTAACACATTTCGAGATACTAATAGATGAATATGTTTAATATTAATGTCATTTTACAACATAAAACTGAAATGCAGATATCTATATTTCCAAGAGAGAACATTTTGGTGATTGCTATGATAGAATAGTAAGTTTTCCACTTATTTTCCATAAATATATTCTAACAAGCCACTTCTAAACATTGCGATATTATTGAAATCTAAAAACTTGTGCAATTGTCGCAAATACTAGAAACGTATAAATTTCGTTCACTGAATAAGATTTTTTATCATTATACTCTTTACTTCTTAGTGCTATATACGACTATAATGTATTCACATATAAGTAAGTACTTATATTGGACTTGATGAGGATGACCGTCTACTTAACGGAGAAAACTTCCACAATAATTCACTCGACGTCGCATTTTTCCACGTGACTGATCGCGACGATTAACTCTCCCGCCATAATTTTCAGGTTCAATATGGAATTACAGATCTTTCTCCCAAATTTAGAAATTGAGCCAAGACCACTTATATAACACACTTTACCCCTAAACAAGCAGTACTCAAAACTATTTGTAATTATTTTCCCAACCAATTTATACTTCAGAGCAAACTAAAGAAATTATCAATGTCCGAAATGAATAAATTAACACGTGGACGACACTATGCATGTTAAGAAAAATTTAACGGCTTATTTTCCACAGGATGGTTATAAAGTTAAACATCTTGGGAGCCATTCAATTTTTCCCTCCTTTTTTATTCAGGCTATAAAAAATTTAATGAATGCTCCATTTAACGGCAATCATTAACTTTTAACAACTTCCCGTCGTAAAAGAGCTTCAGACTTGTGGTAAGTTCAGGTCTTTCTCGTGTAATGAGGACTCAATTCTCAAAATCTTTATCCAATACTCTCACAATAAATGCTTGTAAAAATGATATTCAAAAAAATATATATTTCAATAATGTTAAAATTCGGCTCTCTTACTGAATTCCATTTCAGTTTGCTTCACATGAAGAGCACATTTACTCTTTGAATGTTCGGTTGAATATATTGTGGAAGATAAACTGCAGATTTAGGTGCCAAGATTTAAATTATTTTTATCATTCAGTAATTACCATTTTTCCAACATTAAACTGAGTGTGAATACGCTTCAGATGGGCCTTCATGTTAATATTATCTGGCTCAAGATATTTGTTTTCTTTTTAGAATATGTTGTTTAAGTATATGTAATGCAATGGAAATACCTAATCTTTAATGTTGCTTTGCCTTTAAATTCCTGTTTCCCAAAATCTATTCTCTATTACTTTCTTCCATCTTCACTCACTTTAGGCACACTCTAGATAGATCAAGAGTTCCCAAACTTTTCGTTTCAATTCGCCCTTAGTGTTTCAAGATTTTTCCGCGGCTCCCAAGTAAAAATGTAGGTCTATCTAACACTTACAACGGTCAGTTAGTGTGGTTAGGTTTCTTGCCTTAAGTTAAAAGATTAACACATATTTCAAATTCAGAAACATTGTATGTGTAAGAAGTACTAAATAAGCACATATTTCCAAGTATAACAAGTAAGTGTCATTTCAGTGAAAACATTGGAACATTTCGCGGTGCCCTTAATAATGAATTACGATATTTCAATAACAAAATGTGCATATATATTTATATCTGTCGTCGATTACACGAAAACTGATTGGAGAATATCCTATTTTTAAAAAAATACATTAGTGAATACATACAAAGGAACGCGTTGGCGACATACACATAAACAACGTCTTCCAAAAGAAAACAATTTTGAGTCAGATAATATTTAGATAAAAGCCCATCTGAAGGGCACTCACATTCAATTTATTGTTGGAAAAATACTAACTACTGAATGATTAAATTAAGATCTTAGCAGCTAAACCTGAAAAAAGTTTAGCTTTCACAATACATTCAACCGGACATTTAAAAAATGAATGTGCACTTCATGTGAAAAAAACTGAAACTTTGGTCCAGTCAGTAGGGAGTCTGGCTGCTTTAGGAGATGTGGGTTCGATTCCTGCAGGTGAGTGATCCCAGGTAGGATTTTTTCTAATAATGTCTCTACATAAAGCTGCTAATCTCATATTTTTCGAAATTAATACCGACTTCTTCGAAAGTGATTTAGAACCCAAAAACTATTTACAGCCTTGATGTTCCCAAGGGATGACAGCAATTTTGCCAGTGGAAATAATCAATAAATACATTGTAAAAAAAATAAGAAGAAGAACCTGACACTTGGCACTGTCAGTGTACTTACGAAGTTCGATGTGAACGCAGACATATGGGGGAAAAGAAGATGGATAGTAATGAAGATTGATGATGAAGGAAAATCGAATATGTAGCAAAATCTGCATCGACGAAAGCTTTGGGCTTAACGTCAGCCAGCAAGAATGGAAACGAAAGCATCTTATTCTCACAAAGGAAATTGTCTCGAATGCAACGTTGGGGAATTATTACATTATTTCATGCATACCTCCACCAGAGTGCAGAAACCCGTTCTCCATTGTTGCGCAAACGTGCGGTAAAATTGATGCGCTATGTCACGTAAACATTAATTCAGGCCTCGTTTACGCGCAAACCCTTCCAACTTTTACGAGAAACTTTATGAGGTGGATCAGAGCATTGTAGTTAATATTTGAGCAATCTTCCTTAGACTTTGCACACGGTTTCAAGATGGAAGCAGAGATGGTTGAAGTGCCATGCTGGAGATAATCTTAAAGGGGAACACGTTGACATTTCATTGGTCTTTGGTGACATTGTTAAACTATGCGGTGTACGCTTTTAGAAGGAACATGAGTTCAGATAATACGCAGCCAGTGCTATTGCGCTGTTGCCAAACTAACTGCTAGCGGAAAGGAGAGACAGAGAATTCTCTGTGTCCAATATTCAAATATATTTTTCTTATAATGCATATACAGTATATATGAGTACAGTGAAATAATATAGTGAACATCTCTACACAGGATTATAATATCATATCACTGAAGCATATAAGAAGTCAAACTGATTCAGACTG
Source organism: Lepisma saccharinum (assembly GCF_977018435.1). Lineage (NCBI taxonomy): Eukaryota > Metazoa > Arthropoda > Insecta > Zygentoma > Lepismatidae > Lepisma > Lepisma saccharinum. The sequence goes on along the minus strand of NC_139230.1, from coordinate 155,536,744 downwards.
GCAATGTTGGAGAAGGCCCACGACAGTGTATATTGAGAGGAATTTAACACCCATTGTTTTCCCAAGACACAACAACTCAGCTGTCAACACGGTGGCAACGAAAAAAAAGACGGAAGGAAAATGAAAAGGTCATTAGGTGCGTGTTGAGACGTGTTGTTGTCCAGTGTTTCTTCTAGAGACGATAACTCCGGTTGAAGGCGACGGAAATGTATGGGACTTGGACAATCAGGTTCAAAATGTCTTGCCCCATCTTAGGATGAACCTTAAATTGGCATGTTTTATGAAAACTTATTGCGCGCAAGAATAAATACAGAACACGGCGTTTAACTTGCGCGCCGCAGTTTCCTAACTCTACAACGTTGCACTCCTGCCATTGGCTGGTCGCCATGGACACGCTTTGTGTGGCTCCGCCCGATATCGGTTCTAAAACCGTACGCCGTATAACATAAAAATAAAACTACATTGTCTCTAAACTTCATTAGCACTATTTATAACTGTGTTCGTAATTTTGTATATGCAATAGATTCTAACTGGTCTTATTTTAAAATTATCAGTTTATTTTAAGTCAAGGATAAGGAGAACTCTGCACTTTTCGAATCCCCTTCCTTTGACGTTTTCATAGAAGGGAAATCTACTCCCTAGCATATTGCAATGTACCGTGAAGGGATGTGGGGGTGGAGGTAGAGCCTCACACATTCACAATCCCGCTCATTGAAGAAGTGATGATATCAGCACCACGTGCCGGTCGCCTTTACTACCTTTACTACCCATTTATCAGAGGCTGGATAAACCGCAGAGCTACTCCATGCAAAGACAATGCTGGAAAAATTCCCATCTGAATGGAAATCCAAGATAAGAACTCGGATCTGCCAAGTGGCAATCAGATAATATACCTACAGAACCATCGCTGCTCTTCAGAAAACATATAAATCTGGTTAATTTGTTGAAATGCAATAAAGCAAGTAAGTTGCTCTGTAGAGGGTGTACGATGATGTAAACGTAAATGTGAGAATGTGGGACACGCGCAGTGTACGTACCCTGGTTCTCATTTATGCGCTTTTGCCGTTTCTAGTGGTCTGGGGAAAGGTTTGGGGTGCGCGTCACATGTTGACAATTTTTTTTCTTGTTAAAATTGCCTGCAATTATCACCATCAATTCTTAATTTACCCAGCACTGTATGGCACTGCATTAACACAGTATTCGGGGCTAAGCGTTTGGCATTTTCGGTTACCAATGAGGCCCGTACCAGTGTACAGACTGAATGGTGCATGTTACGTTGGAAATTCAAGGACTTTAGATTGAAACTAACATGTTCCAAACAACTTTCCCCTGTTTCCATTTTTTCTATGTACAATAATAACGAAGTTGCCTATAGGACCGGACTTTTGAATCAGCCTGTATTTCTAAGAACTTGGAAAGTAAATATCAGCTTCATGTACGTTAATTCTAAGAATAATGTTTTTATATTTCATTTTCATTTCAGTCTTACTTTTGAATTACAGTAATTTGTCTATCAAAATATGTTATCATGCATTACCTAACCTAAATCTAAGATAATTCTGTATCTCATTGGTATATCATTTTAAAATTTTGTACAGTTATAACAGTGTATGCATGACATAAAATATTTGAAAAAATTAAAAGACCCGTTTTTCAGAAAATGGCTATCAAAATTTTATTTACACCACCTTCAATTGTTTCTTTACCCTGGCATGTACAGTTATGGAAACAAGTTCTTCCCCTTAAGGCTTTAATAGGAGCAAGTAATGCAGGAGGGTAGGCAACACACATTGTTCCCTTCGATGATCGGGTGATTTTGCCTGTCTTAACACCGCGAAACGTCTTCCACGCGAAGGTCAGCATGACAGGAAAGCAAATAGGGTCACGTGACTATTGGTTACGCGGAGTGTTGTGCTTCTCCATGTCCCCAGTTCTTGATCCACTTTGCAAAAAAAGAGCTGCATGCAATAATATGAAAATAGGTTGTTTTCAACTACACTCTTAATTATGATTTTCCCAATTGTAAATCTATCTATCAGACGTGTCTGCCGATTTAGTCGGGACAGTCTTTTACTTAGAATTCCTGTTCTTTATAGGCGTAACTTGACGGGGGCAGAAAGGTCATTTGTAACCCCCCACCAAATCAGGTTTCTTAAAGCTGCTAAAACAGGAATTACATACTACGATTTGACTCGTCCAAAATGTATTATATTTGAAAGATGGTTTCCAAATAGATACCAATTTAATATTTTGAAAGTGTGTCAGATTTGATTATTACGTCACATCTTAGTGTGGCAAAGGTCGAAAACAAAGGCGGGATTTCGTAACAGAAAAATGTACCCACTTCTTTTATTTCGTAGTAGATTTTATCTTGAAACTGAAATTAAGAATATTAGTTAACAATGTCATTGGTAACCAAAAAATGAATTATTGTGTTTGACCCAATTCTTTAATACCTTAGCACAATCTTTTTCACAAGTTTAAATTTTGTCGTAAGTCCACTTTATGCACAGATGGACTAATCTGAACTGCATACAGTTTAAATGGGATCCGAACCACTATGTGCTATCACCTGATATCGTACCCGAGACCCCTTGATTACAAGGCCTTACCACTATGCCATCAGGGACGCGCACACAATCTTTTTATTTCGACCTTTTTAAACCTATATATTTATCGTAATAGGTTGTTTAACGTTGCTACGTCTCTATGGATTATTTAGACAGTATTCGAGCTTCTCTTCCATGTTTATGGTTTCCTGTCTGCAGTAGAAAAACTGGCAGGTTCCCATAGCTTTTCTTTCAATAGTCTTACAATGTTTGCATATCAATCATATCACCCAAAATTGATTCATTCGTTTCGAAAACAATCCCCGATGCCGCAGTCGGATCGTCGTTGCATTGTAATTAAGGGATCCCGGGTTCGATACTCGGTGGAGGAACATGGTGGCTCGGATGCCACTTAAAAATGTAGGTCCAGTCACGATTAGCCTAACAGGACATAAAGTGGACTTAAGACACCAAATCAAGCGAATAACATAAGCAGGAAGACAATGTGAAATAACCGAATAGAAACAGAACTGAAAACCTACAACAGATAGATTGGAATAAGTCGACGATACAGCACGCGTTCTGAAATGAACAAGAATACGAAAGTTGAAGGATCTCTATGCAGGCCAGGATTTCCCAATAGGCTTCATAGGCCCGGGCCTGGAGCGGCATTTTGGTAGGGGCGGCACGATTTTTTGTTTTAAATTTTCTCCAGACACACGAATGGAATGACTTAATGTAGTTGCATTGTAAATATAAGTTAACGAAGAATAGGTTAGAATAGAGATAGGCTAGCAGGGTTCGGAACTAGTTTACTAATTTGTTGTTTTAATTACCGACGTTGTTGTTTCGAAGGTACAGTATTGTTCTGAGCCGGGTCGGCGATTGCGGCAAGAACGTGGAGCCTGCCTGACAACACCGGCTTGGCTGCGTTCCAGGAACGCCGTTCCTTGTTACTGCCGGCATTGGCCGCATAGAAAAAACATGTGATTCGCGTTGAATTGTTGAGAATTAAACTGTCCGCGCAAGTATTATTAAAGGGGTTTCGCATTGTACTATTCTACTGTTAATTGCTCGAGAATATTATTCAAGAAGTAGGTGGTGTGTCGCGTCTCGCGCGTGTCAGTGTCCGACGTGCGTTTGTTAGGAGTAAGTTTAAAACGTCATTACGCTCATTATGAGTGATCAAAGAGTAAGACTCAGTGGGTAACAATACACTAAGAGAAAAACAGAGAAAGATGAAAAGGAGGAAGCATTTCTGAAGAAGGTTCCGAAATCAGTCATTTTTCATATAGAAATGTAAGCAGGAAAAAGTGAGGAAAGTGCCGTTGATTACCCCTGTGTGTTCTGTCAATTCTACAGATGTTCCTCATGCATCCAATGAATCTCAGGCATCGGCATCAGTCATCAGTGGCGGATCACCTAATGATTCTTCAGTTGCATGGCGAACTCTGGTAAACTTGAAGCTAGTGGCAGTGTTAGCGTAAGTGTTACTGGAAAACACATTCTGTATGTAACTATCATTTAATTAATACTGCATGCCGTCCGTCAGCAAACATATGGATTTGTATACCCTGTAAAATACGAGAAAGAAACTGCGCTAAAGAAGAATGTCCAACCTACAGAGAGATAAGAGATAGAATCATTTCTAAAATTAATTATGGATAACCCTTCTCTAGATGTACATAGCAAAACTCTTGATGAAATTAAAGTGATCCAAATCAATGCGCAGGGTTCTAAGATAGCAACCCAAAAAATGGTAAATCATATTATTACTCATAATATAGACATTGCTCTCATCCAGGAGCCTTACCACCTGAAAGGAAAACCAGGTAGCATTCAAGTCGAATGCAATTCTACTCAACATCTGATAAACCAATGACATTTACTATAATCGCCAATAGTGACTTACAAATATTCTGGTTACACAATTACTCAACATCTCACTGTATAGTAACGAAAATCTGCTTAGGAGATGATAGCTGGGTTTTAGTAAATATGTACTGCCAGTATAAAGATCCTATACAACCTTATTTGGATAAACTGGAGAGAATTGTTACTGACCTATCCATGAATAACATCCTAATTGGAATGGACTCGAATGCTAAATCAAATCATTGGTTTAGCAAGGTCACAGATGGCCGTGGCTTGGAACTGGAAGACCTACTGGTCAGTAAAACCTTACATGTTTTAAATAGAAGATCTGATATTCCAACCTACGCTAATAGAGCAGGAGCAACATCGAATATTGACTTGACAATTTCAAATATGAATGGGCGGTTATCAATAGATAACTGGTGGGTTGCTGAGAAGCTGACAGTTAGTGACCACAACTTGATTAGCTACTGTATCAAACTTTAAAGACGACACACACTAGTCAACAAGAGCTTAACCAAAAGAAAATGGAATATGAGTGACCAAGAAATGCTACGCACTCTAGTGGCAAATGAATTAAGGCACATTCCGATAACCTTGGATAACACGATCTCTGGAAATGTAGCTACAGTTGCGCATATATTGGTGACTGCGCCAGGCCATATTCCTAAGATGAAAGAACAGAAATTTAAACAAGCCTGGCCAGAGTATATCATGAGAAGACGGAACATTACGCGGAGACTCAGAAAGCTCTATCAAAAATCCAAGACGGATAGAGACAGAAGATTCTATCTTGAGAAGTACCGAAACTCCAAATAAAAATACGGTAAGCTTATTGAACAGTACAAGATCAAATCTTGGGTCTGTCTACTGTAATACAACGGGAGATCCTCAAAAATCCTTGGAGTATGCTAAACAAAATAGCTGCAAAAAAAATCCACAGAAATTCGTCCCTGTACCATTTAAAAGAGTGATAATACATACACAAGCTTATGGCAGGAGTCAGTAAGCTTCATAATGGATGGACTACTACCACTGGACGATTCTGAAGAGGACACCCCAATTCAGAACAACATAAAATCTACAGTTGATGTAACCTATGAAAATCCTACACAGGTGATGCCGTTTGCACATGAAGAAATCGCCACTGTGATTGACAGATTTAAAAATGGCAAAGCCCAGGGTCCTGATGGAACTCTAAACGAGTTAATCAAAATTACTAAAAACCAACTCCTCGGAGGTTTACAGGCAATCTATAACCAATGTCTAGCAGAAGGGATTTTTCCTGAAAACTGGAAATTAGCAAAGTTAGTGCTTTTCTTAAAGGATACCAAAAGAGATCCATCCCATGCAAAATTCTACAGGCCAATTTGCCTCGTGGATGTCTTAGGCAAAGTTTTTGAGAGGCTGATTACAGAGAGACTAAACGAAAGACTAACACTAATAATAAGGAACTCGAGCAAACAGTATGGGTTTATCAAAGGACGCTCTACTGAGGATGCGGTCAATAGTGTGATAACATCTATAAAGCAAACTCATTATAAGTATGTTACTGGAATTACAATTGACATTAGCGGAGCGTTCAATAATGTATGGTGGCCATACTTACTACAAGAACTAAGGAGGTTGCGGATTCCTAAGCCTCTATACAGCTTAATCTGTGATTACTTGAAAGACAGGAGAATACAGTTCGTTTGGGGACATGAGACGATCTGCAGGAGTGTCAACAAAGGCTGTCCTCAGGGCTCTGTCCTGGGGCCAGTCCTTTGGAATATAACCTTGGAACCACTACTGCTTGCTCTCAGCAGGATGGATGAGATCATAGATACTGTTGCTTATGCAGATGATCTACTAATCATAACCGGATCGAACAATCGTAAAGGCTTGGAGCTCAATGCTAATAAGATCCTGAATCGAGTGGCCATTTGGTCTGAGGAATCAATGTTGACCATAGCTAAGGAGAAGACATATCAAATCCTCCTTAAGGGGAAACTGGCTCGAGCGCCTATATTCAAGTATCAGAATACGTCAATTAAAAATGTTCAAGTCATCAAATACCTTGGAATTCACAATGAAGCTCAAATGGGCCTAAGAGCTCATGTGAACAGTGTTACAACTAAGGCCAAGTCAGCTTTACACATTATCTTAAACATGGGTAATACTGCATTTAAGATTCCATTCACGATTGCAATGCTGTATTATAAGCGATATTTGTTACAACTATATGTTATGCAGCGTCTTCTTGGGCTTTCCTTACTAGAAAGAAAGTTGTCCAGGATCGTCTGAGATCGGCACAGCTCAACGTCTTGTTGAGAATTCTTGGGGCCTTTCCTACAAAATCAACTATGTCAACTATAGTGCTAGGTGGTGTCTTTCCTCTTGATTTTGAGGTTCAAAGACACGCTTCTAGATATTAGTTTCGGAAGGGAGACCAAGCTAAGATACTCATGCTCTTGGAAATTAATGTGAATACCATGCAGGACATTGACCTGGTTCTACAAAGTAGATGGCAACAGGAGTAGAGACAATACTCGGGATCATACGAAGCTATATACGTATGTCTGACGTTAAATTCTGGACAAAGAACTCACTCTTTAAACCAACTAAAGGGTTGATACACCTTATTACAGGGCATGGCCCTTATAAGGCATACTTGAAACGCTTTGGCCTTAATCTAGATGACCAGTGCCAAGTTTGTAATACTACTGATACTCCAGAACACGAAGTGTTCCATTGCAATAAATTCCAAGATCCCAAAATAAGGGAACTTAGAGCTAAGCTAGAACTAGACCTTGTAAGACAACAACTTACTTGTCAACGAACCTTTCCTAGAATTAATGCTTTGGCTAAGCTGATATCTACGCTTGAGGAAATGGAATTCAAACACCATCAAGAGTCACGAGCCCGACAAGTGGTTCCAATACCACCATCTATTGAAAACATGGAACCCACTAGAACTAAGACTAGATCGAGCATAAGACTTGCTGCCCAATTAATGGGAGAAAGCAGCTCTGCATTAAATAAAATAATTGCTTAAATGAAATAAGATGAACAAGGATCGGTTTCCCGGAATAGAAGAAGTCACTACATTACTTCTCTCAGAAGAGAACCTGACATACCAGAATTGGAAGACTGAAACCACTATATATATTTCCAGTATCCAGATGCTGTCTACCAGTTGAGGACTGTGAGTAGAAGATTGAAGACAGAAGAGGAGGCTTGAGAACTCCCTATTTTTCGGGGATGTCTCTTCAATATAATTCTTATGAATATCTACATTTCTTCGGATCTAAGGATTCCTCATTCATTAAGTGCCATTATTATTATCTTATCTATGAGATCTAAGGATTCTTCTAATATCTTACTCTATACTCTCATTCTTATATTGTATTCTTATATATTCATTATTTTATTTCTATGTTACAAGTATATTTATATTTCATATCTTGTTTATTGTTTGGAGCTACTCAATTTCAATATCATTTTTTCAAAAACGGCTTGGTTTAAATCTTAGGTACCAAGACTCAGAGCACTTGTCTCTTCTCTCTTACGTACAGTCATGTTCAAAAAATCTGTCGCATGGAATTTTTCTAAGTCCAACGTCTTACGAAATTATGTTGGTAGCTCTGAAACAAGGAAGTGTTGTGAAATATACGATCCTCCAATCAGAGTGAAGTTCGATTCGGCGGAGCAGGAGGCGTGCTCACGGTCTTGTCCACAGGAAATTCAACCAATGCAGCATTTTCAAATATGAGATAACGTCCCCATTGGTTAAATATTGTTTCAATAACGCGAATCGGCAGAAAGATTGCGCAAAAGTTTATTTGTCGCTTTAATTTACTTTAATCGTTTCAAATTAATATTAAATTGTCCCAATTATAGTTCACGAACTTAATATATGTATTCATGTATGTGTTTGACAATCATATATCACTCCTTAGAACAATTTTCACATTGTTTTCACTACGTGAGATGACATTTCATTTACATTTACGATAAAATAGTGGTTTGGGTGTAATAACAGTTTTCATTAATTAATTTAGAGATGTATTTTTATTTATTGAGTTAATGATTAGGTTAATTCGTTATTTTTCGCGAAAAGAGGGATCCACAGCTGAAAGAAAATACACAAATTGCATAATTGAGGTCAAGAGTTCGTTTTAACATCACTTTTTGCACACATAGGCTAATCACGACTCGGGATACATTTAAATTGGAATCTGAAACCTGATGCGACCTGACTGGAACTCGGAAAAGGACACACCGATTACAAGACGTCGATACATTACCGCTATGGTCTGGCGAACGCCAATAATAATGAGGGGTGACGGAGAGTAGAAAATAAATAGTATTTTTGGGGGTATTTAGTGTTATATTTATACACATACAAACCTAAGAAAATATTTATTTTGATACATGTGTGTGGGAGGGGGGGGGCGAAGGGAGAAAAGAGAGGAACAGAAAGATATTGGGAGAGATGGGACGAAGAATTGATTATAGAAAATGTTTTATTTGAGGTTCAGTAATAAAAACAATCAAATCAATAATGATTATCTTATAAATACCATATTTATTGTAAATTTGTTTTAGAAATGGGGGCGGGGAGCTGTTTGTTTAAGTACAGTGCAGGATAACAAGTGGAGACACATAGTGGTTCGTATCTCACTTTAAACTGTAGGTCCAGGCCCCATTAGCCTATCTGTGCATAAAGTGGACTTAGAATTCAGTAGGAAAATAACGTCGATCTAGTATTTTTGATTTTAGATGCATTGAGACCACTAAAATTACCAATTCTTATAATAAGAAACCTGTCCTCATCTTACCATTTTGAAAGAGAGAGAGTTAATTGTATAATCTTTCGTTGTTAATTTCAAAGAAGACTAATTCAAATAGTAACAATGGGGACGAATAAAGCTTACGAAAAGTTTTTGCCACCATGGGGATTTGAACCTACGACCATTAGAGCGACAACCCATTGCGATAACCACTACCCCACGAGTTCGTTCCTTCATACGGCATGATTATAAGTTAAGACCAATTTGTTCAATGTGCATTAGAAATATAATCCCCACCCGCCTCTTTATAAACAACACACCAAAACGCTCCTTTGTAGCAAATGAAATAAAGGTGGTATGAATGTCACAAAACATTTAAGCAAACTCCACTATATTTACGACGCAATCGTTTTACATGGAGAGGCTACAGCTTCGAAAATTGAGGTTGTGGTTTGATTCTAGTTGTAGGATACCCCATAGGTATTGATAAGCCAAGGCTCTAATGTGCACTAGATTGGTTCATTTGTAGTGACGTGCTCAGGAATTTGTAAAGAGGTATGTGAATATAAAAATGTATTAATGCTTAGTTTTTAAACAGTGAACTCATATTTTAATATCTCTCTGTCAATCTCACTATCTGACTTAGGAACTTATTAGTATTGCAGGAGTCATACTGACAAGAAATCTCACGTGACAATAACGAGAAATTAGATTTACGGAAGGAATAGATTTCATAGTTTAAAACCTCGAAGGGCCTTGGGCTATCTCCTGACTGTCAATCTCGCTTCCACAATCCTACCTATAGTTGTGGAGATCTTCAACTGGCAACGAGGTGACGTTGGTCAGCACGTCGAACCCTCAGCCGTTATAGAAGATATATGAAACCGGGTTACACCAGTCAATCGTAGCTACCCAATTTCCTCACGATGGTGAGTTGCCGCCGGTCCTATACACATAGCAGGCCGAGAACCCAGGACAACTCGAATCCATGCCGTCCCGCTGCAGTTGGAGTCCAAAACACAGTGTTAGACCGCACTGCTACGGAGGAGGAGAGTTTTCATATTTTATTTCTTATAAATGTCGACAATACATTAAATCTATTACGCACCAAAAATTAGTGGAAAAAATGGCCGGTTCTATAAGAGATTCGAACCTTCGATCTTCACTCAACTAGGCCGCTATTTTTAACAATTTCCCATTTTCTCACTCAATAACCTTCGTGGAACGTTAACGTTTATCTTAAGAATCGTTAGCAATCTTGTAAACCTTATTAACCTATCTGCTGTCTATCACAAATGTATTTTACAACCTGGAGTAGATTTTGATGTCTGCAATTTAGAACTTGACTTTCGTGGTAAGTAATTCTCTACCGTCTACTATAATAAATAAATCAAAGTCTACATATCTCATATTTTGTAAATGCGAAATGTCATTGTTAAATGTTACAACCGATTTCTCATTCGACCGTTAGTTCCGATATAGCCACAGCATTCTGGAAACCAGCGTGAAACGTGTTTCCCACATTTACAAGGTCAGGTGAACCCTTATCAGTTGTATTGGATGTCTGTGATCATGTTACTTCATACGTCATGGTCCTGTGGTGGATTTCTTCCCCTTCCCCTTCCCCTTTTACCTTGAACGGTAGTAATCCCCGACTGGGCACGACGAATCAATCACAGAAAAGCAGACTGTCTAGTAAATCTCATGGCATGTATTATTTCGAGCTCCTAGGTTTTGGAAAGTGAAATAAAAAAGTATGTAACATAAATTCATAATGGTTGACTTCTTTGGGTATTATTTCATGTCTCTTCTCTACTTACTCCTCTGAAACTTTTTATCTACTGTTTTCAGTAGATCAAAAGGTGTTTTGAAACATCTACTGTGTTAATATTTTCAAAAAGATATAAATGCAAGAAATAATAAGGGGGAATGAAATTCATATTTACAGCCAAAATATTAAGCTTAACATATTATACGCTATACTGAATAAATTAATTTCACTTGCAGTTTCTCTACTGTACTGGTTTCAGTAGATCAATAGGTGTTTTGAAACGTTAAGATTTTTTAAATTTGAATTACAATTTGTGTGCATCAAAACTTAGGGTTTTGATGCACGGGGCTGGACCCCGTCACCCTATATGGGGCCCAGCCCCTTATCATGACAAAAATAAAAGCGTGTCTGAAAACTAAAATATCCTTACCTGGGTTAAAAGCTGAGCCTGTAAAGGGACAGCCAGCACAAACAAGGACAAAACACAGGACAACACGCACACAGTCCTACGAAGATTATACTAACAGTAGGTCCATTCACCAGAGCCTCGTTAGTCTGCAAAATGCAGTTCAGGGTGTACTACATGGAAGTGAGGTTGGTTTAGATTTTAAATAGATATAAAAACAAATTGTTAGTGAGGAGGAATAAAAAGCTATATTTACAGCTGACATGCTGAGCTAAACACACTACAAGGGTGTAAGGGATGACCTTCCACGAAGTATGTACACCCAATTGTTGCTTCCACGTAGTACACCCAGGACTTCAGTTTTGCAGACGAACGAGGCTCTGGCGACTGGCCCCATGGCCAGTATAATTTTCTGTGTTGTCCTGTGTTTGGTCCATGTGGGTGCTGAGTGCCTCTTTACAGCCTCAGCTTTTAACCGAATTCAGAATATTTTAATATTTTAGTTACAACAGGACGTTACTTATGTTATTTTTGTTCTGCTAAGGAGCTGGACCCCATATAAAGTGACAGGTGCAAAATAGCCTAAGTGCTGATACACCCATAAATTCAATTCAAATTCAAACACTACATGCAATATTACATGTAGTACTGAAGAGAATGCTGTGGCTATATCTGGAACTAACGGTCGAATCTACTATATTTACGACGCAATCGTTTTACATGGAGAGGTTACAGCTTCGAAAATTGAGGTTGTGACGTGGCTTCTTTTAGTGGTAGATAATAGTATGGCAAGGTTCCTGCGTGCACTAGCCAGTAATTTCCGAGAAAGAAACTTCAATTTTTTTTAATATGGAAAAGTGGATCGGTAATAGGCTATCAGTATCACACGCCGAAGATTATAGGTTTGACTTCTGTTCGATTACCCCTATTATTATTATATAGAGCAACTAAGTATTGTATTTAATTAATAATTTAAAGAAATAAAAATGTTATATATATTTTAGAAAAATAACACTCCTTTCTAATGATTTTTCAATGTTATTTTTGAAAATAATTTTTCAGAATATGTTTTTGAATTTCTCATCATTTTACAAATATTTGCATAAAATTTATCCATGTGTTATATTCGACGAAATGTCATGTTCAGCGAGAGTTATACATTTTTATTTTAGGGAAAATTATCAAGAAACAAAACAAATAAATACTATTGACATTTTGTGAATAGTATTTATTTTACATTATTTTTTGTTCACCATGCATAGTTGTATTCTTGTAAAAAGCATGAAAAATAATATATTTCTCTACATTTCGCAAAGCAAATAATATACGAATTTTCGTAATAAGTGAAATTCAATAAATAATTTTTCGGTTTAATAAGAAATAAAAATCGCAGAGTTAACCGAACGGTGAATCGACCACAGAATTTTACAACCCATAAAATGCCTTGTAGCTTTTGCAATGAAGTGATGTAGATTCAAGTAATAAAATTTCATGCAAAATCGCACGTTATAAGATTGATCAAATATATTAACTCAAATCAATGTGTCCATAATTTGTTATACTGTCAGCCATTCAGCACATCTCGTTACAAAATCTCAGCATATCACCATTCACTAACTAATCGAATTGAATATTGATCCACTTCACAGTTCAATGTGCAACAATAGTTTCGACTCATATCACGTGAGACGTAAACTCAATTCAATTCTCTCATTGTATGTAACTTGTATGTTGAGCTCATGTAGAAATATCAATTACGAGCTCCAAGCAAAATTTGACGCTACAATCGCTTGATCAACTCTTGCGTCTCACTGCCAGACATTCTACGTTCCTGTTTGCTCCAGGTCGATTCTTCATTTCATTATCATTATTTTAACCTCTGTTTCATTCTCATAGTCGTTATAAACCTACATAATTCCTACTGTTTACAATAGACAGAATCTACTGTTATCAATTGTAGTACTCTACTGTGTCTCTCGGAAATATACTCAAAATCAATAATTTCCTACTGAACACTTTCAGTAGGCCTAATGTGTAATTACAGTTGAGGAACTACAAGTGAAATATTCTCTTCAGTACTACACGTAATATTGCATGTAGTGTTTGAATTTGAATTGAATTTATGGGTGTATCAGCACTTAGGCTATTTTGCACCTGTCACTTTATACGGGGTCCAGCTCCTTAGCAGAACAAAAATAACATAAGTAACGTCCTGTTGTAACTAAAATATTAAAATATTCTGAATTCGGTTAAAAGCTGAGGCTGTAAAGAGGCACTCAGCACCCACAAGGACCAAACACAGGACAACACAGAAAATTATACTGGCCATGGGGCCAGTCGCCAGAGCCTCGTTCGTCTGCAAAACTGAAGTCCTGGGTGTACTACGTGGAAGCAACAATTGGGTGTACATACTTCGTGGAAGGTCATCCCTTACACCCTTGTAGTGTGTTTAGCTCAGCATGTCAGCTGTAAATATAGCTTTTTATTCCTCCTCACTAACAATTTGTTTTTATATCTATTTAAAATCTAAACCAACCTCACTTCCATGTAGTACACCCTGAACTGCATTTTGCAGACTAACGAGGCTCTGGTGAATGGACCTACTGTTAGTATAATCTTCGTAGGACTGTGTGCGTGTTGTCCTGTGTTTTGTCCTTGTTTGTGCTGGCTGTCCCTTTACAGGCTCAGCTTTTAACCCAGGTAAGGATATTTTAGTTTTCAGACACGCTTTTATTTTTGTCATGATAAGGGGCTGGGCCCCATATAGGGTGACGGGGTCCAGCCCCGTGCATCAAAACCCTAAGTTTTGATGCACACAAATTGTAATTCAAATTTAAAAAATCTTAACGTTTCAAAACACCTATTGATCTACTGAAACCAGTACAGTAGAGAAACTGCAAGTGAAATTAATTTATTCAGTATAGCGTATAATATGTTAAGCTTAATATTTTGGCTGTAAATATGAATTTCATTCCCCCTTATTATTTCTTGCATTTATATCTTTTTGAAAATATTAACACAGTAGATGTTTCAAAACACCTTTTGATCTACTGAAAACAGTAGATAAAAAGTTTCAGAGGAGTAAGTAGAGAAGAGACATGAAATAATACCCAAAGAAGTCAACCATTATGAATTTATGTTACATACTTTTTTATTTCACTTTCCAAAACCTAGGAGCTCGAAATAATACATGCCATGAGATTTACTAGACAGTCTGCTTTTCTGTGATTGATTCGTCGTGCCCAGTCGGGGATTACTACCGTTCAAGGTAAAAGGGGAAGGGGAAGGGGAAGAAATCCACCACAGGACCATGACGTATGAAGTAACATGATCACAGACATCCAATACAACTGATAAGGGTTCACCTGACCTTGTAAATGTGGGAAACACGTTTCACGCTGGTTTCCAGAATGCTGTGGCTATATCGGAACTAACGGTCGAATGAGAAATCGGTTGTAACATTTAACAATGACATTTCGCATTTACAAAATATGAGATATGTAGACTTTGATTTATTTATTATAGTAGACGGTAGAGAATTACTTACCACGAAAGTCAAGTTCTAAATTGCAGACATCAAAATCTACTCCAGGTTGTAAAATACATTTGTGATAGACAGCAGATAGGTTAATAAGGTTTACAAGATTGCTAACGATTCTTAAGATAAACGTTAACGTTCCACGAAGGTTATTGAGTGAGAAAATGGGAAATTGTTAAAAATAGCGGCCTAGTTGAGTGAAGATCGAAGGTTCGAATCTCTTATAGAACCGGCCATTTTTTCCACTAATTTTTGGTGCGTAATAGATTTAATGTATTGTCGACATTTATAAGAAATAAAATATGAAAACTCTCCTCCTCCGTAGCAGTGCGGTCTAACACTGTGTTTTGGACTCCAACTGCAGCGGGACGGCATGGATTCGAGTTGTCCTGGGTTCTCGGCCTGCTATGTGTATAGGACCGGCGGCAACTCACCATCGTGAGGAAATTGGGTAGCTACGATTGACTGGTGTAACCCGGTTTCATATATCTTCTATAACGGCTGAGGGTTCGACGTGCTGACCAACGTCACCTCGTTGCCAGTTGAAGATCTCCACAACTATAGGTAGGATTGTGGAAGCGAGATTGACAGTCAGGAGATAGCCCAAGGCCCTTCGAGGTTTTAAACTATGAAATCTATTCCTTCCGTAAATCTAATTTCTCGTTATTGTCACGTGAGATTTCTTGTCAGTATGACTCCTGCAATACTAATAAGTTCCTAAGTCAGATAGTGAGATTGACAGAGAGATATTAAAATATGAGTTCACTGTTTAAAAACTAAGCATTAATACATTTTTATATTCACATACCTCTTTACAAATTCCTGAGCACGTCACTACAAATGAACCAATCTAGTGCACATTAGAGCCTTGGCTTATCAATACCTATGGGGTATCCTACAACTAGAATCAAACCACAACCTCAATTTTCGAAGCTGTAGCCTCTCCATGTAAAACGATTGCGTCGTAAATATAGTGGAGTTTGCTTAAATGTTTTGTGACATTCATACCACCTTTATTTCATTTGCTACAAAGGAGCGTTTTGGTGTGTTGTTTATAAAGAGGCGGGTGGGGATTATATTTCTAATGCACATTGAACAAATTGGTCTTAACTTATAATCATGCCGTATGAAGGAACGAACTCGTGGGGTAGTGGTTATCGCAATGGGTTGTCGCTCTAATGGTCGTAGGTTCAAATCCCCATGGTGGCAAAAACTTTTCGTAAGCTTTATTCGTCCCCATTGTTACTATTTGAATTAGTCTTCTTTGAAATTAACAACGAAAGATTATACAATTAACTCTCTCTCTTTCAAAATGGTAAGATGAGGACAGGTTTCTTATTATAAGAATTGGTAATTTTAGTGGTCTCAATGCATCTAAAATCAAAAATACTAGATCGACGTTATTTTCCTACTGAATTCTAAGTCCACTTTATGCACAGATAGGCTAATGGGGCCTGGACCTACAGTTTAAAGTGAGATACGAACCACTATGTGTCTCCACTTGTTATCCTGCACTGTACTTAAACAAACAGCTCCCCGCCCCCATTTCTAAAACAAATTTACAATAAATATGGTATTTATAAGATAATCATTATTGATTTGATTGTTTTTATTACTGAACCTCAAATAAAACATTTTCTATAATCAATTCTTCGTCCCATCTCTCCCAATATCTTTCTGTTCCTCTCTTTTCTCCCTTCGCCCCCCCCCCCTCCCACACACATGTATCAAAATAAATATTTTCTTAGGTTTGTATGTGTATAAATATAACACTAAATACCCCCAAAAATACTATTTATTTTCTACTCTCCGTCACCCCTCATTATTATTGGCGTTCGCCAGACCATAGCGGTAATGTATCGACGTCTTGTAATCGGTGTGTCCTTTTCCGAGTTCCAGTCAGGTCGCATAAAGTTTCAGATTCCAATTTAAATGTATCCCGAGTCGTGATTAGCCTATGTGTGCAAAAAGTGATGTTAAAACGAACTCTTCACCTCAATTATGCAATTTGTGTATTTTCTTTCAGCTGTGGATCCCTCTTTTCGCGAAAAATAACGAATTAACCTAATCATTAACTCAATAAATAAAAATACATCTCTAAATTAATTAATGAAAACTGTTATTACACCCAAACCACTATTTTATCGTAAATGTAAATGAAATGTCATCTCACGTAGTGAAAACAATGTGAAAATTGTTCTAAGGAGTGATATATGATTGTCAAACACATACATGAATACATATATTAAGTTCGTGAACTATAATTGGGACAATTTAATATTAATTTGAAACGATTAAAGTAAATTAAAGCGACAAATAAACTTTTGCGCAATCTTTCTGCCGATTCGCGTTATTGAAACAATATTTAACCAATGGGGACGTTATCTCATATTTGAAAATGCTGCATTGGTTGAATTTCCTGTGGACAAGACCGTGAGTCACGCCTCCTGCTCCGCCGAATCGAACTTCACTCTGATTGGAAGATCGTATATTTCACAACACTTCCTTGTTTCAGAGCTACCAACATAATTTCGTAAGACGTTGGACTTAGAAAAAATCCATGCGACAGATTTTTTGAACATGACTGTACCTTCTGACCTCTCCACTTACCAAGTTAATCCTTATATCATATTCCGGGATACGGATACCACACTCAGATAAGATCAAGAAAGATGAACTGAGTGAGAGGGTACCCAAAGTGAGAGTGGCGAGTGGAGGCGGAGGATCGCCGCTCCGTATCCCAATACTGCATGCTGTTAATAGTAAAAATAGTAAGACAGGAAATAATGTTTTTTTATTAATTCTTGATAAACGGTATGGGAGGGGGCGGCAGAGCTTGTTTGGCCTAGTGGCGGCAAAGAGGTAAATCCGGTTCTGCCTCTATACGCACCCACTTTTCCTCTCCTCAATGGGGAAGATACCCTTCTTGCCGAGAAGCCTTTACGTAGGAGTGTCCTGAGGGAACTTCAATGCCACGACGATAAAGTGTTCTACATGCAATGACGGGACCAAAACATACGTCTGAAAACTGTGTTCCTCCTTATTACGTACGCCATTGATAACTGGAACACGTGACCTCGTCTTTGGTAGAGCAGACACCTGCTTGTTTGCCACCACCCTTTAGTTCAGTGACCTTCGCCCGTAGTTAGCAAAAGTAAATGACTCAACAGATACTTGTTGTCTTTGAGGCTACATATGAATAGATATTTCATTAGTGGCTGTAAGTATTGTTTCATAGGGTGACCAGACATACTCTTTTTAAGAGTATTATACTATTTTAGAGGTTCATAAACTCTATACTCTTTTCAATTTGCAAAAATCTCCAAATGTACTCTTTTCCTTGCTATTTAATTTCATTCATTATTTTACGCGTAAAAATGCCTTAAAATCCACAGAACGGAAAACGTCAAGATGTCAACAAACTGAAGTATTTACTCCTTGACTCAAAAATTTCCTATGCACAATTTCAAGAGTCATTTTCATATTCCATCAACAAGCAAAACATATTTCAAATTCATTGGAATTTAATGATAATGATTAGGGCTGAGCCGATACCATTTTGAACCGATACCGATACCGATGCCAATACTCTTACCGATTCCCACCGATACTGATACCGATACTTGAAAATTGCAATAATTAAATTTTGTTCAAAGTATTTATCAATATTGGTGTGTAAATATTCTTCTCCAATTATATGCATCAACATACCAAGAAATTTGCTTTAGAATATTCAAGAATTGCATCAGAATATTAAAATAGATAATATGTAGTCACAAAATATAGTTTTTCGTGCAAAATTAGTGTAAAATAAAAAGGAAGTTATAATTTTGCATAATTTCCAGGATAATTAGCGTGTCAAGAAGTCGCGCGGGATTTTTGCGGACCCCGTGAAAGACCAAAATGCCGGAAAGTATCGGTTGGTATCTGTAGCTGAATTCCAACCGATACTTTCCGATACTGATACATCGGCATCGGTATCGGCTCAGCTATAATAATGATATTTTTGAAACTTACTGTGCAATTTCAAAAGTCGTTGAAAAACATCTTGAAGATTGTGGGGAAAGAAAAGAATCAATTATGGATAAGTGGAGGTCAGTGTGCAAAGATTTAGTGGAGGCTGGGTCAAATTTAAAAGTGATTGTTCCTCTTATAAAATTCTTGTTTACTCTGCCTGGTACAAATGTTGGTTGTGAAAGACTCTTCAGTGTTATTAAAACTTATTGGCGAGAGGAAAAAAGTACACTCCTGGTGTCAACACTCGAACAAGTAATGAAAGTAAAATTCATTGTGGACATGACCTGTGAAGGACGATTTAAAAATATTCAAGAAAGCAAAATCATCCCAGAAGTATGAACGATGGTGTCCATTGGTGAGTAAGTATTTGTAATTAGCTAATTACATTAGACCCATAAGTAATTTGAATATGTAGAGTGTTTGCCTATTTTATAGGGGCTATAATAGAAGCAAACACAAATAGCCACCCTTATTTTCGTTTTCTTTTTATGCTTTGTGCATGCGCACCTTCAACCTGTAGACTATACCTTTTTTGGTCAACAAATATCTGGTCACCCTATGTTTCATCTGCAGTTATATCAGTTAACATTTGAATATTTTCCTAATAGTTACGTTAGTGATAAACATGTAAATTAGTTCTCGAGAGTGAGCTTTTTTATCTATTTGAACGGGGGAGGGGGGTTATACAGCCTTCATGTATTATTTTTTTCCTCAAACAAGAAGACATTCGAAGAGTCGTATATGAGTAGTTAACAAAAGAAAAGAAGAAGAAGAAAACGAAAATGTAAATGCTAAAATAAATTATGGTAGAGATCGAGTGAATAACATTTTGTCATGGGGCTTCCTCGATGGCGTAGTGATAACGTCGTCACCTTGTAATCAGGGGATATCGGGTTTGATACACGGTGGATGCACTTAGTGTTTCGTATCCCACTTTAAACTGAAGGTCCAATCCAGATTAGCATATCTGTGCACCAAACAAAACTAAGAAAGAAATTGTCTTATTGTAAGAACATTTCATGTTAAACCACATACGAAACAAAAGGGAATAATTTATTCCAGGTTGGAGTTCACATGTGTAGCATCTAAGCAACACAATTATGAATCGCAACATATCGTATCAGATCCCTTTTAATTATACATGTATGATAATATAAGAGAAGTTGAGGAAAGAAAAAAGCCAAGATACGGATGCCTTCTCCAGAATTTCAAATCTCGTTACATAAGGTTCTGGGTTGGAGTCCCGAACAGGCATGACTTTCTTGTTCTTCCTTTATATCTTCATTTCATCATAAATCATCGTTATGGTTTAACAACAGGGGAAGAATAATGACAACAATTGCCAATACAAAGCCAATAACAAACAGAACATCTCGATTACGGAGGTGTCAAGAAGAAACGAGACTTGGCAGTTTCTCCGTCTCTCGGTTTGTCCAATTGAAAATTGCTTTTCCGTTCTCGGTCTCGACTAGTTAAATATAGAAATCGATTGATTGATTTGGTGTTTAAAGTCCAATTTATGCACAGGAAGGCTAATCGGGACTGCACCTACAGTTTACAGTGGGATCCGAACCACTAAGAGCCTCCACCGGGTATCGAACCCGGGACTACTTGATTACAAGGCAACGACGTTACCACTGCGCCATCGGGGAGGCCCTATATAGAAATCAAAAACGTATGTGAATGAATATACATGTATTTCATATATTCCGGTTTCGTAGGAGATTTCGTGAGAGATGAAATAGGTACTCTTCCATCGTATTTATTTTTATAATTTTTATTCCCTGTTCGCTGATCGCGACGATAAGGACGAGTGACCATTACATGAAATCGATGACGAAATAGTCAAACACCCCCGACAAGGACGGTACTCATACTCGGAAACTTTGGCAGCGATATCGAATGTCAAGCACTTAATGAGCTTGCCCAGTGAGCTTGCGTAATGTTTTTTGTATCAGGTAATTCGTAATAACTGTCAATATCCCACATTTACTATCATTTGCTTTATAATTTATCTTATTGTTGTGATTAACCTGAATTCGAGGAATTAGTTGAAAGGCCAAAATGCGAGATTGAATGTCTCTGATGTTACTTCGTGCCGAATAATATGACGTGATATTATGATATGGATTTATTAATCATATAATATGCCTAGTCATTCCATTGATTGATCAAAATTGAGCACACAAAATATGGTATAATGTCCACTCCATGGAGGAGTGGTTAGCACATCGCGCTACAATGGCGTGGGTCCCTGGTTCGAATCTCGACTTGGGCATGGGTGTCCTTGGTGAGTGTCCCTTCATCAATTTCATCATATCATCACTCATCTTCATTGTCGCTATTTGCCAAAAGTGAAAGAATAGCGAAACTAAATAAAAAACATCAAATCAAATCGAACATCTCCACCGATTTAAATCTATACGGTACCAAATTCCCACTTTATTACTGCATCGTACGTCATTTTACAGCATCTCAATTGTTTTCCGATTCGAAAACAATTGGAATGATGTTTTGTGCAGTTGATTGTGCATTGTTTCGTTGTTTGGATTATTTAAATAACGTCGCATTAATTAGTTTTAGACCAATCGTGACAGAGGGAAGCAAGAGCACAAAGGAAGGGGAAAAGACAAGGGAGAGACCACGTCTCTCTTTAAGGGTAGCATCCCGTGAATACAACTGAAGTGACTGCAGAATATTATGGATACAATTTATTTCGCCTTTTCTTTTTATTTCTGTTTCAATTATTTTACTTCGCTTTTCTTCTACCACTCGCGTTAATCGTGTCGGTGAGGAAGAATTACAAACTCGTGAAATGGACGATGGTACAAAAAAAATATATGCCTCTCCCACCGTTCGAAACTGTAACTACAAAATATAGTCTTATTTTTAAAATTTTCGGCCAAATATGGTTTGTCATGTAGCAATTTTCGCTCATCTCTTTCTCAAGGGGTTCCATTGCCTCTCCGATGGCATAGTGGTAACGTCTTCGCCATGTAATCAAAGGCTTCCGAATTCAATACCAGATAGAGGAACATTTGGTTTGGATCCCACTTTAATCTGTAGGTCCAGTGCATAAACTGGACTTAAACAATTAGGTGTGGCATGTGGTCTGTGATGAGAACCATCATTTCTTGACAATGACTCTAATGATACTGGAAAGAATACTTCCTTACGAGTAGCTCTTGTTAAGAAACCAGTTCCTGAAATTTTCTTCTGGAGGCCTCGTAGCTTTCAACTGTTTGTTGTGGCTGGGGCATGAGTCATGTGACTCATGCTATCAATGCTCAATCCTTTCCGAGAACTCAGAATCACCAGGCAAACTTAAGCGAATATTTTGTTATTTGGGTTGCATAAACAACAGGTTTTAAGACGTTACGAAATTCTAGGTCCCGTGCCCCAGGTAATTTTTTTCTCCGTACATGTAATATCTCGTGTGAAAGAGACCTTCAAGGTCTTTCCACCACCGCTTGAATCACTTCTATAAGTGCAATCATTGCCAAAATTTTGCAATGTCAAGTTAACAAGATGTTGAAAAATGGTCACATTTTGCACTCCTGTAATTTCTGAAATACAAACGATATGGATCTGCAACTTTGCATATTTTTCTACCTCAAGCCGTCCTCTCAGTATGCCAAATTTAAAATGAATCAAAAATGTAAGGTTGAGGACATTGTTGATTTGTCATTAAATGACCCATACGTCTATCTTTGTAGGTCGACACTGATTTTGTAATCATTATGATAAGTCTGGAGGAAGGAGTAGAGGTGCTTATGTTGTGCAGAAGGAAAGGATGGTTGGTGCCACAAATGACAGAAGAGTATAAGAGACAACAACTTAAATTAATACATTTATTATACTTTAATGTTGCGATTTTTCAAATCGGAAATTTTCCCGCCATGTTTGGACACTACAATACCAACTTAAGTAGGTAAATTACCCGAATAGGAGACGAAGTAGCATATAAAAGCAGTAGTGAACAGGGTGTCTCGTTCGGGAAACAGCATGTCGGGCACCGCATGGTTTTTGCGTATCAACTGAAGAAAAATACCGTTGAGGCGAAGGATGTGTGGCCTTGGGTGAAGATGTCGTGTCATACAGCACCTGCAAGAAGTGTTTTCAGAGATTCCGGCAGGGAAAATTCAATCTGGAAGATGAACAGCGTTCTGGGCTGCCAAACAAAGTGAAGAATGATGATTGGAGCAAATTTTGAACAAAAATAAAAAAAATCAACATCAACTTATTCGTTTCAGTAACGAAATTGAGAGGAAAATACCATTTACCCAGTTAGACTAGACAGGTGATATTGCTGCATGGTAATGCCAGGCCGCACACGGCAAAAGGAACTGAGGAGACGCTCTATTCATTGGGTTGGGAAGTTTTTCCTCGTGTGGCTTATTCTACTGACCCGTCTCTTCAGACTACCACCTGTTCGGGTCGTTGCAGCACCACCTGGATTCCCACTTCGGAAACCTTCAAGAGGTGGAAAATAGCATTGTTAAATTTATAGACTTTAAACCGTCGTCGTTCTATCATCCGGGGATTCGTCAGCTGCCAAAAAGATGGGAACAGTGTATTAATTCCGACTAAAATGAAATACTATTTTTCATGAATAAACATTTTCTGTCTTTAAAGAAGGCGGAGAATTAATTTGTACACCTAACATATTACATCAGAGATTAATGGTGACGCAGATCTGCTGGCGAGGGTTCGCCGAAACTTCCGCTACCGCGTGCAGACCTGCTTTGGAATCAGTGGCCAGCACATCATGTCATGCAGGCATAGGCACATTTGTACTCATGGAAGGAACCATTGGCCCAACCTGTATGTTATATGTGGATATCGTTTCATATCCAATAATATATTTTTTATTTATGAAACATGGTAAGTTCTAACGTAATGACTTAAATATTAGCAATTCAGAAAATGGTTGTTACCAGCGACTGCAAATTAGACAAAAGTTTATTCGCAAGCAAGAAATCGCTTCTCCCCGATTCCACCTCATTCTGTGGGTATGCATTTTTCTTGTTCGAGTCTGCCGTTTCGCTCCGCTTTAGGTCTCTCCGGTCCTAACGTCGTCCAACCTTAAGTAGACGAAACAAATCCCCGGCTGTACCCGGGATTTCAACTCTGAATTACGACAACTTTAGTAAGTCAACGTTAATCAATGAGCCAGAGACATTGCCCTTTGCAAGATTTTGTGTTTCGCATACTTTATTTTAATATAACTGATAAGGTACTGCATATTATCCCAGTCAGCAATCTAATTCCACCAATAGTATCCATGTAGCGAAATGTAACAAGTCAAAATACAGGTGAAAATCCCTATCATCTCTGGCAAGTAAAGCATGGAATTAACTGCCTGTAAACTGCCGAAAGAAGAGAAATTTGGCAAAATTTAATCGACGAATTAGGACATAAATCTATGAATACTGACACCGTGCCTCATTTACCTCAATGCCTGCTTCCCACATGTTAGTTGCGAAACTGTTTATATATTTTTCTGTCTTACATTCAATTATATGCATCTGCAATTTTCTATATTCTCTATATTCAGAAACTATTAGCATAACTGTATAGTATAACACATTAATGCATGTATGGCAAAAAGCTGTTTCTATAGTTATAGATCCAGTAAAAAGTAAATTGTAAGCTTAACTATAATCCTACTACAATATTTATAAATGTATAATAATATGGAATATAACAGACACAAATAAAGAAATAATGTTAGCATAACAAAAGACTGCCATTTTTAACAGAGTGAAGGCTGGTATGGTGTAAGTCGCTAATGATAGTAAGCTGAAATCTGTGTGGAAATGTATTTTTTTTTATTGTAGACAGAATTTTTCTTTTTTCAATTTTAATTTATTCTGCATGGGAATATGTACGAATCTGATTTGATTAAAACGAGTTTAAAATAATATCTAATTACATTCTGTAAACTTGTAGCGTGTTTGTGAGGTTCTGTGTATGTCTTTTCCAAATATGAAATGACAGAAGCCTGTCTGAAACATCACACATCTCCGATTACATATCTGAGGTAATTTTTTTGCCATTCGCCCATTTCGATGAAAATGGTAGTTTGGCTGACTGTTTATATTAGCCCTTCAATTTGACGGCATCATGAGAATTGGCGCTTTGAACGTAAAATGCAAAACACACATCAAACATTTTCCTGCTAAGCTGCAAGTGAAAAAGGATAGGCAGGTGTTGGTGAAATTTTGAGGTTTCTCCACTTCCCTCGTATGTGCAGTTTGTCTTTCAGTAATTGACTTTGGGCTCCACTACTAATGACAAGCGTAAACATTAGGTCGAGTAAAAAAGCGATTAATATTCAATATAATAAGACAAAGCCACTATTTTCAATTCTGAAATACATAAATTGAATTTGTCTCTAGGTTTGCAAAGGCAAAACTACACGAAAATGATATTTTCACAGATATTTCATGACTTCTAAACTCTATTATTACTATTAGCACTGTAATAATATCATTTTCACAAAAAAATGAATGTAATTAAGATAAATAAAATTTTAATCTATAAACCTGTTTTATTGTAAAAAATCTGACAAAATCACTCTCAACGCTATTCCGATAAACTGCTATGGTTTGTGAAGGATAATATTATCGCCAGAATTTTCTGTAATTACCTTGTTTTACCGTCTTTCTTCAATATAAATATGTTCCATCAGAGGCCCAAGTTTAATGCCACATAAACATTTCAGCGTTCACTTAGGTTAATTACCATTTTTAATGTACTTATTCAATTTAGTCATTGCCATGAAGACCCTCGAAATACTAAACAAATGCAACTAGTTCTGGCCAGCACCTTTACAAAAATTATCTCTAATCAGTGAAACATAGTACAAGTTACAGATTCACATATGCACTGAATAACAAACTTGATTGACTGTTCTAATATTAAAATCTGATTATTTAAAATTTTCGTTGAACTTCCAAAAACAAAGTCAGATCATCTAAATGACACAAATTCCTACGACATTGTGAATTCTTTAAATTCAAACAGTTGACATTTCTAAGTTTTTTTCCAGCACCTGTGTCAACGAATTCCACTCATGGCATCTGGCTTTGCATCGTTGAATACACTCGTCACTACACGCCACGAATGAGCATATATCAAAGCTCTATTCTAAAAAGACTGAAACAATAGTCTCTCTCGGCTCGTTTTCCACCGTTGAATGCAAAACATGAAACTTCTGTTTCTTGAGCAGTATGCGTTTGTTCTTGTTTTACATTCTTTCCCCCTGTCAGATCAACCCGGATCTTGTCGGCAAATAAATTATTTATTTCTCTATACTAAGCAAAGGCAGTTCATTTCTGCCAGCTGTTTCCCCCCTTCCCTTCTTATCCCGCCCTTTCCTCTTTCAGATTTCTATGCTATGGTCAGAACAGCGTCAGGTAAGAGATATCGAAATTTCTCTTTCTAAAATAAAAAAAATCCCTGAATTTACAATGATGTGTGGGTTGTTCTCGACTCCCGTCACTCGGCAAGGAGTGGAAAGCAACACTACATGAAGAAGAAGGATATCTGCGCATGCCCGTAGGTACTATGTCTCAATTCTTGGTGCGAAGCGAGTCCAAGAACTCACAGGTCGAAGACATAAGAGCCTTTCTACTCCCGTTGAAAACAGCGCCACGAAGGTGTGCACTTTGAAATTTTGTTCATATGCGAATCTCATCAGACGCGCGAGAAAATCAGATAGAAAAGCTGACATATGGAAGTAAATGTGAGGTGATATAGTCCGGGAACATTTGATGTTTGAAGAAATGGCGTGAATAAATATAATAAAAATTAATTCCCTTGCATATTTATTTGGGTGTACACGTGCGAGTGTGAGAATAGGCAGTAGCCGCTATTGCTATAGAGAGCACATAACGGTGGAGAAGTGGAGAAAGCGAGTGGGCGAAGCAAAGCAGTGCACACTGCTGCAAACGGCTGGTAGCTGCAGCCGCGATCCTCTTCATACCATCATTTTCCTTCTCACGCGTCAATTCGTCGAGCTCTCTAGAGTCACTACTTACGCAGAGCACTTGTTGTCGTTCGCTTGCTGCACAGACTCCTGGGAAACAATACAAATGCGAAATATGAAAGCAATCGCGACTCGTCACGAATGTTTCTTTTTATGGCGAATTTCGTAAAATCTTTATTTATTTACATTTGGTACCTACGCGACTCTGTTTAAACTATGTGAAGAAAAAGCAACTTTTAAAGCAAACAATTTTCTGCTAAGCGAGGGAGAAGTAATCTATTTCAAATTCGTTTGTCCCAGGCTTGGCTCTATCAACACGTACCAAAAATTCTTGAGTTATAGATATGCTGGCTCAGACACTTTTTTAATAATTGTAAGGGTCTCTATTTTGCTATGAAAAATTCATAGATATCTTGAAGATCAACCTAAAAATTGGATTATAGGTGTGTTTGAAGCTTTAACACGAAAATCCAATATTTACCAAATTTTCTAGGTTGTGTATATGGAGAGTTAGGTTACTAATTTCTAATGTAGACTATAAATGCTTCTTATTTAAAATTTGATTGTAACAGATAGCCGAGAATTCTATTTTCAGTAATTCGCATGAATCTCCGCCAGCGTTATAAATCAATTTCCAACAAACTCCATTGGCAGAAATATGAAAAAAAAAACACAAGTAGAAAACTTAATCTCCATAAATATCTGCCTCTGTGTAAAAATCAAAATAGATTTTATTTCCACACTTAACATCAGAAATAGTTATTGTGATGACACTTATATAAGCAACAAAAACACATTAATTAAAGAAAGGCAAATCTTCATTGTAAATAAAAATTCAGTGCTTGTGTTGTGTTCTTCAATTTGGTATAATTTTCCCCGAAAGGTGAGGCAGGATGGCGCAAATATCGTAGAACAAGTCAACAGTCGCTTATAACTTGAAACCTGGGAGAGAGATTTACACCAGGTTTTCAGCATTATGAAAGCTCTTCCATTTAGATATTTTAAAATGCTTTGACTGTCATTTCACTCCGGACATGAAATCTTAGATTGATGTGAGCAACTTTGATGAAATTTGTGACTGACTGGAGAGGGAGCTTGCGATGCAATGTAAACACGTTGAAGGGAAACAAGTCCAAACACATGGTCAACGTTGTAAACAAATAGATAAAACCTATACTCTCCCTGCAGATTTACGTGTGTACTTGTGCATAGGGATGGGAATATGAAGATAATTTATAGCAAAATCACATTTCTCCGCATAACATTACCGAGGTGTATCACAGTAGACTATAAATGCTTCTTATTTAAAATTTGATTGTAACAGATAGCCGAGAATTCTATTTTCAGTAATTCGCATGAATCTCCGCCAGCGTTATAAATCAATTTCCAACAAACTCCATTGGCAGAAATATGAAAAAAAAAAACACAAGTAGAAAACTTAATCTCCATAAATATCTGCCTCTGTGTAAAAATCAAAATAGATTTTATTTCCACACTTAACATCAGAAATAGTTATTGTGATGACACTTATATAAGCAACAAAAACACATTAATTAAAGAAAGGCAAATCTTCATTGTAAATAAAAATGCAGTGCTTGTGTTGTGTTCTTCAATTTGGTATAATTTTCCCCGAAAGGTGAGGCAGGATGGCGCAAATATCGTAGAACAAGTCAACAGTCGCTTATAACTTGAAACCTGGGAGAGAGATTTACACCAGGTTTTCAGCATTATGAAAGCTCTTCCATTTAGATATTTTAAAATGCTTTGACTGTCATTTCACTCCGGACATGAAATCTTAGATTGATGTGAGCAACTTTGATGAAATTTGTGACTGACTGGAGAGGGAGCTTGCGATGCAATGTAAACACGTTGAAGGGAAACAAGTCCAAACACATGGTCAACGTTGTAAACAAATAGATAAAACCTATACTCTCCCTGCAGATTTACGTGTGTACTTGTGCATAGGGATGGGAATATGAAGATAATTTATAGCAAAATCACATTTCTCCGCATAACATTACCGAGGTGTATCACAGCAAGAACAGGTAAATATAGGTGTTTAATTCTGAACATTAGTTTTTTTTGGAAACGTTGTTGAATACGACATTTCCGGTAGTTTTGGAACAAAGTGTCGGTTATTGTGGTGTAGCGGATAGAAAAGCGCGCCACGAAGCCAATAGTCCGAGGTTCGCACCTAGAAAAATAATTGAAAGAGAAATTACAGCACTGCCTGTGATATTATTTCAGGCCGAATAGAATGCTAATACTTATGTATGTACTTGATCATTTGATTGATCGATTCAAATTGAACATATCGTAACTATATAACTGGTGCTGCTTACTAATCTCCAACCCTTTTAATCGATACCAATTTGCATTTATTACTGCATCCTAAATCAGAGTTGTTATATCGCATTTCTCCTGTTTTGAGGTAACTTTTTATGTTGTTTCATTGTATGGTTGATTTAATTAACATTGCATTAATTACGTTTAGGCAAATTACGACAGGGAGGTAATGAAGGGGAAAGACACAAGTAGATCAAAGATATTACCACGTTCTCTTATGATCCCTGCATGCGAGTGGAATTAATGTGAAAAAACTATTGAAATACATGCATTTTGTTTCTTTTTCTTCTCTTTTTTTTCCTTTTTAAGTTATTTTATCTACGTTTTTTACCACTTGAGTTAATCGTGGCGATGGAAACGGGTAATGGACATGAAGTGTATGATGGGAACACAGTTATGCCTTGCTCATTGTTCAAACATTTTTTTTAACCTGTAATGTTTGGGTTTGATAGTGTGTGGACTAGATATAAACCATCATTGCAGTAAACCTTTTTGACATAAATTCTAACATCAACCAATAAAACATTACGTTACGAGTAGATCTTGCTAAAGGAAGCAATTCATGAGACTTTTCTTGTAGGCCTCGTAACTTCCAGGTACTGTTCGATGTGACTGATCCGTGCTATCAATACTTAACCTTTCCTCAAAACCTAGGACCACCAGGCGAACCTAAGTGACAACTTCGTTACTTGGGTTACCTAGACAACAGGCTTTAGGGCATTGCGAAATACGTACATGTATTCTGCCATGGCTTTATATACCTTGACATTTCGACATAAAATGTTAACAAAAGATAGATTGTATAACTGAAGTCAGTACTCGAAACTGACAATGCACTTTCAAATTCATTTTCTACTACTTATAGTGGATATAATAAGAAAATAATAACAATATGTGTAGTACTAATTTTGCTATTTGTCTGCTTGAAAGCATTCTGTGCGGTGAGACATCTTAAGATATCGAAAGACGGACAAAATGAATGATTGGAAAATGCATTGTATTATTAACGAAGTGAGAATGTAGCCTTACAAAAGGAAGGAACTAGAAGGAAAAATAGATAGGTCTGGCATGTATTAAAACTTAAATGAATGATGCAATCGAGGAGTGTCGTTTTTTGGGTCGATGTTGAAATATGTCACTTTAAGATTAAATTTATAATTTGACCGGGCAGGAAAAAAATCACCCTCTTTAGATTGTATATTTTTAATTTTTAATCTATTATAAAGTCGATTTGTAGCTCTTTCTTTCTAAATACAACCGCACGTATTATGTTGTGTTGTTTGTACTTTCGATCAATTGCATACTTCTCCGGTACAGCGAGAAGGAAGGAAAAGTTTAAAAAAAGAAAGAAGGGTATTTTCTCGGATTCACACAAGCCTGGGACCTCATTAAGAGCGTGTGTTACTTTATGAATGTGCATATGGCCAAGAGCTAGAGATGACGTTTTTTAGAGTACTCCTACAGTTACATTTTGGGTATATTGCGGAATGCAGAAACTTCAGTGCTGATACGCTTTGCACCTTGTTTGTAAATCAATAAGCCATTTGCCTCATTATCTTGTGTAGTACATGTAAAAGCTAATACCGCTTCTTGCCCTTTTAGAACGATAAGTTTTTTACAGGGCGAGTTGGATAAATTTATGGGTATGGGTTGTTGCGGAAAAATATGACGTTTTCATCTATTCGGGTTAAAATTTAATTAATAAGTTCATATTTCATATTGGTTTTTGGTTCTTTCAGAATTCATAAACTCTTGTTAACTCGTGTATAAATCAAACTTGTTTTTCTCCCCAAACTTTATATCAGAAATGCCATTTCAGTCAGAACAGGAAATTCTACATTAATGAATGGTTCAACTCAAAGTGAACTTTTATCCGGAATTTAATTTCTGGGGAGAAAAGATAATAATAAACTACAGGATCATAATTTAAAGTTTCGTGGCTGGAGCCATGCTATTATGCAATTGCGACAAATACAGGTCATATGCCCTAACTTAACGGATTTAGGAATAGCGATTTTTATGAGAGAAGTTACATATTATAATCTTGGTTAGCAACACTGGGAGGCTATATTTTTTCCACTAGACGCAGATAAGTATTAACCGCACAAAGCAAAGAGTAATCATAATACGCCGGCTCTCGTGGAGAAGTGGTTAGCAGATCGCGCTACTACGCCAGGGGTCCTGGGTTCGAATCCCGGCCTTGGCATGGGTGTTTGTGAATGTTTGTTCATAAATTTCATCATATCATCACTCATCCCCATCTTCGCAATTAGTCAAAAAGTGGCAGAAAAGTGAAGTAAAATAAATCGATCGATCAAATAGAGTAATCATAATTTTGATTGCAAACCATAAATTATCATTGTATCAGTCACGAAAGTGGGAATTATAACCCTGGGATAGTTTCTTATCTCAATTTCTCCCCCTCGCCCCCCCAAAAAAATCAGCATTCTGGAAAAAATCTCCGAGTGCAGTGATAAATTCACATCTAGAATTTCCTCTGTAAAGTCAACTGCCAATCAAAAACGTTTAAAAATATCTCATTAGATAGTTTTCAAGTTAAAAGCGATCAAATCGTTCCCATTAGTCGAAAGTAGCAGAAAAGCGAGTTAAAACAACAAAAATACAGAAACGATCAAAGTTAGGATCGTGAGGCTTTTGAAACATCATGCACTACCTTAATTGCCTGTATCTAGGTGAACCAATGTATAAAAATAAATTATGCTTACCAAAAAGGGAATACGTAATATTTTTATCGCTAATGTGGCAATGTGTGTGTAGCTTGCATCTAAAAGTTAGCTGAGGTTCCGTACGCTGACATTATTTAGAAAATGTATTTGTGTCATCTAATGTCACTTTTCTGCCACTTTCAGCTAATCGCGACGATGAGATTGATTGGACGAAGAAGATACGGGCCAATCACAAACATTTTTGGTCAGACACAAAACACAAAACCCTGCTGAGGATTACATCACATTTTGTATATTGTATACTCTGCATACAGACACACGTACACACACGCGCGCGCACGCACGCATAAGACGAAATATCTGAAAGTTTTCTGAAAATATACTAAAGGAGATAGGAAAATGAAAAACATATTTTTTTGGACATAATTTTCATCAGTACTCATACATGTATTCCCTCGTTTTATATGTTTCTCAAAGATTGTAGAATATAAGTCCTTGGACAGCGACGCTGAAAGGACAGACCATTTGAACTCATTTTGTGTTAGTCTTTTCAGTTCTTACAGCGGGCGCTCTACAAGCTGGCAAGGGAAATGGGGAGCGGGGAAGCGACCAATCCAGCGCGATAAAAAAAGCAGCAGCCTATAGAACGAGGTTCACGTAGTACTTATTTCCGCCACGTCGTATCTCTCGGCGCCACCGCTGTTGTCTGATTGGTCTGCGCGAATTCCCCGCTACCCACTTCCCTCGCCAGCTTCTAGAGCGCCCGCCATTAGAACTGAAAAGACCTATAGTTCCCTGGGCGAGAACAGTGAGCGCACATTCTAACGAGAATTCATTGTACTGTAAGCTAAACCATGAGAACATCCTACTGCAGTTGATGCATTGTCTGATGTTGCTCGCAACCAGCTGGAATCATTTCTTCCACTCTCCGCACACATGTTTCAGTCGTAATCTCCACACGACGACCAGGCGGTTTTCAGCTGTAACGTTTGAGCGTTCCTGAGAGAATTTATTGATCACAATGTGCCTAGCTTTACGTGATAAACACTTCTGTCTGTAGTCAGGAATCATTTCTTTATGAATATCCTTTGCAGCTGGTCCATTTTGCCTACAACAAAAGCACAACATTCCGCTCTTCTACGACTGTTCTCGCCTCGAGCACGGTTGCCAGTTTTGATACTCAGGTACACATGTGAAGGAAATAGCTATCGTTTGCTACCTAACCTGTTATCAAGCTTGATGGTGTTGCGACTCTTCCATACTAAAAGATCTAAACTACTAATAACGAAAATACTTACCCTGCAGCTGTTCGTGATCTATTTTCAGACTTTTCCTCGTGTGTATGTATTCCACTAACACAGGATATTTAGAAACCCTACAGATATAATATATTTGACAAAGAAGTCAGGCGTTTCTATTATATTAGAAACAGCCAAAGTTTCTTCTTTCTTTTTCACATGCATTGCAAAATGCTTGCCAGGGTCCTGGGTTCGAATCCTGATCTGGGCATGGTAGTTCTTTTTTAGTGTCCCTTCTTCACTTTCATCATATCATCACTCATCCTCATTGTCGCGATTATTAGAAAGGGGCAGAAAAGCGACGCAAGATAACGAAAATCAATGCAAATCAATTCAAATCAAGAGGGAGGATGTGCCAACAAGGTAGAGAAATCGAGCGGCGGATAATTATTCATAATGTAGCGTATTACTGTAAGAGTTAATGTTATATATAGGAAATATTGTTTATTATAAATCACAGAGAAGGGACAGGAGGAGGAGGAGGAGAAGGCAGAGAGAGGAAGAGAGAGAGATAGTGATGGATAATAGCTATATGGTAAATTTTATTTATTGGAAATCATAGAGAAGGGAAAAGATAGAGAAGACAGGAAGAATAGAAAAGAGAAATAAATATAGAAGAAAATAGGGAGAAGAGAGAGACAGAGAGAGAAAGAGAGATCGAGAGTAAGGGGAAAAGAGAAGATCGATAAAAATAAGAAAATAGAAGAGCGAGAGAAAGAGGAAAATGGAAGATCGAGAGTAAAGGGAAAAGAGATGAGCGAGAGAAAGAGGAAAGGAGGAGAGCAAGAGAAAGAGACAAAGAGAAGAGCCAGAGTAAGAGACAAAGAGAAGAGCAGGAGTAAGTGGAAAATAGAAGATCGAGAAAATAGGAAAAGAGAAGAGCGAGAGAAAAAGGAAAGAGAAGAGCAAGAGAAAGAGGAAAAGAGAAGAGCAAAAGAAAGGGGAAAAGGGAAGAGTGAGGTAAATAAGAAAAGAGAAGAGCGAGAGAATGAGGAAAGGAATAGAGTAGGAGAGAGAGGAAAAGAAAAGAGAGGAGCAGGAGAAAGAGGAAAAGAGAAGAACGATAGAAACAAAATAACCAAAAATACAAAGAATAAATTCGTACACATCGAGTTTATTATGCCTCCTATTCAGCTACTACCTTTCTATTTCCGATCACATCAAGAGACAAGATAGATATATGAAAAATATTGTAATGAAATCTTCTGACCACAAGAGAGAAAAGTATACACAAAATCAAAATTGTTTAAAAGAAAAGAAATTGGGATGTTGAAATGTATCGGCTCGGTTCCAAAATTCAGGAAATAATGTAAGATAACTGTCATTTTCTTGTGGAGAGTGGATCTGATTAGGCTAATCTTATGAGAGAAAAATGCTTGACAGCAGTTTCTTTCTTCTGTAAAGTGGCTTCTTACTGAAATAATGCCAACTATCTCCATTTTTCAGCCAGGACATTTCTATACGGAAATAACGAAAAGTCTGCATTCACGTTCGTCTATGTGTAGAGAGAAAAAATATGTAACGTACACATGGAGCATGTTCAAAGTAGGTTGGATAGTGGTATTGTGATTTTTCTCGTTTAAAAGGAGATCATAATGCAGATATATTTTTTTATAAATTCTTGAGCGAGCAGAAATGCTCAGCGCAGAGTTGATGACTCAAACATAATTCGCATCACTGCAGCAATATTATATCTGTAAAGCAATTGGAGCACAGGGCAACTAACAGATATTGCTCGCTCGGTACTGTACTAATACAGGGAATATGTTTATATTAATTTTAGTAACTAAGGTACTTCCGGCTAAAAATTGATTATGTAGAGGAAAACGTTATCAGGTGTGTTGGCAAAATGAGAATAAAAACTTGAATTACAACTTTGTGCTTTAAACTATGATTGATTGATTGATTGATTTAGTTGGTGTTTTAAGTCCACTTGATGCAGCTTCTTAGAAATAAGGGGGTGTTGCGAGAGGTAATTAACGTCGACTAATAGGGGATGAAATAGGTGGATGTTCATCCTTGGCAAGAGGAACGAACAAACGCCAACTAATTTATGTAGTCGAATTACAAAATACCCATTTATTCCCACATTTCTAATATAACTGGCGCAACAACAGACAGACTCACATTTAGGTGCTAGGTTGGTATAATTTATCTAGGATGAGTGAGGACCTTCTCCTGAATGGATGCTATTCCTTTGCCGGTGCTAATTCAACCCTCTACTCTCGTTCTTCCTTTTCCCCCAAAACTACAATCATTCACCTCTCTACGTCAACAGCCTTGCCACAGCTTGCACTAGCACTATTCCGCATTCTAGCTCGTGCTGACGCTTACACTTCCTCGTTCCTCATTCTTTCCAAGCACACCACATAGTAAGCCTAAACATGACTGGATCTATAGTTTAAAGTGGGATCCGAACCACTGTATGATTCCACCCGGTATCGAACCCGGGACTCCTTGATTTCAAGACGATGACGCTACCAATGCGCCATCTGGAGGGACCTGCTTTGAACTATGAAACGAATTCGTAAAGTGAGATATTTATCTCTCTGGGTTTAAAGATTTTAATCTGCATCTAAAGACAATTATAACTAGTGGCGAGAAAATATTGAAGTTCTAATTGCACATAAATGAGGATTTGGAGAGAAAGTTGTTTCAATCTTTCGTGCATTTTAAGTTTCTCTAAGTTCCTAGTCATATTGCGACTAGTGCATTAGGCTCATAATACCCAGTCGTGCCATAAGTTCTGATACAAAGTTATCGCCTGTTTGTTGGCACTGCAAATCCAGCACGATCTAGTGGCAAGATGGTAAAGCACACGTAGAAACATAGGTGTTGCCTGTTCAAGCTTGGTGTAGTCAGTAAGAGCTACGAAAGTGTGTAAAATGGACATCGAACAGAAGCGTGCAGCAGTGGTTGCCTTGTACAGTGTCTCTCAAAAGTTTTAGGACAACAACATTTTAAACTAGGCAACCCAATTTACACAAGGCGTTGGTGGGTTGCATGTAGAGTTAGGCTCAATTTCAGGGTTGCCACATGCACATTAGGTATTTATAAAATACGCGAAAGAAAGATATCCAAATATTATTGCATAAAACTAGAAAAAAAAATCAGTATTACATTTGTTGCAATACTCTCAGAAAGAAACAACGTCGATTTTCTAGTATTTCATTGTTGATGAGTCTACACAAAGGAAAAGTGGAGAGAGGAAACGAAAGGGAACAAAGGAGAGGAGAAAAGAGAAAGCAATAGGAGAAGAGGAAATGTAAAGAAGGGAAGAAAATAGAGGACGGAGGAAGTGGATAGGAGAAGTAATAAGGAGAAAGGAAAAGAAGAGAGAAAGGAAAGCGAGGTGATGGAAGAGGAGGAAAGGAGTTTGGAGAGGAGAGGAGGAGACGAGAAGAGGGGAGTGGAGAGTAGAGTAAAAGAGAGAAGAACGAAAAGATGAGGAGAACAGTGCCGTGGATAAGGAAATATAAGACAGGAGAGGAGATAAGAGGAGTGGAGAAGAGTGGGATGGAGACAAGAGGCGAGAAAAGTAGGGAAGGCGGTATGAGATAAAAATAGAGGAGAAGGACGGGAGAGAAGAAGGAGAAGGAGAAGTTAAGAACAGAAGGGACTGGAGACGAGAGGAGAGAAGGGGTAGTTGCAGAAAATACGTCTCGGCGTCAAGAACTGATGCATTGATGAAATTATGGACATGAAACATTCATTAACATTTTATGATGTATTGGAGAATGTATTAGATCGGTGCGAAATTCCTTTTGGCCGAGTTCAGAGCAAGATAAAATTTTCCACGTAAGATCTTTGATTTTACCTGCGATTATACCCCTAAAAACATGGATGTAATTTTCATATTTATAAGAATTATGCAATTTTTCTCCTCTTATTGGTTCGTTGAAATTGAGATTTTGTTATTTAACATTTCCCCTCCCCCCATCGTTAATTCCAAACTGAATCATTCCGTTTCATACGGCGTGGACAATGAACGCAATGGGATATGTCTGAAACGTACGAAAAGTTTCTGCCACCGGAGGGGTTTGAACCTACGACCAACAAATTATCAATCCTTAACGGTAACCACTACCCCACAAGCTTTCGCTCCTGAACACAACTAGAAGGAGCTGACCAATGTGAAATGCAGATTCAACCCGCCTCCTACATGTCATGTGCAAAGAATACTTGTTTGCAACAAAGAAAACGAAGGCAATACGACTCGGCGAAAACATTTAATGGAGAATTGCACGTGATGGTAACTTTTCAGTCGATGTTTGTGAAGGTATCTTTGCATTGAACTCGAGTGGAAAAGGGGTAATATTAGTGTGTCCTGAATTGCCACAAATATAAATGGTTATTTCATTAATATTTGTCAATGTCTTTGAAGCAGAACACAATTATCGTTAGAGTATCATAAGTCAAGATCTGATACGTGAAAATATCCCTTTGATCGTGTGTCAATTCATTTATTTGTTTATTTTTTTTTAGTAAATTCCAGTTTTAGAACAATCTAGGTTAAGAACCCGCTCCTGTTCTTTGTGATTCCTGGCAAACAAAAATACTTATTGAATGAATATTCGGATAGTAATATAGTATGCTTTATCGTGTAACATGTAAGATTCCTATTGGGATTACCGCGTAGTAGGGCAACCGATCCATGAAAAACAAAATATAATTGAATGGTTGTTTTAATAAAGATAAATATTTTTTTTATTAATTTTTCCTCATTCCCTTGTTTTTCTTATTTTAATAAAAACAATAACGCATGGCTCAACAGCTCTCGAAGGGCTCTGGCCTATCTCCCGACTGCCAGTCTCCCTCCCACAATCCTTGCAGTGATCTTTAATCAGATGAGGTGACGTGGGATCAGCACGTCGAACCCTAAACCATTATGGTGGTTATTCACCTGATGTTTACATTTCCTGTTCGGCACGGTCGGGACCCTACTTCTGGTTTTGAAAGAGTAACATGGATTATAAAGATGTAAGGGTAATATCTTGCAGAAAAGACGACAATCATTGCGTGGCTGTTGGTTGCAATATGAGGTCCAGAACGAATAATTTTTCTCAAGTATCAATCTTTTTTCGACAGACCAGATACGAAAACTCAGTGGATTCAGGCAGTAATGCAAAAAGGCTGTGAACCACGACATGACAAAGTAGGCCTTAGACACGTCACTTCATCGCCGTTAAATAAACCCAATGAAATATTTAAGTGTTTTTAAATTATAATTTTCTAACGCACATATGTTGGCATAACAAATTTAAA
Organism: Lepisma saccharinum; assembly: GCF_977018435.1. Taxonomy (NCBI): domain Eukaryota; kingdom Metazoa; phylum Arthropoda; class Insecta; order Zygentoma; family Lepismatidae; genus Lepisma; species Lepisma saccharinum. The sequence continues at coordinate 155,498,224 of NC_139230.1, read as the reverse complement.
AGATGTAAATTTTTACAACCATGCATGTTATTATCTGTGGAAGAAAGAACAGTTAAGAGAGTTGTTTTCTAGTAGATACACAATGTCGAAAAATTATCCATTCTGATATAATCAGAATAAATTTCAGTTTTTTTTTGTTTTAAGTACACTTTATGCACAGTAAGGCTATTCGGGACTCAACCTAGAGTTTAAGCCACATTGTGCCTCCACCAGATATCGAATCCTGGGACACCTTGATTACACGGCAGCGACGTTACAGCTACGTCATCGGGAAGCTTCGAAGTATTTGAATGTTTTTAAATAATGTAAGCTTTATTTCAACCTGCCGAATCATCCAACTTCCTGCATATTCGTATCATGTGTGGAATTGCCTGTTTTTTTTTCTTTCGTTTTCGTGGAATTAAAAATCAACTGGCATAGCTATATATGTTAATGATTAATTAGAGTGATAATTATAAAGAATGAGAAGTGGCCAAACATAAATTAGAACCAACTTAAAATACACGTTTATGTAAAAATTGATCTGTGGTTTTATTAATGAGAAATAAAATGTGCACTTTATAACTATTAGGCTGAGTAGAATATCTTTGTTTTTCATCGGTGTATTTAATCTTCCTTTTACCTTTAAGAATTTATTATTATTTACTTCTTTTTTAATATATAAAATCTGTAGCTTAATTTATAAGCGAATGAACTTTCTTGTTTAATGTAGGATATATACCAACGAAACCATTGGGTTCGATACCCGGTGGAGGCACATAGTGGTTCGGATTCCACTTTAAACTGTAGATCCAGTCCCGATTAGCCTTACTGTGCACAAAGTGAACTTGAAACATCAACTAAAAAAAAACTAAAAAAAACGAAACCATTGGTAGAGGATCAACATTGTCTCAGTAAAGATTTCTATTGTTCCATAAATCTTCATCCAATGTCTCCGGGAACTGGTCAATTTCTTCGAGGTATATTTAATTCTCTGACACTTAAAAATTTCAAGTGATCCATTTTGTATCCGCTCCTTTTTAACAAAGTAAGCTCGAAGACAATCTGTATTCCACTAGCTTATATTGGAAACTTGGTCAAACCGGAAGTTCTTTTATCGCCTTCGATAATCGAATTGTCTGATCGACTATTTTTTTGTTTACCCAGGAACATCCCCCTTAAGAGATTTACCAGACCGGGTTGCGCTACTCACTCGTAGCTCCCCAATTTCCTCACGATGGTGGGTTGCCACCTGTCCTATACACAGGCCGAGAACCCAGAGACTGAACCCAGGCGGACTCGAACACATGCCGTTCCGCAGTCGGAGTTTAAAGCACAGCGCCTTAGACCGCACGATCACGGAGGAGGACTTTTCTTATTTTACTTTTGGCTAATCGCGAGGATGAGGATGAATAATGAATAGATAAATAAAAAGAAGGTCACGCACAAAGAACAGGACCGGGTCTTCAACTATGAGGATTTCAACCATAGACCTCAATTTTTTTTAAAAAAAAATATAAACAAAATTACTATTTACACTAAACTTATTATCAAGGCCAAAATAGTTTGTAACTGTGAAACTACCCCCTGAATGCAAATTGACAACATTTTTTTTTCATGTGAGAAAGAATTAAATGTGTGGCACACATAGATACTTCTTGCGAAAACAATTAACTGTGCCCTGTCCCAGCATGTCTGGAGCAAAGCCGCGCATAGCGGAAGAGAAGGGGAAAGAGGGGAAGGGGGATTGAGTGGACAGAGCGAGGCAGTACACGCTGCTGGAAAGGCTGGTAACTGCAGTGGATCTCCTCCCTCCATGCAATTCCGTTCCTCTCATATGTTCATCGCTGCTCAGATACTTGTTTCGTTCACCTGCTCCAGAGATAAGTGGGACAGAGTGTAGTTCGCATACATGTAGCAAGTAAGGCAACTTATCTCAGAATGAAAATTCCACAGAGTTTTCAAACGTTTGTTTCAGCATTGATGACTGGACACGGATCACACATAATCCCTTGCCAAAATCTAGTGGTCTAAAATAATTTGAAAACTTGAATGTATCTCTTTACAGATACCAAGTTATAAGGAACTATTTCGTAGATGTTCATGTAACAGTTATAAAATTACAAATAAAATATATTCACAACCTTAGATATACTAATACGAAGAAAGAAATTCAGAGTAAGATTTCAAATGCATGTGTATAAAGTAATTATACAAGTACAGAGCAATATGAGAGTATTGAACTTTTTTTTTTTTTTTTGCAGGATAACGTTTACAATATTGAGGCGATAGAATAATTAAGAATGTAGTGTATTGGTTAGAGTTCTTGAGAGCATTGTAAGCGGTCCTAGGTTCGATCCTCCATACGAGGTGTTCTTTCTTTTTCTTTTTAAAAATACTTCTCCTTCTATTAAACAAGAGCATGGCAACATTGTTTGTAATAATAGTGTATAGTGGCTAGATTGTTCTAAAACTGGAATTTACTAAAAAAAAAAATAAACAAATAAATGAATTGACACACGATCAAAGGGATATTTTCACGTATCAGATCTTGACTTATGATACTCTAACGATAATTGTGTTCTGCTTCAAAGACATTGACAAATATTAATGAAATAACCATTTATATTTGTGGCAATTCAGGACACACTAATATTACCCCTTTTTCCACTCGAGTTCAATGCAAAGATACCTTCACAAACATCGACTGAAAAGTTACCATCACGTACAATTCTCCATTAAATGTTTTCGCCGAGTCGTATTGCTTTCGTTTTCTTTGTTGCAAACAAGTATTCTTTGCACATGACATGTAGGAGGCGGGTTGCATTTGCATTTCACATTGGTCAGCTCCTTCTAGTTGTGTTCAGGAGCGAAAGCTTGTGGGGTAGTGGTTACCGTTAAGGATTGACAATTTGTTGGTCGTAGGTTCAAACCCCTCCGGTGGCAGAAACTTTTCGTACGTTTTAGACATATCCCATTGCGTTCATTGTCCACGCCGTATGAAACGGAATGATTCAGTTTGGAATTAACGATGGGGGGAGGGGAAATGTTAAATAACAAAATCTCAATTTCAACGAACCGAGAAGAGGAGAAAAATTGCATAATTCTTATAAATATGAAAATTACATCCATATTTTTAGTGGTATAATCGCAGGTAAAATCAAAGATCTTACGTGGAAAATTTTATCTTGCTCTGAACTCGGCCAAAAGGAATTTCGCACCGATCTAATACATTCTCCAATACATCATAAAATGTTAATGAATGTTTCATGTCCATAATTTCATCAATGCATCAGTTCTTGACGCCGAGACGTATTTTCTGCAACTACCCCTTCTCTCCTCTCGTCTCCAGTCCCTTCTGTTCTTAACTTCTCCTTCTCCTCTCCCGTCCTTCTCCTCTATTTTTATCTCATACCGCCTTCCCTACTTTTCTCGCCTCTTGTCTCCATCCCACTCTTCTCCACTCCTCTTATCTCCTCTCCTGTCTTATATTTCCTTATCCACGGCACTGTTCTCCTCATCTTTTCGTTCTTCTCTCTTTTACTCTACTCTCCACTCCCCTCTTCTCGTCTCCTCCTCTCCTCTCCAAACTCCTTTCCTCCTCTTCCATCACCTCGCTTTCCTTTCTCTCTTCTTTTCCTTTCTCCTTATTACTTCTCCTATCCACTTCCTCCGTCCTCTATTTTCTTCCCTTCTTTACTTTTCCTCTTCTCCTATTGCTTTCTCTTTTCTCCTCTCCTTTGTTCCCTTTCGTTTCCTCTCTCCACTTTTCCTTTGTGTAGACTCATCAACAATGAAATACTAGAAAATCGACGTTGTTTCTCTCTGAGAGTATTGCAACAAATGTAATACTGATTTTTTTTCTAGTTTTATGCAATAATATTTGGATATCTTTCTTTCGCGTATTTTATAAATACCTAATGTGCATGTGGCAACCCTGAAATTGAGCCTAACTCTACATGCAACCCACCAACGCCTTGTGTAAATTGGGTTGCCTAGTTTAAAATGTTGTTGTCCTAAAACTTTTGAGAGACACTGTACAAGGCAGAGAAGACGCCCGCTGAGATTTTCAAGCACCTAAAAGATCTGGTCATTAACAGATTATTTGTTTATCGCACGATCAAAAGGTTTGCTGAGACCAATGGAATTGCTGACCGTGCTAGAAGTGATCTTCCGTGGTCAGTCCGAACACCAGCTCTCGTCAAAGCCGTCAAGGAGCGAATCCGACGGAATCCCTATTGCAAGAAGTCTCTCCTTGCAAACCAGATGATTGTGTCGACAAGAATAATGTACTGCATCATTAACGAAGACCTTAGACTCAAAGATTATCGACGAACAGCAGGGCATTTCCTCACAGCACACCTAAAGCGTAAGCGACAGCGGAAATCAAAGGCACTATTGCACCGGCATGGTCGAAACGGCCACAGAAGAATTATTTTTACGGACGAGAAAATTTTTGACGTAGTGGAATCCTACAACCGCCAGAATGATCGAGTGTATGCTTGGAGTGCTCAAGAAGCTAAGCAGAAGAAGAAATGTGTGCAGCGTTCCCATAATCTTGCATTCATCGTGGTGTGGTGGTGCGTTAGCTTTGAAGATGTTACACAGCTGCACGTTTGCGAGAAAGGGGTTAAAACCACTGCAAAAGTGTATCAAGATACCATCTTAGAGCCTGTGGTGAAGCCTCTCAACGAAACCTTGTTCCATGGAGAGGATTGGAGGTTTCAACAAGACTCGACCCCGGCACAAAAAGCGAAGATCACCCAGCGGTGGCTCAGGAACAATGTGCCCCACTTCATAGCAGCTGATGATTGGCCCTCGAGCAGTCTTGATTTGAACCCACTGGACTACAAAACTCTGGTCTGTGTTGGAAGGCAAGGTCTGTCAAAAGCGCCACCCTAATTTGGAAAGTCTGAAACGGACCTTGACGAAAGCAGCCGCTGAAATTCCGATAGAGGTGATCATCCGTGCCGCAATAGATGCATGGGCAGACAGACTTCGGGCTTGTGTCAAGGCAAAAGGTGGCCATTTCGAGTGAATGTTGTATTACTGTACATCTGAGAGGCACAATAAAGCTCCTTGACCTTTCAGTTGTAAACCTACGTGTACTGTGTTTTGTTTCTATTCCCTGGCATATGTATCAGAACTTATAGCACAACTAGGTATTTATTGACGCCTATAATGTATCCAAATAAGAACTTGCTGATGATATTCTCACTCGCGTTTAAGCTGCTATCGATGGTTTACTGATGGTAGTACACGTTTTAATGTGTTTCACAGTGTCAAGTCTTTTTTCCATATTGATATATATTTAAAGAAAGATATATATATATCAAGAATTTATAATATTGTACTTTTAAGAACTACAATTTTTCATTACAACCATTATTCGTTCACTGAAAGATCAGCGGAATAATTAAAATTATTCTTATTTTATATTTCATTCCAGGTGAAACAACAGAAGCACGAAGAATAAATGAAAAGCCAGATTTATAAGCAATATGTCAACAAAGGAAAAATTTACTGGAAAAAAGATACTCAACGCATAGCATATTCAATAAAAAATATGAATAAACACTACAATGTGTGTGTGTGAAAGAGAGAGAGAGAGAGATATCGCCTTTTAATTAGTTTCCTTCTGAGTCGGAGAGTATGTTACTTTTCACAACAATTCTGCAGATCACATCCTGAAATGAATCATTTTTCCACATACATTAACTAATCTACCATGAAGTACGGAGTTGATATTTGAAAAAATGTTGAAGTCGATTGTCTTACGAAAATGTTGGCTTACACTTGAAAACCATTTTACTTACGAATTGTTATTAGATGCACCTTGTCCTGATGAAACATTTTCTGACAGGCTTGCAAGACGTCAATTTGAAGACGTGCCTATCGGTTCAGAGCTACAAGCAGTCTCATTTTGGCTGGGCATTAAAAATATACAAAATCTCATTTACAATATTCTTCCTGTGAATCATGAACGACACTGGCAATGACACTACTTTTTGATTTAAATAATATTTCTTTGGTTACATCGATAGTCTAATGAAAATCATTATGCTTACAGATAAAACTATTCCTATATAAATCCAGGTAATTACTGAACTTATTATGGTTATAAATATATTTACTAGCAAGGCGCCTGAGACTTCGCCTGCGTTGTATTCGTCTTTATGATTATTTAATGTATAAGTTTCCTCATTACAAATAATATTGCTGTAGCTTGAACAGTAATGGCTTCCAGTACCAAAACTCTTCAAGGGTTGGCCATTGTGGAACATCTCGAAAACGAGTTAAAGTTTACCCGGCAGCCAGTAACTCGCACGTACCACCGTGAGTTCGGAATTGGTATAGGTTGGTAAATTAGTTTTCGTATTCTCATATTTGTCTTTTCTATTGTCGTGCGACACAAAAAACTCGTTCTAGTTGTCTTGAACATGTTGTAGCTAATATGCCGTTTCGGACAGCTGCGCCATTTTATCTGTCCCTCCAACCTCCGTGGCGGAGTGGTTAACACAGCGGGCTCCGATTACAGGGGTCCAGGGTTCGAATCCCGTCTTGGATATAGGTGTTCTTTGTGAATGTCCCTACATAAATTTCATCATAGCCAAATTTTGTGATTAGCCAAAAGTGGCAGAAAGTCGAAGTAAAATAAACCAAATCAATCAATCATTTTATCCATCCATAAATGAGGTAAGAAATGGACTGATTAATTTCTTGATATGGTATATTTGAATTAGCTTTTGTGCCACTTTTGGCACGTACCATTAGTTTAATAATACAAGGTGCGTCTGAAAAGTTCGGTGTATGATCCCATATTTGAAAAACCGCGCTGGTTAGGATGACGCCCCCGCGCATGCGCATTGAGAGACATGTCAACAAGAGCCCCCTATAGTGCAAATCACAGAAGTGAAGCAGTGGTGCACGCTGAAACCAAGCTAACGGAGTGAGTGTGCGAACTCGTGTCATTGCAACATGGAGCGCAAAATGGAGCAACGCGTTAACATGACGTTTTGCTTCAAATTAAGGAAAACGGCGACGGAGACTTATGGAATGTTAGTGCAAGTGTACGGTGTTGAAGCAGTGAGTAAAAAGTGTGTGTGTTGAGTGGTTTAAACGCTTTAGAGACGGAAAGGAAGGTGTCGAGGATGAGCCGCGTTCGGGTCGACCGTCAACAAGCACAATCCCAGACAACATCGAACGAGTGCGACGGATGCTTGCGGATGATCGCTGACTGTCGTTGAGAATGATCGATGAAGAGTTGCAGATAAGCGAAGACAGTGTACGCACTATTGTTCACGAACATTTGAAAAATCAAAAGATTTGTGCCAGGTTTGTACCGCACACGCTGACAGACGAGAAGAAGCAAACTCGGATGGAAAAGTCTGGAGATGTCATCGACATGTCTTACCGGAATCCGCAGTTTTTGGAAACCATCATTACTGGAGATGAGACCTGGTGCTACCAATACGATCCGGAGACCAAGCGACAGTCAATGGCATGGTGTTCATCGTCTTCCCCGCCTCCCAAAAAAAGTCGGCTGACAAAATGCAAGATTAAGACCATGTTGTTCGTATTTTTCGACAGCATGAATTCCTACCCGCGGGTCAAACTGTCAACGTGGAACTTTACGAGGGAGTTTTGAAACGGCTGGTGCAACGTATCCGGCGGGTTCGGCCAGAACTGTACAGGAGTGGACGGTGGACTTTCCTCCACGACAACGCCCGTCCGCACCCTACGATACGCGTGGTCAGCTTTCTCGCTCAACGTCAGGTGCCTGTTCTTCCACACCCTCCGTATTCTCCACATTTGGCGCCGGTAGGCTTCTTTTTGTTTCCCCGCCTTAAATTATCCCTGAAAGGCTTCCGCTTCGCAGACGTTGCGGATATCCAACAACGCGTGACCACGGTGCTCCGAGCGATTCCACAAGAAGCGTTTGCTGCCAGTTTCCAACAGCTTTACAACCGATGTCAGACGTGTGTTGTAGCTAATGGTGATTACTTTGAAATCCAGTAAAGGTATTTTGTTTGTAACTCTTGTTTCCTTTATTTTCTGAGACCATTCACCGAACTTTTCAGACGCACCTTGTATATCAGTTTGAATGAGAAGTTAGTATTTATAAAGATAACGAGAGAGTAGAGAATTGCACTCTGTGCCAGGAGTCTGTGGAGCAAGCGAATGAAAACAAGTCCTTGCGCAAGTAGTGGCTCAAGAGGGCTCGACCAATGAACGCGTGAAGGGTAAAGGGATGGCATAGACGTGGCAACGTGATTGCAGCTACCAGCAGTTTCCAGCAGCGCGCACTGCTTTCCTTTGTCCACTCGTTTTCCCTTTCTCTACCATTATGGGCATCGTTGCTCCACAGACTTCTTGTACGAAGTATAGTCCGTTTATATACAAAGATCTCCGAAAAACACAACCATATCGAAATCTATAACACACAGTGCTATCAGTTGTTTACCCAGGGATATAACTATTTTCGTGCTTCTACGTCCATGGTTTAGACTGTAAATGAATCAAAATAATAGAAAGTATCATCCCTCTCTCCCCTTTTGGGGTTGAATTTCGGTAAATCCCTTCTTAGTAGGTTCTTACGTCAAACTTTCAGGTTTCTAGGTCTAGGGGTTTGGCCTGCAAGGATACTTCTTTTAAATACGTTTCGCACATTTTTACCTTCACAGTTGTTCAGAAAGTGTAAGTTATCCAAAATAAACTTTCAGTAATGCGAGCAAATTTTTGTGTGCTTGATTTTTCCTTCTTCGTTTCATGGCAAATGTTTCATGGTTGCATAAGTTTTCATTGAATATGAGTAGGCGTTTCAATCCTTTTAAAAATATCAATCAATATTTCCTTTCTTCCTGATGTGAGAAGGTTTGGTCAGTATCAAATATACCATTGTTTCGAGTATACTCTGTCCCAGCTAACTGTAGAGCAGGCAAACGAAATCAAGTCTCTGCGCAAGTAGTGACGCGAGATGGCTCAACCAATGAACACGTGAGAGGAACGGAATTACGTGAATTGGGAGAAAGCGACTGCCTTCCCAGCAGCGTGTACTGCTTCGCTCTGTCCACTCCATTTCCCTCGCTTCTCTGAAGCTATGCGCGGACTTGCTCCACAGTTACTTGGGACAGACTATACTTATAAAGGGAATTACGAAGTACTCTCCACCTTATTAGAATGAATACAGGTAAAATTAATTGCACCTCAAGAATATCAGTCGTATCCGAAACTGAATTCCGTGGTGTTTCGTGTTCGATTACTGCGGGAATAATTAGTACTTATTAGCAACGTCATCTTCTTCCAAAGAAAAGATTGACGCTGATAATTTTACTGCTATTAGCTACGCGCTCTAGCTAAGAACTACTGTTTGCTAGAGTTTTCCATACAAACCTTTCTAATGCTCGGATTCGTAAATTTCTCATTACCAATTTGTTATTAGCACAAGTGACCGAAACGTTTTCCAATATCATCTGTAGAGATGACATTTAAAATTCTTTATTAATTATTAACAATGCAATGCAATAATAATATAAGCGTAAGGAAATATTGATGGTACTGAATTCTATTCTCGATGGGAAAAATGTATAGTGTTTGGAGCTTACTTTAAAATGTAGCTCCATTTCCGACTAGCCTATCTCATTAGAAATGCTTGTATGTAAAACTCAATCCAATGTTCGTAGAAGCAGAAAGAAAGTTAAAATAATTAAAACTTATTTTAACGTGTATCCTCTACATTGAGTTAAGACAACTGTAAATATGGATACAACAAACCATTTTTAGTTAAGGCGCCATAGATGTTTTGAATTTTAAAAATGTAATATTATTTTTTGTTGAATTTATTTTAGTGTATTTGACTACGAAAGAAACAATCTGGGTGTGTTTTTCAGTGGGTGCATTCAAGCTCAAAACTATTCCAGGACCAAATACCAAGAAATAAGTGTTTTCTCTGTTGAATGCTACCAATTCGCTACACCGACTAACATAAGTACCAACCAATTGTCAGATTTCACCTTTGAGTTATGTTTATAGGATTGTATTTAGCAAACTAACGAACCGTAATACCACAAAGAACCCCTTGTTATGCATTTAAGGTCATTAGGCACGACAAGCGAATTTAACAATGCAAATGAACAGCCTTGGCTTTATACAGTCTAGATGGGAGGGGATTTGAAAACGAACAACGAGTCCATTAGGTATGCTAACTAGACCATCGGTTCGAAACTGAATTGCATTAAAGAACTTTATATTGTTATTGTTGCAATGAGAGACTTGAAGTAACAATTTGATTGAGGTACAACTGAAACTACAAATTAGAGAATCGACTCACTCCCAATAAAGACATGGGAAGTCTTGGTTTGCTGTCAATGTTGCACAAACCAGAAAGCATTATTATTAAAAAAACATCGATTTCCTATCAGATATCGACATTGTAGATACATCAGATGTTTTCTGCTTTGGAAGAAAACGCATTTGAACCTATTGCTTTATCTTGAATTCAGTTTTACGTATATTAATGTTTTATTTGTCAAAAGTTACCATCTTGTTGCAAATGATAGGGATTTCGTTTAACACTGTGGCTTACAACTTTCACTATTCTTAAGTGGTTACGCTACTCTAGTAATTTTCTAAGAATATAGTTCATTGCGCAAATCTATTCCAATATTATATTAATGCAAATCTATCTTTATAATATTCACAAACTGTGTATGACATTACATAGTTGTAAATGAGAACAAAATGTTTATCATTATGCCTATTGGAGAAATGAATCAAAATTTAACACACTTTGATTTTTGTATTATTATTTTATACATTTGAGTCGTAGCACAATCTCGTACTATTTTATATATTCTTAATTTAGGCCCAAAAATGGATTAAATGTAAAATCACATACTTCTTAATTATTTAGAGGAGCTATGTTACTCAACATACGTTCGCATTTCTGCAAAATGTATCTTTAATATTTAAATTTAAGTACCTGAACCCAATTTGGCCTACCTAAGTTTTGCGATTGTTTTAAATGGTGTACAAAGTAAGAAAGGTAAAACTAATCACAAGATTCAAAAGAGGGAACATTTCTGGACGTTTACTGAAAATTGGAGTAAGTTCCAAATAATAAAATGGGTGCAGTGAAAAGTTTGCTAAAAAGTAACGTTTAGGCCATATTGGGTACACATGTACCCAACATGGCCTAGTGATATATTTTGTTCTTTCACATTAAAAAATGCAACAGAAATTGTAAGGAAAGTACCACAATGTTATGTTTATAGGTATATAAATATATTGATACACTTACATTTTATTTACATAACGACATAATGAGATTACAGAAAGAAATAACATCGTTTACAAACCAATAAACAAGGAAGTGACGTGCCATAATTTGACACCAGAAGACCATGGATTTCACTTCACAGTCTGGGCAAATGAAGGGTCCTTCATCGTCCTTAGTGATTCCCAGACATTCTATGTGAACATAAAAGTAACGAATGCCACATTTGCGCACATCTTTCACGATATTCCTATATAGGCCATATTGAGTCTACCTTACATAGTGTTATCTTTTTCTTCGTTATAAACAGAACTTTAGATTAAAGCCTAGACAAGTACATTGTTGTAAAGTAGAAATTATGAGCTACGATAATATGTACTAGAGATATAAACACATATCAGTTGGAAGATACAGTAAGTAATAACTTCTATGTGCAATATTAGATCACATAGAACACAATTACGAGGTCCAGCTAATTCGCTTCTTTGTCTTGAAATTACTGTACTATAGGTACAGTCAACAGATTCAATCACGTCATTAGGACATTCTAAAGACATACTAGCGTCGTCTGTTGAATTAACCTTGTAACTACTCGGAAACAGGAAATGGACCATATTGGGTTCAGGTACCTTACGTGCAGATGTATTAAAGAATCTTAGGTCTCCCGGAATATCCTTGACAATTCATGTTCTGTACGAACTACATTTACATAAATATCCTAAAAGGCAAACCTGAAGTGCATTTAGTAAATATACACACTTCGGTGTCACTGCTTAAAAGAAACTTAACCGCCTCCGAAATTAATTCGTGAGTGAGCAACTGATGCACGCTCACATGTTATACATATTAGTTCAACAGATGAAAGAGTGCGTATGTAGCGTTTATCAGTTTGCCAGGGAATTACAATCTCGCCTGCTGCTTATGTTTGTCAAAGATGTATTATTAATTTTTAATTAGCTGTCATGGGACACGACTGTTGAAGCTATGCAAAGTAAGGCAAATAAGAATTCAGGTTGTGGTTAGTTTTCAGAGTGACATGCGGCTTGTGTATTTAATATATATAGATAGATAACAGGCCTGATGCTAGCCAACAAGCATCCATTCCACAAACGTTTATATGTTGTTTATTAATAGGTTACAGAGTTCGTAAAACATGAGAACTAACTTCAGTTTTAAGAACAATGATATTGTTTGAATAATAATTTTCTAACTTACAAACACTCCTTTTTTAAACAAAAGCTACGATCAATCAGTGTTACTCTAAAACAGGCATGTCCAACTTCAATCAAGTAATGATCTACTTTCTATTGTCACAACAGGCAGTGAGCTACTATTAATCGTTAAGCACCATAGGGAAAATATACAAATAACACAATAAATAATACAATAAACGTAATATGTGTTGAAATGAAATGTAAAGTCGGTTAGAAATGCCAGATCAAATAACAATTCATCATTTTCTCATTCTGGTTTCTCGTCTCCCCTCTCCTTCAAAAAAGACTTATTTCGCTCAGAAAACTACGAAATCTTTGCAAACATTTGTACCTACTCAGCCACCTGACATCAATGTGAAAAATTATATCAGGTTGCCCTTCCTCAAGAGTGAGATTAAATAGCAGCCTTTGAAGTGATTTACCACGAATAGAATTTGCTATTTTAAAAGCTACGTCCATGGCTGTTTTTGTGTTAAGCCTTTTGCTTGCCAAAACTTGTTGATGGATAATACAGTCGTATGCAAGGAAATCAGGGAAGTCTTCATGCTGTATGCAGAGGGCAAAAATGTGCCCGGTCATTGATTTTTCCCCATCAGTACTAGTGAAAACAAGTTTGTGCAATGGAATATTAAGCTTTGTAACAAAAGAGTGAAATGAATTAAATATGTCATGACGTGTAGTTCTCCATTTCAAAGATATCATTCCCAACAGTTCTCCTTTAACTTTAAAATCTACCACAACCATACTAATGAAAACTAGTAACTGAGCTACTTCTCTGATGTCCGTAGATTTGTCCAATTGGAGTGAGAAAGCAACACACTTTCAACAATTGTTCAGTTACGTTTTGACTCATTTTCTCCTTTCGCCGCCCGACAGAGTTTCTTGATAATTGAACATCTTTAACAGCAGTTGAGATCTCTTTCTGGTTCTTATTTCCCTCAAAAAGATTATCGGATATTTCCAGAAAACACTCTTTTACGAATTATTCTTCGGTAAACGATCTGCAATTTTTAACTATCAGGTGGCTAATTTTGAAGGAACAAAGGGTAGGTAGCTTTGATAGATTGTGAGGTTGGTTTCATCATAAGTTGTTGTTGAGCAACTAAATTTGATATAAGTTCATTCAGTTTAGCTTTACGAATGTGAGTTTTGGGTAAAAATCGGCATCGTATTTATTGCTATGCAGTGCTTTATAATGACGCTCTAAATTGCTCTTTTTGGCAATGATATTGAGGCGTTACAAATTAAACAACAACATTTGTCTTTTACCATTACAAAAAAGTACTCTCTTTCCCACTCATTGTGAAAATGGCAGCTCTTGCTCTTTTTAGAAGAACTCATTTTCTAATATTATTCTACCTGTTCAAACAACGATATTACACACGCACATACATATATACGCGTTTGAACCTCAATCACACTGTCACACACTCGCAAAAACGCACTGTTTTCACCTCTTCGACAGGCAGTCACACAGACGCACTTTAAATCCGCTAGCACAGCAAGGTGACTGGCAGTCAGCGCGAATCTTCGCCTGCACAGCTGAGTCATACCCGGTGGCGCCGGTAAGGGAACAACAGATGATGGGGTTCAAAACTGCGCCACTTAAAAAAAATCAAAGAATAACAGTGATAAATATTCAGAATTTGAAATTTGCATTAAAAATGGATCAATCCATTATACATTATAGAAGTTGAATTCAAATAACGTACCACCAGTATGCGGATGACACACAAATATATATACAAACACCATTAAGAAACAGTGCAATGGCCCTAGAAGCATTGCAACAGGACCTAAATTCAATATCTAAATGGTCTGAATGTAATGCACTCAAATTGAATTCATCCAAGTCTTACATTTTAACTTTAGGCACAACGAGTAACCTCAAAAAGTTAGAACAATTAAAACTCCCCCTCCCTACACTGAATAATTCCAAAATACAGAAAGTATAAACAGCACGCAACCTTGGCATAATATTGAACGAGAATATGCAATGGGGTTCTCATGTCACACATATAATTAAAAACTCGATAGCCAAACTGAAATCACTTTTTCCATTAAAACATATGCTAAGCAAAGAAACGAAAACTCACCTAGACAACACACTTGTAATGCCAAAAATTGATTATGCTTCCCCCGTATTTATAAACATCCACAGTGCTCTAAATTACAAGATACAAAAACTTCAAAACAGTTGCATAAGATTTATACTGAATGTCGAAAGAAGAGAACATATATCCCCGTACTTACAGGAACTTAATTGGTTAAACGTTAAGAATAGGAGAACATTTTTGGCATTGTCTTTATTGTACAGGATCCTGAATAATAAGGAACCAAGATATTTATATGATCAAATTGCTCCGTACATGAAGAAAGGAAAACAAATTAACCTTCGTCAAAAAACACACTTCACGATTCCTGTACACAGAACAACATTCTATGGGAATTCTTTCATAGTCACCGCAATAAAAGAAAGGAATGACCTCCCCCCACCACTGACCTCAGGGGAGCTCCACCCTGCAACATACAAAATAAATCTAAAGAAGCATCTGCTGTCCAAACAATAGTGCCTGGCTTTGTCTTTTCTGTAATGAATGGGAATGAGGTATTGGTTGTACAGTCATGGAAAAAAGTTCTTCCCCATAAGGCTTTAATAGGAGCAAGTAATGCAGGAGGGTAGGCAACACATATTGCACCCTTCGATGATCGGGTGATTTTGCCTGTCTCAACACCGAGAAATGTGTTCCACGCGAAGGTCAACATGACAGGAAAGCAAAGAGGGTCACGTGACTATTGGTTACGTGGAGTGTTGTGCTTCTCCACGTCCCCACTTCTTGATCCACATTGCAGAAAAAGTAGAGCTGCGTGCAATATATGAAAATAGGTTGTTTTCAACTACACGCTTAAGTATGATTTTCCCAATTGTAAATCTATCAGACGTGTCTCCCGATTTAGTCGGGACAGTCTTTTACTTTGAATTCCTGTTTGTCATAGGCGTAACTTGACGGGAGCAGAAATGGCATTTGTAACCCCCCCCCAAAAAAAATCAGGTTTCTTATAGCTGCTAAAACAGGAATTAAATACTATGATTTGACGCATCCAAAAAAAGTATTATATTGAAAGATTTTTCCCAAATACGTAGATAGCAATTTAATACTTTGAAAGTGTCTCAGATTTGTTTATTATCACATCTTAGTGTGGCACAGGTCTACTACAAAAGTGGAATTTCGTAACAGAAATATGAACCCACTCCTTTTATTTCGTAGCCGATTTCATCTTGAAACTGAAATTAAGAATATTAGTTAACAATGTCATTGGTAAACAATAAAAAAATGTGTTAGACCCAATTCTTTAATACCTGATCATAATCTTTATCGCAAATTTAAATTTTGTTGTAAGTCCACTTTATGCAAAAAAAAAAATAATAATAATAATAAAGTTCTTACCTGTGCTTGGCGCTACGCCATGAAGGCGTATAGGGGGTGTGGGGGTAACGCCCCACACTTTCTTGATTCGTTCGTGAGTGGGGGTGATGTGATCAGCATCACGCCCCTGACCGCTTTTACCCCCCAGGGTTTCCCCCAGGTACCCATGTCATTCGACGCTGGGTGGGCGCTGGGGCCGCTTCCAACGTTAGAAAAGTTCCCGGGCTTGAACCGGCCGGGAATCGAACCCGGGGCCTATAGCATGGTAGTCAGACGCGTTACCGACTGAGTCACCGGCACAGATAGACTAATCTGAAGTGCATACAGTTTAAAGTGGAATCCGAACCACTATGTGCGATCACCTGGTATCGTACCCCAGACCCCTTGATTACAAGGCCTTACCACTACGCCATCAGTGAGGCGCACACAATCTTTGTATTTCGACCTTTTTAAACCTATATGTATCATATAAGAGGTTGTTTAACGTTGCTATGCCTCTGTGGATTATATTTAGCAAGTATTCGAGCACATAGCGTCAGGTTTCATAGAATATAAGCTTCTCTTCCATGTTTATGGTTTCCTATCTGCAGTAGAAAAACTGGCAGGTTCCCATAGCTTTTCTTTCAATAGTCTTCCAATGGTTGCATATCATATCACTCAAATCTGATTCATTCGTTTCGAACACAATCCCCGATGGCGCAGTGGAATCGTGGGCGCCTTGTAATTAAGGGATCCCGGGTTCGATACTCGGTGGAGGAACATAGTGGTTCGGATCCCCCTTTAAACTGTAGGTCCATTCACGATTAGCCTAACAGAACATAAAGTGGACTTAAGACACCAAATCAAGCAACCAACACAATCCCGTTATTGTCCAGATTATCGAATCCTGAACCTTCGTCGCGAATAACATAAGCAGGAAGACAACGTGAAATAACCGAACAGAAACAGAAACTAAAATCCACATCGGATAGATTGGATTAAGTCGACGATACAGCACGGGTTCTGAAATGAAAAAGAATACGAAAGTTGAAGGACCTCTATACGCACCCACTTTTCCTCCACTCAATGGGGAAGATATCCTTCTAGCTGAGAAGCCTTTACGTAGGAGTGCCCTGAGGGAACTTCAAGGCCACAACGATAAAGTGTTCTACGTGCAATGACCTGTGTTCCTCCTTATTTCGTACGCCATTGATAACTGGAACACGTGACCTCGTCTTTGGTAGAGCAGAAGCCTGCTTGCTTGCCACCACCCTTCAGTTCAGTGACCTTCGCCCGTAGTCAGCAAGAATGAATGACTCACCATATACTTGTTGTCTGTGAGGCTACACAAGAATAGATATTTCGTTAGTGGCTGTAAGTATTGTTTCATCTGCAGTTATATCAGTTACATTTCAATAGTTTCCGTCCTAATGGTTACGTTAGTGATAAACATGTAAATTAGTTCTCGAGAGTGAACGTTTTATCTATTTGAACGGGGGATTTTTATACAGTCTGCATGTATTATTTTTCCTGAAACAAGAAGAAATTCGAAGACGCAAAAAGAGTTGTATAAGAGTAGTTAACAAAAGGAGAAAAGAAGAAGAAAACGAACATGTAAATGCTGAAATAAATTATGGTAGAGATCGAGTGAATAACATTTTGTCATGGGTCCTCCTCGATGGCGTAGTGATAACGTCGTCGCCTTGTAATCAGTGGATCCCGGGTTTGATACACGGTGGATGCACATAGTGGTTAGTATCACACTTTAAACTAAAGGTCGAGTCCAGATTAGCATATCTGTGCACCAAACCAAAACTAAGAAAGAAATTGTCACATTGCAAGAAAATTTCATGTTCAACCAGATACGAAACAAAAGGGAATAATATATTGCAGGTTGGAGTTCACATCTGTAGCATCTAACCAGCACAATTATGAATCGCAACATATCGTATCAGATCCATTTTTATTATACATGTATGATAATATAAGAGAAGTAGAGGAAAGAGAAAACCAAGCGAAACACGGACGCCTTCTCCAGAATTTCAAATCTCGTTACATAAGGTTCTGGGTTGGAGTCTAGAACAGGCATGACTTTCTTGTTCTTGCCCTTTTATCTGCTTCATTTCATCATAATTCATCGTTATGGTTTACCTGCAGAGGAAGAATAATGACAATAATTGTCAATACAAAGCCAATGACAAACAGAACAACTCGATTACGGAGGTGCCAAGAAGAAACGAGACTTTACAGTTTCTCCGTCTCTCGGTTTGTCGAATTGAAAATTGCTCTCCCGTTCTCGGTCTCGATTAGTTAAATATAGAAATCGAAAATGTATGTGAATGAATATACATAT
Source organism: Lepisma saccharinum (assembly GCF_977018435.1). Lineage (NCBI taxonomy): Eukaryota > Metazoa > Arthropoda > Insecta > Zygentoma > Lepismatidae > Lepisma > Lepisma saccharinum. The sequence continues at coordinate 155,479,996 of NC_139230.1, read as the reverse complement.
ATTTTATATATTCCGGTTTTGTAGGAGATTTCGTGAGAGATGAAATAAGTACTCTTCCATCGTATTTATTTTTATAATTTTTATTCCCTGTTCGATGATCGCGACGATAAAGTCGAGTGACCATTACATGAAATTGATGACGAAATAATCAAACACCCCCGACAAGGACGGTACTCAAACCCGGGAACTTTTGCGACGATATCGAATGTCAATCACTTAATGAGCTTGACCACCGAGCCTGCTTAATGTTGTTTCTGTCTGGTAATTCGTAATAATATCCCACATTCACTATCATTTGCTTCATAATTTATCTTATTGTTGTGATTAACCTGAATTCAAAGAATTAGTTGAAAGGCAAAAATGCAAGATTGAATGTCTCTGATGTTACTTCGTGCCGAATAATATGACGTGGTATTATGATATGAATTTATTAATCATATAATATGCCTATTCATTCCATTGATTGATCCCAATTGATCACACAAAATATGCTATAATGTCCACTCCATGGAGGAGTGGTTAGCACAGCGCGCTACGATGCCATGGGTCCCTGGTTAGAATCTCGACTTGGGCGTGGGTGTCCTTGGTAAGTGTCCCTTCATCAATTTCATCATAGCATCACTCATCTTCATCGTCGCTATTTGCCAAAAGTGAAAGAATAGCAAATCTAAATAACAAACATCCAATCAAATCGAACATCTCTACCGATTTAATTCTATACGGTACCGAATTCCCACTTTATTACTGCATCTTAAGTCATTTTACAGCATCTCAATTGTTTTCCGATTCGAAAACATTTGGAATGTTGTTTTGTGCAGTTGATTGTGCATTGTTTCGTTGTTTGGATTGTTTAATTAACGTCGCATTAATTAGTTTTAGACCAATCGTGACGGGGGAAGCAAGAGCACAAAGAAAGCGAAACAAGGAAGAGACCACGGCTTTCTTTAAAGATAGCATCCCGTGAATACAACTCAAGTGACTGCAGAATATTATGAATAAAATTTATTTCGCTTTTTCCTTTTATTTCTGTTTCAGTTATTTTACTTCGCTTTTCTTCTACCACTCGCGTTACTTGTGTCGGTGAGGAAGAATTATAAACTCGTGAAATGGACGATGGTACAAAAAAAATATATGCCTCTCCCACGGTTCGAAGCTGTCAGTACAAAATATTGTCTTATTTTTAAAATGTACGGGCAAATATGGTTTGTCACGTAGCAATTTTCGCTTATCTCTTTCTCAAGGGGTTCCATTACCTCTCTGATGTCGTAGTGGTAACGTCTTCGCCATGTAATGAAAGGCTTCCGAATTCAATACCAAATAGAGAGGCATTTGGTTCGGATCCCATTTTAATCTGTAGGTCCAGTGCGTGAACTGGACTTAAACAATTAACGTGTGGCATGTGGTCTGTGATGAGAACCATCATCTTAGCGAACCTTCTTGACGATGACTCTAATATCACTGGAAAGAATAGTATTTCCTTACGAGTAGCTCTTGTCAAGAAACCAGTTCCTGAAATTTTCTTCTGGAGGCATCGTAGCACCCAGCTGTTTGTTGTGGCTGGGGCACGAGTCATGTGACTCATGCTATCAAAGCTCAATCCTTCCCGAGAACTCGGAATCACCAGGCAAACTTAAGCGAATATTTTGTTATTTGGGTTGCATAAACAACAGGCTTTAAGACGTTACGAAATTCTACGTCCCGTGGCCCAGGTATTTTTTTCTAAGACTGTACATGTAGTTTTAGCTGTAATAATTGTATTCTAATTGTGGTTTTAGATTTAATTCTGTACCTTCAGTACATTAATTGTTTACATTATAAGTAGGAATGTTTTTTTAAATTTCTTTTTATTTTTTTGTATTTTTATTCTTTCTACTGCAACAATGTTTTTCAAGAAGTGGAAAGTGTCAATTGTAATATGTTTTTTTAAAGGGTTTGTTGTAAGAACGGTCCGCGAGACCGAAACGCGCCCTCTCAATAAAGACGATATTATTATTATTATTATTATTATTATTATTATTATTATTATTATTATTATTATTATTATTATTATACGTATTCGTGTAATTACAATAGATAACTGCGATCGAGCGAAAAACGTCCCGCGATCGACCGGGCGATTGCGATTGACGCGTTGGACATGCCTGCTACAAAACAATCTGTGATCGTTATTTGCAATTTCCGGCTTGGAACAACTGCTGTATTTTATAACAGCCTCTTAACCATTCCAGTCTTTTTTTGTTCAGAGACATCAGAAGCTTCTCATATGATGGAGAAAATATTATTCCGTGCAACATCCTGCACGTATAGCTTTAACCAAGTCCTGGCTCTTCTTGATTTCTTAAAAGGGGTTTGAGATTAGACTAATGGTTTCTAATCTGCTTCAGGAATAACATAAACGTGTGTGAAAATGAAGCACCCTACTATGTTACTATGTCCAATTAGAAATTATACCACAATTTTACTATTGATTTTAATAATTATTATTAATGGTTATAATAATGATTTTGTAGAAATGAAAGTTACAATTTGACGTAAATGTGACGGACTCGTAATGAGAATGATATGGGTTCGATTCGTATGTCGAATTTCTCCGATTTGAGATCCCCTTCATCATTGTGTTAGAGTTATTTCATTAGTAACCTTCATGTTTTTCTCTCTGTAGTTAATCGCAGATAAAACAATTGCTACATCGTATTGTATTAAGAGTTGTCAACGTTACTCTTCTCTCCTCAGATTATTCGTAAGAAGATAGACGATGATAGATGAACTATACGAAAGAAGAAACATAATGGAAGAAACATTCCCAAACGGGACTTCAATCTCTTACCTGATGCAGCACAATTTCAAACAACATCACAACGGCCTCCGCTGCCGAAACAATGATTCTTAACATTTCCAGTGCTTGTTGAAGCTTGATACGTGGAATATACTGTATGCGTCTACCAGATAGTAGGCTATGCATCAACTATTATATATATTATGCACACACACATGCACACATACATAAATGAATGTGTAGGTAGAAATTGCTTTCGTGGAATAAGTTAATTCTGAATTTTTTCGCGCCAATTTCTGATTAGCAGGAGGGTGCCAGAAATTTTGTAAGGATGAGAAATGTCCATAAGGGAGAATGTGACTGTTTTCCCAACGTATCCATATTTTATTTTGTGTTTTCTAGAAGCCCAAATAATTTGGGAGGTGTAAGCCAACACAAATTCGCTACTGTCAGACAGAAATTAAGATTGAGACAAATGAGCGGGGGAGGGAAATTGATAGCTTTTTCGTATGTGATTTTAGTTACAAATTTCCTCACGTCATTGTCATCACTAAGTTATTTTTATGTAAAAAGTAAAAAAGTAAAGTGTTCCCCTGTGCATAGCACCACGCCATGAAGGCGTATAGGGGGTGCGGGGGTAACGCCCCACACTTTCTTGATCCGGTCGTGAGTGGGGGTGATGTGATCAGCATCACGCCCCTGACCGCCTTTACCCCCCAGGGTTTCCCCCAGGTACCCATGTTATTCGACGCTGGGTAGGCGCCGGGGCCGCTTCCACCGTTAGAAAAGTTCCCGGATTTTTATGTAGCTTTCCTATTTCTTTAGGCTAACCACGTTAATTAGAATGAATGAAGAGTAGATACCATTGATGAAAGGACACTCTCAGAGAAACATCCACACCCAGGCTGGAAACAGAACCCGAACCAATTGTGAGTCTGCCATTGCGTCGTTTTCTAGCAATTGGTATGATACTGTCTATTGAATATACAGAGGGAAATTGAAAAAAAAAACTGCATGGAGACTGAAAAGACAAATTAATTCTTGACACCATATTTTCAGTGATTTTGAAGTGAATTGGAAAAACAGTACATGAACTGAATTTCTACTGTTTTTCTAATGAATACTACTGAAGTCAGATATATCTTAATGAATAAGTTACTACAATTTTTCAAACAACAGAGTGAAATGGTCAACATTTTGCTCTGTTGGGATCTACAGAGCTGTCCTGTCATGGCTCTATGAGCGTCCCACAATTGGCAGAAGTGGGGTATGGTTGGTGGACTACAATGTGATCCTTCCACCTAGATCCGAGGGATCCGCTGACCAACGACAGGTGCGGTCCTCCAATCATATTGGGTTTTAGGCGTAGATCTGACAACTCTGCACTGTAAAAAGACATGTCAAGAATCAGCAATATGAGGCCATGGATGTTCCCAAGGTAAAATAGTCTCCCATTCGGATCTCCGGGCGGGGACTACTTTGGGAGGTCCCTGCACTAAGGATAAGATCTACATTAGGAATAAGGATATTAAATTAGGCACTTGGAATGTTCTGATCTTTACCGGCCTGGGGCATTTCAGTGTACAGTTAATGAGATAGTTAAGTATAAAATCGTTATAGTAGCCGCCCAGGAAGTTAGCTGGCCAGGAGAAGGTAATTGTAAAACTAAAAATTATACTTTTTTCTATGGTGGTACTGAAAATCATAATTTTGGAACAGGCTTCTTCATAAATAATAGAATTATCTTGGCACTTAAAACAGTAGAATTTATTAATGATAGGATACCATATGCATTTTTACAAGGTAGGTAGTGCAAAATTATTTTAATAAACATGCATGCACCAACGGAAGATAAAGATGATAATTCTAAATATATTCTTTATGCAGAGTTAGAACAGGTCTTCGATAAACTTTCCCAGTATGATATGAAGATTCTGTTAAGTGACTGTAATGCACAGATTGGCAAAGAAGTGGCATTTAAACCTACTATTGGTAAATAAAATCTTCATGAATTAAGTAATGATAATGGTACAAGATTAATACAATTTGCAACCTCAAAGAATTTAATTGTGAAAGGTACCAATTTTAAACATAAAGATATCCATAAATATACCTGGTCTTCTCCAGATGGTAAAACTCATAATCATATAGATCATATTCTCATCTATAAAAGAAGGCATACTAATGTAATTGACGTTCGTTCACATAGAGGTGCTGACTGTGCCAGTGACCATTATTTAATAATTGCTAAATTAAAAGAAATACTCTCAGTGATAAATCATTAGCAACACAATCTAAAAGTTCTAAAATTTAATACAGGAACATTTGCTGATGATAGAATTAAGAAAGATTACCAAATTAAAGTGTCAAATAGAATCGATGTTTTGCAGGATTTAAATGATGATGAAAATATAAATGAAACAGACGTAAATAAGAATTGGGAGCACATACGTAATGCAATAGAATCAGCAGCTAAAGAAAGTATAGGATACCAAAAACCAAGAAAAAGTAAGCCATGGTTTGATAATGAATGTCATAACCTAATAGAAATAAGAAATCAGGCTAGACTTAGATGATAACTCTGATGAGACAAATTTAAGCAATTATAATAGAATAAGGTGAGAAGTTAACTGCACGTTTAGAAGTAAAAAAAGAGATTACTTGAATAGTAAAATTAACGAAACTGAAACAAACAGCAAAAATAATAATATCAGAGATTTATATAAAGGTGTAAATGAATTTAGAAAGGGGTGACAACCTAAAGTAAACTTGATAAAAGCGATATTTTAAATAGATGGAAGAACTACTTTAATGGCCTTTTAAATGTTCATGTAGGAGATAAATCAGAAGTAAATGAAGTATACAAAGTAGCACCTTTAGTTCCAGAACCTAGCTTGACTGAAGTTAGATATGCTATTAAAAGGCTAAAGAATAACAAAGCACCTGGCATTGATTTAATAGCAGCTGAGTTAATTAAATATGGTGGAAATTCATTAATATGTCAAATTCGTAAATTAATTTGTTTAACATGGAATAAAGAAGAAATCCCTCAACAGTGGAAAGAATCCATAATTGTTCCTGTGTTTAAAAAAGGTGATAAAATGAACTGCAATAATTACCGTGCAATTTCTCTACTCTCAACAACATATAAAATATTATCTGACATTCTATTAGCAAGACTAACCCCATATGCTAATTAAATTATAGGTGATTATCAATGTGGATTTAAAACTAACAGATATGATTCAGTCAAAATAGATCAATTATATAATATATTAGTCGAGTTTGGAATACCCAAGAAGATTTTTAATATGATAAAAATATGCACCAGTGAAACAGAAAGTAAAATTTGTGTGGATATTAATATGTCTGACAAATTTACAATTCATGATGGGTTAAGACAAGGAGATGCATTATCTCAATTGCTCTTTAATTTTGCCTTAGAATACGCTGTTAGGAAGGTAAAAGAAAGTAACGAAGGACTAAAATTAAACGGTGTGACTCAGCTGTTACCATATGCAGATGATGTAGACTTACTGGGGGATGATGTAAATACAATTGAGAAGAATGCTAAAATATTTTTCAAAGCAGCTAAAGAGATAGGTTTGGAAGTTAACAAAAATAAAAATAAATATATGCTTACAGGCCGGAACCAAGTGTTAGGTAATAATCAAAATCTAATTATTGATAACAACTCGTTTGAACCATTTTGCAAATTCAAGTACTTAGGAGTAATACTAACAAATGAAAATTGTATTAAAGAGGAAATAAAAAGTAGGCCTAAATCAGGAAATGCATGTTACTTTTTCCTTCATAAATGTTTGTCTTCTCGTTTAATATGTACGAAACTAAAAGTTAAAATATACAAAACAGTAATTTTGCCTGTATTATTATATGGATGCGAAACTTGGTCCCTTACATTGAAAGAAGAACGTAAATTGAGAGTATTTGAAAATAATATACTTAGGAAAATATTTGGACCTAAAAGGGATGAGGAGACAGGTGAGTGGATAAGGTTACATAATTTAGAAGTATATAATTTGTATTCATGTCCAGATATTATTAGAATGATTAAATCAAGAAGATTTAGGTGAGCAGGCCATGTGGCACGAATGGGAGAGGAAAGAAGAATTTACGGGATATTGTTGGGAAACCGGATGGTAATAGACCAGTAGGAAGACCAAGACGAAAAGGGAGGGATAACGTTGAGATGGACTTAAAGGAAATTGGTAGGGATGAAAAAGAGTATATATACATCTTGCTCAGGATAGGGACAAATGGAAGGCCTGTGTTGCTGCAGCCATGAACCTTCGGGTTCAAGAAGGATAGAGAGTTAGTTAGTTATCATGGAGACTGAATAGAATGCACCACTGATGTATAACATTTCTCAATGTTGAAAATAATATGAGCTCACTGTTTTGTTAAGCACAACAGCAGTAGTTGTGCATCAGACACTGTTACTGCCTAATCATGCTCTTATGCCTAGGTAGAAATTACACATGTGCAATATATATGTCCCCTCACTTTGCTCTATTCATTTCTGTCGAATGTCGGTAATATTCAGTGGCACAAAATATGCCTTTTCGTTCCCTTACAACACAAATATCTGGGCTCGATTACTTCCCTCCTTCAGAATTCACTTTTCATTAGAAATTTTTTGGGGTCAAGGAGTGGGCAATCCGCACGACAAAGTAGTTGCGAAGTTTTTGTGCTGTAGTACTCATAGTTTGATGGTCTGTGTACGGTCGAACACTTGTAAGATATCAATTTCTACCTCTATTTTTGAATGTATCTCTTACAGCACCTTATATATTTAATACGCTTACAGAAAGTGTAATTTGAATAGTTGCTCACTGTTTCAGCATTGCGTGCGGATACTAGCTATATCGCTTAAATTAAATGCTCGAATCAATTATACTTTTAAATTTCTTAGGTTAGAAACTTCTCCTTAAATGTGAAATGTTTGAGTCCTTACATACATACGTTCAAGCACATTTTATAAAACAAATTTCGCTTTCATAGTATAAAACCTGATAGACTGTTTTTAAAAGAGTTGTGTAAATTGGCCTAGTGGTTACTGGGAAAAAACATGTGTAGGGAGACAATTAAGTAAAATCTATTATAATGCCTTGAGTTTTTGTTTTAGGTCCAGTTTATGCACAGATATAATGGTCGTGACTGAACCTACAGTTTCTAGTGTGATCCGAACCACCGTGTGTCTCCACCGGACACTTGATTGAGCCATCAGGAAGGCTCTATTATAATGTCACATATCAAAACAGCGAATAGGTAGATGTGATATTTCAATATCACAAAAATGCGTTGTGGGTAAATGTCATTTATTCAATTGTTTAAAATCACTCCGTTTTTTTACTATGGAGCGGATTCAATTATTTTCCAAGTACACATTAAACTGGTGGAGAGATGTATCGTATATTTTCTCACTGTAAATTTTAGTATCAATTGTTCTTCCTAAGTTTATAAATTTGTACTTTTAAATTCAGAGTTTTTCTGAATAACAAACAGTGTTCTTAGCGTATACGGCAATTATATATTACCATGTAGAGGTATGTGCTAATAGAAGGTAAGTCAATGGTGTATTAGTTAGAGTTATCAATTCAAATGCAAGAGGTTTTAAGTTCGATCTTCTTTGGTACTTTTTTTTTACGTTTCATCATAAAATGTATACAGGGTGTATCATAAGTAATAGCGCAAACTGACACAGTTGAAAGTGCACGATAATAGAAGCAAAAAAGTCTCAGTAAACATGGGTCCGCAAACGAGTAATTTTCGAGATAATTGCGAATGTGTGGTTACAAGCCGCCACGGACTTCATTGTTTGCAAACGTCATCCTAGTTGCTAAAATGCTAATAATGTGTGCAAATGTGTGGTAAAAGCCGTCACTGATTGCATTTTGTAAACACAGAGTGCTTTACTCCTTGCTCTTTCCAAGGTTTGCTCTTTGCTTACAAAGGGCCTCCCCCATGGCGCAGTGGTAGCGTCATTGCCTTGTAATCAAGGGGTCCCGGGTTCGATACCCGGTGCAGGCACAAGTGGTTCGGATCCTACTTTAAACTGTAGGTCCCGTCCCGATTAGCCTTCCTGTGCATAAAGTGGACTTAAAACACCAACTCAATACACGGCTCTTTGCTTACAAAACAGAACATTTCCGAGAGGTGGCGTTGGAATCAAATAGGATGGATACAATCAGTACAGAGAATTGTACATGCTTGTGACCAATTCCGAAGTGAACCGGGGGTGTTCGAAAGAATTCGAAACTCAATGTGGAATCGCGTACAGCATTGCATCCAAATGCAAGGACGACACTTTGAACACCTCCTTTAACAGGTACGAGTGTACAGAATTGTAACATGTAACATATTAAAGTTTATTAAAGTAATAAAAGCAATGAGACCTCCAATGACTTTTCTTACTGTATTATTAGCATTTTACCAACTAGGACGACGTTTACAAACAATAAAGTCAGTTACGGCTTGTAACCACACATTCGCAATTATCACGAAAACGGCTCGTTTGCGGACCCATGTTTACTGAGACATTTTTTGCTTCTATTATCGTGTAATTTCTACTGTGTCACTTTGCGCTATTACTTATGATACACCCTGTATTTATTGAGTTTGTTTATTTTACTTACTTTTTTTGCCATTTTTGGTTAATAGCGAAGGTGAGCTAGATGAGATACAATCACCAAGCCTTGTTTGCCTGCAGGAGTGCAGTTACGGTGGTGTACTACGTTAAAGAGAGGTTGAGAATATAAGATAGTTGATATTAGCACGGTAATAGCATTCAAATCAATGCTGTTGGCCGTTTGGCACATCTCCTTACGAAGTCGCTACCACATCGCGATTCACTAATTAATCGAAATAAAATAAAATTTATGCTACTTGAATTTAAGATTGATTCACTTCACAGTTTAATGTGAAACAATACCTGAGATGCAAACTTAATTCAATTCAATTCTCTAATTTTATGTAGTTAATGCGTTGAGCTCGTATAGAAACGTTATATATAGGCTCTAAAGCACACTACACACTACAACCATTTAACCAACTCGTGCGGCTCTCAGCTAGAGATTCTGTGTTCCTATATCCTTCAGATCGCTTCGGCATTTCAGTGTCATTGTTTTATCTTCTATTACATTCTCATCGTCGCGATCAGCCTACGTAAGTAGAAAACCGACATTACATAATTGTCAAACAAGCCACCCATTATGAATTTATGTTATATCCTGCTTATTTCACTTTTCAATATTCAGTAGCTCGAAAAACAGGGTATGCAATTTACACTGTTTCAAACAATTACGGGTTCCCGGAAATTACCCGGAGGTTGATGTGTTGTCAGTAACATTATGAAAAAAAGCGTGATATTACTCCCTGACGTGAAATAGCAACATTGGTGCATATCAACAGGTGCCTCAGGCATTTGTGCTGTCGTAGGGTAGGTAGGCGTGAGAAGTGCGCAGTTGTGGGAACGGCAGTAGAAGTTCGTCCTAATTTTTTTCACTATCTCGAACGGTCTTCATTTTACAACACTTTGAAATGTAATTAAATCAGTGTTGTCTGTCACTCTTGAGACCCTCTAAACAATATACCCTTGCTTACATTTTATTTCCTTTCTTCTTAACCACTGATCAGATCTCTCTGAAATCTTACACAAAGTTCCTCTTCTTTTCTTCCCCCTCCTTATATTTTTCTCTTTTCGACACAAACACACGCATATTCCCTATGGTCTCTCATACATGCACAAAAAATAAATCTTTGTGTAGGCCTATGAATGTACGTACAAATACAAGTCTACTATAAATGATTCATTCGATTTTAAAACACTGTACTTTCCAAAGTACGATACCCGATGGAGGTACAAGTGGTTCGGATCCCACTTTAAACTGTAGGTCCCGTCCCGATTAGCCTATCTGTGCATAAAGTGGACTTAAAGCATCAAATCAATCAACATACATTTATGAATGATACATATATGAAAATAACTGCAAACTCACCTAGTTTTCCTCACATTCTCCAAATGTTCTATGTGTGCCCTCTGGCCACACAACACACATCCAAGAGGCAAGTCGAGTTCCACCCATACGACCGAAAAATGCTGTTTGCATGGTGGTTCTTTTCTGTACTCTCTTTTGAATGCACGCTGCACTGTAATAATATGCATTATTCATAATATATTTCTATAAAATGCTATTTGAAGCTACAGGCTACTCGCTATTTTATTTTTATAGCTTGCATATGTTCAACAGCATTCACACCATCAGACTCTAGGTACTGCAGAAAAAGTCACAACTCATTCTACAGGGTGCAATAATTAAAGTTTCCCTACTCAAAGCCCTCTAGAGCCCGTTGGAAGCAACGGATTGTGGTGAAACTTGATATAGGGGCCATGAAGACCATTGAGAAGCGAAAGCTGATGGAAAAGGTTTAAATTTTCACAACCAGGTTGAAATGTGGCGCCACATTTCAACCTCGTGGTAAAACTTTGTTTCGAAGGGATTCCAGAGGGCTCTGAATAGGGCAACTTTAATTGTGGCCAACCGGTATAGTGCTGATTGCTTACATGTTGCCCCTTGAAACTTTCAAATGAAAATGAAGTAATTGAATCCAGAATTTCTTTCTATTGTAGCGGAGTTTAAAAGCATACCGAAATTCGACACAAGTGTATTCCCGATACCATAATGTACAGTCTTGATTAGCCCAATGACACAAAAAATTGTCTGAAATTATTCATTTCCTTAACCATTTTGTTATGCAAAAGCCTCTTCCACTATAACTGATTTGTCTTTTAAAAAATACGCTATTTCGGATACAGTCATGATGGAACTAAGTCGGGACCTCGTTATAAGTGAAACTCGAAATGCATTAGGGCCTTCCCGATGGCGCACTGGTAGCGTCGTCGCGTTGTAATCAAGGAGTCCCGAGTTCGATTCCCGGTGGAAGCACATAGTGGTTCGGATTTCACTTTAAGCTGTAGGTCCAGTCCCGATTAGCCTTACTGTGCACAAAGTGGACTTAAAGCATCAACTCAAAATGCATTATACATAGTTATTGCATGTACTGCCAATTTCGATTGGACTTCAATCTGCTGGATTAAAGTTTCAAATATAGTCAGGCCTCCCCGATGGTGCAGTGGTAGCGTCGTTGCCTTGTATTCTAGGTGTTCCGGTGGAGGCACATAGTAGTTCCGATCCCACTTTAAACTGTAGGTCCAGTCCCGATTAGCCTATCTGTGCATAAAGTGGACTTAAAACAACTCTAATCAAATATAATCAGTACTTTGGAAGGAATGAGGTGAACGAAAGAAGTCACAAATGTTGTGAAAAAAATACTACTATAAATTTAGATTTTGAACTGCAATTAACTAGGTACTTAGGACGACTGATGTGGTATTCCGTTTGAATGAAATCGATGAATGCTTTCCAATATGGTGGACATAAACTTAGCTTCTTTCCATGTTATACACGTTCGAATATTTGTAAATTGCAACATACTGAGCTGAATTTTTAATCAACCTTAGAGCAGAGTTTATTTGAGTTTGAGCAAAGCTGATTGACGTGTTTCGTCTTTAAACTTACTGCAACCAAACTTTTAAAAGTACAGTAGCTGGTAATGAAGATATATGTTGTTGATCTCATTTCATACTTTAATAGTTTTCATTTCTTGGTCTCTGTGGTCGAGTGGTCAGTTGATGCGCTACGAAGGTCTAACGGTAACGGCGTTACCTTGTAATCAAGAAGTACTGGATTCGAACCCCGGTGGAGGCACATTGCACTGTGGTTCGAAACTCATTTTAAATTACAGGTCGGATACCGATTAGCCTATCTGAGCACATATTGGACTAAACGTTTCCCCTACAAAACCAGAAATCCGAGGCTCGAACCCAGGGTAAGGCATGGATGAACACTGATGTCCTCATAATTACGATTAAACAAGAGATAGAAAAGCGCGTTAAATAACATAAATAAACATTTCCTTTAGATGTACTATAGGTCTTTCCTACTCTTACGGCGGGCGCTCTATATGCTGGAAACGGAAGTGGGGAGCGTGGAAGTGACCAATCCAGCGCGATAAAAGAAACGCAGCAGCCTGTAGAACGAGGTACATGTAGTACTTCCTACCGCCGCGTCGTAACTCTCGGCGCCACCGCTGTTGTCTGATTGGTCTGCAGCGTAATCCCCGCTCCCCACTTAGCATGCGAACAAAAACCTATAGTTACAAAAATCGCATAGCGTTAAACAGATTAACAAAAGAAGGGCAATTTAATGAATTTAGTAACTTCCGTTTTACTAAGTTTGCGTTTTCAGAACAACTGATGATATCTAAATCTATGAAGCATTCAAAAATGAATATATATATATATATATATATATATATATATATATATATATATATATATATATATATATATACTGATACAAAAGAAGTAGCTTTGATAAAGCAATATAAATAGTAGTAAAGTTAGGAATGTATTCAGAGTAGAAATGCGAAATTCATTGTATTTTACTCAAGTGGTGTGGGTAGAGGGAATTTGTTCAAAGGTCTGCAACATTGCTGCAGAAATTTATATGCAAGAAACGTTGGTTTTCTTACAGCAACGAGGCAAATTGTGTAACAGGTGCATCGAATGTCCTCTAAAATAAAGGAGGAGAAAGACGTGCTGAACGAATGGAAAATAGAAATTTCGACCAATACTCCCAGTAGTAATTAAATACAGAAAAGCTACGTGTATGTTATAAAAGAGGTATCTGAAATGCTTTGTATAAAACGACCAATGCAAGGAATGATTCAGAAACTCCTTATCCTCTTTTAATGTAATAATGGATTCCACTGGAATAATTTTTCCGTCGTAATTTTAAAAATTAACTTCAAAGCGGATGAACCGACCACATTTGAAACTTACAAATAAAATCAAGAGGGAACGTAACCAACCATTATTACAAACCATTTCTTATTGACTGAAGGTCTGCATCACTTACTTGCATCGTTAGGTTAATCTTGTTGGACAACGATAAATTTCATAAGCTTTTGTCATCTCATATAATATCTAAGAAACTAAAAGTTAAAATATACAAAACAGTAATTTTGTCTGTAGTATTATATGGATGTAAAACTTGGTCCCTTACATTAAAAGAGGAACATAAATTAAGAGTATTGGAAAATAAAATTCTTAGAAAAATATTTGGACCTAAAAGGGATGAGGATACAGGTGAGCGGAGAAGGTTACATAATTTAGAACTGCATTCATGTTCAGATATTATTAGAATAACTAAATCAAGAAGACTTAGGTGGTCAGGTCATTTGGCACCAATAGGAGATTAAAGAAGAGTTTACAGGATTCTTGTTGAGAAACCTGATGGTAAAAGACCTGTAGGAAGGCCAAGACGAAGATGGAGAGATATCGTTGAGTTGCACCAAAAAGAAATCGGTGAGGATGGAAAAGAATGGATTGAACTTGCCCAGGACAGGGACAGATGGAAGGCTTGTGTTGCAGCAATAAAATTTCGGGTTTAACAAGACTAGAGAGTGAGTGAGTTAGTTATAAAAGAGACAAGTCAATAGAACGAAGTTCCGTTGCCTTCGTTAAAAATGTTGTAAAATTCTCCCAAGGGACAGGAGGAAACACATAAAAACTGCAGAAGTCAGGGTTCTCGGATTTAAACTCAGTAACCCTCCAATTCAAGAGTCGTAATCGGAGTCTGGGAGTAACATAACGCAAATAACTCGTTACTTCTTAGGTATTTGCATTATTAACGCGTAATTGTAAGTGTGTTAAATTGATTTGAGTTACTTTACGTGCATTAGCTTAATTAATTCAGGGGTGGAGGATTTATTTGCCGGGGCGAAACATGCTTTTTTGTGTTTGTTTAAATTAGTGCATGTTACGTTACACTGAGAACATGGTACTAGTGTACCAATATCCTTATTGTATAACAAAACAATGATAACGGGTAAAGAGTTACTTTCCGCAGCAAGTGCTTACCTGTTTGAGTAGCTTACCCAACTTGGATGCTGCCCAGCGGTTCATTCTACAGTGTAAGCATAAAGTATTTCGCCGATTTCAAGCATGCATTACACAAAAAGTAAGCAACGTAGAGATATGTGTTTTTTTGGGAAATGGTACAGTCATGTTCAAAAAATCTGTCGCATGGATTTTTTCCAAGTCCAACGTCTTACGAAATTGTGTTGGTAGCTCTGAAACAAGAAAGTGTTGTGGAATATACGATCCTCCAATCAGAGTGAAGTTCGATTCGGATGAGCAGGAGGCGTGACTCACGGTCTTGTCCACAGGAAGTTCAACCAATGCAGCATTTCCAAATATGAGATAACGTCCCCATTGGTTAAATATTGTTTCAATAATGCGAATCGGCATAAAGATTGCGCAAAAGTTTACTTTGTCGTTTTAATGCCTTTAATCGTTTCAAATTAGTATTAAATTGTTCCAATTATAGTTCATGAGCTTAATATAATGTATTCATGTATGTGTTTGACAATCATATATCAGTCATTAGAACAATTTTCACATTGTTTTCACTACGTGAGATGACATTTCATTTACATTTACGATAAAATAGTGGTTTGGGTGTAATAACAGTTTTCATTAATTAATTTAGAGATGCATTTTTATTTGTTGAGTTAATGATTAGGTTAATTCGTTATTTCTCGCGAAAAGAGGGAACCACAGCTGAAAGAAAATACAAAACTTGTATTATTGAGGTCAACATCACTTTTTGCACACATAGGCTAATCACGACTCGGGATACATTTAAATTGGAATCTGAAACATTATACGACCTGACTGGAACTCGGAAAAGGACACACTGATTACAAGACGTCGATACATTACCACTTGGTCTGGCGAACGCCAATAATAATGAGGGGTTGTTGGAGTGGGAGAGGGGTGACGGAAAGTAGAAAATAAATAGTATTTTTGGGGGTATTTAATGTTATATTTATACACACACAAACCTAAGAAAATATTTATTTTGATACATGTGTGTGGGGGGGTGGGGAAGGGGGAAAAGAGAGGGACAGAAATATATTGGGAGAGATGGGACGAAGATGTGATTGTGAAAATGTTTTATTTGACGTTCAGTAAAAAACATTCAAGTCAATGATGATTATCTTATAAATACCATATTTCATGTAAATTTGTTTTAAAAATGGGGGCGGGGAGCTGTTTGTTTTACGTTCAGTGCATGATAACAAG
The DNA here is from genome assembly GCF_977018435.1 of Lepisma saccharinum. Lineage (NCBI taxonomy): Eukaryota > Metazoa > Arthropoda > Insecta > Zygentoma > Lepismatidae > Lepisma > Lepisma saccharinum. The sequence goes on along the minus strand of NC_139230.1, from coordinate 155,463,989 downwards.
TGGAGACACATAGTGGTTCGTATCTCACTTTGAACTGTAGGTCCAGGCCCCATTAGCCTATCTGTGTATAACGTGGAATTAGAATTCAGTAGAAAATAACGTCGATAATTGGATTTTAGATGCGTTGAGACCACTAAAATTTCCAATTCTTATAATAAGAAACCTGCCCTCATATTACCATTTTGAAAGAGAGAGAGTTAATTGTATAGTCTTTCGTTGTTAGTTTCAAAGAAGACTAATTCAAATAGTAACAATGGGAACGAATAAAGCTTACGAAAAGTTTTTGCCACCGTGAGGATTTGAACCTACGACCATTAGAGTGACAACTCAGTGCGATAACCACTACCCCACGAGTTCGTTCCTTCTTACGACATGATTATGAGTTAAGACCAATTCGTTCAATATGCATTAGAAATATAATCCCCACCCGCCTCTTTATAAACAACACACCCAAACGCTCCTTTGTAGCAAATGAAATAAAGGTGGTATGAATGTCACAAAACATTTAAGCAAAATCTACTATATTTACGACGCAATCGTTTTACATGGAGAGGCTACAGGATCGAAAATTGAGGTTGTGACGTGGCTTCTTGTAGTCGTATGGCAAGGTTCCAGCGTGCACTAGCCAGTAATTTCGGAAAAAAAAACTTCGATTTTTTTTATTATGGTAAATTGGTTCGGTGATAGGCTATCAGTATTACACGCCGAAGATTATAGGTTTGACTTCTGTTCGATTACCCCTATTATTATTATATATAGCAACTAAGTATTGTATTTAATTAATAGTTTAAAGAAATAAAAATGTTATATATATATATATATTTTTAAAAAAATAACACTCCTTTCTAATGATTTTTCAATGTTATTTTTGAAAATAATTTTTCAGAATATGTTTTTGAATTTCTCATCATTTTACTAGGATTTGCATAAAAATGATCCATGTATCATATTCGACGAAATGTCATGTACAGCGAAAGTTACACATTTTTATTTTAGGGAAAATTATCAAGAAACAAAACAAATAAATACTATTGACATCCTTTTGTGAATAGTATTTATTTTACATTATTTTTTGTTCACCATGCATAGTTGTATTCTTGTAAAAATCATGAAAAACAATATATTCTCTACATTTCGCAAAGCAAATAATATACGAATTTTCGTAATAAGTAAAATGCAATAAATAATTTTTCTATTTAATAAGAAATAAAAATCGCAGAGTTAACCGAACGGTGAATCGAACACAGAATTTTACAACCCATAAAATGCCTTGTAGCCTTTGCAATGAAGTGATGTAGATTCAAGTAAAAAAATTTCATGCAAAATCGCACGTTCAAATATATTAAATCAATGTGTCCATAAGTTTTTATACTGTCAGCCATTTGGCACATCTCGTTACAAAATCTCAGCACATCACCATTCACTAGTTAATCGAATTGAATATTGATTCACTTAACAGTTCAATGTGCAACAATAGTTTAGACTCATATCACGTGAGATGTAAACTCAATTCAATTCTCTCATTGTATGTAACTTGTATGTTGAGCTCATGTAGAAATATCAATTATGAGCTCTAAGCTAAATTTGACGCTACAATCGCTTGATCAACTCTTGCGTCTCGTGCCAGACATTCTACGTTCCTGTTTGCTCCAGGTCGCTTCTGCATTTCATTATCATTGTTTTTACCTCTGTTTCATTCTCATCGTCGTTATAAACCTACGTAATTTCTATTGCTTACAGTAGACAGAATCTACTGTTATCAATTGTAGTACTCTACTGTGTCTCTCGGAAATCTACTCAAAATCAATGATTTCCTACTGAACACTTTCAGTAAGCCTAATGTGTAATTACAGTTGAGGAACTACAAGTGAAATATTCTCTTCAGTACTACATGTAATATTGCATGTAGTGTGTTTGAATTTGAATTCCAAATTTTGTGTGCACTTAGGCTATTTTGCACCTGTCACTTTATACGGGCTCCAGCCCCTTACCAAAACTAAAATAACATAACTATAACGTCGTGTTGTAACTAAAATATTAAAATATTCTGAATTCGGATAAAAGCTGAGGCTGTAAAGAGGCACTCAGCACCCACAAGGACCAAATACAGGACAACACAGAAAATTATACTGGCCATGAGGCCAGTCGCCAGAACCTTGTTCGTCTGCAAACTGAAGTCCAGGGTGTACTACGTGGAAGCAATAATTGGGTGTACATACTTCGTGGAAGGTCATCCCTCACACCCTTGTAGGGTGTTTAGCTCAGCATGTTAGCTGTAAATATGACTTTTTATTCCTCCTCACTAACAATTTGTTTTTATATCTATTAAAAATTTAAACCAACCTCACTTCCATATAGTACACCCTGAACTGCATTTTGCAGACTAACGAGGCTCTGTTGACTGGACCTACTGTTAGTATAATCTTTGTAGGACTGCTTGTGTGTTTTCCTTGTTTGTGCTGACTGTCTGTCGCTTTACAGGCTCAGCTTTTAACCCACGTAAGGATATTTTAGTTTTCAGACACGCTTTTATTTTTGTCATGATAAGGGGCTGGACCCCGTATAGCGTGACGGGTGTAAAATACCCTAAGTTTTCAGGCACACAAATTGTAATTCAAATTTAAAAAATCTTAACATAGGTGTTTCAAAACACCTATTGATCTACTGAAACCAGTACAGTAGAGAAGCTGCAAGTGAAATTAATTTATTCAGTATAGTGTATAATATGTTAAGTTAATATTTTTGCTGTAAATATTAATTTCATACCCCCTTATTATTTTTGTATTTATATCTTTTTGAAAATCTGAACACAGTAGATGTTTCAAAACACCTATTGATCTACTGAAAACAGTAGACAAAAGTTTCATTGGAGTAAGTAGAAAAGAGTCATGAAATAATACCCAAAGAAGTCAACCATTATGAATTAATGTTACATACTTTCTTTTATTTCACTTTCCAATACCTAGGAGCTCGAAATAATACATGTCATGCGATTTACTAGACAGTCTGCTTTTCTGTGATTGATTCGTCGTGCCCAGTCGGGGATTACTACCGTTCAAGGTAAACGGGGAAGGGGAAGAAATCCACCACAGTACCATGACGTATGAAGTAACATGTTCACAGGCATCCAATACAACTGATAAGGATTCACCTGACCTTGGAAGTGTGGGAAACACGTTTCACGCTGGTTTCCAGAATGCTGTGGCTAAATCTGGAACTAACGGTGGAATAAGAAATACTTTGTAACATTTAACAATGACATTTCGCATTTACAAATTATGAGATATGTAGACTTTGATTTATTTATTATAGTAGACGGTAGAGAATTACTTACAACGAAAGTCAAGTTCTAAATTGCAGACATCAAAATCTACTCCAGGTTGTAAAATACATTTGTGATAGACAGCAGATAGGTTAATAAGGTTTACAAGATTGCTAACGACTCTTAAGACAAACGTTCAACGAAGGTTATTGAGTGAGAAAATGGGAAATTGTTAAAAATAGCGGCCTAGTTGAGTGAAGATCGAAGGTTCGAATCTCTTATAGAACCGGCTATTTTTTGACACTAATTTTTGGTGCGTAATATATTTAATGCATTGTCGACATTTATAAGAAACCAAATATGAAAACTCTCCTCCTAAGTAACGGTGCGGTTTACGACTCTGTGCTTTGGACTCCGACTGCAGCGGGACGGCATGGATTCGAGTCGTCCTGGGTTCTTGGCCCGTTATCTGCATAGGACCGGTTGCAACCCACCATCGTGAGGAAATTGGGGAGCTGCGAGTGACTGGTGTAACCGGGTTTCAGATATCTTCTATAACGGCTGAGGGTTCGACGTGCTGACCAACGTCACCTCGTTGCCAGTTGAAGATAACTCTAGGTAGGATTGTGGAAGGGAGACTGACAGTCGGGAGATAGCCCATGGCCCTTCGAGGTTTTAAAATATGAAAACTATTCCTTCCGTAAATCTAATTTCTCGTCATTGTCACGTGAGATTTCTTTTCAGTATGACTCCTGCAATACTAATTAGTCCCTAAGTAGGATAATGAGATGGACAGAGATATATTAAATTATGAGTTCACTGTTTAAAAAATAAGCATTAACACATTTTTATATTCACATACCTCTTTACAAATTCCTGAGCACGTCACTACAAATGAACCAATCTAGTGCACACTAGAGCCTTGGCTTATCGATACCTAGGGTTACCAGACGTCCGGATTTTCCCGGACATGTCCTACATTTTAGCCTTATGTCCGGTGTCCGGGAGGAATTTGAAAAATATCATAAATGTCCTACATTTTTAGCGTCACATAATATTAATTAGGAAAATACGTAAAAGAAAAAAGTCATGCAAATTACAAGTCTATGGACTGCGCTTCCAAACTCAATAGTGAAATTTATTTTGATTCAGTCATTGCACAAAAAGAATAAAGTTTGTCCTGCTATTAAACAAACGGGATAACGGAAGCAATTAATGAACAAAGTCTTGGGACCACTTTCTGATAACGTCACTGTTCAATGCCTGAGCAGAATTTCTTGCCTTAGGGTTTATACTGATGGAGCAAGGTGTTGCCCATTCTTATTCAATATTCAATATAATTTGATTGTAAAGCAGGGGTATAGAGAACAAAGTTATTCAGGGTATCTGACAGTCAAGAAAGTCATGGAAGTAAAGAAAAAGTAAAAAATCAACAAGTAGGTAAAGAAGTCACTAAAAAGGCAATAAATTATTCTTGACCCGGTCAAGAATTTTTGCTATTGATTGGTTGATTTTGTTTATTTTACTTCACTTTTTTCTGTCCCATTGGCTAATCCCGAATATGAGGATGAATGATGGTAAGATAAGATGGATGAATGGCTAGTCATAAACATATAGGGACAACCGACACAAACCCCACATAAGATTATACTGGCTGTGAGTCTAGACGCCAAAGCCTTGCTTGTCTGCCAAACACAGTTCAGGATGCATTAATACGAAATAGCAGATCTAATTCTCTTCGTAAATTCAGCTTCAGTTTTCATCTTAACTGGCCCTTTGGTAGGGATTTTCATTAAATAAATATTTATTTTCTTAGTACTAATTTCCAACATTACCTAAGTAGGATCTAGAAAAGTCCAGAAAAAGTCAAGATTTCTAACTAACTAACTAACTAACTCCCTAGCCTTCTTAAACTCGAAGGTTCATGGCTGCAGCAACACAGGCCTTCCATCTTTCCCTATCTTGAGCAAGTTCTATATACTCTTTTCCATCCCTACCGATTTCCCTTAGGTCCATCTCAACGTTGTCCCTCCATCTTCGTCTTGGCCTTCCTACAGGTCCCTTACCATCAGGTTTCCCAACAAGAATCCTGTAAACTCCTCTTTCCTCTCCCATTCGTGCCACATGGCCTGCCCACCTAAGTCTTCTTGATTTAATTATTCTAATAATATCTAGACATGAATACAAATTATGTAGTTCTAAATTATGTAACCTTCTCCACTCACCTGTCTCCTCATCCCTTTTAGGTCCAAAGATTTTCCTAAGGATCTTATTTTCAAATACTCTCAACTTATGTTCCTCTTTCAATGTAAGGGACCACGTTTCACATCCATATAATACTACAGGCAAAATTACTGTTTTGTATATTTTAACTTTTAGTTTCTTAGATATTAAACGAGAAGACAAAAGTTTATGAAGAGAGAAGTAACATGCATTTCCTGAATTAAGCCTACTTTTTATTTCCTCTTTAATATAATTTTCATTTGTTAATATTACTCCTAAGTATTTGAATTTGGAAACTGTTTCAAACGAGTTGTTATCAATAATTAGATTTTGATTATTACCTAACACTTGGTTTCGGCCTGTAAGCATATATTTAGTTTTCTCTTTGTTAACTTCCAAACCTATCTCTTTAGCAGTTTTGAAAAATATTTTAGCATTATTCTTAATTGTATTCACATCATCCCCCAGTAAGTCTACATCATCTGCATATGCTAACAACTGAGTCGCACCATTTAATTTTAGTCCTTCTTTAGTTTCTTTTACCTTCCTAACAGCATATTCTAAGGCAAAATTAAAGAGCAAAGGAGATAATGCATCTCCTTGTTTTAACCCATCATGAATTGTAAATTTGTCACACGAATTTTACTTTCTGTTTCACTGGTGCATATTTTTATCATACTAACAAGCTTCTTAGGTATTCCAACCTCTACTAATATATTATATAATTTATCTCTTTTGACCGAATCATATGCTTTTTTGAAATCAATGAATAGCTGATGGACATTTTGATTATATTCCCACTTTTTTTCAAGTGTCTGTCTGATGTGAAAAATTTGATCTGTAGTTGATCTGTTACGTTTAAATCCACATTGATAATCACCTATAATTTCATTAGCATATGGGGTTAGTCTTGTTAAAAGAATGTTAGACAATATTTTGTATGTTGTTGAGAGTAGAGAAATTCCACGGTAATTATTGCAGTTCATTTTATCACCTTTTTTAAACACAGGGACAATTATGGATTCTTTCCACTGTTGAGGGATTTCTTCTTTATTCCATATTAAACAAATTAATTTATGAATTTGACATATTAATGAATTTCCACCATATTTAATTAACTCAGCTGGTATTAAATCAATGCCAGGTGCTTTGTTATTCTTTAGCCTTTTAATAGCATCTTTAACTTCAGTCAAGTTAGGTTCTGGAACTAAAGGTTCTGCTGTGTGGACTTCATTTACTTCTGATTTATCTCCTACATGGACATTTAAAAGGTCATTAAAGTAGTTCTTCCATCTATTTAAAATATCGCTTGGGTCAGCTAGAAAATCACCGTCTTTATCTTTTATCAAGTTTACTTTAGGTTGCCACCCCTTTCTAAACTCATTTACACCTTTATATAAATCTCTGATATTTTTATCTTTGCTGTTTGTTTCAATTTCGTTAATTTTGCTTTTCAAGTAATCTCTTTTTTTACTTCTAAACGTGCGGTTAACTTCTCGCTTTATTCTATTATAATTGTTTAGATTTGTATCATCAGAGTTATTTAACCACCTAAGTCTAGCCTGATTTCTTATTTCTATTAGATTATGACATTCATTACAAACCATGGCTTACTTTTTCTCGGTTTATGGTATCCTATACTTTCTTTAGCTGCTGATTCTATTGCATTACGTATGTGCTCCCAATTCTTATTTACGTCTGTTTCATTTATATTTCCATCATCATTTAGATCCTGCAAAACATCAAATCTATTTGACAGTTTAATTTGGTAATCCTTCTTAATTCTTTCATCAGTAAACTTTCCTGTATCAAATTTTAGAACTTTTAGATTTTGTTGCTTATGATTTATCACTGAGAGTCTTTCTCTTAATTTAGCAATTACTAAATAATGGTCACTGGCACAGTCAGCACCTCTATGTGTACGAACGTCAATTATACTAGTATGCCTTCTCTTATCAATGAGAATATGATCTATCTGATTATGAGTTCTACCATCTGGAGAAGACCATGTATATTTATGGATATCTTTATGTTTAAAAGTGGTACTTTTCACAATTAAATTCTTTGAGGTTGCAAAAGTAATTAATCTTATACCATTATCATTACTTAATTCATGAAGACTTTCTTTACCAATCGTGGGTTTAAATGTCTCTTCTTTGCCAATCTGTGCATTACAGTCACCTAGCAGAATTTTCATATCATACTGAGAAAATTTATCAAAGACCTGTTCTAACTCTGCATAAAAATCATCTTTAGTATTATCATCTTTATCTTCCGTTGGTGCATGTATGTTTATTAAAATAATTTTACACCACCTACCCTGTAAAACTGCATATGATATCCTATCATTAATAAATTCTACTATTTTAAGAGCCGAGATAATTCTTTTATGAAAAAGCCTGTTCCAAAATTATGATTTTCAGTACCACCATAGAAAAAAGTATAATTTTTAGTTTTACAATTCCCTTCTCCTGGCCACCTAACTTCCTGGACAGCTACCACATCTAATTTATACTTAACTATCTCATTAACTGTACACTGAAATGCCCCAGGCCGGTAAAGGCTCAGAACATTCCAGGTGCCTAATTTAATATCCTTATTCCTAACGTAGATCTTATCCTTAGTCCAGGGACCTCCCAAAGTAGTCCCCACCCGGAGATCCGAACGGGGGACTATTTTACCTCTGGAATATTTTACCTTGGGAACATCCATGGCCTTATATTGCTGTTTCTTGACATTTTTTTTTTACAGTGCAGAGTTGTCAGCTCTACGCCTAACCCCCAATATGAATGGAGGAACTACTACACAAGACGAACACAAACACATTAGACAGCACAGCTACTACACAAGACACACACAAACACATCACAACTATAACACAATATAAACACACACACACCACAGCTACTACACAATATAAACATAAACAAACTACACACCACAACTACTACACAAGACAAACACAAACAAATTAGACAGCACAACTACTACACAAACATACTAGACAGCACAACTACTACACAAACATACTAGACAGCACAACTACTACACAAACATACTAGACAGCACAACTACAACACAAGACACATATGCTTTGTTATTCACTGAACACAACCACATAGTCTCTTTGCTTAGATCTAGTCAAGATTTCTAGATGTATTATTAAGTCAAGATTTCTAGATGTATTATTTTGGTAGACACCCTGTTATTGAACTAAAAACTACCCAAGATGAAACCATTTTAAATTACAGTAATTGCTGGATATTACCATTACCATCAGCACAACAGACTCACGAGAGAATTATTTTTTCATAAAGTCTGTAAAATGTTTGGTATTGGTTCCTATAATTTCAACGAGTTTGACAGTCCACTCTAACAGTTTGACTAAACCTGAAATTTTGATAAAAATTGTCTCCTCTGAGAAGTACCACTTAAATCAAGTAAGTAAGAGGTGCATTGATTAGTATGATTGCAAGTTTTAAAATTTTGCATATAAACATTCGTTGGGAAATATTTTTTTAAAAACTGAAAAGTGTCATTTTTCAACTACTTCCTAACGTGTTCTATAGAAATATGTATTATTTATTGAGAATGTGTTGCGTCCTACATTTTGACTTAATGTCCTACATTTTGGGACAGCATGTCCTACATTTCCCTTACAGTGATCTGGTAACCCTATCGATACCTATGGGGTATCCTACAATTACAGTCAAACCACAACCTCAATTCTCGAAGCTGTAGCCTCTCCGTGTAAAACGATTGCGTCGTAAATATAGTAGATTTTGCTTAAATGTTTTGTGACATTCATACCACCTTTATTTCATTTGCTACAAAGGAGCGTTTGGGTGTGTTGTTTGTAAAGAGGCGAGTGGGGATTATATTTCTAATGCATATTGAACGAATTGGTCTTAACTCATAAACATGCCGCAAGAAGGAACGAACTCGTGGGGTAGTGGTTATCGCACTGAGTTGTCACTCTAATGGTCGTAGGTTCAAATCCTCACGGTGGCAAAAACTTTTCGTAAGCTTTATTCGATCCCATTGTTACTATTTGAATTAGTCTTCTTTGAAACTAACAACGAAAGACTATACAATTAACTCTCTCTCTTTCAAAATGGTAATATGAGGGCAGGTTTCTTATTATAAGAATTGGAAATTTTAGTGGTCTCAACGCATCTAAAATCCAATTATCGACGTTATTTTCTACTGAATTCTAATTCCACGTTATACACAGATAGGCTAATGGGGCCTGGACCTACAGTTCAAAGTGAGATACGAACCACTATGTGTCTCCACTTGTTATCATGCACTGAACGTAAAACAAACAGCTCCCCGCCCCCATTTTTAAAACAAATTTACATGAAATATGGTATTTATAAGATAATCATCATTGACTTGAATGTTTTTATTACTGAACGTCAAATAAAACATTTTCACAATCACATCTTCGTCCCATCTCTCCCAATATATTTCTGTCCCTCTCTTTTCCCCCTTCCCCACCCCCCCACACACATGTATCAAAATAAATATTTTCTTAGGTTTGTGTGTGTATAAATATAACATTAAATACCCCCAAAAATACTATTTATTTTCTACTTTCCGTCACCCCTCTCCCACTCCAACAACCCCTCATTATTATTGGCGTTCGCCAGACCAAGTGGTAATGTATCGACGTCTTGTAATCAGTGTGTCCTTTTCCGAGTTCCAGTCAGGTCGTATAATGTTTCAGATTCCAATTTAAATGTATCCCGAGTCGTGATTAGCCTATGTGTGCAAAAAGTGATGTTGACCTCAATAATACAAGTTTTGTATTTTCTTTCAGCTGTGGTTCCCTCTTTTCGCGACAAATAACGAATTAACCTAATCATTAACTCAACAAATAAAAATGCATCTCTAAATTAATTAATGAAAACTGTTATTACACCCAAACCACTATTTTATCATAAATGTAAATGAAATGTCATCTCACGTAGTAACAACAATGTGAAAATTGTTCTAATGAGTGATATATGATTGTCAAACACATACATGAATACATTATATTAAGCTCGTGAACTATAATTGGAACAATTTAATACTAATTTGAAACGATTAAAGGCAATTAAAACGACAAAGTAAACTTTTGCGCAATCTTTATGCCGATTCGCATTATCGAAACAATATTTAACCAATGGGGACGTTATCTCATATTTGGAAATGCTGCATTGGTTGAACTTCCTGTGGACAAGACCGTGAGCCACGCCTCCTGCTCATCCGATTCGAACTTCACTCTGATTGGAGGATCGTATATTTCACAACACTTCCTTGTTTCAGAGCTACCAACACAATTTCGTAAGACGTTGGACTTAGAAAAAATCCATGCGACAGATTTTTTGAACATGACTGTACCAAAACTCAAAAAGCTTTTCTGTTGTGTTACGAACAGACATGCTGCGTTTTTGAAATCCCCAAAATCACAAGTCTGTTGTTTTATTCATAAACTTCAAGATGTGCGCCATTTTTTTTGGCACGGAGTGTGTCTAAACGATACTCAATTTCTCTCCACGTGTTAGACAACATCTCAGTCACCGTCGCTAACGCTTCTGTTATCCTCGACTTCAATGTTTCAACATATCTGAAACTGGTGAACTTTACACTTTGTCCTTAGTGCCGTCCTCCGTAACGGAGTGATTATCACGACGCGCTACGACGCCAGGGGTCTCGGGTTCGAATCCCGGTCTGAGCAAGGGTATTCTTTGTGATTGTCTCTTCGTCAATTTAATCAAATCATCACTCTTTCTCAACTTCGCGATTAGCCAAAAGTGGCATAAAATCGAAGTAAAATAAAGCCAATCAATCAAACGGTGTCACCAGAGAAAAACGTTTAGAGTCGTAATATGAAGAGAATATTTCGTGGAGATATCGTGGAGGCCGCGATATTGGACTATACCTCTTAATTCAGTGGCTTGGAAACGTATTACTAAAGGACCGACGAACAACTAAACACCGAGGGGCCTTTCCGATGGCGTATTGGTAGCGTATTGGTCCAGGATTTGATACCTGGTGGAGGCACATAGTGGTTCGGACCTCACTTTAAACTGTAGGTCCAGTCCCTATTAGCCTATCTGTGTATAAAGTGGACTTAAAACACCAACTTAATCAACATATTTTTGATCCTTCACATGAATGGTCACAGTTTGAAGTAATTCTAATTTAAATGCACTTCAATATTATGTGCTGATATCCATAAACCTGTGTTCTTGATACGTAATTAAATCTCCCGTGTTTGCCTTGTGCACAAATTTACCTACCGCAATTATCTCACGTAGGGTGGATTACTTTCTTGGGATTTTGCACACAGACAAGACGACTAATCAATAATTAATTATCGTGATGATTGACAGAATGTAGAAAAATGTTCCTTCTCTTCCTGAATATAGATGAGTGCAAACAGAAGACTGATTACTAGGGAGACAAATTTATGGTAAATAAAAACTACTTGAGGAGAGCGGTAAATAAAATGTTAGATCAGCGGTATATACCAGCGGTGAAAAAAAAAATTGGCACACACTTTTTCATCATGAGAGGAAACAACATACAAGAGAGCTATAAATTGATAAACTACTTCATTTTTATATACATACTGTACACATACAAAAGTACTTAGCTGTCCAACCAAAAAGAAAACATCAACACAAAATCACTTCATTTCTAAATTGCATATTCGAGTGAAGAAAGGAATGCAGCTTGACAGGGAGCGAAGTTTTCGAATTGAGATTATGTGCATGGGAAATCCCAATTTGCAGCGTCTTCCTGATGTGATCGAAGATAAAACGTTCTTCAGCTGCAAGTGGTAGGAAACTTTAGGCAAATGTTTCGTTACAAATCGACAGTTTGCGCGCACAACCTCGATTGCCGGTTTTTGCGTGTTTTCTACTTAACTTGACGATATTTCACGGTTATTTCGCGAAAAATCGTTCATTTCGTGGAAAAGCACAAATTTCGCATTACTTCGCGAATAAAACTCATGCATATTTCATCATTGGGGGTGTAGTTACGTGCAGAATGTTCAAAATTGCATCTTTTTTTCACATTTCGCGATATCGCGCATAGCGAAAATTCAATGTCCCTACTTATTACCCACAAAATGAATGTAATAGTTGAAAAACAGTTCCACATTCGATTCCAGTGAATCTAAGAAATCTTCTGAGAAAATGAAAACTTATTGAGGGACATTTTATTGTTCAAATATGGTATTTAGAACACAGAATCGTGTAATGCAGTAGTTTTCCTTTCGTTATTTATTACTTTAGTTGTTTTTTAACGTAAATGTATTACTGTGAAAGGTTAAACACTACTATAAAATTGATGGATAATGTTATCACCGCAAATATGTCCATACGTTCATAGGATTTATTTCCTATTATGGGCAAGCAAGGCATATTTTTTCAAAGGCGGCAAAGGAAGCATATCTCCCCCATAATAGTGGGGAAATATGAAAAAGAACAAGCATTGGGTTTGAACTTAACATGTTCCTACAACTTTCTATTAATAATAAAATTAAAATACTGTGATTGAAATGAAATTATATGTATCAAATATACAGGGTGTCCCAAAAGTCGCTTGACCGAGAAATAAATATTTGTATTTGAAAACAATACTTGTGTTATTAAATCAACAATAAAAAAATACAAAATACAAATATTTATTTCTCGGTCAAGCGACTTTTGGGAGACCCGGTATACTTTAAGGTAAAAATGTATTTCTCTTGTCCCCTCTCGAGTGGAACGACAATCTTAAAATGGCACTCTCCAGCGACTATAAAATAATTTGGTTAATATGAGGAGTACAGATAGCCTAAGTGCTGACGTACCCACAATTTTTATTTCAATCAATCAATCATATGTAGCATTTAGGCTAATTGAAGCCCCCCTTGTCATATTATGTACTATAATTAAATGAAACCTCGTTTCTGAGGACTGAAATCTTCATTCCAAGATTAACAACTAATGCTCCAAGGGGCACTCAGAACACAGAACAAAACACGAGGCAACAAACATCCTTCCCCCACCCCCAAAGGATTATATTGGCTGCCAGTAGCTGGTTGGAATGCAAAAGTGCAGTTTACCTGGCTGTACTATGTGGAATAGAGGTTGACTTTTAGTGCCTTCTCTCAATTTGTCGTATTTTAAGGTTATAAAACTTTTAATTTAGTAGGCTTGCTGTGTCTTCCTCTTTTATAAGTGTTATATATTTTTTTCATTATATATTTTCCTTCTGTAAGTTATACAAGATATATTAAAATGTATTTCATTGTATCATACATTTAAAAATCGGTTTAAAAATCCAAATTGCTCAAATAGCGTAGGCTATCCAAGATCCAAATTCAGAAGGAGGAAATGCAATTTGATAGCATTATTATATTACCATTTTGCTTTCGACAAGAAACCCACATCATACTTAAAGTAGTCCGATCAAAAAAATCTACATTTTAACCTTGATTGAATATGTCATTACAACCCAACGTAAGTAACTATTTTCTTGGGAAATGTATCTACTTTTATAAAAATTCGTATTCAACTTGGCCGATGTATTACGTAATTGATATCACTGAAGTTTATTAATCTCCAAGATATCGGACGGGCAATATTGTCCCAAGTCTGTAGTTATTATTTATTATAATTAACTGATGACTAATGCAACGACGTACGAATTCTCGTCGGAGTACTGCCTTCTCATGTAATAAATCGATTCGAAGATAATATATCATGCTAATAATATGAGTAATATAAACGGCATAATGATATCGCATCATTACAATACCAATACCAAATATTGTGATATCTCTTAATGAATAATTCCTAATATGAGAATACATAATGATAAATTTCATTTTTTTTAAATGGTTCATCTTATCCAAAAATTTAAGGCGATCTATTTGTTCTCATGATTAATGGTTTGTATGAAGATAAATATTCTTGTTTCACATACTCCAACTTCCATTTAAACAATGGCATGTAGTATTAATATTCTACGTAAATTTGTTTTTATGCAAAATGATGGGCAGATAAAAACAAATAGGTTTTAAAAAAAATCCTTGCGAGCAATGGCAGATAAAATTCTAAAATTATTCTGAGTGAAGCTTAATTCAATTTTAATAGTTTTTTTTAATGTCTGCATCACGTAAATAAACGAACTCGACCGTAAGTTAAAAAGTTTTGTTTTGAACTGGCGATTTACACAAATGGGCTAAAAGGAATTCCCGTACAACGAAACGAACCAGGGACCCCGCTATTATAAGGCAACAGCGTAAATCACTACTATTTCGGAGATGACCATTCCTTCGAAAATAAAGTTATGGTCCTGTAAGTGTGAGGTTTGGCTCCAATCGGTATACTCGCGTTTGGATTATATTTTTATAAAAAGTGGAAGCATTTAGGAAACAAAAGATTTGTTCTGATAATAGTGAATTTTAGTAAGGGATATTAATTTTCTTGGATACAAATGTAATTCATCCATTACCGAACCAGCTCAATTCCTAATGTCACTTGTGTCATGTTTATTTTGCACAAACTTATCACATCCTGAACTTCATTTTATCTCATGCTCAGAAAGTGTAGCGTTTGCATTCAAATCTCCCCTAACACGCCACTGTGTTAACGAAATGTGTTGACAGAAACAACGTACGTACATGCAAATAATTTCTGCAGTAAACAAGTGAAATATGCGTGTGTGGGAGAGAAAATCTCTTTACGTTCTCGCTCGGGTGTACATGAGGGAACTTTTCAGTGAATTTTGTGGTTACACAGCCCAGAACCAAGTGGCAATTAGATTGTTTGTCGTGTTCCGTGTCCATGGATTTTATTTACCGTTCACTGGAAAACGTTACCGCGAACAGCCTACAAAAAGTGACATATTATGCTGAGCCAGACGCGCGATTTTGTCACTTAATACACTATGATAGCAATTGGCTGAAGCTTACTGGTTTTATCTTTCCGTGTTGATATGTGAAATTGGCCACCAAAATGGTGTCTGTTTCGCCTTTGGTGCAGTTTTGGACAAACAGGTGCAACTCATTCAACGTGGGAAAAAAATAACGGTATCTGCGAGCAGAAAAATCACAATGTCGTTATGTTCTACTAAATTTCTTCTCGATGCGGAATAGTTTGCTAACTGCAAATCACTCTCCCCCTTCTCTCTCTCCCTAACATACGTCGCAAAAAAATGCGGGAAAATTAAAGGCAGATAGTTGTGCTCAAAATTCACATACGCTGTGGGGAATAAACAATGTTCTTTCCTGGAGTTACGGATGCAATTTCTTCGTCATTAGCAGATATACAGGGTGATCCATACTCATTTGACAAAAGCAAGGCATATTAGCCTCTTGTCTGGTCTTACGGCGGGCTGCCTACATGCTGGCAAGGGAAGTGGGGAGCGGGGAAGCGACCAATCCAGCGTGATGAAAAACACAACAGCTTGTGGAACGAGGTGCGTGCAGCACCTCTTCCCGCGACTTCGTAACTCTCGGAGCCACCGCTGTTATCTGGTTGGTCTGCGGCTATTCCCCGCTTCCCACTTCCCTTGCCACCATGTAGGCCGCCCGCCGTAAGACCACGCAGGAGCCATAGTGTAATCTGACTTGTAGACCACCCTGTATTTTTGCTTTAGACATCTCTAAGGGAGGGCGATGGCTGGAATTGAAGTTGAAGAAGGGAAAATCGCAAATTTCCTCTTACGTTAATTGACAATTAATTGTTACTTTCATAAGTCTAGAGAGGCGATAACCTTATTATTCTCCTTCATCGGCCCATGCTGAGACAACACTTATTCTTTCCGTAGTTCCTTACATAGTTTAGCAGAGTTTTGAATAGAATTTAAATTACAATTATCTTAGCATCAGCAATATACTTGCCCACTGAGGCGATTTGATATAGACAGACATATTTGTCAGCTACATTAAATATCTCAAATGTAGACTATTTTGGCAGTTCCATTGATTAGACAGTTCTGGAATATGTAAGATTTAGTACTACATTACTCAACTTGATACATTATTTTTGTTCATATAAATTAAGAGTGAAATATGTTTCAAAAATATTATTTTTAAGTGTTTAATACATTTTTCGTTGAAGAGAATTTTACTGGTTGAATTCAGAAACATTGTTAATACAGGAAATGACACGTAAGATGCTCAGCCGACCTTCGTGGTGGATGGATAGCACAACCCGCGGTCCCTGCTTCGAATGCGACCTGGGCATGGGCGACAGTGGCCCTTCAACAATTTCATCAAATCATCCCTCATCGTCGCGATTATCCTAAAATGTCAGAAAACCGACGATAAATAACAAAACTCAAAATCAACCATTAAATGTTCATGACGGGAATCAAAACAATATATATATATATAAGCTATATGCTCTACCTTGACAGCAATATTTAGCCAACATTTAATTAATTAAACCCGGGTGTGAAATCCTTTCATTTTGCCAGGTTCAATTATTAGAGTTACAATTACACATGATTCGATACTAAATATGCCAACTTTTAACACGTGATGCATGTTTTCTTGTAAATATAATTTTTGAAAATAAAAGTAAAATATTTAATATTGCACCTAATTTCTCATCCATAAAAATGCAGGAATAAATATTTGCATGTCCACAACAGCCGTTAAAAAATATATATTCTCTCCTTTGGAAAATGACCACCATTTTTAATCCTATGGGAGATTTTATGGGGTAGCAATGTTTCCTGCGGGTGTCTTACACCTCTGTGCCAAACAGCATGCTTATCTCAAATACAATAATCTTCCCATTTAACATCTATTAGAAAGGAGGTTCTGGATTCCTTATTTGCAATTGCATTTTTGTTATGATGACATTGATGAAGAGATTTGCACAAATAACATCCATGCGCAGACCTGGACTTGAACCTGGTGACTTCGATGACGGGTCCGAAAGTCGACAACTTATACCCTGTCTCAGTTATCTCTAGAGCTAGTCCGCGCATAGCGTAAGAGAAGGGTAGGAAATAGAGTAGGCAGAGCGAAGCAGTACACGCTGCTGGTGGTTGGTAACTGCAATCGCTATACCTGCCTCCATGCAACCCTGTTACCTCACGCGTGTTCATTGGCTGAGCCGTCTCGGGTCACTACTTGCGCAGAGACTTGTTCTCGTTCGCCTAGTCCAGAGATAACTGGGACAGGGTATAATGAGTTCAAACACCCAACCGGCGATTATATTTTTATTGCTACAGTGCCCCTGTAGAATAGCGACCTCTCTATTATAATTATTGAAATTATTCTATTTTTTTTCTAATTATTTTCTAGCGTTTTCTGCATATTGATATCGATTATAAGGAAATTCAATTTTTTGTATGCGAATTCAGCGTGTGTGTTTCCAAACTATGTCATTTTACACTACAACAAAGATCAACATTTGAGCAAGCTGCCAGTTTATTTCATTAGCCTGGTCTATTAGATTTGTTTATCATCCAACAACGATACTGAGTTCGATTTCCTCTGGGAGCAGAATTTAGTGCTTCGGATTTCACTGTAAACGGACTCCGGTCCCAATCCAATTACTTATCTGTGCATGAAGTAGATTTAAAGCAAAAACCTGTTTCCCTCGTTCATCCTTTCCACAGCGAGAATTATTGAAACAAAAAGTTGCTAAAATTAAAAGAAACAAAACATGATGAGGTTCGCTTACAATATAGTCCATCGACACATTCAACGCACTCGAGGAACGCAGCTACAAAAAAACTTGTAATTACGCTTTAAATGGGTTGAAGAAAGTTTACATATGGGAAGTTCCGGAACACTTTCATTAATTCCGCTGCATTGAATAAAATACCAAATGAAACAGATCAGCAATATTAGTAACAGACCATGTAACACAGTGGTGTCGATGGTTTTTACCTCCTGAACCAACACAACCTGAAAAACAATTCTATTCATGCAACGATATCGACCTCACGAGTAAGCACCAAACACATGGAAAGACTAAGGTGCAAAATTATCAGGTATTGTGAGAAGAATAAGTGTGTTGCATTTATTATACTTCAGTTTATGTATGAAAAATGTATCGGGGAAATTTTTGTTTCTGGAGGTGATAAGCTCGTAGTACAAGTGCAAAGAAAATTAATTTCTTGCCCCAGTTAAATACATGTTTGCTCGTAGATATTCCATTTCTATTTTGTCTATTTTAGGTTGCTTTTCAACCTCTTGGGCCGATCCCGACGGTGAGGATAAACGATGAATTAATGAAATGGTGATGGTGAAAATACATTCATGTTTGAACAGGATTCGAGCCTGGCTTTGAGGGTGATCGAAGCATTATGGAAACAAGCAAAGAAATATACACATCGAATTTGGATGTGGATACCAGATTGTCACTATTATTCTTTGATGCAATAAAAATCTAGGCCTCCCCTATGGCGCAGTGGTAGCGTCATTGTCTTGTAATCAAGGGGTCCCGGGTTCGATACCCGGTGGAGGCACAAGTGGTTCAGATCCCACTTTAAACTGTAGGTCCAGTCCCGATTAGCCTTACTGTGCAAAAAGTGGACTTAAAACAACAACTCAAACCAAGCAATGAAAATCTGTCTTGTTTCTTTCAGTAGAATAACCATGAAAATATCGAGGAAAACAATTTTTCTTTATGAGTGACATCATTAATAAATCGTGAAAATCCCAGTTACAAGGTTAAGTCAAAAGTTCGTTCGTTTTTTTCAAGTGGGAAACAGTGAAGCTGTAGCAAAAGCCTGGAAATCCAAGTGAGCACCTCGCGGTGGGCACGTGACTTGCACGCCACCTGGTACATACATTCACATAGGCACCACAACGCATTTCGACAAGCCAAAGTGCAATTATGGCGGTCCATCATGGAGGTCGACAAATTGGCCGTGCGTATCTTGTTATAGCATTACTGGAAAAAATGGGAGGGAAATTTGTGTGGTGGAAGGTGAGGGTACAGTGAACATTAGCATAGCACAGAAATGGTTCAAGTGTTTCTCATCTGGGGACAAGAGTGTGGAAGACAAGCCCTGATGTGAGAGACCGGGTGCCATGGATTCAGATGCCCTGCTACAGCACGTGGCAGCCGATGCAAGCGTCAGAGCACGGCAACTGGCACGACAGGTTAGATCGTCCCAAAACACCGTGGTTCGCTCTCTTCACCAAATATGTTTTGTCTCTCGACGGCCTCGACTTGTTCCCCACGAGTTGACACCACAAGAGGCTGATCCACGAGTCTCCACCTGTCAACAATTGCTTCAAAATTCACGGTACGACAGGTCTTGGCGTCGAATTGTCACAAGTGATGAAAAGAGGATCTTTCTACGATATTTTGCCTGTGATAAGCAGTGGTTGCGGCCACATCAAGAAGCGAAACACTTGTTCAAAAGGGACGGTTTGCAAAGAAGGTCATGTTGTGCATGGTCCAGTTGTTCTAGGAACTCTTACCAGACAGTCGTCCTGTCGATGGGAACCTTTAAGCTGTACAACTGCAATGGGTCCATGATGCTATGCTCCAATAGTACCCAACATTGATGCGTCGGAATAGAACCTTGTTGCAGGTCGATAATGCCCCATGTCACCGGTCAGGAATTGTTTCCAAGAAACTGCAGGACCTGGAAGGAATTAAAGTGATTACCATTTGTTTCACTCTCTCGTGCATTTCCTTTAAGGACATGATGTGGAAACAAGCGTGCACCAGTTTTTGGCCTCGAAACCAGCCGAATGGTATCAATGAGGGATCGTGGCTCTCACGGAACGTTGGCAGAAGACCATTCAACAGAATGGCTTATACATTGCCTAATAAGTCCGATGTCACGCCTTGTGTCTCCAGTCTCATTGTCCATGTACAAAAACGAACCAACTTTTGACTCACCCTGGTAAAAGTTCATTTGTGGGCTTAATTTTTATTTGTTTTTTGTTATTTAGCGTCGCTTTTCTGCAACCTCTGGCTAATCGCGACGATGTGTGATTATATGATGAAGTTTAGAAAGGGACACTCACAAATAACACCCATACCCATGCCGGGATTTGAACCCGAAAAACCTGGCGTCGTAGCGCGCTATGCTAACCATTCCGTTACGGAGGTCGAGTTGCTCAATTTTCACATGCCGAAGTATTATCACATGTGCATTCAACTTATTATTTCCATCATTATCAATGATGAAAAACTTTTGGAAATTATTGTTCAAAATTGTGAATATCTTTCAAATCAATTTGAAACCCTCGTTGAGTTTGCGTATGTACGAGCTCCAACACAAGTATTTTCCGAGTTCTATTTCTGATTTAAAAACAGAGATAATACATAAATGTATAATCTTTTCCCTCCCAAAGTTGAAATTTTCATCTGCAGAAACTCTAAAATGAGTTGAGTTTTCTCGTTAAAAAAAAGGAAAAACTGTATGTATGTTCAGGGGGCATACATTCATTGTACAAGTGATGTGTCTAGTTCTGACCAGTATTCGTTGTTCATATCATATTTCGGATTGAGTTGAAAATCGCCTGTTATTATTAATGTCCTTTAAAAAAATCAGTTATGCTTGGGCGATTGGAAAATCGGCTGCTACGACCTAAAATAATGAATAGCCTCTCTCAAGTTGACGGTTATATCCCGCCCGTACGAATTTCCTGAGCACATTTCTGTGTAACCTTATCATGTATGACGAAGCAATGGTCCTGTACTTTAAATCTCGTAAGAAAGTTGTTCGCGATGAAGTTAAAATTAGTTTTAATAACATATTGGACATTAACACATCAAATAGTACGAATAAAGCTATTGTACAAGTATAATATATGTCGCTTACATTTAATGTTTCCAACAAAACCTATGGATAACGATACATATTAAAAATCAACCTATTACGACTAACGCGATTAGAGATAAGAATTATTTAATTGGAAGGTTAGTGAAAATTATTAATTATGATAATTATTATTATGAAAATTAAGAGAGATATTTGACTATTAAACTGAACGCTAGAAAACATTGCTTGTGCTTAAACTTCTTTCCCTGATTTTATTTTTAGATTAAGAATATGCCATTTGTCCTATTTGTTTGCTGATGATTAGTTTGAACATAAATTAAAGCGGTGGAGTTCTTTACAATAAAGAAACTTAATATATAGAGCATTCCCTGACATTCGCTACGAGACTCGGCCGCAAGCTGGCCGGCATCAGCTCTTGTCTTTCCCGGTGAACGGGTCAGCGACAGTCGCTAGAGTCGGCTGTTAAAATTACAGTTTTCGTATTGTGTACTAACCTTGACTACAGAAAGTGTTGAAAATGATGTCCCTCTGCTGCAAAACATTCCTGGAATCTCCGAAGGAAACTGGCATTTACACGTGCAACTTCGTCTATTATAATTCTCCGGATTTCTCGTACAATACTCTCTCTTAACGCACGGATGGTGTGCGGATTGTCTTTGTATACTTTATTTTTTTAGATTTCCCCATTTTTCTTTCTACTTTTATTCAGAACTGACCCTGTTACTCTAAACGTTTTTACGAGGTTTTATATAAGCGACTGTCGCTGACCCGCTCACCGGGAAAGACAAGCCCTGATGCCGGGCCGCTTGCCGCCGAGTCTCGTAGCGAATGTCAGGGAATGCTCTGTATTATAATTACAGATAGCGGCGCGTTAACCGACTCATGTTCGCAACGCGTCACTATACCCGGACTCTACAGAGCCAGTTCAAATGAATAAACTTCAGTATTCATGTGTAACATACGTTCAGAAAAAGATGGCAGAATTACGATATAATTTGAAAGTGCATCTTGATGTATATTAAATTATTTTTACTGTGTTTTAAAAGTCATATACTCATTATGTTATATTATCTGATATGTGACTAAATTAGGGTATTGATATCAAGTATGTAAAAGAAGAATGTAAAAGTATAATCTTTCAAACACTTGACTTGTAGGCCTATTTTTAACGTTAGATGCATTACTATCTTCTGACTTACCTGATTTGTACACTTTTCGCGATTAAATCTCATGAAATGTAAAGAATTTCAGAGGAAAATTTTACATAAAGCCAAACCAATTTGCTTGCATAACGAATTTTCCTTCATTATCCGAATCTTACTGTGAACTAATTTTTTATAATTTTCTATATGTCAAACACTTGGAATTTAAAATACCATATTAGAGGAAAGAGTTGACAAACAAAATTTCAAACTGTCTGTGAATAGAAATATAGTCCATAACGTAAAACAGGCAAATGAAGAAACAATTATATTTCGTGGCCTTATGTTCCATTTGCTTCAATAATATCAATACAATAATATATATAGTATTGTTTGGGTGCTTGAAAATTTCTACTGAAATAGCAATTTCAGGTTGTAGCCCTAGGCCGAAAATTTTGTTCATCATCTTATACGAATCCATTTCACATTTTAATTTTTTTAATTATAAAAATTATGGATCCAATATTAAGTACATTAAAATCATAGAATAATGTCAGTATGAAATGTAAGCCGAACTGTTGTATACAACGGAAGAAATTATAGAAAGATTTACTATTGAAGTACCAACGTATTACGTGGAACAGTGAATCATATTGAATTTATGATTGAGGAGGTTTTATCTTTTCCAGAAGTACATATCTTTATTATTGCTATTACAATCAAACTAACTTAAGAGTATGGGATGGATTAAATATAATCAAAACTTAATCGTATTGGAACTTAATCGTAAAGGCTAGAAACTGTGTTTCCGATCCCAGACACACTTTGTTAAAATCGTGTACAAAGTGTGGACATTTCCTCTAGACATTTCAACACATTCAACACTATCACCGCATCAGTTATGAAGGTGCGGTTTCCGACAAGAGATATCTCTAACGAGAAACGGACAAACTTCAGAAACACCCCGTTTCGGTCTATCGCTTTCGGATTGTTCCCGATAAACCGCCGGGAGTTGCGGAAACAGTACAGAAATGTTTTCGACGCGGCCGTAAAGCTCCGATATGGGACGTGGATTATCCCTGTCTGCCCTCACGGCGGTTGTTCATTCAGAGAAGGACTGTCGTGATGCTTTGTGAATGGGTAGCAAACAAGTACGACAAAGAGGAACGTCAAGCATTGCATTTACTTACATGTTTCAATCTAGCTTATCAAATAAACTATATATATAATGAAATAAAAACGTGCCCACATAACAATGTTTCCTTCATATTACTAATCTTACAATGAATTAATTTTTTTCATAATTTTCTGTTTAAAATATTTGACAAATACTTGAAATTTAAAATTCCACATTGAATGAAGAAGCTAACGACCAAAATTTCAAATTGCCTATCATTGATTGATTGATTGATTGATTTGGTGTTTTAAGTCCACTTTATGTACAGTAAGGCTAATCGGGACTGGACCTACAGTTTAAAGTGGGATCCGAACCACTATGTGCCTCCACCGGATATCGAACCCGGGACACCCTGATTACAAGGCGACGACGCTACCACTGAGTCATCGGGGAGGCCCTAAATAGCCTATCAATGTAAGTACATACTATATAACGTAAAACTAGCAAAACAAAAGCGTTGTGTTACTGATTTAGTGGTTTACATATCCTGTGAGACCTTGGGCCTCCGAAAGACGTATAGGAGGCGACCACTGCCCAATGTGGAAAAGATCATGCGAAAATTTCATATTTCTACAGGTACTTTAATAGCAACGCACTGCATTAATTATTATAAGAAACTGATAATTACCATTGATACTGGTAAAAATTAGACGTAGTCCCTTCAAAATTTCGAATTTACATGTGGTTGAAAGGGACAGCATTTTGGGCTGGAATGGCATTTTAACCCTAGAAAGAAATCCTGTGGATGATCTTGCACACCGTGTAGTAAATTCTTGAAACCCGGTCCATAAGATTAAGACCTGCGTCGAATATTTATTAATATTTAGAAACGAATATAGAACATTATGTATTTATTAAACAGCAGTATGTTAAAGAGAAATATTAATTACAAGTTTTCATTCTACTTAGGATTCGTAGGTAAGACAAATCGCACAAGTGTGTGTGTGTGCGTATGTTTATTTTCCTTGTTTTTAGAAAATTTGTTTGATTCACAAATCGAAGTTTCAATAGATTTTTCAAGATAAGCACTGCATACGCGTATAAGGAATAGCAATTTAATTAAAACAGGTGACGATAAGTATTGCAATGAAGGAAAGGTTTTATTTTGCAAAGTTAATATTTGGTTTCATTCTTATTTTATGTCTATTTCTGTCACTTTTCTTAATTGCGACGATGAAGATGAACAATAATGATTATATGAAATCGATGAAAGATACTCAAAATGAAACTACCATTCTCAAACCAAAACTCTAACGCAGAATTTTTGGTGATGAGTGATCATTAAAAGCATTTTCCCACTGAGACGGAATTTTGCAAAGTCGGTCATGGTTCGTCAAATAATTATTCAGGGTCCCTGCCACTTTGCAATTTTATTTTCAACATTTGAACAGTGTATATTTATTGGTAAACAACAAATGCGATTTCTTTAATTCCTCGGGAAAAAGTCTCCATTTTCCACCTGCAAGACCTCGCTGAAAGAATTGCAGTTAATATTGGAACAGCGATGCATTCTTTGCATTTCTAATGTTTCCTTTTTAGCGTTTTCTTTCTTGTTATAAATGTCCCGTTTCCCATTCGAGTACGGAGAAGATTATCGGAGTTGGCTCAGCGTCGCGAGGGCAGATGGGGAGCCCGACTAAGTAGTAACGGGTTCCGGTCTGGAAAACTAAGGAGACGGTCTCTGACGTCGATTTATTAGGGACAAATTGCATGATAGAACATGTTCCATTGGGCACTGTAGTGCAAGAAAATATATATCAGAACAACACGTTCAACGTTTGTACTAACTTAATTAATTAAGTAAGAGATATTTACAATTCACCTAAACGTTCACGTCTGCTACCTTACGATTCAAGAGCAGGTCTCATGTTGAAATTTAACTTTGTCAGTCTTACAATGTCGGGAAGTGGAGAAAAGAAGAAGAAATTTCAAAGTGTAATCTCAAGTAAATATTTTTTCCAGTAGTTGGCGATTGCTACTTTGAGATAAGACAAAGCCGATCTTCGTGACGCAGTGGTTAGCACAGCGCGCTACGACGCCAGGAGTCTTGTGTTTGGATCTCCGCCTGGCAGTGGGTGTTCTTTGTGAGTGTCCATTCATCAATTTCATCATATCATCACACATGCTCATCTTCATTAGCCAAAAGTGACAGAAAAGCGAAGTAAATTTAACCAAATCAAATGGAGATAAGACAAAACCTTTTTTTAAAAGACAAGCTGGTTGCTTTTAAAGTTTAAAAAAGTATATATTTTTCTACAGCTTTTAACATTCCAAGACGATATTAGGAAAACATGTAGCCGGCCTCCATGGCAGAGTGGTTAGCACACCGCACTGTGTTGCCAGGGGTCCCGGGTTCGAATTCCGGCCTGGGCATGGGTGTTTGTGAGTGTCGATTCATCAATTTCATCATATCATCACTCATTTTCTTCTTCGTGATTAGTCAAAAGTGGCACAAATGCGAAGTAAAATAAACCAAATCAATCAAAAAGGAAACATAATATTCAGTTAGTTTCACTGTAGGGGAAAATAACTGCATGCGTATACCTACGCACCGAGGTGAAAATCCGTCAATTTGTAAACCCGGTTCATATACTGTTGCAATATTTCAATATATTTTTAATATTTTATTCTTCTTTCCTGACAAAATTATGACTCATAAAAAGACAGTCATGCCTACGCTGAGACTTAAACCCGGAACCATCACTAGCAAAATAATATGATGTGATTAATTTGTTTCTTCATACAGGCTATTCTCGCATATTCCAGTTATAGTTAATTTAAAGTCATATGTGTTATCATAATTTCTTAATTTTAATTTCATATGAAGCATGTATCACCTCAAAATTTTCGACGTTCTCACTTTGTTTAAATTTATGGGGGAATGAAAACAATAAATCTTGGACCGGTAACCGAGAACGGAAGTGACGATAGATTCTTTAAAAAATTTTCAAAGTACTTTGTGATATCGGTTATTAAAGTTTCAGTGAAGATATTTAATTGAAACAAGAAAGCCATTGTAGAGATAACTCCAAATTTAAGCAAAAATAAAATTCTAAAATTCTTGACATGTTTCCAAGACGGTAAGGAATATTATCAAATAATTCGGCTAAACAGTAATTAATTTGTAGATTCATTTTATCGTTTGGAATAAATTGCGTGAACGCTAGAAAAACTATTTCAAAGGCATAACATAAACTAAGAGAACGTAAGAAACGGATTTCTCTCTGTATCAATCGAAATTGAAATGTTATCAACCAATCACAATATCAACTTGTAGTAGTGAAGATTTGAAAAGAAAAGAACAAAGACAAAGGAGATGTAATGTTGCGGACCTTATTCACGAGTATTTTATCTGATAGTGCAGTAAGACACTACAATCAGAATGAGTAGAGTATGCCTTGTTGTCGGAACCAAACATATTAATTTCACAAAAAACGCAAACGTTTCCATGTAGATATGTAGCTTTAATTCCAGTGTACCCTAACAATATGTCGAGCAAAAT
Source organism: Lepisma saccharinum (assembly GCF_977018435.1). Lineage (NCBI taxonomy): Eukaryota > Metazoa > Arthropoda > Insecta > Zygentoma > Lepismatidae > Lepisma > Lepisma saccharinum. The sequence goes on along the minus strand of NC_139230.1, from coordinate 155,436,924 downwards.
TGTCATTATATATGGGCGAATTGAGCGACAAAAAGATGCTAATCTTTGGGGCGGTACTTACCGTTTGTAGTCGTCGTTCAGTTCTTATGGCATGAAGCACCATAGCATTCCCAACGACGGTTAAGAGACTCAGCAGGTACAGACCTATTCCCACGGGTACAGCGAGGGAAAGTTCCAGTGCTAATTCCTCTTCGTCATCTGCGACCACTTCCTCCACAACTTTGCATTCGCCATTGGACACATTCCATCGCCCAAGCACACACGATACGTTCCTAAGCGGCTCATTGTCCACGTACCCATAATCCCAATACAGAGGGTCGCTCACGTTAACTGGCACTAATGGCTTCCCACCGTCATTGGCCATCGCTCGAAATGGATCCAAGTTTTCACCAGACTTTCCAAATCCGTAAACATTGCTCCACATTGAAGTCTCATTGTCTCGGACATCCGAGAAAAAGTTATATGAATTTTCGTTAGGTTTCATTGCTGAATTATATATTCAATTCTACTATTAACATTCGGAAATTATTTTAATTAACATTAACATCAACAAAATTGACCTATTTCGTGTGAGATTTTGACGCCAAGTGGCGCCTTAAGTTTAGGAAACTTTGTTCCGCAAGTTTTGTTTTAGTAAGTGAAAATTTACATAACGCTCAACACACCCCGTCCTCTCTCTCTCCCCTTCCCTACGTGACTCAGGCCAAGTTCTTTCGTGAGTCGGGGAGCCCCCGGACCAAAGCGGGCCCTGCCAAATTCACGTTAGGGCCCGCTGATCTCAGAGGAAGCGGAGGCGCGTGGTGTTCGAGCCGAGAGCCTTTTGCTACGCCGGATGACTCGCTGCGACGCGGACGCAGTCTTCTGCCCGACTGGGCGACGGATCCATGCGCGAGACGTTCGGCCGGAAGAGCGCCGGGATGCGCATGTCTCCGCTCGGCAAACATTTTGGAAACTCTCTCCCACGCTCTGCCCCAGCTACCAATCCACAACTTTCTCTTCACGCGTGGATAGACGGCCGTTTCGCTTACGTGACGTTAAAGGGAAACGTGCGAAGTGTTCTTTCCTCTCTAGGTAGAAACATATATTCGGAAAATATCATACATCTCTCCCCCCCCTCCTCTTTTCGACAAAAGAAAAAGTTGAGCACGTCAATTTTATTAGCTGTCGTCCATTTATTGGCCACGCTATCCTTCAACTATTAAGATCCTCGTAGCCTGACTGGACGACTGGCTGTTGCGTTCTGCGAAAAAGACACGGATATACTCAGTCTCGGTTATCTCTGGAGCAAACGAACGAAAACAAGTCTCTGCGCAAGTAGTGACGCGAGACGGCTACACGAATGAACACGTGAGAGGGAATGGAATTCCGTGGAGGGGGAAAGCGACTAAGTTACCAGCCTTCGCAGCAGCGTGTACTGCTTCGCTCTGTCCACTCGACCCCTCTTCTCTGCCACTATGCGCGGTCTTGCTCCAGAAATATATGGGACACATGGTAGGAAAACGCGTGCGACTGAAACAATAGGAGATGTGTCAAGACATTGAAAACCAATATTTTTCATTATCTCTGGCACGGATTGATTTAGAGCCCCCCCCCCTCCTTTCTTAAGCCCGATTTTGATATTACTAGCATAAAGATTTGCATTAGAATTTCAAAACTCAAATGCACACCTGTTCGTGATCAATATCATGCAAACGATCGTAAGAACGGACAAATCTACAGCATTCCTAGTTGAAAAGAATATCAGATTAAAAATAAGAACAACTCTTGGCGAGTATGGATCCTGGAACCTTTTGTATTCTAGTCAAAGGAAGAATCAAGATAAATATGGAAAAGAGACAAAATAGAAAAAAGAGAGAGAGATACAGAAAAGGAAGAAGTAAGATATAGCTATAAAGAAGATAGGAAAATAGAAAAATAAAAAGAATGAGAAAATAATAATTAATAGGGGGAGGGAACAGAAAGAAGGTAGGAGGAGAAATAGAGTGAATAGAATGAAATATTGAAAAAGAAATGCAAAAAGGATGAAGTAAAGAAGCTAGTCAAATACATTTAACGGTGCTATAGCATATAATGCCATGACTCTCTTCTTTAATAAAATGAGAAAGAAAAAATAGCACCTTATAGAGGGGATAGAATTTGAGACGTCGTGTCGTCATTTCAACGTTATCCTGTGTAAAAGTCCAACATTTTCACTCAACTCTGTAGTTCTTAACTGTGTATATACATATTGGAAATTTAACTCTGAATTGCTTTCTTCCTAATAATTTTTCCGTGCGAGTCGATATTTTATTTGTAATTTTGAAACGGCGCCACGCGTGCTCACATGCACACTCAAGAAACAGTTCCTTAAAACTACGAATCTAGTAAATTGTCATTTTTAAGTCTGCATTTTAATCCACTATATATATTTAAAAATGAAATATGTATCATTCGTTTCCAGTCATTCATTGCTGATGCAAGAGCTTTAAAGCTTTAGAGGAATGTTCACTCTAAGATAACTTTATTTAATTGATACATAGGTATGTATGAATTAGTTGATTGTGTTCGTCGAAGTTTCTCCGCATCACCCATATATATTTTAACTCGCATGAAACAAAAATTATGTTACTATCTTGAATTCATAGAGCAGTTTCACAGTTTCAATATATTGTGATGCTGGTGAGAACATTTCTATATAATTTGGAAAATTGAGGCCCGAGGTTGAAATCCTTACATTTGGGGCAACATTTCGCTACCTAAGAAGTTGAAGACCCGTCCTGTGTTCTTTGTGTGGGTCCCTTCATAAATTTCAACTAATCATCATTCATCCTCATCGACGCGATTAGCCTAAGTGAAAGAAAATGGATGTAAAATAAGAAAGAAAACTGGTATGATGAACATCATCATCTTTGAACCTGTTTGTCTCTGAGAAAGCAGCCCTTCAGTTTTATTTTGTTCTTTTACGGATCTGCTGGAACCACTATGCTATCATCCCAATAGGCATCTTAAATATTACAAGATAAAGCACATATTACTACTCGTTTTCGGATACTTATTCAGTAAGCTTTTTGTTTGTCAGGAAATTTACCTTTGTTTGTCAGTGCCTACCTTCACCGCCTCTGATAAAATCTAGCATTGTTCAGATTCTCTTAAATATTCGGATCTGCCCACTTTCCGTGGGTCTCCCTTATCGCACAACACGATTCCAACTTGGTGTTTTGACGTCAGATGCGGAATGCCTTCGTTGTTAGGTTATGTTAGTTATGTTTGGCTCTTTTAGCATAAATACACTGCGAATGTATTATTCTAAGAGAACTAAACCTAACTAGCCTAACCTAACAACTTGAGCATTTAGTGTAGCAATTAAAGCATTCCGTGGTGACGTCAGAACGCAAGATTGGAATCGGAGACCCACATTTGCCATCACCTGCTAGGTGGAGTTCTCTTTGTTGACAAACAGAGTTTTGAGATAAGAAACGGCCTTGAATTGCGTGACACACGTCTAGACACGAGCAAGCTTGGTTTTGAAGTCTGGCTGCCCTTCAAAACCAAGGCACGTTGTTTAGTTTCCAAATGTGAGTGCTACCGTAGAAATATATATTCTCTCAAACGAGCAAGCAAGAAAATACGACCAATGTTCTGATGTCATTTAAAAACAAGTATTCTCAACTAAACGATAAGTTCGCGATTACCAGTAACCCGATTAAACTACCTGAGCACAAGGTGGACATAAATAAATGAAAAAAAAAAGTTTTGAAAACTAATATCTAAAACTTTAGGAATGTTTCCTCGCTTTCTTCCACTGTTTACGTGAATGTAAGAAAAGCAATATTTCGTATTATTATCTCTTTGTTAGTTTTGTTGTTTTAACTCTATAGAAAGAATGTGTATGAATTGAAAAGAAATACGAAAAAAAGGAACGACTGGTGTTAGGAATTGTGGTTCTTCAAGGTCCTGCAGTGATGAAACCTCTGAATATTTAATATTTAATAATTCTTAATCAAGAGAATAAGCTGCAATACATAACTCGAATATTATTTTTCTGTATTACTTTGAAAAGTACTTATCAACAATAGTTGTGTTACTACAAACAAGAATCACAATATTAAAGTCAAACTTCAAATGTATACCGAACGACATTTACACTACTGGGGAGACAGAACAACGAAATTGTTGCTCCAAAAAATACTAAGGGCGTGATATACTGATTAGGGTTGTTGATTAGAATGCTAGCGGTTCCAGGTTCGATCATAACTACGATAAAAGATAAGTTCCCTGTGATTATAGCAACGTACCATGAAAACACATTTTAGGGGATATGGGGATAGTATCCCACATACTCTCGATCTCGTCCACTTTGGAGGTGATGTAATCAGCACCACGTTCCGGCCTCCTTTACCCCCCTGGTTGCCCCCAGGTACCGATTGGTCCGAGGCTGGGTGTGCCTTGGAACAGCCTTATGCGGGGACAGGCCAGAAAAATTCTTAGATCGTAGATCTTAGATCACCCACCCGGGTCTATCGAAATCGGATTTCACGCGTGGCAATCAATCTCTATACCGACTAGACAATTGCGGCTCATAACTACGAGTTGTTCTATAAATTTTAAACTTTCTCTTTTATTAAACAAGAACGTCATGCCTGCCCGGCGCCTCCACCACGTGTCATTCTACAGAATGATGGGATCAGAACCAGTCACTTTCACAATTAATCAATGGGTATTATGTAACTTATTCATCCTTCATCCTCGATGATGAGAGCATTCGTCATTAACATGACGAGTTAAAGCTTGGCAGTGCGAAAGGCACAACTAAAACTAAACCCCTAACAAGCAAAACTAACGACTAGAAAAGACAATGGTCACTCATTGGGTTTTATGAACCTTTGAACCTGAATCATGGCTGGGTTAGGATAATTACCTGTCTATCTGAAGGATGAAAATAATTTCGAAGAATAAAATAAACTAAGTTCTCTGCAGGCTTCGTTGCAGGTTGACCAGCGTCTCGCCTCACTTTCCCTCAAATCCTTTCTCTCAGCTCTTCTCTCTCCTCAATCCAAATCAAAAGTCAGTCACTTCTCAGTCTGTCTCGCCTCTATATTACCCAGGCCATGGAGACCTTCCTCCATGCCGAATCGTGATTTTAACTGCCACTATGCAAACCGCTGACTCCATAGGCTGATGGAACTTCCTATATCCTGAATACCTCAAGAGGTTTTGCATAGCACAACACTGTGCATTATTTACATACCACAGAGGTTGAGACAACTGAGATAAACAAGTGAATGCCCTGGTCAACATGAAGCATCAGAGAGGCTTTAAATAAAATATAATATTTTGGATTGATACGATATATTATCATGGTCAGTGTAAAATGACTACAGTGTTCTTTGTCTGGAATTTCCTTGAAAAATAAAGAAATAAATTAACGTTGAAAGGGATAATTCCCATGTGAAAAATTAAAGTTAGAAGATTGTGAGATTCTGATGCTAATTGTATACGGATTTAAAGATATTGACAAAAAGTAATGAGTAAACAATTTATATTATTTGTGGTAATTCAGCACATCGTAATTTCTAGCCTTTTTTCACAAGAATTAAATGCAAGGCTAGGCGCGCAAATATGGAATAAACAATTTCCACCGTGTGCAAATCTCCATTAAATATCTACATCGATTCGTACTACCTTCGTTACCTTTGTTACAAGCAAGTGTTTTTTTTTTATAAAATGCATGTAGAAGGTCAGTTATATCTACACTTCACGTTGGTCAATTCTTCTATCTCTTTTAAGCATTATTTACGGAAGCATCAAAAGCTCGTAATGGATTATCAGCCTAGCGGTCGTAGGTTCAAACCCCTCCGGTGCCAGAAACTTTTCGTAAGTTTTAGACATATCCCTTTGTGTTTACACGTCGTGTGAAATGGAACGATTCTCTTTGTCACTAAAGAAATATCAAAGAATAAATTCTTCACTCCAACGAACTTAGACGTGGGAAACTTTTTACAAATGTGAAAATAAAATTCATCCTTTTAGTAGCAAACTTTTAGGTAAAATCGAAAATCTCACGCGGAAGATCTTATCTTGCTTTGAACCTAACAAGAAAACATTTCGCTCCGAGAAATATTAGATTAACATTTGTACTTAATATTGATTCTTTTATGTCGATAATTTGATCATTGCATCAATTCTTGAGCTGAGGCATTATTTCTTCAAACTACTCTCCTCTAGCCTCCTTTCTTACCTATCTTTCTCATCTTATCTTCCAGGGCCTCCTCAATGGCGTAGTGGTAACGTCGTCGCCTTGTAATCAAAGGGTCCTGGGTTCGATTCCCGGTAGAGGCACAAGTAACAGTGGTTCGGATCCCACTTTAAGCTGTATGTCCAATCCCGATTAGCGTTTCTGTGCATAAAGTGAACTCACAACAACAATTCAATCAATCATCTTATCTTCTCACCTTTTTCCTCTCCTCTATTTCTTCTCTCCTAAGTTCCAATCTCAAATTTATCCTGTTGTCTCCTCTTTTCCCGCATCACTCCTTTTATCTTCTCTTCTGTCTTCGATTCCCGACTCCACTTCACTCTTCTCCTCTCATTTTCGCTTTTCTCCTCTCGCTTACTCTACTCTCCACTCCTCTCTTCTCCTCTCGCTTACTCTACTCTCCACTCCTCTCTTGTCCTCTCTCAACTCCTATCTTCTCCTCACTCTTACTCTACTCTACACTCCTCTCTTCTCCTCTCGCTTACTATACTCTCAACTCCTTTCTTCTCCTCTCGTTTACTCTTCTCTACACTCCTCTCTTCTCCTCTCTCAACTCCTCTCGCATACTCTACTCTTCACTCCTCTCACTTTCTCTACTCTCAACTCCTTTCTTCTCCTCTCGCTTACTCTACTCTACACTCCTCTCTTCTCCTCTCGCTTACTCTACTCTCAACTCCTTTCTTCTCCTCTCGCTTACTCTACTCTACACTCCTCTCTTCTCCTCTCGCTTACTCTACTCTCCACTCCTCTCTTCTTATCTCGCTTACTCTACTCTCCACTCCTTTCTTCTCCTCTCGCTTACTCTACTCTCCACTCCTCTCTTCTCCTCTCTTTTCATCTCGCATACTCTACTCTCCACTCCTCTCGCTTACTCTACTCTCCACTCCTCCCTTCTCCTATTTTATCCGTCTTTCTCCCTTCCACCTCGCATGCTCTTTCTATTCTTCTCATTTTGTCTCCCCCTCTTCTTCGATCCTCTCTTTTCTGTCCTCCTCTTCGTTTCTTCTTCTTTCGCCTGCTCTCCTCTCCTCCCCTTTCCATTCTTCTATTATTTTCTTTTGTTTAGAATTATCACCGATTAAATAGTAACAAATCGATTTTTTGCTTCTAGTACGGGAATTCTATTTCTTACAAGAAGTATTTTGGCATTTTCGATATAATACTGAATTATTTGTATTTTTAAATACGTAACACCTTTTGTTATTCTTTTCGTACATTTCACAAATTTATATTCTTCATGTGACAACTACGAAATTGAGCCTAACTCTACACGCAACCCACCAACGCCTTGTGTAAGTTGGCTTGCCTATATTTTTTTCAGTTCGAATGTGCAGGTCAAGGACATCCACCCAGCTCCGTGCTTACCTCTAAAAATTATACTTTTTTCTATGGTGGTACTGAAAATCATAATTTTGGAACAGGCTTCTTCATAAATAATAGAATTATCTCGGTCCTTAAAACAGTAGAATTTATTAATGATAGGATATCATATGCAGTTTTACAAGGTAGGTAGTGCAAAATTATTTTAATAAACATGCATGCACCAACGGAAGATAGAGATGATAATACTAAAGATATTTTTTATGCAGAGTTAGAACAGGTCTTTGATAAATGTTCCCAGTATTATATTAAAATTCTGTTATGTGACTGTAATGCACAGATTGGCAAAGAAGAGGCATTTAAACCTACTATTGGTAAATAAAGTCTTCATGAATTAAGTAATGATAATGCTATAAGATTAATTTACATTTGCAACCTCAAAGAATTTAATTGTGAAAAGTACCACTTTTAAGCATAAAGATATCCATAAAAATACCTGGTCTTCTCCAGATGGTAAAACTCATAATCATATAGATCATATTCTCATTGATAAAAGAAGATATACTAATATAATTGACGTTCGTTGACATAGAGGTGCTGACTGTGCCAGTGACCATTATTTAATAATTGCTAAATTAAGAGAAAGACTCTCAGTGATAAATCATAAGCAACAAAATCTAAAAGTTATAAAATTTGATACAGGAAAGTTTACTGATGAAAGAATTAAGAAAGATTACCAAATTAAACTGTCAAATAGATTTGATGTTTTGCAGGATTTAAATGATGATGAAAATATAAATGAAACAGACGTAAATAAGAATTGGGAGCATATACGTAATGCAATAGAATCAGCAGCTAAAGAAAGTATAGGATACCATAAACCGAGAAAAAGTAAACCATGGTTTGATAATGAATGACATAATCTAATAGAAATAAGAAATCAGGCTAGGCTTAGGTGGTTAAATATAACTGATGATACAAATCTAAACAATTATAATAGAATAAAGCGAGAAGTTAACCGCACGTTTAGAAGTAAAAAAAGAGATTACTTGAAAAGCAAAATTAACGAAATTGAAACAAACCGCAAAAATAAAAATATCAGAGATTTATATAAAGATGTAAATGAGTTTAGAAAGGGGTGGCAACCTAAAGAAAATTTGATAAAAGATAAAGACGGTGATTTTTTATCTGACCCAAGCGATATTCTAAATAGATGGAAGAACTACTTTAATGACCTTTTAAATGTCCATGTAGGAGATAAATCAGAAGTAAATGAAGTCCACACAGCAGAACCTTTAGTTCCAGAACCTAACTTGACTGAAGTGAAAGATGCTATTAAAAGGCTAAAGAATAACAAAGCACCTGGCATTGATTTAATACCAGCTGAGTTAATTAAATATGGTGGAAATTCATTAATATGTCAAATTCATAAATTAATTTGTTTAATATGGAATAAAGAAGAAATCCCTCAACAGTGGAAAGAATCCACAATTGTTCCTGTGTTTGAAAGAGGTGATAAAATGAACTGCAATAATTACCGTGGAATTTCTCTACTCTCAACAAAATATAAAATATTATCTAACATTATTTTAACAAGATTAACCCCGTATGCTAATGAAATTATAGGTGATTATCAATGTGTATTTGAACGTAACAGATCAACTACAGATCAAATTTTTCACATCAGACAGACACTTGAAAAAAAGTGGGAATATAATCAAAATGTCCATCAGCTATTCATTGATTTCAAAAAAGCATATGATTCGGTCAAAAGAGATAAATTGCATAATATATTAGTAGAGTTTGGAATACCTAAGAAGCTTGTTAGTATGATAAAAATATGCACCAGTGAAACAGAAAGTAAAATTCGTGTGGGTATTAATATGTCTGACAAATTTACAATTCCTGATGGGTTAAAACAAGGAGATGCATTATCTCCATTGCTCTTTAATTTTGCCTTAGAATATGCTGTTAGGAAGGTAAAAGAAACTAAAGAAGGACTAAAATTAAATGGTGTGACTCAGTTGTTAGCATATGCAGATGATGTAGACTTACTGGGGGATGATGTGAATACAATTAAGAATAATGCTAAAATATTTTTCAAAACTGCTAAAGACATAGGTTTTGAAGTTAACAAAGAGAAAACTAAATATATGCTTAGACCCCGATACCAAGTGTTAGGTAATGATCAAAATCTAATTATTGATAACAACTCGTTTGAACGAGTTTCCAAATTCAAATACTTAGGAGTAATATTAACAAATGAAAATTATATTAAAGAGGAAATAAGAAGTAGGCTTAATTCAGGAAATGCATGTTACTACTCTCTTCATAAACTTTTGTCTTCTCGTTTAATATCTAAGAAACTAAAAGTTAAAATATACAAAACAGTAATTTTACCTGTAGTATTATATGGGTGTGAAACTTGGTCCCTTACATTGAAAGAGGAACACAAATTGAGAGTATTTGAAAATAAGATCCTTAGGAAAATATTTGGACCTAAAAGGGATGAGGAGACAGGTGAGTGGAGAAGGTTACATATTTTAGAACTACATAATTTGTATTCATGTCCAGATATTATTAGAATAATTAAATCAAGAAGACTTAGGTGGGCAGGCCATGTGGCACGAATGGGAGAGGAAAGAGGAGTTTACAGGATTCTTGTTGGGGAGCCTGATGGCAAGAGACCTGTAGGAAGGCCAAGACGAAGATGGAGGGACAACGTTGAGATGGACCTAAGGGAAATTGGTAGGGATGGAAAAGAGTATATAGAACTTGCTCAAGATAGGGAAAGATGGAAGGCCTGTGTTGCTGCAGCCATGAACCTTCGGGTTTAAGAAGGCTAGGGAGTTAGTTAGTTAGTATAAAATGTTGTCCTAAGACTTTTGAGAAACTCTGTACAATAAGACCCGGTTCGCACACAGTATCCGCTAGTACTTAAAAAAAATCTTTTATTTCGCTTTACGATGAATCAATCTAAAATTATGTTCAATATAAACTTTTGTAGAACTAGAAAACTAAGGCGCATGCAACCGTTTCAACGAATTTAAAAATTAAAATTCAGCAAATTCAACAATGAAGCATTGAATATTCGAGGCAAGCCTTTTTCTAATCACCAATTGTCAATTTTAATATTATTTTTAATGTGTTCAATTATTTATTATTATTATTATTATTATTGAATTAAATTCCCCAAAGCTACTATAGTTCTTGTCTAGTCTTACTACGGCGGGCTACCTACATGCTGGCAAAGGAAGTGGGAAAGCGACCAATCCAGTGCGATAAGAAACGCAGCAGCTCGTAGACGTCGTAACTATCTATGCCACACTGTTGTGTGGTTGGTCTGCGGCGTATTCCCCGCTCCCGACATTCCTTGCCAACATTTAGGGCGCCAGCCGTAAGACTGGATAAGAGCTTTAGTGGCTATCGTTCCAAAGTGTAATATATTCCTGTTTAAACACGAAGGTCGCTAATTGTGGTATTCCTTCCCCTAAATAGAAATTACTCCCATACTAATTTCAATAATATACGACAAAAATACAAGATGCTTTTCATTAGAAATGTACTGCCTCTGTTTTTATTTTTTCATTTCATTACTGCATCATTATTGGAAAATGAAATTCAATCTTTCACCCCAAGCCCCTGTTCTGAGAGAAAAAAAAATACCGTTATTATTTTTGATTCTATTCAGTGGTGTCCATGATTGGTGTTCAATTGCCTTGTTTTTGGGAATATCTTGATACGCTGGTTCTTCTTCAGAACTCTGAACACTGTCTCTTCTGGTTTCCTGAGGTTTACTCTTGGCATTCGATTTTCTCCAGTACTGCGCGAACTCCCCATCTGCGCTTCTCCCTTTGTGCTGGTTCAAGTTTATGTACTGTTGATTCAACTGCTGCCATGATATCTAAGTTCGATATGTATGCCGGGGCTATAGCATAGTTGAGAGTACATTAGTTTCTGTTTCTCTTAATTCACGACTGGACATATTTACTGCTGTCTTGGTAGGGTAAAGTTTCATGGAACACAATAGTAAATTAGATCGACTCTCATTTACCACAACAGCACGTAGGAGATTGAAACGGTTCCATTCTCAGCCCTCTGTCTCCTCCTACGTGAGGAAGAAAACGACAGTATCTCATTGGAATGTTCAATGAATACATACAATCTGAAAAATCCAAAGTTGCCTATCTAAAATTCTGTGTTTCCAAGTGCACTATACCCGTAAATGTCACATGAAAAATCATATTCTGGAAAATAAATCGTTTACGTACCAGATATTTGCTGAAAGGTAAGAGTAAGTATCCATCCATCCAGCATATCTTCTATAGTGACATTACTGTATCTGCAAGTGAATAAAGAAAAGAACTTATATTTTTAACGTACGAAAGGACACCTCTTGTGCAAATTGAATTGTAAAATATGCTTTAGTATGCAATTAGTATATAATATTAATTAGCATAAATTGTAACAAATTATGGTTATGGGTAATCTTAAATATGATAGTACGGTTTGTTCCAATTAATCCAGATGTCTTAAATTCTTATCTTGGAGAGACATGCACCTCTCATTTTGTTGCTTTCTTCATTTACAGGGGTAGTGTTTTGCGGGGCAGAGGTTGGTGGGCTTCCAAAAGGAGTTAAATGTGCAGTAGAGCGATGTGGATACTGGTCACCATCTTTCCACTTGTCTGTGTTATGAGACAGGTAACAATGTGTCGAGATCAACACCCATGGGATTATCAATCGATCCCGAATGTCTGAGGAGAAATTTGTTGTTTATGTGTTCCTACGCCGCTATTGGAAAAATTAGGTTGAACGCTGCAGTTGCAGAGAGAAGGAATTGTATAGTGCAGGAGGAGAGTGAAACAGTAAGAAAATGATTCCAAGTTTGCGGTCTGGAGGCACCAGTCTTGTTTGTTTGAGTTTCTAAGTTAACTTCATACACATATAGGCTAATCGGGACTGGGCCTATAGTTTAAAATGTAATCCGGACATCTATGTACCTCCATCAGTTATCAAATACGAGACTCCGTAATTGCAAGGCGACGGTGTTACCAATATGCCTGTCAACAAGTCGAGGTGTGGACCAACAGTAACCACCAATAGTAAAGCCCTACCCCAAATTGTTGACAAACACCATGCAACCAACACCCGTCGATTAACAGATGTTTATGCATCTCAAACCAACATCGTTCGTCACACACAGCAACTCGAAGACCTCGAATGGTTCCTCATGAGTTGACCAAGAGCAGCAGCCTGTCACCCTTTGTCGAAAATTGCCTCAAAGCTCACATAACAGGTGTGGATTGAGAAGTGGATCTTCCTTCGTTATCATGAGACTGCAAAACAATGACTTCCGCCCAGTTAAGAGGGTCAAACGGTGATTCAAAGGCGTTTGAGGATAACACCATATGGTGAATGTGTGTGTGTGTGTGTAAAATTGAGAGCTTGTGGCACGTGATCGGATCCTGTATACCGATCAGCTGCAGTGGAGTATTCTGCTCCATCCTTACCCAGCAACTTCTAACCGAAAGAAGGTCCACCATATAGAACGTGTGGTCTGACAGAAAATTCAGACTGGATAGCTTACGGCTCCCGGCCGGTTTTCACCAGTTTCTTTCCATGGTACACTTATTGAGGATCAGACAGTTCAATTCCTTACAGGTTCTGACGAAGAGTATCCTCAAGTTTTTGCGTCAAAGCAGCCACACATTATCGCCAAGGAATTTAATTACTGACTGAACGTTGGGGAAGGACCTTGGACTTCAGTGGATTACACTTTTCAGTGTAGTCAACTGTTATCCGTATGTGGTGGAATGGTGAACATAAAAGTAAAAGAAGTGAAGTGCTCCCCTGTGATTTGCACCACGCCATGAAGGCGTATAGGGGGTGTATAGGCTCCACACTTTCTTGATCACAGTCGAAGGTGGGGGTGATGTGATCAGCACCACGCCCCTGGGTGAACATGGTACTTAGAAAGCTACGAATTTATAACTGACGCTCGCATCTCATCAAAACACAATTCTCCTTTCATACTCACCATTAGATTAGAATGGTAGAAAAACAGCGTTCAGTGGCTTATGTTGAGTTCAAAAGAGTCGGCAATTTCATCATACTGTAGTGTACAAATTGAAAAAGTAGGCTTCTAATAGAGGAGAAGGTCTAAATATGGGTTTTGGAGTTATCAGCACTCCCGGGTGCTGCAGCCTGTCAGAGGCTATTGGAACTGGTTATCTGTCAAGGACAAAGGTTGCGGCGCCAATTTGCAAGAGAAAGTGGTGGTTAGTTTCGGCCTTGGACGCTCTTATAGAATTGCGACCTCCGAAAACTTTCTGCAGGTATATTTAACTCAGCATTTTCTGAATTCTCATCTGCTTTGTATAGGTTATGATATTAGTGGTACATAAAACAAATGTGGGCTTTTATAATGCCATGATTTGTATGTGAAATGTGTACCATAGAGAGCGAAAGTAAATTGAAGAAGAAAAATAGCGTGATGGTTTAAATATGGGCTATGACATGAGGTCTAATGTTGAGGTCACATTTTCAACAAATATTTGGATGTTTTTCTTAATTTCGATTTTTCCCATTCCGCGTGATTTTCAAAACAACGGATTATTCATAAATATGAATTTTATAATGTTTTAGCGATAAATGACTGTTTTTCTAATTTTAATTGCTTCTTGTGGTATTGCCAGGCCTCCCGCACTGGTGCAAAAATCCGAATAATGTTAATTTCGGAATTCATTTGTTCGTGCATGAATTAACCAGCTACCAGTCGGCACCACCATCGATGCTAAATACTAATTTTCTCATTAAAAATTTAGTTTATGTATCTATTAATCAATGATGATCACTTGTACGTGATTTTGTATTTTATTAAATGCCTTTCCCTTCTTAAACATGTATAAGAAAAATCGTATTTTTAAAGTCACTAGTTCTACATGACGTAACATCGTTCCATATGATCTGTCATGGACGTACACTAACTATTTTAATAAGGATGTAGAAGAACAAAAAATAAAAACAATGGCTTATTGTGCATATTTTTATTGTAAAAACTGTCAGAAGAGGAATCCAGAGCTGTGTTCGTGTTCTGTCATATCCTGAAAGGTTAGTTATTTATGAATTCTGTTCGCTCTTTATGTAAAAATAATTTCCATAAAGTTAGTTTCCACGGAGAATAATTCCTAGCATGTCTTCGTATTCTGTATATTGCTTCATTTAAGTAAAAGGACATGTGTTAAAAAAAACGTCTGAAAGATTAAAGGTTCGATTTTGTAACTTAATGTTATTTATAAGTTACACAGGAGGATAGGAAGCCAACGTGAATAGTAGGAATGACTTGAAGTTCGGAAAAGCTCATTTGTGCATGTTATAATGCAGAAAGTTGCAAGTTATCGCGTACCTATTCGTTACTGCATGAAGTTTATTTCTTCTAGCATTTAAAACTTTGTCAACATGCACAGGAGATGAAAAAAAGCGTGTAAATATTAAAGCAATGAAACCTAAGGTAACGGTTCTTATCGTTCTATGATTTTTTAAAAAAATCTCTTAGCAGGAAGACTTATTATCGTAGAAGTTTAGCAATCATTGTCACACGAAATTTGAACCTTTCTTAAAGTAATTAGCACTCTTTGGATTTTTTTTAAAAAAAATATTTATGTTGAAAAAACAACTTAAAAATTACCTTACGCAAGCTTGCACGCTTCTCAAGGACAATGTATTTTCCATTGACAAGGGACTGTAAGTATCGTAGACTAGTGGGAATTAATGTAGAAGTAAATCGGAACCTTAGTAAAATGAATTTAGGGAATTTATTTATAATGCTAAGAGAACCAAACCTGGGCTGCCTAACCTAACTACGAAAGCATACATTGAACCAAATCATCAGTAATCACTAGTTTTGGAAACGAAATGAGTGTAACTAACCTGCATGTGCAATATATGCAAAATATTTTACGAACATCTAGACATGTGTTACTGTAAACAAAAATCCTTTCTCACTGGTGCCACGGGAGTAAGATTTTGTGTTTCAAATCGCATTTTAATCTATGTGCTTTAATACAACCCTACAGAACTATGGATGTTACTCCTATTATTAATAATAATATAATAATATATTATGTTGATGGAATCATCTAATTATACCTGTAGTTAATATTATTGCTGTAATAGCTCTTGTTGCTGGTCATGGGCTTTGATCTACTAGATGGTATGGGTGATTTTCATTTGTTGACATATTTCCTGTCCTGGTATCTTCTTCAGAAATATGTTGTGTCATAACATTTTTCTTGAAAGCACTCCCGGGAATAGATTCCATGATCCATTTAATGACAAAAATTGCATTGTTAGCCAGTTGTAGGTTAGGCAGTAAGCTTCAGGGACTCTTTCTAAAAGATAATGTGGTAAAACTTTGCTTCATGTGTTAGGAAGTTTAGTGCAATATCTATAATATTTTTTATTTGCATTACCACACACTGTATGGTGCCAGAAGAAGTATTTACGATGAGAAATAATGTGAAAATTGAGTAAAAATAAATCAATTGAATGGTTACAAGCTCATAAGATTTTGCGCAATTGTTGAAGGAGCTATCATAGAATGGACCCTTATACATTTGACACTACATTATTCAACAGATACAGATAGTGATCTAATGCATATTCATTTTCAGTAACTTTTCTTTGTGTTGACACGCTTTGACCTTAGCTCACTAAAAACTCTTGCATCTTGGAATTTATCTTTTTTGAGTGACATAAAATGCATAATGCTTTGTCTTGCATAGTTATATGTTTCTAAAATAATTTTTCGTCTTTTATTTTTCTCGTAGAGCTGAGATATAGTTGGAGAAAATAGGGCGAAAGGACTTGAGGCACAAAACATACAAAAGTTACAGAGTTTGTGGAGACAATTTTTCAGAGAAAATGTTTATGAATTCTAATAGAAATAAGTTAGTGCATGATGCATACCCAGATGTAGAACCAAGTAAGTATATTGCATTTCTTATGGAATAACATTGTCATCAGTTATGTGGCTCATGCATAAGAAATTGTATTTTCCCTTTTCTGCATTAAAAAAATATATGCTTTAGAGATAAATTTTGCTTAAAGTACATAACACCTAACAACACGATACATTGTTTGAGGATGTTAGAAAGAAATGTATTTAATGTTTCACTAAATATTCCAAGCAGGATGGATGAAAAATATATGATTTTCAGCTAAACAGTCCTGTAAAATATTTGAAAAGTTTGATTAAAGGAAATAAAATGCACATATTTTTCTGTTTGAGACTGTACATATGTGAACCTACTATGGAAATGTTTGTTGAGTGTGTTAATGATGCTTTAATAATTTCAGTAACTTTTATTCCAGTGAAAGTCTGTAGGACCTCAAAGAGATTATCATACCTTATGCAAAATATATTAATTACTAGTGATTCAATAAATATATATATACACCTGAATAACAACGTGTTTGTTTATTTTCCCTTACATTTGTTATTAGCAATATAATATAATGTTTTACATTTCCACAGTATGAGTATTAAATCATTAAGAGTAATATACTTACTCTGAAACTGTTCTCTTCTTCTGGAGTATTTCAACATGTAAATTCATTCTTGGTGAAGTATAACATGTCACCATAGTGAGTGTCCGACCAAGAAACCTATCAGTATGACACAATGGTTTGTATAATGGAATTTCATTAACAATATTATGATAATATTCAATACAGTGGAAATTATTTGATGTAGGATTTTAAGGATTTCTTATAGTCTTTTACTTTATATTCCATATGTTTAATGCTAACAATATAATTTATATGTGTAATTGGAAGTAAGATGCTTGAAATAAATTTTGGGACTTGTAGGTATAATGACCATATTGGGCCATTCAATGTATGTGAGGAAGAATCCTCTTATCTAATATCCTTACTTGAGTTTGAACTGTTCTTTTAGGTCTACTTTATGCACAGAAAGGTTAATTTGGTTGAAACTACTGTTTAAAGTGGGATCCGAACCACTATGCGTCTCCACATAGGTACAACTTCGTGATGGGGTTGTTGCTATATAGACATTCTAGGTTACCTTGTGTAAGGTGTGACCTTTTCTTACTCTATTTTCCCATAACTATTCACTATCATCATCATAGTAGTTTTTACAGAGAAATAGACTGATATAATTAAAGCAATTACAATTTTATTCCAGAAATTATTCTGTTTGATAACTTCCCCAATGAGCTGTGTCACTCATAACTATTATTTTATTCTATTCTCTCATGGCAGATGGCACTGAACTAGTTTCTATGTCGTATTGTCCAAAATACTATTTCATCTACAGAACACTGAATGTAAGTTGTGATAGAAATTAACTGTAGTGTAAAATATTTACTTTCATCTACAGCATAACATAACCCATGGTTCTACAGAATAGTTTCTCAACCTATAGGGTGCAACCAACTCCTGGGTCCTGAGGGGACATTTGATGGGTCGGGAAGTTGGGTTCGAAACTTTGTTAACTGGGTCTTAAAAACCTATTACCTTAAATTACTTAGATATATTGTTTTAACAATTTAAATTCAGGCCGTGTTGTTGTAAAAGAGCAAATATACAGGTATGATTATAGACTAGGTGCACACCCCTACAAAGTAAATCCGCTTGTTCCCATCTTATGGATCCCATGAAGTGTAATATCCTTCAAGGTAGGTCCCCAACTGAAAAAGGTTGAGATCCACTGCTCTATAGCCCTGGAAGGTCCTTGGCCTATCAACTGACTGCCAGTCTGCCTCCCACAACCCTACCTAGAGGTGTGGAGATCTTCAACCAGTAATGGGGTGACGTAGGGTCAGCACATCAAACCCTCAGCTGTTATAGGAGATTTCCGAGACTGGGTTACGCTACTCACTTGTAGGTCCCCAATTTTTTTAGGATGGTGGTTAAGTTTGGAAAACAAGTACTGACTGACTATATGTATATATCTTTTATTCCAGAATATTTCATACCTACAAGCCGCCAGCCGATTTGTAATGGTTTCGTTACATGAATAGCGTTAATGTTCCATCAGTAGTTTTTAATATACGTTTTATGATTTATTCTTATTTCCTGAGACAAAACCTTCAAATCCTGTCTTTTGTTTCCCTGGCATTTTCAGCATCATATCCCCCCCCCCCTCGCATGGTACTCCACTGATATCAATTGCAGAGAAAGTGGATGCATTTGTCTTTCGTTTTATGAGGCCATAGACAGATGAATGGAATTTTCTACGTTGGTAAATCAGAAGTGTCTACATCTTGCGCTTGAATATGGTAGGCCTACACAAGGGAGAAAATTACAGTGACGGCACCAGAAACAGTTGCTGGTATTAAGTATGCTGTATCCTGCAGATTGCCACCCACGATAAACTGTGCAGCAATTGTTATGAAGAGAAAGAGACAATTTGGGAAATGTTGCAACATGGTTCTAGCGCCCTTTAGAACACTTTGGGTAGCGCAATGATCCGCTCACCCCACCGTTCCATTCCTGCTTTTATTTTCTGCTAAAAATTCGGGACATATCTCGTAAGGTCGTAGTATTTATTTTATTTAAGTTCATAAAAATGTTCTACAAGGATAAATACCATTGTTCGGTTAATGCAGGGGTCCTGGGTTCGAATCCCTTTTAGAGCTTTCTTTGTATCATTAATTTTTCATAGCATCGTCGCGATTAGCCTAAAATTGAAAAAATGCGACGCTAAATAAACAACGACGAGGGAGGGGTAAAACGCATTGATCTACGAACAAAGTAATCGCTGTAGAGTTTACACAAGATAAAATCGCGATTTGCCCAAAATGTCAGAAAAGTAATACACGGACCATTTTTCATGCACAACGGAATGATTTACGTGCTGGAATTTCAGGAACTTGAAATTTTTTTCGTATGTTGTGCTTCTGGGCTACTTATTCTGTATATCTCGTAACTTAGATGTAGAAATCATTCAAACGTAACGTGCATTAACTGAACAATGGTATTTATCCTTGTAGAACATTTTTATGCACTTATATAAAATAATTAATTCGACCTTACGAGATATGTCCCGAATTATTAGCAGAAAATAAAAGCAGGAATGGAAGGGTGGGGTGGGCGGATCATTGCGCTGAGACGCATTCAACTGTCACTTCCAAGAGTAAGATATGATTGGCGGAGAGGTTGCTATGACAACGCTTTACGTTTCGAAACAGCCGTAGGGTGGCTCCACATGTCCGGTTTGGTATACGCATAGATTACAAAGGAGATATAGGAAGTAAGCGATCTTATTAATCTGTGGTATTGCCACTAGTAGCCCATATTTAGACCACAATTTTGAAATACATGATTTTACAATTTTTTGGAAATTGCTTTTTTTTTTTAAAAAAAATGGAGACCTTCTATACTTTAGCATGCTATCACATTTAGGTATATTTCATAGATATACATTTTAAAGGTAGGTGCTTGATATATTAATTTTTTCCCTCCGAAAATGACAACATAAAAAGGAGGGCCCATATTTAGACCTTTTCCTCTATAAGGGAAGATGTTCCTCGTTCACGTAGTGGTATTAAAATTTGAAATCGGGAATCACAAAATAATATTAAATATTATTATTGTATTAATAATATCATTATTACTATCAGCATGACGGCGGCCTCTGAAGTGTGGTAAATAACACAAGGGAAACAACAAGTTCTAGTTTGCATTGGTTGCAACACACTGTTTCATGCAAAGACGTGTTTGGTAAGCAGAGGCACGGCCAACTGTGGGATTCTCAAGGAATTGGGCCTGAACAGAGATGCGGTACAAGCACGGTTGAGGGTTGTTAAATAGTGGATGCGATTATCACAAGAGGGCCAAACTACGCTGAGGGGAAAATGTTTAGAAATAGAGACAAGGGAGGAAAACGTTTACAGCTGGGGTCTGGAAGTGAAAAATCTCTTATATAATAGCGGAATGGGTTGGGTATGGGAAGAGGGAGAAAGGGGGGGTGGCATCTCAACAGAAAATCAAATCAGGGACAGGATACTCGACATAGACAGACAGGAAATAATAGCAGACTGCCAAACAAAGACCTCAATCAGGGAACAACTAAGAATAAAAGAATGGGGAAAAGCGAAATATATCCAGGTTGAGGGAAAAATGAAAGAAGCGCGCTGGCATGGTTCAGATTAGGGGGATGGAAACAACTACGAAAGAGAAACGAAGAAGGGGAAACGATATGTCCTTTGTGCGAGGGGGAGGAGACGGAGAAGCATATCCTACTGAACTGTCTAACAGGGAGGGAGGTGATAGAAGTGGTAGACGACAGAATAAAGATAAAGGAAGCGGGGCAGCAAGTGGGGTAATAACTGGGAGAACTAAGAGAACGGCGGGGAAAAGCTATTAGAGAAGGCAACGAAATAAGTGATCATGCTCCAGACGAGCCATCTTTATAGTGTAAGTGTGTGTAAAGCAAAATGTATGCGTTTTTTGGAGAGAGTGCAGGAAAAGAGAAGTGGGGAGAGGAGGAAGGAAGAAAGACTGGAAGAAGAGCTGTCGAGGAAGGGGAGGAATGTGTATATAGGGGACAAAGTAAGAGACAGATTAAAAGAAAACTAAATGTAACAAAATAGTGTAGAAAAATCAAAAAATATGTAGTGCGTACGGCCTATGGCTCGCACGAAAAGAAAATAAATAAAATCTATAAATCTATGTTCAACAAAACTGAAGTGGAATGACGAATGAAGTTTCAACATATTGTAGAGATATGGAGATTATTAAACCGAGAAAACCTCATCATGGTAATATTCACGCTTGTTTATTTCCTGGAATTGTCCGACCAGCTGGCTATCCCAAGAATGCGCTAACTTTGTAACTTAAGTTAAACAAGGAACTGAAAGGCAAACGCGTGGATCAAAACAAGATATAGCGCGTTCGAAAGGTTTAACAACCTTTCGAAGCCTAAGATGATAAAAGGGAGCTCACTCCCTGAGCTCGCTCTCATTTGAACTACGCTTATCATGGACGCTGCTCTTTTGGATTTTGACGCTCATTGGAACTACACCTATCATCGACGCTCACATGGATAACTAGTCTCTGATTACTCTACAACACACTAACACTGAACTACGACGATGGAACACGGAGTTACGGCTGCCTAGCATGCTACGAGTCGCAAGGGATTGCTCGGTTTGGTGAGCCAAGGGTCGAAGGATAGAACCTTGACACCTGTCACAATTCGGTCTGCAAGAAGCATCTGGACAAGAACATCACACACCTACCAGGTATGAACAAGCGTGAATAACCTTTACACCAACTTTCCATATCTCTACCCTCCTAATCGGAGCAGGTTCAGCCAACAGATACAATTAAGCTCTACCTAAATGTATAATTGAAACTTCACTGTGACCTCAGATCCCAGGTAAAACGGGATTACAACATGGTGGAAGTGCTTCAGGCCCTTTTTGCAATTGAGTACCCTTCTGTACGAATTGCTTTAAATTAAATTAGTCTTTACCCCCCTCCCACTTTGGGAGCATTTTTGAAAGTAAATTTTTAGTAATTCCAATTCATACTCCCACAGTACGCTTAAGATGCGTCAGACCCAGTGACAATTTTGTATATTACCCTATGGAATACAACCCCTCTTTTCTCTTTTTATGCCGAGTCCCCCGCCCCAACAAAATCTAGTTCTTCTGCATAACATTCACTCTGGACGTATTTGAGCATCATTCACACAGGAATGAGAACACTTGCTTATATTTATTTGACAAGCGATATATTAATGACATAAATAACTGTATACCCATACTTTCATTTGTTCTTTGGTCAGCACGACGAACCTTCGTTTATGAATACGTCACAGATAGCATTGCACGAACACCTAGATTCCTCCCTCGACCAAATCATAGAGTTAGCTACTGCAATCACGGCAAACCCAATAAATTTACGACCTTTACCTCCAGTCCCCTCCCCTCCGCTAACACGGTTAAGGTCTGCTAATAGAAACTTCCGGGATGGTCGGAAGCTAAGCGTAAAGAGATGTTGCCTTTATTTTTGACTGACACTGCATTAACTTATTTTCATGACATACAGAAACGACCCAATTTTGTAGACCTGACTTACACACATATCAAAAACGAGCTAAGTACTTTATTTAAAGGCTCGTACCTATCAGCGGATCCCGTACAGATAATTATCGCCAGGAAGCAAATGATTACAGAACCGATTCACACCTATGTTATTGCTAAGAAGGCATTAGTCCAGCAATACTTCCCGAACGCCACTGAAGAACAACCTCTGTCTTATATAATCACGGGACTGCGAGCCAAATACATTGGCTGTTTAACTAATAAGCATTTTGCCAAAACAAAGGAATTAATTGCCCACCTTCAAAATTTCGAACGCCAGCAGTTATTGATTAATTCCCGTATGATGGAGGAGAAGTTTGAAATTGACCAAGCAATAGCACAAGAAAGCTTGCAGCAACAGACATTGACCCACACGCCACTTCACAGCTGTTCTCATGCACAGCTCTACTCCCCCCTCCCAAGTAATCCATCGAACCCGAATCAGCAGTTTGTACCATGTAACCAGAGTCCATCCTTTTTTCCCCAACCATCGGCTCATCAAGTCCAAAGTCTGCAATCAAATCCCACTCCCGTCAATAACTCCCACGCAATGTATCAAGGAATGTATCATGTACCGAGTTCTGACAGTGCTCACTGCGCGGCGCCACCAGCCGTAACCACAGTGGAACACGCTCAAAGTGCTGACTCTAGTGATGAGATAAATAAACTTTCGTCACAAATGACGAACTTAGCTTTACATTCAACCGAACAAATGAACACAGCCTCTCTTTTTAATTTTTGCTCAAATGTTTTGGAATTTGCAAAAACGGCTAATCAAAACGCACATGACAGAGGGAACAGAGTTTATAACAAGGGGAATAATAGCTACCCTTCCTACAGGGGTAATAATAGAGCTAATCATAGAGGAAAATTTAGATCGAACTCTCGAGGCCAATTCAGAGGTAATAATAATAACAGGTTTCAACGTCGAGATCAGACTCGAAATATGGGTAATCGCGACGAAGCAAATACATCGGCCTGTACGTTCTGTGGTCGTTATAATCACGTGAGCGATAAATGCTATTACAAGCCACAAGGAGATAACAGTAGTTTAAACTAACACCATCTTCGACTTGCAGGAACGAAATCGAAGATAATAGTAGATTAGACAAAGTTCCTATCTTTGAGAGAAATGGCCTATATTTTATCAATAGTAGCATACAAGGGAAAGAAGTAGATTTACTTATTGACGTGGGTTTCCAAATATCAATTTATCCCTCCCACCTTCTTCCTTCTGAAAGAAAAACTTACAAGGTAAAGTCCACAATCCAAGGTGTGTCCGGATTGAAACTGAGTGTGTCTGAAATTGTAGTTCTTCCTATCATAATTGGAAAGCGTAAATATTCGCACCCGTTTAGAATTGTAGATTCAACAAATGTCCCTCCCCTCTTAGGAAATGAATTTTTGCGAACGCAGAGGTGCGAAATGTCGTTAAAAGACAACACAATAACTCTTCATCATTTAGGACGTACTCCAAATTATAGTATTTTGAGGTCAAAGTACAAGACTCACCAGCTGTCACATGACATATTCACCCAAATTGAAAATGTAAATGTGTATGAGGGAAAAGCTACCCTTTCAAACAATTCAGTTAAGTCCACAATCAAAAACTTATATCAATTTGAAACTCACCACTAAGACACCTAACACCCCTAAACCTGTACTTTTTACCCCATCTGCTTCCCTTATGATCCAGCATGCAGTAGTCCTTCCAAAAGCTACAGTAAACCCTCAGTCACCTGTCCTTCAGATACACAACCCTACGGAAAGCACAATCACTTTGGAAAGTGACACAATATTAGGTGAAATATCGACCTGTGAAATTTTAAGTGACGTTACTTCCGTTTGGGAAAATAAAAGCGAAGATGTCGCATTTTCATACTCTTGTAATGAAAATAGCACAGTAAAACATCAAATAAGTGAAAGTCAACAGAAATTTGACCCCTCCTTCCTCACAGTTAACCCTGATATTCCCCGAGAAGAAAGATAAAAAATTCTAAAGCTCGCATACACGTATGCAGATATTTTTCTCTGGCCAGGGGATAAATTGACTAAAACTAATGTTTTGGAATATGACATCAAGCTGACAGATGACACCCCAGTGTATGCCAAGACCTACCCTATACCCTTTCATTACAGAGAGCCTATGAAACAGGAAATTCAGAAATTATTAGACCAAGGTGTTATAGAGCGCTGTGAAGGGAGTCCCTATCGACACCCAGTCCTATTAGTCAAGAAACCCAATGGGACTTATCGTTTTATTTCTGACCTCCGCGACTTAAACAGAGTAATAGCTCCGATTTCATTACAATCCCCAGACATAAATACCATCATGACAGAGATGGCTGGTAAGAAATACTACTCAATTTTGGACATGTCTAGTGCATTCTTTCAGGTTCCATTAACAGAGCGTTCTAAGGACATTACCGCCTTTTCCATTAACAATCTTGGTAGTTTTAGATATGCTAGGTTATGCCAGGGATTGAAAACATCCCCCGGTGTAATGAACCGCGTAAGCGAACTTGCCTTTAGTGGAATAGACAGTTCAGAACTTTCTGTTTACACTGATGACATTATTATTTACAGTTCAAATCTCCCACACATGATTAACATATTGGATAATGTGTTTCAAAAGTTAAGAACAGCATCCCTTAAATTATCACCCTCTAAGTGTAGGCTAGCCTTTACCGAAGTAAAAGTCCTCGGTAACTTGGTATCTCTAAAGGGTATTAAATTTTCAGAACATATTCTTAAAGCTATTTTGGAATATCCCACCCCTACCACCAAACGCAAGCTTCGTAGTTTTCTAGGACTTGTAAATTTCATTCGAGGCTTTGTGCAAGGATTTGCAGGACCCACAGAATGTTTATTTAAGCTTCTTAAAAAGAATGTTAAGTTTCAATGGACTGATGAACACCAGAAAAGTTTCGAAACACTGAAATAAATGATCACTTCCGCCCCTATCCTCCGTCCTTATGACCCTAAGCGCCCCTCATATGTATACATTGATGCAAGCGGAATTGGGATCGGTGGAGCGTTGTTACAGCCCGACGAAGAAGGAAATTTACATCCATGTGCTTATTGTTCACGAGCCTTAACAGACACAGAGAAAAAAGCTGACACATTTTCCCTTGAAATTGCAGGTGCATATTATGTTTTGAAAACTTTCAAATTTTTCCTTATGAATCAACATTTTGTGGTTCTCACAGACAACAAAGCCTTATCCTATCTTCGTTCAACTAAACACCATATTTCTATTCTAGAAAGAAGAGCTCTATATTTTCAGAATTTTGATTTCGAAATAAGGCATGTCAGTGCCAGTAAAAATGAACTTGCGGATGCACTTTCCCGTGCAAGTTTACCGCTAGAAAAGACTAATCCTGACAAGAAAGAAAATGATGATGATGATGATGATGCACTATTCTTTCATCAAGTATTTCATGCACAAGCAGCAGATTTTGATATTAGTTCAGAACAACGTAAAGACCCCTATTTAAGAGACATTATTGACGTTTTAAAAAACAATGACAAAGCTAGTAATCCTAAAATAGAAAAACTTTCGTATTCTTATGTACTCAAAAATGGTGTCTGTTACAGGACTAATAAAATCAAAACTGGTTATCGTGGTAGACTTTGTATTCCCCATGCATTAAGAAATCAAGTTTTCGATCTTATTCATGCACACAAAATGAATGGAAGTCACCAAGGTGCACATATGAAGAAATTTGTGTACGATAAGGTTCGACATTGCATCCCTTTCCAGATCTCAAAGAAACCACAAGGTTCTAAACCACATACGCTGCAAACATTTCAACCAGCCCAAATTCCTTTCCAACGAATTCATATTGACGTTTGTGGACCATTAGTCTCTTCTAAAACGCACAAATACAAATATTTTCTATCAGTAGTTGAATGTTGTACTAGATACGTCATTACAGCTCCTTTGGCTAATCATGATGCACAAAACATAGCAACAGCTTTAGTTGAGAAAGTCTTTCTAATCCATGGCCTCCCGGAAACGATCTATTTAGATCGCTCAACACCCAATTAGAGTTTACTCTTACGGGAGTTAGCTGATATTACAGGCGTACAACTAAAATATGTAGATACTTGTGCACATTTCACGAATGGGTTAGTTGAGAGTTCATTTAGTTACTTAAAGAAAGTTATGAGAGTTTTTGTGTTAGAGAAAAAGGCTTCGTGGTGTGACTATTTAGCTAGTGCGACGTTCAGCCACAACATTACAATCCATTCTGGATCCCTCCAGAGCCCGTATTTTGCTTTGTTTGGATACAACCCAAGCATTTTAGCAGACGCAGTCCTTCCTTCGAAACCTGACAATATCTCCCAGACGAACGCACAGAGACTTGAACTCCTGACCTCCATACGTAAGACCGCTCACGACAATTTACATAAACGTTACGAACAGCAGAAAAAGTATATAGACCGCACTTCTAGGCAAATACAGTACTTACCAGGTCAACATGTGTGGATTCTAGATGCCACTCCGACTCCAGGCGTGTCAAATGCCTTTGCGTCCTCTTATAAGTATAAAGGAACTATTCTTCGCAAAGTTAACGAGAATTCCTATGAAGTCACTTTCATCGACGGACGGAGTAAACAAAAGACTGACACGATTACTGTTTCTAGACTCAAAGCCCGCTACGACTAGTGCCATAAAAACCCCACTAACATATACGCTAACATTCATTACCACTCCACTCCGTTCTGCCTCTCTTTAGCCTCCTCGTTACGTACTTTGCACATGCTAACATCCCATGATCCAGCATTTTCTCACGCTCATCGACCCCCCCCCCTTTTCAACTTCCCATGCTCGCACTGCACTTCTTCGTTAGAACGAAATCATTTTTATTTTTAACGAGTCCAGGATTACAGAATGCTATCTCAATCGTCGGAATATTTATAATAAATCTCTTGCCTAATAATTAATTTCTACTGATATTTAATGTCATTTTATAATTTGCGATTAGACGCATAGTAATAGTCAGAACATATCACTTAGCTGATTTGACTAATAAGTACTTAGCACGTTTATGATTCTCACTAGCAAACATTTTTTTTTCCCATTTGCTGGTACATATACGCTCAAATGAAAAAAAAAAGTACAAAGAAAGAAAGACAGAACTAAGATAGAAAAAGATGAATGATTTAAAGAACAAATGAACTGCGTAGAACTTGCTGAACTAATGGTTTCTGGCCATAGCAATTTTTTTTATTTACGCTCAGGTGTAACGCGAACTGCTTCTTTGAAAGCTGCAATGCACTAAATATGTTAACAAAGCATATAATAAATATAGGCAAATGTTCCCACTCTCTCTTTTAATTTTATAGTTCAATTATTGATAGCATACAACATGGTATAGCTCATATCCCATGAAATTAAAACCTACTCTCTTTTTCCATGAAGTTTCTATAACCATATTACTTACTCTTTTTCACTTCTTTTTCAATTTTTTTTATTAGCAGCGAATCGAAGGCGCTTAATCCTTTGACCACAATACACGTAAAATTCTTGCAATTATTTTTATATACGACATTTACACATATTACAGACGGAAATGTCTCGTAATCACTTAGTTTGTTCTATTATCGCTGAACTCCCCTTTCTTTTCTCATTTCATTCCCGGCTAAGCCGGCTATTCCAACACCAACTTCCCACCCCCCCATTTCCCCCCGGCGAACTTTCCTCATGCCTGTCACTCATAAACAGGTCCCCTTAAAAATTCTGCGTCATATAAACAACAACGCCCCTTCGCCGTCACTACGATCAGATATTACCTCCCCTTCGCCCCAAAATAATTCCCAATTTTTATATGAAAGTCCTTTTTCTATCGATTTTATCACCCGCCATCATTTATTATAACTCTGCTCCACTACCTTTTACATTTTTCCTAATTTTTCCCTTTTTGCGCTTGTTTCATTCTCATCGCCACGAATGCTACCGGATGGATTCATCATGACGACCACCTGCTTCCGAGCGAGAGATCTAGGCTCATCGCAGAGAACGACGACGATCTTGTGGACTTCCAGCACCAAAGGACCCAATCCTGTCTGGACCATTTGGCGGCTTTTCCCATCTTCCAGGCCGCGATCCAGCTGTGGAACGTTTTACTTAGGACGTCTACCGACCCGAACCGACATCGTAAGCTTGAATTCCAGACTGCCCTTCCATGACGTCACGGCGACCTACATCGGCAAAGCCCCTCCCAGACAGTGCGTGTTGCCCTTGTTTACTGCTATCACGTGATACGCATTGTCGTTTTTCATCGGCTGAAAGTGTGTTCCAGTGTTCAGCCTCCATCAAATACCGTCAGGCACGCATATTTAGTTCACAAATATGTAGGTTACAGCGCAAAATTTGAGCCCATGGGTGCTGCCCATATTTTTAGTGGATCTACATTTCACGCCCTGTGTGCGATAAGTCTCTTTGTTATGTGTTTTATCGTCTGCTACAGATTTCACTCTGCCAATAGCGCCCTGCAGTCTATGGCGTTGCCACTGTAACGCTACCTCAATGCCCCGCCCGACCGCGTGTGTGTTATTCAGTGTGTACTTTGAACTCCGCGAACAGTCAATAAAACCACGTGTGTTATGCGGCGTTCCTTCCCAGTGTGCTGACATGTGTTTTTCTGTTATCGTGTTGCCATCTTTAATTCAAAACTAGTTCAGTGTCAAACCTATATGATTATTTTTTTATCCATGTCTCAAGACTTCTTTATTGATGCTCGTACTTTGTGAGTACACAAGAGGCTTTGACCTACAGTTTTCATTTTTTTTCTACGTGTTTTATTTTTTTTCTCAACGGTGTTTTGATGCAATGACTCTTCTGATGATATCAATATTTTTTTTATGGTGATGTGAATCTTATGGTGAATGGATTGTTGTATTGGTTTTCTACGGATTTTGATTTTTTTTTAATAAATGATAATGAATGAATCAGTGACTCCATGGCTGATGGAGGTAGTAGCAAGGCTGAAAGGTGTTGTTGATTTCGTGTTTCAAGTCCACTTTATGCACAGTAAGGTTAATCGGGACTGGACTTACAATTTACAGTGGGATCCGAACCACTATGTGTCTCCACCGGGTATGGAACCCGGGACTCCTTGCTTTCAAGGCGACGACGTTACCACTGCGCCATCGGGGAGGCCCAGTAAGGCTGTAAGTAACGTTACCGAAATTAGTTTTGAAAGTAAATATAGTGATGATAATAGTGGCGAGATAAAATTAATGATGATGATAATCAAGTTCATAAGTGTGGTATTAATAACAACAAGTATCGTGTTTTGAATTATGTGAGTGAAGTCACTTTCTCGAGCTGAAATAGTTGTAAATAAGGTTCGCAATATATAATTGAGAAAGAAGCTTGAAGAAATGAACCAGAAGCATTCCTTTTCTTAAGTGCTTCAATCGAGACACAGTGTTGTCCGAACAAAGTAGGTATACTATAGCCAGGAGTCTGTGGAGGTAGCGAACGACAGCAAGTCCTCTGCGCAAGTAGTGACTCAAGAGGGCTCGACCAATGAACGCATGAGAGGAATGTGGATTGCATGGAGGGAGAAACGCGCTGAAGCAGCGCGAAGTGCTTCGGTCCTCCAACTCACTACCCTTCTCTACCGTTATGGGCGGCGTTGCTCCACAGACCCTTGAGATGTACTGTAGTTAAGACAGCAAAAGCTTTAAACACGGAAAAAGATAATGATTGAAGGGTAAAACACCACCACCCAATCCGATACAAACAGGCCTTCGGTCAAATTTCTAAAAATGAACCAAACGCTTCCGATGTAAAGTGTAAGCAAACCAGTGGAAGCTAAAAAATAAGTTCAAGGTCAAGCCACTGTAAAAGGTTGCCAGTTTCACCAGAACGGAAGATAGAGAAGGCTGTTTTCGTTACAAGATTTGATCCAAATGTCTCAAACATTTAAATAAAAGATATATCTTTGAAACGACAAAGTGCAAAATGTTGTTTTTTTTATTTCATTGATTGATATTTGGGTTACTTTGCTTTGCTTTTATTCCACTTTGGCTAATCTCGAAGATGATGATGAGTGAAAATATGATGAAGTTCATGAATGGACACCCACAGGGAGAATTCACACCGAAGAGACATGCGACACGTGTCGTTTGGAAGCGAACCCTCAGTAATCAATGCAACATTTCGAACGGAAGACACACGGCAAGTTCCATGTGTCGCATGTCGCTTGCGTGTCTCGGACTGTGCCGTTTTCTTAGTATCGTGTATCGTGTCGTTTCAGTTTGTTGTTCGCGTTTGCGCAGTGAATGCTTCACTCCCCAACCAGAGGCCTTACAAAGTATTTGAAGCTCAAATTTGTTGATTATAATTAAGTATCGATATGTACAATGCATAGGCGTGCGCACGGGTGGCAGTTGCCCCCCTAATCACTGACGTTCGCATTTTTTTCCACAAAGGGGCAAATAAGGTATTTTTCCATGGGGCATATTACCCTATAATAGTGCTGCCCCTCTCAAGAAACACCACTTGAATTTGAAATTATCACATAATAATTAATGTAAATTACTATTGATTGATTGATTTAGTTTATTTTACTTCGCGTTTTGTGCCTCTTGGCTAATTTGCGAAGATGGGGATGAGTGATGAAATGATGAAATTGATGAATGGACATTAACAAACAACCAAGCCCGACCGGGATTCGAATCCGGGACCCTTGGCGTCGCAGCGCGATGTGCTAACCACTCGGCCACAGGGTCGGGCATGTAAATTACTATGATTGAAATCAAGTTATACGTGTAAAATATATACTTTTAGGTTGACATTCGCTTTCGAAGGGGGAGATATGGCCATCCTTGCCCCCCCCCTTCCAGACGTTCCATGCCCCTATATTATTATACTTTCACTTAGAAATGTAGTGTAGAGGAATCATCTTATTGTGTTATTAAACGATATTATACTCTTAAAGAAATGGAAGTATTTTCAAGGCGATCAAAGTTCGAAGCAACTACGGGGAAGGGAGTTTAGTGGCACAATCGCAAGGGGGCAGCTGGCATTGCCTTTATCCAACCTTGGACGGGAATCAATTCTAGGGGGCCAAACGTTGAATTGATTGATTAATTAGAATGGTGTTTTAAGTACACTTTATGCACACTAAGGCTAAACGGGACTGTACCTACAGTTAAAAGTGGGATCCAAACCACTATGTGCCTCCACCGGCTATCGAACCCGAGACCACTTGATTACAAGGCAACGACGCCACCACTGCTCCATCGGGGAGGCCAGCAAACATCGAAGTAAAATAATGCAAGACTAACAGAATCTTAAGAGTAGCAGGACAAAAAAATACTGAAGATTGAATTAGTTTTCACGTCCTTCTTGCATTATTTCTTCCAGACTGCCAGAAGCACCCGCAGGGGGCACAGAGGGGCAATTGCCCCTAGACTTCAAATTTTATAAATATAAAAATTCTTTTCGTAAAATTTTATTTTTCTATTTCCCGACTGAACTTCATCAAGGCTTTTGCCTTCCCCTAATCAGAGGGTCTGCGCACGCCTATGTAAAATGTTTTAACAATGTTTTAAGATTTGAACACAACGTTCTTTTCGCTTTATCAAGTTTTTATGCAGTTATCGACTGTAATTTGCCTTCAACATCGTGCAAAGAGGACGTGTTTTCGCCATTTACGACGTGACTCTTTTTATTTGAAAAAGCCAGCATATGGAGGCACTTTAGTCCAAAATAGATCAGTCAACATGGTAAAGTAATCTAGTGCATTGTTTCTCAACCGTCGGGCCGCGACCCTATACCACGCCCTCGTATCAACTATACTGAGCTGCGAAATGTTCTATTGAAAATGGTTGACAACTATCATAATCCCAATATCATATTTGAGTTGTGAATTTTCGTTCTTTAAGTCCATTTTATGCACAAATATACTTATCAGGGATCGACCTAGAGTTTAAAGTGGGACCCACACCACAATGTGCCTCCACCGGTTATCGAACTCGGCATCACTTAATTACAAGGAGACGACATTACCACTTCGTCATTCATATTTTTATATTTGTCAACAATTCTACACATGTAATCAAACTATTATTACTCTCTGATTATGCTTGAACTCATTTATCAATATTTAATTTCATAGGTACATGTTAATTCATGCATAAAATATTTATTACTGTAAAGGTATTTACGAGGAAAATTCTTGTGCTAAGGGCATTGACTTAAAACAAATACCGGGACATGGTATCACGAAGATTGAGAACCATTTCTCTAGTGTTTAGGTATTCGCTTTATCCAGGCTGGAAAGTCTAACGTATACAGTTTGATGTAAGTGCATATTATATCTCAGTTTTCTTATGCACAACATGCCTCTCCCGAGTTTCAATAACTTGCACAATTTTTACAATGCGATTTAGATGCAACAATGTATCTTGTTACGTTTCTTTGGGTGACTAATAAACTAATTAATGCAATTATATCGACATCATCATGCGAACTGGACAAAGAAACAAGTGTTACTTGCTGCGTAAAGCGTGCATCTTGTCTCTTTGGCAGGGTTGGCAAAATTTGTGCTTATTTTTAAAGAAACAAAACACACAGTTTTTTTTGTTTTGAACATGTTTCAAGTGCTTTAAACAAGATCAGAAAAAACATGTTTTAAACAAAAAAAACTTTTGAAACATAATGCCAAGAAGACTTATTTTCTAAGAACAATGATTAATAAAGAATCTGTTAATCATCCAAGGATGGACTGGGTATCTTATATAAAGTAAATACTTGACTAACTGAGGATTAAAAGTAGTAAACTTTGTAAGTGCCAAAAGCGAAAGTGTTGGGAAATCCCATCGTTGAGCACATCAGCCGTTAAGAACGTTCACAATAGTGACCTCTTTACACGTCCTTTAAACTACTTAGAGGGCTATCTGCCACATTTCACGATTACCACATTATAGAGCATGGCACATTTCACAGTTTAACGTGGAAAACGGTGTTTGAATTATTGTGGCACTTACAGTGTTTACCAACTTTAGTCTTCAACTCCATAAATAATCCATAATTGTTCCTGTGTATAAAAAGGTGATGAAAAAAGGAACTGCAATAATTTACCGTGGGATTTCTCTGCTTTCAACAACATATAAATTATTATCTAACATTCATTTAGCAAGACTAACCCCATATGCTAATGAAATTATAGGTGATTATTAATGTAGATTTAAACGTAACAGATCATTTTTTTTACATCAGACAGACACTTGAGAAGAAGTGGGAATATAATCAGAATGTCCATCAGCTACTCATTGATTTTAAAAAAAGCATAAGATTCACTTAAAAGAGATAAATTATATAATATATTAGTCGAGTTTGGGATACCTGCAACGTCCGTGCGCCGGAGCACTGCAAACTACACCACGGAGCGGTGCAACTAAGCCGGCTGCAGCGTTGCAAACTCCCTTCAATTCACGAGATGCAACTCGTGCGTTATAAAATATCAAGTTTAGCATTGTAAAAACCACTAGCATGTGGCGATATAAACTTAACACTTGTGCACTAAACTGAACACGTTAAAGATAAAGAGATTCAACAATGCAAGTTACAAATTAAACAACAATTACTGCACAAAAGATAACTGAATGCGTAAACCACGCAGGGTATTTAGCATGCTTTCTTTAACCAAAACGTGTGTGCCATAACAATATATGCTTCATGCTTAACAACAATGCACTCAAAATTAGATAAAAGATAAATCAAAAGCGTAACCCTCGCAGTGGATTTCTCAAGCATTAATAATTATATATTAAAGAATATGGCTATCACGCAGGATAGCTAAATGTGATAACCACGCAGGGTCGTTACATATGCCCCTCTCTCGGGCAAAAATTTTGAGGAAAATTAAAAAGTTTAAATTTTCAGAAACATTTTTGGTAAACCAGAGTCTATATCTCTTTTACTCTTCAATCACTAAGTCTTTTCTTCATTCACTATTTGTCTTCTCCTTTCGGGGGAACACCTGAAGAGACGAAGGTTGTCAAAATTCACTCGGTCGACTGGGTTCTTGGTCGTTGGGTTCAACAGCAGGGCAGTGTTGCTTCGAACATCCGAGGCGACATAGGGGCCAATGTATACCTCAAACAATTTGGCGATAGTCCTATTCTTTCGGGAACTTAACTTGTGATTCCTGACAAGAACCAAGTCACCTTCTTCTAATTGAAGAGCGTTTCTTTTTACTTTCATTCTTCTATATCAACAATTGTTGAGCCTTTCTAGAGGGTTTAGATATGGCTTCGTCGTAGAGATGGTGAAGTAGTCCAGAACTTCATTAGACAGGGATACACGGAATAGCAACCCAAGAGGAAAAACACTTCGAAATATCTGAGACAGGGTGCATGGCAAGTTAATCAGCGAACTCATAACCAATAAATTCATAATGAGACACAATATTAGCTGGACGAAGTTCCAAATCTTCCAATCTTCATTCTCCAGTAAAGCCATCAGGAAAAGCGGTATAGAATGCGACTCGTAAAGAACTGTCTCGGCACACTGCTTATATCCAACATTCTTCAATGGTACGAGCTTCTCAAGAATAATCTCCAAATTGCGTCTCAGCACATTTAGGAACTCCTGCTTATGGGAATCAGTCAAAATATCTAATACCTCTACCTTCCTTGAGAGGTCAGCGGATTTATACATCTCAGCCTTCTCTACCTGGCCTACGTGGATGTACCGCACAGCTTCAATATCCAGAGGATTCCCTTCCTCATGTTCAGGAGTCTTCACGAAAACCAACCCTGCTGAGTGCTGTCTGAAGCATGACATGACTTCAAGAAGAATCGCAACATATTTCTTCAACATAAAAACTGCAGTACTAAAATATATTCCGCCGAATTCTAGCTCTACTCGCCTACTTCCAAAAACTCGCTTTCTGTGGGTACCAGAGAAATCAACTAATCTTATTTCTGGAACCTTTTGTACCTGAATGCCTGGTATTTGATCCTTTAGTTTAGTCCAGACATTATGACTTAGAAATGAACATTCGCTTCCGGTATCAATTATACAGTTTATCGGTATTTCCATTAATTTTGCAGACACTGCTGGTGATTTGTAACTGGTCTTAGAGGCTCGTGCAGATTTCAGATCACTTTGCAAATTTATTTCCTCTGTTTCGGACAATTGAAAATTTACTTTTAGTTCCTGGATAGACCTTAGTGGTCGCTCCTCCGAGGCCCCTTGCCTAAATGGGAACGAAGCACCTAGACAAGGCTCTAGTTTGTTTGACTAGACTGTGACCTTTGATTATGCAGGAAGTCCCGGGTTGTCTCTAGGGCTTCCTCCTGCTCAGAGGTAAAGTCTTCTCTGGTTGGTGACTGCCTTCTAGTCTGTTCTGCATCCCGAGGTGAGTATCGTCTAGGGGAACTCCCATCCTGATAATTCCTTATATCAGGGAAGCTTCGACCTCTTTCTGGATAAGGTCGATTAAAGTTCCTCTGACCATCCTGTTGGCTGCGGTCCGCTCCTCTCCAGCCTTGTCTTCTATAAAACTTTGGATTCCTCGCAGCATTCCTTTCTCTACCGCTGGTTCTGGTCTCGATGTTGCGGACTTTGAAGCTCTTATTATTGATTCCAGGCTCTTTACTCTTGGGGTCTTCCTTATTTCTCCAGGCATCGGGATCGTCATAGATGTCGAAGTCCTTGAGAAAACTGGTCAATTCATCAACTGATCTTGGAGCATGCGCAAGGCAGAGGTTCCGGATACGATTCGGCAGCTGTCCTATTATTAGATTCAGCACTTCACTTTCGCTGAAATTGTCACTCAAGTTTCGATAGGCAGCGTAGATGCTCCAAGCGAAGCTCTCCATATTCTCGTGGACTGGGCGAAAATATCGTCGATTTCTCACAGCAGTTAACTGTCTCTGTTTGGCTTTCTCAGAGGCAAACTCCTCCTTAAATCTTAGGCAAAAGTCGGCATAGTTGACAAAACTATCTATGTTTCCCGCCAGCCAATGTTCAGCCTTGCCTGCAAATACTCTAGGAAGTAACTCAAGTCTATAGTGCTCAGGTATCTGCATAAGCTCGAAACTGACATTGAGCTCTCTAAGGTACTTCTCTGCCGATTGGGCCTCGATATCGCCTTTGAATTTTGGTATGTGGGCGATATCAGCCATTCTAGGCATATTGAAATCGGCTCTACGTCGAGGAGGAGATCCATCAGAACTGTCTCCCTCTCTAGGTCGCTTACTTCTATCTGTTCGAACTGTTCTTTCGACGCAGTAGGGACTTTGCACTACTCTAGGAGGTTCAAACGTGACCGCTTCCGGGTTTAAGCTTCCACCCCGTTCAATAGAATCCGGGAGTACATCTGAAGTGGCTTCGGTTTGCAACTGCAGTCTTTGAAACTTATCCTGCAGCTCACCTACTCTTCCAATTATAGTTCCAGTTTGTTCATGGATCTCTTTTCGAAGGGACACTTCCAGTCTCTTGGTCTTTTCACGGAGAGAGCTCACTTTTTCTCCAGCAGTTGTTACAACTTCTTCCCGGAGATTCCGCGTCAATGCATCGGCAGCCTCCTTCTGCTCTCGTACAGTTTTTTCCATCTGCTCAGTCCTTTCCCCAAGGGTTTTTACCACTGAACTCATTGCTTCGACAGAGGCCTCTATATGTTTAACCCTCTCGGGATCTTCATTAGTAGCTTCCACTCTAGACTGGACCAGCTCTAAGCAGGTATCTAGATTGCTCTTCATTTGCTCATGCTCTCTTTCTATCTCTCCACGCCACTCAGCTAAGGGCTCTAGTTGTTCTTCTACTACCCTTACTACCTCCTGTTGGCAAGAGATCCGGATTTTCTCCAACTCTTCTCTAACACTATCTCGTTGGTCAACCTTAAGCTGAGAGAAAAGCGTTCGCAACTCCTCTCTACCTTTCTCGGCTTCTAGCTGCCTTCTTTCTTCCTCTTCTTCCTTATCTTTCTTTCTCTTTTCTTCTTGACTTTCCACCAGGACACGGAGAACTTCTAACTCCCTTTCTCTTTTCTCTTCAGCTTCTCTCTTCTCCACCTCTCTTTTCTCTTCAAGAGACTTTATCAGAGTCCTAAACTCTTGTACCTCTTCTTTTCTTTTAGCTTCTTCTTCTGCTTTCTCTCTGGCCCTTTTTGCTTCTTCTACTGCTTTCTCTCTGGCCCTTTTAGCTTCTTCTTCTGCTTTCTCTCTGGCCCTTTTTGCTTCTTCTTCTGCTTTCTCTTCTTTAATACGGGCTATCTCCTCTTCCTTCTCAAGGAGTCTCCTCTCCTCCATGGATTCGACCACCTTTCTCAGCTCTAACAACTCTTTCTTTCGAGTATTCTCTAATTGAGTAGTTTCCTTTTTTCTTTGTTTTTCATCAATCTGTCTACGCTCTTCCTCTTCTTTCTTACGTTCCTCTTTATCTTTCATCAACCACTCCAGCAGCCAATGATCTGATTGGGTCTTACTTGGAAGACTTGGTTCAAGCAGGGACGCTACCAAGGGTACTGATAAGCATGTTTTACACCTAGCCTCTGCAACAGTCTCTGAGGTCTCTTCTTGCCCCTCGCATATCCAATGGAAATTCTTGAAACACTGGAAGGACTCCATCTCGGCTCCAGGATCATCACAGCATGCGAACCCAGTCTCACCTTCCTTGGATTTTCTCCCTCTGCTCCGTAGACTCATTCCGGACGTTTCTCTTTCCATTTTGTCACACGCGAATATGTCACAACACTTTACCTTCGTGAATTCTGTATGGTTATCCCAAACCACTTTACCTTCACTACCTTCGTGAATTCAATAGACGAACACTGTCACTAGCACTTGCACTTCAACCAGTGAGCCACTTCTAGTCCATATACGGCTTCACTATGTAACCAATCCGACCCCACGTTTTACAAGTCGAGCCCTGTGTTTTTGCAAATTCGCGCCCCACGTTGGGCGCCAAAAACTTTTGCAACGTCCGTGCGCCGGAGCACTGCAAACTACACCACGGAGCGGTGCAAAAGTGTACCCATATATGCTAGCTTGTAGCCAGCCGAAGACATGGACTCAAAGTATCTCAGGGCTTGCGGGGTTTAGTATGGAAAGGTCAAAGGTCAACTTGTAAAAGTTTATTTATATTTATACACGCATGTAAATAACCAGTTTAGCACATACGCTCTTAAATCCTCCTCAGTGAGGTACCTGGGCAGTATTAGTATGTTTATCTAATTTAGGGGGGGAACCAACTAGTACAGGTAACCAATAGGAACCTTGGTAGCCGTCACGTGCCACGCCGTCTGGGGACAACATGCGAAAGCGTCAATAGCGAGGGACGGGCCAAGGGGCCCGCGGTTTCACAAAGGTGTTGGTGTGAAAGGACGCCGCAAAGTCAATCCAGCTACGACAAGGGAACGGTTCGGTCCCTTGGCATGTCCAGTCAGTAGCAAGAGACGGCAAGGTACAAAGGGTAGGTCTGGAAGCACCCAGGAGACTTGGGCTTGGGCCGCCACGACCCAAGGGTAGCACATCAAGCTCTTATGGGGCAGACCAGGTAAGTAGGAAAACTGCTTTTCTTTTCTCCTCCTTCCTTCTCAAGAAAGCTATTGGATCCTGGTAGGGGAAACTTCCAGACTAGATCTGGGAACCAGGTCTTTCGCAGTCGGCATCTGGCAGTCGACTGAGCTCCGGGCCTCGCTGCTTTGTTTATATACTGTTTGGTGGCAGCACTGAGGCGGGTGGAGAAGATCGGAACTAAGCCGGCTGCAGCGTTGCAAACTCCCTTCAATTCACGAGATGCAACTCGTGCGTTATAAAATATCAAGTTTAGCATTGTAAAAACCACTAGCATGTGGCGATATAAACTTAACACTTGTGCGCTAAACTGAACACGTTAAAGATAAAGAGATTCAACAATGAAAGTTACAAATTAAACAACAATTACTGCACAAAAGATAACTGAATGCGTAAACCACGCAGGGTATTTAGCATGCTTTCTTTAACCAAAACGTGTGTGCCATAACAATATATGCTTCATGCTTAACAACAATGCACTCAAAATTAGATAAAAGATAAATCAAAAGCGTAACCCTCGCAGTGGATTTCTCAAGCATTAATAATTATATATTAAAGAATATGGCTATCACGCAGGATAGCTAAATGTGATAACCACGCAGGGTCGTTACATATGCCCCTCTCTCGTGCAAAAATTTTGAGGAAAATTAAAAAGTTTAAATTTTCAGAAACATTTTTGGTAAACCAGAGTCTATATCTCTTTTACTCTTCAATCACTAAGTCTTTTCTTCATTCACTATTTGTCTTCTCCTTTCGGGGGAACACCTGAAGAGATGAAGGTTGTCAAAATTCACTCGGTCGACTGGGTTCTTGGTCGTCGGGTTCAACAGCAGGGCAGTGTTGCTTAGAACATCCGAGGCGACATAGGGGCCAATGTATACCTCAAACAATTTGGCGATAGTCCAATTCTTTCGGGAACTTAACTTGTGATTCCTGACAAGAACCAAGTCACCTTCTTCTAATTGAAGAGCGTTTCTTTTTACTTTCATTCTTCTATATCAACAATTGTTGAGCCTTTCTAGAGGGTTTAGATATGGCTTCGTCGTAGAGATGGTGAAGTAGTCCAGAACTTCATTAGACAGGGATACACGGAATAGCAACCCAAGAGGAAAAACACTTCGAAATATCTGAGACAGGGTGCATGGCAAGTTAATCAGCGAACTCATAACCAATAAATTCATAATGAGACACAATATTAGCTGGACGAAGTTCCAAATCTTCCAATCTTCATTCTCCAGTAAAGCCATCAGGAAAAGCGGTATAGAATGCGACTCGTAAAGAACTGTCTCGGCACACTGCTTATATCCAACATTCTTCAATGGTACGAGCTTCTCAAGAATAATCTCCAAATTGCGTCTCAGCACATTTAGGAACTCCTGCTTATGGGAATCAGTCAAAATATCTAATACCTCTACCTTCCTTGAGAGGTCAGCGGATTTATACATCTCAGCCTTCTCTACCTGGCCTACGTGGATGTACCGCACAGCTTCAATATCCAGAGGATTCCCTTCCTCATGTTCAGGAGTCTTCACGAAAACCAACCCTGCTGAGTGCTGTCTGAAGCATGACATGACTTCAAGAAGAATCGCAACATATTTCTTCAACATAAAAACTGCAGTACTAAAATATATTCCGCCGAATTCTAGCTCTACTCGCCTACTTCCAAAAACTCGCTTTCTGTGGGTACCAGAGAAATCAACTAATCTTATTTCTGGAACCTTTTGTACCTGAATGCCTGGTATTTGATCCTTTAGTTTAGTCCAGACATTATGACTTAGAAATGAACATTCGCTTCCGGTATCAATTATACAGTTTATCGGTATTTCCATTAATTTTGCAGACACTGCTGGTGATTTGTAACTGGTCTTAGAGGCTCGTGCAGATTTCAGATCACTTTGCAAATTTATTTCCTCTGTTTCGGACAATTGAAAATTTACTTTTAGTTCCTGGATAGACCTTAGTGGTCGCTCCTCCGAGGCCCCTTGCCTAAATGGGAACGAAGCACCTAGACAAGGCTCTAGTTTGTTTGACTAGACTGTGACCTTTGATTATGCAGGAAGTCCCGGGTTGTCTCTAGGGCTTCCTCCTGCTCAGAGGTAAAGTCTTCTCTGGTTGGTGACTGCCTTCTAGTCTGTTCTGCATCCCGAGGTGAGTATCGTCTAGGGGAACTCCCATCCTGATAATTCCTTATATCAGGGAAGCTTCGACCTCTTTCTGGATAAGGTCGATTAAAGTTCCTCTGACCATCCTGTTGGCTGCGGTCCGCTCCTCTCCAGCCTTGTCTTCTATAAAACTTTGGATTCCTCGCAGCATTCCTTTCTCTACCGCTGGTTCTGGTCTCGATGTTGCGGACTTTGAAGCTCTTATTATTGATTCCAGGCTCTTTACTCTTGGGGTCTTCCTTATTTCTCCAGGCATCGGGATCGTCATAGATGTCGAAGTCCTTGAGAAAACTGGTCAATTCATCAACTGATCTTGGAGCATGCGCAAGGCAGAGGTTCCGGATACGATTCGGCAGCTGTCCTATTATTAGATTCAGCACTTCACTTTCGCTGAAATTGTCACTCAAGTTTCGATAGGCAGCGTAGATGCTCCAAGCGAAGCTCTCCATATTCTCGTGGACTGGGCGAAAATATCGTCGATTTCTCACAGCAGTTAACTGTCTCTGTTTGGCTTTCTCAGAGGCAAACTCCTCCTTAAATCTTAGGCAAAAGTCGGCATAGTTGACAAAA
This sequence comes from Lepisma saccharinum, assembly GCF_977018435.1. NCBI lineage: Eukaryota > Metazoa > Arthropoda > Insecta > Zygentoma > Lepismatidae > Lepisma > Lepisma saccharinum. The sequence goes on along the minus strand of NC_139230.1, from coordinate 155,394,971 downwards.
CTATCTATGTTTCCCGCCAGCCAATGTTCAGCCTTGCCTGCAAATACTCTAGGAAGTAACTCAAGTCTATAGTGCTCAGGTATCTGCATAAGCTCGAAACTGACATTGAGCTCTCTAAGGTACTTCTCTGCCGATTGGGCCTCGATATCGCCTTTGAATTTTGGTATGTGGGCGATATCAGCCATTCTAGGCATCTTGAAATCGGCTCTACGTCGAGGAGGAGATCCATCAGAACTGTCTCCCTCTCTAGGTCGCTTACTTCTATCTGTTCGAACTGTTCTTTCGACGCAGTAGGGACTTTGCACTACTCTAGGAGGTTCAAAGGTGACCGCTTCCGGGTTTAAGCTTCCACCCCGTTCAATAGAATCCGGGAGTACATCTGAAGTGGCTTCGGTTTGCAACTGCAGTCTTTGAAACTTATCCTGCAGCTCACCTTCTCTTCTAATTATAGTTCCAGTTTGTTCATGGATCTCTTTTCGAAGGGACACTTCCAGTCTCTTGGTCTCTTCACGGAGAGAGCTCACTTTTTCTCCAGCAGTTGTTACAACTTCTTCCCGGAGATTCCGCGTCAATGCATCGGCAGCCTCCTTCTGCTCTCGTACAGTTTTTTCCATCTGCTCAGTCCTTTCCCCAAGGGTTTTTACCACTGAACTCATTGCTTCGACAGAGGCCTCTATATGTTTAACCCTCTCGGGATCTTCATTAGTAGCTTCCACTCTAGACTGGACCAGCTCTAAGCAGGTATCTAGATTGCTCTTCATTTGCTCATGCTCTCTTTCTATCTCTCCACGCCACTCAGCTAAGGGCTCTAGTTGTTCTTCTACTACCCTTACTACCTCCTGTTGGCAAGAGATCCGGATTTTCTCCAACTCTTCTCTAACACTATCTCGTTGGTCAACCTTAAGCTGAGAGAAAAGCGTTCGCAACTCCTCTCTACCTTTCTCGGCTTCTAGCTGCCTTCTTTCTTCCTCTTCTTCCTTATCTTTCTTTCTCTTTTCTTCTTGACTTTCCACCAGGACACGGAGAACTTCTAACTCCCTTTCTCTTTTCTCTTCAGCTTCTCTCTTCTCCACCTCTCTTTTCTCTTCAAGAGACTTTATCAGAGTCCTAAACTCTTGTACCTCTTCTTTTCTTTTAGCTTCTTCTTCTGCTTTCTCTCTGGCCCTTTTTGCTTCTTCTACTGCTTTCTCTCTGGCCCTTTTAGCTTCTTCTTCTGCTTTCTCTCTGGCCCTTTTTGCTTCTTCTTCTGCTTTCTCTTCTTTAATACGGGCTATCTCCTCTTCCTTCTCAAGGAGTCTCCTCTCCTCCATGGATTCGACCACCTTTCTCAGCTCTAACAACTCTTTCTTTCGAGTATTCTCTAATTGAGTAGTTTCCTTTTTTCTTTGTTTTTCATCAATCTGTCTACGCTCTTCCTCTTCTTTCTTACGTTCCTCTTTATCTTTCATCAACCACTCCAGCAGCCAATGATCTGATTGGGTCTTACTTGGAAGACTTGGTTCAAGCAGGGACGCTACCAAGGGTACTGATAAGCATGTTTTACACCTAGCCTCTGCAACAGTCTCTGAGGTCTCTTCTTGCCCCTCGCATATCCAATGGAAATTCTTGAAACACTGGAAGGACTCCATCTCGGCTCCAGGATCATCACAGCATGCGAACCCAGTCTCACCTTCCTTGGATTTTCTCCCTCTGCTCCGTAGACTCATTCCGGACGTTTCTCTTTCCATTTTGTCACACGCGAATATGTCACAACACTTTACCTTCGTGAATTCTGTATGGTTATCCCAAACCACTTTACCTTCACTACCTTCGTGAATTCAATAGACGAACACTGTCACTAGCACTTGCACTTCAACCAGTGAGCCACTTCTAGTCCATATACGGCTTCACTATGTAACCAATCCGACCCCACGTTTTACAAGTCGAGCCCTGTGTTTTTGCAAATTCGCGCCCCACGTTGGACGCCAAAAACTTTTGCAACGTCCGTGCGCCGGAGCACTGCAAACTACACCACGGAGCGGTGCAAAAGTGTACCCATATATGCTAGCTTGTAGCCAGCCGAAGACATGGACTCAAAGTATCTCAGGGCTTGCGGGGTTTAGTATGGAAAAGTCAAAGGTCAACTTGTAAAAGTTTATTTATATTTATACACGCATGTAAATAACCAGTTTAGCACATACGCTCTTAAATCCTCCTCAGTGAGGTACCTGGGCAGTATTAGTATGTTTATCTAATTTAGGGGGGGAACCAACTAGTACAGGTAACCAATAGAAACCTTGGTAGCCGTCACGTGCCACGCCGTCTGGGGACAACATGCGAAAGCGTCAATAGCGAGGGACGGGCCAAGGGGCCCGCGGTTTCACAAAGGTGTTGGTGTGAATGGACGCCGCAAAGTCAATCCAGCTACGACAAGGGAACGGTTCGGTCCCTTGGCATGTCCAGTCAGTAGCAAGAGACGGCAAGGTACAAAGGGTAGGTCTGGAAGCACCCAGGAGACTTGGGCTTGGGCCGCCACGACCCAAGAGTAGCACATCAAGCTCTTATGGGGCAGACCAGGTAGGTAGGAAAACTGCTTTTCTTTTATCCTCCTTCCTTCTCAAGAAAGCTATTGGATCCTGGTAGGGGAAACTTCCAGACTAGATCTGGGAACCAGGTCTTTCGCAGTCGGCATCTGGCAGTCGACTGAGCTCCGGGCCTCGCTGCTTTGTTTATATACTGTTTGGTGGCAGCACTGAGGCGGGTGGAGAAGATCGGAACTAAGCCGGCTGCAGCGTTGCAAACTCCCTTCAATTCACGAGATGCAACTCGTGCGTTATAAAATATCAAGTTTAGCATTGTAAAAACCACTAGCATGTGGCGATATAAACTTAACACTTGTGCGCTAAACTGAACACGTTAAAGATAAAGAGATTCAACAATGCAAGTTACAAATTAAACAACAATTACTGCACAAAAGATAACTGAATGCGTAAACCACGCAGGGTATTTAGCATGCTTTCTTTAACCAAAACGTGTGTGCCATAACAATATATGCTTCATGCTTAACAACAATGCACTCAAAATTAGATAAAAGATAAATCAAAAGCGTAACCCTCGCAGTGGATTTCTCAAGCATTAATAATTATATATTAAAGAATATGGCTATCACGCAGGATAGCTAAATGTGATAACCACGCTGGGTCGTTACATACCTAAGAAGCTTGATAATTTGATAATAGTAAGCACCAGTGAAACAGAATGCAAAATTCACGTGGATATTAAAATATCTGACAAATTTACAATTCATGATGAGTTAAAACAAGGAGATGTATTATCTCCATTCCTGTTTAATTTTGCCTTAGAATACGCTGTTAGGAAGGTAAATGAAACTAACGAAGGACGAAAATTAAACGCCATGACTTAGTTGTTAGCATATGCAGATGATGTAGACTTACTGGGGGATGATGTAAATACAAATTAGAAGAAAGCTAAAGTATTTTTCAAAGCAGCTACTTAAAGAGATAGGTTTGGAAGTTAGCAAAGAGAAAACTAAATATATGCTTACAGGCTGAAACCGAGTGTTAGGTAATAATCAAAATCTAATTATTGATAACAACTCGTTTGAACCAGTTTCCAAATTCAAGTACTTAGGAGTAATGCTAACAAATTAAAATTATATTAAAGAGGAAATAAAAAGTAGGCTTAATTCAGGAAATGCATGTTACTTCTCTCTTCATAAACTTTTGTCTTCTCGTTTAATATCTAAGAAACTAAAAGTTAAAATATACAAAACAGTAATTTTGCCTGTAGTATTATATGGGTGTGAAACTTGGTCCCTTACATTGAAAGTGGAACACAAATTGAGAGTACTTGAAATAAGATCCTTAGGAAAATCTTTGGACCTAAAAGGGATGAGGAGACAGGTGAGTGGATAAGGTTACATAATTTAGAACTACATAATTTGTATTCATGTCCAGATATTATTAGAATAATTAAATCAAGAAGACTTAGGTAGGCAGGCCATGTGGCACGAATGGAGAGGAAAGAAGAGTTTACAGGATTCTTGTTGAGAAACCTGATGGTATGAAGACCAAGAGGAAGATCGAGGGATAATGTTGAGTTGCACCTAAAGGAAATCGGTAGGATGGAAAAGAGCATATAGAACTTGCTCAGGATAGGGAGAGGTGGAACGCCTGTGTTGCTGCAGCTATAAAGCTTCGGGGTTAAGAAGGCTAGAGTTGGTTATTTAGTTAACTTCTTAAAATACACATGTATTTTAGTCTTATATCTCTCATGTAGGCTGTTCGAGAAGCTTCAACTAATCCACAGTTGCCAGACCTACTGGGTCTCCGAGGTAGCTACTGTCTTTTTTTAATATGTATTTTATCGTGAATGCGACTGACATTATCAACAATGTGCACATTTTGCAGTGTGTTAAGTGAGGAACAAAACGGTTTCATTCATGTAGTATGCAATCTTTAAAATATTTTAAACACCTGTAAAAAATCAGCTAGGTGTTTTAAATGTGACCCGCGGGTATTCATCACGATATGTTTCTTTGTTAATTCAATATACATTTTCAGCCACTGAACAGATTTCTATATACAATAAACAGAATAACACGCATTGAATGAATGGCATAGTTATAAAACACGCAAATAACCACAAACTATCAAACACTAAGTATCAAAATGTGTTTTAAACAAGTCTGAAAAAATGTTTTAAACACTTTGTTTTAAACACTTTGTTTTAAACGTTTTAAACATTTGTGAAAAGACAAAGCCATGTGTTATAAACGTTTAAAACAAGTTGTTTAAAACACTTTTGTTTTAAACATGCCAACCCTGCTCATCAGTGTGAAACTCTCGTGTCTAGTGTCGCATGTCGCGTCTCTCTTCGGTGTGTGTGAAACTCTCGTGTCGCGTGTCGCCTGTCTCTTCGGTGTGAATTCTACCACAAAGAACATGCCCAGGTCAGAATTCGAACTCAGATCCCCTGGCGTCGCAGCGCGCTGTGCTAACCACTCCGCCACGGAGGTCAGCAGTTGTATGGTTTGAAAATCAGTGGAATGCAAATTGATCTTACTAAATGCAAAACTATAAGATGTACGAGAATAAAATACAGTTCCTTGTCTCCAGTTATTTTATTGAATTTCAGAAAGTGATACTGTGTTCTAATTATAAGGATCTAGGAATAATTATTGATTCAGCACTATTATTTGATGAACACTTAAAATAAACTCATAAAAATGCTAAAACGTTACTAGGTTTTATATTTTCATTTGTACATCTTTTATACAGATTGAAAACTACGTTTTTGATATGTCACAATAATACTACGTGCAATACATAATTATGGTAGTGAATTGTGCATCTTAGGAACTAAAAGTCATACAGAATAAGAAATAGAATCAATTGAGAATCTTTTATCAGATTACTGTGTATGAAAACTCAAAATTATTATGTAACATTTAAATATAACGTGTGGTTGAAATCTCTTTAATTTACAAACACTGTATTTAAGAAGGAGAAACAAAATAAATGATTCTCTACCTAATATTCTCTCATCAAAGATTGATAGTGACCATTTCATGAGAGCTATTGCTTAGTAGGTTCCTAAATGTATTGTGAACTAATTGTAGAAGTATTGGCCGTGGTGCTGTATTTGGTTATTGCTGTACTCATCATTAAGTAACAATGAACAATTATTATTATTATTTCTCTTGACCCACGCCCATAAAGATGAAAATGTCAACCAAAAGAAAGAATAAGTAAATAAGGAGGCATTACGAAAAAAGAAATAAATTTATTAATATGTGAAATTGTCTACCTGGCAAAAACAATATTTAACTATGTTTTAACTATCGGTGTTAGTGCAATGAGTTTAATGATTTCATTCTCTCAAGCCAAATTGACATTTCAAATTATGGTTCATCTTGTTTGTACGTTGAAAGAAAAAGTAATAGTTCTCATATCTCAAAGAAAATGAACCTAAAATGCGAGCTCATAAAATTTATTGTGTTTCCCTTCACTAAAATTGTACAAGAAATATTTTCATCTGTAGCGTGTTGATAACATTGTTAAAGTTAAAAGTAAAGTTCCCCTGGCATATAGCACCGTGCCATGAAGGCACATTTTAGGGAATATTGGGGGTAGGGCCCCAAACATTCTCGATCTCGACATTTTTGGAGGTGATGTGATCAGCAACACGCTCCGGCCACTTTATCCACCACCAGATACCCATTGCTTTGAGGCTGGTGAGCCCAAGAGCCGCTTTATGCGGGGGAAAGCCTGAAAAATTCCAACGCATCCAGGGAATCGAACCAAGGTCTCCTGCGTGGAAGTCAGACACCCTACCGACTTTTTTCTTTTTTTAAAGCAAAAGGAATACTCCTAAGCGGTATCCCCCGAGTAGTGGGGTTTGTGATATTACTGGCGCGATAAATGATGAGTCCCCCTCAGGCTGATTTGGCTACACTTAAAACTATGTCAAGATGTCCATATGAGCTTATTGCTCAAGTGTGCTACTCTGTCTAACCCAAGATTTTTGTAAAAAAGCCCTCGGGAATTTCCCGTGAAATGATGACCCCCCTCAGATTGATTTGGCTACACTTACAAAAGCCACATCTGCCAAATTGTTGTCCATAAGCTTGTTAAAAATATGGCCCTTTTGATATTGTTTTTGCTACACTTAAAATTAGGCCAAGATGCTCATAAAACCCACCCACACACCCACTTCCGGTCCATTTCAGGTCCACTTCCGGTCTACTTCCGGCCACTTCCGGTCCACTTCCGGTCCACTTCCGGTTTAAGTTCAGAGTAGTAATATGTTAACCCGAATATTTTAATTGGACACCAGGCCCAACTTGTTTATCTAGTACTAAGACAATGCATTGTGCAGAAGTCTTCTAGAATTGCTCTGTGACTCTCTCATTTCTTACATCATAAACATATGATTTTTCACCTATAAGAATAACACTACATATGGTGTCATCAGGGAGTGTATCATGGAATTCACAGATAATTTGAATGTTTGTCCTGTCATTAACCACAACCTGTTTCCTTTTTGAGGTGTTGATCACAAACATGGGCCTCTGTGTTTTGAATTCATCTGGTGAGTAATACATGTCAGTATTCCCGGTTGTAACTCTTTTGTATGCTGTATAGGCCTCGTATAATTTAAGAAAATCATCCTTGGACATGTTTAAATTATAATTTTCTCTGGGGAACACCTCATTTCTGCCATTTTTAAGATATATGTTCTTGATGTTGCAGCTATCAAACTTACTTGAATTCTTTTTCTTGATTATTGTGTCTTCCAGTCTGAAACAGTACCACCACAAAATCTGGCACGTCATATTGTATACTGGAGAATGAGTTTGTAGCATCAAATTCATAATAGCTACTAGTGGCAGGCTTTTGCACACATTGATATGTATAAAATAGTAAAGGCACCTGTGGATTTTTTAGTATATCTGCTTTGTATTTAAGAGCATAACTAGCTTCATATTCAACAACCGGAATTCTTAGCTCCATAGTTTGAATAAGGCATTTACCTTCATCAGGTAGAGTATTAGGCAGAGCTGCCCCAGTAGAATTTAATGAACTATACCTCATCAAAGCATTATTATCCTTAGCAGCTCTTCTAAATGTAATTCTAAAACCACCCTTCCACATAATATCTTTGTAATCTGAAAAAAAATCCAGGTAACAGGCACATGGGAAATAGTACAGTGTGACTTTTAGATATTATTTTATCACCAGCCTCAAATCCACCTATTTTGTAGTATGAGGCCTCGGTTTTGGATAATTTTAGTGTGGCCAAAGCTGTAGAGGTAATACCAGGGTAATCTACTCTGTTTATAACAACACCATGTTTTCTGATCTCAATTTCAGAGAACAGATTTGGCACAAAATTGTCTACCAATCTTATATTTGAGTTAGCTGGATAATCTGTACCATCGAGCTTTACAACATCAAACTTGATATATAGGTCTGCTCTGTGAGGGTGTATAAAGCCATCTCCTACATCAAGATCAACCTCAATCTCTGTGTTGGGTTGATTTAAATTTGCAAATGTCCTCCTGTTTGGAGAGAATGATTGTAACTCATAACTCTCAATATTTTCCATTTTTTTTGTATGTATTTTTATTTAAATATTAATTTCTATGATAGCAGTTGTTGTGGCTCCAGCAAAATCAACTAATTCTTCTTTTTCATTAGTGACCATCAACTCAATATAATCTATTCTATTATGGCACACAGGAAAATATAATGTTGGGGATGGAGTGTAGATGATTGGCTCCATGAATTCAGAGTTAGGTTTGAATGTTGCAATGATGCCAGTTTGTTTGTGAGTGCCTATGCCATTTGATTTGGTGATCATACCCTCGGCCACATTACAGTGAATATTCAGAGTCTCTATGGCTAAGAATTTAGGTATATTAATAGCAGTGTGTTTAATGGCTGGTTCAAGTTTTGTGTTGTTCTCAAATCCTAATAGTTCTCCTATAGTACCCAGATCTACTGTCTCTGTAGCAGACACAATCTCTACTCTGTGAGTGACAGAATTTTGAGTTAATACTATACCTCTGGGTAACTGAGCATTTAAAGTAGACAGATTATACTGCCCTGGAGTGATGACAATGTTTTGGTCACCAACTGTGATTGTGTTGTTGTGGTGTGTAATATTAGGGATCAAGTACATGCCATAAAATGCTCTGAGAGCTATTGTTTTGGGATATACAATGTCATCATGTAATCTGAGCTTCAATATTGAATTTTGGCTGGTGAGATGGAATACTCCCATGATGTTTTAGATACCACAAAGCTTTTTGAAAATTTTCAATTGATGGTTTATTTATTTGAGACTGATATCTAAGAACAGATAAACACAGATGTCCACAATTAACATCTTTGAAATTTTGAACACGGGCATTACTGTAATAAAGATTAGTTGATTTTAGATATTTTACTAAATTCTCAGGTGGAACACCTCCAAATGAATCAAACACAAATGCCTCATTGTTTAAATATTTAAGATAACAGATCCAGTGAGTGCCCTGATTTTTGTTCTTATCCAAATTAACTACGCCACACTCTTTGTTGAGTGGTTGTTCTGGTAAAGAATCAGACATGTACACACCTCTAAAATTTTTGATGCCCAGTGGTTTGATTAAAGCTTCAATATCTTGGTTTGTAAGCGGCTCTTGTTTTTTTTAAACTTATTCATGGCTCTCTTAAGACCTTTGCCTTGTTTCTCTATGGCCAGATTATGGCGCTTCAGTTCATCTAATTCTGGCCTATTCTTCTTGGCATCTATTACTGTTTTTGCTCTAGCAGCTGATCTCCCAGCCAAGCTCCCCACAGCCCCCAAAGCTGCTAAAATAGCTGGGATACTAAATATAAATCCACCTGTATGCAATTTTTTTCTAGATTGTTGTAATTTTTTTAATTGGGGGTACTAAGTAATAATTTCATACCATGGCCCTTGGCAAGACAAGAGCTTTTCTTCTTGCGCTGCTTTTTGGTTAAAAGATTATCAATAGTTTTAAGAGATTTAAGACCTGCATAAGGTATCTGATACATAACACTTTTGGCCTTCATTCTTGGTTTATTATATACATATTCTGGGATTAACTATCTCAATTAAATTGCAAATAATTTATTTAATTTATTACAACCCCTACCCCAGTTTTTGTTTGGTGTTCATAGCTATGGTGGTCCCCAATGCTGCTATTCTTTCACTTAAAGAAGCATCTTTGCGTACAAATCTACCAAATGCAGCATCTTCTAATTTTTTGTCTGCCACATGTCGCCTGTCAAGATCAGTATGTGTGTTGTATGCTATGTCATGGTCTCTACAAGCAGCATCTAGGGGATTAACACCAGGATCACCTCTGTTTAGTCTATGACCTAGTTTTGTGCCTGGACCACAATACTGATAGCCTGGTATGTATAGTTCAAATGGCAGCTTGTTTATGATATCATTAACCAGCCCCCGACCCTCAGAGATATTCAAAAATTTAGGTGGTAGAGTATTAATAATTTTTATAAGATATCCAATGACCTTATTGTCATTCACTATAAAATTAGACAATTTGGTGCTTATCATGTCCATAATTCCAACCTTTTCATTGTAAAAATTGTGGTTGCCAGCATTTTCCTCCCCACCTATCACCAGCAACCTATCTACAAGTTTCCTGACATCGTCAACCCAGACAAATTCTTTAGGCAAGGTGTTGTATTGTTTGATCCCACTACCTGTCTTGATCTGTGACCATATCGGCTTGATTAAGTTGTTGTATTTTGCTCCAGTGCTAGACTTGACTCTTTTTTGTGTGGGATTATTGTTCTGGTATAGAGCATCTGATTTTATTAATATTTCTTTGTAATGCTCATAGTCTTGATCTGTATAGCTGCCAGGCCTTTTCCTAGTCATCAGTTCCCACAATCCAGGTGTGCCGGGATACTTAACAAAACCACCTCTTTCTCCAAGATGAGATTCTGAATATACAATCATATCATCTTCCATAAATGTTACTCTGAAATTGCCAATTCTATGTATGATTCTACCATCACGCTCTGTGTCAGCATATAAGCCAAATACCTCATCTTTGTTGTCTTTAGGTGTGCTTAAATATTTTTGAGCAAGAAGACCCAATTCAATAGGATCCTGAGTAGCTTCAATTCTTCGAGGAGGAACAGGACTAGGTGTATGAAAACTAGAAAGTGGGGTGATTGGATAATCTAATATGTTTCTGGCAGCTACAGGTACAAGCTCTGTGATCAAATTTTGATTTTGCTCTGTAACAGTTTTGTGGCCGCGGTGGCTCAGTCGGTAACGCGTCTGACTACCATGCTCAAGGTCCCGGGTTCGATCCCCGGCCGGTTCAAATCCGGGAACTTTTCTAACGGTGGAAGCGGCCCCGGCGCCTACCCAGCGTCGAATAGCATGGGTACCTGGGGGAAACCCTGGGGGGTAAAGCGGTCAGGGGCGTAATGCTGATCACATCACCCCTACCCACGACCGGATCAAGAAAGTGTGGGGCGTTACCCCCACACCCCCTATATGCCTTCATGGCATGGTGCTATGCACAGGGGAACACTTTACTTTACTTTTTACAGTTTTGATATTTTTACCTAATTCACTAATAGCATCAATAATAGGCTGTTCTGTTTGCTTGTGTTGTTCATTGATTCCTCGGTTCTCTGATTTCCATCCTTTAAATCTTTTTACAAGATAGTCTCTTAATTTAAGATCATCAATAATTGGCCTTTTCATGGTTATTTATATATGTCTCAATGTCTAGAAAATTGTTAATTTTATTTCTGTATTTGCCACTATTAGGTTTCCTTGTCATATCAATTGTGACAAACCCATAGCTGTCCTGGTTCCAGCACCTACTGCAAAATTTGGAAAAATCTTTGTAGCTCAAGTCCCCACCTACATATTCATCATGTACGTGTTTGAGGTTGGTATGATCTTGATGAAATACACATATAAAATTGCTTTTGTCTCGGATCAGCTGTTTTGGTATTTTTGAAAAAGTTTGTGCCAGGTAGAAGCAATCTATATTTTTGTGTCGGCCATGTGTAAAAAAATTTCTAACCTTGTTTTGATTATCTAGTATAATGTCATCAAACACAACAACAGAGTTATCAAGACAGTCATGGAGTGGCTTAACATCTGATTCAAAAGTGGCTATATCCAGTCCATCATATAGCTTCATCAGCTGCTGATATTTTAATTGTTCTAAACTCTTAGAGAAGACATACAAGTGCCTGTTTTTCCAGTCTAACCAGTTGGGTGCCAATAAAAAAATTATCAATCATTAGTGTAGTTTTACCACAAGCCGATGGTCCAACAGTAAGACATTTAATATTATCAGGCAGCAGCTTGCCATTTCTCTTAATCTGCTGTTCAGGATCTGGTAGTCTCTTTATAACATCCCAGGTGTTCATAGTATCACTTTGTCTGCCTCGATCCAGCTGTGTTCTGGAAGTCCTAGCCATTTCACCAGTATCTTGTTGCCTTTTCTGCAAATGATTTTTTCTATGAGATATGTGTCCGGCTGTTTAGTTTTGTTGAGTTCTTCTTCATAGAATCTGCCTTTGAGAATTTCTCCTCGATGGTCTTTTATTATATATGTGTTACGGGTCCCAGGTTTAACTTGAACCACTGTAAATAATTCAGTGCTCCAGTTTCTGGTAAAGCCTGTTTTGAATATGTGCTTATATTTGCTGATTCTTACTTGATCACCTACCTTGTATTTGGCTTTTCTTGTTGTTGGTTGGTATCTAGGATAATAAACAGTGTTGATCAATTGCTGCTCATCAGATGAAGTTACCTCAGAGGGATTCATGTTGATTGTGGTGTGGACCGAGTTGTTATATCTATCTAGAAGTTCTGGTAGGATTGTAAGCCATTTATAATTACCTTGAAGGGTAAATTGTTTATACATATGATTTTTTAGGGTTCTGTTGAATCTTTCTACAATAGAGGCCTTGAGATCACTGTAACTCGAGTAATGTTGTATTGACTGGCTTTTAATAAATTGTTGGAACACCAAATTATAGAATTCTTTGCCATTATCTGTTTGTAGATAGCACGGAGATCTTCCACTCTGATTGATGATTGTCCTGAAGGCTTCTGTAACACATGCTCCAGTCTTGGAATTGAGTGGCACAGCCCAGGCATATTTTGAAAATGTGTCTATGACAGTGAGTAGATACTTGTAGCCTTTGTTGATCTTGTCTAAATTTTTCAGCTGTCCACTTGCCATCTCAACCAAGTCACACTGCCATAAATCATCTATGCCTTTTGTAACCACTGGCAGTCTCTTATAATTATGTCCGGCTTGTCTGTGTAATTCATCAACAATAATTTGTCTAGACATGGTATGTAAACAAGAATATTGCAACTATAGGGTGTTCAGCAGCTGATACTACAGGATTTTCTAAATATAGTTTGTCTCCTATTTGTATATTAAATTCCAGAGAACCATCATCTTCAGCATAAGATGTTTCTAATGTATTGGGGTCTGTAAAATCCTCTAACTCTACACTGGTGACTTTTGGTTTGTTGTCAGCTTTAGTTATTGATAAAGTAGGGTAGTGGTGTGCCTGTGGTTGTAGCCAATATTTGATTTTGATTGGTCTGAGTGTGCCCCCAACAAAAAACTGGTAATAAAATTGTGCAGGGGACAGCATATATATTTTGGCACCTGGTGTAAATGATGAATCATATTCTTTGTTGGGGATACTGTACAATTCAAGGATTACTGTATGTTTAGGATTCTCGATTAGGCCAGTTATTTCTTTTTCTGGTGTAAGCAATCTGCTTATTACAGATTCAAGGTGCTCATTGATAGTCCTAACAATCTCATCGTGCCCTGGTTTGATTCTTATGTCCACAGCAAGTTTTTTGTATTGTTGGACAATCTCTTGAAGCTGGGTGGCAAAAACAGACAGAGCATTTGCTTGGTTGGATTCCATGGTCCCTAGCTGTTGCTTGATATTAGCTACAATTTGCTGTAGATTTTCAACAACTGCCAATTTTGAACTTTGAGCAGTAAGATCATGGACTTGTCTTCTGATATCCTCAAACAAAGCATAAAGTTCATTAATATGTTGATTGGTTGGTAGAGTGGCCACTGTCTGAGTAAGTTGTTTGATCTCTGTCTGGATATTCTTGATATCTTCTGATTTCAATATGCGATTCACAGCTCTCTTAATATTTTTAAGTTCCTGTGATGTAGGCAGATTTGATTCAGTATTCTGCAAAGATTCAAGTGCCAATTTCACATCATTTAATTCAGAAGCATCAACCACACAACGCATAGCATCTTGAAGCAGGGTTATGTCTGCCTGAGTAGGTGTTGATTGTTGTAAAATTTCAAGCTTTGTTTGGATATCATCGATCAAGTGATGAAAATGAGATAGCTCAGATTCAGTGTTGAGGTTTTCAAGTTTGGTGATTTGTTGCTGGACACTGACAAGGGTATCTACAATACCAGGCAACCGAGATTCTAGAGTTTCTTGTATATTTGTCAGATCACTTTGCACTGCTGCTATGGTACCCTCAAGGTGGGTTATGGTACTCTGAATTTTTCCAAAATTTTCATATGTTTCAAGTTGCAGCTTGATGTTAGCTACACTGCGAGTTATAGCACTCAGAGCATCAGAAGATGGTAAGTTGTTCATAAAATTTTCAAGTGTCTCAATTTTTTCTTTAACCTCGGCTATGGCATTGTTCAAGTGGTCCAGATTAGGTATCTGTAGTGATTGAATCCGTTCTTTTAGAGTGGAAATTACTAGATCAAAATCTTCTTGTGACTTTATGCTTTTGACAATTGTTTGGAGCTGTGTCTGGACATTATTAATCTGCTCTTCTAATTGTTGTTTCAATTGCTCAGAGTTGGTAGCCTGAATCTTTAATTTGGCTTGAAGAGCTGCTACAGCTTCCTCTAAACTTTGAAAATTATCTAATGTAGCCAAGTCAGTATATTTTTGAAGCAGCAATTTAAGTTCTGAGTCAATTTTAAGAAGAGGGTCCATGCATTGTGATTGTAAATTTGTAATTTCTAGTTGAAGACTGGCATTAAGTGTGGTTTGTAGAGCTTGTAAATCACTTCTTAATTTTTTGACTCTGACATCAAGCATCAGAATCTCATCACTGTGATCTTCATGTCTTGTATGGCCAAATATATAATTAGGCATTTTTGTTTTAGTGGTTATTTATTATAAAATATCTAATTCTTAATTCTATAAAAAAAGGTATAAGCTTGTCATAGGATCCCGGGACCTCAATATATAAGCAGTCACCAGCAGAAACAGTATATACAGTGCCAGAAACCATGTTTGAGTGCTTAATTCTTTAAATATTTCTCCCTACTGAAATCTTGACATCACCCTCGAAAGTTGTAATAAATTGTAATTGAGCACCTACAGGTAATTGGTAATGATTTAAATTATTATTAAATATGTATAATGTTTTACCTGTTTTATCATCAACATCTGTAAGTATGCTGTTCAGATGAATAATTAACAAACCACTTAGTTTAGATATTATAAATTATATATCAGGAGAGGGTGATGGTGTTGGCAGGTCCATAATAGCTTGTTTTTTGAACCCAAATAAGTTCATTGGCATGTTTATTTATTTCAAATCATGCTCTGTCATTGGGCATTGTTTGCCACTTCTCAAGTCACAATGACCCCATGGTAGAGTATGTATGCCCCATGATAAAATGCATCTCTTATCATCATGTGGGTCCAGAGCCACTTTTCTTACAACATTTGTAGTCAACAAGTGATCCACACTCTGAATTCTGCATTCTGATGTTCTGATTAAACTCTGTGATTTGAGACAATCCTTATAATCTTTAAATTGGAGCTCTTTGTCCACAGTTACTCTACCAATGCCCTTGGCTTTTTTGGCAACAGCACCACTACATGTTTCAAAACTATACATCTTGGACCTTAACCCAGCAAATCCTACAATAACATCACCAAGTGTCTCATCTTTTAACTTGCCAGGCACCTTTTTTGTTGTGGGTTGAATCTTTATATATTCACTAATATCAAAATATTTAAGCAATGCAAGCTGTGATATATCTTGATAGACATCTTCTGTCTGAATATCAAGGATAAAACTATCTGTGTCCATGTACATCAGTTTTACACAATCACCATAAAAAGGCTTGAGCACATCATAATAGAGATTTAGCATGTGTAATTTGGTCAATTCTAATATCACAGCCCCTACATAAATAGGCTTATCAAACTTAATCTTTGTTTTTTCATGTTGAAGAGTGCCATATTGTCATCATAAATTCTTCTGTAGTTGAAATTAGGCTTTGCTATCAATTTTTTGCTCCGGCTGGGGTCAGTAACTAATTTAACATCAGTATGTTTTCTGACATTTTCTATGGTTTTGCCATACACTGAATTGACCTTTAATTTAAACAATCTCTTATCAAATTGGGTTACAGCAAGTGTTCGAAGCTCAATGTTTGTATCGATGTATTGCTTCAACCATCTTGAGTGCCTGAACCTTAAGACTTTGCCAACTTTGGTCACTTGAACACCGTGATGCATCAGGAACTGGAGGTTTTTGTAATATATGACATAACCCTGTTTTGGCTCTAGAGTCATCATTAGCTTCTTCTGTTTAGAGCCAGGTGAACACTTAACCTCAGGAATTGGGGGCAGATCAGAAAACTTGTTGTGTAAATTATCTGGAATTATCAGATCAACCTCTAAGAACAGGCCATAGTGACTGTCATCAAAATCCTGAAGATCCTCAATGTTGAAATCTTCAACCCACTCAAGCCCTGCATATGGCAGTTTATCCATCATAGCATAACCATACAGGCTGTTGGCATCCACATAAAGTATAAAATTTGATGGCCGTGATGGATTATAATCGGGAATATATTTGTTGTTGGCTCTAGCATATCTCTGACAGCATTGCACCATGCCTCCTCTTATATATTGTTCCATAAACAGATACATGTCCTGATCCTGAATGAGATCCAATTGCATTTTAGTATTCAAAAACATTGCAGATCATGCTAGGCCTGGAGCACTGTAGAAATACATTGGATCCAGCTTATAATTTTCCATCGATGATTTTCTAAATGCCTGAAGTATATCGGCTAAGAGAGTCACATCAAGTTTCAAGTATGCCTTATGATAATCACCAAATGTCTGGCATTTTAAATTGGCCCTCATCAACTGAGCATGGTCATAATCTTCATCAGTGATTCCGGATGCCCTGAGTTTACTGTAGAACTCTTGTTGTGGTGGCAAAGCACACTCATCAAAATAAGAAAAATCTGTAACATAGTCATATGGGTATACACCCTCCCGAATAATTAATTTCAGGTCCTGATTTGGAAACATAGCACAAGTGATTTTGAATTGATCATCAGATAATTGACTGGCTAGAGTGGCAAGACAGAATTCTGTATGAATCTAGAAATCTTAGGTAAATAGGAACACCATTCACTTTAATTATTTTGCTAATAGCTATATATTTCTCATCATTTTCTGCTAAAATATTTAAATCCTGCTTGTCAAACCCCTTGTACCTGATCAGATGATGAAAATCATAATTGGATGCCCCGTGACAAAATATTGGGACAAATTTTGGTCTCTGGATCTTAATATTACAGCTATTACACAGGGCCATTTTGAATTTACCATCTGTATGGGAATGGTGTTTCACCTTGATATTTATATCTGAAAATTCAGAATCACATACCGGACATTTTTCTGCATTGTTGAAATCTTCAATCTGATCATCTGTTAAAGGCAACATAGGTTTTGATTTTAATAAGACATTAGATGCTATATAATGGCACTCATTTTCTATTCTATGTGCAAATTCTTTGATGGCATCTGCTCCCATGTATAAATATTCTTTACTAACCACACTATTTTGTACAACAACATAATAAAAACTAGAAGGCTCATGTAACTGGTATGATGTAATTGAAGATTCATCAGGATCTGGGTTGCAGAATGCAAGAGGTTTGAGGTTTGATTCAAAATCACAAACTATATGTGCTGAGTGTTCCAACAAGGCTTCAAATTTTTTGAATTTGGCATTTTCATTTGGCTTAGGCATCACCATATGAACAGGTTTATGGTTGCCACAGTATTTCAGATGCTCAACTAAGTTGTCTTTAGCAATTTCTGTATTCTCTTCACAAACCCCATTTTCCATTTTTCTACCATCAAATACAGTCAAACAACTTCTACACAACTTGTATATTGTATTAGATTTGTCTAGTTGTTTTCTGACTAAAGCTTCAAGATTATGTATCAAAATGTAATGATATGTGCCATCCTCTTCAATTAGGAGCAGATCAATCGGGACAGCAGAATCATAATCAAGTGTACTGATTCCGAGAGGTTCTATCAAGCAATTGCCACGACCAGTAGAACAAATAAATACATTAATAGATAATGGCCTACCATTGATATCTCTGGCCTTTTTTTTTCAAATTTATCAATATTCTGAACAGACATTGGATATTCTAAGCCCTCCATTGCATCATCAAAATCATGTTCATGCTGTTTATAATAACTTATTCTTTCTGGATTCCTTAAAACTGGAAACAAAGCAGCTAAAATACACCACAGAAAGCATTTCTCATCATTATTTTCTATGTTAACCACAGCTTTTTGTTTTTAATATTGGCAGGTAATGGCAGATATGTAGATCCTTGTAATGGGTTAAATTTAGAAATATTAATATATAACTTGTGTGGAGTTCCACATAAACTCCATCCTGATTCTTTTGCAGCAAATTCAGAGTCTTTGATAAGCAATTGATCTATCAACCTGCTTAGTATTTTGTCTGAGTTTATATTTGAGTATACAGGTTCAGTTTCTGTTATGTGGGGCTGTGTAAATTTTGTGCAATTTGATTTGTTATATTGTGTAAACAATTTGAGGGACAGCTTATAAGAGCCATTTTCTGCATTTAGAATAGCCTGCACATCAGGATTTATACTGTTCAAAAAATTCTTAATATCACATTTTGGTTCTGATACAAAACAGTAATCCCTTAGTTGGCCAGCAAAACTGCTATGGATAGGTGCATAGCGTGGCTGCTTTGCTGGTCTAGCATTATCAGATGTTTCAAGCTTCCTTTTTAGACCAGATGAAGATGTAGATGGCTGAGATGACGTAGAAGGCTGTACATAACAAGTATCTATATGCTTATATGTGAAGTATTCCATGCTATATTTTCTATGATATTTTGGGCATATTTTTGTGGGTGTTCTGCATTTTTCTGGATCACAATTCCTTTCCAATTAGGGCTGAATATATTCTTATTGCATTTATTACAATATTTCTGATTTGGCATTTTTATTGCTTATTTATATAAGATTTCTTGGGGTTCAAATCAAAACTCTATACTTAATACAAAATATCAGTTGGGTTCAGCAGTGTGCTTTGTATACTTAGTGTGTATATTAAGTGTGTATACTTAGTGTGTATACTAAGTGTGTTAATATGTTTGGCTTTGGCATTTTTTGTTGTTGGTTTATTATATAAAATTTCTTGGGGTCCAAATCAAAACTCTATACTTAATACAAAATATAAGTTGGGTTCAGAGGTGTGCTAAAAATTGGAGAAACCCACAGGTGTGTCAAGTAGACCGGAAGTGGACCGGAAGTGGACCGGAAGGGGACCGGAAGTGGACCGGAAGTAGACCGGAAGTGGACCGGAAATGGACCGGAAGTGGACCGGAAGTGGATGTGTGGGTGGGTTTTATGAGCATCTTGGCCTAATTTTAAGTGTAGCAAAAACAATATCAAGAGGACCATATTTTTAACAAGCTTATGGACAACAATTTGGCACATGTGGCTTTTGTAAGTGTAGCCAAATCAATCTGAGGGGGGTCATCATTTCACGGGAAATTCCCGAGGGCTGTTTTACAAAAATCTTGGGTTAGACAGAGTAGCACACTTGAGCAATAAGCTCATATGGACATCTTGACATAGTTTTAAGTGTAGCCAAATCAGCCTGAGGGGGACTCATCATTTATCGCGCCAGTAATATCACAAACCCCACTACTCCCCCGTCATTCACCTTTCCTCAACTTTCACACATATCAATTTTACTTCTTCTTTGAAGCTGATCAGTGTTGTACAAGAGGTCCTTCTAACCGACAGACGAGGTGGAGCCTTGGCCACCGAGAATAAGCCTACAAGGCAACAATTCATTCTCTATATAGACACCATCCCCAAACACATCGTGTGTCTAGGGATAGCAATGTGATTTAGTAGATCACACACTACCCTGAAGACGGATGCAGAATCAGCCTCCGAAACATTGGTAATTTTTAAAAATAACACAGTGGTCCAAGACTAAGAATGATCAATTTTACTGTATTATCTGTTTTCTCATTTCGGACGAACACAAAAAGCTATGTCCTGGCCGGGATTCGAACCCGGGACCCCTGACTTCGTAACGAGCTGAGGTGAACACTCCGCCACCGAGGCCGACACCGATACGGCATAAAAATTGGCAAATATACGTATCTTTTAACTCGCGAAATAAGTAAAATAAGTGCTTAATTTCTCCAGTAACCTAATTGTTATTTCGTTTTATCAGAACCCCGATTTTAAACCTGATCATACCTGTAGTCGATGCAGAATGACGGTGATGTTCTCGGAGCAACATACAGTAACAGTTGGTGCTTTCGGAGCACAGTACACGAAGCCTACAGGCCACAGGCCCCAGGCGGTGGAAGAAAGATGATGTTTCGGTGTGGATAGAGGCATGTGACGGCAGTGTGCATTGGCAAAGGGTAGACGTACATATTTATGTTTCCCCCGTTCCTGGGAAGATTCCATGCAGGGAACAACGATATTTTTCTTATTTGGAACAGGGAAGACTCCGAATAACCGCGTGTTAGGCGGACAGAATAGTGTGAGGGGGGAGGACTTGCGGTCTTTCGCAAATTCTTGATGAAGCCAAGGCAGGTTGCCAACTCACGTGATATCAGTATGAGGTTTCCAACTCATGAAGGACCATCATCATCTTATTGAAATGAACACTCTTATACACATTTTTCAATATTTTTTTTTTGCCGACCTTCGTGGAGGAGTGGGTAGCACAGTTCGCTACGCCGCTAGGGGTCCCGGGTTCGAATCCCGGACTGGGCATGGGTGTTCTTCGTAAGTGTCCCTTCATTAATTTCATCGCTTATCCTCATCTTCGTGATTAGCTAAAAGTGTTGGAAAAGGTAAGTAAAACAAACCAAATTGATTTGCTTTATTTTTACTTCACTTTTTGTGCCACTTTTGACTAATTTGCGAAGATGAGGATGAGTGATGAAATTGATGAATGGACATTCACAAACATCCATTCCCAGGCCGGGATTCGAACCCAGGACCCCTGGCGGAGTGGTTAGCACATCGCACAAGCGATGCTAATCGATAAATCCTGCATCGCCGTAGCGCGTTGTGCTAACCACTCCGCCAGGGGTGGCCGGCGTAAAACAAACCAAATCAGTCTAATCTATTTCTCTTCTCGTCTTCCCATTGTTCCGTTTGTCCATCCTTGCTTGCGGAAGAAAATGTTTTGTTTTTCAATAGAAATGAGGTCCACCACACTACGGGGACGCTGGGAGATAGGTTCTTCACGTAAATTTACCCGATAAATGGTTTGGCAGACGAGGACCTGTCGAATGGCCTGCGTGTTCTCAGGATCAAATGCCTTTGGACTTTGCCTTTGGGGACATGTGAAAATACTTGATATATACCACCTGAGCAAACGCATAGTTGCTACTTGCGATACTATCACACTTGCTACATTGCAAAATGTTCTACGTGAGTGGAGGATACACCTACGAGCGTACATACAGGAACATTGACAATATCAGCAGATTTTTAAGTGAAATATAACGCATACATTTTTACTAGTAAAGGATACGTTGAAGAAACTCAATTTCATTGCTAGTGAAATTCTATTCTGATATGATACATCGCATAATCCCCATACCCATGGACCTATCATGACCAATCGTATGCAGCATAACTACAATACTTTACATTTTGTAGGCGGTGTTAAGGGACTTTTGATTCAGCATGTATAATATATTCTCCTTACATAAAACTACATAATACACACTGTATATGCTACTTAATGTCAGAAGGATACAAACGTCAAGGCACATAATGTGTGAATGTGTGGTTCCACATAAAATCGATCGTGGCCATAATGTAAGTGACATAAGCCAGTCTCTCAGAGTAGCCCCAGTACCCACTGGCATAAGGCTGAGACAACTTCTGCAGGGACATGCACGGATAACCCTTGACTGAGATAACCCATTCTCTGAAATCGAACTCAGGTCTTCCGTGTAAGTGACAGACACCCTACCAGCTTGACCACCAAGATGTGGATATCACCAATACGTGTTGTCTGAGAGCAAACATTATTCCCCTAGTAAGCTTCAGAGTTAACGAACTTCAAGATAATGCAAGATTTACAATGACATTCAAGAAAGTATTAATCATGCACCTTAAAAAGTCCGTGTTTCCTAATTACATATGGAGATCAGTGATATACGTACAACTTACATCTAACCGAGTCTATGCTAAGATTGTTGCCAGTGATAAAGTTCAACAACCTGCATATCGTTCTCATGGGTACCATTTATACTATTTTATAGCTTCTGTGCATAATTTTGAGAGGACATTTCAAGCTCATAAAGTACAAAATTTGAGACATTTAAAATTAACAAACGTTCCCAGTGTAGGAATAATTGGCGTAGTTATCTGAATTAATTTAAGAGATTAGTAACGTGGATTGCTTATGAAAATAATAAACTGACAGTTTTTGTGGTTATTTCTGAATATAGAACTATACTTTATGTTAAATGAAGTATAAAATGTCTATGGAAATGGAAATGATGTAACATTTTCCAGAGACTTTCTACCTTGATACCGAGATACCCAAGAAAGTGGGCCCGTCAGGATTTACGAACAAAATTCGATGAAACATTGATATTGGACAACGAAAATTAACATCGATAACATCATTCTTTGATCTCGTTTCACTCTAGTGTTTCTGCAATCTCTGCTAGACATTCGGATTCATACTCAATTTGCGCACATAGAATCGAAATGTACGAGTTGGTGAATTCTATTTTTCGAAGGTGATAACACTGAACCACTTGCCTGACAAAGAGATTGTTGATTGATTGATTGATTTGTTGTTTTAAGTCCACTTTATGCTCAGTAAGGCTAATCGGGACTGGACCTACAGTTTAAAGTGGGATCCGAACCACTTGTGCCTCCACCGGGTATCGAACCCGGGACCCCTGACAAAGAGATTGTATTTGATGCCATGGAAGCTTATTTTTAATTACATTACACCCAAGGACTGTTGAACTTATCGCCTTGTAATCAAAGTTCGATCTCCTGTGGAGAAAATTTCTCAGTGGTTCGGATCAAACTTTAAACTATGAGCCCAGTCGCATTTAGTCAATTTGAGGTTATGCATACTCTGTCTGTAGAGTAAGGCCGCGCATAACGGTAGAGAAAGGGAGAAAGCTAGTGGGCGGAGCGAAGCAGTACAAGCTGCTGTAACTTTCATGGAATCGTTACAACCCAGAAATGTCCGTGACTGTACATATAAGATTCATCTACTGCATGAGGTAAATGCTTCACTAAAACGCCAAACAACATCAGTAGTGTTGCCAACTGCAATTCATTTTTTTAAGCATAGAGGAAATTCAAAAATCCTGGGTTGGAGCAACAGTGAGAGGTTGTTTCTTTTCTTTTAATATCATTCAAAAGAATATGTCTCGATTATATCAAACAGCACAATCTCAACATTTGTTTTGAGAGTTTAAACAGATGAATACATATATATTTTTTTCACTGTGGGTTAGTTATGTGTTGCTGTCATCAGGTAATTTACTACAAAGACAGCGAATGATGAATTGATGATAAAGATGAGAAAAGATAAAGGTTATTTTTTGCTGTAAAAACCAATTTTCATGGTGTATTAATTGACCTCCTTTCTCTGATAAGCTGATTTGGGCTGGATCTACAGTTTGAGATGTGGGATCGGATCCACTGTACTATTTGCCACCACCTAGAAGAGAACCCGTTATCCGTTGAATACGAGGTGACGACGCCTTCGAGTTTGAGTTTTGAGTTTTGCTTAAAGCCCACTTTTATGCACAGATAGGCTGATTGGTACTGGACCTATAGTTTAAAGTGGGATCCGAGCCAATATGTGCTTTCATCGTGTATCAAACACTATGCCTTCGAGAAGGCACATGTATCATGTATGTACATATGTATGTATGTGGGTGGGTGTGTGGAGGTGTGTGTGAGTGTGTAGCTTCATTGTGCTCGCATTGTTGTTTCAGTGTGAGATCCTTCATCAGTTCTTCTGTATGTAAGAACGAAGCGAGATATTTTGCTCACTCGCGAAGAATTTCGATAATGTTTTTGGATTTTTGGATTGGGTATATCCGTACAACACCAGGAGACTTTTCGAATGTGTGGAGGACTTGAGATGTATATTGTGGTATTTACCCCCCCCCCAACTACTTCATCTCTAACTTCTCTCCTTTCATTTGCTTAACGTGTCTCCGTAATTACAGAAGGTAGCGGTGAAACTTGATTACACAAGGTGTTTCACTCGCTCTCGGCAACTGATTATCGCTTACAAAAATCAAACTATTGGTCATACTGTAATTAAATTTGCTACGGACATACTGTGGTGAGTGAGAAGCATGGTGACGTCATTGGAGATAGCGCCATAGTCTCTATAGTCCTTGCGTAGACATGCGCGTGCGTGTGGGCGATTCTGCCGTTAAATGCCAATCGTACGGACGTGTGCTTTCAGTCTGAGTTTTTGGCCAGTTGGATGACGAGGAACTCCGTAATGGCTATTTTTAGCAGGATGGCGCCACTTGCCACACTTTCAACGCTAGCATGCAAGAAATTGCGTCCTTTGAAGATGGTGTCATTTCCAAAGGACACTGGCCTGACCTTACCCCACCGGCATGCTGAAACGAAAACTCTATTGCAACAAGCCACGGACTAGGAATCATGGAACTTCAGGACAGCATTCGGCGGGAAATTGACGCTGTGACTCCTGATGTGTTGGTGGCTACCTTCTGCAACATGGAAAAACCTGTGCAGGCATGCATTAATAGCGACCACTTCCAACACTCGCTGTGATGTCACCATGCTTCTCATACACCAAAGTATGTCCGTAGAAAATGTCATTACATATCGACAAATAGTTGGATTTTTGTAAGCGAGAATCAAGGACCGAGAGCAAGTGAAACACCCTGTATTATGTTCTATTTACTTGAATTTCTCCATTTGTTTGTATTTCGCAAATATCTCTTTTCTCTGTAGCTTTTACAACTCAAATCTTGAGTATTTGTTTCACATACTCCGTCAATGTGGTTTCTCCCTTCTAATTTTCTTTCAATTTGAGCTTTGATTGTTCCTCCAGGTCTCAGGATATGACCTACCAGCCAGAATATTCTCTGGATGATTGATTTCTACAAGCTTGCCTTGCTATACGCACGTCTCAAAATATATTATTGATTGATCTCTATATCTTTATTTAGGGATGTGCCGAAGCCGATTACAGATGTATGAAAATCGGCCGAAATTGACACATCGGCATCGGTATCGGAATCGGCAAAAATCCGATATTTAAACCGGTAGAGATTATACTAGAGTTTTTAGCTTTTTAGCTAATAAGTATTATATTCTAGTTTTGTAAGATTTATTGAAAATTTGGTTATGATTCGTCATTATTGTAGAGTTTTTGTAATAAAATTATTGCAAACTCATTCAGAGGATCAACGTAACTATAAATCGGAAATAAAACCGTGCATTGCTGAACCAGGATCTGCTGTTGTATTGGAAATTCAAAAATGAATATTCAAACCTGAAGCAAGTCCTGAGAAAATACTTGGGCATACCTGCTGCATCAGTATTCAGTGATTGAGTGTTCAGTGTTGCTGAACAGATTTGAGGTAAGAGAAGAAGTAGGTTACTTTCTGAAGTGTTTCCAAATCTCGTGTTTCTGAAGTTGAATCTTGCAGACAAGGAATTCATTTTGCATTTCAAAGAACTGCTTGTGTACTAATGTTTAATCTCTTGAGAATCCATGTTCTTCTTAAAGGTTCACATAACATTTTGCAGATGCAAATGTACATTCGCATCTCTTGAGAATATATATGTGATATGCAATATTTTCTACATAGAAAATTTATTTTTGTCATGCTGAAAATAACATCCCATTTCTATTTAATAATCTTATGTATCGGAATCGGTTAAATATCGGCATCGGTATCGGTTCCATAAATTATCGGTGAGTACATCGGTATCGGTACATTTTCAGCTTCGTCACATCCCTATCTTTATTTGATCTTCAACAATCTTCTGTAGCACCATATTTTGAAAGGTTTGCAGTATTTTCCTTTCACCTTCAGGAACTGCGCATGTTTTGTATCCATATGGTGCTGTACTCCAGAAAATAACCTTACAAATTTCTTTTTCATAGCCAAAACTTACTTACTCGGATCCTCTTCTACCGAAAGGTGTCGAGGTTTGGCAGAGATCTCTCCATTGGTCACGATCCTCTGCTATCTTCCTTGCTTCATCCCATTTCATGCCTCTTCTGTTCAGGGTCTGCTCAATGTTCTTGTTCCATGTTTGCCGTGGTCTTCCTTGGGGGCTTTTTTTTCCTATTCCTCTTGATCTTGCCTCCCATATTTCCTTTGGTATTCTTCCATCCTTCATTCTATTAACATGGCCAAACCATCTAAGTTGTGCCTCGATGACATTTTGTTCCACTGGTTTTGAATTTAGCGTTATCCTGATCCTTTGATTCCTAATTCTATCTCTTCTTGTTTTTCCAACCACTCTTCTTAAATATTTCATTTCCGCTGTCTGTATCTCCTGTATCTGCCTACTTGTCAATACCCACAATTCGCTCCCATATAGCATAGTTGGTACATACGTTGATTTATATATTGCCATTTTTGTTTTCCGTCTGATTTCTTTCTTTTCTAGAAACCCTTGATTGAGATCATAATATAGTTTGTTTGTGTTTTGTATTCTTGTATTTAATTCTCCATCTATTCTCCCATTGCTGTTGATGGTGACTCCGAGGTATTTAAAACTCTTAACTTGTTCCAGTTCTTCGTTTTCAAACTCTATTATGCATGGTTTCTCTTTTCTGGATATTCTCACAATTCTTGTCTTATCTTTATTTATTTTCATTGATTTATTTCGTACCATGCCCTGTTCGATTAAGAAATATTGACCCTGGCAGACCTTGTCAGCTCCTTGCTCAGAAATGTGTAGGATAAGCTTTCTACAGGAAATGGTAAGAACACTGGCCTTTGGCAAGAGGTGACGAGAGGCCAAGCGAGGGTTTAAATAGGTGCGCATGAGAGCGACACGAGGTCTTTTAATCTGGAATCATCGGAGAAGCAGGAGCTACTGGTCTTATTTCTAAACCGAACAGGGTAAGCTAGTCTACACCCATTCTGCCATTTGCATTGCTCACTTCAGTCTAGAAACGAATCATGAGTCTATTTTAATGAATAGTTAGATAGTTGTACCTGCCCGTTCAGGGCTGTCTCTACCATCAACTAGTACTAATCGGGAGGGGCAAGTTACATCCCTATTTAAGATCCCCGCGTTCAGAGGAACGCTACGTGGTTTGAGATGCGTGGGCTTTTCATCCATTTTTACAGAAATGTGATGAAAAATTAGAGCAACGTGGTTCTTTTGGAAATGAAAAGCGTCATGCCTTGTTTTCCTAAACAGACATGAAAATTGAAAGGATTGGCATCGCTACGTAGTGTAGTTGCGGAATTTTTTCATTTATTTCACTCTGAAATAAATGAAAATTGAAATTTGTTAAATAGTGACATGTCAGAATTGTTTTTGTCATTCCGCTCCTAGTAACGCCGTGGTTCGCTCGAACCCGGTACCTTCGGTCAGGCCCTGATGGCTATGACAAAACTACCACCTGGGAAATTTTCATCAATTCCCAGGATTTTATCTAAATTTTGAAAGTGGCACTTGATTTTGATGACCCTTGTTTTTGCAGTAGTCTCTTGAACAATTTGGTATTTTTTTTAACGTAAATTTGGTGCGTGACTTATGATATTTCGGCTATAAACGATACGACTCAATCTCACCATGGTGTGTGTACTTAGTGGGTCACAGCAGAGAGTATTGCTGAAGTTAATTGTGTTTTTAATTAATTAAAGTACTTTAAAGTTTCAATTTCATATATATTTTTAAAACAGACCGTAACTTTGTTAATGATCCGAAAAGTAACGCCGTTTGTGTTTATGTGTTTTAAGTTAAACTGTTAAAGATTATCGCAAGGAGGATATTTAATTTTATCACGTATAGTTTTGAAATGCACAAGGATCAGTGGTCGACTCACTCGTAATTTAAAATGACTGAAATCTCCTCGCCCCGAAGATGGGAGCCTTGGTACTAATAATTGTAGTGCAAATTGATAAGGAGATAGTCGAGAGAATACACGAGTCAGTCGCAGAGCATTTTTATTTTTACCTTGTTTAAGGAATATTTTTTTACTAAAGTAAAGTTAATATGTGAAAAAACGAAACGCTAATTATATTTCTAGGAATAGAGGAGCAATTATATGTCCGCTACTATACGCTGGCGTAAGTAGTAAGAGTGACGCTACCATTCGGTTAGAGTATAACCCGCTCGTTGATTCAATGTTCTAGCTAAGGATTAATAATAGGTGTTTTAGTTGTACGCGCAGAAATACCGGTAGTGAAATATAAAAGAGTGCGCAAGTGTTTATATATATATATGTTTTAAGGAATAGAGGAGCAATGATGTCCGCTACTAAATGTAGTAAGTGTGACGCTCCCTTCCATTAGTTTTAAGGTTATGTCTTCCCCTACGAATTAATTGTGTACACAGAGGTACCCGTATCAAGAGGAATGACACTGTCATTGTAGCGCAATGACATAAGAATGACTGAGTCTGCATGACTTTTAGTTTGTTAAAACACCATAGTTAGGCGTAAGCCAACTTGTAATGAAAAGTAGAACGAGACGTAAGCGGTATTCAAGGCGTGGAGTATTTCACATATTAACGAGATTTTTTTGTTATTATCCATATATTTATTGTCTCCTTCAGCTATTTATTAAAGGATAGCTTAATATTCCTCCTCTTGCGTTTTCTAGCTTTGAATTTTAAATACCTTAAATTTCATGTGTATTTATATCATGATATTTATATTGCAAGTTACGGCATTCCTTAATGTTTAAATAAACACTCTTCAGCATTATTCAACAGATTTCGTGTGGTTATTTAATCGCATCGCAAATCACTAAATCACTAAATAGCGATAAAAGTTAAAAAGGTTGTTTAAATTAAGGCAAAACTCTTTGTCATTTTTTTCATTAAATAACGATGAAGTATTGCGCATAGTATAATCAATCAAGCCCTCCCCTTATGTATAATCACGTTTACATTCCGTCAGCTTACGATAGGTTTAAACAAGCAAGTTTAATCTCTGCACCGAAAGCACGATTC
Organism: Lepisma saccharinum; assembly: GCF_977018435.1. Lineage (NCBI taxonomy): Eukaryota > Metazoa > Arthropoda > Insecta > Zygentoma > Lepismatidae > Lepisma > Lepisma saccharinum. Next base: position 155,365,885 of record NC_139230.1, on the reverse strand, counting down.
ATTCGTTGTTTTCCTTTCGTTCCTTCGAACTCAGGATATGTGCAGTCGCAAGACTCAAGTCAAAGATTTTCCTTCCATGTAAGTCGCCAGATTTCCGTGCGGAAATTTCCAGATTCGCGTTAGCGGAAGAAACATATCCTATTTCAGTCTCCAAGAGAGAGAATTTGATGACAATTTTTTTCTTTTCGTCGAGTGTCGGGATGGATGCGGAATTTGTTGTAGATGAACTTTACACTCCTCAAGTGGCTTCGGCACTGAAATTCCTAGCCTCCCAACGAGGTGTGAATAAGAGCCTCTTCAAGGGCGCTTATTTATGCGATTTTTTTCCTCGTTCCTTCAGAATTTTCAAAAGTTTCCCGAATGAAATTAATTACTTCTTACAGATTAATTTCGTGTTAATCTTCGTAAAGTAGGTAATAGTGAGTAATTGTGCTTATATTTTAATTTCCCACACGTCATAGACTTTAGTTGAAGTAATATCATACGAAAGGAACGTGATAGCCACGAAATGTTTTCTAAATCAATAACCCAGATTAGTTTCAGTTTTAAATTTACATTTTTACCTAAGAGAGACAAATGCGCCCCCCCCCCCCTATTTTGCCGACGGTTTCAGACCGGTCAAGGCAACCTCCTACCCGAGATGTTTATGGTTTGCTTTGAGCAATTTTAATTTGATTTTTTGTTAGTATTCTATACCGTTTTTTTTTCATTTTTCTCAGTTTATTTAGATCAATTTGTTCACGTCATAAACATTTTTTTCTCTCCCTTCCAGATACCAAGCATGGCTGACATCGCGCAATTTTATTGGAGGTGTCTTTTTCTATTCCTGACAACCCTTCCCACCTTTCAATATACAGTTGCAAATGAAAATGAGGATATTTTTGTAAGTGGATTGGGCTTATTTTACGAACAACAAGGTCTTATGGTTCACACTTCCGATTACATATATACAACTGCCAATATTAGTAGTGTAAAAGTATATAGGACTGGGACGAGAAAGTATGAGCCCCCCTCAGGCAGATTTGCTTACACTTAAAACTAGCTCAACATGCCCATATGAGCTTTTTCTCAAGTGTGGAACCCTGTCTAATCCAAGATTTTTGTAAAAATGCCCTCGGGAATTTCCCGTGAAAGTATGACCCCCCTCAGATTGATTTGGCTACACTTACAAAAGCTACATCTGTGAGATTGTTGTCCATAAGCTTGTCAAAAATATGCCCCTCTTGATATTGTATGATATCTTAAGTATAGTGACTGCTATAGTGCCCTAGCATGTATAGATTTCAAAATATTAACAATTCTGTTAATATTGCACTTCTCAAAAAATTCTATTTATAAAAATTAGGCATTTACAGCTTAAATATTGCATATATCAGGAAAATTATAGAGACAAAAAATGTAGAGAATCATGCCTAGAATATGCCTACAAAATTTTAAGTCTCCAGCACTGATAGTTTTTGAAAAAATCACAAATTCAAAAAAATATCGATTTTTTAACAAAACTTCTAAACAGCCTCTAGATTTCAAATATGCAACCCCCATGCTCCTATCTTGAAAAATAGGCAAGTTATTCAAGATCTAGAGAACGGCAAGATATTTTGAAAAATTTATAGAGATCAAAAAGTTGCATCTCGGCATGCCCATGTTAAAGCAACAAGCCCCATGTCTCTAGCATTCATGGTTCCAGAGATAATCAAAATTATTGGTTTTTTCCAAAATTTCAGTATGTTGCTCAGTGGGACCTAACAAGCCTATACCTGACTCCTAGAGTGTCTGAGCATGCATAGATTTCAAAATATTAACAATTTTGTTAATATTGCACTTTTCAGAAAATTCTATTTAGAGAACAGACATAAATCAGAGATTTACAGCTTAAATATTGCATATAACAGGAAAATTATAGAGACAAAAAATGTAGAGAATCATGCCTAGAATATGCCTACAAAATTTTAAGTCTCCAGCACTGATAGTTTTTGAAAAAAACACAAATTCAAAAAATTATCGATTTTTTAACAAAACTTCTAAACAGCCTCTAGATTTCAAATATGCAACCCCCATGCTCCTATCTTGAAAAATAGGCAAGTTATTCAAGATCTAGAGAACAACAAGATATTTTGAAAAATTTATAGAGATCAAAAAGTTGCATTTTGAAATGCCCATGAGAAATCACCAAGCCCCATGTCTCTAGCATTCATGGTTCCAGAGATAATCAAAATTCAAAAAATTATCGATTTTTTTTCAAAATTTGAGTATGTTGCTCTGGGGGGCATGCAGAGTCACCCCCAGAAATATAACTGGCCTAGGATCAAAACTAGTGAAAAATTCAGAAATAAAATTATCGATTTTTTTTAAATTTCAGTATGTTGCTCTGGGGGCCATGCAGAGTCACCCCCATAAATTTAACTGTCCTAGGATCAAAACTAGTGACAGAATCTAGAAACAAAAATTATAATAGGGCTTGGATACAACAAGAAGGGCATTCTGCTGGCTTGTATACAGCTACCAGCCACTATATTTTTATTTTGAACACAGCACTTAAAACTAAGCCAAGATGCTCACCCACCCACACCCACCCACATCCATACATATTTACTTCCGGTCCACTTCTATTGCATCATGTTGTGCAATATTATGCAATAAATTATTAGGCATGTGTTGTTTTCTGATTAGTTGGTTATGACATAATGTGATGATGTGGTGTTTTCTGATTGGTTTAAGTAAGCAAGATTTCTATTGGCTCTATAAATCTATATAAGCCAGAGCACAGTGCTGTTTGTTACCATTGCTGGATCGGCAGTGGAACCCACAAGTGGGGGGCAGAATCTGAACAGGCTCTACCAGATTGTAGGAGACTTGAAGCATACAGTCTGGTAGAATAACCCAAGTAAGATCATAGGGACAGTATACACTGGTGCAGTAAAAGCCAATTTTTGGCAGAAGGGCCAAAGATGGGCCAAAGTGGTTCCTAAATACAAAATAATTAATATCTCAAGAACTAATTGACATAGAGCTATGCAGTTTTTTGTCTGCACTGAACCCAACTGATATTTTTTATTAAGCATAGAATTTTGATTTGAATCCCAAGAAATGTTATATAATAAACCAACAACAAAAATACCAAAGCCAAACATATTTACACACTAAGTATATACAGTAGGTATACAAAGCACACTGCTGAACCCAACTGATATTTTTTATTAAGCATAGAATTTTGAATTGAATCCCAAGAAATTTTATATAATAAACCAACAACAAAAATGCCAAATCAAAAACATTGTAATCAATGCAATAAGAATATATCCAGCCCTAATTGGGCCAAGCACCAAAAAAATTGTGATCCAGACAAATATAGAACTCCCACAAAAATATGTCCAAAATGCCAAAGAAAATATAGCATGGAATACTTCACTTATAAGCATAAGGGTACTTGTTCTGCACAGTCATCAACATTGCCCCCACAACCATCTACATCTGGTCTGAAAAGGAAGCATGAAGCACCTGTTAATGCTAGAGCAGCAAAGCAGCCACGCTATGAACCCATCCATAGCAGTTTTAATGGCCAACTTAGGGATCACCGGTTTATATCAGAGCCAAGATGTGACATTAAGAATTTTTTGAACAGTATAAATTCTGATGTGCAGGCAATTCTAAATGCACAAAATGGCTCTTATAAGCTGTCCCTCAAATTGTTTACACAATATAAGAAATTAAATGGCACAAAATTTACACAGCCCCACATAACAGAAACTGTAGCTATATATTCAAATGCAAATTCAGACAAAATAATAAGCAGTTTGATAGAGCAATTGAATATTAAACACTCTGAATTTGCAGCAAAAGAATCAGGATGGAGCCTATGTGGATCTCCACACAAGTTATATATTAATATTTCTGAATTCAGCCCACTACAAGGATCTACATATGTGTCTTTACCTGACAATATCAAAAACAAAAAAGCTGTGGTTAACATAAAAAATAATGATGAGAAATGCTTTCTGTGGTGTATTTTAGCTGCTTTGTTTCCAGTTTTAGATCATCCAGAGAGAATAAGTTATTATAAACAATATGAACACAATTTTGATGATGCAATGGAGGGCTTAGAATATCCAATGTCAGTTCAGAATATTGATAAATTTGAAAAAAAGGCCAGGGATATCAATGGTAAACAATTATCTATTAATGTTTTTATTTGTTCTACTGGCCGTGGAAATTGCTTGATAGCACCTCTCAGAATCAGTACACTTGATGATGATTCTGCTGTCCCGATTGATCTGCTCCTAATTGAAAAGGATGGCACATATCATTACACTTTGATACACAGTCTTGAAGCTTTAGTCAGAAAACAACTAGACAAATCTAATACAATATTCAAGTTGTGTAGAAGATGTTTAACTGTATTTGATGGTAAAAAAATAATAAATGGGATTAGTGAAGTGAATGCAGAAATTGCTAAAAATAAGTTAGTTGAACATTTAAAATATTGTGGCAACCATAAACCTGTTCATATGGTGATGCCCAGTCCAAGTGAAAATGCCAAATTTAAAAAATTTGAAGCCTTGTTGGAACACCCAGCATATTTAGTCTGTGATTTTGAATCAAACCTCAAACCCCTTGCATTCTGCAGCCCAGATCCTGATGAATCTTCAATTACATCATACCAGCTACATGAACCTTCTAGTTTTTATTATGTTGTTGTACAGGATGGTGTTGTTAGTGAAGAATATATATACATGGGACCAGATGCCATCAAAAAATTTGCACATAGAATAGAAAATGAGTGCCATGACATAGCATCTAATATCTTATTAAAATCAAAACCTATGATGCCTTTAACAGAGAAACAGATTGAAGATTTCAACAATGCAGAAAAATGCCCGGTATGTGATTCTGAATTTTCAGATACAAATATCAAGGTGAAACACCATTCTCATACAGATGGTAAATTCTTAATGGCCCTGTGTAATAGTTGTAATATTAAGATCCAGAGACCAAAATTTATCCCTATATTTTGCCATGGTGCATCTAATTATGATTTTCATCATTTGATCAGATACGAGGGGTTTGACAAGCAGAATTTAAATATTTTAGCAGAAAATAATGAGAAATATATTGCTATTAGCAAGATAATTAAAGTTAATGGTGTTCCTATTCACTTAAGATTTCTTGATTCCTACAGAATTCTGTCCGCTAGCCTGGCTACACTGGCCAGTCAATTATCTGATGATCAATTCAAAATCACATGTGCTTTGTTTCCAAATCAGGACCTGAAATTAATTAGGCGGAAGGGTGTATACCCATATGATTATATTACAGATTTTTCAAAATTTGATGAGTGTTCTCTGCCACCACAACAACAGTTCTACAGCAAACTCAGAGGATCTGGAATCACTGATGATGATTATCACCATGCCCAGTTGATGTGGAACAATTTAAAATGCCAGACATTTGGTGATTATCACAAGGCATATTTAAAACTTGATGTCACTCTCTTAGCTGATATACTTCAGGCATTGAGAAAATCTTCCATAGAAAATTATAAGCTGGATCCAATGTATTTTTACAGTGCACCAGGCCTAGCATGGTCTGCAATGTTTTTAAACACTAAAATGCAATTGGATCTAATCCAAGATCAAGATATGAATCTGTTTATGGAGCAATGTATAAGAGGAGGGATGGTGCAATGCTCTTAGAGATATGCCAGAGCTAACAACAAATATATTCCTGATTATGATCCAGCACTGCCATCAAATAATATACTGTATGTAGATGCCAACAGCCTGTATGGTTATGCTATGATGGATAAACTGCCATATGTAGGGCTTGAGTGGGTTGAAGATTTCAATATTAAAGATCTTAAGGATTTTGATGACAGTAACTATGGCCTGTTCTTAGAAGTTGATCTGACAATTCCAGATAATTTACACAACACATTTTCTGATCTGCCCCCAATTCCTGAGGTTAAGTGTTCACCTGGCTCTAAACAGAAGAAGCTAATGATGACTCTAGAGCCAAAACAGGGTTATGTCATATATTATAAAAACCTCCAGTTCCTGATGAATCATGGTGTTCAAGTGACCAAAGTTGGCAAAGTTTTGAGGTTCAGGCACTCAAGATGGTTGAAGCCATATATTGATACAAACACAGAGCTTCGAACATCTGCAATGAGCCAATTTGATAAAATTTTGTTTAAATTGATGGTCAATTCAGTGTATGGCAAAACCATAGAAAATGTCAGAAAACATACTGATGTTAAAATAATTACTGACCCCAGCCGGAGCAAAAAATTGATTCCAAAGCCTAATTTCAATTATAGAAGAATTTATGATGAAAATATGGCACTTTTCAACACGAAAAAAACAAAGATTAAGTTTGATAAGCCTATTTATGTAGGGGCTGTGATATTGGAATTGGCCAAATTACACATGTTAAAATTGTATTATGATGTGCTCAAGCCTTTTTATAAGGATCGTGTAAAACTGATGTACATGGACACAGATAGTTTTATTCTTGATATTCAGACAGAAGATGTTTATCAAGATATGTCACAGCCTGAATTGCTTGAATATTTTGATACGAGTGAACATACAAAGATTCAACCCCACAACAAAAAGGTGCCTGGCAAGTTAAAAGATGAGACACTTGGTGATGTTATTGTAGGATTTGATGGGTTAAGGGCCAAGATGTACAGTTTTGAAACATGTAGTGGTGCTGTTGTCAAAAAGGCCAAGGGCATCGGCAGAGTAACTGTTGACAAAAAGCTCCAATTTGAAGATTATGAAGATTGTCTCAAATCACAGAGTTCAATCAGAACATCAGAATGCAGAATTCAGAATGTGGATCACTTGTTGACTAGCAATATTGTAAGAAAAGTGGCTCTGGACCCACATGATGATAAGAGATGTAATTTGTCATGTGGCATACATACTGTACCATGGGGTCATTGTGATTTGAAAAATGATAATCAATGCCCAATTACAGAGCATGATTTGAAATACCTAAATAAACATGCCAATGAACTTATTTGGGTTCAAAAAACAGGCTATTATGGACCTGCCAACACCATCACCCTCTTCTGATATAATATCTAAACTAAGTGGTTTATTAATTATTCATCTGAACAGCATACTTACAGATGTTGATGATAAAACAGGTAAAATATTGTACATATTTAACAATAATTTAAATCATTACCAATTACCTGTAGGTGGTCAATTACAATTTATTACAACCCCGAGGGTAATGTCAAGATTTCAATAGGGAGAAATATTTATAGAATTAAGCACTCAAACATGATTTCTGGCACTGTATATACTGTTTCTGCTGGTGACTGCTTATATATTGAGGTCCCGGGATCCTATGACAAGCTTATACCTTTTTTTATAGAATTAAGAATCAGATATTCAATAATAAATAACCACTAAAACAAAATGCCTAATGATATATTTGGCCATACAAGACATGAAGATCACAGTGATGAGATTCTGATGCTTGATGTCAGAGTCAAGAAATTAAGAAGTGATTTACAAGCTTTACAAACCACACTCAATGCCAGTCTTCAACTAGAAATTACAAATTTACAATCACAATGCATGGACCCTCTTCCTAAAATTGACTCAGAACTCAAATTGCTGCTTCAGAAATATACTGACCTGGCAACATTGGATAATTTTCAAAGTTTAAAGGAGGCTGTAACAGCTCTTCAAACCAAATTTAAGACCCAGGCCACCAACTCTGAGCAATTGAAACAACAATTGGAAGAGCAGATAAATAATGCCCAGACACAGCTCCAAACAATTGTCAAAAGCATAAAATCACAAGAAGATTTTGATCTAGTGATTTCCACTCTAAAGGAACAGATTCAATCACTCCAGATACCTAATCTGGACCCTCTGAACAATGCCATAGCCGAGGTTAAAGAAAAAATTGAGACACTTGAAAATTTTATGAACAACTTGCCATCTTCTGATGCTCTGAGTGCAATAACTCGGAGTGTTGCCAACATCAAGCTGCAACTTGAAACATATGAAGATTTTGGAAAAAATCAGAGTACCATAACCCATCTTGAAGGTACCATAGCAGCAGTACAAAGTGATTTGACAAATGTACAAGAATCTCTAGAATCCCGCTTGCCTGGTATTGTAGACACCCTTGTCAGTGTCCAGCAACAGATCACCAAACTTGAAAACCTCAACACTGAATCTGAGCTATCTCATTTTCATCAGTTGATCGATGATATCCAAACAAAACTTGAAATTTTACAACAATCAACACCTACTCAGGCAGATATATCCCTGCTTCAAGATGCTATGCGTGGTGTGGTTGATGCTTCTGAATTAAATGATGTAAAATTGGCACTTGAATCTTTGCAGAATACTGTATCAAATTTGCCTACATCACAGGAACTTAAAAATATTAAGAGAGCTGTGAATCGCATATTGAAATCAGAAGATATCAAGAATATCTAGACAGAGATCAAACAACTTACTCAGACAGTGGCCACTCTACCAACTAATCAACATGTTAATGAACTGCATGCCCTGTTTGAGGATATCAGAAGACAAGTCCATGATCTTACTGCTCAAAATTCAAAATTGGCAGTTGTTGAAAATTTACAGCAAATTGTAGCTAATATCAAGCAACAGCTAGGGACCATGGAATCCAATCAAGCAAATGCTCTGTCTGTTTTGGCCACCCAACTACAAGAGATTGTGCAACAATACAAGAAATTTGTTGTGGACATAAAGATCAAGCCAGGCCATGATGATGTTGTTAGGAGTATCAATGAGCACCTTGAATCTGTAACAAGTAGATTGCTTACAGCAGAAAAAAAAATAACTGGCATAATTGAGAATTCTAAACAAACAGTAATTCTTGAATTGTACAGTATCCCCAACAAAGAATATGATTCACCATTTACACCAGGTGGCAAAATATATATATGCTGTCCCCTGCACAATTTTATTACCAGTTTTTTGTTGGGGGCACACTTAGACCAATCAAGATTAAATATTGGCTACAACCACAGGCACACCACTACCCCACCTTATCAATAACAAATGCTGACAACAAACCAAAAATCACCAGTGTAGAGTTAGAGGATTTTTCAGATCCCAATACATTAGAAACATCTTATGCTGAAGATGATGGCTCTCTGGAATTTCATATACAAATAGGACACAAATTATATTTAGAAAATCCTGTAGTATCAGCTGCTGAACACCCCATAGTTGCAATATTCTTGTTTTCATATTATGTCTAGACAAATTATTGTTGATGAATTACACAGACAAGCCGGACATAATTATAAGAGACTGCCAGTAGTCACAAAAGGCATAGATGATTTATGGCAGAGCGACTTGATTGAGATGACAAGTGGACAGCTGAAAAACTTAGACAAAATCAACAAGGGCTACAAGTATCTACTCACTGTAATAGACACATTTTCAAAATTTGCCTGGGCTGTGCCACTCAAATCCAAGACTGGAAAATGTGTTACAGAAGCCTTCAGGACAATCATCAATCAGAGTGGAAGATCACCGCGCTATTTGCAAACAGATAATGGCAAAGAATTTTATAATTCTGTGTTCCAACAATTTATTAAAAGCCAGTCAATAAAACATTACTCGAGTTACAGTGATCTCAAAGCCTCAATTGTAGAGAGATTCAACAAAACCCTAAAAAATCTTATGTATAAACAATTTACACTTCAAGGTAATTATAAATGGCTTAATATTCTTCCAGAACTTCTACATAAATATAACAACTCTGTCCATTCCACAATCAACATGAAACCCTCTGAAGTAACTTCATCTGATGAGCAAAAATTGATCAGCACTGTTTATTATCCTAGATACCAGCCAACAACAAGAGAAGCCAAATACAAGGTAGGTGATCAAGTAAGAATCAGCAAATATAAGCACTTATTCAAAAGAGGCTTTACAAGAAACTGGAGCACTGAATTATTTACAGTGGTTCAAGTTAAACCTGGGACCCTTAACACATATATAATAAAAGACCACCGAGGAGAAATTCTCAAAGGCAGATTCTATGAAGAAGAACTCAGCAAAACTAAGCAGCCTGACACATATCTCATAGAAAAAATCATCCGCAGAAAAGGCAACAGGATACTTGTCAAATGGCTAGGACTCCCAGAACACAGCTGGATCGATGCAGACAAAGTGATACTATGAGCACCTGGGATGTTATAAAGAGGCTGCCAGAGCCTGAACAGCAGAATAAGAGAAATGGAATGCTGCTGCCTGATAATATTAGATGTCTTATTGTTGGGCCATTGGCTTGTGGTAAAACTACACTAATGATTGATAATTTTTTATTGCACCCAACTGGTTAGACTGGAAAAACAGGCACTTGTATGTCTTCTCTAAGAGCTTGGAACAATTAAAATATCAGCAGCTGATGAAGCTATATGATGGACTGGATATAGCCACTTTTGAATCAGATGTTAAGCCACTCCATGAATGTCTCGATAATTCTGTTGTTGTGTTTGATGACATTATACTGGATAATCAAAACAAGGTTAGAAATTTTTTTACACAGGGGCGGCACAAAAACATTGATTGCTTCTACCTTGCACAGACTTTTTCTAAAATACCGAAGCAGCTGATCCGAGACAACAGCAATTTTATATGTGTGTTTCATCAAGATCATACCAACCTCAAACACATACATGATGAATATGTAGGTGTTGATTTTTCCAAGTTTTGCAGTAGGTGCTGGAATCAGGACAGTTATGGGTTTGTCACAATTGATATGACAAGGAAACCCAATAGTGGCAAATACAGAAATAAAATCAACAATTTTCTAGACATTGAAACATATATAAATAAGCATGAAAAGGCCAATCATTGATGATCTTAAATTAAGAGATTATCTTGTAAAAAGATTTAAGGGATGGAAATCAGAGAACCGAGGAATCTATGAAAAACACATGCAAACAGAACAACCTATTATTGATGCTATTAGTGAATTAGGTAAAAATATCAAAACTGTTACAGAGCAAAATCAAAATTTGATCACAGAGCTTGTACCTGTAGCTGCTAGGAACTTATTAGATTATCCAATCACCCCACTTTCTAGTATTCATACACCTAGTCCTGATGCTCCTCTTAGAATTGAAGCTACTCAGGATCCTATTGAATTGGGTCTTCTTGCTCAAAAATATTTAAGCACACCTAAAGACAACAAAGATGAGGTCTTTGGCTTATATGCTGACACAGAGCGTGATGGTAGCATCATACATAGAATTGGCAATTTCAGAGTAACATTTATGGGAGATGATATAATTGTATATTCAGAATCTCATCTTGGAGAAAGAGGTGGTTTTGTTAAGTATCTCGGAACACCTGGATTGTGGGAACTGATGACTCGGAAAAGGCCTGGCAGCTATACAGATCAAGACTATGAGCACTACAAGGAAATATTAATAAAATCAGATGCTCTATACCAGAACAATGATCCTACACAAAAAAGAGTCAAGTCTAGCAGTGGAGCAAAATACAACAACTTAATCAAGCCCATATGGTCACAAATCAAGACAGGTAGTGGAATCAAACAATACAACACCCTGCCTAAAGAATTTGTGTGGGTTGATGATGTCAGGAAACTTGTAGATAGGTTATTGGTGATAGCTGGGGAGGAAAATGCTGGCAACCACAATTTTTACAATGAAAAGGTTGGAATTATGGACATGATAAGCACAAAATTGTCTAATTTTATAGTGAATGACACTAAGGGGATTAGATATCTCATAAAAATTATTAATACTCTACCACCTAAATTTTGCAATATTTCTGAGGGTCGGGGGTTGGTTAATGACATTATAAACAAGCTGCCAATTGAACTACACATTCCAGGCTATCAGTATTGTGGTCCAGGCACAAAATTGGACCATAGATTAAACAGAGGTGATCCTGGTGTTAATCCCCTTGATGCTGCTTGTAGAGACCATGACATAGCATACAACACACATACTGATCTTGACAAGAGACATGTTGCAGACAAGAAATTAGAAGAGGCTGCATTTGGTAGATTTGTAAGCAAAGATGCTTCTTTAAGTGAAAGAATAGCAGCATTGGGAACCACCATAGCTATGAACACCAAACAAAAACTGGGGTGGGGGCTGTGAATATGTCTATAATAAACCTACAATGAAGGCCAAGGGTGTTATGTATCAAATACCCTATGCAGGTCTTAAATCTCTTAAAACTATTGATAGCCTTTTAACCAAAAAGCAGCGCAAGAAAAAAAGCTCTTGTCTTGCAAAGGGCCATGGTATGAAATTGTTGCTTAGTACCCCCCAATTAAAAAAATTACAGCAATCTAGAAAAAAATCACATGTGGGTGGCTTTATATTTACTATCCCGGCCATCTTAGCAGCACTTGGGGCTGTGGGGAGCTTGGCTGGGGGATCAGCTGCCATAGCAAAAACAGTAATAGATGCCAAAAAAAATAAAGCAGAATTAGATGAATTGAAGCGCCATAACCTGGCCATGGAGAAACAAGGCAAAGGTGTTAAGAGAGCCATGAATAAGTTTAAAAAAAACAAGAGCCGCTTACAAACCAAGATATTGAAGCTTTAATCAAGCCACTGGGCATCAAACATTTTAGAGGTGTGTACATGTCCGATTCTTTACCAGAACAAGCACTCAACAAAGAGTGTGGCATAGTTAATTTGGATAAGTACAAAAATCAGGGCACTCACTGGATCTGTTATCTTAAATATTTAAAAGATGAGGCTTTTGTGTTGGATTCATTTGGAGGTGTTCCACCTGAAAATTTAATAAAATATCTAAAATCAGCTAATCTTTATTACAATAATGCCCGTGTTCAAAATTTCAAAGATGTTAATTGTGGACATTTGTGTTTATCTGTTCTTAGATATATGTCTCAAATAAATAAACCATCAATTGAAGATTTTCAAAAGGCCTTGTGGTATTTAAAACATCATGGGGGTATTCCATCTCACCAGCCAAAATTCAATATTGAAACTCAAATTACATGATGATATAGTGTATCCCAAAACAATAGCTCTCAGAGCATTTTATGGCATGTACTTGATCCCTAATATTACACACCACAACAACACAATTGCAGTTGGTGATCAAAAAATTGTTATCACTCCAGGGCAATATAATCTATCTACTCTAAATGCTCAATTACCCAGAGGTATAGTTTTAACTCAAAATTCTGTCACTCACAGAGTAGGGATTGTGTCTGCTACAGAAACAGTGGATCTGGGTACTATAGGAGAACTAATAGGATTTGAGAACAACACAAAACTTGAACCAGCCATTAAACACACTGCTATTAATATACCTAAATTCTTAGCCATAGAAACTCTAAATATTCACTGTAATGTGGCCGAGGGTATGATCACCAAATCAAATGGCATAGGCACTCACAAACAAACTGGCATCATGGCAACATTCAAACCTAACTCTGAATTTATGGAGCCAATCATCTACACTCCATCCCCAAAATTATATTTTCCTGTGTGCCATAATAGAATAGATAATATTGAGTTGATGGTCACTAATGAAAAAGAAGAATTAGTTGATTTTGCTGGAGCCACAACAACTGCAATCATAGAAATTAATATTTAAATAAAAATTCATACAAAAAAAATGGAAAATATTGAGAGTTATGAGTTACAATCATTCCCCCCAAACAGGAGGACCTTTGCAAATTTAAATCAACCCAACACAGAGATTGAGGTTGATCTTGATGTAGGGGATGGCTTTATACACCCCCACAGAACAGATCTATACATCAAATTTGATGTTGTAAAGCTCGATGGTACAGATTATCCGGCAAATTCAAACATAAGATTGGTGGATAATTTTGTGCCACATCTGTTCTCTGAAATTGAGATCAGAAAACATGGTGTTGTTATAAACAGAGTGGATTACCCTGGCATTACCTCTACAGCTTTGGCCACACTAAAATTATCCAAGACCGAGGCTTCTTACTACAAAATAGGTGGATTTGAGGCTGGTGATAAAATATTATCTAAAAGCCACACAGTGCTGTTCCCCATGCGCCTGTTGCCAGGATTCTTCTCAGATTACAAAGATATTATGTGGAAGGGTGGTTTAAGAATCACATTTAGAAGAGCTGCCAATGATAATAATGCTTTGATGAGGTACAGTACATTAAACTCTACCGGGGAAGCTCTGCCTAATACCCTACCTGATGAGGGCAAGTGCCTTATTCAGACTATGGAGCTAAGAATGCCAGTTGTTGAATATGAAGCCAGTTATGCTCTTAAATACAAAGCTGATGTCCTAAAAAATCCACAGGTGCCTTTACAATTTTATACATATCAATGTGTACAGAAGCCTGCCACTGGTGCCTATTATGAATTTTATGCTACAAACTCATTCTCCAGTATACAATATGACATGCCAGATTTTGTGGTGGTACTGTTTCAGACTGGAAGACACAATAACCAGGAAAAAAATTCAAGTAAATTTGATAACTGCAACATCAAGAACATTTATCTTAAAAATGGCAGAAATGAGGTGTTCCCTAGAGAAAATTATAATTTAAAAATGTCCAAGGATGATTTCCTCAAATTATATGAAGCATTTACAGCATACAAAAGGGTCACTACTGGCAATACTGACATGTATTACACACCAGATGAATTCAAAGCACAGAGACCCATGTTTGTCATCAACACTTCAAAAAGGAAACAAGTTGTGGTTAATGACAGGACAAACATTAAAATCATCTGTGAATTCCATGATACACTTCCTGATGACACCATATGTAGTGTTATTCTTGTAGGTGAAAAATCATATATTTATGATGTAAGAAATGAGAGAGTCACAGAGCAATTCTAGAGGGTCTCTGCATATTACATTGTCTTAGTACTAGATATGCAAGTTGAGGCTGGTGTTCAATTGAACTTAAACCAGAAGTAAATATGTGTGGGTGTGGGTGGGTGTGGGTGGGTGTGGGTGGCTTTTTGGCTTAGTTTTAAGTGTATCCAAAACAATTTCAAGAGGGGCATATTTTTGACAAGCTTATGGACAACAATCTCACAGATGTAGCTTTTGTAAGTGTAGCCAAATCAATCTGAGGGGGGTCATACTTTCACGGGAAATTCCCGAGGGCATTTTTACAAAAATCATGGATTAGACAGGGTTCCACACTTGAGCAAAAAGCTCATATGGGCATGTTGAGCTAGTTTTAAGTGTAGCCAAATCTGCCTGAGGGGGGCTCATACTTTCTCGTCCCAGTAGTATATACTTTTATACTACTAATATTCATATTGATATTAACATTCGGACTGATAACCACTCAGGCTGTGTTAAGTGGCCAGCTATTCAAAATGATACCCATGATCGTATTCAGCAATACTTACGCGAAATTTCACTTTACCTCCCTTGTCGTTTTAAAACCAGCGATAGCCTGCCGAATTGCCATGGGGTGTGGAAAAATGTATCTGGGAGCACTCGAGGGAAAAGATCGATTTTTTTAATTTAATGAATTTATTTTCGGCAGGCCTTTCAATTTATAACTCCTTTTCACTTCATCACCTTAGCTCTTCTGTTCAAGCTCTAAAACATAATCAAGATCAGATTCAGGCAGAACTACAGGAAATGAAGAAAGACGAAATCCAGACTTTCCGAGTTGTTAATAACATTTTGGTAATCTTCAAACGTTCTCTTATTGCTCTTAAAGCGGATTTAGTTTCGAAATTTTGTGACATTTATACGGAAGAAAGGCACCTAATGGCACTTTTGCACGCGTCAGAATTATTTACCCGTATTGATTTTATGGTAACCGATCTATCGATGAATAAACTGTCTTATCATATGATTTCTCCCGATTGGCTCCGTGTTTTTCTCAGTCTTCATTCTGATTTTAAGGACACCCTGTATATGACGGATCTTGGTCTCTTTTACGCTTTAACCAATGTATACCTTGTCAATTATGACTTATCCACTCATTCTTTTCATATTTTGTTAGAAACTCCCAATTTACTTCGTAACGCTATTTCTCCCGTTTATCGGACTATAAATGTTGGCACTTTTGTTGATAATAAATGGTTCCGGGTTAAGGTTCCCCAATTATCATATAAAATGGAACATAATGGTCAAACCCAAATCGTGGAGATTCTTGACAGTCATTGTAAGTTTAATTCCTTTATTTACGTTTGTATTCATACGGAACTTTCAATTCCCGATAATATAAAATGCTTAACAAATATTCTATTTCATAATTCCACTATTTCCTGCTCCACAGAAATAAAATCCAACGTCGGGGGGCCACCTCACGAAAGTTCGCACTCGAACAGGAGTGATAGTTTCCGGGACAGGCAAATTCCTCCAATCACAAACTTTAAACGGCAATTTAAATACACACAAAACAATAACAGTGTCTGAAGGAACATCCTTTTTCTGTAATTATAAGAATTTTGATCAATTGATTTTTGATGATGAAATCATCAACACTCGTAGAGTTTTAGATACAGAAATAGCTATTCGAGCAATTTCTCCCCTTTTTAATACCTCTGTAAATTTTTCAAATGTAATTCTTCCTGATTGGACTGACTTTCGACTGGCCATGGAGAAATTAAATCAGTCAATCGCGAACGAACCCAAATTTCATGAAATATTTTTGTCCCATTTTCCCGTTACTATTATCATATTACTAATTTGGAACTTCATTTTAACTGTTTATTTATGCTATACGTCAGGCGTATGCAAGCGCAAACAAACCTTGACTAGTGAGCGTTAACAATGCGTCACTATGTCGCCTTGATTTATTCATCCATTTTTATGTATCTTTCGTAATTTAATGATCTCAACGTCATTGGAGCCATGTCATTTAGTCTTTTATTATATCTTAGTGATCCCGAATTTACTTGTGGCTAGGTCCGTTTCAACGGTTGTGACGTTACCAAATTTTGGGTTAATTATTTTTTTCGTCAGTTCCTCATTTTTACAATGCTTTGACACTTCTTACATGATATTAATGGATTTCGTCGTGTTATTTTTCTGATACCAGGGGATATATTTTATACCATCTACATATTACTTTTATGTATTTATCAATATTTAATTCTAGATATTTTCGTTTATTTCATTGTACCATATATTGATCATGTCCCAACACAGGGCATTTAGTGATATATCATAACTTTAGTTTTATATTGCACATTATTTTATATCTTGGGAGAAGCCAGGGGCTATATATATAATTTAGTCAATATATACATATATTACTTTTGATGAAGTCATATTTTCATTTTAATGGTGTTCCAGTGTTAAGGCGTCAAATGACATTTTCCGCCTTTTATTTATTTAGCCTTCATTCAAACTTTGTTTTATAATTTATATCACTTATTGGGCAGTTTATTTTATTTTAGTTTACTTATCTTTACTCATGATTTTCACTTGCCTATAAAAGACGATTACTTTACACATTTTTTATACATTTTAAATATTGAATGACTGAGAGCAATGTAGTTTTTCCAATGTCTTACCTGTTTCCTACCCTGTTCGGGAATTCCACGAGTTCAAGGAATTTCGAAAATAGTTCAGCGATTTTTTTGAGGCCGGAAGAAGAACGCATTCCTGAAGGCTTTGGAGCTCACCAGCCTCCTTTGGTTTTCAGCGGTGTATGTCACGTAGCAGCACCGAAAATCCTATTCCAAGTGACATCCCAGGATCGGAACAGCGTCAGAAACATCAGAAGAAATGTTATCTTACAGAGCAACCCCCCCCCCACGACTCTAACCCCCCTTAAGAAGAAGCATGAACATCTTTCATGTACATCGTCCCCTTTTGCTCTGTAAGGCCAGGCAGTGTATTTCACCACATATTGGAACTTTCCGGGTACAGTCAACGACCCAAATGTGTTGAGACCCACCCCTGTGGATCAGCAACCTGCCAGGCCACCTGTGAACAGTTTCATCCTACCAGTGGCCATATTTACTGTTCCCCTTCTTGGAGTGCTCGCAGCACGGTACACCTTCCGTTTTCGCATGCAACCAGCGTACGAAATGTGTCGCCATTCGATGTGTGCCGGAAATATGCAATGGCGTCTGCTGTGAACTTTCGGGGGCCTATCCTAACATTCCCCCCCCCCCCCAGTGTCCGCCATTGTACAACGCATATTTTGGGGCGTGGAAACGCTACTTGGAGTGGCTTTCCATGGACTACCCTGTGTTCGCCCGCCCCACGGCCAACGTCTTTTCATCTGACCTGTACTCAACCATTACCTTCTTAATCTGAAAGCCTGATGGCTTGCTCCGGTCACGTGACTAAACGTCATCAACTGGAGGCGAGATATCTGCCATGTTTGATTTGCTTCTTCGGAATCAATGTTGGACCTTTTTAGTGAATATGGAATTGTAAAGCAAATTTAAGAACTGTAATCGAGTTTACATGACGTGTAAATATGCTTAAATGTGGAAGAGGTATGGTGTATAAGTCTTGTGTACTCAATTGCAGAGGCAATTACAATGAAAAAGGTAAAAGTAACATTCACATTTCTTCAAGATGTTGTTAAAAATGAGAAATTTTTAGGGCAATTCCATGTGATTCAGTCACTACGAAAATATACAAGTAACAAATGTATTATACTAAAAAATAAATAATAGTAATAGTTCATGATGTAAACATTTCATGTGTCCGAAATAGGCATCAAATATACTCGTAAATGTGGACAACATGTCAACATTTTTTTTAGAATTATCAAATAATTTACCCTGAATTACAAACGTTGGTTAATATTACGTCTACCAAATCAATTTGTTAGTGTAAATTTTATGCAAGCAGTCGATAAATTATTCATATTATTTACACAAATTTTCAGTTTCAAAATGTGCTTAATGAAAGAAAGCTATACAACGGGGCAAAGTTGATACATGTGTACATTTATTCTTATTTTATCCCGCTTTATGCTTCTTTATGCTAATCGGAGGCTAATGGAAGATATGTTGTACATTTAAATACAAAGGTGCGATGTGTAACAAGAACGTCGATGAAATATTCGTGTGTAAAACTATCCAGGAACATATTACTTATGTTTCAAATACAAATGTTTTCACACAGAAAGCATTTTGTTACCTAGCTATGTTAATATGAACTACAAATGTATTAAATTTTTAAAACTGTTTCATATGAACTGCTTTCTATTTTTTGTCTTTTTGTGAAGCTTCAATGTTCGTGACTTTGATTATTAAATCAGTGATAATGTTTATTGTTTCATAATTTATTAACATTCTTCACGATTTTTCTAACGGAATGTAAAAAACAGTGTAAGGAAATATTCCAAATTTTTATTTCTCAAGTGATCGTTAAAATGGAAATATTAATCTGCTTTTTTTCTCAATGAAACTCTTAAGTTATTGTCACAAATCTTACTAACGACAATGAAAAGATTCAATTTGTTTATTATCTTTCGTTCAATAAAGTCAATAGGATCGAAATTACAATGTGACAAATTATTTACGTTTAGTCTTTATACACAGAAGTGTAACATTGCCCTTGTACCAATTTCTTTCGCTTTTGCTGCAAGAATATAGAAATTAAGGTTTTGTATTGAGATTGTATAGCTACATAGAATATCTGCATTATCTGGTTGATTAATTTTGGGTAAACTTAAAGACAATTTAATTGATTAGGTAACTTGGAAAGTTTACGGTCAACATAACATTTTTTTTTATTTAATCAATTGATTTTACATACAAAAGTTCATACAAAAGCGGTTACGAGTTTTACTGTAGCTGACCAATATTCCCGATAATATTTTTCAAAGATATACAATGTTTAAATATTTCCGACAGGAAGTTTCTAACGGTTTTCAACTCTTTCTTTGTGCTATGGTAGGCATTTTTGTGGTGGCCATAGTGACTTCCTGAATGAAAATTTTGGTGTAAATATTCAATATTATTCATTTTTCTTCTAACTATATTCGTCGGGAGGGTAAATGTCAAAATTTAACTTCATAAGAGAAATAAATATACCTTAATTATCTACGGTAAAATTACGTCAAGGGGTTTACAGCGTTAAGACGATCGCCTCCAGATGATGACGTCTTGACTGAGCGCTGTGGCCTGAACCTCAAGATGGTCTTGACTGAACAGTATTCCTGAACTTTCCACACCGGGATTCGAATCCGGTCCCCCAGTGCAATTGTGATCGGTCAAGGACCGTGTATGTCCCGGAACAGTGCTTCGTACCCCAGGACTCCGGGGTTTGAGTGTATTTGGATTGCCCTGCCTTTTGATTTCTCAGGTCATAGTGTGCACACATAGTGTGCTACGAACGTCAGTGAAAACATAATCTTCAACTATTTTTTTTTAATCTTCGTGTGGTTGTGCGCAGTCCAGTGGAGCTTGGTGTTTACCACGGTCTTTTTGCTCTCGCCTCGAACTGTCATCCTGATGAGGCGGAAGATTGCGAGCATGCGGCCTTAAGGTTTCTCACGGATTGCGTTCGGTGCTTAGTTAGCACTCGTTCAGAAGCCATTCGCATGTATCGCGTTACGATGCAGTGTGTTGAACTTTCCGCTGACTCCACGGACTGCGAACAACACTTTATATCGCATGTTGACCAACCGTCAGCATTGTTGATTACGAAAGACTCTTCCAGCGTGGCTAATGAAAACAAAAGACTTTCTTTCAGCATTCAAGCTTGAGCTTAATTCTGTTCCATTTAATTTTCGGTGAACGGTCTCCGACATTTTTTTTATTATTTCATTTTATGTAACCTTTTTTTTTCATGTAATAAACAAAAACCTTTTAAATTTTGGTGAATGGCAGAAGGTTCAATTTAAACTTTTAATGATTACAATTTCAATTTTGGAAATTGTCTCGCAAGAGGGAGTGTCGTACCATGCCCTGTTCGATTAAGAAATATTGACCCTGGCAGACCTTGTCAGCTCCTTGCTCAGAAATGTGTAGGATAAGCTTTCTACAGGAAATGGTAAGAACACTGGCCTTTGGCAAGAGGTGACGAGAGGCCAAGCGAGGGTTTAAATAGGTGCGCATGAGAGCGACACGAGGTCTTTTAATCTGGAATCATCGGAGAAGCAGGAGCTACTGGTCTTATTTCTAAACCGAACAGGGTAAGCTAGTCTACACCCATTCTGCCATTTGCATTGCTCACTTCAGTCTAGAAACGAATCATGAGTCTATTTTAATGAATAGTTAGATATTTGTACCTGCCCGTTCAGGGCTGTCTCTACCATCAACTAGTACTAATCGGGAGGGGCAAGTTATATCCCTATTTAAGATCCCCGCGTTCAGAGGAACGCTACGATTTAATAGGCTACTACTTATAATATTCAAGTTTCTTTGTAAGCTTGCTTGTGAGTTAGCAAAGAAAACTATATCATCTGCATACAGCAGCTCTGAAATATTTACTGCTTTCATTCTCCAATATCCTACTTGGAACTTCCTCATTTTTGTTTATATTTCGTTTAGCACATCGTTAATTACAATTATAAACAAGTAAGGTGATAGTCTATCGCCCTGTCTTACTCCGGCTGTAACTTCAAACTCCTCTGATTTATTATTGCTTGTCCTTACATAATTTCTGCAATCCTTGTAAAAACCTTGTATGACTTTTATTAGTTCTTGGTTTATTCCTTTCTTTCTTAATACTGTCCATAACACATTTCGAGGAACTCTCTCAAAGGTTTTCTCCAAGTCAATGAAACATAAGTATAATTCTCCATCATATTCAATGACTTTTTCTATGATCTGTCTTAAAGTAAATATATGGTCCTGCACACTTCTGCCTGGCCTACATCCACTTTGCGTTTTTTCCAAGTTATCTTCTATTTATTTCCTCAGTCTTGTTTCTAGAATTCTAGAATATATCTTACTGGGAACACTCAATAGAGAAATTCCTCTATCGTTTTTACATTATCTGTTGTCTCATTTTTAAAAAAATAGGGATTATAATTGAGACCTTACAGTCATTCACTATTATTTTCTCCTTCCAGCATATGTTTCTTATCTTCAATAATAATTGTTTTCCTCTTTGTCCCATATATTTAATCACTTCAGGTGTTATACCACCGGGTCCTGGTGCTCTTCCTACTTTGATTTTTCATATAGCTCTTCGAAGTTCATCTCCAGTGATTTCTGTTCGTCCCTTTTATTTTCTTCATTTACTATTTGTTCTCTATAATCCTCGCCATCATCTATATTATTCAGTTCATCAATAGGTTTGATTGTTCTCTCAGGTCTCAGGATATGACCTACCTGTCAGCATATTCTCTGGATGATTGATTTCCACAAGCTTGCCTTGCTATATGCACGTCTCAAAATATATTATTGATTGTTTCTCTATATCTTTATTTGATCTTCAACAATTTTCTGTAGCACCATATTTTGAAAGGTTTCCAGTATTTTCCTTTCACCTTCAGGCACTGCGCATGTTTTGTATCCATATAGTGCTGTACTCCAGACAAATACCCTTACAAATTTCTTTCTTATAGGCAAAACTACGTTTCTGAATGTTAGTAATTGCTTCATCCCGTAAAAGTTCTTCTTTGTCAGTGTCATCTACTTTGATTTCTTTCTTCAATGGCGGCGATTCAGTTGCCCCCCACTTTTTGCCACTTTTGCCCTCGCACTATGCTAAACCTTATCTATCAAGGGAAAGTAAATTGCCTATGGCCCCCTAGTTTTGGAAGCCAATCGCCACCAATGTACGTCTTCCATAATTAGTTCTTGTTCTTCCAAGATATCAGCGTTCTTCTACTTCATCTATTTTATTCTGCATTTCATTTCTATTTGTTCTCGAGAGCCAAGCTTTTCGGCTAATTATAATATTATTTGTTTTATTCGCATTTATCTTCATTTTCGCTCTGCTTGATCCTCACTTAAGAGGTCTGTCATATGCAAATCATAACATACTTCTCTCATTTTGGTTGGGATTATCAACGAAATTGAATTTCTCTTTTACTTCTATCGTTGCTTCTTTGATGTATATATTGAACACCCTTTATGATACATTTTTTAAGTACCGCATCGTTTTCCCATTAGTCCCATTCGATTATGGTTTATGGTTTTCTGGTTTCTACATAGACTATGAATTGCTTTCTGTAGATTTAAAGTTCGTAACGTTATGTTACAATTTACGTTGTATATAAAACTAGATAATGAACTCATGTATTTAAGAATATACATAATGATAATACTTTAATCATTTTCACTCTACGCTGTTTAGGATATTTGGATGGCTCTATCTGAGTTCTGGGCCGTGTTTCACACACCTACATTCCAAGTAGTAGAAAACAAATACAGTCCCTAAAAAAAGTTTGGGGCACGTGTGTTAGTATGCTACCTTTAATCCTGATCTGATTTTTATGTTAAATTTACAGGCTAATAGAAATATTTATTTCAGTTACAAAATAATGCTGAAAAAATAATTTCAGTACAAGAATCGCTGCGAGTGAGTCATTGGTTTTATAATTATAACAATTTCAATATTTTTAATACTCAAAAGTTTCGACACATTTTAAACATTTTCAGCTGATGGAAAATTGGGGAAATTATTTTACTTAAATACAGGGTGATTCACAGAAAACTAACACATTTCTTTCCTAATTTATTTCAACAAGAATGTAAGAATGTTGCTTAACACAATTTGTTATGCCATAAATATAGAGTAACTTTGGGAGAATTCTATAGCTCTACAGCAAATGCTGAAAATGTCCTCCATGCTGTCCAAGCACACCGCAACACGTCGTTCCATGTTACTGGGCTCATTGGAGAACGCTGTTATCAATACCAATGTTCTCGTGTACAATGTTGTGCTTCAAATCGTCCAAAGTCTGGGGGCGTGTGGTGTATAAACTCTGTGTTTTAAGTAACCCCATAGGAAGAAGTCCTGGTTGTTACATCCGGAGATCTCGGTGGCCACAGGTTCTTGGAAATTATCTGGTCGTCAAAAAAACTTTCAATGAGTTCCATGGATTTGTTCGATGTATGTCATGTGGCGCCGTCTTGTTGAAAATATTCTTGACACAGCTGTAGCCTTTATGCAGTTCTGTGTTGCATAAATACTTTAAAAACACCATGAAAGTATGAAGCACATACTGTATCCTTGCAATGACTGAGCCAGTTTTTGCGACGAAAGCTACCAAATTCTACACAGCTGAGTACTCTCTTGAGGATGTACGAATCTCCCAGATGTCCTGCGTCATATGAAACTAACTTGGAGAATTACGAGGTATTCTTGTTTCAATAAAACGGCAAAGAAATGTGTTAGTTTTATATGAATCACCCTTTATATTTCAAATACATTCCCAATGTTTTATTTAAGTTCATGTATTTTTAGTTTTTATTTAACGAGAGTTTGTCACTGGTTGCTATATTTGAAGGTTCTTGCAAAATATGTTTATAAATCCTTGTAAGTTTCATTCTATTATACGCAACTGTCGGCCCTGGTGGCTAAGTGGTTAGAACATCGCGCTACGTCGCCAGGGATCCCGGGTTCGAAATCCTGGCGTGGGCATGGACGTTTGTCATGTCTATTCATCAATTTCATCATATCATCACTCATCCCCATCTTCGCAAATTAGCCAAAAGTGGCACAAGAAGCGAAGTAAAATAAATCAAATCAAAGCAAAAGCTTACCGTTTTGACTATCTGTCGTGTGTTAGCTGTGAGAGACTGAAGGAGTATGAGAGAAGTTCCAATATACAAGAATCTGTGTCGGAAACTACATACGAAGAAAAGTGGCAGATTTGTACTCTGTCCCAGGAGCCTGTGGAGCAAGCAGAGTTCTCTTGATCTTTTATTTTAATTCCACTTTATACACAGATAGCCTAATCGGTACTGGACTTACAGCTTGAAGTGGTGTCCGAACCACTACGTGCCACCACCGGGTATCGAGCCCGGAGCTCCTTGATCACAAGGCGACAACTTTACAACTACGACATCGGGGAGGCTGTGGAGCAAGAGGAAAAAAGTTCTTTACACAAGATGTGACCCGAGAGGGCTCGACCAATGTGAGCGTGAGAGGTAATGGGATTGCATGGAGGAGGCAACGCCACTGCAGCTACCAGCAGTTTGCAGGAGAGCGATCTGCTTTGCTCCGCCCATTCGTTTTCTCCCGTTTTCTACCGTTATACGCGGCGTTGCTCCACAGACTCCTGGTACGTACTATGGAAGAGAACTTGCGCATGTAATAGGAATAAACAAGATATGTGTTAAGAACACTATCACGAAATCCTAGGTTACAGGCACGAAGCAAGAAAAACAATGAACTTCGTGAGAACAAAGTGATATCAAGAATAACAAAATAAGAATAGGAGAATTAATTCCAAGAATAAACGAGAAGTTTGGCGGTATTGCAGGTAAATAAATTAATTCCACGACTTTCTCAAATCCTGAGATGATTGGCTTTCCTGTTCTCCCTTTGCGATTTTGGAGTCAATACTTACACGCAGAGAATATGAGGAGCACTATTAGGCCAAGACTGGCAAAGCATAAACCTATGAATGTAAGGGAACTACAAGAGAGTATCACATTGACAATGTCTGATATAAGATCAGATGAATGCAGTAAGTCGGTATGGAAAATGCCGAGGAGTATTAAAGACTGTTAGAAGGCTGCTTGTGGAGCAAATGACTACTAAAGGAGTGAAGAACATTTCTGAAAGTTATACTGTATTTTTGTGTGTGAATATACAATTTTCATGTAAATGTTATTAACTTAAAATTTATCTTAGAAAGTATGAAAAAAACGGTTGGCTTCAAATTGTTGTTAGTGACTCATAAGTTCCGTTCAAACACAAACACACACACTTTGAGTGTAAATATCTCTGGACAAAATTTACAAAATAAATGATTTTAAGCAAAACTTGAAATATCATGTTCAGCATATACATAGGTGGAGAGATAAAACATAACATCAGCCTGCAGGAGTTTTTTCCTGGCATGATACTCTCTGTCCGTAGGCTATTATCGCTTTAATATGTTATCCTACAGAAACAGCGCCAAGTTTTAAAATGGCGGACGGAAAACCCCATATTACGCACACTACCTTCATTTAAATTTCTTTTTTCAAATCTGGGTCTAGAAAACATTTTTCAAGTGTGTAGGGATTAAACGTTAGGGCATATATTTGGACAAATGTGTGAATTTTTTTAAAAAAAAGTATATCGTGTTCTTGAGGGTGGTGGGGACAAGTACCTAATATTTTTACAACAATAATAACTCTAAATTTAAAGCTTTTGAGATGATGTATTTACAACTGCAAGATATATAGCAGAATTCATTTAATTTTGTATCTAAGAAAAATTGGTCAACACCTTTCAAGATGGCGGACGAAAAACCGACTTTACACAAAATGTGAGGACCTGAATTTCTGCATATTTTCGTAGAATAAGAACCGACAATGCCAGTAGGTTTAAGGCATAACTCTAGCTAGAAGTTTGTAATAAAAAAAATACCTTCTTCATATAAAACGTGATTTCGGAAGGATGTGGATGTCGAAATTAGGCACAACCACAATTTTGTGACTACAATAACGGTATAAAAATAAGAAGTTTTAAGATAAAATTTACATAGTGTCATTCGAGGTGAAATGCCTTACTAGGAGAGATGCCCCGCGTGCTGTAATTCAGCGTACGTACAAACGTACGGCTTCCTACGATTTCCGAACGAACGAACACCACAGAGCGAGACATCTCTCCTTAGACAAAAGGACAAAAGCTTTGTCCTAGAGAAAGGAGAGATGCCTCACTAATTTCATGTGAGAAGAAATGTCCCACCTTCTTTTATTCCTAATTTACTTTCAAGAATAATTGTATTTTTTTAAAAAAAAATGAATAAATGAAGATATATCGTAAAATATAAGAAATTACAGACAAAGAGTAAGAATCAACGATTAAAGGGAAATCTGCACGATGAAAAATACAAGTTGATAACCTAGGAATCTATACTCTATCCCGGTAATCTCAGGCGCAAAACCGCGCAGGGGGAAAGCGAGTGAGCGGAGCGAAGCAGTACTGCTGCATAGGCTGGTAGCTACAGTGGCTGTCCCCCCACGCAATCCCGTTCCCTCTCACGTGTTCATTGGTCGAGCCCTCTCGAGTCACTCACTACTTGCACAGAGACTTGCTATTGTTATTTCGCTCCAGAGATTCCGGGACAGAGTATATGCCCTGGAATCCTCATCTGACGACGAAAACGTAGACTCACAAGTAGGAAAGAAATTCAAGTTTTTGGAATACCAGGAATAGGCAACATACAGAGTAGACTGTAAGAAGTATGCACGTTGCAAGGTGACATTTGTAATATTTGTGGGAAAAAGAGGAAAATCAAGAACTAT
Organism: Lepisma saccharinum; assembly: GCF_977018435.1. Lineage (NCBI taxonomy): Eukaryota > Metazoa > Arthropoda > Insecta > Zygentoma > Lepismatidae > Lepisma > Lepisma saccharinum. The sequence continues at coordinate 155,338,554 of NC_139230.1, read as the reverse complement.
GAACAAGCCTGGGAGGAATATGAATAAGTCTACTTAGGAAATGTTTACTATTTTTAAAAAAACTAATTTGCTGATTAATTTTCAAGATTTCTCTTAAGCTTATAACTTATGTAATTATTTAAAAATATTTTGCTCTTCATTCAACAAAATCAATGCTTTTGATCGTGCACACCTTTTTCACAATAAAACTCCATTTTAAACTATTTTAGTTTATGAACAACTCAATATGCTGACCAAGGTAGAACATTTATTGTATTTTAAAAACATAAACGAAATGTAACGTTTCAACCCTCTAGCAAGGTCTTCTTCAGACTCTGTACCCAGTACAAATAAAACAAGGTACAAAACAGGAGCAACGGATACGAGCAGCAGTAAGGAGACCACGCTTCACACTGAACAAAACAAAAGTTCTCCACAGTGGCAAGGTATGGCGCTGTGGCCACGTTTCTTATTTCGCTGTACCCTATCCTATCAATTCGGCCAGCATTTCCAGCCATGTTTTCATTTTAAATGAAGGTTGAGGAGGTGATGAACATAATAGTCTCACTCTCCGTCCACCCCAGTTACGACACCCAGTGTTATTCCCTGTACCAGCTAACTGTAGACCAGGCGAACGAGAACAAGTCTCTGCGCAAGTAGTGATGCGAGACGGCTCCACCAATGAACAGTGAGAGAAACGGGATTGCATAATGGACGACTGGAGTTACCCGTTTTCCCTGCTTTGCATTGGCTTTCACCACTCAATTTCCCTCCTCCTTATATGCCGCTATGCGCAGCTCTGCTTTACAGTTAGCTGGGACAGGATATAGCAAACCTGAAGGTTGAAGAGACGCCCGCAGTTCGACTGGAACTCCTTCGAGGGAAGCACAAGATCTCGGAGAGACGAAGAAACAAAGAGATACATTTGAAGAAATATTACTTATTCCTACCGTATCTGTTCTATTATTTCCAAGCGAAAACGACAACCCCAACTGCTAACTGATGTGGATTTAAGTTCAAGAAGGATTAGCTTTGTTTATAGCGTTCAAAAAGCTTCAGATACCAATAGATTCATGGTTGTTAACAAACCTTCTCAACCGCAAGGATTAAAGAATAAACAACAAGAAAGTAAATAAAAGAATGTTCAAGTTCTACATTTCATTGTACTGGGCATTTTACCCTGTATTAAGTGAGTACCCAGAACACGGGGTGATTCGCCCGGAATGAATTTGTTCTGTTTATTTGTCTATAGTTATGTTGTTATGAAACTTAAAGTCATGTAACTTGCAGGTAGTTATAATGAAACATGTAGCTTTAATTTGATTCATCTTTACAATACTTCTTTATTTGGTGATGATAATAGATTATATTATTATTATTAGATTATTTCTTAGGTGAGGCAACTCTATCCGAATGACTACAGCTACTAGATACCTTGAGCAGCTGATCTCGTATTGCAATTGAGCAAAATCGGTCAAATTGTTTTAAGATGGTGTGCGAAGAATTGTTTTTATCAAGATTTCAGGAATTTCAAAATATTCTGATATTTTCAAATCTCTGTTTAGTATAGATTTTCGGATATTAAGAAACGTGTCTCTTAACAATTTAAGGGAAATGCTTAAGCATTAACTATAGTGCGGTGTTTTGGAGAATCGAATGGCCAATCACTAACGTTTTGCCCACACCAAATAAAATTATATAATTTGATCAAAAATTTTCACACCAGCCAAATACTTTGAAGGGCTGTTCTAGAAATCAGCAATTTGTTTAGGCCTACATGTGGCGAACTTAATACCTAGCATATCAAAATTTAGAAAATATACTCTGCGCGGTTGATGTACGGAAGAGACATTGACTTACTTGACTTATTTCCTGTTACTTCGCTACGGAGCATAGGGCCTGCGGAAGAGATCGTTTCAATATTTTTTTTTAAAAAAAGACTACATATTAAATGTGTTTGTAACTATCTACTGTATGGTATTTTCTTAATTTCCCACCTACTTGGATGAGTATGCACAATTGTTAAGGGTCTCATTTTGAGTAAGTTTAACCTTAAATATATTTCTTACTCAAAAAATCACTTTCGTTAAAGTTTTATATGAAGTTGTGTCTCAATGTGTTTTAAATGATGATATGCACCATTTCTGGTGCCAATTTCAGGTCTCCCCGTCTCCAATTTGGGTTACAGAAGTCCAAACTTGTCTTTCTTTTAAACATATGTCATTTTTGGAAGCTTCTGTACAAAATATAATCTATATTTCTCACTATTTAAAATAATGGATTTTCCTATACCGTTCAGTCAGCAAACTTAAGAAATACCTATAGTTAGCGTGATTTATCCGCTCGAAACATGAATTATTATGAAACCCTATCCATTGGAATCATTGTGCTCAACGACAACGATTAAAACTGCCACACGTGGGTAATTCAAAATGGCTGCCAGAACTGTTAACAAAGATAAAGAGTCGAATTTATGTTCAAAGGAAATAATAAGAAAATGTGTAATTATCTGTGATGTTACTTTTTTAAATTTTGTGTTTGTATGTGTGCGTGTGTATTTTGGGTGGATATGCCACACAAAAATTAAAGTAAAACGTAGAGTGTAGTTACTTCCAGGTAACAGTAACTTGGTTGCTTGCTTAAATAAGTAGCCTATGTATAACGTTTTCGGCGCGTATGGATATAATTGGAAAGTTCACAGCGAACGTATGATTTTTCAACATTTTGTGAAAATTAATTGCTCTGTTAGTATTTGCTATATAGACATGAAATTTTGCACACTGATTCAAAATACTAAGGAATAGAAGTTATCGTACAGAAACGTTATGTATACTTCTTCAAACGTCGGTGTTGGCATCCCAAAATATATTTCAAAATCTCAAAAAAAAAAAAAAAAAAAAAAAAAAAAAAATGTTTTTACATATCTCTTTACTTTCCAAGCATTCAGTGGATTATGGATATTCATTACAGTAAGGTAACAGTTTTATTTGTAATTACTATTTATTATTAAGTACGATTACATAGACATCGGACATATAAAGCGGTTTCAACATCACGAGAAATGGTAAATTTACCATTCATCTGTTAAAGAAAGATAACATGAAGCATACAAGAAATAAAGTTGACATTGGCATACAAATATATATTCAGACCCTCAATTTTGTGTTTGAATACAAAATACTAAAGTTTACAAACTAATTTACAAAAGAGTATGAAATTTTCTTCTAGCATCAGTGTTGCCTTTCTAGAAATTTTAATTATCATTTATTTTTAAGAAAATATTCAACTAATGATACATATTCATCCAAATAAGGTATTATATTTTTATGTGGTACAACTTTATAATTTCGTCAGTGTTGCAAACCAGAAACAATTACAATATGAGTAAGAAATGTAAAAATCAGCTCATCATAAAAACAAATATGTGGTGTCAAAAATGAGAAGTTCAGTTTACTATGGCATCCAAACATATGCTACGTTATCGTTTTTGGATTCTTGATAACGTGAAATCAACAGATGTTCACTTTAGTGTGAGAATCTTCAAAGCATCCTATGAGGCACAAAGGAACTAGTACTTAGGTAAATGATTTGTGAAATTTCAGGAGGAGAGATGTAAATAGTGTAAATTGTCAAAATATTATATTTGTAAATAGGGTTACCAAATTGTATGAAGTTTTTGATGTCTAATGTAAGAGTCTAGATGTTTGATGTATATTGTGAAAGGTGTTGTGAATGGGTTCAGCACTTGTTCGGCGCCATTAGGTGGCATATTCTTACGGCTGATTACAGTTTTAGCTGCTTTTTTAATGAAAATCACGCTAGATGTCTCTTTTGCAGAATACACTGGATATTCACGTTTGTCCACGGTGAGGGATAAATGGTGGGGGGGGCTATTTTATATCGATCAAATCACATTTTTTACACATATATCCGCCGGGAACAACCTGGGACAGCATTGTCGGCCATTGTACGAACTCAACAGAACAGGCGTCGCTCGTAAACATGTAAGAAAACAAAGAAACCACACTTGTGCTGCACCTACCGGTCAAGTTATGTACTAAAATATCCAGTCTTTGTAGCGAAACAATCACCGAAGCACATAGAAACAAGCACAAATTTTCATAAGCACTCAAAAACGAAGAAATTAAGTTTTACCAGAATATTCTGCATGTCATAAGAGCAGATACTTTTCGGCATCTGTGTAAAAATCTACACACGAAGTTTTACCTTTCCTATCGTTCATAATTCTAGGTAGAGACTGTACTCTAGTCAATGTTTGTGCCTCAGCTAGACACGAACGTGCATCAAAGTGAAGTCCTATTAATTCGATTCTCAATGTGTTAAGTATGATTATGTTTTGTCTGTAAAACAGTTCAATATCAATATGTTTATTCATCATTAATCATTACAATAATGCAATAGATTGTAACGGTCAAATATTGAGTAACAGGTAATTGATCAAATTGCCCGTTATTAAGAATTAATTACAATTGGTAATATTAAAATCTGTCGCGAATAAAGGTGTCTAGCGACTGCCTTAGCCAACGCTAGCTTGCTCAACCACCGTTTTTTCGCCCGAATCTGGATTTACATGCATTCATATGGGGAATAGCAGGAAAAGAACAACTTCTAAACCAATGGACCGAATTGGATGAGATTTTAACCAGCGGAAGACCACATCATGAAAGTACAGATTCCAGTATTTCAGCATAATCAGAACAGAACTACGGGAGTTATGAATTATTAAAGATATATCGCTGGATACAATGGAAGACGGTATCCTGTTCAGATAGCCCTTGCTGAACGTGTCCAACACAATAGCGGAGGATTTAGCCTAATCTCTGCACGAGGGGCTGCTACCAGAGGTTAAGGACCGGACTGAGCGTTGACCAGGATAGGAGGACAACGGTCAAAGCACCAGAAACAATAAATAGACACATAAACACAGAGGCTAAAGCGTCACCACGTTCAAATCTTGAATAAAAGGGATGACACAGTTTGTCTAGAATCGACACCGGAGTGTGAGCTACGCGCGACCTAGCTCCGAGTCGCGATCGGACCCGTGGTCTGGATTTGTATTTTACTCGAGTGAGTGTTTAGAGCCATGGAGTAGAGCAGAGTAGACCCAGGGGGTCGTTTCCCCCTCGACGCCAACGCATCCGTGCACATACGTGTGGTTATGTGAGAATAACGCCAGACACGTCCACCTGTGTCAATCGTCCGAAACAACGTCCTAAGTTAGCAGAAGTTAATAACGATTGATAGCAAAGTTAATACCGAAGTGCATAACAGCCAATACTAAAGTTAATAACATTTAATATCCATGTGAAACCGCGAATGGCTCATTACGTAGGTTCGTCTCATAGCCCAAGCCACGTATCTCTACATACGAGTGACCGCGAAGGACTGACCTATTACTGCGCTAGCTCTCGTATGGAGTCGACAGTGTACGTGTACCGTCATGGACGTGCCAGTGAAGTGAACGAGTGAAGCCAGGATCCGATGATGCCATACGGAACTGCCGGGAGATCCATTTTCGCCAACCTGGATAACCGCGAAGTACAACGCTGGAGAGGACCAAAACTGTAGGACCACTTTCACCCGACCCAAGTCAGAGGGAATGCAGCGAAGGTAAGATCCAACCATGTGCATGTGTGAGAGAGATGACGCCATCTACCGCGAATCTGAGTAAATCAAATCATTGCATAACTTAAATCAGTGCTATGGCATAACTAGACATCCTTATTCCGGTAGACTAATCAACGTTATAGATCAAAGTACAGATTATCAGCCAAACCATAGTTCATTGAAATATATTTGTACCTCCAGAAAAGCTAAAAGGGTTCGCACAAAGAACAATTATCCACATTATACTTAAAACCCTAAACGGTAAATTGTAAATGGCAATGTAGCCAAGAAATAGCATGAGTATGGTAAAAGTATTAATTAATCTAACCTTTGTAATTGTCATATTGTCACAATATGCCATGGAATGTGTGTCTGAGTGAGAGATCGAGTGAAAGTGGGCAAGGTGTACTGTTTATTTATCTGTGTTCTAATATATGTGTATATTCTGAAACACCGTAGTATTACGTCACGTCATTTCAGGTGCTTGAAATCAAATCCTCCTAGGTTTATTCTCGGTAACTCCGACTGTAGGCACTTATCCTGACCGTATTATAATTCATGTAATGTTTAATTAGAGTGACAGAGCTGTCACGGGGAGCGATTCTGCGTTGTTGCGTTGCTTTGTCGCGTTTGCTTACTTAGTTAGCTAGTTTTTTTAAAAAAAGCACGTAACAAGATGTCGTCATTGGTACAAATATATTACATAATACAAGAATAGTATAAACATACAAATATTAGGCATACCTAATACAAGAATATTATAAACATACAAATATAAGACATAATACAAGAATAGCATATATATATCTAAACATAAAACTCAATACAAGAATAGCATAAACAAGCCTATATATATAATAAATACATAGGGTGAATATGGAGAGAATAGTATTGCACATATTAAAAGTTCTAGAAATTTAAATCTTCTTTTGAGTTCAGAATAAATTCATCTATTGAGTAGAAAACCTTTTCTCTTAGCCAGTCTTGCAGAACCTTTCTAAATGTTTCAAGAGGTGCATAGTGGGCTGTCCCTGGCAGCTGGTTGAAGAGTTTTATTCCTATGTGTTTGTAATTATTTTGTACTTTGCTTAGCCTGGTTGGTAGTGTGTCCAACTTATAACTGAATCTTGTGATGTGTCTGTGTACAGAGTGTCTTATGTTGAATTTATGAATATTTTCTTTGATAAGCATTAGGCAGCTAAATATGTATAAGCATGGAACAGTCATTATTTTATATTGTTTGAAAAGATGTTTGCATGAAACAGATTGGTTGAATATTCCAGCCATATTTCTTACTGCCTTTTTCTGCCAAATGAATACATTGCCAGCAGTTGACGAGTTACCCCATAATAAAATCCCGTATGTTAAAAGGCTATGAAAAAAAGCATAATAAAATTTATCAATAAATTTTCACTTACACAGGATCTAAGTTTATTTATCAGTTAACACATGAAAAACTTATGACTCAATTTCAACATTTAGAGTGTGGGTGTGACAAGATGTTCTGATGGCTATGTATATTTATTCATGGCAAATGTTTCTCGAAGTCAATGACAAATGTACACAAAAATGGTTTTAATTAATTAAATCCGTATTGTTCACCGTCGGATCGCTATTAAATTTATGGTTCTGTCAGCACTCATCGACCAGGTGACAAGTCCCTTATCAGAAATGAAATACAGGATAAGCTTGTGAAATATAGAACAAATGTATTGATAAAATCTCATCACGAGGAGATGAGCCCATAAATTGGTCAACAATTGCCAAATGTTATTATCTGTCGAAACCAATAATTGGAGATATGGACAGGAAAGTTCTGCGAATCGGAGCACAGCGGCAGATAAACCAGTAGTTTCAAACTCAAAGAGCAAAAGTATATCTAGCGTGCAAAAGTTAAAGAAGTAACGTTTGCTGAATATGTGTCTCTAGAGTTAAAGTTAGTACTGGGTGTCCCTCCGAGTCCTATTTTCTATGCCCATTACTAAACGACAGTCGCTGGAACTATTGTTGACCGAAAGTTTCAGAATGAAAACAAATAGCACTCACATTCACTCGCAAGACCGGGCCTTTCAGCAAAACTTCTACAGAAAGACGCATAAAAGTACGATTTCTTTGAGACATAAAATGGCATTGATTCAAAATCTTACATCGAAAACAATACAGGATATTTACCTGTTTTTCATTTCTGAGAGCATAAGATTCGACTATTACTAACTCAGGGAGGTTCTTATTATATTAATTTTGGAGAGCTTGAATTTCTGATGAGAACATTTTGTTAAGGCTAAAGTAAAGCCGAATGAATATATTATGTCAAAATCGATTTAAGAGAAACTGGCAACTGAGTTGCAAATATTGACACCAATCCAGAATTGACACAAAGAGGCTATTTGAAAGACGACTTTCGGATTTATTATAGTAAGGTCGAGTGAGATATTAATATAAGCGGATTTTGTATGAGATATAAATAGGCCACCCCGATGACGTAGTGGTAACGCCCTTGCCTTTTACTCAAGGTGTCTCAGGCTCGATGCCCGATGGAGCCACATAGTGGTTTGTATTCAATTTAAACTGTGCGCTCAGTCCTGATAAGCCTATCTGCGCATAAAGTGGACTTAAAGACAGATAAATGTACTTCATTAATAAGTTTATTATGAAGTATGTGGAGTTTACTCCATTTAGTCAAGTATGTTTATTGCTTTCAGACAGTGTGGCGGCGCTTGCCCTTTGATTAGATGCTCCTAAAGATCCAAATTTCCGGTATTGTGTTAGAATAGTTTGAAAAATCAGGCTGTTATATGATAGCGTAGAAAAGTCAAGTGTACAATTCCAGGATTATAACCATGTGTTATGAAATTGATATCTTCAGCCATTTTCCGTCACGCCTTATTATATATATATATATATAATTATGAATTTTCATCTAAACTACGACTATCAATGTTGCGGCTCGCATACCTCATGTAATAGATCTAGTCAATCGACCGTATTTTTTTAAAGATTACTCTCGTATGCACAGACGGAATGCAGGGGGGCCAGTAGTGCTGTAGCGTTGTAACAGGGTGCTTTCGTACATTGTGGCACCTCTCATCCTCTTGATTTGTGAGTAACGTTTCAGTGTGACATTGTAAACATGACAGAAGAAAGAGGTGGTGGTTCCGTGAAAGAAGAGTGCCTCCCCCACAGGGTTGTTTGGCTCTAAACGTAAATGGCTCCTTTGCTCGTGCTCTGCTGCTTACTGGCCTGAGATGCAGTGTGCAGGCGGGAAGCTCGCAATACACGGAGCGCTCGCTTGACTCCACGAATGAACAGGAGTTGCTCAAGCCTGTCACAATGTCATGTGCGTTTCTTGTATTCATAATGTGTCATCCTCTTCCTTAAAGCACAAGAAATGAAAAAGTCATTATATTTTCAAACTTAATTTCAAATACAATACACAGTACCAAAGAAATTTCACAGCTTTACAGTACGTCAATATTTTGTTGTTCTTATTGACGAGAAAGCTCTCAAAACAGAACCAATTTTATCCTATATACATGAAACCATGCGGTACAAATTTACTATTGTAAAAACAGTTTCTTAAGCAACAGACAGTTAAGATAATGATTACTGTGGAACCACAAGCAAAAAAACCTGCGCAGACCCGCGCCTCCTGTGCACCGTACTCCCGCGTGGAGGGGAGGAGCAGAGTGGAGCATGCTTCCTTATGGCCCGAGTTGAACGGAAGAAAAGGAAGTTACGCAGAGACTTTTCGCCAAGGTTATTTTCCTTGTGGTTGCTCTATACTCTCTTGAGTATGAATAACCTAGCACTGTTTCTTAAGTTACGATAGCTAGTTGTTACTTACAAAATTAACCAACAGTCATCTTTAATCGAGGGCTTAGAACAAAGAGTAAAACGTTACTGAATTTTTTTTCGTCTTCATGTTGTTTGACCTCTACACCCTGCAAGAGTATGTCGATGTTGTAAGCTGACGCCAGATGCGTGTGTCATATATGTGTGTATGTGTATACAAGTATGTACAATATTGCCCACATTAAAATTGTAGGAAAATTAATTCTGTAATATTCGGGTTCTTGTAAAGAAAGAAGAGTTTCCACTGAAGAAAGCGTTAAATTTGGCTCTTCACATATATAAAGATTAGCGACAGGTTACCAACTTTCCCATCCAGCCCAGCTACTTTTAAAAGCAACTTCATTCATATTTTATGAATTGTGAGTACTCTTGGGTTTCCAGACTTTTACAGGCATTCTCCAAGAATATAATCAGCCACATGATTAACACTCGTAAATGAATGTTATGGCCACTGCCAAATTTCCACCCACACGTACAAGGATCGAAGAATACATGAAAGAATACGTGCCCAACATTTGGAGCTTCTTGGAAAAGTATTCTAGTGCATGTGCAATAAATTGGAGTTTTTAAAAGTAACATCATCTTTAGAATTTTCATAATTTAATCGCAACAAATGACCAACAATCAAATCCAGCAGATCAATGTAATTACTCTTTATTGTTTCATTTCAGAGGTTCAATGCAACAATAGTCTAATCCACCTTTTTAAACAATTTAATTGAGACTAAGAGAGTGAGAATAGAGAGGAAAGATAAAATTAGATAGTGCGAAAAAAGAGAAAATTAGTGAGTGAGAAGAAGTGGAATGAGAAGATTTGAAAGTGAGATAAAAGGAAAGATAAAATTAGAGAGTGAGGAAAAAAAGGAAAAAGAAAATTAGAGAGTGGGAAAAAGAGGAAAGAGAAAATTAGAAATAGTGAAAAACAGAGAAGAGAAAATTAAAGTAAGAAAAAAGAGGATAGAGAAATTTAGAAAGTGAGAAAAAAGGAAAAATAAAATTGCGAAGTGATAAAAATATTAATAGAAATTGAGGCAGTGAGGAAGGAAGAACAGAGAGACTAAGAGATTGAAAAATGAAAAGAAAATTAGTGACAAAAATATCAAATATAAGCTGAGGTAGAAAAGAGAAATAGAAACAATACGCATGCACCTATTCTAATCAACCGTTCTTGTAATTTTTATTCTTCTAGGTCTTTATCAATGTTCATAAGCGACCAAATTTAGGATTCATGATTCCACTAGATATTCTGACTCGTAATATGTGTCGAAGCACTTCAAACGACCCTGCTACGGAAGAGAAGGCATCCCTTCCTTTGCTGGCATCGTGTTATTAATCTTTCGTAAGTTCGTAATTTTGCCTAATGCGCTATTGTGCGTGAGTGTTCTCGTGCCTTCAACGTATATGTACTCTACTGCATGAGTGGGTATCGAAACTGTTATTGCTTATGGACGTTAAACTATCTTGTTTAAAGCATACAAACCTATTTTGGGTGCATTGTAAGGAATAGGTCCTATAATAATTCTACGTTATTGTTACGAGGCAGTTATATTTTATGAATATACAGAGACAACGCTGTCACAGTTGAGGCTAGTTTATTTCCATGCGAAAGCCCAATAAGACTCTAACTAACTAACTAACTCCCTAGCCTTCTTAAACCCGAAGGTTCATGGCTGCAGCAACACAGGCCTTCCATCTTTCCCTATCTTGAGCAAGTTCTATATACTCTTTTCCATCTCTACCGATTTCCCTTAGGTCCATCTCAACGTTGTCCCTCCATCTTCGTCTTGGCCTTCCTACAGGTCTCTTACCATCAGGTTTCCCAATAACAATCCTGTAAACTCCTCTTTCCTCTCCCATTCGTGCCACATGGCCTGCCCACCTAAGTCTTCTTGATTTAATTATTCTAATAATATCTGGACATGAATACAAATTATGTACTTCTAAATTATGTAACCTTCTCCACTCACCTGTTTCCTCATCCCTTTTAGGTCCAAAGATTTTCCTAAGGATCTTATTTTCAAATACTCTCAATTTATGTTCCTCTTTCAATGTAAGGGACCAAGTTTCACATCCATATAATACTACAGGCAAAATTACTGTTTTGTATATTTTAACTTTTAGTTTCTTAGATATTAAATGAGAAGACAAAAGTTTATGAAGAGAGAAGTAACATGCATTTCCTGAATTAAGCCTACTTTTTATTTCCTCTTTAATATAATTTTCATTTGTTAATATTACTCCTAAGTATTTGAATTTGGAAACTGGTTCAAACGAGTTGTTATCAATAATTAGATTTTGATTATTACCTAACCCTTGGTTTCGGCCTGTAAGCATATATTTAGTTTTCTCTTTGTTAACTTTCAAACCTATCTCTTTAGCAGTTTTGAAAAATATTTTAGCATTATTCTTAATTGTAATCACATCATCCCCTAGTAAGTCTACATCATCTGCATATGCTAACAACTGAGTCACAACATTTAATTTTAGTCCTTCTTTAGTTTCTTTTACCTTCCTAACAGCATATTCTAAGGCAAAATTAAAGAGCAATGGAGATAATGCATCTCCTTGTTTTAACCCATCAGGAATTGTAAATTTGTAAGACATATTAATACCTACACGAATTTTACTTTCTGTTTAACTGGTGCATATTTTTATCATACTAACAAGCTTCTTAGGTATTCCAAACTCTACTAATATATTATATAATTTATCTCTTTTGACCGAATCATATGCTTTTTTGAAATCAATGAATAGCTGATGGACATTTTGATTATATTCCCACTTTTTTTCAAGTGTCTGTCTGATGTGAAAAATTTGATATGTAGTTTATCTGTTACGTTTAAATCCACATTAATAATCACCTATAATTTCATTAGCATATGGGGTTAGTCTTGTTAAAAGAATGTTAGACCTTATTTTGTATGTTGTTGAGAGTAGAGAAATTCCACGGTAATTATTGCAGTTCATTTTATCACCTTTTTTAAACACAGGAACAATTATGGATTCTTTCCACTGTTGAGGGATTTCTTCTTTATTCCATATTAAACAAATTAATTTATGAATTTGACATATTAATGACAGCCCAATAAGACTACATAAATATTTCTGCAAAGAAATTACTATCTCGTCTCCATTTGCCAGTTTATTTGGTAGTCATGGAATCATAGGCGTGCGCACGGGGAGCCAAAGGGGGGGGGACAATTCCCCCCTAATCATGAACTTCAGCAATTTTTTTTCCTGTGGAGAGACACGCAAGGTATTTTTCCATGGAGCATATTACCCAGAAAATAGTGTTTCCCCATCAAAAAACACCACTTGAATTTGAAATTATCGCATTAATGTAAATTAATATGACCGAAATCAAATTATACGATATACTTTTAGGTTGACATTCGATATCTAAATGTTAGGTGGTGCCATCCTTGCTCCCCCTTCCAGACGTCCATGCCCCTATATTATTATACTTTCATCTAGAAATTTAGTGTTGAATCTTATCACCGTTATTAAACGATATTATATTCTTAAAGAAAATTAAGTATTTTCAAACCGATGAAAGTTCAAAGCAACCACGGGAAAAGAGGGTGCAGTGGCGCAACCACAGGGGGCATTGCCCCTCCGCAACCTTTATACGGAAATCAATACTAGGGGGCAAGGGGGGGGGGGCAAACATTGAGGTAAAAGAAAGCAAGCCTAGTAGAATCTGAAAGTAGCAGGACAAAAGGATACTCAAGATGTAATTAGTTTTCACGTCTTTCTTGCATTATTTATTCCAGATGGCCAAAAGCACCTGTAGGGGGCACAGAGATGCAATAGCCCCCTCGATTTCAAATTTCACTCAAATAAAAATACATTTCGTAAACTTTTCTTGCTCGCTTCGTTTGCAATGTCTGCTTTTCTTACAGTCTTGTCAAGTTCAGAGCCGTAGCTAAGGGGCAGCGGGAGTTGGCCCTGGGGGCCGAACGATCTAAATGAAAAAAATTGTAAAAGAGAATGCCATGGCGCCCCATGAAATTTTTTATGCCATATTAAATCAAAAATATTTTCAGTTTGCAAAATTTTGGATCTAAAATTGTTCTTGTTCGCTTTGCTCGCAATTTTATTGTTTTTTGTAATGCATTGTAAATTAACAGAGAGAGAATTGAGCAGTACTTCAGACTGTTGCTGCTAAACAGTTTTCTCTTAAATGCATGAACAATTGTTTGAGGAAAAGGGGCGCGGCACATTTCAAAAACAATTTATTAATTCGTTATGGTGCCTCTATGTTATTGCATTATATATATATGTGTGTGTGTGTGTGTGTGTACACACATACACCCACCAATACAATGCAACTAAAACAGTTAGATAAAATTAGGTTTTTCTTTCCCGACTGAATTTTGATCAAGGCTTTTGCCCCCCTAATCAGAAGGTCTGCGCACGCCTATGCATGCAATAGTAAAACTAGTAAATGAAATTAGTGTCTCGCCTCAATAAAAATCATAAAAATAACCATGATTCACTGCTAATCAATTCTCAACGTTGTATGGGAGGGAAAGTTCAGCAACTAAATATTTTACGTGGATGATCAGTACAAGTTTGGGAACTCAAAACGGTGTAAAATATACTTAGCCTTCCCCTCCATATCGTGGTTTCTCCGACACAAAGTGTCAGCCTTGCGCAAAATACTAGTCTTCCCCCCTCTCTGTCAGAATTCGCCTGGAAGGCTGCGAGACCACGGCTTCGTTCTTACGTCATGGCGTGAACGATTTTGTAACATCTGGCGGCATGATTGATGATTAGTTGAAATTGATGAACTAACATTCACAAAGGAACACCCATGTCTATGTCAGGAATCGAATCAGGAACCGTCGGTGGTGAGATGGTGTGTTCCACACTCAATACTCGTAGCCAACGAGGACTCTCATAAGTAGCCTATATATGCAGGTTGTCCAGGGAAGAACTAGTTCTTTCGTTGTTAACACTAGAGGTAGGAAAGCGGCGTAAAGTAGCCGAAATAGAGAGAAAGGGAAGGGGCTAGTGAGAAATCATCACGTCTCTGAAACTACTGCACTTACTAGCCCCGTCTAGTTAGCTGCACTTTTTGACTCGCTTTGACTCTCTTTGCACCGAAGCGTCTAGTTGGTTGCACGGTGCAACACCGAGTCGTCTAGTCGTTGATTTCGAGTCAAGTAGTGTATTTGGTGTCTGCACCGTCTGCACTACCTTTCGGACCGGTGTATGTTTGGTGCATGGTCAAGTGGTGCGTGCTCACTAATCAAATGAACGTTTAAAGCAGCAGACAGGCATTTGTTGAATCTTCTGAACTTGAACACCGCTTTCCGTCTAGTTGGTTGAACGTAATTTCCTTGCACCACTCTGACACTGGATACACCTGCACTGCACCGAATGTCAAAAAGTGCAGCCAAGTAGACGGGGCTACTGACTCGAGGTTAGCATAGCTGGAAAGAGAAAATCGAAATCTGGAGCATGTGCAGGCGCGTGAGCAAGGGAGAAAACGCGATTGCAGCTTTTGTAACCAGTCTCGCAACGACGCAGAACTTCCGCGTCAGCATCTTACACTGGGAACAGCAATTTCAGTGTTGAATCACAAACGGCGAGAGCAAAGAATCCGCGACTTTCCCCACAATGATATCGACCGGGTGACGGCTTCCTTTACACGCAGTCTGCGGAAATTCATTTTCGCCGCCGCAAGACAGATGCATGTGCCGAAATCTACCGTCCACGACGCCATCCACGAACGTATCGTCTATGATGCTACACGCTGCAACTTTGCCATACCATAAATCCCGGCGATCACCCTTGTCGTAGAAAGTTTGCAGAGGTGGTTCTGAAACGTGCCTACAATGATGGCTCGTACCTGTTCATGTTACACATTCCGGACGAGCCCATATTTCAAGCGAAAGGCCACAATTGCAGACTTTGGAGGTAATGAAAACCTGAATGCTGTAGTTGAATACCGGCATGCTAGCACGAAGGTGATATCTGGTGTTGCTTGCTGAAGACTGGTGTCATTTCGTTACCACCTACATGGGCATGGAAAATTAACAATGGGAATAATTTTTCGACAGGATTATGTCTAAACCGTGTGCAACGTTCCTGACCAAATGTTTCCTTACAATTGAATCCGGCGAGAGAGTACTTTTGCCGTGGTCATCACGTTCGCTAGACTTGCTTCTCCAATGATAGTTTCTATTATTATTATTATTATTATTATTATTATTATTATTATTATTTGTGAGATTGTGAGGAGATGTAGCTGATTTACGTGGCAGAATCGTCGACTAGATAAGGCACATCACAACGAAGACGCTCTCATAGCAGGAGGACGAGTTTAGACTGGTGGTTTCGAACGCCAAAATGTATAGTACATGGTGCTATCGGCGTTTTAAAATTCTCATTCCTATGTTACTTTGTTTCAATAAGCTCAATTTTATTTCCGTTGCTTGCTTGCTGGCTGTATATAGCAACGTTATAATTGTCTACGACTTTGTACCTTAGGAGTGACGTATACAAATCCCTTGCTCAGCGTAATATACGTCCGCTCCAACTTCGCAGAGGCATTGCTTCGACACGGGGGTCGTGCACCTCCGAGTATAAAAGACCGAGACGGAACGTCTCGCTCTCTCATTGCTCTATTCTATCGTCGATCAACTGAACTGTATCAACCTGGACTCTGCAGAACTGAAATTACGGCTGAGCAAGGTGAGTGAGTGGTAATTACCTTACCGGTTACAATCCCTTCAAATATTCTGCCTATAATTAAATGTGTGGAACGATACGACGGTCTTTTCATTAACGATTTACAAATCTCCAGGTACCATCTCTATCGTCCCGAGATAATAGGTGTGAGCGAAGCTGAAGGCTGAGAACGAACACGTTCTCTACGCCTCTAGCTAGCGACTATATCTCGTAGGGATAAAAGACTAAAGCATTTTATCGCATTCCTTTGTGTATTATTAATTTGTTCGTGGCATCCTCTTTCATCCGTTCAGGATTCGTCGCCTCCATTAGCCAAAGAGATATAAAAGCGATGTAAACTAACCAAAATAAAAAAATGTTATGTGATCTATACTCTGTTCCAGGAGTCTGTGGAGCAAGCGAACGAAAACTAGTCTTCTGCGCAAGTAGTGACTCGATGGGGTTTGGTGAGAGGGAGAATGGTTACATGAAGGGGAAACTCATCTTTACTACCAGCAGTTTGCAGCAACACCCACTGCTTTGCTCCGTCCACTCGCTTTCTCCCCTTCTCTACCCTTATGCACGGCGATGTTCCACAGACTCCTGGGACAGGCTGTTCTTCAAACTGTAATCTCAATATTCGTTATGTAACCACACTCGTTCCTGTGTTTGAAATTTTAACTGATTTTGCAAGAATTTTTTGTAAAATATTAGTTTTATTCCACGCTCAGATAAGGTAATAGGACTGAGCGCACAACTTTAAAATATGATCCGAACCACTGTGCAATGTCTCTCTACTAGGGATCTAACCAATATATATGCCTACTTATTACAGATATGGTTCGTAAGCGTGAAAGAAAGGCTCACCCTTGTTCGTGGTCTGAGGAGAGTATACAAGTCATGTCGAAAGGCTTGTAAAGATGGTGAACACTAGGTCCAGTATCTAAAAGAAGTTTGATTCGGTATCATGTGACAGTAACATAAAATGGCAAAAACCCATATTTTGTATGGCACAATTATACAGGGTGTCTTTAAAATGCCGTCCTCCGATCATATAGAGAAGTATAGAAAACATAAAAAGAAACAACTTTAGTATACTTTATTCAATTGGCAATGAAGTTGTGTTTTCTCTCTTTCCTTATACTTCCCTCGTTCTCACTTTTAATTTATTGTATTGTGGTAATTGGTATGTATGGATTCTCATTATTCTCTAACGCCAATTGTAATTAGGGCCAAATTAAATGATAAATCAATTAATAAATAAACAGCTATTTAAAATGTAGATGACATTTTTTTCCAACGTATGCGTCCGTTTGCCCATCTACTGGTAACTTAAACACATTTAAGAAAGAAAGTGGTTCACATTTTGTTAATATATGCACATTGATTGTTGTTAAATAAAGAGAGCCATGATTTTTCGCAGTACACACTGTATGAATTATTTCAAAATATTTCTTTAGAGTGTCGGTTTGGTCCGCATTTACACTATTGCGTCGGAATGTAGAACGCAATTGAGTTGCGTCTTGCATGAAGGCTCATATATAATGCAAGCACGTACGTAACAGTATCAAAACTTATTTGCGTGGACAGTGGAAAGTTTCATATATGAGAAGATTCTTTGAACTGTGGCCAAGAGCGATACGGTTGACTTACAACATGGAATGGAAACGAACGAAAACTCCAGAACCACTCAACTAAACGTGATCCCGCGCGATGCTTTCCCTTTTCCCTAATCTCCTTCCAAAATGTACAACTTTTTCCAGCCCTGATAAGGGAAATGAAAGTTTGAATTTTCAAGTTTCGGGGGTTCAGAAGCGTTCTTATATCGATCACGAAGAGAATCAACGTCAAGAATGATAAGGCTTGTTCCATGTGAGGAAAGTATTCCATTTTTCCAGGAAGTTAGCGTTTCCCTTCGCAAGGCCCGGGTCTTTCCTCTTTCTGAGAGTTTCAAACTACAACAAAATTTAAACAGAAAGACAACATGAAATATTCAACAATATATGCACTGTAGAAATAAGGAAACCTGTTATAACTCGAGTTCTTTGCTGGGATCGTTTATCCAGTATATTTTGAGAAAAAAAGAAAAGGTAGTGAGTGATATGTTTAAATGAAATGTGTCATTCCTCCTTGGTCACTGGGTAATGTAAGAATTGATGTACTACATATGGTATCACCGTATAACACAAACTTTCGCAGCGAGTAGGGGCCATAAAACCAAACAGCCTATCTTAATAACGTTTTGCTCGTTGTGTACTCATTTCGTCGCCACAAGCTCTCGAAAAACTTTTTTTACTCTGTGAGTATGCAAACACGCAGCACAAAATCAAGTTTGCCACTATGGACCGCGTAAAATCGTTGATATTAATTTTCCCACTTAAATTATGTTTTATCGCTATTACAGTATATTGCAACTCTTGGATTAAACACTTCGTAAGTTTTGTCCAGAACAAGAATTTGGACTATCGAAGTTTCTGTAGAAATGAAGCAAACGTAATTTTAAAGAAAAAAGTGACCAATTACCGACAATTTCCACTGTAATTAGCCACAAAGGCGGAAAACATACTAAAGATGCTGGGAGAAGAATTGACAGTTCTAAAGCTGACTGTTAGGTAACAACACAGAGTGGAAGGCAAATCCTCATCACCAACATTATAGTGAAGGTAACAACTTAAGTTCCGCTGCTCGCCCATGTCGTTATGGATTTAGAATCACGATTTGATGAAAAATCTATGACGCACCTTAATCTCAATATTCTGGCTCCTTCTAAATTGAAAAAACTACGACCACATAAGTGAAAACGCACTTAGGGAAAATCGTCGACACTTCGAATAAGCTCACCTGACTTGACCGAACCCCAGGGTCTCTACTACGTATTCTCCTAGAAGAAGAGCTACTGGGTGAGCGACCTTATTTCGACCAATTCGATCATCGCCTTGCTGGCCACACGAGCTTCCCAAATGTAAGGTTCAATATGTGCCCAGTTGCTCTTTTGGCCCCGTAATTTCCATAATATGCCCCACAAAGCGGTGTTATTCTTTTCTGCTACGGCCTTTTTTATATCTTCAAAATTTCCCTGTTCCCATTTTTCCTTTTCTTCCGTTAAAATGTTATTATAAGCCTTTCTACTCGATATATAGTTGTTTCTGGTTTGCATGCTATTTACGTATATATACCCTTTTAACGTGTGATCTAGTTTCTTTTTCATCGCTTTACACTTCCCGTTGTACCACCCTGTCTTTACAGGCCTGTCCCCCTTCCCCCCTCCCTTTGCCATATTTCTTCCTGCACGTTCAAAGATATGATATCCCAGCTGGACCGCTTCGTCTATATTGGATTCGTCTAAGGTTGCGCACGTGCGTTCACGCATCATTTTTGTTATGTCATCCCCCATAAAACCCACGTATCGTTCCTCCCCCTCCTTTGTCCATATGTATTTACGTATATTTTTTCCCGGCTCTCTCTTGAGTTTTGTAGTGCTGCCTTCCTGTTTATTTTGTACTGGAGGGAGAATTCGAGAGGCATATGATGGAATTGCGTTTGGGCATGCACACGAAAATCTCTGATCTCTTTCAGCATATCGAGTGAGCATATGGTATAGTCAATTGTGCTACTTCCCTCCTCCCCAACGTACGTAGTGTCCTGGTTGATCATCGAAAAATTTGCCGTTTAATATCTGCATCTTATGTATCGCACAGAGATCCAACAGCGCCCCCCCCGCCCTCCCGCGTTTAAAGTTGTGTCCTTGCTTTCTCTCCTGTGTCCCAAATACATTCTGTCATCCGTCATTTGGTCCCCATCGATCTCTCGGTAAGTGTCCCATAGAACTTCCTCCCCCCCTATGCGAGCATTCAGGTCGCCCGTGACTACGATGCTAATTCCCGGGTGATCCTCCCCCAAACGTACCAAATACGTTCCAAGGTTATCGAAAAACTGTTCTGAGTAGAATTTTGACCCCGGTGGTTGCCTGTATACTGCTATTAGCATGACGTTCAGAGACCCCCCCCGAAAATTGAATCCCCATCATCCCCTCATATTTAATATCTAGCGGTTTTATGAAATTTTTCCATTTTTGTTTAAATATGATTGCTATCCCACCCGGATGCCTGCCCCTTTTGTTATTTATAATGACAGTGTGGAAATGGAGTACACCACGTAGATTTTGTAGCTATGGTGAAATATGCTGTTATAAAACATAATGCACAAGTAGGCTATATAGTGAGTAGTGGGTTTTGTGCTATGGACAGTGCGAGAAAGGAAGAGCATCCCCTCAAGCAGCTTTGCTACACTTAAAACTTGCTTAACATGAGCATATGAGTTTTTGGGCAAGTGTGGAATCTTGTCTAATTCAAGATTTTTGTAAAAATGCCCTCGGGAATTTTTCAGAAAGGAAGAGAATTTTTCAGAAAGGAAGAGAATTTTTCAGAAAAGAAGTGCCCCTCAGATTGATTTGTCTACACTTACAGAAGGCACTTTTGTGAGATTGTTGTCCATAAACTTGTCAAAAATATGCCCCTCTTGGCCACACTTAAAACTAGGCTACCCACACCCATACACACCCACACCCACCCACACACACCCACACCCACCCACACATATTTACTTCCGGTCCACTTCCGGTTTACTTCCGGTCTACTTCCGGTCCACTTCCGGTTTACTTCCGGTCTACTTCCGGTCCACTTCCGGTTTACTTCCGGTTTACTTCCGGTTTACTTCCGGTCCACTTCCGGTTTACTTCCGGTTTACTTCCGGTCCACTTCCGGTTCAAGTTCAATTGGACACCAGGCTCATGCATATCTAGTACTAAGACTCTCTAGAACTGCTCTGTGACTCTCTCATTTCTCACATCATAAATATATGATTTTTCACCTATGAGAATGACGCTGCATATGGTATCATCGGGTAAAGCCTCGTGGAATTCACAGATAATTTTAATGTTTGTTCTGTCATTGACCACAACTTGTTTCCTTTTTGAAGTGTTAATTACAAACATGGGTCTCCGTTCCTTGAATTCATCTGGTGCGTAGTACAGGTCAGTATTGCCAGTAGTGACGCGCTTGAAGGAAGAAAAAGCTTCATATAATTTAAGGAAATCATCCTTGGACATGTCTAAATTGTAATTTTCTCTAGGAAAGACCTCATTTCTGCCATTTTTAAGATATATGTTTTTGATGTTGCAGTTATCAAATCTACTTGAATTTTTTTCCTGATTGTTGTGTCTTCCAGTCTGAAACAGTACCACTACAAAATCGGGCATGTCAAATTGTATGCTGGAGAATGAAGTTGTCGCATCAAATTCATAATAAGTACCAGTGGCAACCTTCTGTACGCATTGATATGTGTAAAATTGCAGAGGAATTTGCGGATTTTTTAGGATATCAGCTTTGTATTTAAGAGCATAACTGGCTTCATATTCAACAACCGGGATTCTTAGCTCCATAGTCTGAATAATGCACTTGCCTGCATCAGGTAAGGTATTAGGCAGAGCTTCTCCTGTAGGGTTTAATGTGCTATACCTCATCAAAGCATTGTTATCATTTGCAGCTCTTCTAAATGTAATTCTTAAACCACCCTTCCACATAATTTCTTTGTAATCCGAGAAGAATCCTGGCAACAGGCGCATAGGGAACAGCACTGTGTGGCTCTTGGTTAATATCTTATCACCAGCCTCAAATCCGCCTATTTTGTAGTAAGAAGCCTCGGTTTTGGATAATTTTAGTGTGGCCAAAGCTGTGGAGGTAATACCGGGATAATCTATTCTGTTTATAACAACGCCATGCTTTCTGATCTCAATTTCAGAGAACAGATGCGGCACAAAATTGTCCACCAATCTTATATTTGAATTTGCCGGATAATCTGTTCCATCGAGCTTTACAACATCAAATTTGATGTATAGATCTGCTCTGTGAGGGTGTATAAATCCGTCCCCTACATCAAGATCAACCTCTATTTCTGTGTTGGGTTGATTTAAATTTGCAAATGTCCTCCTGTTTGGAGGGAATGATTGTAGCTCATAACTCTCAATATTTTCCATTGTATGTATTTTTATTTAAATGTTAATTTCTATGATAGCAGTTGTTGTGGCTCCAGCAAAATCAACTAATTCTTCTTTTTCATTAGTGACCATCAATTCAATATTATCTATTCTGTTGTGGCACACAGGAAAATATAATGTTGGGGATGGATTGTAGATGATGGGCTCCATGAATTCGGAATTAGGTTTGAATGTTGCAATGATGCCGGTTTGTTTGTGAGTGCCTATGCCATTTGATTTGGTGATCATACCCTCGGCCACATTACAGTGAATATTCAGAGTCTCTATGGCTAAGAATTTGGGTATATTCATAGCAGTGTGTTTGATGGCCGGTTCAAGTTTTGTGTTGTTCTCAAATCCCAACAGCTCTCCTATAGTACCCAGATCCACTGTTTCCGTAGCAGATACAATCTCTACTCTGTGAGTGACAGAATTTTGACTTAACACTATACCTCTGGGTAATTGAGCATTTAGAGTGGATAGATTATATTGCCCTGGAGTGATGACAATTTTTTGTTCCCCTACTGCAATTGTATTGTTGTGGTGTGTAATATTAGGTATCAGGTACATGCCGTAAAATGCTCTGAGAGCTATTGTTTTGGGATACACTATGTCATCATGCAATTTGAGTTTCAATATTGAATTTTGGCTGGTGAGATGGAATACCCCCATGATGTTTCAGATACCACAAGGCCTTTTGAAAATTTTCAATTGATGGTTTATTTATTTGAGACATATATCTGAGAACAGATAAACACAAATGTCCGCAATTAACATCTTTGAAATTTTGAACACGGGCATTATTGTAATAAAGATTAGCTGATTTTAGATATTTTATTAAATTTTCAGGCGGAATACCTCCAAATGAATCAAACACAAATGCCTCATTTTTTAAATATTTAAGATAACAAATCCAGTGAGTGCCCTGATTTTTGTACTCATCCAAATTAACAATGCCACACTCTTTGTTGAGTGGTTGTTCTGGTAAAGAATCAGACATGTACACACCTCTAAAATTTTTGATGCCCAGTGGCTTGATTAAAGCTTCAATATCTTGGTTTGTAAGCGGCTCTTGTTTTTTTTAAACTTATTCATGGCTCTCTTAACACCTTTGCCTTTTTTCTCCATTGCCAGGTTATGGCGCTTCTGCTCATCTAATTCTGCCTTATTCTTCTTGGCATCTATTACTGTTTTTGCTATGGCAGCTGATCCCCCAGCCAAGCTCCCAACAGCCCCGAGAGCAGCTAAGATGGCAGGGATAGTAAATATGAAACCCCCCACATGTGATTTTTTTCTTGATTGCTGTATTTTTTTTAATTGGGGGGTACTAAGTAATAATTTCATACCATGGCCCTTTGCAAGACAAGAGCTTTTTTTCTTCCGCTGCTTTTTGGTTAAAAGACTATCAATAGTTTTAAGAGATTTGAGACCTGCATAAGGTATTTGATACATAACACCCTTGGCCTTCATTGTAGGTTTATTATATACATATTCACAGCCCCCACCCCAGTTTTTGTTTGGTGCTCATAGCTATGGTGGTTCCCAATGCTGCTATTTTTTCACTTAAAGAAGCATCTTTGCTTACAAATCTACCAAATGCAGCCTCTTCTAATTTCTTGTCTGCAACATGTCTCTTGTCAAGATCAGAATGTGTGTTGTATGCTATGTCATGGTCTCTACAAGCAGCATCTAAAGGATTAACACCAGGATCACCTCTGTTTAATCTATGATCCAATTTTGTACCTGGACCACAATATTGATAGCCTGGAATGTGTAGTTCAAATGGCAGCTTGTTTATGATGTCATTAACTAGGCCCCGACCCTCAGAAATATTCCAAAATTTAGGTGGTAGAGTATTAATAATTTTTATAAGATATCCAATGCCCTTAGGGTCATTCACTATAAAATTAGATAATTTTGTGCTTATCATGTCCATAATTCCAACCTTTTCATTGTAAAAATTGTGGTTCCCAGCATTTTCCTCCCCAGCTATCACCAATAACCTATCTACAAGTTTCCTGACATCATCAACCCACACAAATTCTTTAGGCAAGGTGTTGTATTGTTTGATTCCACTGCCAGTCTTAATCTGTGACCATATGGGCTTGATTAAATTATTGTATTTTGCCCCACTGCTCGACTTGACTCTTTTTTGTGTGGGATCATTGTTCTGGTACAGAGCATCTGATTTTATTAATATTTCTTTGTAATGTTCATAATCTTGATCTGTATAGCTGCCAGGCCTCTTCCTAGTCATCAGTTCCCACAATCCAGGTGTGCCGGGGTACTTAACAAAAGCACCTTTTTCTCCGAGACGAGATTCTGAATAAACAATGATATCATCCCCCATAAAAGTTACTCTGAAATTACCGATTCTATGAATAATGCTGCCATCAAGCTCTGTGTCGGCATATAAGCCAAACACCTCATCTTTGTTGTCTTTAGGTGTGGTTAAATATTTTTGAGCAAGAAGACCCAATTCAATAGGATCCTGAGTAGCCTCAATTCTTCTAGGAGCAACAGGACTAGGTGTATGAATACTGGAAAGTGGGGTGAATGGATAATCTAATATGTTCCTTGCAGCTACAGGCACAAGCTCTGTGATCAAATCTTGATTTTGCTCTGTAACAGTTTTGATATTCTTACCTAAATTATTAATAGCATCAATGACAGGCTGTTCTGTTTGTTTGTGTTTTTCATAAATTCCACGGTTCTCTGATTTCCATTCCTTAAATCTTTTTACAAGATAATCTCTTAACTTAAGATCATCAATGACTGGTCGTTTCATGGTTGTTTATTTATGTCTCAACGTCTAGAAAATCGTTGATTTTATTTCTGTATTTGCCAGTATTAGGTGTTGTTGTCATATCAATTGTGACAAACCCATAACTGTCCTGGCTCCAGCACTTGCTGCAAAACTTGGAAAAATCATTGTAGCTCAAGTCCCCACCTACATATTCATCATGTATGTGTTTGAGGTTGGTATGGTCTTGATGAAACACACATATAAAATTGCTGTTGTCTCGGATCAGTTGCTTCGGAATTTTAGAAAAAGTCTGTGCCAGGTAGAAGCAGTCAATGTTTTTGTGCCGGCCCTGTGTAAAGAAATTTCTAACCTTGTTTTGATTATCCAGTATAATGTCATCAAACACAACAACAGAATTATCGAGACATTCATGAAGTGGCTTAACATCTGGTTCAAAAGTGGCTATATCCAATCCATCATATAGCTTCATCAGCTGCTGATATTTTAATTGTTCCAAGCTCTTAGAGAAAACATACAAGTGCCTGTTTTTCCAGTCTAACCAGTTGGGTGCCAATAAAAAATTATCAACCATTAGTGTAGTTTTACCACAAGCAGATGGCCCAACAATAAGACACCTAATATTATCAGGCAGCAGCACTCCATTTATCTTATTCTGCTGTTCAGGTTCTGGCAGCCTTTTTATAACATCCCAGGTGCTCATATTATCACTTTGTCTGCATCGATCCAGCTGTTTTCCGGATGACCTAGCCATTTGACAAGTAACTTGTTGCCTTTTCTGCGGATTATTTTTTCTATGAGATATGTGTCGGGCTGTTTAGTTTTGCTGAGCTCTTGTTCATAGAATCTGCCTTTGAGAATTTCTCCTCGGTGATCTTTTATTATATATGTGTTAAGGGTCCCGGGTTTAACTTGAACCACTGTAAATAATTCGGTGCTCCAGTTTCTCGTAAAGCCTCTTTTGAATAAGTGCTTATATTTGCTGATTCTTACTTGATCGCCTACCCTGTATTTGGCCTTTCTTGTTGTTGGCTGGTATCTAGGATAATAAACAGTCCTGATCAATTTTTGCTCATCAGATGGAGTTACTTCAGAGGGTTTCATGTTGATTGTAGAATGGACCGAGTTGTTATATTTATGTAGAAGTTCTGGAAGAATATTAAGCCATTTATAATTACCTTGAAGGGTAAATTGTTTATACATAAGATTTTTTAAGGTTCTGTTGAATCTCTCTACAATTGAGGCTTTGAGGTCACTGTAACTTGAATAATGTTTTATTGCCTGGCTTTTAATAAATTGTTGAAACACTGAGTTATAAAATTCTTTACCATTATCTGTTTGCAAATAGCGGGGTGATCTTCCTGAATGATTGATGATTGTCCTGAGGGCTTCTGTAACACATTTTCCAGTCTTGGATTTGAGTGGCACAGCCCATGCAAATTTTGAAAATGTGTCTATTACAGTGAGTAGATACTTGTAGCCCTTGTTGATTTTGTCTAAGTTTTTCAACTGCCCACTTGCCATTTCAATCAAGTCGCTCTGCCATAAATCATCTATGCCCTTTGTGACTACTGGAAGTCTCTTATAATTATGTCTGGCTTGTCTGTGTAATTCATCAACAATAATTTGTCTAGACATAATATGTAAACAAGAATATTGCAACTATGGGGTGTTCAGCAGCTGATACTGCAGGATTTTCTAAATATAATTTGTCCCCAATATGTATTTTAAATTCCAAAGAGCCATCATCTTCAACATAGGCTGTTTCTAATGTATTAGGATCTGTAAAATCCTCTAACTCTACATTGGTGATTTTTGGTTTGTTGTCAGCATTTGTTATTGATAAGGTGGGGTAGTGGTGTGCCTGTGGTTGAAGCCAATATTTGATCTTGATTGGTCTAAGTGTGCCCCCAACAAAAAACTGGTAATAAAATTGTGCAGGGGACAGCATATATATTTTGCCACCTGGTGTAAATGGAGAATCATATTCTTTGTTGGGGATGCTGTACAATTCAAGAATTACTGTATGTTTTGGATTCTCGATTATGCCTGTTATTTCTTTTTCTGCTGTAAGCAATCTGCTTGTTACAGATTCAAGGTGCTCATTGATGGTCCTAACAACATCATCATGGCCTGGCTTTATTTTTATGTCCACAGCAAGTCTCTTGTATTGTTGTACAATCTCTTGAAGCTGGGTGGCAA